>NC_140109.1:5392786-6618928 GCF_964237585.1 Gallinula chloropus | reverse complement strand
CAGGTGTCCGGCGCGCCCAACCCCCTTCCTGCCCCCCCCCACCCCCCCCACTGACCCCTCCCCCCCCCCCCGCTGCTGACGCCACTTGGGGGGGGGGAGGGGGGCGGCCCATCCCCCACCAGGGTCACAGCACCCCCAGACCCCCCCTTCCCCTCCCCCACCCACACCCTGACCCCCCCAACCCTTCCCCTCCCCATTCCCATTCCCCTCCCCCCCCTTCGGGTGCCCCCTCCCCCCCCCCCCCAGCTCACAGACTCCCTTCCCCTCCCCCACCCAGACCCTGCCCTCCCCCCTTCCCCTCCCCCATTGGGGGGGTTCCCCCATTCCCATTCCCCTCCCCCCCCCTCGGGTGCCCCCCCCCCGGGTGGGGGATGGGCGACGCCGTCGGAAACGGGGCAGGAAAGGGGGGGGAGGGGAACGGGATGGGGGGGGATTAGGGGGGGAGGGGGGTGAGGCTCCGCCACGCGCCGGCCGGATCCCGGGGGGGGAGGGGAAGGAAAGGGGAGGGGGGGGGAAGGGGAGGGGGTGTCCAGAGGCTGCCCCTCCCCCCCCCCCCCCCCCAGCACACTCGGTCCAAGGAGCACAAGAGGTTTATTTAAGGGGGTGGGGGGGGGGCACCCCAATGATCCCCCCATAGCCCCCCCCCAGCCCCTGCACCCACCACCACCTTGGAGCAGGGCCCCCCATGCCCCCCTGTGTCCCCCCCTTGCAGCAGGGCCCCTCCCTGTGCCCCCCATGACCCCCCTAGCCCCTGTGACCCTCCCAGGACCCCCCAGACCCCAGGTCCTTTTTCAGAGAGGGGGGACACAGACTCTCCCCCAGACACCCCTGACCCTCCCCTAGACCTTGGGTCCTTTGGGGTGGGGGGGGACATGGACCCCCTCAAACACCCCCAGATCCCCCTGACACCCCCAGACCCTGAGTCACTTCTGGGGTGGGGGTGGACCTGGCCCCCCCTGACACCTCCAGCCCCCATGTCCCTTCAGGGGGGATGACAACACAGACCCCCCCAACCCCCTCAGGACCCCCTAGACCCCAGGTCCCTTTGGGTGGGGAGGGGGGACATCAACCCCCCCCTGACAACCCCTGGCAGGAGGAGTTTGGCCAGGGAAGCAGCCTGTGTACTGCACCTTGCTGGTTCTGCTGGGACAACAGCCCCCCAGTGTCACCCTCCAGCCTCCAACCCCCCTGGCCCTGGGGAGCCGAGTTGGTGCCCCCCAAGCACCGACCCCTTCCCCAGCTCATCTCCCAGATGGGTGCAGGGGGCTGGGACTGGAACAAGGAGGTTTTTTTCCCATCCCAGCAGTGAAAGCTGCTGGTCCTGCTGCTGTAGCTTTGTGTGTAGTGCAGACACCACACTGGTCCCTGACCCTCTCCATCCTTTGGGTCTCTCTCCACCTTGTGCTGCACCCTGGGTGCTGCATCAGCCTCTGAAGCTTGAGGGTGGGGGGAGACCATATAAAGCTCTTGGCAGCAGGAGAGGGGATGGATGCTGCACAAATCCCCTTCCCAGCTTCAGTCCTGCCCTTGGCCCAGGTCTCTCCCAGGGTGAGGGAAAAGTTGCACAGAACCTCCTGAAGAACAGCACAGGCAGAGCATTAGAAAATATCCCTGTTTATTAGAGCATTTCCACTTCAGAGTGGGTTTACAAAACAATTCATTTACAGGTGAGGAGGGTTGGAGTGCAAAGGAACAAAAGGGACCCCCCCACACCCCCCACCCCCCCCCACCCCCCAGCACATGTTCCTGAAGTCACAGAGCTGCACACGGTGGTTACACAAGGAAGGAAAGGGCTGTGCCCCGGGTCTGGCACGGCCAGGACCCAGCTCCAAGGAGGGGTTTTGTTAACCCCTTCCCCTTGTTTCAGCAAGGAAGGGGAAGGAGCTGAGGGCAGCACCCTCCCAGCAGCAGGAGAGCTGAAGATGACCCATCAGCTCGATGATGGAGGAGTGTTAAGGCACAGGGGGAGTAAGACCCTCTCTCCCCTTCTCTCTTGTAGACCCACCTCTCTGCTCAGCCAGAGGGGACCACAGAGGAGCCCCCACCCCAGGCAGGGATTCTAAGGGGGGGGGATTCCCCCAAAATCTTGGCAAGAACTCCTTTCCCCCCCCCCACCTCCCATGACTCAAGACCAGAGAAAGGGGTTGCGGACGGCAGTTGGAAAACAAACCCATGGCTCAAGTCCCTACCCTGAAAGCACAGCTTGGGACCTGTCCCAGTAAAGCTGGGGTGCACAAAGGGGTCTGTCATTTTTTTTTTTGGCTTTCTTCTTTTTTTTTTTCTTGTAAAAATCTTATTTTTATTATCTCAATTAAGTGGAAGAATAAACTTATCTGGATCTTGAATGATTGGGTCACTCAAGTTGGCACAGCTCTCAAAATCAATAACTTACCACAGCAGGAAATTTCTTCTCCTCCAAACCTTGATTCCTAAAACACAAAGGGCTAAACCCACCCCCCTCCACACACACACACAGCCCTCAGCTTTTGGGGAGGGGGCCAGGCAGAGTTCGAGGTAGAGGGAGGGTTCAAGTTCACAGTAGAGGCTGGGTGCTGCCCCCAAGGCAGCGCCAGGTCTGGGTGAGGCTCCAGCCTGTGCTGTACAAGAGGTTGTCTGTGTCCCTGGAGGGCTGAGCCTGGCCCTACAGCTTTGTCTGCTCTTTGATCCACTGCCTCAGGCTGGTGAGGCGGCTGTACACCCCGGGCTTGTTCCGCTGCGCGCAGCCGTCGCCCCAGCTCACCACGCCGGCCAGGAACATGCGGTTGTTGGGCTCCACGCTGACCAGCGGCCCGCCCGAGTCTCCCTGCACCAACACAGACAGGAGCATGAGCACCAACCCCAAGGAACCAGCCCTAAAAACACACAGAGTCAGCTGGCTGTGGGGGCAAACGGGGCCCCAGGTCTGTAAGGTGAGGGTCACACCGCCCTGAGTTACTGGGGGGTGCAGGTTTTGAGACTAAAGGCACCTGTTTGGCTGCTCCAGCCCATTCGGATTCCTCCACATCAAGGGGGAGCCGGGCAGATTTGCTGAGGGTGGAGTGGGGCAATAGGTGCACGAGTGCCAGAGTAGAATAAAGGGCTGAGGGTAAAGGGCTGGGCAAAGGGCCTGTGTCCCTGTCCTGGTTTTGGGTCAGGATGGAGTTAACTCCTTCTGTAGCAGCAGATGGGATGCTGTGTTTGGGAGTTAAAATGAAAGCAGTGCTGGTAACACCCTGATGGTTTTAGTGGTGGTCAAGCAGTCAAGGACTTTCTCAGCTCTTCATATTTCTCTATTCATGAGAAGGGAAGGGATGAAGCCAGGACAGGTGACCCAAATGGGCCAAAGAGAGTATTCCATGCCAATTATGTCATGCTCAGTACAACAGGGGGCTGATGGGAGGAGGAGGTGTCCTGGTTTGGGTCAGGATGGGGTTAACTTCATTTGTAGCAGCGGATGGGATGCTGTGTTTGAGAGTTAAAATGAAAGCAGTGCTGATAACACCCTGATGGTTTTAGTGGTGGTCAAGCAGTCAAGGACTTTCTCAGCTCTTCATATTTCTCTATTCATGAGAAGGGAGGGGATGAAGCCAGGACAGGTGACCCAAACGGGCCAAAGAGAGTATTCCATGCCAATTATGTCATGCTCAGTACAATGGGGGGCTGATGGGAGGAGGAGGTGTCCTGGTTTGGGTCAGGATGGGGTTAACTTCATTTGTAGCAGCAGATGGGATGCTGTGTTTGAGAGTTAAAATGAAAGCAGTGCTGATAACACCCTGATGGTTTTAGTTGCTGTCAGACAGTCAAGGACTTTCTCAGCTCTTCATATTTCTCTATTCATGAGAAAGGAGGGGATGAAGCCAGGACAGGTGACCCAAACGGGCCAAAGAGAAGTATTCCATGCCAATTCCATCCTGCTCAGTATAAAGGGGGGGTGATGGAAGGAGGAGGGGGCAGCTCCAGGTTTTTGGGGGACGGTCGGGTTCCGGGACGGCCCTGGGTGGCAGGGCCTGCGTTGTGTGGTTGGGTGACAAACTGCCTTGTGTATCAACAGTTTCACAGATCTACAGTCCTGTCAGCATTGTTATATTTGATCTCTCTGCTATTCTAGTAAACTATCCTTTTATCCCAACCCACAGGCTTTGGGTTTCTTGCTTTTGTGGTTGCTATTTACCCCTTCCTTTTCCCTTCCCTTCCCTCACCCCCCCCTACCCTCTTCTCCCCCTGCTCTTTTCCTTTAAGGAGCAGGCAGCTGCCTGGATCTGGGCTCTCAGCCAGGGTAAAACCACAACAGTCCCTAACAGCCAGCAAGCCCAGCGCTGCTTTACCTGGCAGGCGTCCACGCCGCCGGTCAGGATCCCCACACACATCATGCGCGGCGTCAGCTGGTCGGACAGCAGCTGGTTGCAGACAGTCTGGTTGATGAGGCGGATTTCTGCCTTCTGCAGGATGGAGGCGCCGCTGCCTGCCAGGAGCAAAGGGCAGATGCTAAGGGAAAGCACACAGGGGGGTTTTGCTACCTTGGTGCTCTGAACCACCAGCTCACTGCCAGGTGAACCCCTGTTCGGGAAAGAGGTCAACTTTGGGTGCTCCCCAGAGATCACAAGAATCAAGAATCACCAGGTTGGAAGAGAGCTTTGAAGATCATCAAGTCCAACCATTCCCATCCTGTGCTAAACCAGCTCCCTGAGCACCTCATCTCCCCTCTGTTAAACACACCCAGGGGCAGGGACTCAGCCCCCTCCCTGGGCAGCCTGGGCCAGGCCCTGACAACTCTGCCAGGGAAGAATTCTCTCCTCACAGCTGCTCTGACCCTGCCCTGGCGCAGCTTGAGCCCATTGCCCCTTGTCCCAGCTCCTGGCCCCTGGCTGGAGAGACCAGCGCCCACCTCTCTGCACCCTCCTGGCAGGGCAGGGGAGGTGGGGAGAAGGGCTCCCCTCAGCCTCCTCTTCTCCAGGTTCAACACCCCCAGCTCCCTCAGCCGCTCCTCAGAGGATTTGCCCTCCAGCCCCTTCCCCAGCCTGGTTGCCCTTCTCTGGACACGCTCCAGGACCTCCATGTCCTTCTGATGCTAAGGAGCCCAGAACTGGACCCAGTACTCAAGGTGTGGCCTCACCAATGCTGGGTACAGGGGCACAATTACTTCCCCAGACCTACTGGCCACGCTGTTTTTGATACAAGCCAGGGTGCCATTGGCCTTCTTGGCTGCCCGGGCACACTGCTGGCTCATATTCAGCCTGCAGTCAACCAACACCCCCAGGTCCTTCTCTTCCTGACAGCTCTCCAGCCAGTCTCCCCCCAGCCTGTAGCGCTGCCTGGGGTTGTTCTGTCCCATGTGCAGCACTCTGCACTTGGCCATGGTAAACTTTATCCCGTTGGTCTCAGCCCATCACTCCAGCCTGTTCAGGTCCCTCAGAAGAGCCTCCCCACCCTCAGGCAGATCAACACTTCCTCCCAGTTTAGTGTCATCTGCAAACTCACTGAGGGAACATTCAATCCCTTCATCCAGGTCATTGATAAAGATGTTGAACAAGACTGGACCCAGGACTGAGCCCTGGGGGACGCCACTCGTGACCGGCCTCCAGCTGGCTTTGGCTCCATTCACCACCACCCTTTGGGCTTGTCCATCCAGCCAGTTTTTAACCCACCTGTCAAGGCCAGTGGCAGCCAGTTTCTCAGTCAGAGCGCTGTGAGAAACCGTGTCAAAGGCTTTACTGAAGTCCAGGTAGACACATCCACAGCCTTCCCCTTGTCCAGAATCTCCTCTAATCCTATTCAACCATGTCCCAGCCCATCCCCCTTCCCTGAAGCCACACTGGAAAACACATCACCACAGCCCCAAATTCATGAAGAAGCACCACTCCACATACCTCCTTCTGCGGTCGCCCCCCACCCGGTCACCCACAGGTCCTTGCCCACGGGGAATTGGTGGGTGGCATCGGGCAGGCAGATGGGCTGGACGACAGAGGAGAAGGTGACAGGGCTCTCCAGCTCCATCAAGGCAATGTCATAGTCGTAGGTGTAGTCATTGAAGAAGGGGTGGGAGATGATGCTCTTGACCTTGCGTGCCTGCACGTTGGCGTCGTTGCGGTTGCCTTGGTCGGTGAGGCCGAGGTACGCTGTCCACAGCTTGGGATTGGAGTACCTGGGCGAGTCATGGGGCAGGGTGAAGCCTCTTAGATGTGCCTCACCAAGCTCTCTTAAAAGATTTCCCCTGCTGGGGGAGCATGGGAACGTCCTCCCACCCACCTGATGCCCTGCAGCTGCAGGAAGCAGTGCGCCGCCGACACCAGCCATCTGTCCGAGATCAGGGAGGCCCCGCAGATGTGGCCCTGGCCCTCCACGTGCAGGCTGACCTGCCACGGCCACTCTCCCACATCCGAGTTCTGCCCGCCGACGATCCGCGACTTTCTTATGTAGGAGCGGATGCCGCAGTCTGGGGTGGGGAAGGGACGCTGGGTTATCCCTGTCCCCATCCAATACTTTCCCCTTTTGCTCCTCTAGGACACCTCCTGGGGTGCAGGTGCCCCGTTACCCTCATCATGTGCTAAAACATCTACTGGCTAAGTCTGGCTGGGGGGTGACCTGCTGGGGAGGAGCTCTGTGGAGAAGGACCTGGGGGTGCTGGGGGGTGACAGGGTGGCCATGAGCCAGCAGTGTGCCCCGGGGCCAAGAAGGACAATGGGATCCTGGGGGCAGCAAGAGGAGTGTGGGCAGCAGGTCACAGGAGGGGATCCTCCCCCTCTGCTCTGCCCTGGTCAGGCCCCACCTGGAGCATTGTGTCCAGTTCTGGGCTCCCTGGGATAAACCAGCCAGGGATCTCCTGGAGAGAGTCCAGAGGAGGCTACGAAGGGGATGAAGGGCCTGGAGCATCTCCCCTGTGAGGAAAGGCTGAGTGAGCTGGGGCTGTTCAGCCTGGGGAGAAGCAGCCTGAGAGGGGATCTGATCAATGGGTATAAAGATCTGAAGGGTGGGACACAGGGGGACATGGGCAGCCTCTGCTCAGGGTCTGTGGGGACAGGACAAGGGGTGATGGCCTCAAGTTGGAGCACAGGGAGTTCCACACCAATCTGGGGAAGAACTTTTCCCCAGTGAGGGTGAGGGAGCCCTGGGACAGGCTGCCCAGGGGGTGTGGAGTCTCCTTCTCTGGAGAGATTCCAGCCCCGTCTGGCCACCGACCTGTGTGCCCTGTCCTAGGGACCCTGCTTTGGCAGGGGGTTGGACCCCATGGGCTCTGGAGGTCCCTCTCAACCCCTGTGATTCTGTGACTGTGGAAATGCACAGCCAAGCTCCTGTAGCCCTTGAGCCACCCAGCTGCCCTGCCTGTGGCTGTTTCTCCCCCCAGCCCAGGTGCTCTCCCCACCACACTGAAGCATTTCTCTAGGAGGCCTGGCCCAGCAGACCCATGTCCCCAGCTCCCCAGGGCACTCACTGCAGTTCTGCTCGTCGGAGTTGTCTTCACAGTCCTGCTCCCCGTCGCACTCAGGGTTCTGTTTGCTGATGCAGCTCCCGCTCTGGCATTTGTAGGTGTATTCCTTGCAGGGGACTGTTGCACGGGCTGCTGCTGGCAGAGTGGAAGCAGAAGGGTTAGGCCCAGTTTTGGGGATGGCACTCACCTCTTCAGCCCATCCACACTGCCCTGTCCCCCAAGAAAATTCATAAAGAAGCTGCATTTGAGGGTGGGTCCCCTCTGCAGCCTTCCAGTGCCTGAAGGGAGCTTGTAAACAGGAGGGGAATCAACTTTTTGAAAGGGTAGACAATGGCAGGAGAAGGGGGATGGAGTGAAGCTGGAGGAGGGAAGGGTGAGAGGAGAGATTAGGGGGAAGTTCTTTGCAGAGAGAGTGGTGAGGGGCTGGAAGGGGCTGCCCAGAGAGGGGGTGGGTGCCCCATCCCTGGGGGTGTTCAAGGCCAGGTTGGCTGGGGCCCTGGGCAACCTTGTGTAGCTCCAGGCCTGGAGGTTGGTGTCCCTGCCTGTGGCAGGGGGGTTGGAGCTCTGTGACCCTTGGGGTCCCTCCCAACCCAGACCAGCCTGGGATTCTATGATCCTCACCGCTGCTGCAGGTGCCCTCGTCGCTCCCGTCTCCGCAGTCATCCTTGCTGTCACACACCTGTGCATTGGGGATGCACTTCCCATTGTTGCACTTGAAGCTGTCAGCTGCACAGCCTGGGGAAAGAGCAGAGCACAACCCCCCTCAGCACCTCTGGCACAGGGCTGCAGCTGTCTCCCTTCTCCCTGAGCCGAGCCTCAGTGGCTACGGTGTACAAGCACCCATCTCCTGCAGCCCTGCTCCTTTCTGCCCTTAAGCCCACACCAGCAGCAACTGAATCAGCCCTTTTTTAGGCTGAGCTGGCCTTGTTCAGCCTGGGGAAGAGAAGGTTCCAGAAGGACCTTATAGCACCCTTCCAGTCCCTGAAAGGTGCCTATAGGAAAGCTGTTCCCGAGGGCATGGAGTGAGAGGATGAGGGGTGATGGTTTTAAACTGGAAAAGGGGAGATTCGGGTTGGGTATTAGGAAAAAGTTCTTCCCTCTGAGGGTGGTGGGTCACTGGCACAGGGTGCCCAGAGAGGTGGTGGAGGCCCCATCCCTGGAGACATCCAAGGTCAGGCTCTGAGCGACGTGCTCTAGTGAAGATGTCCCTGCTCACTGCAGGACAAGATGCCCTCCAAAGGCACCTCCCAACCTTATACATTCCATGATTCTATGATTCTCCCCAAAACCCTCTGTTTCCTACACCTCTGCTCCTCCTCCTTCCCCACCTCTGAGCTCTCACTCAGGGCTCCTGCCTGGGGCCCCTGTCACTTACTGCACTGCAGCTCGTCGCTGTTGTCGCCGCAGTCGTTGACGTTGTCGCAGAGCCAGAACTTGGGCTTGCACCAGCCGTTCTGGCACTTGAACTGCTGCTCGGTACAGGCTGCAAAGGGAGAGGCAGAAATCAGGGGAGAGACCCACCAAGGCACATGTGGGGCCCCACCAGGGACACGTCTGCTGTGGCCTCTCCCGTGGCACCGCGGGGAAACACGGGCAGCGCCCCAGGAAACACCGCGACGGGAACGCGGTAACACAACAGCGCCTGGGGAGCTGCCCCCTCTCTGGCAGGTAGGGCTGGAGCTCACAGGGCAGCAGCACAGTCAGAGGCTACAACTCAAATCACAGTGGGAAAGCACCCGAGATGCCCAGGTCACGGCGCCCAGGCCGGCAGCACGCTCGTCCTGGGAATGTAGCCCTGTGCCTGCTAATGGGATCCCAAACCAGAGGGTCCCCTCCTCCCTAATTAAGAGGACAATAACTCTGAGCTATAGATAAATACACACATGGATATATCTATCTGTGGGATAGATATATCTCCATATATCCAGATGTTTTCCAAGAGGAAAACTCATCCCTGTGTTATCACAGGGATATCCACATGGATCACACTGTGAGACCAGCCTGGTTCAGTAACAAAACACATCACTGATGCTCAGCCCAACCCACAGCGACCTCAAGGATCAAATGGAAAAACCAACTGGGATGGACTGGAAAGGGAGAGACAGCCACTGGGAGAGGGATGAGCAGGAACCCTGGGCTCCTGCGCTGGGAAAGGATCCCAAGTGGATCGCCAGGCCGAGTGGCTCTCTGGCTCCAGCAGCCACCCCAGGGGTGGCAGGAGCTGAAGGCAGGGGAAGGCCAGACTTACTGCAGGCTCTCTCGTCGCTGCCGTCGACGCAGTCGAGCCAGCCGTCGCAGCGCATGCTCCTGTCGATGCAGCGGCCGGTGTTGCAGGTGAACTTGCCAGGGCAGGCTGAGATGGGGAGGGGGGCAAGGAGGGGATCAAATGAGACATGAGCCTTGCAGCCATCCCCTCTGTCTCTCCCCCCACCCCACACACCGCTCCCTGTGCCCAGCTTGCAGCACCCAGTGCTAACAGCACCTCTTCCCGTGGGACGGAGCAGGAATAGGATGGGGTTTGCCAGGGAAAAGGAAAAGGGTGCTTCCCCAATTCACAAGGCAGGCTGCAGGCAGGAATTCCCACCTCCCCCAGCAGCCTGAGGGTTTCAACTCACGGTCACTGGAGTCGTAGGACAGGTACTCGGCAGAGAAACCGGTGTCTGTGTAGGACTGGTCGGAGTGGAACTGGACCTCTATTTTGTTGGTGGTACTGGCCACCACAAACTGGGAACGCTCCCCACAGTACCTGCCAGGGAGCAAGCAAGGGTGAACCCTCCTTCTGTCCCCAGCCTCCCCATCGGTGCTGCCTCTGGATCCCATCCCACTGTGCGGGCAGGAATCACGCAGCCACCACTCCAGCAACCAGCCAGAGGTGCCGGTGCTGACTGGGAACCTCCCCCCTTCCCTCTTCCAGGATGGCTCAAGTTCCCTTGCCCAAATTGTTGTGAAACAGCACTGCTCACTTCCCCTGCACAGCCTTTTCAGCCCAGCTTAGCCAAGGCTGGGCAACAGGGAGCCGTAAACGTAACAGGAACCACACGACAGAGCGCGACGCGACCGCCCCTGACAACGGGGATTTGCTCTTTCAAGCAAAACCAGGCCAGAACTTTCCATGCCTGGGGTGTGAGACCAGCTGCACCACAGCATTTGGGGGGGTGTGGGTGGGGGCTGAGCTGCAGCAAGCAACAAACCCAGGGTGGGGGTCTAATCCCAGGCACGAGTGCGTGACCACAGGGCACCCAGGTCAGCCCCCTCCTGGCCCCATCCCATCCCAAAAAGCACCCCATAGAATGAAGGGCAAGGTGGGGAGCACCCCACGCTTACCTCGTGCCGTTGATCTGCACGTAGTCCTTGGTGCAGGAGCTGACGGGGATCCCGGGCTCCAGCACGAAGAACATGTTGAAACGCACCTTCACGTTCTTCTCAGGGGGAACCTGCCCAAGGAAACAGGGTCAGCAGGGGAAATGGGGCAAAGGGTTGTGGGGAGGACAGAAGATGGGCTGTGGGGAGGACAGAAGATGAGTGAGAAGAAGAAAGAAGCTTCCCAAGAAGCTGGTAAAGCTCGGCTTCCTGCGCTGGCATCCCAGCCCGAACAAGCCCGCAGCAGGGGGGTTGAACCCAGACCTCTTGCCCACACAGCCTGCTCTCCCAGGGCAGAGGGTTCCCCCACCAGTTTGGCCAGCAAGTGACCAGCCTGTCCCAAAGCCCACACACTGCAAGTTCATCTGACAGACTAATTAAGGCGAAGAGGGGACCCCGTCTTACCTCGATGTTCCAGACACAGTCCACGCCTGGGGGGTAGTGTGCTGGGTAGTAGGGAGTGGTGAAGGTGCCACTCCATCCTTTCAGGGTCCCACCACAGCCTAGGAGATAAGGAGGAAGGTGGAAGTGTGTTAGAGGTCTGGAGAGACATGGTTTTCCCAAGCCTGAGCTAGCTGTCGCCTGAGGTGGGTGCCAACAGTCTCTAACACAGTTAAACCCATCTCCAGAGAGAGCAGCTCTGCTCCAAAGCTTGGAGAGAACCCAGGAGACCAATTAGGTGCTTCCTGCATCCATCTACTCCAACATCATTCTTACTCTGCCCTTCTCAGGGGGCGTTGTTACAGCAGCCAAAAGCACCATGGGCAAGGCGAGCTCCAAGATGTGACCTGCACCCAGATCCCCTGGCCCTGGACACATCCCTGGGACACTGACCACAGCCACAGCAAGGGACGAACCAGGCCAAGGCCTCTGCTCACCCTTCATCCTTGGGAGCTGGAAGAACTCGGCCTTAAATCCAGGGAATCTCCCTTCCTTGTTGGTAACCAAGGTGACGAGCAGGACGTTCTGGGAGGACAGGAAGGTCAGGTTGTAGGAAGGGGCGTAACTCCCACAGAGCCTGTGAAGTAAAGGGCAAAATCCATGAGATGCAATGACACAGAGAGCCTCCAGCAGCACGGATCACCTGCACCAGCAGGACCTCTTGGTGTCACCCTGCCACCCCCATGCCAGGACACTCAAGGACCTAATGGGGACACTCACCTGACCAACGCATGGGGCTCCACGGGGCTCAGAGAGTTGTACACCTTGATGTAGTCACCATCATCTGTGCACTGCTCCAGGACCAGTGTCTTGAAGGTCAAGCTGATGATGGAGTTGGCATCCGCCCTCAGCGCCCAGTAGCAGTGCGCGTTGTTGGGGTACGGGCTGTTGGGAAAGCCCGGCGTGGTGAAACTGGTCACCTCTCCTTCCTTGGCATGGAGGGTAAACATGCAGCTATCTGCCCAGGAGAGCAGGGAAGAGTTAATGAAGCAAATGGGGAGGTTCAGGCCCTTCCACACCCTGCAAAGGAAATTGCCCCCCCAAAAAAAGGTCTGAGGTTGCACAGAGGTGGTTATGAGACTGAAGAACTCTACTTACTGTCCCGAGCGGAGTTAGCTATGCTGGGGTCGGCAGCTGTGGGAGGAAACAGAAGTGTTGTCATCCTTTGGACTGTGCAAATTCTCTGGGTGCAAAGCTGAAGGGACTGGGACTTGAGTCCTGGGACTGGGACCTGAATCATGGGACTGGGACCTGAGTCTTGGGACTGGGACCCGGGACCCATGTCACTACGGCCTTGGCTTGTGGGGTCTCTCCCTGCCTGGGCTCTGAGGAGCCAAGTGATTGAGCTGTTCCTCTGCAGGAGGGAGGAACCATCCCTGATCCCTCTCCAGATGGGCTCAGAGGACAACACAGAGCACACAAGCAAAGGGCAGTGGTCCGTGCAGCCCCTCAGCGGCTGCGTGGCCCATCACAGCAGCGCCCTGAGAGCCAGGTCCTCATGCTCACCCACAGAGGGGTCCCCACTGCCGAAGGCACCCCGGGGGGGAAGGGCTGCGACCTGCAGCTTCCCCCTCCAGCAACCTGCACATC
The DNA here is from genome assembly GCF_964237585.1 of Gallinula chloropus. Classification (NCBI taxonomy): domain Eukaryota; kingdom Metazoa; phylum Chordata; class Aves; order Gruiformes; family Rallidae; genus Gallinula; species Gallinula chloropus. Next base: position 6,606,132 of record NC_140109.1, on the reverse strand, counting down.
CTCCCCACCCCAGACCCACGCAGAGGCTCTGGGACAGCAGAGGCAGCACTCACGGAAAGCGATGACCGATTCCACCTTCAGCATGGGGTTCCGCAGGCGGGGGTTCCACTGCTGGACCAGGCTCTGCTTGTCTGCCATCGCCCTGTCCAGGCTCTGCTCCCGGTACTTGGGGACTTGGAACTCAGACCAGTAATAGGCAATGACGCTGCCTTCACTGCAAGGGAACAGGGAGATTTATGGGGTGAGAGCAAGGACAGACACAGGAAGGCTTAAGTATCAGTAGAAGAAGGGTCCAGGCTACTTGGCGTCCCAGCATCGCCCCCCTCCACCCTGGGATGGGGCTCAGACAGCCCCTAACACTCACCTGAACGCAGTTATCACTGTCTCTTTGTGATAAGGGCCAATATCATCGTGATTCATGTAGATCTCCTCCACCTGAAAGGTTTAAAGAAGGGTGTTCAGCACATACTTCCAGAACATACTTCCAGAGGAGAGGGGAAAGGCTAAACACAGACAGAGCTTCAAGCCTGCTAGAGAAAATCAGAGCACATACCCGGCATTCCTGGCTGCAGGAATCTGCAGAGGAAAAGAGAGGAAGAAGGAGAGCTGAGAGTCCCAGAAGTGCCCAGACCTTCACACCACAGCTTGCTCTGACTCACCTCACCCCGCTCTTCCCCGGGGGAAGCACAACAAATACCCGAGTCTGGGGGGAAAGGCAAGACCAGCCATGGCTCCAGCACAGAGGGCAGCCACCCTCCAACCTCAGCTCCCAGCCCTGTCTCATCCACCGACCCCAGGATTTACCCAGGAGGCCTCTTATGGCACATGCTGGGTTGTGAATGCCACAGCAGCCAGACTGGAGCTGTGATGGCAGGTCCCAAGCTTAAAGGCAGCCACCCTGCACCCAGCCCAAGTGCGTCACGGCGAGCGGGGAGAGCTGAGAGGAGCGAGAAAGCTCCAAGCAGTCCTGTGCACAAGATCCCCAGGGCAAGAGGAGAAAGTCTGGCTTGCAGGAGGATGGGAGAAACCTCTTACCGTGCTCTTCACTTTCTTGGCCAGAAGAATGAATTCGGGTGAGCTGGAGTTCTCGTAAACGTCAAGGAAGTCCCAGTTCAGAACCCGTAAGTGGCCGTTGAAAACCTTCTGGACGGGGGCGTTCCTGTCTGCAGGGCAATGGTTCAGTCAGAAAGGGCACAGCCCAGGGACAGAAGTCAGGGCAGGGGGGTGGAAATGGCATTCCCCCACTTCCCAGAGCCTTCCCAGAGAGGACGTGGGGGAGCAACACCGGACAACGAAGCTTTCCCATGTAGAGATGCTCCCAGGTGTCTGGGCCCACCACCCACCAGAGGTCATACTCACATATGAAGTGCCAAACCAGGAGGCCAGTGACTAGGGAGACGAGCAGGGAAACCACGATCACGGCAGCGGCGACCACCCGCCGCTTTGGGCCGCGCTTCTCCACCTTCTTGGAGTTCATGGCGGGGAGGAACTCCACCCCTTCCTCCAGGTTGTTCATGTCCTAGGAGAGGAGAGAAGGCAGAACGATGGAAAAGCCATTCCCAAAGCCTGGTCTGGAGAGGTCCAACCACGAAGCAGCACAGCAGGGCAGAGCTCCCCAACCTGCAGCAGCTCCCCAGAGCTGAGCCCGCAGCATTCCTCAGCTCCACAGCCACCTCACAGCAAAACAAACCCTGACAGCTTTCGCTTTGCTTTTCCTCACACACCTCATTCCTTCTCAGACCTAACACACGGCGATCACAGCTCAAAAACTCAGGGGTGAGCCCACACACCCTGCTGTGAGCATGGCAGGACACAAGCCCGCGGCCTCTGAGCTCTCTGCCTGCTGGCACAGACAGAACTCTGGCCCTGTGAAGCGCTTGTGATGCCGCAGGAGCGTCGCCCACAGCTTGCTGGGCACAGTATGCTGTAAATAGCATCACTGTACAAAGAAGAAACCAAGTTACTTCCTCCCTTTGCATCAGCACACAACCCTCTCTGCATCTCCCTGGCCACCTCTGCACTCCCCTGTTTCTGCTGGGGGTTCCCTGTTCAGTGCCAAAATCCATTCAAAGGAGTTAATCAAAACACAACAAGCTCTGAACACACAAGACATCATGTCCAACCAGACACTCTGGACAAGCCACCCAGGAATGAGGAATGCCAGACACAACGTGCAGCTCTCACTGGACTGGGTGAGGAAGAGGAAGGTCTCCATCGCAGCGCAGAGCCCCACATCAGGGCATCATCTTGCTCCTTCGGCTTCCCTGCCCTCCATCCTTGCCCTGCTTGCGTACCTGTACCTCCAGCCCCGGGTGGGAATCGGAACCCAGATGTTGTCAGAGGATGCTGCACAGCCCAGAGGATCCTCAGAAGGGACAGATGCCGGATGCTCCGGATCCACAGGCACTACCCCCCAGCACTTCCTCTCCTGCCCAGAGCTGGCTCACAGGCGCTGGGAGAGCGATCAGATCTTCTGCTTTCTTCTTGTGCCTCCCCCAGGTAGGAAGGGCTCTCTGCCTGCTGAAAACCGCCCAAACCACGAGGATGCCTCGCCTGCCCAGCCAACCACCTTTCCATTTCCCCCTCTCTCAAGCTTCCCCGGGTGTCTGGCAGCTTCCCCGGGGCAGCAGCGCAGGGCTCTGGATGATGGCAGAGACACCACAACTCCATAGCGCAGAGCAGCACTCATCAGCCCTGTTCAAAGGCATCACTGTGCCCCCGGAAGGGGTAACGCTGCCCCTGGGGTCAGCCCTGTCTGTCCTCCTGGGGCAGACACAGACATACACCAATGGCTCAGGCTAACATCACCGAGACCCTGAAAGTCAGGGAAATGAAAAGCAAAGGGCATCCTGTCGACACAGGGACCTCCAAGCCCTCCCTTGTGGACCCACAGAATCACAGGGTTGGAAAAGCCCTTTAAGCTCATCAAGTCCAACCGTTCCCATCCTAAGCTAAACCAGATCCCTGAGCACCTCATCTCCCCCTCTGATAAACACACCCAGGGGCAGGGACTCAGCCCCCTCCCTGGGCAGCCCTGACAACTCTGCCAGGGAAGAACTTTTCCCTAACATCTGACCTGACCTCTGCCCTGGCGCAGCTTGAGCCCATTGCCAGTTGCCCCACCTCCTGTCACCAATCACCTGTCACCATCCTCAGCCATCCTGACTGTGCTCCCCTCTCTGACTTGAAGCCTTCACCATCTTCTTTTTCCCAGGCTCTGCAGGGAAGCCCAGCTCCCACTTGCACTGCTTCCCCGCTCTCCTTTCATCCTATCCTCCACCCAGTCCATCCCTTCCTCACACCCTCTGCATCTCCCCAAAACCTCTCCTCCCCACACCTGAGGCCCTTTAGAAAAAAAAAGGGCCTTGGCTGGCGCCTACCCCACTTTTTTTGTAAAGAACTCTGCAAATTTAAACCTCTGCAAAGACTACTAGGAAGCCACCACGACCAGGAGCAACCTACTACTACTGCTCTGAGAATAACCTGAGTTTATCATCTGACAGCCCTTCACTACAGCCTGGGGAAGGAAGCTTTCTTTTACTCATGAGATTTATCACCTAAGGCCAGGCAGAAAGGACAGTGCTGTCTCTGAGGTGCTGAGCTTGCTTTCTATCACCCCCCAACACAGCCAGCAGCAGATGAAACAAAAGGCAGGGCCACGGAGGATGATCCCGTGGTGGGGATATTCTCCTGTGATCACACAAGGAAAAGCTTGTCAAGGTAACCTGAGGAAACCTCAAAGCAGAAGACGTGGAAAATAAAGCTTGGAGACATACAGACACCCCGAAACCAAGGCACTCTCCAAGCAGTGTCACAACTGCCTGGGGTTTGATGCACCATCCACGAAGCAGCTGCCATCAGTTTCCAAATCAAGCAAGAAATACCAGGTGAAGAGAAGAAACCAGCCACAAATCCCCCTCTTGTCCCACCCCTGGGCTGCTTGTGGACTTCCCAGTACTTCCTTTCCAGCCTTAAGGGAAAGAAAAGTATTTAATTCTCTTTTTAACACCTTTAGGAACCTCGGGGGTGGGGGCTTACATATTCATGCAGCATCGGCTTCCCCAGGGCTGCCTGGGGCCAGTGAGGAGGGACTACCTGCCCTGTGCCCCCAGTGGAAAGGAAGATGGCCATCCCTACGTGTTCTGAGTAGTCAATTTTGGGCAGAAGCCATTAAATCTCGGCCTTAATAACACATGAGGAGATCAGGTCTTCTCTGGCTGCCAGGAGAGCAAAGAAATCCCTCCCACAAAGTTCCCAGGATTCATCAAACGGCTGGGATGAAACGGGGCCTGGCTGCAAGCCAGAGCCGCTGCAGCCTGAGGCCAGGCCGCAAGGCTGTGGCTGATGCATTTTAACCCTGTCTTCAGGCAAAAGGTGCTGACTTTACAGAGAGAAAACTCTCTAGACAGAGGAACTAATCAGTGTGATTCAATCAAGAGGAAAACACAGCCCTCATCCACCCCCCCACCCACCTTGTAGGTGCCCCACTAACACACACACACGCCACACCGGGATAGAAGGATGTTGGGTGAGGAAAGTCATCACTTGATCCTTCTTTAGACATTTTCTCTGCTTTTCTTGGGGGGGTAGGGTGGAAAGAAGGATGCCAGGTCTTAAACCCGCCAGAGTTGACAGCATGCCTTTGTCACCGTGTCCACTTGCAGCACCAAGAGCAGCTAAAGGCGTGCAGGGACTCCCTGGGATGTTCTCTCTGTTATTGCTGCAACCAGAAGTCCCCCAGTGATCAGAGGCAGAGAGGAGGCCAGATCCAAAGAGGTTTCCCTCCCTGCTCTCTGTTTTACAGTATCAATCTCACCCTTCCCCATCCTCACACCTTATATTCCCCAGCCAACTCTGCCGCCTGCATGAAGCTGCTTGGAAGAGCCGTTGCACGTCGCAGCCTGGGCAAGCAACAGTGATTCCTGCTGACTCTCTTCTCTAGCAAGGCAAAGGGTCTGAAGAATCATAGAATCATAGTATGTTCTGGGTTGGAAGGGACCCCAAGGATCATAGAGCTCCAACCCCCCTGCCACAGGCAGGGACACCAACCTCCAGGCCTGGAGCAACACAAGGCTGCCCAGGGCCCCAGCCAACCTGGGCTTGAACACCTCCAGGGACGGGGAATCAACTACCTCTCTGGGCTGCCTGTTCCAGCACTTCACCACTCTTTCTGTAAAAAACTTCCCCCTAATATCTAATCTAAACCTTCCCTCCTTTAGTTTTAGTCCATTCCCCCTTGTCCTGCCATTATCTGCTCTTTTAAAAGCATCCCCTGAGGACTACAGGAATGCCAGATGGGGTTTCAGGTGAGACCCCCACATCCAGACCTCTGAGTAAGAGGCCGAAGCACACAAAGCGCCCACTTAACTTTAGTCCCAGGCTTAAGCAGGCTCAGCCTCTGCTCACTCACTCACCGTGCTGAACATCCCCTTCGCCGCCACCACTCCGGCCGTGCTGCCCACCGTCCTCTAAGCCAGGCAGAAACCAGGTGGAATCGAAAGCAAGACAGGCTTGAAAGACCATAGGTAAACCAAGCAGAAGACCACGGGTTTCATCTCCTTTAGCTAACGGCTGCTGTGCGTGTGCTGAGCAATCGGCTCTTTCCACCCCATGTCCTGCTCTCACCTTGCCCATGGTTCACCGGGAAAGAGCCTCCAGCCCAAAGTGACTCAAGCTTTGCCTCTCTCGCCCTTCTCAAGGAAACTACTCCAATAAATACTATTAGCAGAAAAAAACCTTCCTTGATACCCTCCCCGCCTTAGTCATGGGTTCTGTTACTTCCTCTTTCTCCTCCTCGTGCAGTTGTCACGTCGGGGCTCCCCACGGCAGGATCGGAGGTTTCTCGTCATGGTGTCAGCCTGGGCACGTGGCACCCTGGCAGGAAAGCCACATGCCAATCAAGTGAAAGGGTCAGAAAGACATTGGCTCATGTCTACACCCTGGGGTAGTCTCCGTGAGGAATCCTGGCAGAGGAACGTGCATAGAGAGGTTTCTACAGGGCTTGGAAATCTCTGGCGCCCAACTCCTGCGTGCAGAGAGCTCAGAGAGAAGTCCTGTGGGTAAGAAAAAAAACCTTCCCACTCTTCCTTGTAAGCCAGTTGTGCGATGTATTTTTAGCCAGCAACCACCATGCTCTGCCAGACTGGACAAACCAGATGCAGAAATGACTAATTCTGTCAGCAGGAAATTCAGCAGGGCCATGGGGATGGTGGGAACTGCCACGGCCGACTGGAGACCCTCACCAGAAAGCAGAGATGTCCTCCCGCGAAGGGGGATCGTGGAAAGGCTAGGACGGCCCACAGGGTACGGCTCTCCGGCAAGATGATGGATGTCTGGGATGCCTCCAGGTCCATCTGGGATCAACATCTCCCACAGGATGATTTCGGGAGCATTTGGTGGTTCCAGCGCGACAACCTGATGTGTCCCAGGCACCACAGGCCCTCATCTGCTCCCCTCTCCTCCAAACCAGCTGTTCCACCTCTCACCCCGTGTCTGCTCCTGGTTCACTGGTCCCTGACCCGCAGAAGGACCGGGCTGCTGGCCGTCAGTTTCACCCACCCCTTATCAAGGGTGGTCAATTTGTGTGTCCAGCACGGGAGATTCAGCTGCTTCCCTTGACCTCCAGCACACTCCAGGCTCAGCTGCTCTGCTGCAGGACAGCTCAGGGCCAAAGCCATACAGACCACAGAAGGGAAGAGCAGGTATACTCATGCTCCAAACCCCAATACTCCCCTGGCAAGAAATCTGATAAGAATAATCTTCTTACCCCTTACTCTTGATAAGAAACACATGAAACCAGCACGCAGAGGAGGTCGGTTTCCGTAAGGCGCAGTCCTGCTCTGTTGCCCCAATCTGGGCAGTAAAGGAAACTGTGCCAGCGTGTTATTTTTCGTCTGGAGGTTCCTTATTAAGGGCAATGACGCTATAAAATGATGGCACCAGGGCTAAGGAGGGAATCTAGAGCGGGAAACAAAGGGCACAGCGTCCTCCAGACCGTCTGCCTTCCAGGCACAGAGGGCAAGGGCAATAGCGAGAAGGTACAACTCCCACACCCCTATTTCACACGCCAATTTCGAGCACAGTCCTCCCCCAGCGCTCAATAATCGTCTTGTGACCATCCTGAGTCATACGAGAAACCAAATTCCTGTAGCTCTGGTACAGGAGAAACTGAAGTTAATGTTTGCACAGGATGGCACGGGCTTATCAGCCCGCAGCAGGGCCACGGAGCGCAGCAGCTCGGGAAACGCCGCCGCTGCCGCGCTTTTCCAACCGGGTTTCTTCTCCCAGCAGAGACTTCCACCCGTCAGACAGAGCGATTCGTGGGGAGAAGAGGGGAAACAAAGCTACCACGGGCCTGGGAGACATAGCTACGAGCCATGAAATTCCTCCCTACGACACACTCATGTCCCAAGACCAGGAAAGAAACGTGCTAGAGAGGCCCAACAGCTTATTTAAAGCACATTTCTGTCTTTCCTGGTACAGAAAGTACCGTCTGAGCAACAAAAACACCCTCCAGCAGCTTACCAAAACCAGCTGCGCCCCAGACCTCAACCAAACATGATTACGCGGCGCCCACGCTCTTGCCCCATCTTTGAGGTGGGTCTGGCCCCTGGATATGTGAACCTTCAGAGCCGGGAGCAGGGGAAACATGAAGCATCTCTGACTGGGCAAAGCCCTTGTCTGGCAAACCCATCCCTATTAGCTGCTCCCTCCTCCAGCCCAGCCTATCGCCCGGGTATCGCAGCGCGGTATTTGCGAGGCGAGCCAGCGTGGCCTTTGGATGGAAACGGTCTATTCTACCCTGAGACCTTTGGTCTGATACCTTCCCAAAGCCAGGCCCTCAAAAAACCTCTCGCTGCTCCCTCCTCGATGGTTTTACAAAGTGATCTTTTGTTTGCTGAGCAAAGGTCTGCACGCTCTCGATCGGCCCCAGCCCTTTCCTCGCCGTGCCTTCCTCATCCCCTTTGGCACCGGCAGCGGTGAAACTGGCCTGAGCAGCAGCTCACCCACCAGCCACCACCCCAGAGAAAAGCTCTGCCCCTTTCTGAAGAAGAGGAGCAGCTTCTCCTCGCCGTGCCCAAGACCTGTCGCAGCTCCGGCCGCTGCGCGAGGAGCCGCGGTCGTTGCAAAACAACTCACGTTCGCTCTGCCATCGTCTCCGTAGGGAGCCAAGTCCAACGACACCTGGGCTCTACAAGGGACAAATTCCTCGGGGTGTTTGCTACCAGGGAGGCAGGTACCCTCTTTGGGGAAGTCCTCCTGGATCAGATCGGCTCCTCTTGAACTGATGCAGGGGAAAAACTGGTCCAGACCCAGGGGAAAGGACCTGGCACGTCAGTGCCCTGGCGTGAAGGGACTCGCTTGAGCACTCAGCCCCGCCGTAAAACACACACCAGAGCGCAAACCTACCAGGGGAACGAGATCACACTGCACCCAACGGTGTCACCCCGACCCTGGGCAGGGAACAAGGAGCTCGAGCTGAGCGGTATCAGCAACAGCATCTCTTTCCCACTCCTGGCAGTCGCCCCGGCCCTGACACACGCAGGGCAGTGGGGCTGGAGGCAAGGGAAACTTTCCCTCGCTGTAGGCCAGCTTTCTGATGGGCACTGGGGCTGCTGACTCCTTTCCTGCTGCCAGATAACAACCACTAAAGCCAGGTCTTGGAGACCAAGCGAGCTGGAAAGCCTTATCAGGCTTTAACCTACAAGCCCAGTTTGCAACCAGCTCTGCAGCACACAACAGGCTCTGGAGGTGCGACCCAAACCCGCCAGTCCCTGCCCGACCCTCAGCTGGGAAAACCTACATGAAAAGCCAAGGCTGTGGTTTCAGCTCACTGGAGTTTCAAAGCACACTGATAACACACGGGTTAGTTAACGAAGCCCCAAAGCCCGCGGTTAAAGCCAGACCTTCCGACAGCTTGAACAGGTTTAGTTAGACCTGTTGCTAAACAACCCAAACCCACAGGCTGCCAAGAGTTCACCTTGCGTTCACATCCCCAGCACCGAGCTGAAGCCCAAATCGAACCCCCACCCCCCCCCCCCACCCCCCAGCGATGTCAGCGCTGCCATCGAGTCGATGTACCGCCGGCACAGACTGCTGCACTGCCACAGGGCAAGGGGGGGTTGGAGGGGGAAGTTCCACTTTCCCAAAGCTGGTTTCTCTTTTTCCTGCTCTGCTTTCCCCCAGCTGACCGCTCCTGACCTTGCCTGAGAACGGAGAGGGAGCAGGAGCTCCCGGACACCCTGGAGCCACCCCGCTCAGTCCCGACCCGCGAGGCTCAACGGAACCGGAGCGAGGGGAGGACGAGGCAGCTCGGCAAAAGGCTGAGGGGCTTTTGGGATCCCCCTCCCACCCCTCACAGTGGGTGCCAATCTCACCTGCAGCTGGGCGCTGTACCTCATGCCGGCCCCGGAGGCCGTGGAGCCTCGCTCCATGGCGAGGGCGGCTGCCGCGCCGGCTCAGGCCGCCATGGCGCGGTCGCTCCTTGGCTCGGCACGGCTCGGCACGGTGCCTGGCTCCTCCTCTTCTCCGTGCTCCTGGCAGGTGTGGGAACCCGGAAACACCCTACAGGTCCCCCTGGTGATGCCGTGTCCGGCCCGTAGCTCCCGCCTCTCTCCCAATCTGGAGGCGTTCGTGGGAAAATCAAGGGCAACGTCACGGCCAAAAGCCCCACGCAAGCTCTGCATCATCCAGAGGGAGCCTTCTGCCAGCTGCTGGGCTTTGGCAAACGAAACCAAAAACATCTGTCTCACACCAGCAAGGAGCCGCCCCGCAGCCAGCAGGAAGGCTGCCCTAGCACTCACCTAACACAACAGTTTCTAGGGCAAAGCTTTATGTACCCAAGGCCTGCTGCAAAGGGGGGAACTCTCCGACGCTCTTCCCCGCTCCCCAAAACATCTGGTTACGCTGAGAGGCCTCCAAAGCAAAATATTCCCTTGATCTGAGCCTGAAGCTGGCTCTCAGCTAGGCTCCAGCACTTCAGGGGTGAGCCAGGCAGTGGAGCCAGGATGCAAAACAACGAGCCACGCAGGGCTGCGGCAGGAATCACGCCTGTACCCAAATGCGGCGCTGGGAGTGCAACACCTCCCCAGGGACTGAAGAGAAGCAGGGCCCAGCAGCAAAGCCCCAGGCACTGGCAGAGTTCTGGTGCAGGTCTGGGAGAGGGCTGTGGACACTGAGACCCCCCCATCCACGACACGCTCTTCCCCCATCATTTCCCCCTTGTCAGAAAGCTGACTGCCCCCACCCTCCCATGGCCAGATTGCTTCATGTTCAAGAGTAAGTGGGGATTAAAGATAGTTGTTCCCTCTTGGAGAGGACCTTCCCTTTTCCCTCTTACACGTGACAGCCTACACATACATCCCATACGCCTGTCCATCTCTCCAGAGAGCGAACTGACCATCCCAGGGCTGATCCCAACCCCTTCACACCGATTACACCCAGCCCTGAAACCGGGATGGGTTTTCCCCCCCCCGCCACCTCAGAGGATTCACATTTCCCAGAGGGCTGGGTTTGCTGTTGCAGAAGTCACACCCCACACACACCCCCAATTCAGGGTGGTGCTTGCTGGGTTACCTGTGTTTCCCCTTTGCTCTGAAATGCCTTTGGTGAGGGTTTCTTTTGGGGAGGGGGGGATAGAGACCGTGTCAAGGTCTCTGATCCTGGGTCAGGTCTCTGATCCTGGGTCAGGTCTCTGATCCCACCGTCTTCTCTTCGGGGGGGAAAACCAGACTGTAACTTCACAGCACCAGCAGGTGGGAAAAGCCCTTTAAGACCGAGTCCAACCGTTCCTGTCCTCTGCTAACCCATCATAAACCTCTTCTGGGCTCTTAGAGAAACACATCTGGCTCCAGCCCTCCCCTGCTCCCTCAGCAGGCACCAGAACCCCACGCAGCAGGAAGTATCTCTGGATTTAAGGCATTCCCCTTTGCAAGGTGGCTTCCTTAGTCAGCCTGCTGAAACCGCCCGGTTGGCTGATGTCAGGAGCTGCTCTGGCTCTGCTGCTGATGCCCAGCCCTGCCCAGAGCTCTGCTTTTACAGCCACTCCCTTACCTGGCTGGCTGCAGGCGCTCCAGCCTGACCTACCACCCCGTTCAGCGGCGTGGTTTTAGGTACAAAGCTGCTCCCCTTCCTTCGGCAAATTTCACAGAATCACAGAATCACCAGGTTGGAAGAGACCTTTGAAGATCATCAAGTCCAACCATTCCCATCCTGTGCTAAAACAGATCCCTGAGCACCTCATCAACCCTTTTTTTGAACACATCCAGGGAAGGTGACTCAGCCCCTCCCTGGGCAGCCTGTTCCAGTCCTGACAACTCTTTCAGTAACAATTTTTTTTCTAATATCCGATCTAAACCTGCCCTGGCGCAGCTTGAGCCCATTGCCCCTTGTCCCAGCTCCTGGCCCCTGGCTGGAGAGACCAGCGCCCACCTCTCTGCACCCTCCTGGCAGGGCAGGGGAGGTGGGGAGAAGGGCTCCCCTCAGCCTCCTCTTCTCCAGGCTCAACACCCCCAGCTCCCTCAGCCGCTCCTCAGAGGATTTGCCCTCCAGCCCCTTCCCCAGCCTGGTTGCCCTTCTCTGGACACGCTCCAGGACCTCCCTGTCCTTCTGATGCTGAGGAGCCCAGAACTGGACCCAGCACTCCAGCTGCAGCCTCCCCAGTGCCCAGCACAGGGGCACAATCCCCTCCCTGGGCCTGCTGGCCACGCTGGGGCTGACACAAGCCAGGATGCCCTTGGCCTTCCTGGCCCCCCGGGCACACTGCTGGCTCGTGTTCAGTCGCAGTCACCCAACACCCCCTGGTCCTTCTCTGCCTGACAGCTCTCCAGCCAGTCTCCCCCAAGCCTGTAGCACTGCTTGGGGTTGTTCTGTCCCATGTGCAGCACTCTGCCCTTGGCCATGTTAAACTTCAATTTCTCCTCTTTAGTATTTCAACTCATCCCCCCCCCCCCCCCCCCCCCCGCGGGGCCGGTGCCAGGCAAACACCCCCTGCTCTGGGACGAGAGGCAGACCCTCTCTTTGTGGTCTCAGGGGTCTCTTGCAGAGATCCGCAGCTCCTGGTTTCGCCCAGCGTTTCCCATCCGCCTCTCAAAGCCACCGCTAATTCACGAACAAAGGGATGGAATCACCGGGGGGGGTGGGGGGGGTGGGTGGGGAGGGGAAGGGAGGGGGGGATGGGGAAGCAACACACGTGCTAAATCTAAACCACAATATAGCTGGGAGGCAGCTGGTTCAGAGCCCTGAGTGATGGGACTCCCGTGTCCCTGCTGCAGTGATTTATTTCGGGGCTACGTCACTAGGGAAGATGAACCCCAATTCCTCCCCCCCACCCCCCTCTCCAGCCTCTCCTCCCATTCTCTCCGGGCACCGTCCAGCCCCAAAGCCTCAAACCAGCCGCCTGCATCGCTCTTTCCGGGTGAGACACTAACACGTGTCTCTCCAGCCCGACCGAAGGATGCTGAGCCCGGCAGAGACGGCACCGGAGCATCAAGGACGATCGACTCACCCACACGCAATGGCCGCGGGCAGCGAGGCGGCCTCTGGTGTCCCCCCACTTGTCCCAGCTCATCCGATACAGGCTGTCACCTCCTCTTCCTCCTCCTCTTCCTCCTCCTCACCTCCCTTGGCATCAGCGGGGCTGCGGCAGCATCCCCACAGAGCAGGCGGCTCCTGCGGGAGGAAGAGGAGCGCTCGCTTCAGCTACAGGAGCCCAAACACACTCCCCTCTGAGCTCGACCCGGAGACAGGGAGCAGCTCCCAGCCTCGGGAACGCCAACCCTGCGAAAGGAGGGGAAAGAGGGAGCTGCTCGCACAGGGAGCGAGGGCAGGATGCCCGCAGGGAACCTCCTGCCTTGGGTGGGGGCAGCTCCCTCAGCACGGCGCATAAGCAAGAGGGTAACAAAGGCTTTTCCTCCCTCCCTCCCTCCTTTCCTCCTCCTCGGGGTGTCTTATGGGATGTGCGACTCCTAAAATTCAAATTTCCCAGTGCCCTCCCACCCAAATTCCTGCCGGACAACCCTGAAACCACCCCACGGCTGCGGGTAAAGCCCTTCGAGCCGGTTGGGCAACTTCCAGAGCGAAAGATTGGGGAGAGAGATTAAACCCCACAGGGTGTCCTGTTACTTCGCATTCCAAAGAGTAAACACAAGGCTGATTCAGTGGGAGGAGCGGGGAACGTCATGAGGTTTCCAGCTGAACCTTGCAGCTCCCCCCCCCACCCCTCTCCTCTCTCCTCCCTCCCCCTGGGTCTCACAAAGTGAACTTTTGGGTACTGCTCCACTGAGCATCTGAGCAGGGACAGCTCTTCCGAGGGTGATCCAGGCTCTCCGGCTGGAAAGCAAGGAGAATAATTAGGGATTGTGGGGAATGGGAGCTGTGGAGATGCAGGGGGGAGCTGCTTTGAGGCAGAGCCACTCCTCCAGCCTGCCGCATCGTTTGGATGGGAATTCAGCCTTGAGTCCCAACAGCTTCTCTCAAGAGCTCTGGAGCCAGAGTCCTCCTGCCTTGCAAGCCATGACTTTGGTAGGGATCACGAGTCGCTGTGGCCTCCTGAGCTCAGGGAAGCTGGCTGGAATAAAGGGCACAAGCACCCAGCTCCAGCCCGTGGAAGGTACCAGCAGGAGCAGCGAAGCTGAGGATGCCACGGTGTGCAAGGAGCTGGCAGTGAGAAAGCCCATCCTCAGCCCTCCCACGCCTCCCAGGCAGCTCTGAGACACGCTCAGAACTAAAGGGGGTCGGTTCTTGTGGCTACTGGTGCCAGTGGAGTCCCCAAAGGGAAATCCGGAGCTCTAGGAAGTAGCACTGCAGGATGTAAGCTCGTTCCTGGGACTGTACCATTAGCTGGGGCTCCTTCCTGTGCTCTTCCGTGGCTTGTGAAAGCAGAACCTCTTTTGGGAGCCCTGAATCAGCCCCAGCAGTGGTTGCCAGCACAGCAGCAGAGCAGACAGGCTTGACTGCCTGGTTTCTGGCCCGGTGTGTTTTGAAACCTGGCTGCACCCTCAGGCACGCCCAAGATTCAAAGCTGGTTAAGGTCCCCTCTGCCACAACACTGCAGCAATCAGCTGAGGCTGGGGCTGGGGACAGGGACACAGACAACACACCACAATAGCCCATTTCTCTTTGGTTCCTCACAGACAAGCAGAGCTGACCCCCATGCTCACCTGCCCTGCCACCCTGTTTCCCCCCTGGAAAATCCAAGCCCGGATTTGGTGTTGGTGTTACCCCAGCTGCTTACAGCCCCACAGAAATCAAGGCACACAGCTTTGACTTCCCCTTTATTCCTCTTACTTCCCTCACTTTGCTGGGGTAGGGGGTATGGGGTGGGGTTGGATTTTTTTGCTGGTTTATGGTGCATACAGAGCTGGGAGGGGTGGCTGACACACAGGACACGGCGCTGCCATCCAGAGAGACCTGGCCAGGCTGGAGAGCTGGGCAGGGACAGACCAGATGGGGTTTAACAGAAGCAAGTGGAGAGTCTGGCACCTGGGGAGGAAGAACTGCTGGAATCAGGACAGGCTGGGGGGGACCTGCTGGAGAGGAGCTCTGTGGAGAAGGACCTGGGGGTGCTGGTGGGTGACAGGGTGGCCATGAGCCAGCAGTGTGCCCCGGGGCCAAGAAGGACAATGGGATCCTGGGGGCAGCAAGAGGAGTGTGGGCAGCAGGTCACAGGAGGGGATCCTCCCCCTCTGCTCTGCCCTGGTCAGGCCCCACCTGGAGCATTGTGTCCAGTTCTGGGCTCCCTGGGATAAACCAGCCAGGGATCTCCTGGAGAGAGTCCAGAGGAGGCTACGAAGGGGATGAAGGGCCTGGAGCATCTCCCCTGTGAGGAAAGGCTGAGGGAGCTGGGGCTGTTCAGCCTGGAGAGAAGCAGCCTGAGAGGGGATCTGATCAATGGGTATAAAGATCTGAAGGGTGGGACACAGGGGGACATGGGCAGCCTCTGCTCAGTGTCTGTGGGGACAGGACAAGGGGCGATGGGCTCAAGTTGGAGCACAGGGAGTTCCACAGCAATACATGGGGAAGAAGTTCTTCCCAGTGAGGGTGAGGGAGCCCTGGGACAGGCTGCCCAGGGGGTGTGGAGTCTCCTTCTCTGGAGAGATTCCAGCCCCGTCTGGACACCGACCTGTGTGCCCTGTCCTAGGGACCCTGCTTTGGCAGGGGGTTGGACCCCATGCCCTGTGACTCTGTGACTCTGTGATCTCCTGGTGTCTTTCAGACCAATACTCTGCCCAATGTTCCTGGGGTGGGGGACAGTGTGACAGCACATGTTCCTGACCTGCCCACCCAAAAGCAGGAAAACTGGCTGTGAACTCACCCTGCAGAGTTCAGTCTGTCAGAGGTGAAGCAGCAACACGTGGTGCTCACCTAGATGATGCCAGTCGTCTCTGGGATGAGGCAGCAGGCTGCGTGGGACACCCTGCTGACAGGCTCAGGATCTCCATGTAGAATGTCTGGAAACTCCTCTCCACCCAAGATAAACTAATTTAGCATTAAGGTGTCCTTTACTTTCTGTGATTTTTTTGCAACATCCAGCCCAGACCTGCCTCTGAGGTACTTTCCCATGACCCTGATACCAGCTCTCCGAAGCTCAGACATTTGTTGCTGCCTCACAAGCAGCTGTCAGGAAAAGGCTGAAGGAGAAGCCTCAGATTCCTTCTGTGGGATCACAGAGTCACAGCATCACAGGGGTCAGAAGGGACCTCCAGAGCTCATGGGGTCCAACCCCCTGCCCAAGCAGGGTCCCTAGGACAGGGCACACAGGGCGGTGTCCAGACGGGGCTGGAATCTCTCCAGAGAAGGAGACTCCACACCCCCTGGGCAGCCTGTCCCAGGGCTCCCTCACCCTCACTGGGAAGAAGTTCTTCCCCACATTGGTGGGGAACTCCCTGTGCTCCAACTTGAGGCCATCGCCCCTTGTCCTGTCCCCACAGACACTGAGCAGAGGCTGCCCGTGTCCCCCTGTGTCCCACCCTTCAGATCTTTATACCCATTGATCAGATCCCCTCTCAGGCTGCTTCTCTCCAGGCTGAACAGCCCCAGCTCACTCAGCCTTTCCTCACAGGGGAGATGCTCCAGGGATGGCAGGGATCTGTTGGGAAACTTCCCTCACCTTGCAGCAGCTCTCATTTATTGAGAGAAAACTTCTCTTGAAGAGGAATCAATGAGGTGGGAATAGCAGTTCCTGGCCAGTTAGCTGCTGCTGTTTGTCATCATTTAAAAAAAGCAGGAAAAACATAAACTGGGATTAAATCCAGTCCTAATGCAAACTCTGATCCTTCTTGCCAGCACCCAGGCACAGGGATGTCAGCCAGTGCAAGCTTCTTTCCTGCTGGAAGGAGGTCCTGGGTTTGTTAAGTCTGAACTGATACCTTACCCCTGCCCATGTCCCTTTGACTTGCCTTTTCATAGAATCCCAGACTGGTCTGGGTTGGAAGGGACCCCAAGGATCACAGAGCTCCAACCCCCCTGCCACAGGCAGGGACACCAACCTCCAGGCCTGGAGCTACACAAGGTTGCCCAGGGCCCCAGCCAACCTGGCCTTGGACACCTTTTCTCTAGAAGGATACTAAATCCCTGTCAAACAGAGATATAAACTCAGCTTTCTAATGACAAAGAACTCATCCCTCTGACCAGGGGCTTTCTCTCTTGGTCACAGCTGTCTAAAGCCACAGGATCAAGCTTTCCCATTGCCCTTCAAAGGAACAGGGTCACAATTTGTTGTCCCACACAAGACCTCAACAATAAAACATCGATGAAACAAGATTACAGCCTCCCCCCTCCAGTGGGCACCAGCTTTAAGACCCCTCCAGAGCACTGTGAGGAGCTGGAAGCCCACCATTCCCAACAAACCTCAATACAATGGTGCACCCAGCTGTTGTTCATCATTTCAGGTACTTGGGGCCATGTCAGCTGGGAAACCCAACTTAGATGGTGCAAAGGGAGGGGAGTGATTCATCCAGCTGCTGCCATTCAGCTGGAGAGCTGGGCAGGGAGAAGTGTCATGAGATTGGACAAGGGCAAGGGGAGGGTCTGGCATCTGGGGAAGAACAACCCTGGGTACTGGTATAGGTTGGGGACTGGCCTGTTGCAGAGCAGCGTAGGGGAGAGGGACCTGGGGGTCCTGGGGGACAGCAGGATGCCCATGACCAGCTCTGTGCCCCTGTGGCTAAGAAGGCTGATGGCATCCTGGGGTGTGTTAGAAGGGGGGTGGTTAGTAGGTCAAGAGAGGTCCTTCTGCTCTGCCCTGGTGAGACCCCACCTGGAATATTGTGGCCAGTTCTGGGCCCCTCAGGTCAGGAAGGACACAGAACTCCTTGGAAGAGCCCAGCACAGGGACACCAAGGTGATGGAGGGAGTGGAACCCCTTCCTTGTGAGGAGAGGCTGAGTGAGCTGGGCCTCTTCAGCCTGGAGAAGAGCAGACTGAGGGGTGACCTCATTAATGTCCATCAATATGTAAAGGGCAGAGTCAGGAGGCCAGAGCCAGGCTCTGCTCAGCGATGGCAGCGACAGGACAAGGGGCAGCGGGTGCAGCTGGAGCAGAGGAAGCTCCATGGGAATAGGAGGAGGAACTTTGTCCCTGTGAGGGTGGCAGAGCCCTGGGACAGGCTGCCCAGAGAGGCTGTGGAGTCTCCTTCTCTGCAGACATTCACACCCTCCTGGACGTGTTCCTGTGGGGTTTAGTCTGGGTGATCCTGCTCTGGCAGTGGGAGGTTGGACTGGATGATCTTTGGAGGTCCCTTCCATCTCCTAACGCTCTGGGGTTGTGTGAGCTCCAGGGCTTCCCACTGCCCACACCCATCACTTCCCCGTGTAACCCAGAACACAGGAACACAATTCTCACCACAGGCTGACTCAGAAGCAACCGGCTTCAGCACCTGAGAAGACTCCAGTGCAAATCCATCTCTTTCTTTTGAGTAACCAGCATATTTTCTCTGCTCACAGCAGCACGTCTCACGAATGCCACGCAACCCTCGTTCCCTCCAGCACCAACAGAAGAAGAAATTCCCCCTCCTGCCCCCCCCCTTGCCAAAAATTCCTTCAGAATGACACATCTCCACGTTAGTCACTCACTCACTGAGTTTCAAACAACACAGGGTCCTGGTTTCCAGGTCCTCCTTACCATATCAAGCAGCATCAAGCAGGACAGGTGAAGCAGCGTGACCTTCAGCAGGAGCGCTCTTGTGTTCTCCAGGCCGTGACAGCCCCGCTCTGGGTCAGCACATCCACTTATTGATGCTCCCTCCTGCACTTGGACGGCGCCTTCTGCTCTTTGGTTGGCTTGTTGGGTTTTTTTTTTTTGGAAGGGTGTTGTGAAACTGCCTGATCCTGCAGCCTCCCAGTCCCTGAAGGGAGCAGAGGAACAGGAGGGGAATCAGCTTGTTAAAAGGGCAGAGACTGGCAGGACAAGGGGGATGGATTAAAACTAAAGGAAGGAAGGTTTAAATTAGATATTAGGGGGAAGTTCTTTGCAGAGAGAGTGGTGAGGGGCTGGAAGGGGCTGCCCAGAGAGGGGGTGAGTGCCCCATCCCTGGGGGTGTTCAAGGCCAGGTTGGATGGGGCCCTGGGCAACCTTGTGTAGCTCCAGGTCTGGAGGTTGGTGTCCCTGCCTGTGGCAGGGGGGTTGGAGCTCTGTGACCCTTGGGGTCCCTCCCAACCCAGACCATCCTATGATTCTCTGATTGAAGGATCTTGGTTCTGGCAGGTGAATCATTTTGCCGCGGGTCTCACAAGCTGTAGGACAGGGAGAAGTTGTAAACGTTAGCAGGGAGAGGTGCTACCCCTTGCCAAATGGGTTTGGTGATTCCTTCTAGACAGGAGGTGAGAAACTGGTTCTGAGAATATTTCCCTGTGAGGCAGCAGCCCGTAGGCCTCAGCGCAGGATGCCCCAGACCAGAGGAATTGGGGCTCAAAGGGATTAATCCCCGTCGAATGGGCCGCTTTACGTAAGCTGTGTCATCCCCCAATGAAATCATTAAAAGCCCCAAATTGAGCTACTCATCTGGAATTCTTTGGATAGTGCCCAGAAAGAAATGGTTCTATCCAGAGAGTGAGTCACCCTCCGAGAAGATCCCGAGGGAGGCCGGGTGAGTTGCCTTCCCGAGGTATCGGCCTACGGTGTGGAACTGGGAATTCACTGTCCCAAGTTCAACACAGGAGTTAAGACAGACAAAGCCCTCGTTTCCCTTCCACACACCATAGGGTGGTTCTGCTCTCTGCTGAGCTCTGCCATCACTGAGACTGGCTGGAGAGCTGTCAGGCAGAGAAGGACGTGGGGGTGTTGGGTGGCTGCGACTGAACAGGAGCCAGCAGTGTGCCCGGGGGGCCAGGAAGGCCAAGGGCATCCTGGCTTGTGTCAGCCCCAGCGTGGGCAGCAGGCCCAGGGAGGGGATTGTGCCCCCGTGCTGGGCACTGGGGAGGCTGCAGCTGGAGTGCTGGGTCCAGTTCTGGGCTCCTCAGCATCAGAAGGACATGGAGGTCCTGGAGCGTGTCCAGAGAAGGGCAACCAGGCTGGGGAAGGGGCTGGAGGGCAAATCCTCTGAGGAGCGGCTGAGGGAGCTGGGGGTGTTGAGCCTGGAGAAGAGGAGGCTGAGGGGAGCCCTTCTCCCCACCTGCCCTGCCCTGCCAGGAGGGTGCAGAGAGGTGGGCGCTGGTCTCTTCAGCCAGGGGCCAGGAGCTGGGACAAGGGGCAATGGGCTCAAGCTGCGCCAGGGCAGGGTCAGAGCAGCTGTGAGGAGAGAATTCTTCCCTGGCAGAGTTGTCAGGGCCTGGCCCAGGCTGCCCAGGGAGGGGGCTGAGTCCCTGCCCCTGGGTGTGTTTAACAGAGGGGAGATGAGGTGCTCAGGGAGCTGCTTTAGCACAGGATGGGAATGGTTGGACTTGATGATCTTAAAGGTCTTCTCCAGCCTGGTGATGCTGTGACTGTGTGATCGCTGGCAGGGAGCAGGGCTGGACAGCCAGAGGGGAGGAGCCAGAAATGCTTCACCTGTGAAAACTGTCCCAGGTTCAAGCACAGTCCCAAAACTACCCCTGGAACTGTGAGCTGAGTAAATCTCAGGCTCAGATAAATCTGTTGACACGGGGGGGGGCTTAAACTGGGTTTTGTTTGAGCTGGTTTCCACCTCGGATGCAGCAGCACATCCTCCCTTCCCCCTGCCCCAGCTCTCCCCAGTCTGCAACTGGTCAGCCTGTTCAAAGCTGTGGGGCAAAAGGCTTCAATTTTGGCCTGCACAGTGCTAGGCCAGAAGGGCCTGTGCTGTCTGTGCTCAGGGAAGATGTTATGTCCCAGAGCCGAGTCCATCACAACCCGGTTCCAGTTCCTCTGGCTCAGGTTTGCCACGTGAAACAAGCTCCTGTATTCCCCCTAAAAGCTGTGCCAGCGACTTGGAGGGATTGGGGAAGGATCAACTGTTAACAGGATGGAGGGGAGGGTGTAGGTAATGCTCTGCTTTTAAAAAGGAACACAGGACAATCCCTGTTATCCACACAGGTTTGGAGATGATGGGCTGGAGAGCAGCCCTGAGGAAAAGGACTTGGGGGGAACCTGTGGATCAGCAGCTGGACGTGAGCCACCAACGTGCATCTGCAGCCCACAGGGGCAACCCCATCCTGGGCTGCATCCCCAGGAGTGTGGGCAGCAGGTGGAGAGAGGGGATTCTGCCCCTCTGCTCTGGGGAGACCTCACCTGGATACTGCATCCAGCTCTGGAGCCCTCAGCACAAGAAGGACATGGAGCTGTTGGAGCACATCCAGAGGAGGCCCCAAAACTGATCAGGGGGCTGGAGCACCTCTCCTGTGAAGCCAGGCTGAGAGAGTTGGGCTGGTTCAGCCTGGAGAAGAGAAGGGAGACCTTATAGTGCCCTTCCAGTCCCTGCAAGGTGCCTACAGGAAAGCTGTTCCTGAGGGCATGGAGGGAGAGGATGAGGGGTGATGCTTTTAAACTGGAAAAGGGAGTTTCAGGTTGGGTATTAGGAAGAAGTTCTTCCCTCTGAGGGTGGTGGGTCACTGGCACAGGGTGCCCAGGGAGGTGGTGGAGGCCCCATCCCTGGAGACATTCAAGGTCAGGCTGGATGGGGCTCTGAGCGACCTGCTGTAGTGAAGATGTCCCTGCTCACTGCAGGACTAGATGGGCTTTGAAGGTCCCTTCCCACCTCACACATCTCTGATTCTATGCCTGTGAGCCAGGGCTGCACTGTCTCCTCTCAGAGGAGAGGAACATCTGTGTCCCAGGGTTTTTGAGAAGCAATCCCAGGTCTCAGATAACCCTGGTGAGCATCTCCCTGGGATACAACCAGGCTGCACCCGTTTCCTAATGAAGAAACATCACAGCAAAGGTGCCAGGGGCTGAAAGCCCCTCTGCTTTCAGGCAGGACAGATGGCAGTGGGTAGTGTCAGTGCCTGACTTCCCCAAGCCATCCTCCTCTGGGCCTGTGCTCCCCTGTGCAGCTCCCACTGTCGTGTTTGTGCCCAACAGCTTTCAGTTGCCCCAGCATGAGGACACAGGAGCAAACACCACCTGGAACACGCTGTCAGCCTTAAATACATCCCCTCCTCCAGTCCCAGCACACACTGAGAAAGGAACTCCAGCCCCTCCAGCCCACTGCATGGAAGTTCAGGATTGCTCACTATAAACAAGGGCTCTTTACTCACAGTAGCTTCAGGGTTATTTTTCAACCAGAGTGGAAGTAACTCCCCAGAACTGTGAACCATAAACCACACTGTACTTTGTTCTTGGAAACCAGGAGCCAACAGAGCCTGCTAAATCCTTCAAAATGAGAAAGCCTGTGCAGTGACTGATGCTCTCTCCCCAGAGACCAGAGGCTTCAACAGCAAACAGGACAGGCTTGGGTGAAGCAGCAAGAAACACACAGGTTGCTCACAGTTAGTGACCAGAGAGTTTTGGATGAAAAGGGGATGACATCCACCTGAACCCAGCAAGACTTGGAAAACTGAGCAACCACAACCTGCTCAACTCACAGAATCACAGGGTTGGGAGGGACCTCCAGAGCTCATGGGGTCCAACCCCCTGCCAAAGCAGGGTCCCTAGGACAGGGCACACAGGGCGGTGTCCAGATGGGGCTGGAATCTCTCCAGAGAAGGAGACTCCACACCCCCTGGGCAGCCTGTCCCAGGGCTCCCTCACCCTCACTGGGAAGAAGTTCTTCCCCACATTGGTGGGGAACTCCCTGTGCTCCAACTTGAGGCCATCACCCCTTGTCCTCTCCCCACAGACACTGAGCAGAGGCTGCCCATGTCCCCCTGTGTCCCACCCTTCAGATCTTTATACCCATTGATCAGATCCCCTCTCAGGCTGCTTCTCTCCAGGCTGAACAGCCCCAGCTCACTCAGCCTTTCCTCACAGGGGAGATGCTCCAGGCCCTTCATCCCCTTCGTAGCCTCCTCTGGACTCTCTCCAGGAGATCCCTGGCTGGTTTATCCCAGGGGGCCCAGCACTGGACACAATGCTCCAGGTGGGGCCTGACCAGGGCAAAGCAGAGTAGGTTCCTTGCTCTTACCCCTGCCAAAGCCTCCAGCACCCAGTGACTCCAGTAACTACACCATGTAGTTACTCACAAGGGGACTCAGGGAAGCGTAAAGGGCTTCACGCTGTGAGCAGCTTTCAGCACTTGATGTACATTCTGAGCCTGAAGAGCTCTGTTAGTTACAAGCAGAACTAACACTGCAGGGTTACCTTGGTTCTGTCTCCACTTCAGGGACTCCTCCATGGGAGCAACACTAGGCAGCTTCTTGTCATCTCTTTAACTTGGCAACTGAGCAGCCTGGGCGATGTCCTCACCTCCCTCCCACACCACAGCCTCCCTGCTGCCTCCTCTGTTGGTACCTCAATGCATTTAAAGAAAGGTATGATGAGTTGGCAAGGTAGGAACAGTGCTGGGAGAACCTTTCCCCACCTAACCCTGCTCCTGAGGCACATACAGCATGAATCAAGCACCTCCTGTAAACCAGGGTATGGCTGTGCCCTTGCAGCTACCCACTGCTAGGGGGGGTTTTACAGAAATACCCTGATTTCCTCCAACCCACCCCTGAAGTGGATCAGGGAGAGATGGACACCCAAGAGCTGA
The DNA here is from genome assembly GCF_964237585.1 of Gallinula chloropus. Classification (NCBI taxonomy): domain Eukaryota; kingdom Metazoa; phylum Chordata; class Aves; order Gruiformes; family Rallidae; genus Gallinula; species Gallinula chloropus. The sequence goes on along the minus strand of NC_140109.1, from coordinate 6,583,053 downwards.
GAAAATAATCATATCATAGCATCATAGAATCAGAGGATGGTCTGGGTTGGGAGGGACCCCAAGGGTCACAGAGCTCCAACCCCCCTGCCACAGGCAGGGACACCAACCTCCAGGCCTGGAGCTACACAAGGGTGCCCAGGGCCCCAGCCAACCTGGCCTTGAACACCCCCAGGGATGGGGCACCCACCCCCTCTCTGGGCAGCCCCTTCCAGCCCCTCACCACTCTCTCTGCAAAGAACTTCCCCCTCATCTCTCCTCTCACCCTTCCCTCCTCCAGCTTCACTCCAGCCCCCTTGTCCTGCCAGTCTCTGCCCTTGAACAAGCTGATTCCCCTCCTGTTCCTCTGCTCCCTTCAGGGACTGGGAGGCTGCAATGAGGTCCCCCCACAGCCTTCTCTTCTCCAGGCTGAGCCAGCCCAGCTCCCTCAGCCTCTCTCCGTAGGGGAGCTGCTCCAGCCCTCTGATCCCCTCCGGGGCTCCTCTGACCCCTCTCCACCAGTCCCACATCTTTCTTGTCCTGGGGCCCCAGCTCTGGACACAGGACTCCAGCTGGGGCCTCCCGAGGGCAGAGCAGAGAGGGACAATCCCCTCCCTGTCCCTGCTGCCACCCCTCTGCTGATGGAGCCCAGGATCCCATCGCCCTTCCCAGCTGCCAGAGCCACTGCTGGCTCAGGGGAAGCTCCTCACCCACCCTGACACCCAGGTCCTTCTCAGCAGGGCTGCTCTCCAGGAGCTCTTCTCCCAGGCTGTATCTGTGGCTGGGATTCCTCCAGCCCAAGTGCAACACCTGACACTTGGCAGTGTTGAACCTCATCAGGTTCAAATGCTCAGCTGCTGTGGTTCTGAGCAGCCACACACACTGGAGAGTCAAGATGTACAACTCAGAGCTTTAAGCATGTTCAATAACGTGACTCAGGAGAAAACAGAGTCCTTTAAAGAAAAAATAACCCTCAAACAAACAGGCTACAAGAGAAACTGGGTTTAAAAGAACCATCTTACAAAGACACAGTCTGCTAGACCTCAGCAAGCCAGATGAAGGTGAAACAAGCTGTATGAAAGCAAAAGGAGACGGTGTGAGGTTTTGTAAGGCTTTCTGCCCTGATTTTCTTCTCCTGGTCTCCACCATGCCTTCTGAAAGCTTCAAGGTCATGTCAGAAGAGCCACAAATTCCCTGCTGGTATGTGTAAAATCCAAACAAATCTACATAAAGAGATAAAACTGGTAAAACAGGAGGGTAAAACACAACCAAAGGCCAGGATGGGGAGTTAAGAGTATTTCCCAGTCCAAGAGACTCCAGTTTGGGTGTAACTGAAAAGACATTCCACATGTTTAAACCAAGCTCCTTTTTTTTTTGATTGATAAGAAGTTTCTTTATTGAGGGAAAACTAAAGGAGGATCCTTCTGGTGAACACATGCCTTTCTGCTGTGCTCCTGTCTGCTGACAGAGCTGTTCACACTGCACCTTTCCAAACCGCCTCCACTTCCCCCCTCTCCCTCCTGGCTACCAGCTCTTTTTACAGCCAAAACTGTCCTGCCAGAGACCTGACCTGGAGGCTGCTGTCTGTTCAGAACAAGCCTGAGCTCAGGGATGGGGGAAGAGGTATTTAAAAAGTCTATAAATAGCACACTGACTGTGTTAGGGATCTACTTCCAGGCTATGCTGCCAACACTCCAGTGCCCGAGCTGCTGGGTTAAGTCACCCATGTAACAGGAGGGACAGCTCGACTCCAGAAAATGAGGCATCTCCTCCATGACTTTGAAAAGCCACTGAATTACCCCCTTTCCAAGCAAGCTTCCCCCACCTATGGAAGCCCCAAGATCAACTGCTTCATCCCAAAATGCAGAGAAATGATATTCACAAAAAGCCCTTTGGATGGGAAGAGACCAAGGAGAAAGGAAGACACTTCTCAAAAGGGATCAGCGCCGCAGGACGTGGCTTTACATATCTGGGCCTGAAACGTGGTTTTGGAGGTGGTTTTGCTGTGGAATTTCTAGCTAGACAGCACAATGCTGACTCCAAAATCCACTCTCATCCCTAAGGAGTCGGGTGGTTGGCTGGAGGATGACCAGGGGCTCAGGGAAGCTCTTGGAAAGCGAGCTGCTTTCAAAGCGGTGTTCAGAGCTGATCTTGGGTCTGCTTTGGAGATGGAGCTGTTGTCACAACCACGGTGGAAACTGCTTTTGTAGAGCCAGAGACTGTTCCCTGCTGGAGGTGGGAGGCTGGTACAGTCTGAATTCGCACCTGTTGGAAAGGAAAAGGAAAACCACCTCAAGCTCATGTCAACACCAACCTGACAGGTGTACTCTGAAGCACCGGTACATCGTCTGTTTCTGCTGCCACCAAAAGGATGCTGCCCATCAGTTAGAGGAACAAGACATGAGCAGCAAAACACACTGAGAATGGAGTCTGTGACATGATCAATCCAACTGATGAGTTTTCAGCAGGATGAGGATCTGCTGGGTACTTCACTTCCATGGAATTGTCACCAGCAGCTCCCAGCACAGAATGGGAACCACAGAATCACAGGGTTGGAAAAGACCTTTAAGCTCAGAGTCCAACCAATCCCATCCTGTGCTCAACCAGCTCCCTGAGCACCTCATCTCCCCTCTGTTAAACACACCCAGGGGCAGGGACTCAGCCCCCTCCCTGGGCAGCCTGGGCCAGGCCCTGACAACTCTGCCAGGGAAGAATTCTCTCCTCACAGCTGCTCTGACCCTGCCCTGGCGCAGCTTGAGCCCATTGCCCCTTGTCCCAGCTCCTGGCCCCTGGCTGAAGAGACCAGCGCCCACCTCTCTGCACCCTCCTGGCAGGGCAGGGGAGGTGGGGAGAAGGGCTCCCCTCAGCCTCCTCTTCTCCAGGCTCAACACCCCCAGCTCCCTCAGCCGCTCCTCAGAGGATTTGCCCTCCAGCCCCTTCCCCAGCCTGGTTGCCCTTCTCTGGACACGCTCCAGGACCTCCCTGTCCTTCTGATGCTGAGGAGCCCAGAACTGGACCCAGCACTCCAGGTGCAGCCTCCCCAGTGCCCAGCACAGGGGCACAATCCCCTCCCTGGGCCTACTGGCCACACTGTTTTTGATACAAGCCAGGATGCCCTTGGCCTTCCTGGCCCCCCGGGCACACTGCTGGCTCGTGTTCAGTCACCCAACACCCCCAGGTCCTTCTCTGCCTGACAGCTCTCCAGCCACAGCACACTCAGCCTCCAGGCACAAAGATGGATATGCAAAGAAGCCACACAGCTTCTTCAAGAAAAAGTGACCCACAGAAGATAAGGTACAAAGCACTACAACTCCCCCCCCTAAAAGAAACCCAAACAACCCAAGTGTGTGGAAATCATCCTTTAGGCAGTTGGGAGCATTTCCTGACAGGACTTTTGGGGTTCCATCTGTTACACAGCCAGTGCTTCAAAACCATTAAAAAGCCATATCTGGATGGAGGGTGGGTACAGGAGGTGATGTGCTGGGATGCTTAAAGCAGACACCACAGCCAAGCCACACACCCTTTCACAGAACCCCACCCATCAAGCATGAAGACTTCACAGAGACATTAAGGCATGGCAAAAGCCAATAACCACAGGGTTCCAGGGGCTGTTACCTGCGTGGCCTGGCCTTGCTGCTGCAGCTGCTGCAGTTGCTGAGCAGTCAGGAAACTCACTGGCTTGTTCCCCGCGATCAGTTTAGTCCCCGCGGGCATCGTCGTCAGGATGATGTTTCTACCCAATCCGCTGATGCTGAGGGAGGAGAATGGTTGAGGGGTTAGTGCCCAGGGACTACACAGCCCAGCAGGTCAGGTCTTCTTTTCAGACTCACAAATTGTTCTTGTGTTGCTAGGAGACAAGTTACTTATCTCATTTGCTAACCATTTTAAGCAGCAGGGTGGTTTTTTACCCCCCCACAACCAGCACACACACACACACAGAGTTTACATCAACATTTATCACTATGATCAAGAATTATTTTATCACACAGATTAAAAAAAACCTCAACCAAACCCCAAAACCTTCTAATTCTGGGCTGTGCACATCACCAGGTTAATCTGATCAGGCCAAACACTTCTCAAGGAACACAGAAAATAGCTGAGTGCAGAGTGTTCTGCCCTGAATGATTAACTAAGGGAGACACTAGGAGAATCTGTGGAAGAATGAACAAAAAGAGATCTCAGTGGATGGAGGGATCTGCACTGAGACTGGCACTTCCCTAGTTTCTTTAACAGAGACATGGCCTCAGATGGCACAGTTTTAGGTATGTCAGCAGGCTGATTCTTGCTCAAACACACAGGACTGATCTAACAGCTGTTTTTGGGGCAAAGAATGGTTTTTCTTCAGGGTTTTTGCTATCTCTTGGGGCACCTAAACAAAAACTGCATTCTCATTGCCAGGCATCGTATTCACTCAGCTCAGGGACCACAAACCTGTTCCACCCTCAGCTTGCTGGGAGCCTCCTGAACACAGACCTTCCTCAGCCTGTTTCTAAAGCAAAACTACCAGACACACAGTACTCACTTGGCCCCCAGGTTGCCCTTGATGATGGGGGCAGTCACCACGCTCTTGCCTTTCACTGGCTGGCTGATCACTGACAGAGGCACCGTTATTCGTGTTGGGAGTTTGCCCTAGAGAGGATGAAGATGACATGAGGAGCTGTGGGGAGCTCAGCAGAGAAACTGCTCCACAACATGCAATTACCCCTCAGCTTGGTTTTTAGGAGCCCTGGGAGCAGCTTTGCTGATGAACCCTGTGCACTGTTGCAGGCTCATTAAAATTTGCCTCCACTTCATTCACTTTGCAGCTCCCTCCCCCCGCCCCAGAAAATCACCATTGCACCATGGCACTTCTCCAGGAAGGATTATTCCATCTCCCCATGATTTTTACCCTTAGAAAGCTGTGCTGGGCATTAAAACTGCCTTGAAGGGGGAAAAGTCAACACGTAACAAGCGCTCCTAGATCCGCCACCATTCCCAGGGAAATGACTTCAGAGGTGTGGGGCACGATGCTGAGCTGCACAAGGCAGGACTTTGGGAAAGCAAAGTTTATTTCACTCAATGACACCAGGAGGGGGGAGGGAAGACGTTTATCTGACTGTCTTCTGCTTAGCCAGCACTCAGCCACAACTCCAACAGCGTGATTTGAGGTGCAGAGCCACGTTCTACCCTACTGAAGTTGAGCTTGAGCCTGTCTGGATGTAAAGCCATCTCAGCACTGCCCTCTCTCACCCACCTCCAGAACAAGTTGAGCCTTACTTACTGTCTGGGATGTGGACACTACTGTGGTGCTGACGGGTACCTGCCGCACAGCAGTGGCTCCTGTGCCTATAGTTATGGGAGTCCCAGCAGCTCCCGAGGCCACGGCAACCGCTTTGGACACGGCGGCGCTCATGGTTGGTAAGGAGACGGATGAGGTGTGGGCAGTGCCAGGCACGCTCGCCGCCGAGGAAGAGGGAGCTTGCTTAGCGTGAGTAGCGACTGTAATGGTCTGCCCAGCTTTGGGGGGCATCACCCCCAGCCCCTGCACGATTCTGATAGTAGCAGCTGGCTTGGCCTCAGTGGATGCCACTGTCGTTATGGCTTTGCTCTTCTGATCGGCCACAGTCATTCCCAGAGCAGGCATCAGTCGGAATGCAGAGCTCGTTGGCTCCGCGGTCTTTAAGTCAGGTGTTACTTTCACCACCGTGCTCCCAGCCGGGCTGGAGGAAGCAGAAGTGGTGGTGCTGGTCTTGGCTGGAGAATCAGCGGTCTGGACAGGATTGGAGGTCACGTGCAAAGTGGCAGAGATGCCTTTCCCTCCAGCACTGCTGCCCGCAGCGGCCGAGAAGAGGTCCTGAGTCAGTTTGACAGTAGTGACTTGAGATTTGGCCAGGGTGGCCATCATGTCCGGGGTGATACGCAGCACAGTCTGTCCCTTGGCATCTGTGGTGATGGAGGACGGGGGTAGGCGCAACACATCCTTTCCCTGGATCCGAAAATTGGTGGCTGTGAGGGGGATCCCGCTTCCAGGTTGGGTCTTCATGCCAAGCTGTCCTGTAATAGCCACCTGGGAGAGACCGGGGAAAGGGCTGGATCAAACCAGGCTGCAGCCCAAGGCAGAGTCAAAGGAAAGCTTCCCAACAGGATGGGATGCCCCTCAGAACTGATGTGCCATGGCACCCTACCAAAAGCAGCTCTGGTTACACATCAGATGGCATTCCCACCACCATATAAAACAGGAATGTACATACACATACTATATAAAATAGGAAATACAGCAGAGCTGCTCTGTCAAACAAGAGGAATGAAAATCATAGAATCAGAGGGGATGGAAGGGACCTCGAGAGATCATTGGGTCCAACCCTCCAAAATGAGATCAATACCTGAAGACAGTTAATTAAAGAATCTACACAAACACTTCTTTTAAAAAAAGGAGCTCAAAATACACCAAACCAGCAGCTGCCTAAATCCATGCAGTCAGTAACTCATGCAGCATTACGGTTCTCACTCTCTTTTCACATCTGCACATCACATCTGTCACAAGCAGCAGGAACTGACTGGGTTGTGAAGCCCAGTTCCTCAGCTCTCCTTCTCTCTCACCTGCTTGATGATGTTCTGACCAGCTACATTCTGGATGACAGTGGTGGAGGAGGTGGTTGGAGCAGAACTGCCTGGAGAGCTGGTTACTGGCTTCACAGCAGGACTGGGAGCTGTGGACAGTCCTGTCACAGTGATGCCCGTCTGTCCTGTCACGGAGCCTCCTGGTCTTTGCACCTGCACTGGGCTGGTTTGAGTTTTTACTGGCAGAGTCATCACAGCCTGCAGCAAGACACAGAGGCAGCCTATGAGCAGAACTCACACAACATTAAACAGCCAAATGACTACTCTTTGCCTTGTGCCTTAGCTTAGCTTGAGAGTTCTGCAGGCTTCCTGCCACAATGCACAATTTAACGGGGCCACCCAAAGAATGGGGTGAAAAAAGGAGCACAGAACACCACTCCTTATACACAACTGTTTCTGTGGGGCTTACTCTGGTGTTACTACATGCTCCAAGTCAGGAAACAGTCCCCATGCACCACACCAGAACACCAGGAGCTGTCAGATCAGAAGTAACTCCACCATCTCCACGCAGCCAAACTCACCTGAGGGAGCACTTTGGTTGGCGTGGCTGTAGCTGGAACGCGGATCTGAGGCACTGGTGCTGGTGGTGGCTGCTGCTGCTGCTGCTGCTGTGGCTGCTGCTGAGTTACAGCTGGGGCTTGCTGGGACACAGCTGGGAGGCTGGACTGGGCTGTGACCACCCGTACCTGCGGCAGCCCTGAGGAGGTGGTGTGACTGACCACCCGGGTGGGAGGCGGCTGCGGCCCCGGCTGCGTCTGCGAGCTCTGGGATGTGGACAGCAACGTCCCGAGCTGGGGCATGGTGGGGGATGACACCAGAAGAACACTGTGGAAAAGATAAAGCCAGCAGCAGGTCAGCAAAGGTGCAGGAACTGACTGAAAAACAACCTGCACCATTCACAGGTGATGAAGTCCCACCTCTGGTTGGGTTTGGCTGGCTCTGACCCAGCGCTAGACACGCTCTTGCTACCCACAGACACCGGCGGGGGCGAAATCGGCGTCGTCGGTAACGCCGGCGCAGTTGGTGTCACAGGAGTCACAGGAGTGGGTGGCATGCTGGAGTCACTAAGGCTCAGCTGGCTGGGCTCTGAGGTGCTGCTGGGGAGCGCTTTGGCAGAGCTCTCCTTGCTGCTAGACTTCTGCAAAGGAACCACAGCAAGCATGAAGGTCTGTACAGAGACTGTGCTCGAGGCAGCGGGCTGAAGCGGAGTTCAGCGTGGTTCTGAGTGATGTTCCAGTGCTAAATCCAGATGACTGGCTCCAATTCTCAGGGAGAAGCCTGTCTCAGCTGTGATAACCTGCAGATTCCCACCCTGATCAGTATCAGTGACCATTAAGACACCCAAAACCCTGACAGCTTCAGCAGAGCAAGGGCAGAGAGCAGGCGTATTCCACACGCTCTGCTGCAGGTTAACCTCAAAACTGGATCTCAAAGAGCATCCTTACAATAGAGAGAATTCCATTCACCTTCCTGTTGTGATCAACAAGGTTAACAGGGGAAGCTGGGAGGAGCAAAAGTTCCCTCTTTCCCCTCTTCGTTTTGTGCCAGACACCAACATTCATACAGATAATGAACTGTTAACTCAAACAGGTGGGAATTTTCACCACTCGCTAGGGATGCAGAATTTACAGATTAAGATCATCTTCTTCCCTACCAAGAGAGGCTGAGGGAGCTGGGCTGGCTCAGCCTGGAGAAGAGAAGGCTGTGGGGGTACCTCATTGCAGCCTCCCAGTCCCTGAAGGGAGCAGAGGAACAGGAGGGGAATCAGCTTGTTCAAGGGCAGAGACTGGCAGGACAAGGGGGCTGGAGTGAAGCTGGAGGAGGGAAGGGTGAGAGGAGAGATTAGGGGGAAGTTCTTTGCAGAGAGAGTGGTGAGGGGCTGGAAGGGGCTGCCCAGAGAGGGGGTGGGTGCCCCATCCCTGGGGGTGTTCAAGGCCAGGTTGGAGGGGCCCTGTGCACCCTTGTGTAGCTCCAGGCCTGGAGGTTGGTGTCCCTGTCTGTGGCAGGGGGGGTTGAGCTCTGTGACCCTTGGGGTCCCTTCCAACCCAGACTATCCTACAGTTCTATGATAAGTTAAGTCTGTACCTCTGTCCCAGTCCCAAAAGCACCTGAGTAAAGACATTTACCATTTTAGCTGTAGGTTTTGGCTTCTGCTGAAGAGCTTTCTTGGCCTTTGCTGCAGCAGCTTGAGCCTGGTGGATCCGTTCTGCAAAGAGAAATGAATGGTTAGAGCTCCTGAACATGAGCCAATCCATTTAACAAGAGGCCAATTCAGAACTGCAAGTTCATCTTCAGACAAGAAATCCAACATAACATTGTCATGTAACAACACAAAGTATCTATTTATAAATATCTTAAGTATGGGATGCAGGGGGACATGGGCAGCCCCTTCTCAGTGTCTGTGGGGACAGGACAAGGGGCGATGGCCTCAAGTTGGAGCATAGGAAGTTCCACACCAATATGCAGAAGAACTTTTACCCAGTGAGGGTGAGGGAGCCCTGGGACAGGCTGCCCAGGGGGTGTGGAGTCTCCTTCTCTGGAGAGATTCCAGCCCCCTCTGGACACCGACCTGTGTGCCCTGTCCTAGGGACCCTGCTTTGGCAGGGGGTTGGACCCCATGGGCTCTGGTGGTCCCTTCTGACCCCTATGGTTCTGTTATGATCAAGTAAAAGGCTCCCAAATGCTGAAAACAAGGCACAGAAGCAGCTGTGAATGCACACATATCTGCAGCTCTTGTATGCAGGATGCTGTTTATCAAACAGATACTTCACACAGACACGCTGCGCTGCACGACTTGGATTTCAATGCTGATGGCTAACACCAGCAAGAGAATAAAAGCCAGACTGAAGCAGCTCAACAGATGCAGAAGCAGGTTCAGTTCTTAAGGTATCCCCAAGACAGGCTTACCAAACTCTTCCTCACTCCTGTCCCGGTGCAGGTAGATCCACAACTTGCATCCGATGTCGTATTTCACACAGGGGTCTTTCTCATAGTGTAATCGATCCAAAGCACCACTAACAACAGTGTTAACCTGAAAAGTTCAGAATTCACAGAATTACAAGATGTCCCTGGGTTGGCTGGCTGTTCATAGAAAAGTAATCCTATCTGGCATAAAACCAGATTAAGTTAATCTTCTCCCCTGTGAAGAGAGGCTGAGGGAGCTGGGCTGGGTCTGCCTGGAGAAGAGAAGGCTGTGAGGGGACCTCATTGCAGCCTTCCAGTCCCTGAAGGGAGCAGAGGAACAGGAGGGGAATGGGCTTGTTGAAGTGCAGACACTGGCAGGACAAGGGGGATAGAGCTGCTAGTAATCTTGGAGTAAGAACTCATGGAGGGCAGACACTGAATGATGCTGTTTGCCACCTCAGGTTAAACGGAGCTTCCACCGAAGCTGAAAGCTCTGAAAATCAACTGGTTTTGAACCTAAAACGTGAGCAGCTCCATGACCCTGCTAATTCTGTGGCATTTCTAGATGTTTTTTCATCATCCAGAGATGGAGGCAAATTTGCAACAGAGTAACCCATAGCTCCTTTTTGCTAATCAAAGCAGAAGAGACATTACTGGGTTGTAGCCACTGAATGCTTCCTGGGTCTGCACAGTGTATTTGTAGAAGCTGTTTGAGGCCAGGCACAACATCCAGGGGGGGCTGGAACTCTATGATCCTTCCAACCCAGACCATTCTATGATTCTATGATCCAACCTACCTGAGCACTGGTGACATCAGGAGCTAGGAACTGGGAATCTTTCAGCAGCTCACAGATCTCAGCACGAGTTCCTTCCCCGTTCGGAAGGCGAGCGGCGGCATCGCGGACTGGAACCCAAACAATGAGAGCTTAAACCTCCAGCTGTACTCATGCACTTCAGCAGACACACCTCAGTATTGCTCACTCCTAGTGCCTCTGCTCAGCAGAATCTACTCACTGCTGCCTTCTTTTCTAGTTCTTCTAGAAACTTCTAGTTATTCCTGCTCCCAGCATTTCAGCACCTTTAGTTCATGCAACTTATGTACATACATTTATGAAGAGATACAGAATCACAAGGGTGGAGAAGACCTTTAAGATCATCAAGTCCATACTTACATCATTCCAGCCTGCCTACCTTTTCCCATTAAAATGTAGATTCCTAAAGTCATTGCTTGAAGGGGGGTGTGTGTGTGGGGGGGGTGGGGGGTGGTGGGAGCCTATTTCTTATTTAAAAGCAGGTTTTTTTTGGCCATCACCTTACCCAGGGACAGGATGGTGACGTAGGCTGGCCTGTCTGAGCGCAGCAGGGAATGCTCTCTGGCTTTGTTTAATGAGGTTTCCTTGTCAAAAACCCCCTTGACAGGACCAACAACCGACTCGAAGCCGTGCATGCGGAACGTGAACGCCTTGTGAGGCTGGCTGTAGCGGTAACGCTCCTGCAGTGGGAAAGAGGAGGATTGAATTTAGCAGGAAACATCCAGACCAAAGCAAAGCATGTGTGTATTATAAGCTGTTTCCATTATCTAAAGACAGATCACAGAATTGTAGGGGTTGGAAGGGCCCTCCAGAGCACATGGGGTCCAACCCCCTGCCAAAGCAGGGTCCCTAGGACAGGGCACACAGGTCGGTGTCCAGACGGGGCTGGAATCTCTCCAGAGAAGGAGACTCCACACCCCCTGGGCAGCCTGTCCCAGGGCTCCCTCACCCTCACTGGGAAGAAGTTCTTCCCCACATTGGTGTGGAACTCCCTGTGCTCCAACTTGAGCCCATTGCCCCTTGTCCTGTCCCCACAGACACTGAGCAGAGGCTGCCCATGTCCCCCTGTGTCCCACCCTTCAGATCTTTATACCCATTGATCAGATCCCCTCTCAGGCTGCTTCTCTCCAGGCTGAACAGCCCCAGCTCCCTCAGCCTTTCCTCACAGGGGAGATGCTCCAGGCCCTTCATCCCCTTCACAGCCTCCTCTGGACTCTCTCCAGGAGATCCCTGGCTGGTTTATCCCAGGGAGCCCAGAACTGGACACAATGCTCCAGGTGGGGCCTGACCAGGGCAGAGCAGAGGGGGAGGATCCCCTCCTGTCACCTGCTGCCCACACTCCTCTTGCTGCCCCCAGGATCCCATTGTCCTTCTTGGCCCCGGGGCACACTGCTGGCTCATGGCCACCCTGTCACCCACCAGCACCCCCAGGTCCTTCTCCACAGAGCTCCTCTCCAGCAGGTCACCCCCAGCCTGTCCTGATTCCAGCAGTTATTCCCTCCCAGGTGCCGGACTCTCCACTTGCTTCTGTTAAACCCCATCTGGTCTCTCCCTGCCCAGCCCTCCAGCCTGTCCAAGTCTCGCTGGATGGCAGCACAGGTATGGGTTTTTTTTATGTGAAAGGCTCAAATACTGCTGTGTTTGAGTTAATATCCAGTTAATATTGTCCAATATCCCATGGGAATACAGGTGGCTAGGCTATATTGTAAGCAAATGTTATTTAGGTCCAAGGTATCTACCTCAAGGCAGAAGAAACATGTCGATTCTTCACATCACCTGAGCCTGAGCAGAGCACAGGACTGTCAGCACCCCCACATGCTCTTGTTTTAGTGGCCCACAAGCCCATTTAAAGCTCAGATGATTCTCCTCTTACCTGCTCCTGAAACACACGTTTCTCCTCCCCAGTGCTAGGTCGGACTACGTAGTCGGTCCTTCTGAAACAAAGGTGCCCATCAGTTCCAGAGCCCACAGCAGCCCCAAGGAATATCCCACAGGATTTCTGCCTCACCCTTTCTGCAAATCCTTCTGAACATATCCCCAAAGCATTTAATAACACAGTGCAGTCCTGTAAATACCCTACAATATGCAATTCACACTACCTGAAGGACAGCAAGGACTGTGAAACAATCCAGCTATCGGGGCATAACTTGGGGAAAGATCACTTTGCTTTGTCTATCAAACTCTCTCCTGCCCCAGGATACAAAACCTGTTTGTTTTCACAGAATCACAAGGTTGGAAGAGACCTTTAAGATCATCAAGTCCAACCATTCCCAACCTAAGCTAAACCAGATCCCTGAGCACCTCATCTCCCCTTGTTGTAAACACATCCAGGGAAGGTGGATGTGTTAAGCAACCAGCCATTCAGATCCAGAGGTGCAAGGACCAAACTCCACAGCTCCAGCATGCACTGCAGAAGCTTTCAAGCAGTATTCTAAACTTACACTCTGGGAACTGGTGTTGTGGCATCTGAGTCTTCATTTTCCTATCAAAAACCAGAGAAGTGTCAATGTTGGGTGTAACTCAACAGGTCAGGTCAGGTTTCGTGCTGCTGGAAGGTGGGGGTTTTTCTGACTCACTTTGAAAAAACTCTGGTCTTTGGTCTCCAACCAGAGCTGAAACAGTGCTGCCAATTCCTTCTCATGATCTTGGCAAGAACCTAGTCCAAAAAATCAGGAGAAATAAGAAAGAAGTCCTTCATTTGTCATGAAGCTGGCTGCTTCTACTTCCCAGTCATCTCCTAACCCTGTTCCCCACCCTTTAGCATCGCCAGTCACAAGGTGTTTCCCACACTTCAAAGCTGCTCTGGTTTCAATACCTGAACACATCCAGCATTAGAAAAGTGCTAAAACCTAGTTATTCCCCTGCACTGGTATAAAGGCACAGCAGGCAAGAGACTGTTGGTCATACAGCCACTGGATAGGTGGATATTCCTATTCTCCAAAGTAATTCCAGTCCCCCAGCTTCTGCTTGTGCCTACATAACCTCCCCCAAAGACCATGAAAGGGACTGGAGGAAAGGGCTCTTGACTCCAAATCACTGCTGGTTTCAGTCTGTCAACATGATCACTAGAATCACTGTAGTTAAAAATGGAAAGATCTGCCCAGCAGCTAAAGGAATGAACATGAACACAAGAATTCTGTTGTTGGCTCAGTATAAGCAAGGGAACGTTTACTGCTAATTTGCTCTTTGGTTCCCACTTTTAATTTAATTACTCTCAGTAATTAGAAGGTATGCAGAGACAGGGAAGGGACTGTCCCTCTCTGCTCTGCCCTGGGGAGGCCCCAGCTGGAGTCCTGTGTCCAGAGCTGGGGCCCCAGGACAAGAAAGATGTGGGACTGGTGGAGAGGGGTCAGAGGAACCACGGAGGGGATCAGAGGGCTGGAGCAGCTCCCCTACGGAGAGAGGCTGAGGGAGCTGGGCTGGCTCAGCCTGGAGAAGAGAAGGCTGTGGGGGGACCTCACTGCAGCCTCCCAGTCCCTGAAGGGAGCAGAGGAACAGGAGGGGAATCAGCTTGTTCAAGGGCAGAGACTGGCAGGACAAGGGGGCTGGAGTGAAGCTGGAGGAGGGAAGGGGGAGAGGAGAGATTAGGGGGAAGTTCTTTGCAGAAAGAGTGGTGAGGGGCTGGAAGGGGCTGCCCAGAGAGGGGGTGGGTGCCCCATCCCTGGGGGTGTTCAGGGCCAGGTTGGATGGGGCCCTGTGCACCCTTGTGTAGCTCCAGGTCTGGAGGTTGGTGTCCCTGCCTGTGGCAGGGGGGTTGGAGCTCTGTGACCCTTGGGGTCCCTTCCAACCCAGACCAGTCTGGGATTCTGATTCTATGCTCTAGAGAAGGGATAAATCACACTTCAGATGTGAAGCATGACGTGAACACAGTGAGGTCTTCAGTGTGAAGAAATAAAGCTCTGTGTCTTTGCTCAGCTGTTCTCTACGTGCTGGTGATACCAGAAGGTCCTGTGAAACCCCAGAATGTGAAACACATCTCTGCTCAGCTAAAAGAAAAGGCCTGGCCAAGCCAAGGCTTGTCTTCCTCTCCAGCCTACAGCAATCTAAAAGGTCAAGTCCTGGGGAAAACAATTCACTGTTGCTAAAGCAGAGAGGACAGAAGAGCACAAGATACTCACCAAGCAATTTCCACTGCTGAGTTTTTTCCTTGAATTCAACAAAAGGGGAGAAGCTGGAGGGAACACCTAGAGTGAAAACCACGTGTGTCAGAGACACTGGTACAACCATCCAAGCCCCCAAATCCTACTGTTGGAACGTGGGCTGCTGAGTTAGACTCAGAGTGACAGATAAAGTGTTTAATATGATTATGTAAGTGCATCTCTAAATTTATACTTGCCCAAAGGGAAGGTAACACCACAAGCACTAGAGAAGAATGGGGCAGGGAAAGGAATCTTTCATCCCCAAGCTGTCAGATGAGATCCTGTCTGAGCTGGGAGGCACCAGGAACTCTTCCTGTACTGTGACTGTTCCTGTGCTCAGGGAAAGTCAACTTGGCATTTATAGTACTCACCACAGCTACAGAGAACATTAAGTAGCCAAGCTGCACAGGCCACTACACTCTACACCATCCCTCCCCTTGAAGCTTCCCAACAGGCAAAGGAGAGCCACAGAGTAGTTTAGTCTGAGAGGAACTGCCCAGAGAGGGGGTGGGTGCCCCATCCCTGGGGGTGTTCCAGGCCAGGTTGGATGGGGCCCTGGGCAACCTTGTGTAGCTCCAGGCCTGGAGGTTGGTGGCCCTGCCTGTGGCAGGGGGGTTGGAGCTCTGTGACCCTTGGGGTCCCTCCCAGCCCAGTCTGTGGTTCTGTGAAGGTCTGAAGCTTAGCTGGCCCAAGCCTCAGGTCAAAGCTGGCCCAACTTCATGCTTCTGGGGGAATGGCCAGGGCATCATCTAGTTTATTGTTTAGCATCTCCCAAGACAACCACGTCTTCACACCAGGAAGGGACTAATTTCTTCCCCCTTCAAACATCCTGCCTGAAGCATGATCACAACAGGAGAAACTGCCTGCCTAGAGGCTGGTTTCACACAAATTTCCACACACTGGGTCTTATCTGCTATCCACACACAGAACAAGCCTACCACAACCACAGAACATTAAGCCATAAAGCCCAGCACAGAAACCCTGTCAACAACCCAATGGGTTATCACAGCAATGAATTAAAAGTTGATTTGTGCTACAATATAAACCAGAGCTGATGAAAACTGAGGCACGAGCATCATTAGTATTCCTACTGGCCATTCTTACCTCTGCTGTCACCTGTCAAGTACTGCAAGGCAGGTAAAACCAGTTCAGACCAGTTAGAGGCAAAGGAGAACCAGTTATTTAGAGCGCTGGCAGGAGAGGATTGCCAATCTAGAACTTTATCTTCAAGCTGAAGAGAGAAAAGAAATATTCTATTAAAGATCTCACTCTTTCACCTGTTTTAATGGAAAATAAACTAGCTACATGTACCCAGGGGACTCAAGAGATTTTATTATGTATATAAAAAAACCCCAAACAACCTGATTTTGAGTAACCAGAACACTGTATTTCAGACAGCAGGCACCAACAAGGGGAAGAAACTTCCCCACCATCTCTGCCCTTCATGTAAAGTATATATCTAACTGGGGGCTAAAGAGCTGCTATGGGAAGACTGAAGAGATTCAACTGACCAAACTTAAGAAACATGTTAAAAACAGAGTGTGGTGTGGAATCCCAAAGGGATTTATAGCTCTTCAGAATGTAATCTACATCTTAGTGTAACTTACAGCCAGGCAACTCTGGAGAAAAATCACTACTCAGTATATATATGTATTAATAATAGGCTATAAAACCCCTCAATCTCCTCATTTTGCTTCCTAGATAAGCAAGTGGTTCCTTACCACAGAGAGAGTAGCAGGTCCTTCCAGAAACAGTATCTCCAGAAGAAGGAAAAAGAAGCTGGAAGATATTTCATTTATTCCAAGGCATGGCTTCATGTCTTCAAGAGGTCTTCAAATGAAGGAGAACACAAGCAAAGTAAGTTTCCCTGAGCAAACATTCACCTCCACATACAAACACCACACATTTCACAGGCCCTGAGCCACCACAAACCCAAAGGCTGAAAAAGTCCCACAGGAACCTGGGCTCCAACATCTCTTGCTCTTTCCACCCCCACAAGGTGTCCAGGGCCCTCTGAAGCACTTACTCCTCTTTGACAGAAGACAGAGGGATGGGGGAATGACCCTGAGACATTGGTGGCATTCCATCTGCAAGAGAGTCAGCCAAATCTTCCACCTCAGATTTAATTAACTTGAGCTTTTTTTTCTTCTTATCCTCCTTCTCCTTCACCTTTTTCCTCAGGGTTGCAAGGTCAAATAAGGCTTCAGATACCATAAAGGGTGAGAAGAATGAGAAAAATCATTAACTACATACTGAAATATACCTTCAGAAATGTGGGTACTGGGTGATCGTTCACAGATTCACAGAACCACAGGGGGTGGAAGGGACTCCAGAGCTCATGGGGTCCAACCCCCTGCCAAAGCAGGGTCCCTAGGACAGGGCACACAGGTTGGTGTCCAGACAGGGCTGGAATCTCTCCAGAGAAGGAGACTCCACACCCCCTGGGCAGCCTGTCCCAGGGCTCCCTCACCCTCACTGGGGAAATGTGCTTCCCCAGATTGGTGTGGAACTCCCTGTGCTCCAACTTGAGCCCATCACCCCTTGTCCTGTCCCCACAGACACTGAGGCTGCCCATGTCCCCCTGTGTCCCACCCTTCAGATCTTTATACCCATTGATCAGATCCCCTCTCAGGCTGCTTCTCTCCAGGCTGAACAGCCCCAGCTCACTCAGCCTTTCCTCACAGGGGAGATGCTCCAGGCCCTTCATCCCCTTCATAGCCTCCTCTGGACTCTCTCCAGGAGATCCCTGGCTGGTTTATCCCAGGGAGCCCAGAACTGGACACAATGCTCCAGGTGGGGCCTGACCAGGGCAGAGCAGAGGGGGAGGATCCCCTCCTGTCACCTGCTGCCCACACTCCTCTTGCTGCCCCCAGGATCCCATTGTCCTTCTTGGCCCCGGGGCACACTGCTGGCTCATGGCCACCCTGATACCCACCAGGACCCCCAGGTCCTTCTCCACAGAGCTCCTCTCCAGCAGGTCACCCCCAGCCTGTCCTGATTCCAGCAGTTATTCCTTCCCAGGTGCCAGACTCTCCACTTGCTTCTGTTAAATCTCATCTGTTTCCTCACTGCCCAGCCCCAGTTCATTCACCACCAGTCCACTGAGAGCAGTGGCAACAGAACAACTCTCAAGCCCAGAGAGGTCAGTCAGCTCTGTTGAAGAGCACAAGGATGCAGCAATCACTCGAGACCACCTTCTTCCTCAGCTTTCCCCTCCTCAGCTTTCCCCACCCATGGGATACTCCTTGGGATTCACACAGGGCACAAGCAGCATGCCCAAGCCACTGACCTGCTAAGGACCCTTTCCTGCCAGCGTTCACCCGAGTCATGATGTCCTCAAGAGTCACGTCTGTTGTCACTAGATCAGGGTGATCCTGCACAGGACATGGGGATAGAAATTAAAATTGGGCAAGGAGAGAGTGCTTAGAGAGCAACAAGGGTACAGAAGATGCCTAAGCACCCAAAACTTATCCAGGATCAGTTCAGGAAGTTATTTACTGCACTAACAGTAGGGAAGTCTTCTAATCCCAAAATCCAACATGTTGTCACTCCAAAACACATCACTAAAGTGACAAAACCCTTCTAAGCTGAGAAGCCTGAACAGGAGCTGCATGAATGTGCTGACAATTCAATACTGGTTATGACAAGGCTTGAAGGGCAGTCACACAGACAGGGAGCAATCCTTTTCTCAGCAGAAGCAGCCTGTGCTGTACAGGTAACAGATAAACCCCAGTCCCACCAACCCCAAGACACGCTGACATCTTACAGGCTGACGTTTTCGTTTCTCATGGTGCTTCCTCAACATCATCTTCAAATCCCTTTCCCCAAGTTCTATCTTGTCTGCAACAGAAAAACAGTCAGAGATTATTCACTCCATTAGTGTTAATTACAGACTGCTTACAGTCCTGTTTGCTATCCATTCCCATCTCCAAACTTCACTAGATTTCCCTTCTTTGAGCTTCATTCTTCCAACCTAGCTATTTATTTCAGCCCTTCCTACCTTGCATCATCAGATTTGATTGCTGTTGTAAGGGTGGAATAGAAAAGAAGCAGGGAACAGCTGTGCTGCCCACAGGGTTTGCAGTCTGGATGAGAGCAGCAGCAGTAGGGAGGATTCCCTCAGCACACACACCACAGTGTTTTGAACCAGACTGCTGCTTTAGAAACAAAATCCAACAGAGAAACCAGCAGCATTACACAAGCTGCAGACCCTTGTGTTAAAATGCTCCCCCTTCCAAGGAGAAAAAGTCTAAATGAACCAGGAGAAGAGCCACTCTTGTGGAGACTGCAGAAAAAGGAAACATTGCATGGTTTTCCCAGAAACAACTACTTTTCAAATGGATTTCTTGCAGGGTTGCAAAGTCATTCTCACCCCTAAATCCACAGCAACCCCTGGTTCACTTCTCACCTGCTGTTTTCATGTCCAAGGTTGACAATGTGGGGATCACTCTCAGGGGGACTGGTGGACTCGAACAACGTGCTGGAGAACTTGGAGGCCAGGAGTTTAGATCTAAAATGAAGAAATCAATTGATTTCTGCAAGGCCTGGTGCTAATCTCCATATCTCTATCCCCCCACCATCCCCATTAAAACCCAGCTGACACCATCAGAGCCCAGTTTCTATTCTTCTACACAAAACCCCCTTGCTTTCATATCAAAAATTTGTCTTCCTCCATTCACAGCTTGAGTCTTTAGCTCTGTGTGGGGCATTACCTTCCTCATCAGAAGACAAGGTGGTATCTCCACACTCCTCCTTCACCTCCCGCAGAATCTTCAAGTAGCGCCGGTGTGTCCGTCTGTCTCGTTCTTCTGTTTCGTAGGTGGGTGGCAAATGCCTTCTCCTCAGGGTCATGTCAGGGCCTCCTTTCCTAGCTAATTCCAGCAGGTGCTGGAAGAGAAGAGACACGTCACATTAGCTATCTGCAGCACCATGAGCTAGAGCAGAGAAGCTCAAGTCGTGTTGTTTCAGCAAGTTTAGTACCTGGAGCTGGTGCGGTAACCACCTCGGATCTTTCCCAGCATCACCAGGCTGGAAAAGACCTTTAAGATCATCAAATCCAACCATTCCCATCCTAAGCTGAACCAGCTCCCTGAGCACCTCATCTCCCCTCTGTTAAACACACCCAGGGGCAGGGACTCAGCCCCCTCCCTGGGCAGCCTGGGCCCTGACAACTCTGCCAGGGAAGAATTCTCTCCTCACAGCTGCTCTGACCCTGCCCTGGCGCAGCTTGAGCCCATTGCCCCTTGTCCCAGCTCCTGGCCCCTGGCTGAAGAGACCAGCGCCCACCTCTCTGCACCCTCCTGGCAGGGCAGGGGAGGTGGGGAGAAGGGCTCCCCTCAGCCTCCTCTTCTCCAGGCTCAACACCCCCAGCTCCCTCAGCCGCTCCTCAGAGGATTTGCCCTCCAGCCCCTTCCCCAGCCTGGCTGCCCTTCTCTGGACACGCTCCAGGACCTCCATGTCCTTCTGATGCTGAGGAGCCCAGAACTGGACCCAGCACTCCAGCTGCAGCCTCCCCAGTGCCCAGCACAGGGGCACAATCCCCTCCCTGGGCCTGCTGGCCACGCTGGGGCTGACACAAGCCAGGATGCCCTTGGCCTTCCTGGCCCCCCAGGCACACTGCTGGCTCATGTTCAGTCACAGTCACCCAACACCCCCAGGTCCTTCTCTGCCTGAAGGTATAGGGTAGATGAGGTGCTCAGGGAAATGGTTTGGCCCATGATAGGAACAGTTGGACTTTATGATCTTAAAGGTCTTTTCTAACCTTGTGATTCTGTATTTAGCAGCCTTTCTTGTTTCACAGTGACAGAAATGGCAGGAAAGGAAAGCAGAATGACTTAACAGCACAGGAAGGTGTAAAGGGGCAAAAGTAGGAAGTGGGGGACGAGGTGGGTATGGAGAAGAAGATGTGAGAGCTGTGAGAGCTTCAAAACCTGACATTTGCCACGATAACAAAGCTGCTGTGTTACTGTAGGGGCTGCCGGGAAACCTGAAACGCAGCACCCACGAAAGGAAAGACCTCAGAGAATTATGAACGTGAAAATAGATACCAAGACCCTCCTGTTTAAAGAGAGAAGACAAGAAAAGGACATCCCCACCCTGAAGACACTCACATTTCGGGAGGCAAGGATCTGCTTGAGCAGTCGGTAGAAGTACTGCTGCTGCGAGCTCAGGTACCGCTTGTACTGGGACTTGAAGCAGAGCTGCCGGTACTTCACAACTTCAGGGTTGAAGTGCCCGTCTGTAAGAGAGGGGTGAAACACTCCCAAGGTTTCACCAACTGCTGGTTGAGAACTTTAACCCCGTTAACCCCCCCCCAAAATACACCCAAAGTTCATGATGATGCTCACGGACCCCGGAAGAGTTTCTGGGCGATGTGAAGAGGGTTCCCAAAGCGGAAGTTTTCGCCGCTGAACAAGGCAGAGATGAGTTTGTTCTGATGCTCTCGGTTGTTTTCAGGGAAGTGAGGCAGGAATTTTTTTAGGTGGTCTTGCTGGGCGTCTGTCAGCACCTCCTGCCAGGTGGATAAGCTGACAACTTCAAAGAATATGTCAGGCTAAAGAAAACAAACAAACAAACAAACAAAAATACCCCCCTAAGGGTGAAGAGAACGTACCAGCATCCTTGATGGTTTTCCAGCCCTTAAGGCTTTCTGGGGCAAAATAACACAAGGCACCAGACAGCGTGGTGTCTTCAAAACCCTCTTTTTAAAACCATTCCCTTTTTGACACCTTCTCCAGGAAGAGTCAGAAACATCTGCCCCCTCTTCAGTTTGCTCTGTGAGCTCAGCACACCCTCCCAGCTGGGAAAAGGCACTCACGTCCTCCAGAAGGTCCTCGGGCAGGCTGACCCTGGTGCTGCCCAGCATGCAGTCCTCCATGATGCGCGTGCCATTTCCCTCTCCGCAGGGTCCCAGCTCCAGCGGGTCCGTCAACATGTGATCCAGAGAGTCCATTCTTCACCCTTTGCTGAACCACGGACAGGAAAACCCTTCAAACCAGGGGAAAGCCCCAAGCTATGGATGCACCTCCCCTAGCTGAGCTCAGGAGAGATGCTCCTTCAGTGGAGCACCAGTTTGAAGGCTTCACCCCCAGGCCCTGAGCTAAACAAGGCAGCACAGCGCTGATTTTACTGCTTTAACCGCACCACAAGTGCAGAGAAACGCTTTTCCAGGCTGGAAAACACCACCGCAGACTCATTTCGCTTCGCATCCCACCTGTCCAACCCCATGAGCCGCCCCCCAAAGCCGTTCAGGAGCAGAGAGCCCTGTGACCGGGACAGCTCCCCTCAGCCCCCCGCTCCCCTCTGCCGGAGCCTGGGAACGCGCAGCTCTGGGCTCAACTCCCCCCTCCCCACCGCGGGTAACTTACCCCGAGCCCTGGGAGCAGGGACGGGCCTTGGAAGCGACAGGCAGCCCCGGTCCGTACCCGCTCACGCTGGCTCCGGGCGTCACACCGGCGGCTCGGCGCGGCAGCGCTTCCCCGCTCCCTCCCTCCCCGTCCCCCCCCCCTCCGCCACCTCCCCCGGCCAGGCCAGGCCTCCCTGAAGCGCTGGAGACCGGGGAGAAGCACACCCACCCCCTCCCAGCGCCTCCGGCCCGGCCGCTCCCCACAGCCCCGGCTGGCGGTAGGCCGGGGAGCGGGGAGGGGAGCGGCGGGAAGAGCCCGCACGCCACCCGCAGCGGAAGGCGGAAGCCTCTCGGCGCGCAGGCGCGTTCCGGGCCGCCGCGCCTGCGCGCCAGGTCTACCCTCCGCCTCTCCTCCCTCCCTCAGGCGAAGGCTGGGCCAGTCGCGACCGAGCCGGTCGCGATAAGAGCCGTTTCTGACCAGACAGGCAGAGCGAACAGAAGGGTCAAGGCTAATGTTGTTAAAAAACCCCGAAAAACCTGTATTTATTTCAAGGTTGGGGGTGGTTTTACCTTTACACAAGACCATGAACACAGTCACAGGCACCGAGCGTACGACACCACACAGGGCTGGGGGGCAAAGCCAAAGGGCCCGGGGAACGGTTCTTCCCTCCCCAAGCCAGGAAAACACAGCACAGGCCCCAAAAACCACCTCCAAGGAGGAGAGAGAGGCCTGGGAGAAGCCGCTGGTTTAAAAATAATCATTCCTGTGCCTTCCACACCGTGGAAATGGGGGAAGAAACATGCAAGGTTGGCTTCGGTTTTGATGGTGGTGGTCTCCCTAAAAACTGGCTGTGGTGCCTCAGAGGGGAAGGAGAATTCATGGTGGGGATGCTTCTTGCACAACAAGGCATTAGCTTCCCTGGGTGAAGCACTTACCGCCGGTGCAGAGGATGCTGTCGGACAGAGTAGAAGCTTTGAGAAGGTAGATAAGGAAGATTTGAGTCCAAAAGGGACTAAATTAGAGTTGTTTTCTGGAACAACTTGTGGTTTTCAGTTTTAAATTTAATTGGGTACAAGTGTTCTCACATTCTGGGATCATTTTCCAACAAAATATTTTCAATCCCCCTCCTGATTTGCAATTCCAGTGTGATGTTCACCTGTGAAACCCACAGACTTTCAATATCCCATCTCCAAGCTTCCTAATTTCTGTACCACTCGTAACATTTTTAATTTGGTATTAAATCATCAGGCAGGCAGAAGCAGAGCTGAAATCCCCCTTCTCCTGCACCATCATGATGCCCAACGTCAGAATTCAGAAGCCCTTGGCAATGGAACTTCAGGGGGATTAGTGGGAACTGCAGCTGCTTGGCAGGTGTGGGCTCCTAAATCCACCCAGTGAGAAGACATCCATCACAGCATGGGACTGAATGGGAGTGCTGGTTCCTCATTCATTTTACTCACCTGAGTAACACCACAGGACATCAGTACAGCGAGAAAAACTAAGTCCCAGGAAGAAATTTGCCCATGGTTTTGGCAAGTCGCTTCAAAGCTGCCTCAGAACACTTCAGAACTGGCCAGTATCTTCAATCTGATTTACTATTTCCACACCAAACTGCCAGATCTGGTGATTATCATTACCAAATATCTGCTGCTAGGCTTTGCCCACAAGGAACCAGACTTCCTCTCGCCCAGGCTGAGCGTGAAGTTCTCTCACATCTTAGGAGCTTTAACTGTGCAAGGCTCGATACCACAACCTGTAGTGCTTACTCATAGGGGTAAATCCTTGTGTAAATCTGTGGGAATACTTATGGGGGGTGGGGGGGGTGGTAAAAGTGTCCTGTGGTCACACTCAGCGTGGCACAAGAGGAAAACCGAAATCAAAAAACCAACCCAAAACCTCTCTGGGTTCTTCAGTCTCAAGGGCTGTTGAGACAAAAACATCCTTCTGGTTTTATAAATAAGTGTATCCTATTATGCACAGACATTCCAGGATGAGGTTTCAAGCAGAGTGAAGGAAGGCTTAGACATACACAGTATATCCCATCAGGAGACAATGAGTTCTAGTCATATTCTTGCAAATACCAGAATGAATTAAATAACCATCCAGCAAGACCTGCAGAGAATTATGTAAGAAAAAAAAAAATATACACTGCCTTAAGAGAGGAACTGTCTCTTTCCCTTTGTCCTGGTCCCTCAACATAACATGAATTCTGTACACAGACCTGGTCTAGCAAAGCAGGTAACCCTCACAGATGGCTTTCTGGTCCACTAACACAGTTATTTGGGGTGTTTCCTGAGTCCAGGGCCGGTCATTTTACAGAAGTGTCCAGAAGGAATTACAGTGCATTGTTAAGAAGGTATTTGGAAAAATACCAGAATAACCAACTCGCCATCCAGTCTTCAAGGGGGAAAAAGATGTTTGCTCTGAGGTGGCAAGAGAGAGCTACCCCACATCTTCCAAGGCTGCTCCTGCAGCCTCATTTTCTCCTGGCCCAACTATCTTTAGATCCCAGCAGGTTGAGCTGAGCCTTTTTCTTTTGGTTTTACAGGCAAAAGGGCGACTTTCCCTGTAAAGGCTGGAGGGAAAGAAGAGACAACGGTGGCTCTGTACTACTGTGATGTGCTGCTATGGTTTCCATCAGGTTGTCCCAAACACAGGTTTAAGACCACCACACTTCCCCTTCTTTCTGGAACCACTTGATAAAACAGGGCAGGGCAGGGCAGGCAGCGTGTAAACACTTCCAGGGTTGGAAAAAGTAATAACTTAATAGACTGCTTCAGTACATCTTCACAGCTTCATTGTTACACCCATCCCTGCACACATAGGCAAGGAACCACCATTTCCCTGCTGTTGCTCTTTATTCTCCAGGCAGTCTGTGAGCGTTGAGCTGGTATATTCCCTTTCACCTTGGCTGCTGAAACAAAGACACAGGAATCAGTTCTGCCACGTTCTTCCAACTCCCACGGTGTCCTCCTGTTTGACAGTGAAAAGACATCGCCATCTGCCAGCTTGCCTTCAAGTTAAGGCAAGCTTCTTCCTGTACAATTGAAACAGAGGTGTTTACTGGAGACACTTCCAAAAAGGAAAGAATAAGGGTCAGCAGCATGCCAAAAATAAAGTCCAGAGCAAGCAGAGGTTTCACTTCTCTTGTCCTTTTTGTTAAAAGCTGCACGAAATGGCATCCCAGAAGGATTTGGAGGGTACTTCTTCACAGTCACTGGGGACTTAAAACCCTCTTAAAGCATTAAGAAGAGCTCCAAGATTTTATTTGAAGTGATGTGTAATTAAAACATACTGAGCTCCAGGATACCCACAGGCTTTCAGGGAAGGTGACTAGTACAAGCAAGGACCACCATGAGGCTTCTTCACTCGTGTTCTGCTGAGAAAGTCCTGGGCTTAGCGATGTGCACTTCGCTGCCCTGGCCCCCGTTGGTGCTCGCAGTGATGATGTACTGGGTGGTCTGCTGCTGGCTGCTGGGTTGTGATTCCAAAGGGTCCGTGTGGGCTGGCGGCTGGGAAACGCCGACCTGCACCTCGCCGGAGAGGGATGAGCTTTGTTTGACGTCCAGGTCGGGCTGACCTTCAGATATCACATAGTGAGTCTGCAGGGGGAAGGTGTGAAAAGAGTAGTGATTGGTTCACCTTCTCTGGCTTTTCTAAGAGTCTGTGGCTTCTCTGTTGCTGTGCTAGAGGATATTTTGGTAGGAACAAGGAATTCTGAAAGTGAGTTCGACTTCACTGAGTGAAATCACAGCAAAGTAATGCTTGCCCTTTGTTCTCAGCTATTACAGAACCATAGACTGGTCTGGGTTGGAAGGGACCCCAAGGGTCACACAGTTCCAACCCCCCTGCCACAGGCAGGGACACCAACCTCCAGGCCTGGAGCTACACAAGGTTGCCCAGGGCCCCAGCCAACCTGGCCTTGGGACACCCCCAGGGATGGGGCACCCACCCCCTCTCTGGGCAGCCCCTTCCAGCCCCTCACCACTCTCTCTGCAAAGAACTTCCCCCTAATCTCTCCTCTCCCCCTTCCCTCCTCCAGCTTCACTCCAGCCCCCTTGTCCTGCCAGTCTCTGCCCTTTTAAAAAGCTGATTCCCCTCCTGTTCCTCTGCTCCCTTCAGGGACTGGAAGGCTGCAATGAGGTCCCCCCACAGCCTTCTCTTCTCCAGGCTGAGCCAGCCCAGCTCCCTCAGCCTCCCTCCGTAGGGGAGCTGCTCCAGCCCTCTGATCCCCTCCGTGGCTCCTCTGACCCCTCTCCACCAGTCCCACATCTTTCTTGTATTGCTGGCCCCAGCTCTGGACAAAAGACTCAACTATGTTGAGCTACTTGGCATTTGGTTCACTTCCTGATGGTTCAACCAATTCCAAGTTCAAACAGCACTTTTTAACACAACTGTTCTGAAGGTTTTCTGTTTCCCAGGTGTTCTGGCAGAACTTGCATTTCCTGCATCTGGTATCAGGGCAGAAAATGCAACGACCTGTCTTACATGGGATTGTTTACCTTGTAAGACAGCAGGAATTCGTATTTTGTAATCCTATGGATAACAGAAAGCTAGCAGAACTGCTGGAAGTCTGGTTTAACAGATACAGCTTAGTCTCACAAATAGCTGTGACTTGTTGATTAAAAAAAAGGGTCACAATTCTTTTGTCTTACCTGAGTAACTGCCTTCACTTGCCCTGTGTTGACAGTGGTGACTGGTGTCCCTACAGCAGTCTCTGTGATCACGTACTGGCCTTGGGGAATGGCCATCATCTGAATCTCAGATGCTACAAAATGGAAATCAGAGAATCAAGACCTTCAGTCAAACCCAAAGACAGTGTCCTACCTCAGTAAGATTTCAAGCCTGAAGCTGTGGCTGTTGAATACAAAATTCAGGTAGCATAAAGCCTTGCAAAACTCCCCAGGCCTCTGCAGAACCCTGGCAGCCAGCATCAGCTGCAGATGTGGCAGTTCACACCTCAACAACACATCCTGTTCTCACCCACAGAATCCTGAATGACCATCCAGGGCCACATGGACGTGACAAATGGTTTCAGGGCACCCTCATTTTCTATACTGTAGGATTCCTTCAGGCATCCAACCCCATGGGAAGAAGCTGCTATCCAACATGGGGATCACAGAACCATGGAATCCTTAACGTTGGGAAAGGCCTCTTAAGATCATCATCGTGTCAACTAAACCATGTTCTGGAGTGTCACACCTACACATGTCTTGAACACCTCCAGGGTTAGTGACTCCTCCACCTCTCTGGGCAGCCTGGCCCAATGCCTGACCACTCTTCCAGGGAAGATTTTTTTCCCCAACACCCAACCTAAGCCTCCCCTGATGCAGCTTGAGACAGTTTCCTCTTGTCCTTGTGGAATGCAAGTTCCATGGAACAAAGGAGCCCAGTCTCCCTGCCCAAACCACCTATCAGATAATTACAGACCTACAGCAGAAGAGCTAGAACAACCACTTCCATATGTCTAAACCCCTTTATCTTCTACAACTATTAACCATGAAGCTTAACGAGCTCTAGAAATACTATACATGTGGTAGCTGAAGAAACAGAGCACATACTACTAGTCCCACACACTACCAGACTACTCCTGGCACTTACAATAGCTCCGGAATGAGTTCCACGTGCTGGGAAGATACGTGTGCTGGACTGAGGACCCTTGCTGCTGCTGGAGGGCCTGGTTTGGTGTAGATGTAGTAGTCTGCATCTGTGAGGGACTGAGCTCTTGCTGTGATTGTTGAGAGGAGGGACTCAAAGGCTGACCCCCAACCTAGAAAAAACCCAAGCCCAACACAGTAAGCTTTCTCAGTGTACTAAGGGGTGTATGTATCTCTGCTGTTGCAAACATGGCTTCTCATTAAAGGAAAACATCCAGACTTTCTCTAGCATGTCCAGCACAAGAACTGCAAAGCTCTCCTCCCTCTCCCCACAGCTTGCTTGGCTCTGTGGTTAGTAAGCAGAGGTTGGGAAGCTGGAATAGAGATGTTTTCCAAAGGTTACATAGCAAGTGTGCAGCAGAGAACTGAGATGAGAAGCTGAATGTTACGCAGCTGCACAAAGGACTGAACTTCAGCTATTTCAGCAATGCCAGTTTCCATGGATGTCTCTCAGTCAGCTAAATTTAAGCTCCTAATTTGTCTGTTCCCAGGCACTTCCTTCTACCTTGTGTATGCTGTTAGGAAAACAAACCAACCCACAACAAAACAGCCCTTCCCATACACCCTACTAACAACTGGGAACCACTTGATGACCTCAGAGATGTTCATATGACAGTCACTTCATGTGTGGTCCTTTAAAGGACAGAGAAAACACTGCCTGCCAGTTGAGGAGACTGGGAGGGCAGAACACTTCCTGCAAGAGAAGAGCCAGGTACCTGTGATGCTGGCTGAGTTGCTGGCGATGGCTCTGTGACCTGGATGTGCTGCACCTGGATGGCGTGCTGGGTGTAGGTCTGGGGGTCGTGGAGCTGCCCAACGTCCACCGTGGAGTGCTGTGACTGGTGAGGTGAGGTAGCCTGGGAAAATGAAGTCAAATTTAAAAGAAAAAGAAGCAAAGCAAAGCAGAGTATACTTCAAATTCTTTGCAGAAGCAGCCAGGTAAATCTCTTCACTGATACAAAGGTCTGCAGCTATGAGGTGTGGTTACAGCTCTGATGTCGGGGGGAAGGACTTGCCTAAGGTCACACAAGCTGCCTGTGGGCTCGGAGGGTCTGAAAAACAGGATTAGCATCATCAGCCACTGCTCTTTGGAAGCACCTTGCTATGAAATGCAGAGACACTCCAGAGCCACAGACCCAGCACTGAAAAGTGCTCAAAGTCTTTCTGATTGAAGGCTTTTTTTGAGCCACAACAACTAATGAAACTGGTGTGCATCAGCTCGTTTTATCAACATCTGAGACCTGTAATCAGATTATTGTTTAGCTGCAGGAATCAGTATTTGTGGTCTTGGATTGCTAGAGCAGTCACAGTCAATATTAATTGGGGCCACTGATTAGGCCTTATTAACCAAATCCATAACTTCATTTGTAATGGGGGGGGGATAGAGAGAACATGGAGTTTCAGACTAAGAGACAAGCACATGGTAGTTTCAGCATCACCCAGTGAGTAACAGGTTTGAAGGCTTCAGCAATCTCTTACTTTTCTCAGCTCTGTTGCTCTGGTTACACTCTGGTTTTACTTTCAGAAAGCTGTTGAGCATCACAGAGAATGAATATTCTAATAGATGATATGAAGGGAAAAAGCAACTGCTTTCAGTACTTCCAAATTCTGGCTCTGGCTCACTGAGAACAAGTACAAATCAGTCTTCTCAACTGCAAAAATGGGTCACCCACTGACCTGCTTTTCCAGTTGCTGGAAAACCTTCCTAGAGCAGACTCAAGCAAAGGTGACCCACTGAGTAGAACTAAGTTTGGACTGTGTTGCTACACCTCCAGCAAGCTGACCAAGACAAGCAGGACTATTTATGCCCAGGACATGATGCTTACATTAGAAACAGGATGCATTATCAACCAGTGTATCTGTAAAAAACAGCCTACACCACTTTTTTCAAGTGCTCCTTAGCAAAATTCCCAGTACTACAGTCCCAAGGAAGCACGGGTTTGCCATGAAGCCCCCCAAAAGTTACTCACCTGGGCCACTTGAACAACCTGCAGCTGTATGTGCTGAGGCTGCTGCAAACCAGTTGTGGCCTGAGACACAGGGATGTACTGGATTCGCTGGTAATCGCCCTGGGGAGTTCGATAGTCTGTCGTCAGGGTCTGGGATATCTCTGTCATTGCCTGTGTCAGTAAATCTGTTGTCTGAGCAGGTGGAGAGAGAGAGACATGGCTCATCAGCACACATTGCCTACCAGACTGAGTATTTCTGTAGGGTTTTAGTTCTTTCATTACACTGAATCTACATATACACTGTAAGGCTGGGTCATGACATCTCGACATGAGCCACCAACGTGCATCTGCAGCCCACAAGGCCAATCCCATCCTGGGCTGCATCCCCAGGAGTGTGGGCAGCAGATGGAGAGAGGGGATTCTGCCCCTCTGCTCTGCTCTGGGGAGACCTCACCTGGATACTGCATCCAGCTCTGGAGCCCTCAGCACAAGAAGGACATGGAGCTGTTGGAGCACATCCAGAGGAGGCCCCAAAAATGATCAGAGGGCTGGAGCACCTCTCCTGTGAAGCCAGACTGAGAGAGTTGGGCTTGTTCAGCCTGGAGAAGAGAAGGCTGTGGGAGGACCTTATAGAGGCACGTTTCAGTCCCTGAAAGGTGCCTATAAGAAAGCTGGTCCCCAGGGCATGGAGTGATAGGATGAGTGGTGATGGTTTTAAACTGGAAAAGGGGAGTTTCAGGTTGGGTATTAGGAGGAAGTTCTTCCCTCTGAGGGTGGTGGGTCACTGGCACAGGGTGCCCAGAGAGGTGATGGAGGCCCCATCCCTGGAGACATTCAAGGTCAGGCTGGATGGGGCTCTGAGCGACCTGCTCTAGTGAAGATGTCCCTGCTCACTGCAGGGGGTGGGACTAGATGGGCTTTGAAGGTCCCTTCCCACCTAGTGCATTCAATAATGCTATGATTAATTTACAAGAGCTTAATGAACACAGAGGATGGGGTCATCAGCGATCACCAGGGATCATCCCCAAGGATTGCTCTCTTCCACCTAAATGCCAGTCAGCACCATTAAGGGTTAACTTAACTCACAATCATGAAAACTCCACTGTTTTCATCTTCTGGCTTACCAGCATTCTATTAGGTAAAAAAAGCCATGCATTTGTGAAAAGCTAACTTAGTTTCCAAGTCAAAAAGTGCTGCTTGGACATATTCAACCCATCCCCCTCACCTGCCAGAGTGATACTTCTCTTGACAACTCTATTAGGGCTACGAAAGTGATTAAAGGACTGAAGCATCTCCCCTGTGAGGAAAGGCTGAGTGAGCTGGGGCTGTTCAGCCTGGAGAGAAGCAGCCTGAGAGGGGATCTGATCAATGGGTATAAAGATCTGAAGGGTGGGACACAGGGGGACATGGGCAGCCTCTGCTCAGTGTCTGTGGGGACAGGACAAGGGGCAATGGCCTCAAGTTGGAGCACAGGGAGTTCCCCACCAATATGGGGAAGAACTTCTTCCCAGTGTGGAGTCTCCTTCTCTGGAGAGATTCCAGCCCCATCTGGACACCGCCCTGTGTGCCCTGTCCTAGGGACCCTGCTTGGGCAGGGGGTGGGACCCCATGAGCTCTGGAGGTCCCTCCCACCCCTGTGATTCTGTGATTACTACACTGTGCTTAACACACCAGGCTTGTGAAGCCAACAGCATCCTGGTTGAATCTGCCCATTTCCCAGCAAAACACTCTTTTATCCAGTTTCCCTCTTCAAACAGGATGTTTTTAACTGAGTTTTAAAGCCACACAGCCTCCCAGTGTCACTAACAGACCCCCAACTCAAAGCCTTACCACAACAGTCTCTCCGGTCGCGCTGTCGGTGGTTAGAACAGCGGGAGCAGAGCTGATGACAGCGGCTGCCAGGGGGGTGTGGATGGTGTTGGGCATCTGAGCGAACTCCGGGTGCTTCTTGCGGATGTGCTGCACCATCTTTGTCTGCAGAGAGATGCAAAAGAGCATTAGAGACACACACACAGCAGCTCTGCTTGGGGCCACCTGAAACCAAACAGCTCCTTGATTACATTCTGTAAGTTTCCTTTGGTAAAGCAGCATTGAGATTCACACTATGGGATGCTCTGGTAGCCAGAAGAAAACAAGGATCATTCCAAGTTGCTGCTCACTGGAGCTATCCCATAGTGAAACACAGCCCCAAGAGTCACAGCCCATAAACCCCAACCCAGCCCAAATTTTTTGGGGACCTTTTCTGCACTGAGAGCTTTCCAAGCTTTTCCATTTGTGACCACGCTCTGCTAATGCTTCTGCCTCTCCTTCCAAGCTCTCCCTCTATCACCAGGGAGCTGTGCTCCCATAAAACCAGCAGGCTGTGCCTGTATTGTCAGGATGAAACCATCAGAGAATAGGAGAGCCCTGGCTTGCAGACTGACAGGTGACAGAGCCTGAGGTGAAAGAGCATCACCAGATAGCTGCTGTCTTCTGAGGTGATGAGACAAGCCCTGTACCTTACTGCTGTACTGCTTGGAGCAGTGAGGGCAGCAGACTGGAGGGGTGGCTATGGTGCCCGTCAGCTGGGTGTGGGTGCTCAGCATGGGATCTGGCTCGCCTGGACCCGCAGGGCGCAGCTTCCGGATGCTGGGAGGTAGCTCAGCACCAGGATGGTTCTTCAGGATGTGTGCTTTGCGCTTGCTGGCGCTCTTGTACACCTGCAGGGTCAAGATTGGGAATGAAAATGGGGTAAAGATCCTGATGTCAGTGCAGAAAACAGGCACCAGGTACATTTTCCTGGAAAGCCTGCACATGGCTTTACACACTATGGTTAGTGAAAGCAGAGAATCACAGGATGATGGTCTGGGTTGGAAGGGACCCCAAGGATCACAGAGCTCCAACCCCCTGCCACAGGCAGGGACACCAACCTCCAGGCCTGGAGCTACACAAGGTTGCCCAGGGCCCCAGCCAACCTGGCCTTGAACACCCCCAGGGATGGGGCACCCACCCCCTCTCTGGGCAGCCCCTTCCAGCCCCTCACCACTCTCTCTGCAAAGAACTTCCCCCTAATCTCTCCTCTCCCCCTTCCCTCCTCCAGCTTCACTCCAGCCCCCTTGTCCTGCCAGTCTCTGCCCTTGAACAAGCTGATTCCCCTCCTGTTCCTCTACTCCCTTTAGGGACTGGGAGGCTGCAATGAGGTCCCCCCACAGCCTTCTCTTCTCCAGGCTGAGCCAGACCAGCTCCCTCAGCCTCTCTCCGTAGGGGAGCTGCTCCAGCCCTCTGATCCCCTCCGTGGCTCCTCTGACCCCTCTCCACCAGTCCCACATCTTCCTTGTCCTGGGGCCCCAGCTCTGGACACAGGACTCCAGCTGGGGCCTCAGATCCCCAGTTACAGCTTAACACATGAACAGGCAAACGCTTTCCATCAATTAATCAGGCAAGTCCTCATGTCACATTTGAGAACATGATGCCACAACAGAACAGAGGAGGACAGAAAGGTGAGAAGAGAAGCTTTTTTGCCAGATACTTGAAGGTCAAACATCAGAGAAGGCACCAATCACCAAAGCTGTAACTTGTCCCAGGTTCATCTATTGTGAGGGTGATGCCTCCACTCTGGCACAAAGGGTGAAAACTGCTCTAGTAGCCTTTACTGTCAACAAATAACAATCAACAAATTCTTTCACTTTTTTAGGCACATCAAACAAATATTCTGTAGGATTATTTAAAACTACCCACTTTAACTCTTTAAAGAGCAGGAAAGAGGCATCACAGAAGAACGTAGGGATGATCAAGAACAGTCAAAACACACTGCCTGGCAAATAAAGGTCTACATGGATAACAAGCCAAAGCCAGGGAGAAAGAACAGGAACCCCAAGGCAGTGTCAGGCTCCACTGAACACTGAGAATTACTGGCATGTGACTAAGTAAACAGCTTCAAATAAAAGGAGCTGGAGACTGACTTCTAGAAGCCATACAGAAACCAAAATCAGCTCAGGAATTACAGACAGATTGGGTACTTGATCCTGGGTGGCAAGAAGTGATCTATACAGGACTCAGGGTGGGCAACAGCCTGTTGGGTCACAGTATTAAAGTTCTACAAACTCCAAAGGCAGCAGAAAAGGAGAACCAAAGTTTTCAATTAGCATTCAGCCACCTTGGCCTAAGTGTGTTTCATCTTCATTTCTTTTGGATACTGCTATAGAAAGGTTGCTGGCAAGAACCTCAACACAAGCTCCAAGCCCTGCCAGATGTTGCTCTGCAGAGACAAATTGGTTGCATGCAGGTCCACCCTCCAAGAGGTGACTTCCTTCCATACCTTATCACAGTACTGACAGAAGTAATCTCTGTTGGGTTTGATGATGGGCAATGTGAGCTCTGGCACCTCCTCTATTTTCATGTCTGGATGTCTCTTTGATAAATGATTCACCTTAGGAGAGAGAAAGGAGAATGAGACAGCATATTACAGATGGAAGCCAAGCAATTGCTGCTTCTCCTAGATGTAGATGACAGCCAAACCAGAACTGTAACAACACTACCCAGCAGCACTCCAGGGGTTATTGTGCATTCAGAGTCAGCTGCCAAAGGTAAACATGGTCTTAGCTGATTTCATTTACAGTTTCTCTCATCAAAATACGATGGGAAGGGGTAAAATAGCTTGCCAGAACTCTCTTGCAGCTGAGAGTGAGGTCATGGAAAGGGCCTCTGCCCAGAGAGGCCCCTGCTAGCAGAGATGACAGCCCTCACCCAACATTTGCAGTGAAGATCTCCCGCCGCGTTACATTTACACGGCGGCAGTTACAGGGCACGGCCAGGAGAGGCCCCTCCAGGCACGGAGAGAAAGAAATAGGAGGCAGCCAGGGTAACAGGTAAGTGCAGCTGAACCAGACGCTGTACAGATCTCTAAACAGGTTACACATCAATCAGCGTTGCCGGTGAGATACGGTAGAGACAACTAAACACCCACCAGAGGCAACGAAAAAGGCACATACCTGCTGATGAGACAAGAGAGGTCACAGCATCACCAGGTAGGAAAAGCCCCTTAAGCTCATCGAGTCCAACCATTTCTGTCCTGTGCTAAACCAGCTCCCTGAGCACCTCATCTCCCCTCTGTTAAACACACCCAGGGGCAGGGACTCAGCCCCCTCCCTGGGCAGCCTGGGCCAGGCCCTGACAACTCTGCCAGGGAAGAATTCTCTCCTCACAGCTGCTCTGACCCTGCCCTGGCGCAGCTTGAGCCCATTGCCCCTTGTCCCAGCTCCTGGCCCCTGGCTGAAGAGACCAGCGCCCACCTCTCTGCACCCTCCTGGCAGGGCAGGGGAGGTGGGGAGAAGGGCTCCCCTCAGCCTCCTCTTCTCCAGGCTCAACACCCCCAGCTCCCTCAGCTGCTCCTCAGAGGATTTGCCCTCCAGCCCCTTCCCCAGCCTGGTTGCCCTTCTCTGGACACGCTCCAGGACCTCCCTGTCCTTCTGATGCTGAGGAGCCCAGAACTGGACCCAGCACTCCAGCTGCAGCCTCCCCAGTGCCCAGCACAGGGGCACAATCCCCTCTCTGGGCCTGCTGGCCACGCTGGGGCTGACACAAGCCAGGATGCCCTTGGCCTTCCTGGCCACACTGCTGGCTCGTGTTCAGCCTGCAGCCACCCAACAATAACAATACATAATCTCACCTCAGCTACAAAACTCTTCCAGTTTCCCAGCACCCTTTGGTTTCCAGTCACTAGAATTCCACCTTCATTCCTTCAGCACTCACTAAAACTGAGCCAGGAGAAGTTAAGAGCACACAGACACTCACCAGCATCCCCCTCCTGCGGAAACCCATCATGCAGAGGCGGCACTTGAACATGAAGCTTTCATAGTCAGTAGAAGCAATCCGGGGCTTGAAGGTTTTCGAGCGGCTGATTCGATCGGCTTTCTTGGCCTCTCTCTCTGGGTTGTGCATCCTCTGCATGTGCTCCCGCAGTTTGTCTTTCCTCTAGGGAAAGAAACCCCCATCAGCATCACTTTACTGCCACAACCAAAGAGCCACAGCACAAGTTATTCAGAGATCTCTCTGGCCTCTCGCCTCCAGCGCTGCCTCCAGACACAGTTGCATGTGTTGGACAGCTCAGCAGGAGCCCTTCAGGCTTCAGTTTGTCCTTCTCACCAAGCTGAGGTTGCTCACCCACAAAAGCAGGAGCTTCTGTGAGGACAAGCCCCTCCACACTGGCTTTTCTTAAATTTATCTAAAATATTCCTGTTTAATGTGGTATGGCTGGAAATGTGCATCAAACAATATTTGAGTCAAAATACTGCAGCACTGAACCTACTGTCCAGATGCAACCCAGCTGCTCTGGATGCACACTGTCTAGAATGTACCACTTCACCCCCAAATATCCAGTCCCTCAGTATCTCCTAAGTGATGAGGAGCAGGCTGCTGCCACCACAGTTCAGCTGGCTTGATCTGCTCCACCCATTCTGGAGACATCTGGAAAAGTATCTGGATGTGATGCGCTGCCAAGATGCATCCATGGACATTAATCACAGAGTCACAGACTGGTCTGGGTTGGGAGGGACCCCAAGGGTCACAGAGCTCCAACCCCCTGCCACAGGCAGGGACACCAACCTCCAGGCCTGGAGCTACACAAGGGTGCACAGGGCCCCATCCAACCTGGCCTTGAACACCCCCAGGGATGGGGCACCCACCCCCTCTCTGGGCAGCCCCTTCCAGCCCCTCACCACTCTCTCTGCAAAGAACTTCCCCCTAATCTCTCCTCTCACCCTTCCCTCCTCCAGCTTCACTCCAGCCCCCTTGTCCTGCCAGTCTCTGCCCTTGAACAAGCTGATTCCCCTCCTGTTCCTCTGCTCCCTTCAGGGACTGGAAGGCTGCAATGAGGTCCCCCCACAGCCTTCTCTTCTCCAGGCTGAGCCAGCCCAGCTTCCTCAGCCTCTCTCCGTAGGGGAGCTGCTCCAGCCCTCTGATCCCCTCCGTGGCTCCTCTGACCCCTCTCCACCAGTCCCACATCTTCCTTGTACTGGGGCCCCAGGACTCCACAGTAATCCATTGGTACCAGCAAGGTCCAAGGTCATCTTACCTTGAACTGCTTGCCACAGGTGGAGCAGAGGAAGTCTTTGCGGTCTGAGTGGCGCAGCATGTGGAGCCGCAGCTTGTCGGGGCGGCAGAAAGCCTTGTCACACTCTGTGCACTGGTAAATCTTTTCCGAATGGAAACTGCGGACGTGTTTCTTCACCTGGAATTGCAGAGAGCACAGGAAAGAGGGATTGACTCAAAAGAAGAGTAGGAAACTCCTGGCAAAAGGTAAAGAGAAAGGAAAAAAAAAGTGTTAAGGGTTCTCTGATCTGGTCTGGTTTAGAAAGTACTTTAGAGCTTTACCTTAAAGCTTAAGCAAGGGAGGTTTAAATGAGATATTAGGGGGAAGTTTTAGTGATGAGGGGCTGGAAGGGGCTGCCCAGAGAGGGGGTGGTTACTCCATCCTGGGGGTGTTCAAGGCCAGGTTGGATGGGGCCCTGGGCAACCTTGTGTAGCTCCAGGCCTGGAGGTTGGTGTCCCTGCCTGTGGCAGGGGGGATGGAACTGTATGACCCTTGGGGTCCCTTCTAACCCAGACCATCCTATGATTCTAGTATCTTGACAATATTTTCTATAAAGAAAGATTAAATAGTTTCATCTTTATTATGCATCTGGAAGATGACTTGATTTCCTCAAGACTGCTGGCTGTGCTGGGGCTGACACAAGCCAGGATGCCCTTGGCCTTCCTGGCCCCCCGGGCACACTGCTGGCTCATGTTCAGCCACAGTCACCCAACACCCCCAGGTCCTTCTCTGCCTGACAGCCCTTCAGATCAGTACAGCATCTCACCTGGATAAAATCTGGGAAGCGTTTTTTGCAGGTGGGGCAGGTGAAATACCCATCATTGACATGGATGGCTACGTGATCTTTCAGGAGATCCAAGCGGTCAAAGGACTCGGGACAGAAGATGCAGGAGTATGTTTTCTGGTCCATGTGGAACTTCATGTGGCTCTCCAGAGCCCCACTGTTGATGAAGCCCTTGTTGCAGATGTCACAAGTCAAAGGGCAGTTCCCTTCCCTCCCGTGGAAGCGCAGGTGCTGATCCAGTTTGTCCTTCTCCCTGAAGGCTTTCCCACACTGCAGGCATTTGAAGGGGCGGAAGGATTTCCGGATGAACAGGTGCTGGAGAGCTGCGTTCTGAAAGGAACAAGGAGACCCTAAGCTTTTATGTCTGGATTCCACACCCAAACATTGCCAGTATGAAACATACCAGATCACCAGAGAACCTACACTTCAAAAACCACTCCTGTGTTACAGATACTGCCTGTGTTGTACAGGAGGCTGTGACAGCCAGAAGGGATGTGCCTGCAGTTACTCCCCAGCTAGGAGAGCCCAACACGAGGGGTTTCCCTGTCTTTGCTGACTGAGCTGACTTTTGTCTTTAAATGGGGCATTTTTCTGCAAAATAAAACTGAATCCTCTCTGAAGTACATACCCAGGCCTGAGAAAAGCTGCAATCCCAGCTGGTTTTGGGGGACTGGCTCACAAATTGGGCCACCATACAAAGAAGGGGTGAGGTAGTGCCCTGGCTTTCCCTCAGGAGCAGGGCTTATTAAATTCCACAGCCCTGAACAATGTCAGCTTCTGCATCAAAGATCACCAGAGAGACCTGCAGCAGTGGTTTAGCATTGCCTGGCAAGCTTCTGGGGGAAGGTTCAAGAGGTGGTGACCTAAACCTTTTTGCTATGATCAAAAAAAAAGCAGAAGAGAGTTTCAAAACATGGTAGCAAGGGCAGAATGGCAGGTTTACAAGCAACAGGTGAGACCTTGTGAGCAATTTTTCTAGCTGCCACTTACTATCTATCATGTGTGAAAGCCTGAAAACAGCAGAGAAAGGCAGAACACACTGGTGCTAAATCAAGAGGATGGCTGACAGATTCTGCTGTCTACTCAAAGGGGAGCTGATGGTACAGAGTCAACTTGGAATTGCTTTGCTTTGGTAGCACAAGAAGCAGTATCAAGTATCATGAACTGAGCACGGTGCAATTTGTGCTGATGTGCATTTTAAAATGGAATTTACTGGGCTGCTCTCCTCTTTTTCTCTGCTCCTGCTGTAGTTTCTCTTTCTTTTGGTGTGTGCCTTCCTTCAGTCTCTCTCTGCTGTGTCATTTCACCAGTGTTACCTCTTCCCTTTCTCCCCTTCCAAAGGATGTTCAGACCCATCCCAGTACAGATACCAGCTCTGTCTGCTGAAGGAACAGATGCTGCAGGGTTGTTGTAGATGTTTCTACACGTTGCCTGGAGAAAAGAGGCAGGTGTGCCCTGTGTCCCCAACTCAACACTGGGAAGAAGCTTTACAACAGTTAGCAGGGACACTGTAAGTCAGTGGTACCTCTGCACACACCAAGCCCCGAGGCACACCACCACCCAGGCTGTGCTCCAAGCACAGGATTGCCATTTCTCTCCAAGTCATCCAAGGAGTATTTACTCTTCTCCAAACTAAGACCAGCATTTATTGCTGTCTTCTCTTTTCAGATGTTACAGACAGAATCTCCATCATGATAGAGAAGAGAAATAGTGCCAGAAACACTACTGGCACCTATGCTGACACATGTTCAGTCTCATCTCTCTGTGAGATACGTTCAAGTCTTCTGCAAACAGATTTCCCTTGTTTCCTCTCTCCTTTTCTTGGGGGAAAGTCTGGGCTGACATTTGCTTGTCACTTAAGTGTGTGTCAACAGCTGACACTGAGAAAGCAGAGAGCTCTTCTGCTGGAATGAGGGAACAGCTTGGGAATACTGTGAAATGCTGTGCTAAACTAGCCAAGCTGACCAATCCTCTTCACCATCTGAACTGCAGAGGGAAACCTATGCTTTCATTCCAGCAAAAGGATCAAAGAGCAACTGTTCTGCTCTTAAAAAACCCTAACAGCTTCATAGAGGAGCCCCAAACGAGCCCTCCTATGAATTAACATCATCTCCACTTGACATTTTACAACTGCAGAAGGGGAGACAAAGGGAAGCTGCAAGTCATACCGTGAGCTGGAACACAGCCACGTGCTGTGCAAATTAACATGTCACTTGGAGTCAGAAGTGGATTGTTTCCCCCTTAACTACAAAGAAACACTCATCAACCAATTAGTTGAAGAGATGCACTTCAAGTTCTTAACTCCAGTATCAGTGTCCTTCACTGTGTGGAATCCCCACCAATCTGACTGGTTGGCCATGTCCATCCGGACAGAGACTGGCAGGACAAGGGGGCTGGAGTGAAGCTGGAGGAGGGAAGGGTGAGAGGAGAGATTAGGGGGAAGTTCTTTGCAGAGAGAGTGGTGAGGGGCTGGAAGGGGCTGCCCAGAGAGGGGGTGGGTGCCCCATCCCTGGGGGTGTTCAAGGCCAGGTTGGATGGGGCCCTGGGCAACCTTGTGTAGCTCCAGGCCTGGAGGTTGGTGTCCCTGCCTGAGGCAGGGGGGTTGGAGCTCTGTGACCCTTGGGGTCCCTTCCAACCCAGACCAGTCTGGGATTCCATGATCAGTGTAGCCCTATTGCTACCCCAAAGACTGACCTTTTGGGTAGAGAAACTATCGACCATAAAGCCAGAACTAAGTGTGATCTCATTGCTCCAGCACAAATAATTGCCCCTAAACACATCCTCTGACACTTTAAGATGGATATTATAGTATTTCATCCAAGCAGTTTACTCCTATAATATTCACCTTAAATTTGCAATTAACTAGTAGGAAAAGAACCAGAAGAATGCAAAGGGTTATTCAGGTAACACTTCGTAACGCAACAGCTTAGGATGGTGGTGGTGGGGGGGGTGTCAATCAGGAAACACTAAACAAGTTGGACAAAACACCCAGGAAGGTGATGTTGTTCAATTAGATAACAGCAAAAAGCCAACAAAACAAAAAAAACCCAAACCTACCTGCAGCTCCAGCTGAGCAGGCAGCATTGAGGGAGAGAAAAATACTTGTGTTATGCAATGGAGTTGAACACAGAAGCCTTGACTTCTGCAGGGCACTGTGGGGACCAGCTCTTCTAGTGACAGTTTAGTCTCTGGTTTGGCAAAACTCCTTTAAGGTTTTTGCCTGGGGAAACACTAAGCAGATCTTCAGGGTTTACACTGCTGTTACTAACTGCCCAAGAGGAGTTAAAGGGAAAAGACAGGAACCACAGAGAATCTTGAAGGTGTTTCATGACCTTCCATGCTTTCACAGAGTTGGTTAACAATGATGTCGTGTACTACAGAGCCACAGGGAGAATGAAATGCTGTTAGAAGGGAATAATTAGGGCAGGATGACAACAGGGCAAAGACCAGAGTGCAGAAGTGAAGGAGTAAGGACTTGGTTTTAACCTTCATACTCTTCATTGTACTACTGGTTGCATTTCTTTGGGCACAAAGGAAGTGACTGTGCTTTCCAAACCATATCCCTATCCCTGCCAGACCTCTCCCTATCCTTGGAGTAAAAGTGTCACCTACACAAAGGACAGTTTAGGAGCAGGTCTGTGTGCAAATTGAAACACACCCCTATTTGGAAACGCAG
Organism: Gallinula chloropus; assembly: GCF_964237585.1. Taxonomy (NCBI): domain Eukaryota; kingdom Metazoa; phylum Chordata; class Aves; order Gruiformes; family Rallidae; genus Gallinula; species Gallinula chloropus. The sequence continues at coordinate 6,542,141 of NC_140109.1, read as the reverse complement.
ATGTTTCTGGGATCAGCCCATAGACTCTCTGGAGACTGCCCAGAACTGGTTTCAAACCAAATAACTCAGTTTGGCTGTGGACCAAACTTTCCCCTGTTTATTGCAAGAGTTTCTTGAAGGGTAGGTCTATCTCTCTTCAATACCAACAACATGACTTGCAGCTAGAATGAAAACACTCTCAGAACCACTGCCTTAAGCCTTTGAAAGTTGAAGCAATTCACAAAGAACTACTGGGTTTGAAAATCAAACTCTCCATGAGTAACAAGGCAGAGCCAGAGCTACCACAGGTCCCCAGATCCTAATTAGGAGTCAAGACTTTCTACCTGTTCTTTGGAAGTCCATGATGTACTAAACACCTTATAAGCTTGCAACATGTTAAATGCACATGATGGTAAGAAGGTGCTGTGAATAGTTGAGTGAGGGTTCATGGGATGCTAGGGCTTGCTGGGGGTTTGCTGACTCTTATCTCCAGCTCTCAATGCTCATGGTCTGACATTAAATTGAGAAGTGCTCTGCAACCAGCCATCTGCCATTCTGCCAGTGCCCCTGTCTGGAAACATCTCCAGGACTCTGCTGAACATCAGCTGCCAGATGCATGGGAAGCCTGGGAGATCTGGAGACATGAAGAGGTCATGCCAAGGACTAAACCACCACTGCATTCCTCGTGGTTGTCATCCATTTGTGAGGAATTTCCAGGTAAGAAAAGCTAGGTCACAAGACAAGGAAGTAAATTCACAATTTCTGTCCCTTCCTTTCCACATTTACCATTTCAGATGATATTAAGTTCACATCTTGGGTTCAAAAGCTTGGGGAAACAGGCAATACCTTCTCTTCCCACCACAACTCAGGCCTCAACTTTCTCTTGAGGAACTTGTGGCATACTGTAAACAGTAAATACCCACACTCTTTACTGTCAAAACCTCAGCATCTGTCTCTATACTCATTATCCACCCTTCAATACTTCAGGTAAAAATCCCTCAAGCTTTTAACGTATGAAAACCAAGTTATTGGTAGAAACTTGTCATTCAGAGAGCACCAGCATTTTACATGGCATAAGCTTAACATGTTCAGCCAAATTCCTCCTGCAAGGTATGCTGCTGCATTTATGGGGTAACACCACCAGGGTCTCACATACATACTGCTATCAACTGAGAGGAAGATTTGCCTCAACATCCTCCCATAAGGAAGAGTTACTCAACTCTTTGCTAATCCTTTCTCATGCCTTAAAAAAATGAAGCTTTAGCCCAACTGCAGCTGTTCCCTTCTGTAATCAAAATTTTACACGTGGAAGGAAAGAAAAAGAGAAAGATTTTAGGCTAAATAAACCAATCTCACAGTTACATGGCTTGAAGGATTATTTGCTTGAATCATTTCCCTCCCACACATACTGGAGAAAAAACAGCTCACCCAGCTGACACAAAGCTCAGGCTCAGAGTGTTTGCTGTTGGTACACAAAGTTCTTCGCACAGGTTTTCATCTCCCAAAGACAGGCAGGTTTTTCTAACCCAAGAAAGGATTTTATCACTAAATATCATCATCATCTAAGTGGATGTAAACTGAGGTAGTGGTTCCTCTTTGGCAACTATTTGCAAGACAAGTTCTGAGAGCCACAGATGGTGCCGTGAAGAAGTCATTACTGTGTGCCACAGTGCCATGATTCAGCTGGCTGTTTGAAGCACTCCTGCTTGCCAGCTTGGAGGGACTGTGCTTCTATCAAAGAATTACTGTGCTGGAATTGAATCAGCTCCAAGTGGTGACCAGTTCTCACTAGCATCTCATGACATACTAATTCTTTATGTGAGATTTGTCCTCCTCTCAGGGAAAAAAAACCTGCTAAGGAATGAGATACTTCAGTCAGGATTTGGCAATGGATATGGCACCAGGAGAAAGGCAGCTGGTCCTGGCAGGCAGGTCCAGCATTCTGTGAGTTACAGCAAGTGAAAAGGGTGAGACAAGGTGTGATCCATCCTCCTCTCTGCTTACCCTGATGCGCTTCGCTCGCCTCATGTCATCTGCTGTCATGGTGCTCTGCGTGGGCACCGCGCTCTCCTCGTGCTGCGGCTGCAGCTGCAGTGGGTGGGTTTGGGATTGCTGCTCCAGTGCTGACTGGGTCTCTGGGGGCACTGGAGTCTGCTCCTGCTGCTCCAACCCATTCAGTGTGGCTTGGCTGGCCTCATCAAACTGCCCCTTGCTGGAAAAATGCAGCAAGTCCTGAAATCGCAAATCATACAGCCGGTGATTATTCCCCCCACCCACTGAGAAACACTGTGACAACAAGCAGACGACAACAACAACAACAACATTTCCACATAGTTAATCACAAGCTGGAAACAAAAGGCACCTATGTCAATGCTTTTACACTGTGTTCATGTTGATGTTGTCAGCAGGGACCAAGTGCTGCAGGCAGGCAACTCTCTTGGCTATCACGTTGCTTGGCTATCACATTGCCTGATCAGACACAATTTCAATGACCCAGCAAGTTCTCATGCACTTCTGACCCTGTTACAGCTTCACCTAAAGTCTTCTCCATCAGAGGGATTGTCCCTCTCTGCTCTGCCCTGGGGAGGCCCCAGCTGGAGTCCTGTGTCCCCAGTACAAGAAAGATGTGGGACTGGTGGAGAGGGGTCAGAGGAGCCATGGAGGGGATCAGAGGGCTGGAGCAGCTCCCCTACGGAGAGAGGCTGAGGGAGCTGGGCTGGCTCAGCCTGGAGAAGAGGTGAGTCACCTCCAGTCTAGAGGCCATTCAGATGCACTAGGATGGGACTGCACCCAGTAATCCCAGTCTCTCTGGAGCAAAGAGCCTGGGAACAGCATTATGCTTGCTTGTCTGAATGGTCAGGTCAGCTTGCAGAGAGGGTGATCTCACCACTGTCCATCCTTCATGTGACATATAGGGCAGGGCAGCACACTCAGAAAATGAGTGGCAAGAATCCATGAGCAATGTATATGTTGCTCTGAGCCACGACCCAGGGAGATGCCACAGAGAAATTCCCACTCTGGCTATCAGCAGAGTCCCAGACCAGAGTCCCAGATCCCCAGCTGCACCTTTCAGAAGAGAACCAAGTTCAACCATGCCAAGTCAAGGTCCTGCATGTGGGTCAGCACCATCCCAAGCACAACTACAGGCTGGGTGGAGAATGGAAGGAGAGCAGCCCTGAGGAGAAGGACTCAGGGTGCTGATCGATGACAAGCTCAACATGAGCTGACAATGTGTGTTAGTAGCTCTAAAGGCCAACTGTGTCCTGGGCTGCATCAAGAACAGTGTGGCCAGCAGGTGGATTCTGCCCCTCTGCTCTCCCAAGACCCCAACTGCAGTGATGTGTCCAGCTCTGGGGTCCCCAGGACAGGAAAGATGTCCAGAGGAGGCCACAAAGATGATCAGGGGCTGGAGCACCTCTCCTGTGAAGCCAGGCTGCGAGTTGGGCTGGTTCAGCCTGGAGAAGAGAAGGTTCGGGGGGACCTCATTGCAGCCTTCCAACACTTAAAGGGGTCCTACAGGAACGTGGGAGAGGGGCTGTCACCAGGCAGGGCAGGGACAGGACAAGGGGCGATGGCTTCAAGCTGAACGAGGGCAGGGTTAGGTGAGACGTTAGGAAGGAGTTCTGCACTCTGAGGGTTGGGAGGCCCTGGCACAGGGTGCCCAGAGAGGCTGTGGAAGCCCCTGGATCCCTGGAGGTGTTCAAGGCCAGGCTGGATGGGGCTTTGGGCAACCTGGTCTGGTGGCCTATGGCAGGGGGGTGGGACTAGATGATCTTTGAGGTCCCTTCCAACCCAAAGCCTTCTGTGATTCTATGACTCTGTGTAAGTATAGTCAGCATCACAGAGGATTTGCCATTTTACCTAGATAAATGCATCACATTAGATCCCTACAGAACACAACCAACACAAGTAGAATAGGGCCAAGTCCCCAGCCCATGTGTGTTTAACAGAGGGGAGATGAGGTGCTCAGGGATCTGGTTTAGCACAGGCCAGGAATGGTTGGACTTGATGATCTTAAAGGTCTTTTCCAACCTTGTGATTCTGTGAAATGCAAGTAGCTTGATGTTTTTTACAGAAGGAAAGTACTGTGCTCCCCTAGCAGAGACTCACAGCTGGAAACCCAAGAGTTACCTGGGTATAAACCTAAAGCACACCCTCAGTTTGCACTGATGCTCCGAATTCTTTTAGTGAAGAGTTTCCATCCCATGTAATTTATTGTTTTCCCTCCTCCCCATCCCCCCAGAATGATACCTGTGTCCCTTCTTCACACTTCTCCCCGTTTTCACTGGTTACTTCCATCCTCATGAATTTGGGAGGGCGCCCCGGGCGCCTGCCTGGTCCAAACCTCCTCTTCCCTCGCCCACGACCTCGGCCTCTGGCTCTGCAGATTACACAGTGCTCCAAGTTAGAGACAAAAAAGAGATGGATTTGGAATCTCTACTGATTTTATACCTTCTCTTGGTGTTACAGTTCATGTAACAATGCCCCATGGTAAATAATAAAACCTGAAGAAATTCTGCCAGGAACAAAACCAGGGCATTAGTTGGTACCCTCTTTTTTAGTGTGTTCTGTGAGAAATCAAAGTCCAGAAAACTTTAAAATTTATTCCACTAATGGTGGGAGAGAGAGGACTACCAGATTCTAACAAGTCCTCTGCCATGGCAACTCCCCTATCATCAACAGCCCAGTGTATGGTGTGCTAGATGGAATGAGCACACAAGAAAACCAATTTAAACCCCAAAGCCATGACATCCCTCCCCAAAAAGGCAGTTAGCCATTGATGTCAGGCACTGAACTGAAGGGAATCATTTTCTGTGTCAAAAGTAAAGGCAACAAAAATGCAGCCACTTGCTCCATTGCTGGAGAAAGGTGGCACTGATGACTTCTGCTCCTGGACTGATGCTTGCAGGTTCAGCTTTTACTATGCCAGGATGAAATATCTTGCCAGCCCACTGAGGAGCCAAAGCACTACAAGCTTTGTTCTCCAAGCTGCACATATCTGAGAGGTGTATTTCAGTATTGGGGTACTGAAATGCTGCCATTTTTCAAGTCACTGGTGAAAAAGCAAAAGCAAACCCAAATAATCTCACCTGGTCTCAATAAGGGATTTGTTTCCCTCAAGTCACTCCCTTCTCAAAGCTTCTTAACACCCACCAGCTTCCTGGTGCCGAGCTGTTCTCTCAGGGGCACCCAAGTTGGGTCAGTAAGAGCTGGAGGGCAAAGCCCCTCCTTTCTGCAAAGCTTAGGGAAGCCCCACAGCGATACAAAGACAAAACTCAAGCTTTCAGTACCTGGTGAAGAAGTCCAGCTTCTCATCATGGGAGTTGAGGTGCTGCTGGAGCTGCTCTGAGCTCATGAAGCGACGACTGCACTCGTAACACGGCCAGTTCTTCTCCTGCTCTCTGAGAACTACATTCAATTGGAAATGTCAATAACAGCATTTCAGTCTCCATCAATTAAATGCCTCATTTTTTTTTCCCCCCTGAGCTTTTCTGTCCTCTGTGGGCCATATTTCTCCCCTGAAGGTTAGGCAGACTGCAGAATATCCAGCACTGCTCCATTTAGCTTGGCTTTTATCCCCTCTGCACAGTGGCATGACTACAGCTCGCTGCAGAAAGACAACAAGGTCGCTGGGGACAGTTCATGCTGTGTGAGATTCAGGGAGATTTGGAAATATCCCCCTGTATGGAAAAGCACCTACAGGATTGTAACCCTGGCAGGAGTTTGGGGAGGCCAAGAGAAATGTCTCAATCTAAAGGGGTTTATGACACAGACTCAACATTAGACATCAAGGGCAGAGACATACCTCCTTCCAGCAGCAACCTACTGCTTCCCAAGAAACTGAGGCAGAAGGTGAAATTACTGCAGCATCAGCGTGAGAAAACTCAGCAGAAATAAATCCTGATAATCCAATCTAGATTGTTGGGGTCAAATACTAACGTAGCTGGAACTTGGGAGCGCTACACAGGCTGTACACCTGACACTAAGTACAACACCCAGCCACCACCACGCTGTAGAAGCTGTGCCCACGTTACCCTTCCTTTCCTCCTCAGATATGTCATGGATCTTCTGGTTGACAAACTCTGCGTAAGAGGCAGCGTACCACACCTGCAGCAGGGATGCAAAGCAACAGGACACTTCCTTAGATGGCAGCCAGAACTAAGGAGGAAGGGGGAGGGGGGGATTCATTTGGAAATGGTTAAGCAATACATTTACTTCACTTGCCTCAACCACTAACTGTGATTGCTGCTTTCATCCTCAATAATAAAGCCCATGAGATCAATATGCCCCCACTGAGGAATAAAAGAGCTTTGCTCAGAAAGCATATCCATTTAATTTTAAGGTATAGCCTCTGAATACACATGTTAATCTCACACATGGCTACCAGTAGCTCTGAAGGAAATAAGATTACTCTCTTTGTATGATTATAAAGGATGGATGTCAGCAGAGCACTGTTACTTGTACCAAGAGAAGTTTTTGACTCAGAGGGATTTCCTGGTTCTTTCCCACTTGCTTTACATAGAAAAATAGGCAGCACTGTCCAGAGAATCATTTAAAGACGTTTCTGAACCTCTCAAGGACTGGAGCAGTATGGTCCTGCTGCCCAAGACAAAGAACTGCCAGGGCTGCAGCATGCTGGACCCTTTACAAGAGGCATTTAGGAAGCCTTCAGCAGTGAGAACCACAGAAGGCAGAAAGACAAAGTTTATTAGAGCCTAAAATCAGATGCTCCCATTTAGCCAACGATTCTTGCATCGTTTCCCCAGTTCATTTTACTATTTAAGTTCAAATGCTTCGATTTTAGGAGAGATTTTTGGGGAAGAAGGTGCAAAGAGACTTCCAGCATGAAAAACCTGGGCAAGCTGGAACTTGCAGCGGGCCGTCGGGTGTTGTCACAGCAGCGAGTGGCACGTCCAGCCCCATCAGACTCACTAGTGGGTGGTGTTACTCTGCAGGCATCTCACTGGCTGGACAGAGAACAAAGCCAGGAGCTCCTGGGCTACTACTACTCACCTGTCAAGCAAGAGAACTTCTCAGCTTTAACTGCCTGATCCTCCTAGATTGGAGCTTTGGACAAAATTGATAGAAATGCCCCATTTGGGGAGGAAAACACATCATGGGGTCTAGGTAATTAGCTTGCAATTATCAAACCAATTCCCCCCCCAAAAGACCTAACACATGAAGCAAGAAAACTTGTTCTTCTCCAGGCAGATCTGTGCAGATTTAATTAAAGTCTGATTTCAAATTGATTGAGAAAATGATGTTTGGATCCTCTTAAAATGGAGTAACGAGGTTTCTAGCGATTCAACTTAAACAAATTAAGGACTGATTTCAGAGACACCAAAAAGAATCCTACTCTTAATCAGCAACAGCACGTCAGCACTTACACCCTGGTTTAGTTAAGAGCATTTAAACTGGGGTTTGTTAAACTGTTGACATTTACAGGAGAAAATTTGAAGTACAACCCATTTCCTGCTAGCAAAGTGTTTTGGTTACCCCCAGATCCCCAAAAAGATGTTGAAAACGAAGGCCATCTCAACCAGGCAGGCTGCTTTGAGCTCAAAGTAATCAGTATGTTTTGAGAGGGAACAAAAAGGAACTCACAGGGAAGTCACAATATCCTTTATCATTTTCCACATGCAAAGTTTCAACAGTTCCAGGAAAGCCAGGTAAAGTGAGAGACCAGATTCACTTAAGGCACCAGAAAACAAGTCAAGGGCACACAGGGCTAACTGGAAAGGGCATCCAGAACTAAAAAGAATAAGGCTGCTGCAATAAAAGTCAGATTGCATCAGCAAAATACATGCAGTGGAAAGCATGACAGCGACAGACACAGCATTTACATACTCCTCTTTTAAACTTCCTCATTTTAGATCTGAGCCAAAGCTCATTGAAAATCCCCAAGTCAGTGGCTAACTACTTCCTGACTTCAGTGCCATTCAATCCAGGCCATGGTGTGTTTTATCAGAGAGAAGAAAACAAAAAGAGAAGCCCTAAAACTATTTCTCCAGCCATCATTCCTGGCACTTGGGAGATGGGACTCCTTGGGTCACAACCCTTCAGATTTGATTTCTTCAGGAGAAAACCCTGCCCCAAACCACCAGCAATACCATACCTTGAGCTCCTGCTTGGGCTCCACGTTTTTGATGGTTGTGTAATAAATGTGGTGGCCGTACTGATACGCGACCAGGTTCTGCTCCAAATGGTTCTGGGCTGGACGCACAAACATCATCCAGTTACAAAGAGCCTCGCTAGAAAGTTCAAACCACAGATCCTCTTGCAGATCTCTGTCTTTTCTGTCACCCTTATCAAGAGACACCTGTAGCAAAATCCAATTACATGTGACTGGAAAGTGCCCGGCAGCAGGTTCAAATGAGCTGAAGTTTCTAGGAGAAATGATTAAAATCAAGGATTGCTGCACCCATAACAATTTTTCCCCACCTGGAAAGCAATGAAACAGGAGCCTTGTTTGCTCACAGCGACCCAGAAACAGCCAATACTTTGAAAAACACTTAAAACCAGGTAGAGATTTAAGTAGGGGGACACAATAGAGCCTTCTGTGGGTTTCAAGGGCAAGAAGCATTTGTTCAGAGGGTCAGGCAGGCACAGTACTTGCTGTGGGGCTACAAAGGAGGCTCCAGCTTTGGTAGTCCATGAGCTAGAGGTGTCAGATGTTTCATAAGGTCTCAGATGTTTCTAACTAGCAGAACCACTTCCCCTTTCGTTTCCTAACTCGTGACACCACATCAAGCAGAACTTCTGCTGACTTAGTGAGTCTTCCTTAACAGACACTCTCCCTCAGAGATCAGCACTCTTAAGACTGTGGGTCTGATCTCCAGCCAATAAAGGACCGACTCTGGTAACAAAACCAGTAAATAAACAGATGAAAGAGTCAAATCGTACCTCACATCAACAACTTGGCATGGGAAAAGGAAGAAAAATCATCTCTCCTTTCCCCTATATCTTGTGGGGGAAGAAATATATTTTTAGTTTAAGTTACAGCATGACACAGAATAATCCCTGCAAAACACCCTCAGATGGGGCTGCTATTTTTATGTCCAGATGCTGCTTCAGCCCATGTGAGAGTGACTCACAGAGTTCCACGTTACAAGTCTTATATATCATAACATCCTAATGCCAGAATATTCACCACAGTTACTGTGTCTCCCTGAGTAACAGGCTAGGCTTCAAACCAAAGCAATCTGGGCATTTCTGAGTTATATTCAGAGATGGAAGTAACAAAAGAACTTCGCTGGTGAAGTAACTGATGAGGGTGGAGTGACAAACTCATCATGCAAATGAAGAGCTTTAGCACCAACTGATCCCTCTTCCCTCACAGGTACACACCTCCTTACCTTCAAATGGATGTAGCAGTCTTTGAGCTCAGTTTGTCTCACCAGGGGTCCCTCCACAGGTCCGAACTGCGTGCGTTTGGGGATCCGCCTTTTGGAGAACACACCTCCCAAAAACCTGTCTATATAGAGCACCAAGGGGAGGCTGGCTCTGGCCCTGGTCAGCACAGGCCGGTTGGGGATGGGATGCAGAGGCCCATGTTTTGGACACACCGAGGGATGAGCGTTGTTACACTCTTCACACCCTACAACACAATGTTGGAGAGGACATGACTGTCAGGCAGACACTCACACACCAGCTCAGAAGAGACAGCCTGATCTCTCTCTACACATCTTCACCTCGGTGGGACATTCATTCCAATCATATCTGACTCCATTTTAAAGCATCAGAGCACACAACCTCCTGCAAAATCAAGAACAAAGGTGTTTGGAGACTCCAGCTAAGACAGAACCTTGTCTGTTCAGTACAGTAGCTCAATGTGAGTCTATGTAGAGAGGTGGGCAATGGTCTCTTCAGCCATGGGCCAGGAGCTGGGACAAGGGGCAATGGGCTCAAGCTGCGCCAGGGCAGGGTCAGAGCAGCTGTGAGGAGAGAATTCTTCCCTGGCAGAGTTGTCAGGGCCTGGCCCAGGCTGCCCAGGGAGGGGGCTGAGTCCCTGCCCCTGGGTGTGTTTAACAGAGGGGAGATGAGGTGCTCAGGGAGCTGGTTTAGCTCAGGATGGGAATGGTTGGACTCAATGAGCTTAAAGGGCTTTTCCAACCCCGTGATTCTGTGATGTTTCTGGGTATAAAGGGGTTACTTATGACTCTGCTAAAATCTGAATGGTTTTCAGCTCCATTTACTAGAGGGATGATGGAGGGCAAAGAGAAAAAGGGAGGGCAGCTAATACTCTCCATACCACATCACATGCTTACACAAATCATTGGGATCAAAAGGTCGAGGTGGATCCGGATCCCATTCATCCATGTCAGTGTCTTCCCCTTCTTCATCCTCATCTTCATCTTCGTCGTCTTCCTCTTTCGTTTCCATTTGATTCTGCAGAGGTGCTAAAGGGTCAGAACCATCCACTGCCTCCATAGGAGGTAACACCTGGTTGTGCACCGGTAATGATGCCTGAGGAGAGAATTCACAACATCAAAATGGGTTCACCAAGTAAAACACTCTGACAAAGATGAGCAACAAAGGTTCCTCCCAGTCTAACCTTCCTGCTTCCTTCCTGAGGGAAAGGAGGACAAGGGGAAGTGAAGTGACATGATAAACAATTGCTGAGGGATGGTGCACATCGCTGCAGCCACCAGCCTCACTCAGGACAACAGCTCTGTGTCACTACCTGGCTCTATACCCTGCCAGGGACTGACTTCTCCAGGGGGGAAGCTGAAATCAGAGTTCTGGGCTCTCACAGGAAGACTGAAACAAAGTCCAGGCTCTGTGGAAATTATCTAGAGCTTATGGCTGGATTTTAACTTCTTCTGTGCAGGAGAGAGAACCCCACACTTTGGCACATGATCTTTTCTCTCTATAGTACAATCAAACAAAAACAATCCTCAGAGCACACATGTAGAGATCAATGTAGAATGAGACAACACAGGGACTAAATACAAACTACAGGACATGGAAGACAGTCGAGGGCATCGTATTCTCTCACTAATTTCAAAGTTTATCCCTTCCTTTCCCTAGGGGAAAGAAAAAAAGGCAAAAATTAACTGAAGTGCACAGTGCAGGATATTCCATCACCCACACCAGCTTTTCAGGTAGAGAAGAAGAAAAACTCCACACAGTAAAGCTGTCTTTAAAGTCTGGCAAAGAGACTGAGTGGATGTTAGTCCTATGTGACAGCCAGCATTACACCTTCTGGTAACTCTGCTTTGCAACGCTGAGGAGAGTATTTTAAGGTGGTTGCTCAAGACAGACTGATCTGTAGAAGAGGTTTCTCTGTACATTAAATACATGATGTCTCCCTGAAAGAACCCCACACACACACACACATTCAATGGTGAGACTATGAATGACAGAACAAATCTGTGCTGCAGCTCTCCCCCCATCTCCTCCCAGATCACCCAGACACATTCCACCACCTGAGACAATGGAGCAATGAAATCAGTGTACTCATATGGTTAAAAGACAAGGGTGTCTGGCAACTTACTCTATCTGCTTGTGGACCCTGCTCCAGAGCCATTTGCTGGGGGGATTCGGCAACGTTGCCGAGCACGGACAGGTTGGTGGGATTCATGGTCTGAGCAGCAGCAGGCAAGAGCACAGTTACCTAAAATCATAGGCACTTATTTTAGCACCAAGTCATTTCCATAGAATCACAGAATCATAGAATCAGAGGATGGTCTGGGTTGGAAGGGACCCCAAGGGTCACAGAGCTCCAACCCCCTGCCACAGGCAGGGACACCAACCTCCAGGCCTGGAGCTACACAAGGTTGCCCAGGGCCCCAGCCAACCTGGCCTTGAACACCCCCAGGGATGGGGCACCCACCCCCTCTCTGGGCAGCCCCTTCCAGCCCCTCACCACTCTCTCTGCAAAGAACTTCCCCCTAAACTCTTGTCTCACCCTTCCCTCCTCCAGCTTCACTCCAGCCCCCTTGTCCTGCCAGTCTCTGCCCTTGAACAAGCTGATTCCCCTCCTGTTCCTCTGCTCCCTTCAGGGACTGGGAGGCTGCAATGAGGTCCCCCCACAGCCTTCTCTTCTCCAGGCTGAGCCAGCCCAGCTCCCTCAGCCTCTCTCTGTAGGGGAGCTGCTCCAGCCCTCTGATCATCTTTCCATCAGTCACCTTCCACACGGGCAGTGCCCTGCAAGCAAAACTCCCTGGAGTCCTACACTCAGGTCAAAACCTGCAGCATTTCAACCATTTTTGGGTTTGGTTTTTGTTTTGTTAGTAGGGATGATGAACTGGGACAAGGCTTGCAGATCAAGGGACAAAGGGGAAGGCTTCAAAACTCAGTCTAGACGTTGCAGCCTTTGAAGTTCCCATCTCCCACTTTAAAGTTCTCACAAGTCAGGGTTCAACCTGCACTAAGAACAGCCACAAGGAGCTCTAATTCTTGGTAAAAACAGTGATTTGGGGTCTTTTTCTCATCTATCTCCAAACTTACTTTTCTTTTAAGGGAAACTATAAAGAAGGAAAAAGCAGCATCTCTTTTTCACCTGTCTTTAAGCCAACCAAGATCAATTATAAAAACAAGAGGTTTTATTGACCTTGTTGAAAGTCTTGTACTCAAATGAGAGGATTCCAATGCTTATTATTTTTCTTTTACATCAGTTGGTCATAATACACATTTTTGGTTATTTTCATGCTCATTTTTTGGTGTAGTAACAAGAAAACAAATGCCTATTACCATCCTGCTCCCACCACTCAGCAATAAAACAAAGCAGAATTAAGATCCTAGGCATCACCTTTCCTGTCTTTGATTCTTGCTCATTTAGGCAGGGATTTGCACCAATATCCCACATCATTTTGTCATCCTTCTTTACAGATGATATCCTGCAGCTTCTGGTTTGTGCCTCTGCCTGTTGAACAGCTTTTACACCAGAATGAAATCCCCTGCTCCTCTACAGTGTTTAATAAACAGCAGATAAAGCTGGGAACAGTGAGTTGTACCAATGGTGAGGGAGCAGACAAGGAAATCCATAACACAAGCAGATAAGACAGTCTTAAAGCTCCAAATCTAGTTGTTTTCTTTAAAGAAGTATTAAGAGCAATTTAGGAAACTGCTTAAAAACCACAGCAAAAAGACTTTGGGGAACTGTGTGACAGCCAGGAGACAGCTGAACTGAGCTGTCTGGTATTGACATTCCTGATGCCAAGTGGCAAGAGAAAAGGTCTCATTATTCAATGGCACACCTCTAGGTCTGCCAGCAAGGAGAGGCTCACACAAGCTTGTGTCTATTTGCACCTCATATTAGCATCTCCTACCACTAATCACACTTTAAGCATATCCTCACTTGGCACCCACAAGGAATATAGGCATTGTTATTTAAAAAACCCTTCCAATTCCTTTTTAAATTAAAGTTTCCTTTGAATGACAAGAGGAGCTCTGATTATTATTTCCAACATTTGTTATCAGCTCAGGGATGTCCCATGTGAAATGTTGATGCAGAAACACCTGCAGGAGCTGGAGCTGTACCACTGAGGGACTAACTATTCACAGGCAGACATCTCTGCTGGGACTGCTGTCAGACAGCGTTGGGAGGATGGACTGAGGACACACAGACAAGTGCTGATGCCCTTGATCATGTGGGAGAGTTCCAGCACACCATCTCTGCTGTCAAAGTGTCACCTGCACTGCACATATAAGTGTTCTCTGCTTTTTAATTACATCATGTATTCATTAGGACAATTACACAGGATTTTCAGAACTGACACCCTGACTGCCTCCAGAGAACGGGAAGAACACAGGTAACACCTTTACTGTGTCAATCATTGTTTCCTGCCTGTAGCTCAAGAGTTTTGAGGTCTTCTTTTATAGAATCATAGAATGGTCTGGGATGGAGGGACCCCAAGGATCAGAGAGTTTCAACCCCCTGCCACAGGCAGGGACACCAACCTCCAGGCCTGGAGCTACACAAGGTTGCCCAGGGCCCCAGCCAACCTGGCCTTGAACACCCCCAGGGATGGGGCACCCACCCCCTCTCTGGGCAGCCCCTTCCAGCCCCTCACCACTCTCTCTGCAAAGAACTTCCCCCTAATATCTCCTCTCACCCTTCCCTCCTTCAGCTTCACTCCAGCCCCCTTGTCCTGCCATTGTCTTCCCTTTTAAAAAGTTGATTCCCCCCCTGTTCCTCTGCTCCCTTCAGGGTCTGGAATGTACTGGAAGGCTGCAATGAATTTGTTAAATGGCAGTCCCATCATGTAGTGTCACCCCAGCTTATCACAGCAAGCCACTATTATCTTGTCAAGCTAGTGTATGAATGACAACAACAAGTTAAAAGTGTGAGGTTTTCTTTTGGGTTTTAGTTCATATTCAACAGAAATACTAATTTCCTGCCCCAGGTACAATGGAAGATCTTTCAGCAGTGTCCCTGTAAGTCAGCAAGCTGATGTGGCTGACTTTTCTTCTAATGTCATTCCAAAATACTGGGTCTTTGTACAGGTTGTGATCCAAATGCTTTTAAATTCAGAAAAGATTCTCAAGGGATAGAATTTTTTGGGTCAAATTGCAGATTTAACAGAAATTTCACAGGAAATGAACTGCAAAAATCTGAAGAAGTTCATTTCCTGGCTCCCTTACCCTACCAGGGCATCCCAGGTCTGATGTGCCTGCCACAATGAGGTGGGCAAGGAACAGAACAAAATGATGTATACAAACTTTTGATAATTCTTTCCTTTTTTCATCTATCTGGGATGTGAAGATTCTGTTCATAAGTTTTTATCAGTATCTTTAGGGACTGTGCTGTGGTAATCAGGTATAGGTGCTTTCAGATCTCCTTCTCTCAATTCTCTGCTTATCATCAAGACTTAAAATCATTGATGCTGGGTGAGTCTTTAATGGCATGTGGGAATTGACACGTTGGACCTGAATCATTACTAATGCCATCATTAAAGTGCCTGTTTATTGACAGTCTTGGAGCAGAGGGGAGGGTTGAACGTGCACTGAAAAGAAACTTCCTTCTTGCTTGAGGGCCACAAAGATGATCAGAGGGCTGGAGCAGCTCCCCTACGGAGAGAGGCTGAGGTTGGTTATTACACCCTAGCACCACAACATTCCTTTCCCTTCAGTAACAGTTTCCTTACAGTTTTAAGCCCAAGAAAAAGAACATTTTCTTCCTTACCTGCTGGGTGGTGGCATCCTGTTGGACGTAAGCCACTTGGGACGGATCTGTAAACAGAGTCTAGACAAAGTGAAAAAGGCTTATCAAACCGGCCTCGGGGTCGAGTCCTCCTGACACACACAAAAGTCACCCTGCCACCAAGAAGTGATCCTCAGTCAGGCCTTTGCTAACTCCTAATGTACTTAGTACCACAGCAGACTTACCCACGTGAACCTACATGCATAGAGATGGAACTGAAGGTATGTGCTGCTCCAAAGAGGGTATTATTGTGTATATGTCCACATGGCACTTATCTACATACTTAAAAGCACTTCATGGGATTTTATTTAAATACAAAACCACTGTCAACTGCTGATCTGTATTTTTTAAATACAGAAAACACTGTCAACTGCTCCATTTCATTCTCTAGATCAAATTTCTAGAGAATGAAATTCAGTAGCTGTAGGAAGGCGAAGTGACACCTGAGGGCAGGACAGAAGACAACTATTCATCCTTCTGCACAGTCACAAGAGTGTTCCTCAAAAGAAAGCAGGCAGATGTCAGGCCTATCCTACATGTGAATCTGGTATGGCCAAGGCTGCTGGGGTGGGTTTTTGCTCCCCCATTTCACAGAATACATGCCAACTCCATTGTTCTTAGAGTAGCCAGCAAGAACAGTCCCAACTGGACAGCTTTTCCCTCCTGGAAAAGCAAGACTAAGATAAAAACTAAGTACCAACTGAGGTTGGCCCTGCTTACTTTGCCAAAAACTTGAAATATATATATGCTGCCTGTAGCAGCCTGGCTCCAACAAATAAAGCATGGCATAACCCAAATTCCATTAGTGCTTGGCTAACTTCATCTCACTCCTGTGGTCGTGTGTTAATACTACACCTCTCTTGACAAAATGACAGTATGGAGTGACTCTATTAGTAACTTCCCAACAGTCTCTCAAAATCCCCTCCAGAGCATCCCACCATGCAGGAACTGCTTTTATGTAACAGCTAAGAGCTGCCTAAGAGAGACCACACTGCGTGAGGCTATGCCAGCGTTGCCGTGGGTGTCACGTCCACGCACTCTTGTAGCATCACTAATCTGTCCTGTCAGCAAAGACAGCACAAAATATTCTCCACAAAGCCTGCCTGCTCCTCTTTTTATCTGTCCACACAGAGGTGCAGATGCATTCAGTATTAGCTCTCCAGAAACGCAGGCTGCCAGGGAATAAAAGCTATGGGATAGAATTATGAAGGGAAAGAACCTAGGTCTGTAAATTCAAAAGCTCCTCTGAAGAGAGACTACAAAGTTAGATTGAATACACTGAGATCCTTCTGTAAAACAGGCATGACTGTTACTGTAACTATCAATTATGAGAACTGTACGATGCAAAAAACAAGAACAGAGAGATTGTTCTTTGCATTTTACTGAACAGAACAGAGGCAGAATTTCTGGAGAGATTATCTGTGTTTTGGAAAACACCTTGGATTTAATTATAATCTCATCCACCTTCAGCATAACCACCAGCATTCCATAATTCACAGCCTCAACATCCTTTGATTACCAGGTCTGCACACCAGACAAACGAGCAGCATGAAGTCCCTGCTCAGCCATGGGCAGATAAATGCGTTAAGAGACACTGCCTGCTATTTTCCAGTCGTACCACTTGGCTGGTAGCTGGCTTTCATCTCAAACAAGGCTGTTCTGTTTTCTAGGTGCCAAAATGGGGTGGGTGCAGAACCACACATGCCTGCGTAGCTTCCACGGGATGGATGTACACGAGCGTGTGCTCCGAGGTGTCCACGGAGGTGTAGGAGGTGCCATCCGCTGTGTAGACAACCTGCTGGGAGGGACGGTCCTGCTCATCACTGTACACAATCTGTGCCACTGTCCCCCCCTCTGGGACAAAGTGAACCTGAAAGGAAAGCAGATCATGCATTGAAACCTTTGCCTATGGGAAACAACACAAGGCACAGGTGTCTTGGAAAGCAGAGTCCCAACTACCTCACCAATTGTTTTGAAAACAGTAAAACACTCGTTGTTTAGCACACATTCCAAAATCTCACCTGAATTGTGGCAGCAACAGAGAAATCTGGACTAAAATAAAATGGGTTTACTCAAGTTTTAATGGGTTTTAATTCAAGATCTATCCGGTGTAAAGGGCACCTTCCCATACTCAGCTCTTACATGTGGCTCTGAAAATTCCTAAGAGAAAGAGAAGGTCAGACTTGAACTGGTGTATCTGTGGGATTTATTGGTATACATTTCCCTTTATTCTCATATTCCTTTCTGGATTTATGATAATTACTTCATCCAGCTCATTCTGCAGTGAGCCAAACAGCTAAGGGAATCTATTCCCTTCAACACTGCGTCGAGTAATAGAATCGCACCGACCATGAGGCAGCAACATCAGCTCTTAGATTGCTTCTCTGTACTTCCTGCATGGGGTATCAGTAAAAATTCAACTACTTAAACAGAGAAACATATAACTGAAAGCATTAAGCAATGACTTCAAGGGCTACTGGAACAAGTTCTGACTAAGGCAGCAGTTTAAATCCAAACAAGCTGATTTTGACAGGACATTACAATCAATGAGGTGGGTGCAGAGAGGTGGGCGCTGGTCTCTCCAGCCAGGGGCCAGGAGATGGGACAAGGGGCAATGGGCTCAAGCTGCTCCAGGGCAGGGTCAGAGCAGCTGTGAGGAGAGAATTCTTCCCTGGCAGAGTTGTCAGGGCCTGGCCCAGGCTGCCCAGGGAGGGGGCTGAGTCCCTGCCCCTGGGTGTGTTTAACAGAGGGGAGATGAGGTGCTCAGGGAGCTGGTTTAGCTTAGGATGGGAATGACTGGACTTGATCTTAAAGGTCTTTTCCAACCTGGTGATGCTGTGAGAAATGATGATTAGCAGCCTTCCTTAAACAAGTGAGAACATTTAATTCCAGTGGCAATAGGAACAGCTTTTGACAACCTTTACAAGCTGAAAACCATTTTCAGCCCATGAGAAAAACAAGGCAGTTAACATGAAAACTAGTTTTAGCATCTGTATTCATATCCCCATCAAATCCTTTCCCATAAACCAATGCCACAGTTACATATTTGTTTCACCTTTTAGCTTGTGTTTCAGCAGACACTTCCCCTGGGGGTGCTAAGTGCTGACTCTGTACAATAAATCCTCCTGCACACACTCCAGTAAGGATGCACACAGCGCTTCCCATTTGGAGAGCTCTCTGCAAATACTAATTAAGCCTTAGAACTGCCACGTGCTGTGGAGAGCACGGTTATCCCCTCGTACAGATAATGCAGCACAGGCCACTGAGAAGTGCCTTTCTCTGCAAATTTCAAAGCTGGAAATTACCCAGACAGTGAGAAATTCTCAGCTTGCAGGTCAGGTGACAGGCAGCACCCCGGTGGTAATATATTCAAAAGAATAAATCAATTTACAGTCTTCTAGAAATTCTCAGCTGCATTGTCTCAGAGACAGAGGGCTTAGCCATGTACATCAGAAGCTGAGGTAGTCACTAACAATTAACATTTCTCCCCTCCCAATATCTGACTGGAAAGACATTATTCACCCACAGTTCCAACCCATTTGACTGATGCCATCAAATAGGCCTCCACAGATTTTGTTAACATTCATTAATCTGAATAGCCTTTCACTTTCCCCCATGGTTATACACATACATATGGACCCTGCAACATCTACAGCCACCAGCTGCCTCCACTCAGCTCATTTCAGGTTTTCACAGCTCACTTTGTGAAGCTTTCATCCCAAATCACCCAGGATACTTTTGTATTTCTCCTCAAATGAAAGCTGAGTTCCCTGACTATCAAAACCAGTCGAGTGGGAATGCCTGCTTGCTGAGCCACCACAGGGAGCCCAGTTCAGTCTGCACAGAAACCCAGAGCTCTGGAAGGCACTAGTCACCTGAGCAGTGTTCTGCTCCTGCTCAGCAGAGTCAGCCCACACCCGAGGACTTTCCTCTTTTGAGTCCATCTCCTCCCTGCCGTGGTGCTCCATGCTGAGAGAGATCAACTGGAGGAGTGTCTGGCTGAATAGGTTCACCTGTTCACTGTGCCTCTACCTCCAGAAGAGAAGGTGATCTTCAGGGGCATGGCTATAAAAGAAAAAACAACAAGAGGATGGAGGTATTAAAACAAGCACAACACATGGTACTGAGGTATGAGGTATTAGTCAGCTATTGCTACAATTGCATCAAAGGACCGTACTGAATGCCTCAAAGATCATGCTGGACTCCTCCTGCTCTTCTTTCCTTGGCCACAGACAGTCCACTAAACATTCTTCACATTGTCCTTGTGGCACCTACAGGCCCAGAAATCAATAAATGATGCAGAAAATTGACTTTTAGCTTTTTTACAGAGAGTGGTGAGGGGTTGGAACAGGCTGCCCAGAGAGGGGGTGGGTGCCCCATCCCTGGGGGTGTTCAAGGCCAGGTTGGATGGGGCTCTGGGCAACCTTGTGTAGCTCCAGGCCTGGAGGTTGGTGTCCCTGCCTGTGGCAGGGAGGTTGGAGCTCTGTGATCCTTGGGGTCCCTTCCAACCCAGCCCAGGCTGTGATTCTATGATTCCAATGAGAAAACTCTATGTTCAGAGAAGCATTGCCACTCATTTCATTCAAAATACATTTGGTTGGAGAACTACCTGGTTTGACATCTACAGGCAGCTTTCACCTCGGACAAAACCACAGCCCCAGTTGGGATCCAGGCAGCATTACAACAGACAACTCCTAAAACAAGAACAGTGAAACTTAAACTCTTAATTCATGTGAGTCCAAAGATCCTGACACGCTGCTGCCGAGCCAGGTTTTAGTCACCTCTCACAATTTTATCGGTGCCTCTCAAGCTGCCATTGGGAAGCTCAGCAGTGTAATTTACAGCTCTGGTGATTGGTTTAGCCAGTGGTTCAGCACCTTCCCAATCCTTCGTCTCTAATGTCACATTAAATCACATAGCCTGGGAATTAGCATGAGGCTGAGCCCATTTCATTTATCAGCCAGTCCAATTAACTTTATTTTCTACCAGGGTGTCTCGCTGGGCTGCTCCAACGCCAGGACCCCGTCTGTGCACCAGGAAGAAAGCAGAAGGCTCCTTGCTGATGCTTTCATTCATTTGCATTTAAAATGCAAATTATTTGAGTCATAATTTATTCCCATAAATGCTAGCAGTTGGCTTGTCATTGCCAACCTAAAAAAAGATAAGGCAGGAAGAAAAAGAAGCAGCAAGTCCTTTCTGCCTTCTGCTGATTTTGCCAGCGCTGAATAAGCTCTGCAGAGCCAAGCACCCACTGCACCACTGGGAACCTGGAACGGGCTGCCCAGAGAGGGGGTGGGTGCCCCATCCCTGGGGGTGTTCCAGGCCAGGTTGGATGAGGCCCTGGGCAACCTTGTGTAGCTCCAGGCCTGGAGGTTGGTGTCCCTGTCTGTGGCAGGGAGTTGGAGCTCTGTGATCCTTGTAGTTCCTTCCAACCCAGACCAGGCTGTGAGTCTATGATTAACTGTATGGAAATGTCTCCTGAGCTGCATGGGGGAAAGAAATGTAATCATATTAATTCCACATGTATGGAGAAAAACTTTGGGCAAGAGATTTTGGGGCATTGCTAGACACTAAGCACTGCTATTATTGGTGACTAGAGGCTAACACTTGCTGTCTCACGCTGAGCAACAAAGCACGTGTGTGCCACACAGTCCCATGTACATCCTGAGGGGCTGGGATAAAGGAACAGGAATCCTACCTGTATGAATGCTGAGAGGTACAGAACATCCACAGAACACAGAGGAGGAAAAAAACCAACAAATAAACGTGTACCTGCACACAGTGTTTCAGCTAAGGGGTTTCACTGCTATGAAAACATGAAGTGAGGCAAACAATGATTGGATCAATAAACACCAGCCTTGTTCTCCAAGAGTTGACAGCCAGGTCATTGACTAACAAATATTATATATATCTATATATATATATAGATATAGATATATATACACACACACAGGTATCTCACAGCACACACAAGCTCCAATATATAAATACAGACCATCCATCCCTACATAGCCCCCTATACTCAGCTGTCTTTTAAGAAACCAGATGGGTTTTAACAGAAGCAAGTGGAGAGTCTGGCACCTGGGAAGGAATAACTGCTGGAATCAGGACAGGCTGGGGGTGACCTGCTGGAGAGGAGCTCTGTGGAGAAGGACCTGGGGGTACTGGTGGGTGACAGGGTGGCCATGAGCCAGCAGTGTGCCCCAGGGCCAAGAAGGACAATGGGATCCTGGGGGCATCAAGAGGAGTGTGGCCAGCAGGTGACAGGAGGGGATCCTCCCCCTCTGCTCTGCCCTGGTCAGGCTCCACCTGGAGCATTGTGTCCAGTTCTGGGCTCCCTGGGATCAAACAGCCAGGGATCTCCTGGAGAGAGTCCAGAGGAGGCTGCGAAGGGGATGAAGGGCCTGGAGCATCTCCCCTGTGAGGAAAGGCTGAGGGAGCTGGGGCTGTTCAGCCTGGAGAGAAGCAGCCTGAGAGGGGATCTGATCAATGGGTATAAAGATCTGAAGGGTGGGACACAGGGGGACATGGGCAGCCTCTGCTCAGTGTCTGTGGGGACAGGACAAGGGGCGATGGGCTCAAGTTGGAGCACAGGGAGTTCCACCCCAATGTGGGGAAGAACTTCTTCCCAGTGAGGGTGAGGGAGCCCTGGGACAGGCTGCCCAGGGGGTGTGGAGTCTCCTTCTCTGGAGAGATTCCAGCCCTGTCTGGACACCAACCTGTGTGCCCTGTCCTAGGGACCCTGCTTTGGGGTCTACAACTGCTTGTGTGAAACTCAACAGCATCTGTGTCAGTAACCTAAGCACAACAAGAAGTTTTACATCAAATTAAATCCCTATCCAGCTGATGCTCTCTGGCTGGTTTACCCCAAATGCCTCTCTCTTGCCTGTCATTATCCATCACAAGCCAATTCAGGTAATTGCACTAACAACAGCCAGTTGTTTAATCAATTACCTAATTGCTTAGAAAAATAAAAATAAATGCTAGAGGTTTCAAGTTTGGGTGTTTTGGGGTTTGGTTTTGCTTTTTTTTAGAAATAATCACCCTGTTAGCAATAATGCAATTAAATTAACAAGTGATTGAATTAAGAGAAAGGCATGGCTCTGGCTAATTCCACACAGTACAACCAATGGCAGAATTTTTGGCTGCCCTTCCCTACAAGCAGATCCTGAAGGACTGAAGGAAGATCCTGACTCACTGCTGCAGACTCATTTTGGCACAAATAACTTAAGAGTTTGAGTGGAAAGGAGACTAAAGGGTTCAGAGAGGTCTTTACCAGACAAATCTGAGCATTAATAATCATACCTGCAAGACAAAAAACAAACCCCAAAGCACCCAAAAGTTGTGAAAGGAGGTAGAAGCCAGTGATGTCAAGTTTTGCCATGGTTCTAAAGGTCAGCACTAATCTCATGGGGGAAAAAAAAAAGCAAGGCTGAGCCAAATCCAGCAGCTCAGTGATTTGGTTTCTATAAATGGTGCTGTTATTGCTGCTCTTCACAGAAATGAAAGAAAATACACTGCTCAGCCCAGCCAATTGTTTGACAATAACAATCAGATAATGTTAGGAGCTGCAGGATTTGCTGATGTTTTCAACTCCTGTACTTTAAAATACATCCTTGGATCTGCCTCTCTGGAATGTGTTTGGGCTCTCTGAATAATCAGCACTGCTCACCACACCACATAGAAAAGCACATCCCTGGAAACATGGATGTGAGAAGTCAGTGCCAGAGCAGACAGGCCACGTCCCACAGAGGTCTCAAGGCCAGGCAACAAAGAGAGCCCCAGGCAGGAGCAAGAATCACAGAATCACAAGGGTTGGGACCTCCAGAGCCCATGGGGTCCAACCCCCTGCCAAAGCAGGGTCCCTAGGACAGGGCACACAGGGCGGTGTCCAGACGGGGCTGGAATCTCTCCAGAGAAGGAGACTCCACACCCCCTGGACAGCCTGTCCCAGGGCTCCCTCACTGGGTAAAAGTTCTTCCACATCTTGGTGCAGAACTTCCTATACTCTAACTTGCAGCTATTGCCCCTTGTCCTGTCCCCACAGCCACTGAAAAGGGGCTGCCCATTTCCCCCTGCATCCCATACTTAAGGTATCTATAAACATTAATAAGATCCCCCCTTAGTCTTCTCTCCAGGCTGAACAGCCCCAGCTCACTCAGCCTTTCCTCACAGGGGAGATGCTCCAGGCCCTTCATCATCTTCCTAAGAGCTGCTCTGAAAGAACAGCCAAACCAGACCCACAGTTAAGGTCAGGTACTAGAAAGGAAGAGCTGCTCCAAAGTCACCAACAACAAAACTGCCAGGAAACACAAACACCCGAGTAAATTTTCCAACCCTGACCACAGAAAAGACCAAAATAGTTTTGCTCACTTGTCCTCTGCAGGATGCTGCCCCTCATTAACCCTGCATCATCTTAACTTTCCTCTTCAAATCCCCTCCTCACCATCCATCACAGCTGTGACACCAACAGCCGTGGCTTCCTGGAGACTGTCATGATTTCCCTGTGGTCTCCTCTCAGCAGAGATGTCTATAACTCCAAAGGAAGCAGCAGAGGTCCAGCTTGGTATCTTCATGAATGAGCTGCAGGAGGATCACAAGGAGTACACCAGGGCACGAGGCCTCAATGCTAAGGCTGCTGGCAACAGCAGCTGGGGAGATGGAGGTAAAGAAGACAAGTATTTTCTCAGAGAGCCTAGATGGAAGCTGTGGGAGTTCTTCCAGCAGGAAGAAATGCACAACTTTGAGCAGAATGGTTGCCAAACAGCTGGCATGCAAGGGAAGGCTCTCTGCTTGCTCCCCACACAAGGGATTATCCTTTGCTATTGTTGCTTTATCTCATGCACATCAGGCAAGCTAAATACCAAGGCAAGGCCCTCAGGGGGAGGTCCTGCTATGTCTGAGAGGGACACACACACACACACACACACACACACACACACACACGTGTGTTTTAAGGCCTAACACCTAATATACAACCTCAGTTGTCACCAACCTGCTGTTCACATACAACCTGATGAGGGGTATACACAAGAGCAAGAAGCGGTGCCCACACAGGGGATGCTAAGGCAGGTACAGAGACTGGGAAGGCAGCCCTTTGCTCCCCAAAACAGCAAGGCATGCTTCTCTCAGTGCACACTGGTAATAACCCAGTATCACACCAGTACATCAGTGGCAGGATGCAGCATGTCAATGATTTTATACCTTCCCTCATGCTATGCAACATGGATCAGGGGCCTGCAACAAACTCCCACTGCTTTAAAAGATACTACTGATAAAAGCCTGGACATACCCAAATTCTAGTGCACATCCTGACACACAAAATACAGGCTCCAGAAGAAGATAAGCTCATTCTGACCTGTGCCTGCCAGAGCTCTGGCTGAAACAGCACCCATGGGTGCTGCCCTGGAGCTCCCTGTGACGTGCCCATGTTTGGCACAGGTAGGAAGCTTCTCAGTGCCAGAACAACCTGGTGCTCGTCACAACTAGGGAACAGCCAACTCAGAGCTGGAGCACGGGCAGCAGACGTGCAGGGCAGGGTGTCTGTACACCCATAACACCCAGCTGTCCTCCTCATCAGGTGTATCCACCACCTCTTCAAGCCCTACCAGGTGTGTTTCAGTTTGCTGTTGGCATTTACCTTCCTTTCCTCAACACCCTCTGGGGACCTGCTGGAGGCAGAGACCCACAGCCTTCCTCTTTAGTTCTTGCCCTTTACATCCAATCCAAAAAAATCTCATTAAGGGCAAAGCTCTCCTGTGCAGCCCCTGATGCCTGGAAAGCATCTTTGTGTCACTGTCTGAACAGCTCCTGGGTTTTGAAAGCTCCTTTTGGCCACCTCTCTCCTGTTCCAGCAGCACGTGGTTCCTTCTGAAGCCACATTATTAGATCAGCAGCTCTCCCCAGCCACTGGGTTCAGCTCTGGAGGATGAGAAAGCATCCCTCAGGGCCAAAAAGCCTCACTCAGCACCCTACAGCAACATGCTTGTTGGCCTTGCTGACCTCAGTAGAAGACATCCTACCCTCAGCTATGGCAGCACCCACACCACACTGCCTTGGAGGTGTGCCTGTCACCTCTAACACCCAGGGAGTGGGAGCAAAGGGTGCTTTGAGAGAGCCTCCAGTGTGAAGACACACAGAGTGCTTCAAAGGAAAGCTCCACTCTGAAATTCACAGGAAAACACCACCACAAAAGATAATGAACAGTATTTTCTTGGCATACCTGCTAACAAGGAATGGAAATTTCTTTCCATGCTGGGACTACACAAGATACACAGACAAAAACTCCAGGGACTTCATCTGCAGCCACCTCTCCAAGTCTAATTAAGGACAATTGTGCTGAGGAAGCACCCGGGCTGCCAAACATTCCTCTTTGTCCCTTCTCTGAGACAACGGGAACAGGGGAACATTCGAGCTGGGTGAGGAGGAAAGGCCACCTCCCTGCTCAGGGAGCCAGAAAGCCACTGCGGTATCTCAAATGAGAATCCACTTTACTATAATGGTGCATAAAACAGCTAATGTGATTTACTCCCTAGTGTAAGAGAGGCTTGCATATAGGTAGGGGTTCCCTGCAGCAACAGCAGGGGCTATTAGCTTAATCCTTTAAGTACCCAGCTCACCACCCACTCCTGCGCCACTAACCCCACACACAAGGCCAGCAAGAAGTGTTACAAAAGGGGTGGGTTGTTTTTTTTACAGCTAGGGCTCTTCCTCCGGCTTTTAAGACGAAGATGATTTATTATGCTCAAAAGGAACATCGCATGTACCTGCAAAAAAGCTCTATCCCACACTGGAGTTAATTACCCCAGCTTGCCTAGAAGGCAGAGCCGGTGCATTCCCTGAGACCCCTTGGCAAGAACAGGCTTTCACTGCGGCAAGAAGGTTTCTAACCTCACTGAGGACTGAGTCACCACTGCTGGCTCCTCCTCTGCATCCTCATCCATCAAAAGCACACATTGTTTCAAGGAACCCTGGCTCTAGGGCTTTTTATTTTTTGGCTGAATGTTACTAATCAGGTAATATATAACCACAATATTGGTGTTTTACTGGTGAGTTCGAAATGGAAGTCACACACAGGGCTGGGACAGCAAAGATGATTTACTTCCACAAAAGGAAAATGGGCTTCAGTTTCTTTAGGTGTATAATAAATAGAGCAGCTCAGCCAAATCCAAACTCACTCTTTACTCAAATGATGCATAATGAATCGATCTATCTATATTCTTATGGTATATCCATCAAAGCAACAAGGAACTGGAAGAGCTCTTTTAGATCTTCAAGGCTGGTAGGTCCTCTGCTACCGTGTCCACCGTGTCACAGTGTCCCTTTTCCTAAAGGGACAGCATCCAAGCACTAAAAGGGAGAGCATGACAGCCTGTTGCACCTATTCTCTCACAAAGTATCAGAGAAGGGGTTGAAAGTATAGCTGTTTCTACCACAAAACACAGGAGATAAGCCAGCACTCCAAAAGGAGAGCTTGACATGATGCTGCCATGGGCTGGACAGCCACCTACTCAGAGGTGCAGTTCCTGCTCTAAGGGCATCTCTGTTTAGTCCTGAGCTCCTCATGGTCTCTCCTTCACCCTCCACATGGGCAACAAGACTGGTTCTCTACACTCCTGCACATGCTCTTCTTAAATCACCTCTCTTCCCACTTGGTCAACATCTACCTCCCCACTCCAGCAACCAATATCTGTCTGTCTGTCCCCCAATCCTCACCTTCCTGAACGTGCCACCTTGTTCTTCATGGCATCTTCTTCCACATGGCTCGTTCTCAGAGGTCCCTGCAGTACCATCCTCTGTCACTATCACACACCACAATGCTCAGGCTCCAGCTGCTTGAGGCAGTGACCCTTGTCTACTTGATTGATTTGGCTTATAGTTGATGGAGAAGAACAATTGAGCAAGACAATGGGGAGAACAGGCATTTAAAGTACAACCCAACACAGAAGGAAACTCAAAAGGTCTGTATCAAAACCTGTGCTGCACTGCTGGGTATGCAGCCTTCCAGAAAGCACACTCAGGTTGTACTGGAAGAACACAGAACTGGACCAAAACCACCACATCACCCAGTTCCCCTCCAGTTTCATTTTGCCTTTTGGGTTTTTTTGGTCTCTTGTCCCTTCCTTCAGCAAAGCCAAGGCTGCTCCCCTTCCTGTGGGCTCCCACACCTTTGCATCTCTCATCTGAATCAAGTCACCCCTCTACTCCTCAAATTCCAAAGACAAAGCTATCTGCTTTCTGCACGTTAAAAACCAAACCAAAACCAACTTGTGTCTTCCAGAACAGCCACTTCTGATGTATTCCAGACAATGGAGATTAAAAATGGCTATTTTTACATTAAAACAGCTGGGGACTCCACAGACAAAGCCAGTTCAGAGCTACAACACAGCTTCCATTTCTGGAGTGTTTTACTAGCACAAAATAAAAGTGACAAGTAGGGCTGATCCCATGTTTGAGTCAAAACGAAATTCACAATACTAAACCAGCCCCCTCAATCAGCTAGGCTTGAAAGTCAATTAAAACTCAGTTTACACAGCTGACAGCAGCTGCAGGTGGTGAGAAACACACTGGAAGTAGCTGCTGACTGCAGAGGGAATTACCCAGAGAGAGCTCACCCAGGGATTTTCTCAGCAGGTTAGTAAGGGTGCTAGGACAGCCAGCAGCAACACAGTCAGTTTATTCCATCACATAAGAACAGGTTACATGGCTATGTCATCCTATAACCAAGGTAATTAAGCTGGCTTAATTTCAAACGCTTAACACACCAGCAAAGGGCCAAGAAACTCAACAATTCAGGAGAGAAGTCCTCCCTTTAAGAACTGACTCAAGAAATACACCGTCTTGTATTTTATCTTCTTCCCCAGAAACGAAGGCATGACAAAGCTCCAGACTGTCAATTATTTTATTTCCACAAAGTAAAGCAAGAACATCTCTCTTGAAAAATTAACTGATGATTCATTAGCATTTCATCTTCTAACTTAACCAACAGGGGGGGGGGGGGGGGGGGGGGGGGGGAAGAATTTTAGCCATCAAATACCAGAAGAATGACAAAGTTCAATACAGTCTCTATCCCTACTGAAACTCTGGAAGGGAAACACTGATATGCATCTTAGAGACACCCACTTTGGCAGGGAGTTGGACTCGATCATCTCTGGAGGTCCCTTCCAACCCTTATGGTTCTGTGAGTCCATGACAGACAGCATTGTGCTTGTTCATTCTTCAAAGCCCTGTAAGGAGCACAGGACAGTAATACACTGGACAGGCCGGTGCATAAGATACCAAAAAGCAAGTACTGAGCGTTTTACTCTCAGAACTACAAAGCTCAGCAGGTTAAAGCTGAGTTTTTAACTGATCTACAGAGCCCTGGCAAGAGCTCTACTGAAGTAAGAAACTACCATGGAGTATCTTGTACAGGCAGACAGAGCCTATGAAGGGTGAACAAGCACGAAAGAGAGAGCACTGGGAGCTCATTTTTTTTCCATTCCAGTGTCCCAATTTAACAAGCTCCCATTTAGTGTCCTCCTAACAGAGCCATGGCACAGGAGGTGGGGCACAGCAACCCAACCCAAAACCTAGATAGCAACAGGCCCATGAACTCCCAAACAACCATCTCTCAAGACAAGTGGGTTCCTTCAGCAACCCGCTACCCCAGCAGAGCCAGGGCAGCGCTCTCCACCTGCACAAGCTGCTCCTGCTCAGGGGTGGGCCTTGGCCATTCCTCCAGGTGCTCAGCAGACGGGACCACCTCACACCCCGTGAGGCAGCACAAGGCCCAAACCCACCCGCTGGGCCCTGGGACGAACTGATCTGCACCAAGGGCCATCCCGGCAGCCCAAGGCGGTGGGGAAAGGGCTGACCGCCCTCGACACAGACCCCCGGGACCACCCAAACTGCAGCCTTTCCCTGCTGGGGGCCAAGGCGCCATTTTCGGGTAGGTGAAGCCGCCAGCAGAGATCAACCCCCTGACCCCTCTCAGGCCTGACTGCGAGCGCCTGCCCCACCCGCACCCCTTTATATACCCCCGCGCCCATCGCTGCCATCGGCAGTAGCCAATCCGGGGAGGGGGTATGACGCCCCCCTCCCCTAACTAGGCCAATAGCAACCAGGGGCGCGAGGCACGCGGCCAATCATGAGGCGCAGGTGCCCGCCCGTCCCCCCACCCACTCACACCCCCCCGCACCCGCTTCCCGCCACCGCTCCCCAGCGTGGAAACCCGCCGCCTCACACGATCCCCCCCCCCCCCCCGCGAGAGGCGCCAACAGCCCCCCCGCCAGGGCGCCCCACGGGCAGTTAGCACCAACCACTCCGGCCCTGGGGGGGGGGGGGGGGAACGGGGGTTCGGCGGCCGGAGGCCGAGGAAAGAGCGAAGGGGACACCCTGTCAGGCGAGGGCTGGGGAAGCTGCTCTAACCGTGGGGCGAGGGGAGCGAGCCGCCCGAATAACGGCGGGGGGGAAGCTGAGGCGCCCACGGTGCTGGAAGAGGGGGGGGGGGGGACACACACACGAAACACACCAAGATGGCTCCGGTATTATTCTCCCCCCACCCCCCCACCGCCGCCACCGTGGTGCCGGGGTCCGGACTGTACCATCCAAGGGGGGAAACGGGACACCGGGGTGGGGGCAGCCCCTTCTCCCTCTGTCCGGGGCGGGTGGGGGATCCCGGCTGGGGCGGGGAGGGGTGGGGGGGGGAAGCGGACTGTACCTCTCCCGCGGAGGAAGGGGGGGAAGGGAATGACTGCGCCCTGCTTCCCGCCCCCCCCCACTCGCGGGAGCCAACGGTTTATCCCGGCCCCGGCGCTAAGGAGCCGCCAGCTCCGGGCGCCATCTTGGGTGCGACTAAAACAACAAGTCCAAAACCCCCGGCGGGTCCCCGCGGCGCCCCCGGAGCGGGGTTCCCTCCCGGACCGTCCCATCGCGTTACCTGAGGGGGTCCCGTGCGGGTGCCGCGTCCCGGCCGCCGCCGCCGGCCCCGCCGCGGCCCCAAACCCCCCACCTGTCCTCACCTCACAATGGTAGCTGCAGAGCGGGAGGGGGGGCGGCCGCCCGGGCCTCATTACCATAATCTGCCTGGCAACAGGCCGCGGCGCCGCGCGCTGATTGGCCGGGACGGCTCCGCCCGCGAAGATAGGACACAAAAGTCCTCGAGAAAAGGCTCGAAGGCGGCTAGGTCAGGAGTCCGAGGAGCAGGGGGGGGCGAGGGGGGATGGGGGACACGGCCCCCCAATCTACGGGGAGGGCAGGGGAGGGGGGGACACGACCCCTGCCCGGGTCTTTACTCCCCCCACTCGGATGCCGGCAACCAATCAGAGCGCCGCTCTCATGCCTTCTCCGTTCCTCCACGGGCTTTGCCTCCAATCACAGCGCGACTCTTATCGCGGCTGCTCCGCCCTTACTGGGGTGGAGGGGGGGGAAGGAGAGGTGAGGGGGGGGGGCCGCGAGCAGCGCCCCCTGCTGGGAGGGCGGGGACGGGGCGCCCTCTGCTGGCCGCGAAGAGCCGGAGCGGGGGGGGGGGGCGGCCTCCGTGTGACGTGCAGTGATTTATTGGGGGGGGGGGGGCGGGATTCCCCCCTCCCCCCATTTACACGGCGGGGCTGGGGGAGGGGGGGGAGGGTCCTGCTCCCTGTGCCCGCACGGTAACCAGCTGAGCCCGGCAGCGCTGGCAGGGCGGGTACCTGGCGCCCCAAGCCAGCCCCGCGCCTCGGTCAGCGCGGCCGGGCTGCGAGTGCCGCGGGAGGCAGCGCCCCGCGGGGCCCCGCCCGGCCCGGCCCGGCCTCTCCGCTGCTGGGATGTTCTGTCCCGGTTCCCCCACGTTACACACGCTCCCAAGCCCCGAACACCAGCACGGAGGAGGCCACGATGGCTGCTGGACGGAGCTGATCTTCTGCAGGAGGTGTCTGTGTGGGAAAACACTGCCCGGTGGGGTGAGCAGAGCCTGGAGCTGCTCCCCTATCGAGAGGGGATGAGGGAGCTGGGCTGGGGCAGCCTGGAGAAGAGAAGGCTGTGGCACCCCAAGGGTCACAGAGCTCCAACCCCCCTGCCACAGGCAGGGACACCAACCTCCAGGCCTGGAGCTACACAAGGTTGCCCAGGGCCCCAGCCAACCTGGCCTTGGACACCTCCAGGGATGGGGCACCCACCCCCTCTCTGGGCAGCCCCTTCCAGCCCCTCACCACTCTCTCTGCAAAGAACTTCCCCCTAATCTCTCCTCTCACCCTTCCCTCCTCCAGCTTCACTCCAGCCCCCTTGTCCTGCCAGTCTCTGCCCTTGAACAAGCTGATTCCCCTCCTGTTCCTCTGCTCCCTTCAGGGACTGGGAGGCTGCAATGAGGTCCCCCCACAGCCTTCTCTTCTCCAGGCTGAGCCAGCCCAGCTCCTTCAGCCTCTCTCCATAGGGGAGCTGCTCCAGCCCTCTGATCCCCTCCGTGGCTCCTCTGACCCCTCTCCACCAGTCCCACATCTTTCTTGTCCTGGGGCCCCAGCTCTGGACACAGGACTCCAGCTGGGGCCTCCCCAGGGCAGAGCAGAGAGGGACAATCCCCTCCCTGGCCCTGCTGCCCCCCCTCTGCTGATGGATCTGTCTTTATACCTGGTCTGCTTTCAGGGGTATGTTGAGGTCAGGCCCTGTTGTACTGACCTGTCCCTAAGCAATCAGTATTAAAAAAAGATGCCAATGTTCTGGCTGTGCACAGTAACTTCACCCTAAGTTGGTAGGCAAGGAAGAATTTTAATATTTAAGGCAGTTAAGTTAGTTACCCAATGAGGAAAAGCTCAGGTTTGGGGTTTTTTACCTCCACAACAGTGCTTGACTCCTCTGAGCAGTTCAATTATGGAAGCTATAGGGTCAGTTTATTCCTCCAGCCTATAAAAAACAGTTTCAATTTTGTTAAACCACCCTGAAACATTGTGATTAACAAATACCACAAGGAAATACCCAAGACCAAAGCAAGCTGCTTTATTTCCCATAAGTCTTAACAGCTTTAGGGATTACTTTAAGACAACTAAAGTGTTTCCAGCATCATATTTTTATTGGGTGTTTCCAAGAGCATCCCTGACATTTGGAAAGCCTGACTCAAGCTTTCACACAGGTGTCCCAAGCAGGCAGAAAGCAGAACCTCAGGGCTGCCCTTTTCCTCCTACACAACTCCTGGTCTGAAAGTTATTCCAGAGGTAGGTTTGGTTTGGTTCCCACACACACACCCCTCAGCCCAGAAAGCCCAAGTAACACCGTGGCTGCACCAAGCCCCCAGATGCAGAAGCAGCATGCCAGCCTGATTCATCTCCTGCAGTAGCTGGATTCTGATGTCATGCCTATTGTATTTCCCACATCTCATGTGTTGTTTCTGGTGCTCCAGCACAGGCTTTTGTTTTTCCAATAGCTGCATGCTGGCAGTGACAGCCAAGCATTCAGACTATGTTCATTTATTTCTCTCTAATCTTCAGAGATGCTCCACATAAGCTCCATAAAATCATTTCCCTACACTGTCTGGAACAGAGCTGCAACCCTCCATTGACTCCTCCTTCCCCTCCCCAGCTCCTGGGTCATCAGATCCCTATCTCCATCTCTGGAGCATCTCATCTGTATCCTGCTGCTTCAGCACAGCCTCTGCTGCATGTGTCCTGTTGTGCCTGTTTTGTCTCTTCCCTGTGGCCACTCCAAGGCTGATTTTTTCCAGACCAAAGCACTGTCTCCCACACAGAAGGGTGTGTACTGACATCCTCCTGACAAGGGCCTTTTTCACCTTCATTTCAGGTGGAAAAGTTTACTGCTGCCTCCCCCCAGATCTCTTTCACTTGTTCACACACACCTCTCCATTCCCTTTGCCTGGCAAAACCCATCACAAGTCTTTGCCTGGACCACTTCTCCCTTGAACTGCTCACCAACCCTTCATCTCCCCTCAGACCTCCAGGAAAGCTTCTCATGTGCCTCTTCCTGCTCTTCTTGCTTAGTTGGGTTTTTTTCCCTCATGACATCATCCCATTGAGAGGCACGTTGCTGCAGTTTGGTGAACAGCAAAAATACCCCCCCCCCCCCCACCTGAACAAACTCAGTATTATTTTTAACAGGTATAAAAATAAAGAGATTTATATCTGTCTGAGGGTCAGGCTGCTCCCCTCCCCAGAACTCAGAAGTGAAGCAATCTGACCTTCTCATTGATGTAAGCATTGGCAGGAGGGGTCTAAGCCTCCCAGACCCCTCCATCTCAAGCCTGCACAGCAGAAAACCTCACACTTTTGTTCTTGCAGCCTTGAACAAGAGGCCAGAGAGGCCACTGAAGACAAGTGCTCCCCACCCCAAGGCCCATTTCTACTTACTGGTTCTTGCACCAACTTTTTTGGTTAGTTTAAATAGGGAATTTTTTCCCTGGTGCTCACTCTCCTGATGCTTTTATAGGCAGCAGTCACAGCCTCTCCTGAAGCTTATATCATTAGGCTAAGCAAGCCACCTTTCATTCATTTTCTCCTATATAAGAGACTCCTTGTCCTTTGTCTACCTTACTAACTTCTTTACCAGGGACAACAAGGCTTTCAAAAAGCAGCTTTCATCTTGTATGAGCTATTTTCTGAAATACAATGTTCTTTGCAGGTTGTTAAGGATAGAAAGTTTCCCCTGGGTAGCCTCCTGCTTTCATCTACAAGTTTAGGGGGCCAAGCTTGTGAAAGTACTCACCAACTACTAACTCACCTTCTAGCACATACATAAAGGTCATCCAGAGAAAGTAGTCTGGGTTATTTAAGAATCCAGGTCAGCAGGCAAGTTCAAAAGGATGAAGCAAGTCTGAGGTCCAGACAGGAATTACATTTGTAGGTCACAGGGCAGCCTGGGGAAGGACAAGGAGGATCAGACAAAAGCCAGTAGCCCCCTGCCTGCTCTCTAGCAGTAAGACAGGGCCAAGAACAGCCTGAGAAGTGAAGTTCAAGCTATGCAAGTGACCACAATTATCCTTACCCCACAACACAGTGCTGCTCCAGGTGCATGCAAGCAAAGAGCAGGGTGCCAGGGTTCGGTTTATATAGAGCTCTTGGGCCTGGGGGTGGAGGCCACAGGTGAAGCTGCTCAGGGCCAGGGAGATTTATTAGTGGCCCCAGGGCCTAAGCTGGGCTGTTGGGCTGGCTGATGTGGGGTGTGTGAAGCTCTAGCTTAGCAATGGCTCTGGTTTTAGGCTGTGGGGGGTTTGGGTTAGGCTCTCTGCTTGTGGTAGGCCTTGGGGGCCTAGCTGCTGAGGGAGGCTCTATGTTTGCTTTCCCCTCTCAAGGCTGGAGCCTTTATGTTACTCCTAAGCTTTTCCTTAACCTTCTATCCTGTCAATGGGGGAGTTGCACTTGTAAAAAGGCAAATGCTTCTGGAACTTTCTCCTTGGCTCATGGGGTTTCTGCAGCAGCACAAGCCAAGCAACCTCCTCCTGCAAGCAGGGCTGTGGTGCTCTCAGAGCCTCTGGTCCTGCTGGTTATGATGACTTGTTTGAGTTAGTTGCTCCTCCAGCAAGAGCCCTGGGAGTAGGTACCCCCAGCAGTGTGGGGCTCTGATTTAGTGGTTGCTTCTGGGCTCCAGAGGTCTTTTTGCAGAGGGATGTGTCCTTCTAGAGGGTAGCTGTCTTGATGGAAGAGAAAGGCTGACCTTAGTGACTGATGAGTTTAAGGAGGGGATGTTTTGAGAGGTAAGTCTATTCCTCTGTGCTATAGAGAGGTACCTGAATGCCCTTGAAAACAAATGTCTTGGGAGAACAGTAGGTATCAAATGGGGTAAACATAGAGCAGGTGCTGAGGCTTGTCAGGGAGCTCAGTGCTGCCTTAGCTCTAAAGCTGCCCAAAAGAACCTGGTGTCATCAGGCAGGTATTGAGATTGAAGCTGCAGCTCTGCCCTGGTGCAGATGGCTCCAAATGAACAACTTCTGTGGCCAGACAGACAGGAAAAACATGGAAACCCTGCTCAGAGTAGGGAATTCTGGCAGGTTTGCTGCTGGGATGTGGGCACTGTAGGCAATGAAGAAATAACATGGCAGTTTCCTTCCCTGAAGTCTCTGGGAACAGAACACAGCCCAATTATTCTCAGCTAATCTCTCTTACACTTTTTTTCCCCTCCCTTTTATTTTCTTGCAGGGGATTCTCTGCATTGTCAAAGCTCATGTGATGTTATTCAGGTGCACCCAACTGTTCTGTATTCCAGGTGTGCCCAAGCACCTGGCCAGCTTGACCCAAAACAGAAGTGTTTTCTTCAAAGCCCTGCATTTACCTGGTAAGGTGAGAGTATTCTTTCAACCACAGTTATGACCACACTTGGCATTTCTCTGTTATTACAGAATGGTTCTTGCTTTGAACTCATGTAACCTCAGCCTGCACACAGTGGAAAAATTCAGGATTTGCTTGCCTGAGCATGAGGTGGCAGTTCACAACAAAATATTTGCTGCAGTTCCAGCTGAGAGTGCTCTTGTGTCCTGTGTCAGGTCAGGTTTGCTCTGCCTTAATTTTGCAGGGACTCCTCTGGAAAGAGATTTGTTTCACAAGTTGTGCTGTCAGGGTAGAATTAGTATTATTTCCTGGTGCTCTAAAATGGAAAGAAAGAACTGCTGGAATCAGTACAGGCTGGTGGGACCTTGCTGGGGAGGAGCTCTGTGGAGAAGGACCTGGGGGTGCTGGTGGGTGACAGGGTGGCCATGAGCCAGCAGTGTGCCCCGGGGCCAAGAAGGACAATGGGATCCTGGGGGCAGCAAGAGGAGTGTGGGCAGCAGGTCACAGGAGGGGATCCTCCCCCTCTGCTCTGCCCTGGTCAGGCCCCACCTGGAGCATTGTGTCCAGTTCTGGGCTCCCTGGGATAAACCAGCCAGGGATCTCCTGGAGAGAGTCCAGAGGAGGCTGCGAAGGGGATGAAGGGCCTGGAGCATCTCCCCTGTGAGGAAAGGCTGAGGGAGCTGGGGCTGTTCAGCCTGGAGAGAAGCAGCCTGAGAGGGGATCTGATCAATGGGTATAAAGATCTGAAGGGTGGGACACAGGGGGACATGGGCAGCCTCTGCTCAGTGTCTGTGGGGACAGGACAAGGGGCGATGGGCTCAAGTTGGAGCACAGGGAGTTCCACAGCAATACATGGGGAAGAACTTCTTCCCAGTGAGGGTGAGGGAGCCCTGGGACAGGCTGCCCAGGGGGTGTGGAGTCTCCTTCTCTGGAGAGATTCCAGCCCTGTCTGGACACCGCCCTGTGTGCCCTGTCCTAGGGACCCTGCTTTGGCAGGGGGTTGGACCCCATGAGCTCTGGAGGTCCCTCCCAACCCCTGTGATTCTATGACTCAGTTCAGGAAGACTTTCTTCAGTACACTGCAGTGGGGGCTCAGCTAGAATCCGGGCTCAGGCCAGAATTTGACCCCTGATTCTTCAAAACACTCTGAAATCTGATCCTTAGTGAATTTGGCTGAATATGAAAAGCAGAGTGATGAGTGTTTCTTCAAGCAAATTGGGAGTCATTTGAATGAAGGACTTGCCAGTTGCAGCCTCATCCAGGCAGTAGTTGATTTTTACACTGAAATGTTTGTTGCCACCATGGTAAGGATCTTAAAGCTTATTTACAAAGTTGCTGGGGTACTTAGGAAGACAAAGGACAGGACTGCACCTGAGATGAACAGCTTGTAGCTCCAGGCCTGGAGGTTGGTGGCCCTGCTTGTGGCAGAGGGGTTGGAACTGTGTGATCTCTGGGGTCCCTCCCAACCCAGACCAGTCTATGATTCTACTTCTTGGATCAGTCTGATAAGGCTGAATTAATTAACAAAATACTGTTTCTTTTAATATGACACAGCAAAAAAAACCCCCACTCCACCTTAAAGGTGTAGTTCAGATTAAAAGACACCTCAGGATCTCTGTACCACCTGCTGGGGGTTTATCTCCTCTTGGTGTCTCTCACCAGGTTTTCTGTAACTGGTGACATGCTGGTTGATAATCTAAATGGGACATAAAAATGAATGGAAGGGCCCTCTGCTGTGCAGGGCACAGGCTCCTCTTGGGGTGGAATAATAGTGAATCACACGATTGTTGAAGAGCTGTTGGCAAGTGTTTGAGGCGAAGGAGGAAAAAGGACTTAAAGGTCTGTGGTGTCCTTTCTGTCCTTGCTTTGAGAGAAATGTTTCCATACTGCAAGAAGCTTTAACCAAGAGACCAACTTATGCAGCTGTAAACTCCTTTGGTTCCTATTTTGCATCACTTGGCTTGTAGGATGTGGGTGTTTTTTGGTGAATTATTTCCTGCCCTGTGCCAGATGCTGCTTTCCCTCACAATGAAGTAATAGTCCTTTGTGAGTGATATCACAGTATTCTACCACAGCCCTTATTGTGGCTTCTCAAATTTAACGTAGTGAAATACATTCTTTGTTGGTTGTTTGGGGACTTTTAGATCTGGGCTTGATAGAAATCAGCCTGTAACACACAAAAAAAGAGAGAACAGAGGGCAGAGAACTTGGACAGCGTGTGATTTGCAGAAAACGGGAACAAAAGAAGGGCAAAAAGGATTCAGCTTGAATATTTACGATATTCTAACTCTTGTGAATGGGAAAAACTTGAAATGAGACTTGTGTAACTTGTTGTTTCTCAGGTTTTGTGATGCTGCAGGTATTTAATGGGTGAACCTGCTGAGCGATCCACCCATATGCCCATGCTGAGCTGCTGCTGTTGATGCTGGATCATTGGCTGAGGGGAAACCAGGCTTGGGGTCTGCTCCTGTTTCACCTTCTGCACTTGCTCTGGCTACAGAGCAATTTCCCCCTGTGCTGGGCACTGGGGAGGCTGCAGCTGGAGTGCTGGGTCCAGTTCTGGGCTCCTCAGCATCAGAAGGACATGGAGGTCCTGGAGCGTGTCCAGAGAAGGGCAACCAGGCTGGGGAAGGGGCTGGAGGGCAAATCCTCTGAGGAGCGGCTGAGGGAGCTGGGGGTGTTGAGCCTGGAGAAGAGGAGGCTGAGGGGAGCCCTTCTCCCCACCTGCCCTGCCCTGCCAGGAGGGTGCAGAGAGGTGGGCGCTGGTCTCTTCAGCCAGGGGCCAGGAGCTGGGACAAGGGGCAATGGGCTCAAGCTGCGCCAGGGCAGGGTCAGAGCAGCTGTGAGGAGAGAATTCTTCCCTGGCAGAGTTGTCAGGGCCTGGCCCAGGCTGCCCAGGGAGGGGGCTGAGTCCCTGCCCCTGGGTGTGCTTAACAGAGGGGAGATGAGGTGCTCAGGGAGCTGGTTTAGCACAGGATGGGAATGGTTGGACTTGATGAGCTTAAAGGGCTTTTCCAACCTGGTGATGCTGGGATACAGCAAGTGTATCCAAATAATTTCTAGTTCCTAAAGGAGATCACAGGGTTAGGCCCTTCTAAACACAGGCTGGAGACTCTGCTGTTCCCTTTTAGACACTTGATCGGTGGGTTTGATATCATGATGACAGAGTTCCATCCTTTGCTGGTATAAGGTTTAGGGAGGCTGGTGTGTATGTTTGTGCTGGTGTCCATGGGCATGGAAATGAATTCTTTTGAAGGGTTATGTAAAGGTATATTTTCCAGAAGACGGAACAAATACAAGGAATCCAGCTGAATTACTTAAGGCCTGGTCATGCAAGGGGTGGAGTGCTCTGTGGTTTAAGGACAGGTTAGAGCTCTCCATGCCCCCCCCCAGGTCCCTGTGAGGTTGTAGGGGTGTGTCTGCATGGTCTTAGGTGTATGTTATGTGTTTGTGTGAATAGATTGAAGGACATGATTGTTTATGCTTTTACTCTCTCCCTGAGAAGGAAACTGGTAATTTTGAGGAATCCTAGAACCATAGGGTGGTCTGGGTTGGGAGGGACCCCAAGGATCACAGAGCTCCAACCCCCCTGCCACAGGCAGGGACACCAACCTCCAGGCCTGGAGCTACACAAGGTTGCCCAGGGCCCCAGCCAACCTGGCCTTGAACACCCCCAGGGATGGGGCACCCACCCCCTTTCTGGGCAGCCCCTTCCAGCCCCTCACCACTCTCTCTGCAAAGAACTTCCCCCTAATCTCTCCTCTCCTCTCCCCCTTCCCTCCTCCAGCTTCACTCCATCCCCCTTGTCCTGCCAGTCTCTGCCCTTGAACAAGCTGATTCCCCTCCTGTTCCTCTGCTCCCTTCAGGGACTGGGAGGCTGCAGTGAGGTCCCCCCACAGCCTTCTCTTCTCCAGGCTGAGCCAGCCCAGCTCCCTCAGCCTCTCTCCGTAGGGGAGCTGCTCCAGCCCTCTGATCCCCTCCGTGGCTCCTCTAAGAAGAAAATGAGGTGGAAGATGTTCCCTGTGGAACTTGGTGGGTGAGTATTGGTGTAAAGCCTTGGCCATTCAGGTGTTTCTTCATAGAATCATAGGATGGGCTGGGTTAGAAGGGACCCCAAGGCTCATACAGTTCCAACCCCCCTGCTACAGGCAGGGCCACCAACCTCTGTTTCTTCTGATGGCTTTTTAGCCATCCCAGTCAATAAAGGAGCTGGCAAGCAGGTCTGTTGTCCTCTGTATATTCAGGCAGTATGGAAAAGGTCTTGTTAGTCTCTTCAGCAGAAAAGCAGGTGATATCAGTATATTTAAATGTGCTGATACATGAGATCTTAACTAGAAAACCTGGTCAAACTTTGCCCTCCATGTAGCCCATGAGACTGCACCAGGTACTGTGGTGAAGAAAAACTTAGCCAAAAGCCTTTTTGAGGGAAACTATTGAAATGCAGCTTAATGAAGATGTCTGGCTGACCAGAAGGATCTGTATTCATGTGGTGAATGTTTCCCTGCTCCTACTGCAATGCTTTCTGAAGGATATTTTTGTCTCATCATTTCCCATTTCAAATTCAGCTCTTAAATCCCAAAAGGGAATTAACTCCCAACCATTTGCATTTTAAAGGGAAAACTCAAAACCTCAGTAGTGCTCTACTTAAGGCTCCTTTTATATAACTTAGCCAATGAGCTATGGCTCAGAAGGGACCTTAGGGAGTCAACCAAGTGACTGGGATGAGGCAGGAAAACCTGGACTTGGCTAAAGCCTTGTAACTTGCTTCATAAAATGCAGAATACTCTGGTACAGGTGCAAAGATCTCCTGCAAACTGGTGGCTTTGGTTTTGGGGGGGAGGATACACACACACCTTTGACCTTTGGTAAACAGGGGTGGCTGGTGGCTCTTTTGTGTGTGGGAAATCATAGCAAACAGGTTGGGAAACAAGAAGGGCCACTCTGATTTCAGAACTCAGCAAGACAAGGGAAAAGAGAGCTGGAAAGTTCCAGGAGAAGCGGGGTGGGTTGTCTTAAAACCAAGGTCTCTCTGGGTTTGACTCATCTGCTGCAAAAATGATTCAGGAGAGGAACTGAGGGGGCTGTTCTCCCCCTCAGGCCATGGGTTTGCTGGTGGAAGTTGTAGGCAGTCCACTCCTTCCCTTGGAGACATTGGGATTCATCTTCTACTCAGATGTCCCAGTTCCTTTTGGCTGTGTCTTGCTGTATGCCTTTGCTCAACTGAAAGAGACTTCAAATACATGTATTCCTTCATTTCTTATCACCAGGAGAACCTATACCCAACTTCTTGCTGCCTTAGGAGCTTGAAAGTGACTCCATTTTCTTGTGGTCCTCCCAAGACCTGTGTTTCACAACCTATAGAAACCCAGTTCAGAATATGAAGTCATTCCTTTAAATGAGCTGATAAATAAGTAGTACTAAAGAGCCCTTTATTTGGGGCACTTCAGATTTCCCTCTACACCTGCCCCAGGGAATTCCCAAATCCCACTGACTTCACCCAAACTGGTGCTGATAAACAGCCTGGTCTTCATCAGACCTTTGGGGTCCCTTCCCAAAGTGTGGTCTGGGGATGGGCAACAGCAGGTGAGGCTGCAGGTCCCTGTGGTACCTTGTGTGTGGCTCCCTTGTTTGCAGGGGGTGTGTTTGATAAAACTCAAATAACTAATGGGGTGTTGATGCCAAAAGAATGGCTGGGTGGTTGGGAGCCAGGAGGCTTCTAATGATGATTGTAGCCCTGCTGAGAAGGACCTGGGTGTCAGGGTGGGTGAGGAACTTCCCCTGAGCCAGCAGTGGCTCTGGCAGCTGGGAAGGGCGATGGGATCCTGGGCTCCATCAGCAGAGGGGTGGCAGCAGGGCCAGGGAGGGGATTGTCCCTCTCTGCTCTGCCCTGGGGAGGCCCCAGCTGGAGTCCTGTGTCCAGAGCTGGGGCCCCAGGACAAGAAAGATGTGGGGCTGGTGGAGAGGGGTCAGAGGAGCCCCGGAGGGGATCAGAGGGCTGGAGCAGCTCCCCTACGGAGAGAGGCTGAGGGAGCTGGGCTGGCTCAGCCTGGAGAAGAGAAGGCTGTGGGGGGACCTCATTGCAGCCTTCCAGTCCCTGAAGGGAGCAGAGGAACAGGAGGGGAATCAGCTTGTTCAAGGGCAGAGACTGGCAGGACAAGGGGGCTGGAGTGAAGCTGGAGGAGGGAAGGGGGAGAGGAGAGATTAGGGGGAAGTTCTTTGCAGAGAGAGTGGTGAGGGGCTGGAAGGGGCTGCCCAGAGAGGGGGTGGGTGCCCCATCCCTGGGGGTGTTCCAGGCCAGGTTGGATGGGGCCCTGGGCAACCTTGTGTAGCTCCAGGCCTGGAGGTTGGTGTCCCTGCCTGTGGCAGGGGGTTGGAGCTCTGTGACCCTTGGGGTCCCTTCCAACCCAGACCAGTCTGGGATTCTATGATTGTAACAGGAAATGTGCCTTTGTGTTTAAACAGTCATGTGAGCTGCAGCTGCCTGTGCTGATACCAACTTAAAGTAAGGAGGTGGGTTTTGGTGGAGTTAATTTGCCTTTAAGTGCATGAGGAGGAAAAAAGGCCTTGAAGTGTGTCATGCAGGTGATGGAAAGCACCAGCTGGCACTGAGTAAGCTTTGCTGTATGTGCTGTGTCTCCTAGACATGTTGAAATCCCTTATCTGTAGCTGTGTCATAAGTCACTTCCTAACACACCTTGACTGAATAACGGCCCAGGCCAGCGATGGGGGGTGGGAATAAAAAGCAACTTGAGTGTGCAGTGAAAGAACATGTTAGCACAGGTTATTCTGTGCTGCCTGACGTAACTGGCACTGAGTCACAGCTGATTGCTGAAGGAGGGGTGGATTTTTTTGTGGCTGAATTGCACCCTTAGTCCAAGCTGCTACAAATGAGTCTGTGTTTACTCAGCAGGATGGGTGCTGAGCTGTTTATATTGGGTGTTGTTCATTGCTGTGCTATTCAAGGTGATTTGGCCTTTAGTCCACCAGTGGATACCAAATGAAGAATTCCATCACAGATCAGATCTCTTGCTTGCCATTCTTGTTTTCAGGTTCTTCTTACACAGCATCACAAGGTGGGAAAAGCCCTTTAAACTCAAGTCCAACCGTTCCTGTCCTGTGCTAAACCAGCTCCCTGAGCACCTCATCTCCCCTCTGTTAAACACACCCAGGGGCAGGGACTCAGCCCCCTCCCTGGGCAGCCTGGGCCAGGCCCTGACAACTCTGCCAGGGCAGAATTCTCTCCTCACAGCTGCTCTGACCCTGCCCTGGCGCAGCTTGAGCCCACTGCCCCTTGTCCCAGCTCCTGGCCCCTGGCTGGAGAGACCAGCGCCCACCTCTC
Organism: Gallinula chloropus; assembly: GCF_964237585.1. NCBI lineage: Eukaryota > Metazoa > Chordata > Aves > Gruiformes > Rallidae > Gallinula > Gallinula chloropus. Next base: position 6,499,450 of record NC_140109.1, on the reverse strand, counting down.
TGCACCCTCCTGGCAGGGCAGGGGAGGTGGGGAGAAGGGCTCCCCTCAGCCTCCTCTTCTCCAGGCTCAACACCCCCAGCTCCCTCAGCCGCTCCTCAGAGGATTTGCCCTCCAGCCCCTTCCCCAGCCTGGTTGCCCTTCTCTGGACACGCTCCAGGACCTCCATGTCCTTCTGATGCTGAGGAGCCCAGAACTGGACCCAGCACTCCAGCTGCAGCCTCCCCAGTACCCAGCCCAGGGGCACAATCCCCTCCCTGGGCCTGCTGGCCACGCTGGGGCTGACACAAGCCAGGATGCTTGTACAGGAGAAAAATAATTTTAACTTCTTTTCACTCATAATTCATTCCTCTCAAGCAACTCCTCTGCCTCAATGCTTAATCCTTCTTCTATGTGTGATACCATTAATCATTGGACTCTAATATTTGACACACACTTGTGGGACACATTCAGATGGAATATGGAAGCTGCAATAATATGGACTTATGTGGAAGTGCAGCTAATTAGAACAGATTTGAATCTTCATCTTTCAAAGACTGCTATAAACTGAGTGACCTTTCACACTGCTGAAATGAGACTGTCTGGGTGAGACCAGCAAGCAGATGAGGGGGAAGAAAGAATGGTCCTTGGGGGGACAACAGGAGAAATCTCAGTGTTGTCATGAGCCAGCATCTGTGGGAGATGTGCTCAGTGGTTGGGCTTTGTTTTAATGATGGGGTGTCTGTTGTCTTTGAGCTCTCATGGCTTCTCTCAGCTGGGATGCCTTGGCTGCCATCAATGGTCTCTGAGGATGGCAGGACCACTTCTTCAGATAAACAATGTTTCTGTCTCCACAGCTGTCCAGAGAGATGACAGGATGCCTTCAGCCTGCTGTATGAAGAAGGTACAATGCATGAGAGTGAGAGCTTACCAAATGCTATGCAGCCTCTCCTTCCTCTTCCCCCAGTGCCTTGGCTACACCTTTATCTGTCACCCTTCTGAACCCCTGCCTTTGAGTTCCCTGTGTCAGCTTAAGTGTTTGCTGCAGGTCCCACTCCTTTTGCCTGGAGATACTGCCAGTGCCCAAAGCCTTGTATCCCTCTGGAGAGAGCAAATCAGCAGCCTAAATACCTGGTTTGTAGATTCAGAAAGCTATTATTGAGGAAGGTGGTTAGGCTTGCTTCTGGTTTTGGATGTGGGATCTAAAATCTGAGTGTGTGCTCATACCTCTGAGAATTCAATGGAGTAAGCTTCCATTCCTGGAGAGAGGATCCTTTGGATGTGCAAATCCGTTCCAAAAAGGATTGCTTGTCCCTTTCAGGCACTGCTTTTGTCTTCCTCTTCAGAAAACCACATTGTCCAAGAAAACTCACTGGGATCATTGGCTTTGCCCCTCATGTAGAAAATGAAGAGATGGCAGAGCACATGTTATGGATGCTGAGCCTCTGATGCAGAGTACTGAAGGAGCAGCGTGTGCCTTCAGGGGCCACGCTCTAGTTGTGGTAACCTTAAGAGCTCCTGGGGTCCAACCCCCGGCCAAAGCAGGGTGCCTAGGACAGGGCACACAGGGCGGTGTCCAGACAGGGCTGGAATCTCTCCAGAGAAGGAGACTCCACACCCCCTGGGCAGCCTGTCCCAGGGCTCCCTCACCCTCACTGGGAAGAAGTTCTTCCCCAGATTGGTGGGAACTCCCTGTGCTCCAACTTGAGCCCATCACCCCTTGTCCTGTCCCCACAGACACTGAGCAGAGGCTGCCCATGTCCCCCTGTGTCCCACCCTTCAGATCTTTATACCCATTGATCAGATCCCCTCTCAGGCTGCTTCTCTCCAGGCTGAACAGCCCCAGCTCCCTCAGCCTTTCCTCACAGGGGAGATGCTCCAGGCCCTTCATCCCCTTCGTAGCCTCCTCTGGACTCTCTCCAGGAGATCCCTGGCTGGTTTATCCCAGGGAGCCCAGAACTGGACACAATGCTCCAGGTGGGGCCTGACCAGGGCAGAGCAGAGGGGGAGGATCCCCTCCTGTCACCTGCTGCCCACACTCCTCTTGATGCCCCCAGGATCCCATTGTCCTTCTTGGCCCCGGGGCACACTGCTGGCTCATGGCCACCCTGTCACCCACCAGCACCCCCAGGTCCTTCTCCACAGAGCTCCTCCCCAGCATGTCACCCCCAGCCTGTCCTGACACAAGTGGTTATTCCTTCCCAGGTGCAGGGATTAACAAAGCACAAGCTGCTGTTTAAATTCCCACTGTAGAGAACCCTCAGAATACCTGCACCCAGTGAAGGCCAGATGAATGGGAATGCTTTGGGCATGAGGCAGTAGGAAAATGGCTGTCAAGAGCTGAGGATTCATTGGTACAATAAAGGGTAGACTTTCCTCCCTTCCCTGCCAAGCCTTTTTAAAGGTGGCTTTGAGTAGAAACAGTGAGGCTTGTCATCCACCACAACTTACTGTGTCACCTCTCTGTCACACTCTGTGCTGTTTTCCCTCACGCCTCTGATTCCTCCTTCTCTCCCTGTTTCTAAGGTACCACTCCACTTGCAGTATGTGTGCTCTGGTTTATTCTCCATCCTTTCACTTCCCTAGAAGTCATCATATTCCCATAGAAACCACTTCTTTAACTCCTGTCTGCTTTGCATGATGTCTCAAGGCCTTGAAGGTGTCTGCAGCTTTCCTGTCCCCCTCTTCCTATGGAACACCTTCCCCCTCTGTCTATACCTCCTATCTTAAGCCCAGTTTCTTCAGTGGTTTCCCTCCTCTCTGTCCTGCTGGGCTTTCTGCACCCTGTTTGCAATGAACACATTGAGTGCAGGTGGAAGCTGGGGCTCCCAGACTGCAGCCTTCCACAAAGATGTGTTGCAGCCAGCCCTAGCTGCCCAAATCTGGAGCAGGTTGGCAACTCTGATCTTATTTATGGGTTTTGGAGGACTTTTACTTCCAAAAGGCACTGATGCACCTTGGGTCAAGTTTTAATTGACTAGTAGAAGTTTGGTGTTGCTCTGTGCCCCTCATACAGCCTGGTCTTGTCCTAAATGTCTCATGGCCTGTGAGTTGTGCCTGTTAACTCTTGGGGTGGCTGGATTGTGCTGGGAAAAGGAGCTCTGTTTACTCAGGTCCACCCTGTGCTGTAGTTCTCAATTCAGTTTGGGTTTTGCCTCCCAAAAGCAAGGCTCCTGGCTCTGCCTCTGCAGCCCCTCTGATGTACACAGTGTAGAACTCATACAAATTACGTGCTCTGCTGTTTACATCTTGAATCATGATTTTTAATTGAGCTGCCTGACCTTGCTTGTGGATGCTAAAGTTAGTTTTGTGCTGTAATTCCTGGAGTTGAAAGAGAAGGGTGAGAATAGTCAGGCTCCCTCACTCCTGTGAACTTGCTCTCTGGGTACTGGCAGGATCTCAACCCCTGAGTTAACTGGAAGTTGCTGCTCCCAGCCACTTTAATGGGACCAGATGCATTCCCTGCCAGCTCCAGTTTGCCCTTTTGATTAAGAGCTTAATATTACCCTTTCAGGGCACATTTCTACAATCATAAATGCTTTTTTCTGTTTACCTGGTTGTGAAGCAGAGACATTCACCTGAGACCTTTTCTTACAGAATAAACAGTAACAGCCAAAGGAGAGGCAGAGGTCCTCTGAGGGATTTAGCATGGATGTGCTGGGAGAAGGGTGCTAAAAGCCTTGGGACCAAGCATTTCAACAGGATTTTGGGAGGGAAATGTAGCCTGCCATCTACCCACAGGGTTAAGGACAGGAAAGGTCTGGTAGGTGATTCTCCAACACTGAGAGAGGTGGGGACAGGAGATGGGACAAGGGGCAATGGGCTCAAGCTGCGCCAGGGCAGGGTCAGAGCAGCTGTGAGGAGAGAATTCTTCCCTGGCAGAGTTGTCAGGGCCTGGCCCAGGCTGCCCAGGGAGGGGGCTGAGTCCCTGCCCCTGGGTGTGTTTAACAGAGGGGAGATGAGGTGCTCAGGGAGCTGGTTCAGCTTACGATGGGAATGGTTGGACTTGATGATCTTAAAGGTCGTTTCCAACCTGGTGATGCTGTGATGGTCCTGCTTGGGAAGCAGGATATGCTGTGTTGCAGCCTTCTGGCAGGAGTTTAGTTCTTACATGCTGGTCTACCTGCAGTTAGTACTAGCAGAAGGCTTTGTTAGTGGAGGTGAGAAGGCAGCTCCAGCTGTACCTTGTGAGACTTCCCTGAAAATCCCCAGATGGAAATGGCTTTCTGGACAAAGGAACAGCACTGCTGCCATCAAGGATGTCTCAGTGAAACACTCCAGAGTGAATCAAGTATCTGCTACATCATACCTGTGGATGTGGGGGACAGTGCTTACAGCCACTGACCTACCCTAAATCATTATACCTGGGTAGGTTTGGCTGTATTCAGCTTCTGCTGTTGCTCTGCCACTGGCACAGCAGGGCTGCAGGAACCCAGCCTCTCATGAAGACCCTCAAACTTTGCATCCCTCTGTACTGAGACATTTGTGAATTGATTTCAAGAGGTTTCATTCCAGAGGTTTACTTCGGTTTCAGCTGTGCCCCAAAACCTCAAGTTTTCCCATACCCCAAATTACCAAGCCCTTTTATGTTGCATTAGCACACAGAGGGGTTGCAAACATCATTTCTCACCAAGGACTATGTCATTATTAAGTATTAAAAGTGTATTAATTTCTGTAGTGCTTTAAATGATGTATATTCAATCTCAAATGAAAGCTGCTATATAAAGATTTATAAAGAGCATGTATGTTTTGCCCTGGGGAGAAAGAAAAACAGCCCCTTTTTTCAGTAAAAGGGGAAAGCATAAGCTGGGCTGTCTTGTTCTATACTCATGTATTCATACTGCACAATGACATATTTACATTAAAATCTATCCATTTCCAAAAAGAACCTGTTCAGTCCTTTTTCTGCCTGAGTTTGGCCACGTTGAAAAGAAAATTATATATGCCAGAGGACTGCAGTAAAAGGAGATTTAAGGGTTTTCAACTACTCTGAAAAGAGACTGTAATAAGTGACTGGTGGACCAGTCAGCTGTTTTAATTAAAACCAGGCTGCTTATTGATCTGTGGTACAGAGTTACCCCCACATGCAATGCTTCAGCAAGATTCCCTTCGACTGTTTCAGGAAGCAGCGCTTGTAAGAGATGCTAAAGAGTATGGAAATGAAGAATGGAGATGTTTTATAGTTCTGTGACGTTTTATACAAAGGCTTTTTTGAAAAGATGCCTTGTTTTAAGCCATGGGGTGGAATGGCAGCAGCCTCAATGCAAATCTGGCGTGATTGGTTTTTCAAGCCAGCCATACAGCCTGAAATAGGGGCACCAGCTGTGGCACGACATCTGCCCTGATGAAAACTGGAAGCAAGTGGTGCATGAAGTGGAGGTGGTGGTGGTGGTGACAGTGCTGATGATGTCACAGGGGTAAAAAACTATTGTTTAATTGAAGTTTACAGAGGCTCTGCTGTGCTGTCTGCTCCCTGTTGTACCCAGTGAGCACCCACCCTTGGCAGTGGTGGTGGGATGAAACAACCTATGATTACTATTCCATAGCTCTATTTTAAGGAGAGGGGGGGAAATAAATGACACTGTGAACAAGCACAATTGTGTTGGGTTTAATGAGAAATAAGAGCTCAGAGTGTGGTGCCAGCACCATGGGTCAAGGGCTGTGAGAAATCTGGGACGTGTAAAGACAGCTGTCTTCTCAGAGGGGGGAACCCCCTTGTTGCCTCACCAGTTGCCTCATTTCTTGTTCACTTCCTCAGCAAACCACGCTCCGGGGGCAGAGCAGCTGGAGAGCTGTCAGGCAGAGAAGGACCTGGGGGTGTTGGGTGGCTGCGACTGAACACGAGCCAGCAGTGAGCCCGGGGGGCCAGGAAGGCCAAGGGCATCCTGGCTTGTGTCAGCCCCAGCGTGGCCAGCAGGCCCAGGGAGGGGATTGTGCCCCTGTGCTGGGCACTGGGGAGGCTGCAGCTGGAGTGCTGGGTCCAGTTCTGGGCTCCTCAGCATCAGAAGGACATGGAGGTCCTGGAGCGTGTCCAGAGAAGGGCAACCAGGCTGGGGAAGGGGCTGGAGGGCAAATCCTCTGAGGAGCGGCTGAGGGAGCTGGGGGTGCTGAGCCTGGAGAAGAGGAGGCTGAGGGGAGCCCTTCTCCCCACCTGCCCTGCCCTGCCAGGAGGGTGCAGAGAGGTGGGCGCTGGTCTCTTCAGCCAGGGGCCAGGAGCTGCGACAAGGGGCAATGGGCTCAAGCTGCGCCAGGGCAGGGTCAGAGCAGCTGTGAGGAGAGAATTCTTCCCTGGCAGAGTTGTCAGGGCCTGGCCCAGGCTGCCCAGGGAGGGGGCTGAGTCCCTGCCCCTGGGTGTGTTTAACAGAGGGGAGATGAGGTGCTCAGGGAGCTGGTTCAGCACAGGACAGGGACGGTTGGATTTGATCTTTCCCGGCTCTGTGGCCGCAGGGGGCCGCCGCCCTTCAGCCTCCCCGCTGTGAGGAGTTTACCCTGGGCAGGTAACTCTATCGTAAGCTATAAAAAGACCGGGAATTCTCCCGGGGCCTCCCCGCCGCCTCAGCGCTCAGCCCTGGCCGCCATTTCCCGGCGGGAAGAAGCTCGACCCCACCGTGGGCGGGGCATCGTGCCCCGCGCATCTTCCTATTGGCTGTTAGCGGGGAAAGGGGGCGTGGCCCGCTCGCCCAGACACCCTTACTCACCCGGGGGCGGGACCGCCTCCCCGTGCTGCGCGGCGATTGGCTTCTCTCCGGGGGCTGAAGGACGTCAGCTCTCCGCTTCCATTCGATTGGGCGAGCCGGCGGGTCGGGGGCGGGGCCTCGCGAGGCGGTTCCCGACGCGCCGCCGCGGGGGGCGCTGAGGCCGCAGTAGCGCTTGGGCGGCGTCGGGTGAGGACGCTGGTGGAGGCGGCGGCGATGGGTCCCGCGCTGCGCTTCCCGCTCCTGCTCCTCCTGGGGCTGGCCGGCCCCGCGGTCACCCTCGCCGGCTACATCGAGGTGGGCAGGGGCCGGGGGGCGGCCGTTTGGGGGGGGGGGGGGGGGGGGCGCTCCGCTCCGCCGCTCCTCTCCTCTCCTCAGGCGGCGGGGGCGGGCGGGGTGGGCGGAGGGGCCGAGCTCGGACGCTGTCTCCGTCTCCCCGCGGCGCTCCCTTCCCCCCCAGCCCCGAGGCGGCGAGTTACGGGCGGTGGGGTGGGGTGGGGGGGTGTGTGTGTGTGTCGGGAGGCGGTGCGGGTGCCCTCTCGGCCGGGCTGGGCCCGCAGCCGGGCTGCGGTTGCGGGTTGAAGGTGTCTCCGCTCGCCTGGAAGGGCCTGGAGCTCGGCCAGGCTCCCGCAGGGACCTTCCCGGGGCAGCGAGGGGGAGGCGGCGGCGGCGGCGCGTTTGCTCTTGTTGCGGGGGAAGCGCTCGGGCCGCATCGCTGCCCCGGGCAGGGCCCGCGGGGTTTAACAGCTCCCGTCTCGCTGGGATGCTCGTGGGAGGGTTGGGGGGGGGGGGGTGTCGGGTGGGTTTGGGTTTATTTATTTTCCTGGAGGAGTGACCTCTGCATTCTTGGCACGGTAACAAGGGCCCCGAGCTCCAGATTGGTCTAGAAGCTTAGCAGGGTATTAGAGGGCAGTTTCCTAGGGAAAAAGCCTGGGCCAAAGGAGCCCGCTTGGTTCCTCCCCACCGGACACATCCCGAATAAAGCTTCGGGTTGGATCTGTTTCCATTCGGGGGGGGATGCTTAAGATGAGCTTAAATATAATGCTGCCTTAGATGCCGCAGTTCACATCTGTGTATATCCCCATGTGTGTCTCTCTATGCACACATGCAGTATATATACTCCTATCCCAACATATGAAAGCAATTGGGGGGGGGAAATTCTAATTTTATCCCTAAAAATAATATATATGTGTCTATCTGGATCTATGAAAGTGGGGGAGGGGGAGGATTCTAACTTAATCCCTAAGGATAATATATACATGCTCCTATCTTGATGTATGAAATCAATTGGGGGAGGAGGGAGAGGGGGGGAAATTGTAACTGTATCCCTAAAAATACAAGCTTTGTGTTATCCAAAGGGCAAGGTGGCTTGGGAAAAGAAGGCTTTTCCCTTGAAAAACTTTGTGCTCTAACCTGTTTATCGAAGTGAAAGGGGAAAACAACAGTGCAGGGTACGTGCTGAGCCTGGAGCTTAATAATCTACACCCCAGTGGCGCTGGGAAATGCAGGGTGGCCACGGCCACCTGGTATGAGTTCTGGGCTGTTCAGGGATGGCTGAGGAACGGGCTACCTGTGAAGGGCTTGGTTTGGCAGGGTGCAGTAAGGTTTAATGAGCTTGGCTAAGCAGAACAGCCACCTCCACGCGACGCAAAGACCCGGAGCTGGTGGTAACTACTGGCAATAAACATGGTTCTTGAGTATTGTTTAATATATATTTAATATATTCACTGGAATAAGCTGCCCAGAGGGGTGTGGAGTCTCCTTCTCTGGAGAGATTCCAGCCCTGTCTGGATGCTGACCTGTCCTAGGGACCCTGCTTTGGCAGGGGGTTGGACCCCATGAGCTCTGGAGGTCCCTTCCAACCCCTATGATTCTATGATATGCCATGCAGAGTTGGCCTAGGCAATGACTTCTGCTTATTCAGCTGCTGTTCAGGGAGAGTTTTCCACCTACTTTGGGCCAGTCCTTCCAGTTAAACTTCAGTAAATCAATGGGACGTGGGGATCATCTTCACCTTTGGGAAAGAACGTGCGTGGAGGTTATCTTGCAGGAGAGGGAACTTAAGGCTCTGGGGCTGCACAGAGGGAGCCTTGTGAAGGCCAGGATCAGGTTACTTGGCATTGCCTGGGTGGTGGGGGACTGTCCTGGCTGCTCTGCAGTGGCTGTGCTACATCAGATCTCTTCCACCTGCTTGGAAACTCCTCCAGCTGTAGGTCACTTCCTCTGTCACATCCGAGATGGATCCGGCTGCTATGCACGTCCCTTCTGGAACCTGCTGCTTATGAAATGCTACATTGGAAAGCAAATCCCAGCTGGAATTTCATCCCTAAGCCTTGTGTGTCTATCTGATGAAGCAGAACCTGGAGTTGGCACTAGGAAGAGGGGGGGGAGGGTGTGGGGTGGCAAAGGGTTTGGCAGCATCAGACCTCGGCGCTCCAGGAGGGGGTAACCCTGGAGAATGGGGGTGTTGACCTCTTAGAAAAAGGATTAAAATGAAACTGCTCCTGCAGTGAAGCTGCTCTTTCCCAGTGCCTCGTGCTGGGGTTGGTTTGACAGCCTGTGTGTTCCCAGCGCTCCTGTTGTCTCCACCAGCACCAGTCGGTGCTAGTGTGGGGTCACAGTCATGTGGTGGGCTGGCCTGGGAGCCCCTTCTGTCTTGTCCAGCAGCAGAACTCAGGCATTGTAATTCTTGGTTTTGCTGCATCCTCTCCCCTTGGCTTGTCTGGGCCTGGGTGGCAGCATGGTGGGGGGGGGGGGGGAGCTGCAGCTCTGGAGCCTTTCTTGCTGCCAGATCTATTTTCAAGGCAAGGAAGTGGTTCCTTGCTTTTGTACTGTGATGGTTACTGAGCCATTCCAGGTAATGTGATTAAAAATATGCAGGAGATTGATTTATTTTTATAATTGGGGGGGGGAGGAGGAGAAGAGGGAGCAACAGAGATGACGTTTGAAGGGGTTCTGAGTTAAGGAAAATACGTAGCCATGTCTGCAGTTATTAGTTGAGTTGGATTGGCACGGGCCCATTAGGTGGATTTTCTTTCCCTTCATTATCTCAGCTCCCAGTCCCTGTCCCCAGAACACCCAGTAATCTTCTTATCGACCACAATTTGTTTTTCTTTCTTTCCTGCACAGAGGAAGGGGAGTGGTGGGTTTATTTATTATATTAATTCCTTTTTATACACATTATTGGTATGGGAACCTTTGGCTAGGGCGTTCCCAAGCGCCCTGCTCCCTTTTGGGCAGCCCTGGCTTGCTGGCAGATAACCTTTGAGGGTCTCCTTTCCAAATGGATCTGAACACAAGAGCTTCCAGAAGCCATCCATCCCCAGCAGTGGGTGTTTCTCTTTCCACAGTACGTGTCCAAGGGCTGTGTCTGCTCCAGCAGCTGCTGCGTTTTGCTTGTGAAGCCCCCCCCCAAACTCCAAACAGGACACAATTGTGGAGGGACCTCATTGCAGCCTCCCAGTCCCTGAAGGGAGCAGAGGAACAGGAGGGGAATCAGCTTGTTCAAGGGCAGAGACTGGCAGGACAAGGGGGCTGGAGTGAAGCTGGAGGAGGGAAGGGGGAGAGGAGAGATGAGGGGGAAGTTCTTTGCAGAGAGAGTGGTGAGGGGCTGGAAGGGGCTGCCCAGAGAGGGGGTGGGTGCCCCATCCCTGGGGGTGTTCCAGGCCAGGTTGGCTGGGGCCCTGGGCAACCTTGTGTAGCTCCAGGGCTGGAGGTTGGTGTCCCTGCCTGTGGCAGGGGGTTGGAGCTCTGTGACCCTTGGGGTCCCTCCCAACCCAGACCAGTCTGGGATTCTCTGATTCTATGACACCGATCCCAACTGGAAAAATAAATCCATTCTAATTCCATGTATATTCAATGATAACCTGCTCCTGACGTGCCCTCAAGGCCTTTAAAGATGCAAAGTTTCTTTTTTATCACTTGGCCTTTTTCTATAATCGAATCCCAGGCGACGCAGGCTCGATGCTGCTCGTTGGTAATCGCGTTTGCTTTGCGTGGAGGGGTGGGTTTTTCCCCAAAGCTCTCTCAACTGCTCACATCCATTAACCTGCCTGCTTCAAATTACCAGCCTTTGGAGGGTGTGTGTGTGGGGGGTCAAAACCCCAGCTGGTGTGTTTTTAGGGCAGAAATGGGGTGTTTTCACCTGGTTATTTTCTTCTGGTGCTGCGTTAAATTGTATCGCCGACAGAAATACCGGCCTTGTGCGGTTTCTGCAGACCTTGGGGACTTCTAATTGCCTGCTGCATCGAACAAAGAACTCCACCTAGGGGAAATTTCCACTTCTGCGCTGAAAATCCTGAGCAGAAACAGCTCAGTAAAATTCCAAGCTCGTGCCTGTGGCCTTTGGGTTGCTTTCGGTTCCCGAAACTTCACTTCCCGGTGAAGCACTGGGAAAAGAAACCTTCATGTGGACGTGGTCATGTGCTGTGCCTCTTCTAAACCTTCATGGGAACGTGGTTATATGCTGTGCCTCTTCTAAACCTCAACGAAATCCCCTCTGAAGGAAGGGGATGTAGAAGGAAATAAGGCAGATCTGATCTTGCTGGGTGGCTCTGGAGAGTGCCGCGCTGAGGTAAGCTCTGCTCCTTGGAGAAGGCCTTCAGCTCTCCTTGCACCTCCCCTGGAAGATTTATGTTATTTAGGCATTGATGCCTCTGCCAGGGATTAATGGGTGGGGGTTTTTTTGATGTTGGTAATGTGTTTGCTGCGTTGCTGAGGGTTATTTGATGTTCTGAGCTGGATGGGAGCTGTAGTGTAATGACACGCTGCTGCTGCTCCTCCAGCACCTCACGGTGTGAGGAAGGATTGGTGCCACCCTGCTCTCTGTGCTGTTTAGCCTTCTCTTCAGGTGTTGTTTGTATAAGTGCTGCCTTTGCTTTTTCCCCTGTGTTTATGTGTATTTTGGAGGCGTGTGGGCTCACTCTTGTAAACAGAAGTTATTTTGACTGCAGCATCTGCTCCTCCAAATGCACTTAAACCATAACCTTGTTCCTCTGTTGGAGACACGAGAGGAATGTGCCATCCCCAACTACATCTTTCTCACTAGAACAGCAAAGCCTTTACCTCTGCTTCCATGTTTTTGCTTTTTAGGCTCTTCCCATGAACTACTTAGGTTTTCCAAATTGATGTCACCCCTCTAATGCTCACTCTTGTGCCTTTGACTTTCAGTCATGCAGTCAGCACCTCTGAAACGAGATGTTAATTTAAGACAATGCCAGCTCTTAATTGGAGTGCTTCAGGTACTTGGAGCAGCTTAGAGACCCTCCTGGTGAGGCTCCTGCTTCAGAACTGTAGCTTTGTGTTTGTGAGATTGCCCCCTTTTTTCTCCCCAAACCATTCCCTGCCCCTGTACCAGGGATGTTTTGCTTTCTCTGCCCAGCAGCAAGCTTCTCGCTGGCAAATTGCAAAGCCTATCCCTGGTTTTCCCTTACCCTCGACCTTAAATGGAGCCCTTAAGGTGCTTTGTAGGAGTTCTGTGCTCTCCACTGCAGTATTTCCATTTTCAGCCTTTTAGCTGTGAGCACTGATAGGTTTGAGGTTTGTGGGAGCGGATTGACAGCGTTGTGCAGTCTCGGTGTAACTCCCACGTACCTGTGGATGTATGGTTATTGTGTGCTTACTAGTGTGAGGTACAGAACCATGGGATCACTTAGGTTGGAACAGACCTTTAAGATCACAGAGTCCAAGCTCATACTTGGCACTGGGGAGGCTGCAGCTGGAGTGCTGGGTCCAGTTCTGGGCTCCTCAGCATCAGAAGGACATGGAGGTCCTGGAGCGTGTCCAGAGAAGGGCAACCAGGCTGGGGAAGGGGCTGGAGGGCAAATCCTCTGAGGAGCGGCTGAGGGAGCTGGGGGTGTTGAGCCTGGAGAAGAGGAGGCTGAGGGGAGCCCTTCTCCCCACCTCCCCTGCCCTGCCAGGAGGGTGCAGAGAGGTGGGCGCTGGTCTCTTCAGCCAGGGGCCAGGAGCTGGGACAAGGGGCAGTGGGCTCAAGCTGCGCCAGGGCAGGGTCAGAGCAGCTGTGAGGAGAGAATTCTTCCCTGGCAGAGTTGTCAGGGCCTGGCCCAGGCTGCCCAGGGAGGGGGCTGAGTCCCTGCCCCTGGGTGTGTTTAACAGAGGGGAGATGAGGTGCTCAGGGAGCTGGTTTAGCACAGGACAGGAATGGTTGGACTTGATGAGCTTAAAGGGCTTTTCCAACCTGGTGATTCTGTAACCCTGCCTGGTCCATGCCTAGCCCATGTCCTCAAGCACTAATAAAAGCAGTAAGAGGGAAGCTGTGAGCAGAGTAAATTGTTGTGCTGCTTTTAATCCTGGATTGAGGAGAACACCAGGCTTAACTTCTTCCTGCTGGCTTGGGAGGGCTGGTGGTTCCTCACAGGACCCAGCAGACCAAAAAGTAACCCAGGCATGTTACTAGGAGTAGAGCAGGCTGTGCTCCAGGTGGGATGCTGCAGGGGAGAGGAACAAAGCAGCCCTTCCTCACAGAGGCGTCACACAGGGAAATGGGTGTTTTGGCAGAGAGAGCTTGGCTTGGGCTTTCTTTAGAGTAATTTCTTCATGGTAGATTGGCATTTGTTTTACTATCTGAACCCTTGCAGCCATACAGGGGGGATGTATCCCACATGGAGATCTCAGCTGTGGATAGCGCTTTGGTTTTAATTTTTAATCTTGTTCAGCACTACATTTACTACCTTTGCCCCCATCTGCCTCCTCAGTTGGAGTGAAATACATATTTCTGACTGCAATTTAAGCTCTACTGCCTCCTGTGATAAGACAGGAGTTGGAGAGGAGTAGGTGAAGTCACATTCACCTTATAGTATGACTTTTAACTGGTCAAGAAGATCCCACTCCTGCTCCGCTGTCTGATGGGGTTGATGTTTGAACTGCTGAACCTCAGCTCTTACAAGTGTGTGTAAAGGTGCTACAGTTGCACCTTGAGATGAACAGATTGAAATACTCAGTGTCCTGCAAGTGGCAATAAACTCATATACCCAGCAGCAAAGCAAAACACTGCTTGGCTTTATGTCACCAGGTGTCCACCTCTCAGAACTGGGCGCTGCTGAGCTGCTTACCACCAGCCCCTCATAGAACCCTGGGATGGTCTGGGTTGGAAGGGACCCCAAGGGTCCCAGAGCTCCAACCCCCTGCCACAGGCAGGGACACCAACCTCCAGGCCTGGAGCTACACAAGGTTGCCCAGGGCCCCAGCCAACCTGGCCTTGAACACCCCCAGGGATGGGGCACCCACCCCCTCTCTGGGCAGCCCCTTCCAGCCCCTCACCACTCTCTCTGCAAAGAACTTCCCCCTAATCTCTCCTCTCCCCCTTCCCTCCTCCAGCTTCACTCCAGCCCCCTTGTCCTGCCAGTCTCTGCCCTCGAACAAGCTGATTCCCCTCCTGTTCCTCTGCTCCCTTCAGGGACTGGGAGGCTGCAATGAGGTCCCCCCACAGCCTTCTCTTCTCCAGGCTGAGCCAGCCCAGCTCCCTCAGCCTCTCTCTGTAGGGGAGCTGCTCCAGCCCTCTGATCCCCTCCGTGGCTCCTCTGACCCCTCTCCACCAGTCCCACATCTTTCTTGTCCTGGGGCCCCAGCTCTGGACACAGGACTCCAGCTGGGGCCTCCCCAGGGCAGAGCAGAGAGGGACAATCCCCTCCCTGTCCCTGCTGCCACCCCTCTGCTGATGGAGCCCAGGATCCCATCGCCCTTCCCAGCTGCAAGAGAGGACCGATGGCCAGGGCATGGCCTAGAAAGGCTTTTTGTCTCCTCTTACAGGCAGACCTGGTCCCTGAACATTTATGTATGTATTTTTCATCTGTTCTAGAGATTAAGACTTGATCTCTCCTGGCCAAACTCTGCCAAAGATAAGGGCTGGCTTCCCTTGAGGTGTTTATTTTCCCCCTCCCTACAGATCTTCTCTGAAGATGATGGTGTTACACCTCCCAGGAACATCTTTTAGCCATTGGTTGGACCAAGTCCTCCTTCCCAAGCCTGCTAAAGGGTGGCCTGGCTACAGAGCTTAACTGAATCTTCTTTGTGAGTGCTTCCTGGGGGAAGGGGGTTCCTCTTCTGAAGCCCTTGGAAATTTCCCTGCTTATCTCAGCTGCTGGGATTCCCTGCGTGGCCGGGCGGTGCGGCAGGTCGCTGTGGCTAGACGAGCCCTTTATGAAGCAGGCTCTGAAGTTGTTAAATTCCATCCAGTGCCTGAGCTTTAGAGTTTATAGAGGAGACAGAATCAATAATTGCTTGGCTCAGCTGGCTTTGCTGTGTTTTGAGACTAACTGAAAATCATTATGAAACCCTGACTTTGCGCTCCAGCTTTTCAAGCTGCCCAACGCGAAGGGCTTAAAATTCCAGCACAAATGAGACGTGGCCTGAAGAAAAACACCCCTAAAGCTACAGAAAGTGGGAGCTGACTCTTCTTTCCCAGTTGTCTCAGCAAAGCTACACGTGCCTTAGCTCTGGGGTGAGGCCCTGAGTCATCGGTGGCGTTACGGGTTCACCTCGACTACTCATGGCGTGACTGATACGTGGTGGTGGCAGCGTGGCTGGTGTAACTGTGCTTGGATCCTGGGCTTTGGCTCTGTGACAGGGATGCATTTAAGTAATTCCATGCAGCCAACTGCTCTCTAACCAAATCACAACAGTCCAAACTAGATTTTGATTCAGGTCAAGGACAAACACACCCACACACAGAGATGGCTGGGCCATGGCTCCTCTGTACTGTACTAGGTTGTTACTAGGTAGAGCTCTTGTTTAGGAGTAACTAATTGTCATCATTTTACTGATGACTTCATGCTTAAATAGACCCAGCATTGAACTTTGAAAGTTCACCGACCTTGCTTAGATCTTGTTGTCTTCTTCCCACAAACATTTGGGGCTTTGGGTTTTACTTTGACATGTCTGAGGTGTCGCTCAGTCATTTGGGGTTGTTTCTTCGTGGGTTGTATTTTCTCACGTGGCTCCTGTGGTCAGGTTCTTCAGTCTGCTCCCTTAAAGCACAACGGTGCTGGGTGAGGAGACCTCAAAACCCATCATCTGATGGTGTTGTCAGAGATGAATCAGAGGTGAACTGCTGGGTATTTTCCAGGAGTTCCCCTACTCTAACTTCAGTACTGAGATGCTTAAACCAGAAGCCAAGCACTTGCATTTTTGGTCTTGGGGCTTTTCTCTAAAGGCTCTGACGTTATTTTTAGCTCCAGCTCCCTGCCAAAAAGGCTTTGTCCCTTTTGGTGTGGATTTTGGGTTGATGAATCCTGCTAGTTATGATGTCATTGCGTAGAGTGAAGTGACAGCAACAAAAATGATGCCTATACCATCTGTTACAACAGGCATGATGCACTCAGGTTAGATTTCAAGAGGATTTGGATTGTGTGTTGATGACAGAAGCTGCTCTCTGCTTAGACTTATGGCAACCTCCAGCAGAAAGCTTTTAATCACCAGGTTCTGCTGGTGGCTTTGGGCTCGAGATGACGCGTTGCGAGGTCTGAGCTAAATAGTAGGGTTGGTTTGGGGTTGGTTTTTATCAGTGTTTAATCTTTTCCTGTTGATAGAATCATAGAATGGTCTGGGTTGGAAGGGACCCCAAGGGTCACAGAGCTCCAACCCCCCTGCCACAGGCAGGGACACCAACCTCCAGGCCTGGAGCTACACAAGGTTGCCCAGGGCCCCATCATACTTGGGACTAGTGACTTGCCAAAACTGGACCTAGAGGTATCAGTGTGAATTGGTGTAATGCACTGATACCCAACGCTGGTTGAGTCCTTACCCTGGTAGCCTTACAGTAATTGTGGCCTGAAACAGAGAGGGGGCAGCTTTGCTTTCATCTGCTAAGCATTCCTCTCAAAAGATTAACTGCAAAACGTTGCTTCAACCCCCGTGGTTGGAGTTCCCAGTGAGTAGAGCAGCAGCTGAATGGGGACTCTCTCTTTGCATAATTTATCAAAGCCCTTGCTGGAGAAATGGAATTTGATGTTGGGTTGGTTTCTACACACACACACTTAAATTAGATATTAGGGGGAGGTTTTTTTACAGAGAGAGTGGTGGGGGGCTGGAAGGGGCTGCCCAGAGAGGGGGTGGGTGCCCCATCCCTGGGGGTGTTCAAGGCCAGGTTGGCTGGGGCCCTGGGCAACCTTGTGTAGCTCCAGGCCTGGAGGTTGGTGGCCCTGCCTGTGGCAGGGGGTTGGAGCTCTGTGACCCTTGGGGTCCCTTCCAACCCAGACCAGTCTGGGATTCTGTGATTCTATGAAGAGGGTAGGGGGGCTCTTCTGAGGGATCTGAACAGGCTGGACTGATGGGCTAGACCAATGGGATGAGGTTTAACAAGGCCAAGGGCAGAGTGCTGCACATGGGACAGAACAACCCCCAGCAGCTACAGGCTGGGGGGAGACTGGCTGGAGAGCTGTCAGGCAGAGAAGGACCTGGGGGTGTTGGGTAACTGTGACTGAACACGAGCCAGCAGTGTGCCCGGGGGGCCAGGGAGGCCAAGGGCATCCTGGCTTGTGTCAGCCCCAGCGTGGCCAGCAGGCCCAGGGAGGGGATTGTGCCCCTGTGCTGGGCACTGGGGAGGCTGCAGCTGGAGTGCTGGGTCCAGTTCTGGGCTCCTCAGCATCAGAAGGACAGGGAGGTCCTGGAGCGTGTCCAGAGAAGGGCAACCAGGCTGGGGAAGGGGCTGGAGGGCAAATCCTCTGAGGAGTGGTTAAATGTTCCTAAGTGGTTTGAGGTGCAGGGTTTCACGTATCTGCTTCCATTTCCAGAGGCTTTAAGCAGAGCATCTTAGCTTCAGCTCTGGAAACACCAAGTGGTGGATATAGCTGTGGAGTGGGTTGGTTTCTTTACCTGGTAGCTGGGCAGAAAGCTGGGACTTTGTGTTTGTGCTGTATTGGTGTGTCAGAGTACACGGTGCCAGGGGCTTACCTGGGCAAGAGCCAGACCCCCTGAAGAGGCCAAGTGAGTCCTCAGTGGGACTCAAGGGATAAAGTTTGGGTCCTGGGGATGCACAAAGCTTGAGCTTGGGACAGATCACTGTGTCACAGCAGGAAAAGGCTCTCTGGAGGCTTTAAAAACCAGGGGGGGGGGGGAAGTGTTCCTGCCCCCGTCGCTCCTGATAAATGCTGCCTTGTTCAAATTGCATCAACACTTGCTCTGCAACAAAGCCAGGCAGTTTGGGGATCTTCTGCTGAGGGCAACAGCCACTTTCTGGGAAGCAATTTCCCAGTAACAAAGGGGGGAGATGGATGGCCTGCCAGAGCCCAGCCCTGACGCAGTGTCATGTTGGGCTGCTGGCTCCCTGCAGCGGCTGCGGCTGGCTGAGGGGCTGGGGTCCCTCTCCTCCTCCTGAAGCTCTTCAGGGTGTTGTGAGCAGCCTCTTTGCTCTCTGCACTGCCTGCACAAGGTGCATTTGAGTTTGGAACTAAGAACTTAAAGCTGAATCCCAAGAGCTTCTCTCTGCTGCCTGTGTTTGAATCTCTAGTGCCCTGAGGCTTGAGTGCCTTGAGCGCCCTTTGGGGCTGTAGAGAGGTGGGTGATGGTCTCTTCAGCCGAGGGCCAGGAGATGGGACAAGGGGCAATGGGCTCAAGCTGCGCCAGGGCAGGGTCAGAGCAGCTGTGAGGAGAGAATTCTTCCCTGGCAGAGTTGTCAGGACCTGGCCCAGGCTGCCCAGGGAGGGAGCAAGGGGACAAGGGGAAATGGCCTCAAGCTGCACCAGGGCAGATGTATTTTGAGAGCACTGGCTGGTGTTGTACCTCTTAGTTGTGCCTGTGCAAACAGCTCAAGGGGCTCCTCCAGAGGGAGGGTGATGAAGATACCCACTAAACTTTGGGCTGCAAGGTTCACCTCTAGTGTGGAAGAGAAGTGAGGAGTGCTGCTGTGTAAGAGGACAGGGCAGCAGCAGGGATGGTTCCTTTGTCTCATTGTCCTTGGGTTCAGTCTGATTTTTTTTCCCCCTCTCACCATCTCAGGAAGATTGTTACAAAAAGCTCTGTTGTTCCTCCTCCCCATGATGTGAGTGGCTGAGGGCTTTACTCCTACCATTCTGGTGTTTTATTTAGTAGCCTCTAATGTTTAAATTTATTTTGATCATATAACTGAGGGCAGAGGAGGCATTTAGCTCCAGCTGGCAGCAAAGGTAAAGAGTCTGAGATGGGCTGTTTGTAGCTAAACTTTGAGCAGCTGTTCCCCCCGTGCTGACTTTGAGACACATTGCTCCTTACACAGTTACTCATCTATATATTTTAAGAAGATGCTGCCCAGGGAGGGGGCTGAGTCCCTGCCCCTGGGTGTGTTTAACAGAGGGGAGATGAGGTGCTCAGGGAGCTGGTTCAGCTTAGGATGGGAATGGTTGGACTCAGTGATCTTAAAGGTCTTTTCCAACCTGTGAGAACTAACTTTGGGCACGTGGAGAGGCCCCAAAGCAATGGACTCTGCTTATTATTGTGCTGCTTGTTCCTGCCTCTCTGGGCTGGTATGTACATCCCTTTTCTTGACAGGTGTAATGCCAAAAATACACCCCCCAACAGCATCATGCCACTGGATAGTCAGACCATTTTCTTTGCTGTCCAGGCTTTAGAACTGCCAGGCAGCCCTGACACACAGGAGTTTGTTTTGTGCCTGTTACTAAACCTGTTTTCCTCCCAGAACTGGTGTTACTGAGTGCAGTATTCCTCAGGTATAACTAAGATGGTTGGTAAAGAGCTCCTTTGGGCTCAGTGTTCTGGTTTGGGAGGTTTTGGGGTTGGTTTTTTGTTCTATGAAGATGTCCAAAACGTGGCTGTGAGACTGAGATCTGTTTCTATCTGCCTCCTGTTATTGCATCATCAAGCTGTGGTTTCAAAAGTGGCTTTTTCAAGTTCTGTTAATGATTGGAGGCATCTGAGTATCTTCCTTAGTGCTGACACACAGCAGTGATTTGCCTGCTTAATATTTACAACCAGGATGACTCCAGAGCTGTGTTTCTGGGTTAAAAAAACACCTTATTGGGCCAGTCAAGCAGTGAAAAACAAACCCACTGCTCCCCAGGGTTAGAACTCTCCCTCCTTTGACTTTCAGTGAGTGCTGTTGGAACTGCTCAGCCCGTGGGTAGGAAAATGGAGAGTGGCACAGAGCATCAATGCACAGATCAATCTCTCCTCGGGCCCAGGCCTGGTGATGGGGTTTACAGGGCAAGTCAAGCGTTTCCACTGCTGTCTGTATCTGCTTGTAGAGTCAAGGAAAGCCAAACTTGCTTGTGATGGCTCACCATCTCTCTCTCTTTCTCTCTCTCTTGCTTCTGTGGGTATTGCATTGAATAACAGCATCTGAGCAGGCAAAAAAATGCTTCTCTGTGAAAGGAGAGGATCCTCCCCCTCTGCTCTGCCCTGGCCAGGCCCCACCTGGAGCATTGTGTCCAGTTCTGGGCTCCCTGGGATAAACCAGCCAGGGATCTCCTGGAGAGAGTCCAGAGGAGGCTACAAAGGGGATGAAGGGCCTGGAGCATCTCCCCTGTGAGGAAAGGCTGAGTGAGCTGGGGCTGTTCAGCCTGGAGAGAAGCAGCCTGAGAGGGGATCTGATCAATGGGTCTAAAGATCTGAAGGGTGGGACACAGGGGGCCATGGGCAGCCTCTGCTCAGTGTCTGTGGGGACAGGACAAGGGGTGATGGGCTCAAGTTGGAGCTCAGGGAGGTGTGGAGTCTCCTTCTCTGGAGATCTTCCAGCCCTGCCTGGACCTGTGCAACCTGTTGGGAAGGGACCCCAAGGGTCACAGAGCTCCAACCCCCCTGCCACAGGCAGGGACACCAACCTCCAGGCCTGGAGCTACACAAGGTTGCCCAGGGCCCCATCCAACCTGGTCCTGAACACCCCCAGGGATGGGGCACCCACCCCCTCTCTGGGCAGCCCCTTCCAGCCCCTCACCACTCTCTCTGCCCTGGGATGTGACGCAGCCCAAGGACCTGGACAGTTCAGCGTGTGAAATCAGATGTGGTTGTGTGATGCAGAGAACAGGTTAAATGGGAAATATTTCAAGCTCCAGGCCAGCTTCTGTTGAACTAGTTTTACTTCTCTGGTTGGGCAAAATCAATGAAGGGGATCTCAGCCCAGCCAGCTTGGGTCTGTGCTATAAATTACCACTTAATTTTCTAATAGCATTAAGCAGTTATTCTAAGTAGAGATCTGTTGCTTCCCTTAAAGCAAGTGTTTAATATATCCATTAGAGTTGGGCATGCTAGCCCAGCTCTGGTATGGTGCTGTGACTGTGAAAACCTGGCTGATAAATGAATGCTTTTGCAATAAAATGCTACTAAATTAGTCAGGGTTGCTTTGAAAGAGTGAAAAAATTGCATTCCACTAAGTCTTTCCTGAGGTCTTTTGCTCTCTGGGACCCTGCTCAGACCTTTTGGGGTGCTTCCTGGAGCACAGGGAGTTCCACACCAATGTGGGGAAGAACTTTTCCCCAGTGAGGGTGAGGGAGCCCTGGGACAGGCTGCCCAGGGGGTGTGGAGTCTCCTTCTCTGGAGAGATTCCAGCCCTGTCTGGACACCGCCCTGTGTGCCCTGTCCTAGGGACCCTGCTTTGGCAGGGGGCTGGACCCAAGAGCTCTGGAGGTCCCTCCCAACCCCTGTGATTCTCTGATTCCAGGTTGGAAATGTCATTTGGACTGTTTGGAAGGAATAATTACTGATTCATTTCTTGGGTTTTGTGCTTTCCCCCACCCCTATCAAACTGTGACTTTAGGGATGGGAAGCCCTGGGCAACCTTGTGTAGCTCCAGGGCTGGAGGTTGGTGGCCCTGCCTGTGGCAGGGGGGTTGGAACTGTGTGATCCCTGGGGTCTCTTCCAGCCCATTCTGTGTTTCTAAATGATCAGCATGGCCCACAGAGCTCGAGCAGAGTTAGTGATGCCCATTGAATCATTTCATCATAGGGAAGCCGGTGTGCAGCCTAATTATGGGCTGTAATCATTCCTGATGAGTGTTTGATCACGTTCCCAAACACTTGCAGCCCATGCCCACAAATCACCCAGCTGAACAGCATCTCTAAAGGGAGGGGAACATGAGCTCATGAGGGCTGGAAGCCAAACTGCCTTACAGACTGTGTTCCTGCTCCCTATCGCCATGCGTGCGGCCCTTTGTTATCTGGAGCGGTCAGATGGGTGGTGAGGCTGAGGAACCACAAGGTTCCTGCACTGGGCTCAGCACTGCAGGGGGTTTGCTGACGCTCTCTGGGAGCTTCATGCCACCTCTAAAAGAAATAGGCTGGTTTTAGGGTGTGTTTCATAGTGGTTTGGGGTTTTTTTTTGTTCCTTCTTGGGATGCTGAACCACTTCAAAGAGCTGGTAAAGGTTGGGGCTTTGCCTGCCTGGTGTGAATCACAGAGTCGTAGGGGTTGGAAGGGACCTGAAAGTTCTTCTGCATGTTGGTGCAGAACTCCCTGTGCCCTAATTTGCAGCCATTGCCCCTTGTCCTGTCTCCACAGACACTGAGAAGGGGCGGCCCATGTCCCCCTGTGTCCCACCTTTCAGATCTTTATAAGATCCCCCTCTTAGTCTTCTCTTCTCAAGACTGAGCAGCCCCAGCTTACTCAGCCTTTCCTCACAGGGGAGATGCCCCAGGCCCTTCATCCCCTTCGTAGCCTCCTCTGGACTCTCTCCAGGAGATCCCTGGCTGGTTTATCCCAGGGAGCCCAGAACTGGACACAATGCTCCAGGTGGGGCCTGACCAGGGCAGAGCAGAGGGGGAGGATCCCCTCCTGTGACCTGCTGCCCACACTCCTCTTGCTGCCCCCAGGATCCCATTGTCCTTCTTGGCCCCGGGGCACACTGCTGGCTCATGGCCACCCTGTCACCCACCAGCACCCCCAGGTCCTTCTCCACAGAGCTCCTCTCCAGCAGCTCCCCCCCAGCCTGTCCTGATTCCAGCAGTTATTCCTTCCCAGGTGCCAGACTCTCCACTTGCTTCTGTTAAACCCCACCTGGTCTCTCCCTGCCCAGCTCTCCAGCCTGGCCAGGTCTGTGTCCTGTGTGTCAGCCACTCCTCCCAGCTCTGTGTCATCAGTGTTAATGAATTACCCGTGTCACTCCTGTCCCCTCAGGAGTCAGGGGTGAGATGTCCATGTGTGTGTGACTCCCGGATGGGTTTTAATTCAGACGTTATTTCTGCTTGGAACAAATTGTTTTGAGGTGATGAAAGATTTCATAAATCTACGTTTCTGGGTATTATGGGATGCCTGTAGCCTGGTAACTGTGGACATTTATATTTGTGAACTCAGGTGTAGCTGGAGTGCCTTGAGATGGAAAGGACTCATTATTGAAGCACGTGGGGATGGTACTTGCAGACTAGCACAGCTCTGGACTGACCCGTGTGTGTGCTGGCAGCAGTGCAACCTTTCCCCAGGACCAGTGGTGGTGCATCCCAACAGCTCTATAACCAATGTCAGACCTGGAGGGAGAGGTAGAGGTTTTTCTGAAGAGGAGTGAAATGCCATGATATCATAGACACGTTGCTTAGGTTGTGTTATGTAGCTCCTGATTGTCCAGGGAGGTGAAATTATCCTGTGGACATTGTCTTCAGAATCCCAGCATCCAGGTTGGAAAAGCCCTTTAAGATCATTGAGTCCAACCATTCCTGTCCTGTGCTAAAGCGGCTCCCTGAGCACCTCATCTCCCCTCTGTTAAACACACCCAGGGGCAGGGACTCAGCCCCCTCCCTGGGCAGCCTGGGCCAGGCCCTGACAACTCTGCCAGGGAAGAATTCTCTCCTCACAGCTGCTCTGACCCTGCCCTGGCGCAGCTTGAGCCCATTGCCCCTTGTCCCAGCTCCTGGCCCCTGGCTGCAGAGACCAGCGCCCACCTCTCTGCACCCTCCTGGCAGGGCAGGGGAGGTGGGGAGAAGGGCTCCCCCCAGCCTGTAGCTGCTGGGGGTTGTTCTGTCCCATGTGCAGCACTCTGCACTTGGCCTTGTTAAACCTTATCCCGTTGGTCTCAGCCCATGGATCCAACCTGTTCAGATCCCTCAGAAGAGCCTCCCTACCCTCAAGCAGATCAACACTTCCTCCCAGCTTGGTATTATCTCCAGATTTACTGAGGGAACACTCACAATCCCTTCATCAGGGTTTCAGTGGATGATTTAGCATATGAGGACAGGTTAACTCATGCTGATGTTTCCATTTGCTGGCTGGCTAACAAGGTGTCTTGAGTCTCCATGGATCAGGTGCCCAAATAATTACATGGGGGAGCATTAATTAGCTTTGCACATGAGGCAGAATGACAACATGGATTGGAGCGGTGAGGGGTTGAGGGTTAAACCCAGCTGAGCCCCCTGACAGAGACCTTAGCCCAGTCACTTGACTTGAGGCTGTAGTTTAGCCCAGCTGTGGCTGGGTCTGGTGTCCATGTGCTGGGATGCAGAATGGCTCTGTGGAGAAGGGCCCTGTCACTGTGCTCTGCTGAGAAGGGGAAGGAAGCTGCCCAGAGCACAGCCACAGCCATGGGATGTGAAACCCAGTCCCCATGTCCCTGTGAGGGGGGGAAGGCAGCCCTGCTGCTCTGGACCTCCCTGTAAGGCTTACTAGTGGCACCAGAGCACTGCAGACCTCTTCTCTCAGCCTTGGATTCTCTGGGTGGCTTTTGTGGTAGGCTCTTCCAGTGGTGGCTGTTATGTGGGAGCTGTGGGAGCTGGAGGTCTGTCACTTCATCTGGTGTAAAGGACTCTGCTCTGGCTAAGGTAACACTCAGGGAATGTTCCAGCTGGGTCCTGCTGGACTCTGTCTCTCCAGCAGTAGAAAAGAGGATGCCAGAGGCAACCACCATCTTGCACAAACAACTTCAGGAAGCCAAGGCTGGACTTGGATAGTGGTTTTTACTGAATTTGATCCCTGCTTCCCAAGACTTAACTACACACCAGCACTGCCTGCAGCCCTGCTTTCCCTATCAGCCTGGAGCAGCTTGTGAGTGTGAATGTCTGACAGGGAGATTATCAGAGCAGTGACTCACGTAGGCTTGGTTTATGGAACGTGATAAACTAGAGGAGGAGAGGGAAAACAATTTCCTATCTCCTTAGAGCAAATTACAGGGGCAAAAAAAAAAGGCTGTCCCTGAGTCAGAGGTACCAGACGCTCCCATTTTCTTCGAGGGCAGAGCAGTAGGGGAGGGTTTAGGGTTTAGCATAGGATGGGAATGGTTGGAATCGATCTTGCAGCTCTGAAGGTCAGTGGCATCCTGGGCTCCATCAGCAGAGGGGTGGCAGCAGGGACAGGGAGGGGATTGTCCCTCTCTGCTCTGCCCTGGGGAGGCCCCAGCTGGAGTCCTGTGTCCAGAGCTGGGGCCCCAGGACAAGAAAGATGTGGGACTGGTGGAGAGGGGTCAGAGGAGCCCCGGAGGGGATCAGAGGGCTGGAGCAGCTCCCCTACGGAGAGAGGCTGAGGGAGCTGGGCTGGCTCAGCCTGGAGAAGAGAAGGCTGTGGGGGGACCTCATTGCAGCCTCCCAGTCCCTGAAGGGAGCAGAGGAACAGGAGGGGAATCAGCTTGTTCAAGGGCAGAGACTGGCAGGACAAGGGGGCTGGAGTGAAGCTGGAGGAGGGAAGGGTGAGAGGAGAGATTAGGGGGAAGTTCTTTGCAGAGAGAGTGGTGAGGGGCTGGAAGGGGCTGCCCAGAGAGGGGGTGGGTGCCCCATCCCTGGGGGTGTTCAAGGCCAGGTTGGCTGGGGCCCTGGGCAACCTTGTGTAGCTCCAGGCCTGGAGGTTGGTGTCCCTGCCTGTGGCAGGGGGTTGGAGCTCTGTGATGCTTGGGATCCCTTCCAACCCAGACCATCCTCTGATTCTCTGATCTTAAAGGTCTCTTCCAACCTCGTGCTTCTGTGATTCAGGCTCCAGTGCTGTTTTGCTCTTTGTAACTCTGACGTTGCCTGTTGGCACACAGGAAAGCCCATAGCTTGTCTCTTGAACTTCCTAGTGCTTGAGGCAGCAGGTTAGCTGTGAACAGCAGGGATTTAACTCCAAACCCCACCCCAGGGAGAGCCCCAGAGCTCCCACGCTGCTTCTCTGCCGGTGCAGGATCCTCTATGGCAAGAAGTCACTGAAGGACGAGCAGGATGAGAACTCTGCCTGTTCCAACAAGCCCAACTCAAGCCAAAAGCTGCTTCACTGAGATTTCTGCCATGGAAATTCAAAAGCAAACACGGGGCTGGTATTATCAGCTCACACCAGATCTGCCTGAGGACAATAATTCTTCCTGCCTTGGCCCCCTGCCCACCTGCATTATTGTAATTATCAGCAATTTAAAAAAAAAAAATTAAAAAAATAAAGCAATAAAGCTGGGATGAGCTGCTGGTCTGTAGATTTACTGCCTGCTGTGTCAGGCATTCATTAGCCTTCCTGGGCTCAGGCCACCTCACTGCTGAATAAAGGCAGGAAGGGAAGCTGAGGAAACAAAGCCTGAAGCACTGTTTGGATGGGGGATTGGAAGCTCTTGCTTGTGATTACAAGTTATAAAATCCCAAACTGAGGTGAATTCGAAGTTATTCTGTTCAGAGGTTCTTGCACACTGAGTCCCTGGGCTGACTTCCCTCTCTCTTGAAGTGTAGCCTTGGTTTCCTGAGCTCTGGCTTGTTGTGACTGTGAATTCTCAGGTGAGATTGACTGTGATGGACACGGGGTGCAAGGGCTGTGTGGGGTGGTGAGACCTGGCAAGGCTCAGCTCTACAATCCCCACCCAGCTGTTCTCCTGAAAGCTCCAGCCTAATGCTTCCCATTGGATCTCTGTGTTAGAGTTTGTGATGGCAGCATCTCTTCCTGATGACTTTTTTTTCTTGTTTCTTTGTTTAATCTGCCTTCTGCCAAGGGCTGGCCTCTCCTTAAGGAAGGAGAGGTGCCCAGGAGCTTCAGCTGTGTAGACAGCAGTAATGTGGGGCGTGCAGCTGGACTTCAGAGCAGCTGACTGTTCCCACGTGATAGCTACAGATGTGGAGCAGAGTTGAGGTGCTGGAACCTGTTCTCTTCTCTGGACAGGCCAGAAAATGTATTTTTAGGAAAAAAAAAAAATAGGCAATGTAGGGGGTTGGGGTTTGGGGTTTTTTTTTAGTTTCTTTTCCCCTCCCTCCTTTCATGAAGTGTAGTTAAACTGCGTAGGGACTGTGCTGAACATCATGTTCTGAAGTCCCTCAGGTTATGCTTCATCTGCATTCTGATTTAATAACCATAGAATCACAGGATGATGATCTGGGTTGGAAGGGACCCCAAGGGTCACAGAGCTCCAACCCCCCTGCCACAGGCAGGGCCACCAACCTCCAGGCCTGGAGCTACACAAGGTTGCCCAGGGCCCAGATAGGAATTGCTACAGGTTGTTGTACCCAGCATTGAAGTAGAGGAATAGTAGAGAGCAGAAATGAGTTGAGTTCAGGAAAAAATCCTTCCTAAAGCACAGCAGTGTGGTGTGCTGTGCCCATAATCTCTCTAGCCTTGCCATCCCTCCTTTGAGATGGTGGATACTTGCAGGAAGAAAAGGCAGGGTGCTTTATCACACATACAAACAGGAGGGGAATCAGCTTGTTAAAGAGTAGACAATGGCAGGACAAAGGGGGATGGAGTGAAGCTGGAGGAGGGAAGGGTGAGAGGAGAGATGAGGGGGAAGTTCTTTGCAGAGAGAGTGGTGAGGGGCTGGAAGGGGCTGCCCAGAGAGGGGGTGGGTGCCCCATCCCTGGGGGTGTTCAAGGCCAGGTTGGCTGGGGCCCTGGGCAACCTTGTGTAGCTCCAGGCCTGGAGGTTGGTGTCCCTGCCTGTGGCAGGGGGGTTGGAGCTCTGTGATCCTTGGGGTCCCTTCCAACCCATGCCATTCTCTGATTCTATGATCAGGGCATGGAGCCCAGGCATCTGGATGGGTACAGCTCACCCATCAAGCCCTCTGTCACAAGCTGAAGAGGCCAGTAGTAAATAAAAGGCTGGATACTTGGGCAGAGATGCTTCCATCAGAGAAGGAGAAGATTTAGGGGTTCAAATTCCAGTGTTTCAGGACCATAAATCAGGCACTGTGTGACAGGGTGAGGAATTTAACTGACATTAACTGGCCAGAGATTTACGTGTTTATGGAATCAAATGCTACCTTGGTCTTGGAAAGCAATCTGGATCATCCAATTAGACCCAAAAGCAGAGCAGAATTTATCATGAAACATCTCATAAAACTGATTGCCAGCGAGGAAACTCATAGTTTATGTAACAGTCTCTTCCCAAAGAATATTCTTCTTGCTCTTATGTTAAAGATATCATTCATGGGATAGTAGCTCCTAAACTGATGTTCACCAAGGATGTACCCAACTGGATGACTTCCCTTCTGTTATGTGTAGGTTGCCCCCCCTGAGCTGCCAGCCTGCTTATTTGAGAGATGGAATAGATGCTCCCCAGCACTAGAAGAGCTGGCTGTTTCCATTTATGGCTGGGAAATTCCCAGAGAAAACCATGCTCTCAGTTTGGTCATCCCTCTGCTATGTGGAGCAGGGGAATTCTCTGAAGTGTACTGAAGAGCTTAATGAAGGATAGGGCTTTATCCCAAGCTTTGTGCTGGCTTATGTGTTGTTCCCTTTTCCAAAATGATGCTTGACTGGAGGCTGGCATCATCAGGCTGAGCAATACACTTCCATGTTTGGTACCCCAGAGGCAATTGTGGGGGGCAACAGCAACTTTGTCCCAAAACCTCTTGTTAGGTGACTTCAGTAACAGTGTTGGAGGTTTGGCTTCTGCTGTTAGGATGATCTGCCTGAGGGTAGGGAGGCTCTTCTGAGGGATCTGAACAGGCTGGATCCATGGGCTGAGACCAACAGGATGAGGTTTAACCAGGCCAAGGGCAGAGTGCTGCACATGGGACAGAACAACCCCCAGCAGCTACAGGCTTGGGGGAGACTGGCTGGAGAGCTGTCAGGCAGAGAAGGACCTGGGGGTGTTGGGTGACTGTGGCTGAACACGAGCCAGCAGTGTGCCCGGGGGGCCAGGAAGGCCAAGGGCATCCTGGCTTGTGTCAGCCCCAGCGTGGCCAGCAGGCCCAGGGAGGGGATTGTGCCCCTGTGCTGGGCACTGGGGAGGCTGCAGCTGGAGTGCTGGGTCCAGTTCTGGGCTCCTCAGCATCAGAAGGACATGGAGGTCCTGGAGCGTGTCCAGAGAAGGGCAACCAGGCTGGGGAAGGGGCTGGAGGGCAAATCCTCTGAGGAGCGGCTGAGGGAGCTGGGGGTGTTGAGCCTGGAGAAGAGGAGGCTGAGGGGAGCCCTTCTCCCCACCTCCCCTGCCCTGCCAGGAGGGTGCAGAGAGGTGGGCGCTGGTCTCTCCAGCCAGGGGCCAGGAGCTGGGACAAGGGGCAATGGGCTCAAGCTGCGCCAGGGCAGGGTCAGAGCAGCTGTGAGGAGAGAATTCTTCCCTGGCAGAGTTGTCAGGGCCTGGCCCAGGCTGCCCAGGGAGGGGGCTGAGTCCCTGCCCCTGGGTGTGTTTAACAGAGGGGAGATGAGGTGCTCAGGGAGCTGCTTTAGCACAGGACAGGAACGGTTGGACTCGATGAGCTTAAAGGGCTTTTCCAGCCTGGTGATGCTGTGCAATTCTCAGGGCCCTGGTCTCTCATGGCAGAGATGACAACACTAAATGAAGTGAGTGATGTGTTTGGCAGCTGGAGTGGATTGTCAGTGGGGGAAAAATTGAAGCCCATTACTCAAAAACCTTCTCTTTCAGGTCACGGGGTTAAAGATTCAGCTGGTGTATCTCAAAGTTCATTAACTTTGCAACTGAAGAACAGTTTTTTCTTTATTATTATTTTTTTTCCCCCCTTTTGATTAAAAGTGATGAAATCAGGCAAGTAATTAGTGTCGTTTGTTGAGCTGTGAATTGGGGCTTAGCCTGTTCTGGTAGCTAGGGCAACAGCACTCAACTGATATGCAAACTATTTGAGCAATCCATGGAGGAGGAGGAGGAGGAGGAGGAATGATACCTTTGCCACAGTATGGAGGTGTCAGGCCAGAGAAAGAGAGAGAGAGACAGAGCAAAACTAACCCGGAGCTCACATCAGTATGTAAATAGGGGCTGGCCAGGGTTGCAGGAGGTCGGTATGTGTTTGAACAGGAGCTGCTGTGGCTGGATTACCCATGGGTGTTTCTGCACCTCCTGCTCAGGCACTTTACCTTGTTTTGCTGCGTACTTGTGAAGTTTGCTTTGAAGAACCCAAGGTTTCCAGCATGGGTGGTGCTAATGATCTCCAAACCCATCCTGACACGTAGGCTTTATTCTCCTTTGATGTCCTGGATTCTTCTTCCTGGGGCTTGTACTTGCTGCATACTTGATCTGCCCTGTGAGGATAGACTGAAAGAACTGGGGCTGTTCAGCCTGGAGAGAAGCAGCCTGAGAGGGGATCTGAGCAATGGGTATAAAGATCTGAAGGGTGGGACACAGGGGGACATGGGCAGCCTCTGCTCAGTGTCTGTGGGGACAGGACAAGGGGCGATGGCCTCAAGTTGGAGCACAGGGAGTTCCCCACCAATGTGGGGAAGAACTTCTTCCCAGTGAGGGTGAGGGAGCCCTGGGACAGGCTGCCCAGGGGGTGTGGAGTCTCCTTCTCTGGAGAGATTCCAGCCCCATCTGGACACCGCCCTGTGTGCCCTGTCCTAGGGACCCTGCTTTGGCAGGGGGCTGGACCCCATGAGCTCTGGGGGTCCCTTCCCACCCCTACAGCTCTGTGACTCTGTGATCTTGGGTCTCTTCTTGTTCTTTCTGGCATGGAGCTTGCCTCTTGGAGTTAAACTTGTAGCCTTGTCATAAACCAGAGCTGTGTTGCAGTTGGTTCCTTTAACCTGTCAGGTCTCATTCTGGCTTCCCAGCAGCACTGGGGGCCACAGTGGTGGTTGCTTGGAGAGAGATTAAAAACAACCCTCCTACCAAGTTCAGGTGGCTGCATGTTTATAGAGTGATGGGGGATCTTCTGAATCAGGACAGTGGGGAGGAAGGCAATGCAGGAGCCTGGGTTTGGCTGAGGGGGTGTCAGTGGATGCTTGCTGGAAGCACCTGTGTGTCCTTCTGCCCCACAGTGTGTAACTGTCTCCTCTCTGTTAGGACAGAGAGTACCACAAACATCCCTGCTCTAAACTTGAAAGTATATACGACCTTGGAAGTGTTTTTATTACTGGGACATGGATGCTGGTAGCTCATATATAGGTCAATGTTCTGTTACTTTCTGATCTGTGCCAAAACTTGCTCTCCTTGGGAGAAAGGGTTGGAGTAAATAGAAACTGCTGGTGTAAGACTGTTTGTTTCTCTTAAGTGATGTGTGGCTGAAGAGTTATTAAAGCTCAGGGGGGAATCTTCCTGAAGCTACAATGTGAATTTATCCTCTTGTGTCTCAGGTTGGTCTTAGCCCCCAGCACTAGCCCCTGTGTTCAGTGCTGAACAACCCTCGGCTCCTCTGAGTGTTGAAACAGCTTATCTCCAAGCAGTGATTCTGCTTGGAAATGGGGAGGGGGAGAAAGGAGCTAATTATAATGGAGTTAATGTTTTCCTGTTATCCAGCCCCTCAGAGCTGATGACCATCCAGCTGAAATCTTGTGCTGCTTTATCTGCTTTAAGGATACATGTAGTGATATAAGCCCATGGGGACATGCTGGTGATAGGGAATGAATCAGAGGATGGTCTGGGTTGGAAGGGACACCAAGGGTCACAGAGCTCCAACTCCCCTGCCACAGGCAGGGACACCAACCTCCAGGCCTGGAGCTACACAAGGTTGCCCAGGGCCCCCTCCAACCTGGCCTTGAACACCCCCAGGGATGGGGCACCCACCCCCTCTCTGGGCAGCCCCTTCCAGCCCCTCACCACTCTCTCTGCAAAGAACTTCCCCCTAATCTCTCCTCTCACCCTTCCCTCCTCCAGCTTCACTCCAGCCCCCTTGTCCTGCCAGTCTCTGCCCTTGAACAAGCTGATTCCCCTCCTGTTCCTCTGCTCCCTTCAGGGACTGGGAGGCTGCAATGAGGTCTCCCCACAGCCTTCTCTTCTCCAGGCTGAGCCAGCCCAGCTCCCTCAGCCTCTCTCTGCAGGGGAGCTGCTCCAGCCCTCTGATCCCCTCCGTGGCTCCTCTGACCCCTCTCCAACAGTCCCAGGTAGAGGAAGAAGCCACCAGGATTAGTTATTTGTCTTCAGATAGCAGGTGGTGACCACCTCGCTGGTGAAACCTCACCAGCTTGAAGGAGAACGGTTACAAAAGAGGTTTGTGAGGTTCTGCTGATCCCAGGATTAAGCAGGAATTCTCTGAGAAGATGCCAGAGGGGTTTCTGGTTCTTTGAGTTGTTCTGCTTTGGATCAGATAAACCCAAAAAGTATGTTGATTGCTTTGTTTGTCTTTGCAGGCGCTGGCAGCAAATGCTGGGACAGGGTTTGCCGTGGCCGAGCCTCAAATCGCCATGTTCTGTGGGAAGCTGAACATGCATGTGAACATCCAGACTGGGAAGTGGGAACCAGGCACCAAGAGCTGCTTAGGAAGAAAGGAAGAGATTCTCCAGTACTGCCAGGAGGTGAGTTTTTCTGTGTGACCTTCACTGCTGTGAAGGATTCAGATCCCAATTTCACAGAATCACCAGGTTGGAAGAGACCTTTGAAGATCATCAAGTCCAACCATTCCCATCCTAAGCTGAACCAAATTTCCAAATTAACCCTGTAGGAGACTAATTTGGTTTGATTAGCTGAGTTCCCTGGACTGTTGGGCTGTGTTACTGCCCAGGAAGGACAGGGAGGATGCTGCAAGTGGGATTTAGGAGCTACCTAAATCCACTGAGAGACCTCACTGGGCTGTGGGGACAGGACAAGGGGTGATGGCCTCAAGTTGGAAGAACTTCTTCCCAGTGAGGGTGAGGGAGCCCTGGGACAGGCTGCCCAGGGGGTGTGGAGTCTCCTTCTCTGGAGAGATTCCAGCCTTGTCTGGACACCGCCCTGTGTGCCCTGTCCTAGGGACCCTGCTTTGGCAGGGGGTTGGACCCCATGAGCTCTGGAGGTCCCTTCTGATCCCTATGATTCTGTGATTCTGATGTAGATCAGCTTCCACTACCCCAAAAGGTCTTTTGTCTGGGAGTCAGAGAGGTACCAGGGGTTTCTCCACACTTTCCACATCTGAGCTGGTCAACCAGCACCTGCTCCATCCATGCAGAATGGAGCCTGACACTGACTATAATTACAGGGTGGCTGCCTTGTTCTTGGGGACACATCCAGAGCAGCCAGACCAGGAGAAAAATACTTTCATCAACATGTTGATGGTGTTTTTTTGGCTCCTTGTGCTTCCTTGTCAAAAATGCAGTCTCCTTTTGGTGTGCTCCAGATAGACTGCTGCATATTGGCCTTCATAAGTGCCTTTAATTGCTCTGCTGAGCTGACAGGCACATAAAATACCACAGGGAATAGTGTTCTGCTTTTTTTTTAAATGGCCAAGTGCTACAAGCAGACCATGTGTGGACTGGAAAACATCTAAAACTGATTTACAGAGCTGATAGAACTGTGGCTGCGTTTGGTTCGTGTCGCTGAAGCCTAAATATAAGTTGGCATCTGAACTTGAGAACTCAACCAGGACCTAGGGATGGTATTAATGCATCACAAATAGAGCAGGCACAAGGTAACCTGAGGAGGTAAGTGTATCTTGGCTTGGCAAGTGATGGGAGAGTCTGAAGATGTCACCAAACCCTGTTTGGTGGAGATTGCTCTCTTCCAGCACAGCACCAGCCAGCACAGGGAGGATAAATTCTGCTCCTCTGCTACCATGCAGAGCCAAACACCCCAGCCTAGTGCTGGGCAAGGCTCTAGGCCCTGACCTGGCTTTCTCCTGCCACAGAGTGGTGACAAAATGCCCTGTGTGACCAAACAGATGGGAGCTTTTTTTATGCCTTCAGCTGTTGTGAGCTTGATCCAGAGGAGAACATGAGTCCATGGGCAGCTTTGAACTTGGCTTTGTGTGGCCAATCAGCCTCACTGCCTCTGGGTAGGAGCTGCTTTGTCCTTTCCAGAGACAAACCTATCCTTGTGTGTCTTGTTGAACAGATGTATCCAGACCTTCAGATCACAAACGTGGTGGAAGCCAATCAACCTGTCAGCATCAACAGTTGGTGCAAGAAAGGGAAGAAGCAGTGCAAGGACCACGCTCACATTGTCGTGCCCTACAAGTGCCTGGGTGAGTGTGGTTTGGGAGGTGCTCATGATGTGATGTGATGTCCCCCTGTTCTTGGGGGAGGCACAAAGAAATGCCTCCACACAGAGAACAATGTCAGCTATGAGGTTTCTCTCCTATCAGGTTGCCATTTCCACGTCCAGCTTCTGCTTGGGCATTTTTATTTCCACAAGATGGAACTCTGCCTTTCTCCACCAGCTTGAGAGCAGCTGTGGTGGAATAATGGTGCCTGGCATGAAAAATAAATCCCTGTTCTCTCTTGCAACTGCCATAAAAACCTGAAGGCTGTTGTCTTTGAGCATCACGAAGACACTGGGATTTAATACTCTGATCCTCATTTGGTGAAGCTTTCATATTTTGTTGCCTTGGAGATTTAAAGGTTCTGTGTGTTCAGGCTTCCTGCCTTGGTCTTGGCAAGAAACCTCTCTTCTATTTCAGTGACTATATTTAAACTTTGCTGTTTCAAAGCAGCCCTGCTTCTTGCAGCTGTATCCCATGTCCCTGCTTTGAACTCTGAGATAAACCCTGATGGATCTCATGGTGCTTTCCAAAATCTCTCCACCCACTTGTATCAGGGATCTTGTTTAGCTTGTTTTGCCCCCTGAGTTGTGCCTGGTGCTGTGTGTGTTCACAGCATCACCAGGCTGGAAAAGCCCTTTAAGCTCATGGAGTCCAACCATTCCTGTCCTGTGCTAAACCAGCTCCCTGAGCACCTCATCTCCCCTCTGTTAAACACACCCAGGGGCAGGGACTCAGCCCCCTCCCTGGGCAGCCTGGGCCAGGCCCTGACAACTCTGCCAGGGAAGAATTCTCTCCTCACAGCTGCTCTGACCCTGCCCTGGCGCAGCTTGAGCCCATTGCCCCTTGTCCCAGCTCCTGGCCCCTGGCTGAAGAGACCAGCGCCCACCTCTCTGCACCCTCCTGGCAGGGCAGGGGAGGTGGGGAGAAGGGCTCCCCTCAGCCTCCTCTTCTCCAGGCTCAACACCCCCAGCTCCCTCAGCCGCTCCTCAGAGGATTTGCCCTCCAGCCCCTTCCCCAGCCTGGTTGCCCTTCTCTGGACACGCTCCAGGACCTCCCTGTCCTTCTGATGCTGAGGAGCCCAGAACTGCACCCAGCACTCCAGCTGCAGCCTCCCCAGTGCCCAGCACAGGGGCACAATCCCCTCCCTGGGCCTGCTGGCCACGCTGGGGCTGACACCAGCCAGGATGCCCTTGGCCTTCCTGGCCCCCCGCGCACACTGCTGGCTCCTGTTCAGCCGCAGTCACCCAACACCCCCAGGTCCTTCTCTGCCTGACAGCTCTCCAGCCACTCTGCCCCCAGCCTGTAGCTGCTGGGGGTTGTTCTGTCCCATGTGCAGCACTCTGCACTTGGCCTTGTTAAACCTCATCCTGTTGGTCTCAGCACAAGTCTTGTGCCATGTTGGAGAGTCCAGTTGCTGGGAGCATCTGGTGGGATTTGTGTCTGTATCTCAGGTGAGCCTGTGGTTAGAGGGAAGAGGATGCAAACAGACCTGCAGAGCTGGAAGCAGTATTTTCTGCTAGGCAATCGTGAAGTCCTTCATAAACCCCAAAATTTGCTGTGCATGTGTCCTGGGAGGAAGATGTTTGTCTCTGTAGATGTAGAAATGGAGGTTTGAGAATCTGGCTGATTATACCCAGAACTTCTCATGGAAATAAGGATGAAAGCAGCATCTCTGGATTTCTAAGGAATCATCTCTTCTAGAAATAATCCACCCCCAAGCCTATTCTCCAGCTGAAAAAATAAGCTGATTTTAGTGATGCTGCCCTAAAATTTGATAAGCATTAAACTATCTGCTGAAGTTTTTAATTAGAGTCTTTCACAGTGTTCCTGCCACGTACAGCCCTGCCCAGGAGGCAGCTCTGGTTCTTCCCAGCTGA
Source organism: Gallinula chloropus (assembly GCF_964237585.1). Lineage (NCBI taxonomy): Eukaryota > Metazoa > Chordata > Aves > Gruiformes > Rallidae > Gallinula > Gallinula chloropus. The sequence goes on along the minus strand of NC_140109.1, from coordinate 6,463,761 downwards.
GCTGCCAGTCCATCTGTGTATAAAATAGCTTTTCACTGTCTTTCCCAGCCCACAGATCACTTGCTGTAAATAGATGATGTGTTTCTCTGGGGTGTGTATGAATTCTTCCTGATTGTAGTCAAACCATGTTATGGGTTTTTTTTTGTTCCCATTCCTGCATGAATGCACAGTCTGTTGAGGTAGGATCTTGCTGTCATCTCTTGGTTAACCTTCTCCTGCCTCCCCCACCTATGAAAGCTCTTTTGTATTTCAGAGGTGAAGGGGGGGTGGGGGATGAAGAGGAGAACCCATTAGCACTCTCACTGAACTGTAAAATAAAGGTAACAATAGGATGATGGGAACAGGGCTGAGCCTGGTGAGGTGTGAAAAGACAGAGTGCTGACAGTTCTGAGGAGGCTGCTAGGTGGCATGGAAACACCTCTTACCCTGCTCTGATTGATCCCCAAAGGGGTTTTTCTAAGGGCTGGCTGCCTGGGCAGCCTGTTCCAATATCTGACAACAATAGAATCATAGGATGGTCTGGGTTGGAAGGAACCCCAAGGATCACAGAGCTTCAACCCCCCTGCCACAGGCAGGGACACCAACCTCCAGGCCTGGAGCTACACAAGGCTGCCCAGGGCCCCAGCCAACCTGGCCTTGGACACCCCCAGGGATGGGGCACCCACCCCCTCTCTGGGCAGCCCCTTCCAGCCCCTCACCACTCTCTCTGCAAAGAACTTCCCCCTAATCTCTCCTCTCACCCTTCCCTCCTCCAGCTTCACTCCATCCCCCTTGTCCTGCCAGTCTCTGCCCTTGAACAAGCCGATTCTCCTCCTGTTCCTCCGCTCCCTTCAGGGACTGGGAGGCTGCAATGAGGTCCCCCCACAGCCTTCTCTTCTCCAGGCTGAGCCAGCCCAGCTCCCTCAGCCTCTCTGCGTAGGGGAGCTGCTCCAGCCCTCTGATCCCCTCCGGGGCTCCTCTGACCCCTCTCCACCAGTCCCACACCTTTCTTGTCCTGGGGCCCCAGCTCTGGACACAGGACTCCAGCTGGGGCCTCCCCAGGGCAGAGCAGAGAGGGACAATCCCCTCCCTGTCCCTGCTCCAGGCCCTTCATCCCCTTGGTAGCCTCCTCTGGACTCTCTCCAGGAGACCCCTGGCTTTTTTATCCCAGGGAGCCCAGAACTCTCCACATGGTTTAATTCAGGAGCAGCTGCGGTATGTTCCTTGCCTGGGACAGTCCCAACCAAAGCAGAAAGGGATGGAAAGAGAAAAAACTACCCAGCCCAAAACCCAGAGTAGAATGAGAATCAGCAAATCCACGACCTTCCAACTTTTAAAGGATCCACCACGGTGACATTTTGGCAGCATCTCAACCCAGGCTTTTGCTTTTGAGGAAAGCAAGAGAAGGGAGAATCCATCTGCTTTACAGAGCACATACATTCGCTGGCCTGAAAACCCATCCAGCCTGAGCTTCCACCCCAGCTCAGGCTGGAACCCACACATGGGAAATAAGGATCAGAACTACATGAGTGCTGGTTTCTGTTCTTATCCCAGGCTGCCACTGGAACCCAAACCACGGGGTTTTCTCCTCAAAGCTGAGGTCTGTCTGCCTCACAGATATAAATGCCGCTCCCAGTCATTTGAAAGTAAAGGGAGATGCTCTGGAGAAGAGTAAACTAGAATTCAGTATAAATAGTAGGTTAGAGTTAAGTTTGTTGTTGTTATGAAGGACCAGGGTTAAGGATCTGGTATTTACAGCTACTTAATCACAGGTGCTTTTAAATAAAAAAGCTCTAACCATACCAAGCTGCCTCTGTGTCCTGTGTCTGGCCCTTTCACAGAATCACAGGGGTTGGGAGGGACCTCAAGAGCTCATGGAGTCCAACCCCCTGCCAAAGCAGGGTCCCTAGGACAGGGCACACAGGGCGGTGTCCAGACAGGCTCCATGGAGCAGTTAGGCCTCAGCCAAGTTAATCAGTAGGCCCTGGGCAACCTTGTGTAGCTCCAGGCCTGCAGGTTGGTGTCCCTGCCTGTGACAGGGGGGTTGTAACTCTGTGACCCTTCCAACCCAGACCAGTCTGGGATTCTGTGATTAACTCCCACTGTGAACTTTGCTGTGTGTGAACTGTGGCTGTTTCTTGTTTTCCAGTGGGGGAGTTTGTAAGCGACGTCCTGCTGGTTCCGGAGAAATGCCGGTTCTTCCATAAGGAGCGGATGGATGTGTGTGAGAGCCACCAGCACTGGCACACTGTGGCAAAAGAGGTAATCGAGCTGCTCAGCAGGAGTATTTATTCTGGATCCATCCACTCAGATGCTCATGGTATTGGAGAGTAATGGTGGTCATCTCGGGGGCTGTTATTCCCATGTTGGGGTCCGTGGACTGAAGCAGGGAACAATGGGGGGAAAAGTATTAAAACTTATAAGTAATTAAGTGATTAGAGAAGAGAAGATTGTGAGAGGACCTCATTGCAGCCTTCCTGTCCCTGAAGGGAGCAGAGGAACAGGAGGAGAATCAGCTTGTTCAAGGGCAGAGACTGGCAGGGCAAGGGGGCTGGAGTGAAGCTGGAGGAGGGAAGGGGGAGAGGAGAGATTAGGGGGAAGTTCTTTGCAGAGAGAGTGGTGAGGGGCTGGAAGGGGCTGCCCAGAGAGGGGGTGGGTGCCCCATCCCTGGGGGTGTCCAAGGCCAGGTTGGATGGGGCCCTGGGCAACCTTGTGTAGCTCCAGGCCTGGAGGTTGGTGTCCCTGCCTGTGGCAGGGGGCTTGGAGCTCTGTGACCCTTGGGGTCCCTTCCAACCCAGACCAGTCTGGGATTCTATGATTTAACCCCCTGCCCCGTGTAGGTCACAGAGTTACTCTTCACTCATGAAGGGCTCTACTCAGTAGCTTGCCCAGGACCCTGCTCTAGGACAGAACTCAGAAATGAAATGGGATCTCAGGGCTGTTCCTTTAACCAGTGGCTCATCCTTTCCCAGGCAGAGATTGAGCCTCAGCAGTCCCAGGATTTTCCCTATTTTGCTTTGCGTAAATGTACCTGCTGCTGCTGGGGATTTGCTTTGCAGTGCTGGCCTGGGGACAAGCTGAGTGTTGCTCTGACTGATTAGTGGAGCTTTTACATAAGAGGTGGATTATCTTCTCAGAATAAATCTAGCCCATGGGGGTGGGGGTGAGCTGGATGGTTTGTTGTTTGGGTTTTTTTTTTTTTTTTGTGGTTTTGTTTTTAATCTGACCAGCAAATGTGTTGTGAATTCTCTGCATGCTCCTTGGAACTGGGTGTAATAAAAACCAGACCCTGACAACGTGTGTGCACCTTCCATTTTGTCAACAGAGCGATGGGCTGAGGAGCTGTGGTGGTGCCAGCAGGGATGAGGTTAAGGATGCACCAGTTAAACATCATGTTTCTTTAAAATCCCAGCAGCAAACCCCCCTCTAAGTAAAATCCTGCTAGAGGAATCACCTTTTAATTGAAGATAAACTTGTTAACAACCCAGCAAATTTAAAAATTGCTTGCTTTCAACATAGCTGGAGAACTTTTCCAGAAATACTTGGCTCAGTTTCCATTTGTGCTGTAACAAAGCAAAGCACAGAAGGCTTCTGCTGCACATAATAAAGCCTTTCTTACTTCATTCTTTGCTGGGGCACCACAAAGCTGAGTATTTCCTTAGCTTAAGAGAAGTATATAGACATAACATCTAATCACACTTTGCATTTGGCTTTTTTCTAGAGTTATCTGACTGATTAGTTCCTTTTTTTTTTCCCCTATCAAGAGCACAGTGATATAATCCTGACCCAAAGCCAGTTTGAGCAGTTATTGGTGTTTAATAGATAAAGTCTCATGAGATGCCCAGCCCTGAAAAGCAAACAGCACTCGTGTTTCTTTGCAGCACACTCTCCCTTGAGTTGGCACAGAAAGCCTGGCTGTGTTTCCTGGGCTCAGCCAGGCTGAGGAACCAGCAGTTGTGGAGGACCTGGGGTGTGTTTGACACCAGGTAGTGCCACGTGGCTCTGAATTCTGGGCCTTTTCTGGGGCTTTGGCTGAAGCTACAAGTTTCAAACCCATTTTGCTTTGATTTCACGTGTTGGGTCGAATGGATGTGGTTGTCTCTCTTTTTTTTTTGCTCTAAGGTTTAGCCTGTTGGTGACACCCTTTGGATCTGTGGTAGGGGAACTTTAGGGGTACCCAAAGCAAGAGCATGATGCTGAGGTGATGGAAATGGGCTCCTCTTTCAGGCCTGCCTGACAGAAGGGATGATCCTGCACAGTTATGGAATGCTGCTGCCCTGTGGAGTAGACCAGTTCCATGGCACGGAGTATGTATGTTGCCCTCAGACCAAGGTTGTGGATGAGGCTCTGTCCAAAGAGGAAGAGGATGAGGATGAAGACTATGATGTCTACAAAAGGTAGGGTTCCTACTGGTGTTGACACTAATCAGCTCTGTATGTGAAAGTCACTGTTTGGGAACGTTTGGCCCAGCAGCTCCCTTGTGGTGAGGACTGAGAGGAGGAGTTCTGTGCTTTGGAATTCCCCAGGGGAGTGTCCTGTGCCTGAAAAAGCCTTGCAGCAGGAGAAATGACTTTGCAGTGCTCCTGTTACTGGAGAAGCTTCACAGCCCCCCTCACTTCAACCTCAGACAGTCAAAAAGCTGGTCTGATTCCTCCAGTAGGTACTTTCCCTGACAGCAGGCTTTGGCTTACTGAAAAGATGCTGATGAGGAAACGCAAGGAAACTCCCCTAAGCCAGAGCCATGCTGGAGAGGAGCTCTGTGGAGAAGGACCTGGGGGTGCTGGTGGGTGACAGGGTGGCCATGAGCCAGCAGTGTGCCCCGGGGCCAAGAAGGACAATGGGATCCTGGGGGCATCAGGAGGAGTGTGGGCAGCAGGTCACAGGAGGGGATCCTCCCCCTCTGCTCTGCCCTGGTCAGGCCCCACCTGGAGCATTGTGTCCAGTTCTGGGCTCCCTGGGATAAACCAGCCAGGGATCTCCTGGAGAGAGTCCAGAGGAGGCTACGAAGGGGCTGAAGGGCCTGGAGCATCTCCCCTGTGAGGAAAGGCTGAGGGAGCTGGGGCTGTTCAGCCTGGAGAGAAGCAGCCTGAGAGGGGATCTGATCAATGGGTATAAAGATCTGAAGGGTGGGACACAGGGGGACATGGGCAGCCTCTGCTCAGTGTCTGAGGGGAGGGGACAGGACAAGGGGCGATGGCCTCAAGTTGGAGCACAGGGAGTTCCACACCAATCTGGGGAAGCACTTTTCCCCAGTGAGGGTGAGGGAGCCCTGGGACAGGCTGCCCAGGGGGTGTGGAGTCTCCTTCTCTGGAGAGATTCCAGCCCCATCTGGACACCGCCCTGTGTGCCCTGTCCTAGGGACCCTGCTTTGGCAGGGGTTTGGACCCCATGAGCTCTGGAGGTCCCTCCCAACCCCTACAGCTCTGTGACTCTGTGAAATGCTCTTCCTGCACTAGCAGAGCTGCCTGTAGAGAGGGAAACCCCGATGCTGTGGTTGATGGGCTGGTCAGTGGTCAGTATGGTTGCTTTTCCCATCTCTTGTGTTTTTAGAACGGGTGACAAGAGAATCGTTGTTCTGGTGCATCACAGGCTGGCAGCAAAACGAGTGATGAGCCTTAACTCTACCCCCTAACTTAACCATTATCCCTTCAGTGAATTCCCCACAGAGGCAGGTGTAGAAGACTTCACAGGAGCAGCTGTGGAGGAAGATGAGGATGAAGAAGACGAAGGGGAAGAAGAGGATGACGTCGTGGAAGACCGTGACTACTATTACAATAACTACAAAGCTGGTGATTACAACGAGGAGACCCCCACAGAGCCCAGCAACGACAAGGCTGCTTCTGAAAAGGAAGTCAGCAGTGATATGAAATGTAAGACACCCTCAACTCTCAGACCTTTTGCTTCCATGAGAGCATTCTTGTTGGCTTCCAGTCGGTGATGGGGTTTCGATCTAGTCGATAGCTGCCACTTGGAAGTTTTATTTGCCAGCTAAGTTAGCAAACAGAGGCAAGCTGATGATGCTTGTGTTTCAAGTGGGGAAATTAACTCTCTAGAGCGTGGGCCATATGCTTCCAGATAAACAGCAGTGCTGCTGGCAGAAAGCCCAGTGGTTGGCACGGCGAACGCGCACCTCCACGAAGGTGGGGTGTTGAGTCAGTAAACTGCACCTGCCTAGGCTGATTTGGGGAAAACTCAGGGGCATTTGGGGCATTTAAAAATCTTACTTTTTGGGTGGTCACATGGATTTGGTGTTTTATACCCATTTACATAAAGGAAGCTGTGAGCTGAAGGCCGTGCTCTGCAGAGGTGGCTGTTTAAGGGTGAGGAAGATACTGGGTGCTGCCTTAACAGCCTCCACATCCCCCCTCCTCTGCCACAGAAGAAAATCAGCCAGTGCAACCAGCCTATTTTTATGATATGAGTAAGATATACTACTTCCTGCAGTAGTAAGATATACTATACTTGTGGTTGCCTTTGTTAAGTGGTAGGTGCTGTTACAGAGGGCATCTGCTGATGGCGCGGGGCCTCGGCGTTCTGCGACGTTCTGGACTTGCCGTGTGGAAGCGCCTGCGGAGGCAGGAGGAGGGGAGAGGGAATGAAATTCAATTAGCTACAGATCACTGAATCACTGCCAGCAGTTCTCCCCATCTTTTTTTGGGAAAACGCCAGCGTGCTGCAGATAATTTTCCTTGCTGGAACAAGGCTGAGCTCACACATGTCTTGGGACCGTTGGGGATCTGCAGGTGTTGAAACAGAATCAGAGTGATATGCATGGAGGGGTCTGTTTTGGAGGTACACACTCTAGGGGTTTTGTTTTTTACCCCCCCTCCCCAAAGTACAGTGAGCAGTTGCTAATTTAGAGGCTGTACCTGTTCTCTTGGCTCAGAGTAACCCCGCTGCTTACACCGCCCGCTCGCTGGGAAGCAGTCCACGTGCTGTGGCTAGCTGGCCTTTCAGTGTTTAGCCCGTAGATGATCCCAGACTTAAAAATTCAGTGTCTGGGATTGCTGTGGAGATCGTGTTCCTGTTGCTTAGCCTGCCTTTTTGCTTGGTCTTATACCTTGCCTTTGAGATGCCAAGCATCTGTCCAGGCAGAGTGCAGCAGAATGGGACATCTGTTGTTGGAGAGGGTTCAGAGGAGCCACGAAGATGATCAGAGGGCTGGAGCACCTCCCCTATGGAGAGAGGCTGAGAGAGCTGGGCTGGGTCAGCCTGGAGAAGAGAAGGCTGTGGGGGGACCTCATTGCGGCCTTCCAGACCCTGAAGGGAGCAGAGGAACAGGAGGGGAATCAGCTTGTTCAAGGGCAGAGACTGGCAGGACAAGGGGGCTGGAGTGAAGCTGAAGGAGGGAAGGGTGAGAGGAGAGATTAGGGGGAAGTTCTTTGCAGAGAGAGTGGTGAGGGGCTGGAAGGGGCTGCCCAGAATGGTGGTGGATGCCCCATCCCTGGGGGTGTTCAAGGCCAGGTTGGCTGGGGCCCTGGGCAACCTTGTGTAGCTCCAGGCCTGGAGGTTGGTGTCCCTGCCTGTGCCAGGGGGGTTGGAACTGTATGACCCTTGGGGGTCCCTTCCAACCCATGCCATTCTATGGTGCTATGATCTTTGACTTCTTTAAGCAGCCCTAATGGGGTTTTCTTCCCATTGTGTTGGTTTTATGTAGCAGGGCTCTGCTGCTGGGCCACCCCAGGCTTAACCCCATGGTATCAGCAAAATAGATGCTTGCTTTGAGCCTCTAGCTAAGCAGAAATCCCTGAGGCTGGTGCCCCAGAAGAAGGCGCAGACTAGAGCCACCGCCGCTCCGTGTGAAGTCGCTTGGCAAGGCCTGTGCTCCTCACTAGCTCACCTTCTAACCCATCTCCACACAGCTGTCTGCTCCCAGGAGGCCATGACAGGGCCCTGCCGGGCTGTGATGCCTCGTTGGTACTTCGACCCTAACAAGAGAAAGTGCATTCGCTTTATATATGGAGGCTGCGGAGGCAACAGGAACAATTTTGAGTCAGAGGAGTATTGTATGGCTGTGTGTAAAAAGATGAGTAAGTCCTGCCTCCCTCTGGCCCCTTTGCAGCTAGCCACTGTCTGTCTGGCGTTTGGTGTCTCCTCCTCCTTGCCTAGGCCAAGAGAGGATCCATGTGTAGCTCACCCCTTTGGCTCTGGTGTCTGCAGCGGTTCTGTCTGTCCTTCCGCAGCGGGTCTCCTCTTGTCTCTGCTTCTCTAGGTCTTTGGGCTTGACCCTTCCTGGGTGGTGGAAGCTCCTCGCCACATATGCTGTCTGTGCTCACTGTTGGCTTGCAGCTCTCACCAAGGGCTCAGTTTTGGGGGGGGTTCCAGATCCATAGCAGGGACCTGGGACCACCTCTAACCTCTTGTGGAAACACAGAGCTTCTCTGTTTGGGTAACAGGATTTTTTGCTTCCAAAGACATGGAAGGAAGCACTTGCTTTCCCCAGTCCTGTTACCATGCTTGACTGGTCGGTCCTGAAAAGTAGGCTGCTCCTAGCTGTTCTCCTGGTAGTAGGCGTTTCCTTGCTGTTGTATGTTGGGAAGATATCAGTGGAGCAGTGTAGAACTCACATTTCCACTTCCAGCTCAGTTTGAAATATGAATCGTGACTCAATCCCTGCAGTTGTTGAGAGCTTGAGGGGTTTTTTGGCCCTGATTTCAGCCAGCTTTTATGTCAGATGCTAAAACTACCAAAAACATTTTAACCTCCTTATTAATCTTATTGTTGAACTCCAGCACTTCCACTTCAGCTCCCATTAAAGCCTTTTGAAAGGCTTTTTGTGTTATCTGGGGCTTGGCGCTCTGAATACGCAGCCATAATCCTGTTTACAGAATGGGCTTCGTGCGAGTGCTTTACATTGGGCTGAGCTAACTGAAGGGCTGGAAGAAAAGATGAGGATGGCAGGAGCTTTTTGTGCAAAAGTTGGTTCTGTTTTGGAGCAATTTGGGGCTGGGAAATTAAAAAAAAAAAAAAAGAGAGAGTTCTCTGTGGCCAAGCCTGGTTGGGAAATGCCAGCAGAGAGCTGTTATGAGCAGTAACGCTGTGTTGCACCTACATTGCTGTTTTGTTCTGAAGCACACTCACTTCCCATGACACCTTGGAGGTTTTTTCCACCTAGATATTACTAAAGCACTTAGAAGGTTGTCTTGACTTTCCCTTTCTGCCCTCCCACTGCTAAAGGGCAGTGACGGAGGGTGCTTGTAGGTGGGCGCCACATTTACTAACCTCCAGTTAACAGAGGTCCCTGGTTTATCAGGATGGGTTATAAATGATGGAGAGTGGCCTGGGGAGCACTTCCACCAGCTCCTTCAGTACCCTGGAGTGGATCCTATCCAACCCCATAGACCTGTGTGTGTCTGAGTGGTGTAGCAGGTTGCTAAAACTCTAGCACAGAAACTCAGTTCAGCATTTCCTGAGCTGCAGTGGTTGGGACTGCCAAGCCCACCCTTGCCCCCACAATTTCCCCTCTCCCCAGCCCTGTTGCAGATTTTGCAGCTGCTTAAAATTGTCAGGTCTGAATTTTTTATTTCTCCCTTCGTTGGATTTGGGTGTCTTAAAAAAGATACAGGCTTGTCCAGTTTATTGGACAAGTCACTGTGTCACACTGAGCCTCCATCTGTTGCTGTCTTGTCTAATATCATTGCCTGTTAGTCCTGCATGGTGCATCTGGTAAGGGAAGGTAGGTTTGAAGTGTAAAATCCTGGGCAGTGTTCTGCACAGATTTATTGTCAAGCTCCTTAATCGTATTAACAATGTCTGGAGCCAGCATGTCAGCGACCAGCTAATGCACCAAAACATCACTGCAACTATCCAAAGCCAATGGGAAAGGGAGGAGAAAAACAAGCTCTTGATTCTGCAGTCCCAGTGGTTCTGCTGCTGGAGCTGAATCACGCTCCCCTCGGCGCTAATGAGGAAGCCGAGCAGGGGCTGGGTGCCGCAGCGCATGGCCGCCGTGGCGTGGGGGTGATGTAACATCACTGATGTTGGGTGGGAAATTGGCAGCTTAAAGATACCCAGACAGCCTCCTGGGTAGGTGGTGGGGCAGTAAACTCAGCCTGTCGGGTTGTTCATCCCGCAGGGGTGGAGGTTTCCTCTCCCTACCTGTCCTTTGCAAGCCAGGATCGGGGTTTTCCAAAGCTCTGCTTAACACTGACCCTCCCCTGGCAGTGCCCACTGACGATGTGGATGTGTACTTTGAGACCCCTGCTGATGACAACGAACACGCCCGCTTCCAGAAGGCGAAGGAGCAGCTGGAGGTCAGACACCACAACCGCATGGACCGGGTGAGCAGCCAGCTTCAGTCTCTGCATAGCTGCTGCCCATCCCTGTTTTGGGGGGCAGTTGGGATACAGCAACCCCGTGCAGTGCTACAGGCTTGGGGGAGAGTGGCTGGAGAGCTGTCAGGCAGAGAAGGACCTGGGGGTGTTGGGTGACTGTGACTGAACACGAGCCAGCAGTGTGCCCGGGGGGCCAGGAAGGCCAAGGGCATCCTGGCTTGTGTCAGCCCCAGCGTGGCCAGCAGGCCCAGGGAGGGGATTGTGCCCCTGTGCTGGGCACTGGGGAGGCTGCAGCTGGAGTGCTGGGTCCAGTTCTGGGCTCCTCAGCATCAGAAGGACATGGAGGTCCTGGAGCATGTCCAGAGAAGGGCAATCAGGCTGGGGAAGGGGCTGGAGGGCAAATGCTCTGAGGAGCGGCTGAGGGAGCTGGGGGTGTTGAGCCTGGAGAAGAGGAGGCTGAGGGGAGCCCTTCTCCCCACCTCCCCTGCCCTGCCAGGAGGGTGCAGAGAGGTGGGCGCTGGTCTCTCCAGCCAGGGGCCAGGAGCTGGGACAAGGGGCAATGGGCTCAAGCTGCGCCAGGGCAGGGTCAGAGCAGCTGTCAGGAGAGAATTCTTCCCTGGCAGAGTTGTCAGGGCCTGGCCCAGGCTGCCCAGGGAGGGGCTGAGTCCCTGCCCCTGGGTGTGTTTAACAGAGGGGAGATGAGGTGCTCAGGGAGCTGGTTTAGCACAGGACAGGAACGGTTGGACTTGATGATCTTAAAGGTCTTTTCCATCCTTGTGATTCTGGGATTCTTTGATGGTGAACTGTCTTCCTTTCTGACCACCAGCCTTGTGTGTGTTTCTTACAATATGACCACACTAGGGCAGTTAGTTTTTCACTTCTTTAGAGTGTTGGGTGGGAGGAATCACTGGGGACACTTGGCTTGCTGCTCAGAGGGCTTAAGTGCTAGCTGTAAACCCTGTAGCAGCTCTGTTGTGCCTTAAAAATCCTTGGCAGGCTGTGCAAGGATCTGCCTGGGAAGGCAAATAAGGTGGCAAACATCAGATGAAAGTTTGTGCTTTATTGCTGTATTCTGTCCTTTTCTTGTCCAGGTGAAAAAGGAATGGGAGGAAGCAGAACACCAGGCCATAAATCTCCCCAAGGCAGAAAGACAGACTCTCATTCAGGTAAGAGGCAAAGGACCTAGAGAGGAAGGTTACAGGTGCTTGGCCTTTGTCTTCTCCATAAACTGAAGGAGAGATGCTGATATTTGAGACCAATACATGCCAAGGTCGGAAGAACAGCTTTCCTGTTCTGTCAACAGCTGCTGTTCAGAGGAGAAGCAGTTGAATTGCATGCTTTGTTCCTAAAGCTGAAGATGATCTGATACCCTGTCAGGTCCTATCCTAAGCCCAGGAGGAGGAAGCTGTCTCACCCCTCAAGCATAGTGACAGCAGAGCCAAATTGTAACTGCAGACCTTTGGCCTGTTTTGTGCTAACCAGTGCTTGGCATTGGCTCGACTGTCTGGACATGGGTTTCCTGTTCAAGCAGACTTAGTGGAAATCACTTAGACAGCAGATAAACCTGGTTTGCTGCCAAAATGCCAATCTTCTGCCTGATGAGGGGAGTTCAGTTAGACTGTGAAGTTAATCGGGGATATTCTCAGGATGGGATTGGTAGGGACGGGCTCTTCAGCAGTGACAACTGTATGAAGTTCCCTCAGACCAATATACAACCAAGTGCCTGAGCTTTTAAACCCACTTTGTGTTTTATCCTGGCCCAGAGTTTTCTTTCTACTTCATTTTTTAAGCCACTCTTAAGTCCAAACCAGTTTTCCATGGTCTCTGTTGAAACAACACTTAATGGGCTTTCCTGGCTCCTTTGGAGCTGTGGGTTGTCACCTTTCTAATAGGATATATAGAGAGTGGATGTGGGGGTGTGTGGATGAAAAATCCCCTCTGTGGTGCCTTTGTGAACTCCTGTGAATCTGGATTCATGGCTGTCAGGTGAAGGGATCCATCCTGTTTCCCTCCTGCAGGGAAAGAGTTAATACGGTGTCAGTGGTTCAGTACTCCCTGCATCTCCCAACTTCATCCTGATCTTCACCTGCAAGACCACGTGTCCTCTTCAGCCCTTTGAAATGGGCTCTGAAGGGAGTTTGGAAGGCAGATGGTCACTGTTGGATTTGCCTCTATGAAATCTGATCAACATCTGATGAGGGCTGGCCATGAGCCAGCAGTGTGCCCTGAGGGCTGAGAGAGACAATGGGATCCTGGGGGCATCAAGAGGAGTGTGGGCAGCAGGTCACAAGAGGGGATCCTCCCCCTCTGCTCTGCCCTGGTCAGGCCCCACCTGGAGCATTGTGTCCAGTTCTGGGCTCCCTGGGATAAACCAGCCAGGGATCTCCTGGAGAGAGTCCAGAGGAGGCTACGAGGGGATGAAGGGCCTGGAGCATCTCCCCTGTGAGGAAAGGCTGAGTGAGCTGGGGCTGTTCAGCCTGGAGAGAAGCAGCCTGAGAGGGGATCTGATCAATGGGTATAAAGATCTGAAGGGTGGGACACAGGGGGACATGGGCAGCCTCTGCTCAGTGTCTGTGGGGACAGGACAAGGGGTGATGGGCTCAAGTTGGAGCACAGGGAGTTCCCCACCAATCTGGGGAAGAACTTCTTCCCAGTGAGGGTGAGGAAGCCCTGGGACAGGCTGCCCAGGGGGTGTGGAGTCTCCTTCTCTGGAGACAGTAGGTGACCCTGACAGATTTCTTACAGGTTCATTTCTTTGTTCCAGCACTTCCAGGCAATGGTTAAATCTCTGGAGAAAGAGGCAGCGAGTGAGAAGCAGCAGCTAGTGGAAACCCACCTGGCTCGAGTGGAAGCCATGCTGAACGATCGCCGGCGCATTGCTCTGGAGAACTACCTGGCTGCCTTGCAGGCTGACCCGCCCCGGGTGAGTTCCTCAGCTGCTTATTTTGCCAGGAGGGTAAGGTGGGAGGTGGGAAGGCTGCCTGTGACCTGTAAAGGGGTTCCCAGTAAAGCAGAGTTGTCAGGGCCTGGCCCAGGCTGCCCAGGGAGGGGGCTGAGTCCCTGCCCCTGGGTGTGTTTAACAGAGGGGAGATGAGGTGCTCAGGGAGCTGCTTTAGCACAGGACAGGAATGGTTGGACTTGATGATCTTCAAAGGTCTCTTCCAACCTTGTGATTCTGTGATCATAGTGGTTTATGCTGGAGACATAGCAGTGGGTTTCCTAATTGACTCACTCCCCTTCCCATCTGTGCTTTATTTAGTGCTCCTATAGCACAGTGCTTTGAGTCAGGCAGACTTTAATTTCAAAAGAAAAGATCTCTGAGGGTAACATGAGTGACTGGTCCATCCAGTCCCAAAAGCAGGCTGGTGTCTGAAGTGCTGTGTCTCATCTGTGAATTGTTATTTGGATCAAATGGATGTGAACTCTTCCCCTCCTCAAATCCTGCAGCCCCACCGCATCCTGCAAGCTCTGAAGCGCTACGTCCGTGCTGAGAACAAGGACCGGCTGCACACCATCCGCCACTACCAGCATGTCCTGGCAGTCGACCCTGAAAAGGCTGCACAGATGAAGTCTCAGGTATGAGAACCTGTCTATCAAGCAAGGTGTGGTTGCCCAGGCCCAGCTGTCTCTGATTTGCTTCTCCTACTTGTGCAGAGATGTCCCATCCTGCCTGCAAACTGTCCATCACCAGGCACGCTGCCTGTGTGGTTCTAACTCTGTACTCACAAGCATAGATCTAATGCTTTGGGTTGGAAAGGACCTCAAAGCCCATCTAGTCCCACCCCCCTGCCATGGGCAGGGACACCCTCACCAGACCAGGTTGCCCAAAGCCCCATCCAGCCTGGCCTTGAACACCTCCAGGGATCCAGGGGCTTCCACAGCCTCTCTGGGCACTCTGAAGGGTGGGACACAGGGGGACATGGGCAGCCTCTGCTCAGTGTCTGTGGGGACAGGACAAGGGGCGATGGCCTCAAGTTGGAGCACAGGGAGTTCCCCACCAATGTGGGGAAGAACTTCTTCCCAGTGAGGGTGAGGGAGCCCTGGGACAGGCTGCCCAGGGGCTGTGGAGTCTCCTCTGGAGAGATTCCAGCCCCGTCTGGACACCGACCTGTGTGCCCTGTCCTAGGGACCCTGCTTGGGAAGGGGGGTTGGACCCCATGAGCTCTGGGGGTCCCTCCCAACCCCTGTGATTCTGTGACTCTGCTGTAACCTGTGTTTGTACCAGTCTGCTGCTTTGAAATGTCTCTGAGTTCTGTAACACACAGAAGTGATGCAGGAGCCCAAAAGACTGGAGAGCTACGAGGAGATGACATGGTGGGGCACATCCAGTGCTGATAAGGGAAAGAAATAGGTGCTGGGAGCATCCCCAGATGCTCAGTTGCTTGGCTGCATCACCAGTAGATGGAAGCCTCAGGGTTTTAGAGTGACACAGAGAGCACAGGCTGTCGCTGTCACCTCTGGGAGGGTGTGGAGTGGTGTCGCAGTGATTTGTTTTTGAGAAGCCAACCTCACACTTGGGAGGTACCCAGTCCTGTGGGTTTCAGACTGTGTCTGGATGTTAGCAGTGTGCCTTCAGGTCTTGTCTCTGGGGCTGTCTGCTGCTGATGCCATGGTCCTTGCAGAGCTGTGCATCCTTGGACAGGCAGGTTGCAATTGTGGTGTTTACAAGCTGACGTCTGGCTCGCCATGCGGAACCTGTGGTGGGGTTTTCAGAGACAGCTCAGCATCAAGCACAGTCCACCCTGACCCTTTGTTCTGATGCTGCCAAAGCCCAAGAGGGAGTGTGTGAACTGTATTCTTAAGCTAAAACCTAACCAGTCCTTAATTCATTCTGAAGGCTGCAGTGTCAACAAATCGACATGCGAGGGATGGGGGTGGCACAGTTCAATTTCCATCCCTTTACTTTTCAGATGCACTTTAAGTTCCTCAATCGATTCCCTTGATTGACAACCTGCCACATGTAAAATTAAATTGCTTTCATCCTTGCTCTCAAAGGTCAGGCACACATCAGGCTCTAAAACGGGTCCATTTGACTCCTTAAGCTTTTTTTTCCCCCAACGTTTGCCCATCTGTATAAATGTTTCCCTGGGTGATCCCTGATTATGCAGCACCATCTTCAGGTCAGGCTTCACTTCACCACTGAACTGAACGTGCTGGGGAGGAGCTGTGTGAGGCTGGGTACAGCTTGTGCTTGTTTCTCAGGTGGCAGGAGAATGTGGTTGCAGTGAGTGGGTGTAAGACAGACACGATGCTGCTGTTGTTCCAAAAGGCACCTTCACTCTGAAACCAGGGCTAATGAATGCCATTGCCTGCTCCCTTTGCCTGTATCTCTTCTGGGAGTCAGGAATGATAATCTGTTTAATAAAGCACTTGCTTGGAGCTGCTGTGGGAAATGAATTATGACCAAAGGGGAAATACCAGCTTCAGGGTTTCCAGGTACAGAGCTGGGTACAGCAAGAGTCAGCTGAATCCCTCCTTCCCCCCAACCCTTTCCCCAAAGACTGAGAGCACCGTGTGTGAACAGCAAAGTGTAAGGTGGGCTACCATCAGCCAGACAGTTGGGTGAATCACAGGGATTGGAAGGGACTTCCAGAGATCATCAGGTCCAACCCCCTGCCAAAGCAGGGTCCCTAGGACAGGGCACACAGGTCGGTGTCCAGATGGGGCTGGAATCTCTCCAGAGAAGGAGACTCCACACCCCCTGGGCAGCCTGTCCCACGGCTCCCTCACCCTCACTGGGAAGAAGTTCTTCTCCAGATTGGTGGGGAACTCCCTGTGCTCCAACTTGAGCCTATCACCCCTTGTCCTGTCCTCACAGACACTGAGCAGAGGCTGCCCATGTCCCCCTGCATCCCACCCTTCAGATCTCTAGACCCATTGCTTAGATCCCCTCTCAGGCTGCTTCTCTCCAGGCTGAACAGCCCCAGCTCACTCAGCCTTTCCTCACAGGGGAAATAAATTAAATAAATTAATAATTAGATGGCCCCATGTCCTGTTTTATTGTCTGGCATGGCAGATCCACCAGTAGCAGGTATTTTCTTGAACAAGTGACGTGCTGGTGCCCACCAGGTGCCTTGACAGTCTTTGCCTGCTCCAACGCGCTCTCGTACGCTTGCAGGTGATGACACATCTCCATGTGATCGAGGAGCGGATGAATCAAAGCCTGTCTCTGCTCTACAAGGTGCCATATGTGGCTGAAGAAATCCAGGATGAGATAGGTGAGTGTCTCTGTGTGCCAGCTCTTCTGCCACAGTGGGAGGCTACGAGCTTTTACACCAAGGGGAGGACTCCTAGCCCCTTGCAGGGGAAGCCGTCAGCAACAAGCACTTGGGCTCAGGCTGAGGTGCCACAGGACAGAGATTCTCCAGTTCTTGCACCACAGCCTGTTCCTAAGAACTTTCACAGGCTGTTTGGGGCCTGGAAAGTCAACAGTGTGGAGAACAGCAAAGCTGTCTCTCAAAGGGAGATGAAAAAGATCCATAAATATAAGCAGATGCTTTCCTGCTTTAGAGGAGTCTAAGCCTACCTTGCCAAAACCTCTTGCTGCATCAACCCCCTTGGCCCTTATTTGTATGTGTTTCTAGCCAGCCCCTGCAGTGAGAATTCCAGAATTCCAGATGAGACTTCAGAGCCTGTGAGATAAGATAACCTGGCAGCCCTGCCTCAGCTAGGTTCAAGCCATCTGCCCTTTCTGTCCCTGCCAGGCTTCACGCAGCTAGTGTACTATTTCCTCCTCCTTCCTTTCAGATGAGCTGCTTCAGGAGCAACGTGCAGACATGGATCAGTTCACATCCTCCATTTCGGAATCCCAGGTGGATGTCAGAGTGAGCTCTGAGGAGAGTGAAGAAATCCCCATGGAGGGCAAACCTTTCCGTCCTTTCCAGGTGAAAACCTTCCCAGCCTTGCCTGAAACTGAAGGTATGTGCAACTGGAAACAGGGTTTCACTGCCTTTACATGCCCCCAGTGCTTTGTCTTTGCTGGTGGCACAGAAAACTCCATCCCTTTGGGTGATGTAAGAGTAAAGCCCTCACCCTGGTAGTACCCCTCAGACTCTACCCCTTGCAAAGAGGCCGTGCTGCTAGTAACTTGCACGGAGCTGCTCTCTAGATTCTCCAGTTCTTCCCTTTGTGAAACTGTTTCCTCTCTTTAAGGCAGCATTAAGGTTTTACTCTACTATTAATTTTCAGTCTCTAACATTACATCTTTGTGCTGTGACCAGCTGAAGGCTTGCAGGAATTTCTGTTCCCTTTTCATTTTCTTTTGGAAATAATGTGTCTATCTTTTTTTTTTTAATTTTTTTAAATTCTTTTTGGTATCCTTGGGTGTTGACAGCTGGCCTGTGCCTATTTATTTTTAAAATTGCTTGAGCCAGAGGCCTGAGCTTACAGAAAGCTGTAGCCTAAAAGCTTTTCCCAGGGTCTGAGTCAGAAATCATGCGCAAACCTTTTTTTCTTTTTCTCTCTTAATCTCCTTTCTCTGCTATTTTTGTTTCTGTTTTCCCTCCTGCTAGATCCCCAGCCGGATTTGTACCATCCAATGAAAAAAGGTTGGTTCTAAGCTGCTCCCTCACAGTGCTTTTGATCACTCTCCTACCTTCTCAGTGTGTTTGATAGCTTCATTTTAGTTCCATACCCACCTTTACTTTCATTTCCCTGCTCTCATTTAGATGGGTAACTTTGGATTTTGCTTGTTTAGGCTTAGAGTAAAAGAAACAAGTAGTCTGAGCATCTAGCTGCTCCTGTGTGTTCCTCTCTGGTGGGCTCTGAGGTGTTTCAGAGCTCCTGGATTAGCTGCTTTGCTCTCAAGAAGCACAGACCCAGCAGTCTGCCCCCAGCACTTCACATCATCTTCACGTGCACTCATGTTGGGTGCTTCTCAAAACACCCCTTTGCAGTGCCCAGGCTGTAAGGGCAGCGTGGAAATACCAGTGTTAATTGAACTCCCTTGTTAGCAGCAGGGTAAGAGAGCAGGCCTGGCTGATCCACCACCATGGATCCAGCTCCTGGAGTAGAAACAGAAGGCTGCTGCTTTAAAATGCTCTGGCAGAGCAGTGAAAGGCATTGAGGGGAGCAAAGCCAGAGGTTTAGGCTGCCTTCAGGTCCAAGGAGGTTGTGTGGAATGGCAGAGGAGACCACAGGACCCTGCTGATGACAGGAATCCAGACAGCTTTGTGACGTGGTGAAGACCTGATAGCTTGAAACTCTTCTCATTATCAGTGTTTTGCTACAGATTTACATCACCTTCATCCCTCCCATGGGATGTTGTACAGCCAGTTCAGTGTACTTGCCTGCCTGGAGAGAGTCAGTGTGGCCTCTAGTTTCCTTTGGGTGTCAGCTGGGAGAGAAGTGTAGGCCAGTCATCTTCCTGCTTGGGTAGAGGGAAGAGTTGGGGATGGAGATTGTGTCCTGCTCCCTCTTCCCTTTTCATGGAACTTCATGAGGACAGCCAGGGGTGCTCATATGTGGAGGGGTTGGGTTGTTTTGCCATGGGAAGTAGAGAATCTAAACTGTGCCTTGGAGCTCTGTTATTTGGTACAGTGGCTGAACCAGCCCTGGAGATGATGCTGTGTTGGCTCCTGAGAGTCTGATAAAGCAGCCATAGGCCAAGAGCTGACACAGGAGATCTCTACAAACTCTTCTGTGGCCAGTCTCTCCAGAAAATCCCAACCACTGACTTTTGCAACAGCATGACCTGCTTCTACAGCCAGGAGAAGTCAGGCTGGCAGCCTTGGCCGTGCTTAGAATGCCATTAGCATCTCCAAAGGACCATGCAGGGAAAGGGGATGTGCTGAAAACCCAGAGATGCTTCTTTTGGGAGGAGCTGGAGTGAATCATTCCTTTCCTTGGCATTTTTCAGGCAGTAAAAGCTTGTCACTGTAAAAAAACTTGCCTCAGAGCCAGCCAGCCTTTCCTTGCATCTCATCAGAGAGCGTGCTGACAACTTCAGCAGCGGCCGACATAATGTCCTGGGCAACCTGCAAGCTCAGCAGCTTGTGGAGAGGTGTATGCAGTCACCAGCTACTGTGAGGAGTGGTGTAGTAATACTTCCTTTGCCTCGTGCTCCTTGTTGGAGAGGAGCAGACCCTGCTTTGTGGGTTGGAGGCTTTGCTGTCCCCACCCCTGCTTTGGTGTTGTGGAGGTGTTGTGAAGGATGTGAGGTTGTCCCTAGGGGTGATGGCAAACTAGTGCTCTCCTGACCTGCCATTGATAGGTTAGGTCCAGGTGTCTTGCATCAGGCTCTGCTGAAATTATTGATCCAATCTATTTATAAACACTTCAGATCAGAAGAGCTTATGCAGAGCAGGCTCCTTGTGTTAATTGATGCTCTTCTCTTGAGCCTGTGCTAGTTTCAGCCTAGAAACGGGTGAGTGATGCTCTGCTACAAAGGCTGGTGGAGTTCTTTGCTCCTCCCTTGCCCTGGGATTTATTGTTTCTGGGCCCATGCCAGCTCTGGGACAGCAGCTCATTGCAGAGCTCTGCTGGGTGACCTTGAGATTCTCATTCCTGAGGCGCTCGCTGATGTGTTTCATTTCCAAAGAGAGGGTGATGCTGACCCTGCAGCTGAAAACGGTCCCTGAGAGGGGAGCAGCCTCCTGCATCCCCTCATGGGGGGTCACAGAGAAGGTGGTGGGTGACCCAGGGTGCCATCTGCAGCAGGGGGGGGGGGACTCACAATTCCTGTTACCTCGGACCTCCTCACGGCAGCGCTTAACAAACAGCCCGGCGGTGCTGGATTTACACTTGCATCTGGTTTTGTCTGCTCCACTCATTGCCACCTCATTTCCCCTCATTAACAGCTCCCCACCCCACTCCCCAAATCACTCCTTGCTGTAGTGTAGCTTACAAGCTCCCTGTCTGACACAACAGCATGAAGAGGGATTAATAATCAGCGGTCCAGCGCGGTTAAACACGCAGCTCTGCAGAGGTAGGGGACCCTTCCTCCAAGCCTCCATGGGCTGGCTAATGGTCCTTGCTTTCCCTCTCTTGGTGCAGGTTCTGGCATGACCGAGTTGGATGGGCTGATTGGTGCTGAAGAGAAAGTGATTAACAGCAAGAAGAAAGTGGATGAGAACGTGGTGAGCCCCAGGCCTTTGGTCTGTAAAGCTAAACCCGCCCTTGGGCGCTAATTAACAGCGGTGGCGTGTTTCCATGTTTCCTTCCTGCTCATGGAATGTCAGTGGATTCCTTATCCAGATGGTGTGGGGGAGTGGGTTTTCTGTCTCTTGTAGGCTCTTAATACTGATTAGCATCAGAAGGGTGGGAGGCTGAGGGAAGGAGGAAGGATCTAGATCTCTGGCAGTCCGAGCTGGGGAAGCGTCAGGTTTGGGAACTGCCTTCATAGAATCATAGAATGGGTCAGGTTGGAAGGGACCTTTAGAGGTAATTTAGTCCCACCCCCTGCAGTGAGCAGGGACATCTTCACTACAGCAGATTGCTCAGAGCCCCATCCAGCCTGACCTTGAATGTCTCCAGGGATGGGGCCTCCACCACCTCTCTGGACACCCTGTGCCAGTGACCCACCACCCTCAGAGGGAAGAACTTTTTCCTGATACCCCACCTAAATCTCCCCTTTTCCAGTTTAAAACCATCACCCCTCATCCTACTGCTACATGCCCTCATTTCCCAAGCAGAGAACCTTTCACAGGCCCTTCACTTCAGCCTGGTGGCTTGTTGCTGGAGTGTCTGCCATCTGTTCTCCTTCCACAGCAAGGAATGCCTCGCTGCCTTCTGAAGATGAGCAGCCTGCTGGGGCTTGGCTCTGTTGACAGGGTTAAGAATTCCCTAGGTCACCTCAGTTCCCTGAGCTTAAAAAAAGAGGGAAGAGTGGATTGTGGAGAGTTTCTTTCCAAAACCTTTGAAGCTGTGGGTGAGATGTGGTGCTGTGGGCACGCTGGGTCCAAGACAAGCTCTTCATTTTCCACTTGGGCCTCTACTTTGAGGTCGTCTGGTCGGTTGCAGCGCTACCTTGGGTGGCTTCAACAGTTGGAGAACTATCTGTTGAGAGCAGGGGAAAGGTAGTACATGGTTCTGAGCCTTTGCTAGCGTTCAGTCAAGCTCTCTTGTCAGCCTTGATGTCCCTTCTCTCCCCCTGTGTGGTGTGGCTCTGTTCATAACACACCCCTGTGGCTGCTTTCAGGTCATCGATGAAACCCTTGACGTGAAGGAGATGATATTCAACGCGGAGCGCGTCGGGGGGCTGGTGGACGAGCCGGTACGTACGTGGCTGCTGAGGAGATTCCTCAAGCCTGATTTCAGCCCTTTGTGTGTTACTGGATGCCTGGGCATGGGTTCCATAGAGGCTGCTCTGATGGGAGGTCATGTGGACTGGGATGTGGTCCAGCGTCGCTGCGGGAAGATGCTGAGCGCTCAGCGTAACCTGACTTTGTCACTATAAACTGGGATAGGGGAGTGGTGTGGGTGACCAGAATGCCCAACTGGGGGAACAACTGTGTGTTCCTTTTCCTGTTGGTGAAATATTTCCATGCTCTAGTGTGATCAGTCATGTCTTGAACCCCACAGATGGTTGAAGACCTTACTGGTGGCCACCTTCTAGGTTTGCAGTGAGCAGCACATTCCCCCCCACCATGGCTCTTCCTCTACCCACCCCCTTGTTTTCTTCCCTCCAGGATAATGACAACTCCCTTCGGGATGACTTCAGTTTCAGCAGCAGTGCCCTGATTGGTCTGTTGGTGATTGCTGTTGCCATAGCTACTGTTATAGTCATCAGCTTGGTGATGCTGAGGAAGAGGCAGTACGGCACCATCAGCCATGGAATTGTGGAGGTGAGAAACAACTCCTGCTCTGTAAGGGAGGATGAAAATAGCCAGCATTGAATCACATGTTGTGTGTAGGGGGGTGAGGATGGCAGCAGCTGCCAAGGCATCCACGCTCTGCTCCTTGCTAGGTGGGACTTAACTCTGTAGGTGCTGATATCTTCATGGCTCAGGCATTAGTGCACAGGAACCGGTCACTGGGGGCTGTGCTGGGACCTGTCACCCCACAGTCATACCTGATTATTGTGAGGAATTAATTAAGCTTCTCTGCATGGCTCTGGTAGGATTTAGCTGTAAATGAGCTTTCCAGGCGGTGTCTTTAGCAGGGGAGTAAGTCAGTCCAGCTGGAGCAATCTGTCCTCCCAGCTAAACATAACCACTATGTACAGAGAGAGTGGTGAGGGGCTGGAAGGGGCTGCCCAGAGAGGGGGTGGGTGCCCCGTCCCTGGGGCTGTTCAAGGCCAGGTTGGCTGGGGCCCTGGGCAACCTTGTGTAGCTGGAGGCCTGGAGGTTGGTGTCCCTGCCTGTGGCAGGGGGTTGGAGCTCTGTGACCCTTGGGGTCCCTCCCAACCCAGACCAGTCTGGGATTCTGTGATTGACAGTGTGACCAGCTGAGTGCTGAGAAGTGCTGCTTCCTCCTCCCACTCCCAACATGCCCATTTCTCATGACAGCTTACAGGAGGCTGGAGGGACCTGCATTTCCCCTTTGCCCAACTGCTGTGTGAAATCATAATGACCCCTAGAATGAGAGGAGCAGGGCCCAAATTTCATATCAACAGAGAAAACAGCGGAGAACATCCCCCAAGGAGCATGGGCAGGCAGGAGACCTTCACTCCTCAGCTCTCATTTAGCAAATATATATAATTTTTTGTGGCTTAACTCTATTTTCCCCACATTTACTTCTCCCCACGATGTCTGTCTGTCCTGCAAGTACCTCTTTGACCAGTAACCATCCTGTCTTTCTAAAGGTCGACCCCATGCTTACCCCAGAAGAGCGGCATCTGAGCAAGATGCAAAACCATGGCTATGAGAACCCCACTTACAAATACCTGGAGCAGATGCAGATATAAAAAGAGATGAAGATACAACAGCCCTGACCCAGGAGAGGAGCAGGGCAGAAGGGCCAAAGGGGTCCAAGCGTTTTGGATCGACTACTGACCAACAGTTGCTTTGAGAGGACTTCATCTTACATTCAGAACTCCTGGATCATTAAGACTATAATTACTACTGTAGAGTTGCAATTTCCATTCTTTTAAATGGGTGAAGAAATGATAATATAACAATATGATATATAAATCTCCTTAAATGGGAAAAAAACCCACCAGATCTATTGCAGATATTTGACTGAGATGTAGTTTTCTTGGTTGTTTTTTTTTAAATAATCTGAAAAAACACAGGTTCTGTTGCACCATTGTCTGCTACAAGCTCTATATATATATATAAAAAAATGGGAAATGTGGATTTTTATTTCTTGATAGCCCACCTGTATAGTGAGGGTCATTTCTACCAGCCCACCTTGTAAAAAGGAGACAAGTTGGGGCATTTGAGTCATTTTTGGCTTTTATATATAAAGCAGTGTTCTTTTATTTTCTTGGTTTGGGGGTTTTTTTGTTTGTTTTTTTTTTCTAATTTTAATTATTTTTAAAGTGAATTTCACTGGGAGTTGCAAAGAGATTAATTTAGGGATAGGAATTATGACAGCCTAAGCAAGGAAGCAATTGGGAATGGTAACTAAAAACAACAAAAAAATCCTTATAATGAGAAAAAAAAGCAAAAAAAAAAGAAAAAGGAAAAAAAAAATCCAACCAAACCCCATCCTCATATGCCAGTGGTGTGTGCACCCCGCTGCCTAGCAGCTTGGGCTCTAGGAATCCAGACTCCCTGGAGGCAAGGAGTTAAAAGGCTTCTAGCATCTCTGTTTATAGTTACTCTAGTGGAAGGGTAGAGCATGGTTTGTGCATACTGGGGTCTGCACATTCCCCTTCCAGATTCAGTTCTGCTCTAGAGTCGGAAGTTCCCGGTGTTGGATTTGAATCCTCCGGTCCAAACCAGTTTCCTTCAGTACTCACCTGGCATTAACAGCCCCCCCCCATTGCCCCCTCCACCCTCCTCTTGCTACTACTTTCTAACTTCCCCCAGCTCTCCTGCCTAAGCAGCAGAGGGACGTGGGGTTTGGAGCCTTCACGTCTCCTCTTGGGTGACATCAGGCTGTGGGCACAGCCTGTGCCCTAGAAGGCCAAATCACCACCATATCCCAGGCCCTGTGGAGCTGAGTTACACCCAGCTGGCTCTAACTGGGGTTAAACCACCTTAACTGGGGTTGTAAAGAGAGGGGTAAGCTGGGAAAAGGGATTCTGCCTGCTGTAGGGGAAATTGGCTGCACAGGTCCTGCCAAGAACAAACCAAGGGGCATGGTTCCACTCACCATCATGTCTTTGTAACGCTTGTATAGTTGGTGTTAATGCTCACAGCTTTTTTAAATCTGGAGGTTCTGGTAACCTGTGGTGTATTTTTTCTATTTTTCCTGTGACTTTTATTTTTTTTTTTCCTTCCTTCCTTCCTCCCCCTTCCCTCCCTGCCCCTCCCCATCCCCCCCCCCCCTCCCCATCCATCCCTTCCGTGTCTCTTCCCACTATGCACAGATTTACCTGCAAACTCCTTAGTGTGGTCTGTGGGGAATGTACAAAGTTTAAACACATCAATAAACACTTTAACTTCCAGCTGGCTGCTTCTCTTTGTTCATGGGCTCGCTCAAATTCCCTTTCCTCCCACCAGGACCCTTCCATGCCACCTTCAGCAAGAAGGAACATGCTGGTATTGAGTATGTCAACCATGCCTGGAGTTTTTTGTGGTGCATCCAGATGCTGCTGACCTTTGTAGGGAGTTAAACCAGTGCCAGGGATCCTGAATAGCATCCCACAGCTGGTAGATGCTGGAGCACAGGTCAGTTAGAACTGTGACTGCTGTTTGTCATCTGGAATCAGAGAATCACAGGGGTTGGAAGGGACCTCCAGAGCTCATGGGGTCCAACCCCCTGCCAAAGCAGGGTCCCTAGGACAGGTCACACAGGTCAGTGTCCAGATGGGGCTGGAATCTCTCCAGAATGTGGTTTCCTCCATGGTTCCTTTTGTGGGTGGCCAGATCTAAAAATACTTGGAAAACATCAAGAGTCCTGGGCAGGAATTGGCAAATGACAGTTGACATTGGATGTTACCTCCTTTCTGTCTTCCTTCTTTGAAATGTGACCTCAAAGACAAATTCCTCCTCTCCAGTGTGACCAAAGAGGTGGTGGCATTTAGAGGGCTGGGAGATGTTGATCCCAAGGGGTGGGAACAAACTGGGTGAGGAGGTAGGAAGGAACATGAAGGCTGAGTGCTTTGGGATAGGAACCAACCATGTGTCCTGCTTCTGAAACATGGGCTCTTTGGTTTCACTGGAACTTCCATCTCCTGGCTGAATTATTCAGAGCCTGCAAGAAAAGAACAGATGCTGTCCTAGAAAAACGCCGTCTGTTGGCTTGTCACAGCTACTTGGGCAAGAGGTTTGATATTTTTAACTGCAAATTTCCTTTAAATGATGCCAGAGCAAACCTGGTGTTCCTTGAACCCACCACCCTCAGGTAGGGTGACCTGAAAGAGAAACGAATTACAGAGGCAGCCGATTGAATTCCAGAATCAAATTTGGATATTAGATTTTATTTTCATCCTTTGATAAATTCTATTAGTCCTACAGAATAAATGTGTCAGGCTGGAATCACAGCCTGTTGGTTACAGGCTTTGGCTGAGCTGCTGAGCTCCTGGGACTCGACTCTTTCAGATGGATTTTGACCACAGCGCCCTGAAGGTTTGCTAAGCCTGAGCCCAGCTGAAACAAAGGGCTGATAACGAGGAGCAGTGTAGGACTCTGCTCAGGAAAAAGGCTGTGGGAGAAGAGGAGGAGGAGGTGTCACAGCTGGGAATGCCACATGAAGGCCAGGCTTGTCTCCTTCCACCCTGTGAAGCTGGTGGGGTCGCACATCAGAACTGTCTGGGCACAGCGCTAGGTGGGTGCAGCATGGGGTGGGGGGGTTGGTGTTACCTGCTGCAGATCTCTCAGTCCTACAGCCTTTTGTCCAGCTCCAGCCTGGTGGCATCACATGGGGATCTCTCCACGTGGGTCTCTGGTGTGGTTGCCACTTGGGATGTGACATCAGTGTGATGGGCAGAGAGCGACCAGCCAGGAGAAAGCCCAGCTTCATGGGATGGTGTAACAGGGAACTCACAAGCTGGGTGGAGAAGAGCCAGGTAGGGAAAGCAAGGAGCTGGGTGCTGCCGTTGGAGAAGTTTTGGAACACCCAAAAAGCCTTTTGGCTGCTGGAAAGGAGCACTGACACACTCACCATTGGAGTTGCTGTAATGCTCTTGGCCACGCTGACCCCATGTCCCACCTGCCAGGTGCTGCCACCATCTCTCAGCCCCTGCAAAGAAAGCAGCTCGTGGTCTCAATGGGACTGTGCATGAGGCACCTGGCCAGCATGGTACAGGGTGAAAGACTCAGTGGGTTTACAAGCTCTTTCTCCAGCATAGGGGAACCCTTAACCCATCCCTTGCCCAGCAGCACTTGGGTGCCTCTCCCCAAATTCACCCTTTGCCGTGTGCAGCATGTGGCAGAGGCGTCACCACAGGCATAAGTGATGCTGCAGGAAGGAGCCTCTTAGCAAAACTCATGCTTTTTTCCCTCCCCCTTTTCCCAGTGACCCATGGGGAGCCTGTGCTTTGCTGCAGGAGCACTTAACCTCTGGCCTGGCAGCTCGCAGCGCTGTCTGCCAGGATGGTTTAACGTAGCCTGGAATAAACCTGAGCTGGTTGTAGAGCGAGCTGCAGGCTGGGCAAATCACAGCAGCCTCCAAACAGCAGCCCAAAGGTTCTCTGAGCTGGGGAGTGGTGGGTGAGGGGAAGGGCTGGGGCTGTGGGTCCCTCCAGCTCAGCTCTATGTGTGTGTTGGAGAAGGCAGCGACTCGGGTGGGTTTGTTTGCAACACTTTGGGCTTCCCCAGATGGTCCCTTTGATCCCCAGATGGGAGAGAGAAGGTTTTACCTGGGGATTTTTCTCCTAGCATCCTCTAAGTTCTTCTGGTCTCCATGGCAACGTGAGGTCCAAATCCTTCCTCTGAGGTGGGCTGGAGGTCACCCTGCAGGCAGAAACTGGTAGAAGGTCCTGGCCCAGGACCCAGAGCTCCTCACCATGCTTCCACACAGGAGTGCAGCTGCATTGAGAAGTAACCCATGAGCCTCCCTCCTCCTCCTCACCTGCCCCTTACGTACATCTGTGGAGGTACAAACAGCCCCACAGACCATCTCCAACTCCATACCCATACCCCTGAGGCTGCCAGCTTCTGAGATGGGGGCCTGCCATTGGTTTTACCAGGAGCTGTGGGGTTTTTCTCCCATTGGAAGAAGTGGAAGATGTGTTTCCTGGAAGAGAAGCAGCAGTGCACCACGAGCCTGAAAGGAACCTGACTTACCCTGCCAGCCAACATGACTCCTGTGATCCCCACACAGCTAGAACGCTGCTGAGAGGTGTCTCTGGTGCCTTGGAAGGTCCAGGTATTGAACCTGGTGGGCTTGCCAGGTGGCCATGACCACTGTGCCCCATGAGCCAAGTTGTGTCTCCTCAATTTCTGGGGAGGAGATAGCCATGGAGGAGGCTGGGCAGTTACAGGAGATTCCACAGGCTGATGACAGGATCTGTCTAGCACTGACCAGGAAAATTCTGGTCCCTTGGATGGTGCCAGAGTGAATATATATAATTTTTTTTACCTGAAAGCACAGTTGCTTCAGAGGAAATACCTGCAGGGATTGACTCTCCTTGGCTGCACTCGCTGAGGAGCTGCTGGGAGGCAGGTACCCAGCCTCAACCATTCCAATGTGGCTCCCTGGAGCTGGGCTTGGTGCCTCCAGGATGTGCCTCCACACCGTGGCCTCTGTGGTTTCTCTCCTTGTTTACCAGGGCCCCCAGTTTACAAAGCAGAGACCAGCACAGGAACAGAGCAAAGCCTCTCTCAGAGCTGGCACCATGTAAGCAAACATGAGGTGAGTAATTGTTATCTTCAGCAGGGCTTGGCAGGGAATAACCCAGCAGCTGGTGCAGGCTCAGGAGAAAGGTAGGTTGGAAGGGACTTCTGGAGGGCATCATGCCCGACTCTGAAGTCAGATGGGGTCACACATGATGCTGCCTTTTCCTGCAGCTGCTCCCACAAACCCTGGGGTTTGGGGCACAAAAACCCAAGAACTTCTTCCCAGTGAGGGTGAGGGAGCCCTGGGACAGGCTGCCCAGGGGGTGTGGAGTCTCCTTCTCTGGAGAGATTCCAGCCCTGTCTGGACACCGCCCTGTGTGCCCTGTCCTAGGGACCCTGCTTTGGCAGGGGGCTGGACCCCATGAGCTCTGGGGGTCCCTTCCAAACCTCTATGGTTCTGTGACTGTGAATTATCCTATGAAGTCTTTTGAGGTGAATTCCTCCTGGGTCTTCACAGTGGGTGGCAGGAAAATTGCCTCCTGGTTTCCTCTATGGGGGCAGCTCTCCTCCTGGGCTCACGGTCCTTGCAATGCCAAACCAGAGGGGAGGGTCCTGCATGCCACTTCTTGCACTCTCTGCATTGTGTAGGGGGATAATCTGCTCTGCAGGCTTCGAGTCCTTTCTTGTCAAGAAGCAGGGATGAGCATGAGTCTCCATCAGGCAGGCAGCTCCCTGCCACACCAGTGCTCAAAGCCACAGCTTACATCCTTGTTACACCACTTGCTGGCAAGACAAGCTTGGAGCAAGGCACTGGGACAGCCTTGGTTTGATCCCAGCTCAATGCAATAATCCCTTTTGTAACAACACTGGGTGCTTTGTGCCTTCTTCTGCTCTTTGGAGGGTTATTTTCTTGCTGCTGTCTCCTTGCTTGGAAGGGTGACTGCCAGGAGCATCACTGAGGGTGTTGCTGTGCGGTGCCATGGGGCACCCTTCAAGATGATGACTCAAGAACTCTTAGCTGCAGATGAGAGAAGCTGGAAGAGTGGAGCCATTGAGTTTTGAGGATGAGCTGCTTGAGTTTAAGAAATAAGAGACCACTGGAGTTTCCCACAAGCCCCACACCTTAGTGGAGGTGACTCAGTTTTGGTCTCCAAGGGTGGGTGATGTTCAAGTGTTCTCTCCTGCTGATAGACCACAGCAGCAGCAGCTGGGGATAGGGGACTGTACCTGAGAAAGAGAGAGAGAAGCTTGAGCAGAGCACTTCTGATGGCTTTCCTGACCAACAACTTGGCTGACTTGGAAGAAGAGGGGAATCAACTTTTTTAAAGGATAGATAATGGCAGGACAAGGGGGCTGGAGTGAAGCTGGAGGAGGGAAGGGGGAGAGGAGAGATTAGGGGGAAGTTCTTTGCAGAGAGAGTGGTGAGGGGCTGGAAGGGGCTGCCCAGAGAGGGAGTGGGTGCCCCATCCCTGGGGGTGTTCAAGGCCAGGTTGGCTGGGGCCCTGGGCAACCTTGTGTAGCTCCAGGCCTGGAGGTTGGTGGCCCTGCCTGTGGCAGGGGGTTGGAGCTCTGCGACCCTTGGGGTCCCTCCCAACCCAGACCAGTCTGTGGTTCTCTGATTCTAAGAGAGGGAGGGGACTGGAGGGGCTGCTCATTTTGATCTGGGTAGAGCTGAGTAAGAATGCCTAGCCAAGGCTGTCTCTACTATTGTTTGTTTTAATTGTATAAACTCGGGGGACACCCCCCACAATTTTTATTTCCTATGGTACCAAATGTCAGGCAGGAACCTCTCAGGTGTGTTTGGGATTGGGGGGCAGTTGGTTGGGTTTTTATTGTTTGTTTTATTGATTATTTTTAAGTTTACCTTTTACTTTAGGGTTTTTTTTAAGTAAAAATAAAGTAAAATTTAACTTCTACTTTAGAGTTTATTGCTGTTAGGTGATTCTACTTGAACAGCCTGAGAGGAGGTGGGCACTTCCAGCCTGGTGTATGCCTTCATCCACATCCACCCTCCTTCCCCCAAGCCAAAAACCAACCATGCATTTAGCTCCCAGTCATCTTTAACCCTCATCCAAAATATAAACTAGTTTCTGCATAGCATGAATGGAGTGATAATTAATCCATTAGTTAATTAAGCAAACTGCTACAGATGTGGCTTGAGCTGTAAAGAACATCTTTGCCATTTAAATCTACAGTTTACCTGTATGTTGGAGAGAACATCAGCCAGCTTGAACAGTGGAGGGGTGTAGACATGGCCAGGAACTCTCTTCCTTCAATCAATGATTAAAGCCACCATCTGATCTTCTTTATTCCTTTCTTCAGTGGATCCCTGGCTCAAAGACAATTTCAGGCCCTCTCCTCTTCCTGGGGTGCATCTTCCAAGGGCTTCTGTAACCAAAAGGTTTTGCCACAGCATTAATTTCAAGCAGGACAATGGCAGCAACTGAGTAAAATCTCACCCAACCCCCAGAACTTCCAGCTTTACACAGGCTCAGCCATGGGTAGAACTCTCCACAATCTAAGATGAGGATTCTAATTTAAAGCTAAGCTAAACTGCTTTCACCATAACCACAGATTTTGAGGTTAAAGCTTTCTCTTTAGGTGATGCTGCTGGAGCACAAGCTGTAGTTCAGCTCCTGAGCTGTGCCCCAGCGTGTCCAGGTAGCACCTTTGGCCAAATTCAGGGAATGAGGGGGTTTTGTCCATGCAGTAGCTAATAAAAGCCATTCCCAATTTTGATACAGGATCAATGGATGTATCAATGTCCCACTCTAGGTATTTCTTCCCAGCACCTTCAATCTAACCCAGATCCTAGAAAAGGGAAGCCCAAATGCAAATGCTGGGCACCCTTGTGTAGCTCCAGGCCTGGAGGTTGGTGTCCCTGCCTCTGGCTGGGGGGTTGGAGCTCTGTGACCCTTGAGGTCCCTTCCAACCCAGACCAGTCAGGGATTCTATGATTTATACCCAACTTCCTGGCACCTTGCTTGTTGTTATTGAAATAGCTTGAGTTAACAGGCAAGAAATACATTCATTTGATGGACTGGCATTCAGAGCCCTTCAGCTCTTCTAGACACACCTTGCCAGCTGGTCTCCTGAAGCTTCTCCTTCACCCAGCTGGACAACAAGCACCGAGCAGACACCAGGTTGCATTTCTGCCTCTTCATGGTAGGGTCCAGCTCCAGGGAGGGTACAAAGCTGTTGGTTGAAAAGAAAAGCCCTACCTGTGCTGAGATGGCTGCAAAGCACAGTTCCCAAACTCACTGGGAGAATCCATCCAACATGCTGTTGTCTTATTTCAAGGGTCTGTCTCCAGGCTGAACCCTGCCCAGCAACCACACACTCTCCCAGGCATGCCAAAATCCATTACAAACAGGCTGCCTCACCTACCTAACTCACCCTCTCTGCTTCAAAACAAGCAGGAGAGCAGCTATGTACCAGTGCTGACAGGGGAACCCCCACCCTTTCCACCTGCTGGTCACCCAGCCCTTTCTCCAGGCACGTTAAGGCACATGCAGCCCCATCCCTCCAAGATTTCATCTACCCTCCAAAACATCACCTTTAACAGGCCTTCAACCTCCAGCCATCCCATTCAAGAGATCCATCAAGGTGGTTCATCAAAGTACTTTATTGGTGACCACGTATCCTCCGTGCACATCGAGCTTTGTACAAAACACCCCCCTCCTCCTCTAGCACCAGAGCGAGCGACAGCCACCAGGAGCTTTGAACACTGCCTTTGCCCAAGCAGCAAATAGCCCAAGAGCCAACTGGCCACACCAGTTGGCCACTGCCAGCAAACCAGTCCTGCAGAAAACGAAGGACTCCCTCCTGGATGAGGCTGGTTCATGAGGATGCAGGAAAGGCTTCGCAGCTCCTGCCGCGCTCCCCCTTCGGGGTCCTGCCTCCCACTTCCGATGCTCCTCCATCAAGTGCCGGCGTGGTTTATCCAGACTAATCATAAAAAACACTCATCTCAAGAGCTTCTATGGCAGCAGGGAAGAAGTTTCCATGCCTGCTGTGACCTCATTTGTCATCCGAGGGGCTCTCGGGCAGCAAGGCACCGCCGGAGCGCTTGTTGCCTCTGCGGGCGCACACCCCGCAGTCCAGCTCCACGTCGATGTCCCCGAATTTCAGCTGGCAGGACTTGTTGCAGCTGCAAGGAGAGACAGTGACAGGGTCAGGTGTTCACCAGCTCACCCCAGCCACCTTGAGAAGGCTGCTAAGGACCGTCTGCTCCACAGTGGCACCAAGCCCATCCTTTCTGGCCAAGCCACGGACTAGCCCGTGCTTGGAAATGCAGGGACACCCACTTCTCTTATCTGGCAGGTGGGTTTCCCAAGGGGAGCATCTGGTCTGAGTATTGCTCCTGGTCATCCCAGCTCATGCAGGGTGCCAGCCCCCACCCTCCCCTCCGAGCCCTCTCCCCCACATACCAGTGAGATGCAGCAGAGTTTGCTGCCAGGACGGCGAGGGCACCCGCGTAGTGCCAGCAGAAGCACATGGTGAGGAACGGGAAGTTGCTGCGATCGGTGGGATCCCAGCCTGGTCCTCCCCATGGAGGGGACAGCACAAACCCAATCTGGGCACAGATTGGATGAGATATGTCAGGCATCAGCACAGGTCAGGCTTTAGGACATCCCTCCTCTTACCTCATGCTGATTTCAGCCACGCTGCTGCAGCTGATGGCACAGTAATCCTGGGCAACGCCCGCACCACTGCCCTCAGCACCCCCAAGCATCCCTGTCTCCCTGGACTGACAGAGGGGTGGCTTTTTGGAAGGACAGGGGATGCTCTGTGGACAAGCCTTGGGACTCACAGCACCACCCAGCACCTCCAGAAAGAGCTGCCAACCCAAAGGCTATATCACCAGGCTGTGCCTTTCTCCCCAGACCCAGACCACCCAAAGCTGGGGGATCACACAGGAGTTTCCAGACATTTCCAGTTACTTGGAACAAAGAGAGGAAGAAATGGACCTAAAGAAGAGAACAACCCCCATGCCTGTGGCTTCCCATGTCTTGTTTGGCACACTGGTTTGGCTGTGCTGCCTACGTTGCCTGTGCATCTCTCCACAGGTTGTAACCCTGGTACTGAGCCTCATTTCTCCCCACCATACTCCAACCAGTTGAACTCCAACAGATGCTGGATGGGCACTGACCTGCCAAAGCCAAGAGCCCTGGAGAAGGAAGAGGCTGGTCCTTAAGGTCTCCAGGATGATGTGGTCTCGGAGGAACACCTCTAGGAGGACACAGAGGGCTCCAGCAAAGATAGCCATGGCCAGCAGGGAATAGAGGTGTTGGTCCAGCGCAGCATCGCTGTAGCCATGGAAACAGAAGAGCAAACCTGCCAAGATTCACACTGAATTAGGAAAGGATGCTCTGGGATTTGGTATTTAAAATACAAAACCCAACCCAAACCAGTCTGGCAGGACCATGCAGCCCCCAGCACCACGGTCTGCTTTGCCCTCAGGATAGCTGTGGGGATCTCCACACACAGCAAGGAGTGTAGGGCTGTCAAGAGAAGAGCAGCCACAGGGACCTCCAGCTCAGAAGATGAGCTTTATCTTAGGGTTTGACCTTCTGTGCATCCAACCAAGGTGGAGGGACAACCCCTTTTAGCGACTCCACAGCAAGCCAGCTGTTTGTGAGAAGCAGCAGCACACACACCTCTCTGGGGTGCATCCCCTGCACATCCCCTGTGCACCAGGAGCATCCAGCCACGTCTGGATTCATCTCTCAAGAGGAACAGGGTGATGTCAACACACAGACAGTGCTCTTGCACACCTGCACACCTCCAGCTCTGCCTGCTGGCACGCCAGCCTCCAAAGAGCCCAGGGATTTTGGGCTGCTGACATTAGTGACCCTCCCAATGGGTCCTGCCCAGGACTCTTGTAGGATTCACCTTCGATGAAGAGAGCCATGGCCAGCGAGAGCCGGTCTAAGCCGAGCGGCAGCTTGAGCGGGGAGTGCGAGACGACGTCCACGATGCCGGAGAGGAGGAAGAAGAGGTACATGGTGGTGTAGTGCCAGGGGGTGAGGTCTGTCCAGCTGTGTGTCTTGGGGCTGTACAGCTGCAGGTGGGGGCCAGCAGGAATAAACTGCTCGACCAATATCCCTGGGCAGAAAGCAGAGAGGTCACACTCCTCCTTTCACACAGGGGAAAGGACAAGCTCACAGGACACTCATCTTTGCAATGGTGAAGCAGTGTTTGCCCAGAGGAGTGGAAACAAGATCCCATCACAGAGCACACCACAAGCATGTCCCCAAGCCCTCCCACACCCACTCACAGCCATTTCCCACTGCAAACAGCTCCAGTCTGGCAGCAGAACATGGCGGCAGGACCAGTAGATGCTGGGGCAGAGACTTATCAGCATCTCTTACCTGCAAGAGCAAAGAAAGCTTTGAGTGCCCCTTCAAAGACCTCTGCCCGACGGACCCCAGGGCTCGGCGGGCTGTCGGCGGTGGCTTTCTGCCGGAGGTACTTCAGGGGGTATCGCACAGACCACCAGAGACCAAAGGTGAAGAAGAAGGTGCCCCGGAGGGCGCTGCCGAGGAAACTCGTTGCCATTGGGCTCGCTTGCTGGACCTGTAAAGGGCAGACAGTGCCTGGGGACCAACCCAAAGTCAGCCCTTGATATCTCTGAGGGCATCCCAGGGGAGACACGTCCTGACAGAGCGGGTGTGCACAGCTCTGCTGTCAGCAGCACACACAGTGCCAGAGATGGGGCGTCACCACGGAGAAGCTGTGACCATGTGTGGTCTCACACAAGCAATCATCAGGACTCCATAACACCTTAGTGATTGAGGAAGGGCAGCAGCTATGCTGGAGCATCTCCCCTGTGAGGAAAGGCTGAGTGAGCTGGGGCTGTTCAGCCTGGAGAAAAGAAGACTAAGGGGGGACCTTATTAATGTTTATAAATATCTGCAGTATGGGATGCAGGGGGGAATGGGCAGCCTCTTCTCAGTGTCTGTGGGGACAGGACAAGGGGTGGTGGCTGCAAGTTGGAGCACAGGAAGTTCCACAACAACATGCAGAACAACTTTTCCCCAGTGAGGGTGAGGGAGCCCTGGGACAGGCTGCCCAGGGGGTGTGGAGTCTCCTTCTCTGGAGAGATTCCAGCCCCGTCTGGACACCGACCTGTGTGCTCTGTCCTAGGGACCCTGCTTTGGCAGGGGGTTGGACCTGGTGATCCCTCAAGGTCCCTTCCAACCCCTGTGATTCTGTGACTCTATATTCCATAAAGTTTTTGCTAATAAAAAGCAACATGACAATTATTTCCCTGGAAAAACTCCCTCCAAACTAGGCAACTACAAAGGCATGAATCCAACCTGTGTGTTCAGTAGCTCCATCCAGCCAAAGCTTTGCTGGGCCCTCCCAGCTGTGCTACGGGAGGAGGAGACAACCCAGGAGTCATGATCATTTCCAAAAGGAGCCTCCTGCTCCTTCCACACATCCTCTGTGCCACACACAAGTGGAGATTTGACACAAGAAGGATTTCATCTCCACTAGGAAGAGTCCAAGAACAAGGCATGACTGTCACTGAATACCAGCAAGGATGGAGAGGAGAGGGACAGCAGGGGAACCGACTGCCATGTGTGAAGTTATATCCTGAGAAGTATCTAAGCCCATCCTCAAAGTGTTGATAAAAAGCACAAAAGGGAATAAGGAGGGATCCAAATGCTTGTAGTAATGAGCTGCTGATAGTACCTCGAGGTGGTCTTGTTCCCTCCAGCAAGACCTCTCACAGAATCACAGGGGTTGGGAGGGACCTCCAGAGCTCATGGGGTCCAACCCCCTGCCAAAGCAGGGTCCCTAGGACAGGTCACACAGGTTGGCGTCCAGATGGGGCTGGAATCTCTCCAGAGAAGGAGACTCCACACCCCCTGGGCAGCCTGTCCCAGGGCTCCCTCACTGTGTAGAAGTTCTTCCACATGTTGGTGTGCACCTACCAGCCGAGGTGGTCTCCCTCTTTCCCTCTGGACTGGCTTTCTGCTACCCTCCTGCAGCTGGGATGTGCAGGGGAAGCAGCGTCACTCGCCCTGCAGCTGCCACGCCGACCAGCCCTTGCCTCCCAAATCACATCCTCACCGTGTTTATAAATACCAGAGCAAATTGCAGAGGCTGGAGGAACAACCCCAGCACGTTGTTCGAGTCCTCCCACACTAGAAAGTAATTAGGTGCTGCAAAATAAGGGGAGGATGTGGTGTGGCCAGTGCCTGAGGTGAGGGAGAGCTCCTGGAGACATCCCCAGTCAGGTTTGGAGCTGGAGGTGGTCAAACTGGCTCAGCCCTGTGCAGGCAAGCAGAGTGTTTGGATGCAGAGACTAACATCATCTCTGGGACATGGGTAATCTGGGGAAGGCTCAAAACTCTTTACACCACGTTAAGGTTTCCTTTCCAGAGGGAAGTTGCCAAACAGCCTTTAAGGTAGGTGAGGAACACCCCATCCCATCCCATCCCATCCCATCCCATCCCATCCCATCCCATCCCAGGAGCCTTCTGGCTTTCTGCTCTACTTGGGATGCCTACATTAGGGCAAGATGGCTCATGCCCCAGGAAGACCTATGTCCCTCTTGATTATAGCCTGGGCATGCAACCCAGGGCACCTATCTTCCTTGCACAGGCATCTACATACTGCAGTGATGAAGAACAAACCCCATTAAAGCACATTTAAGCAGCACACAATTACACAATATGTAATCAAATTTTACCATTGTCCTACAAGGACTGTGACTACAAGGGCAACAGCCTGAAGCTGGAGTCAGCAGCACACCCCCAGCAAGATATGTAGCAGGAGGGTTAATTTGACATGATTAATTAGAGGAGAGGAGGAGAGGAGAGACATCCCAGTGCCCAGGCATCAGAAATAACAACTGACTGATCCCACCTGCAACTTCAGCTGCTACTCTGGGCCACACCAGCATCCAGCTTGAATCCCCCCATCCATCCAACATCCCCCCTTTGTTTTAGTTGCCAGCAGCAACCCCCAGCACTCTGAAACAGAGCTGGGATCTCCTACTTGAACAATCCTTCTCCACAGCCCAGTAGCTTCACTCTTCTTTCTGGTGTTGAGGACCCTTTTGCTTTGTAACCCCTCCACAGCCCAACACCACAGCTAGGTTTCTGGGAGCCATCACAGGTCCCCTTTGCTTCCCACCACCCAGGCACAGCTCTTCAGCAGCCACCACATTCTCATGGGGCATCTCTCACTCAGCAGCCACGTCCCAAACCCACCCTCCAGCAGAAGCTCAGAAATAGCCCACTCAAAAAAACACACCCCACCCCCTCCTTTTATAAACCAGCCACTATTTCCTAGAGAAACCCAACATGTTTCCAAGCAACGCTCCACTTGCACAGCTCACATCTTTAAGGCACAGCAAAACAACTCCCCCACCACCACCACCCCCCCACCCCACCATCCACACAGCCCCTCAGTGAGCCCAAACTTGATACCTCTCACCCCCCTGGCTAACCCCAATCCTGGCATTTGAGTCCATGCTCACACAGAAGCTGATGGAGCTCCAAGTGAGCTGCAGTTGGGGAAGAGAAGCACCTGGGTCATTTCTTTTCCCTGCAAGCTGCTTTGTCTGTTGGAGGACTTGAAATATGGCTGCAGTCAGAAGGTATTACCTGAGCTGCCCTTCTCCCTCTGCAGCTTCCAGGCTGTGATGTCTTCACTTAATAACCATACTGGAGCTGCCAGCTCTGCTTACTGTGCCTCATGCTGACTGCTCACAGCCTCCCCAGGCTCAGCTCAGGAAGGACAGCATCTCTGCCCAGTTTCCAGGCTCTCCCCCAGGAGCTGTCAGAGCTCCAGGTCCTGTCACCATCGATGGTTTTGGCCCCGTTGTGGGGACTTGTTCCTGCTGATGCAGGGGGACTGATGCTGCTGGGAGGATGCTGTCCATGGGGATGTGTGAGTATCCCCTACAAGCACCCATGGGTGCGACCATCAGCCTAGCAGGGAGAGCAGCCAGCCTGAACACACAGGGCAAGCTCAGCCCTGACATTGGAGGGTCTTCTCTTTGTGGATCCCCCTCCATCATTACTAACCACACACATCTCTCTCCTGCCAACAGCCTTCACCCAACAGAAGAGGCACAAGCCCACTCTCCTCCTGGAAATCCTCTGCCACCATGCACTTCCAAAACCCAATAAACCCCCCCCAACCCCAAGAAGAGCTGAAGCCACAGCCTGCTGGAGGACTATCTCCATGAGCAGCACTCCCTCCAGCCTGTCATCATGCTAAACCTTAGCCTTGCAGAGGTGGACACTCCCCACATCCCTTCTTCCCAAGCTCAAGCAGCCATGTCCACCCCACACACAGCTGCTCATCGTTGCATTCTCTCTATAGGTAAGGAGAGTTTACCTGCAGCTCCTGCCTGTCCTTCTCCCTCTCCAGATGTGGCAGCAAGGAGCGGATATTACTCAGATAAAGGGAGAAGCCACCACGGGGAGGTGGCCCTCAGACAGGATGTTTAGAGCTGAACAACCTGCAGGCCAGTTCAAAGTGCTCTGAGTCAACCAGCTTTCACAACCTGGGACACCTCATGTCTGCTACTGTAAGAAAAAAAACCAACCCCAAACCAACAACCAAACCAACAACCCAACTAAAAAACAATTCTCCTGGAGTTTGCCCCCAAAATCAGGAGGAGCAGCCAACTCCATTCCCATGGCAACCCCATACAGTCAGTGATGGGGTCAGGGTTTTTTGGATGACTGGGGAAGGAGCCAAGAGAAGACAAGGCTGCAGCATCACCTGATATGGCTGGGCTCTGCTGGAAAAGCTCCAGAGATTCTGAACTGGGTGGTCAGGTACATGATAACCCTTTTAGGGGGGTGTCTGGCCTTACAAAACCCACCTGGAACTCCCAACCCAGGACAGAGTCTTTGTAAGCTCCATCTCCTGGCCCACAGCAGCCAGGAGGAGGAGGAGGAGGATGATGACAGCCGTCTTTCCCCTCAGACAATGACTTGGCAGGACACAGCAGCCTGTTTCCACTCCTTTTCACCTACCCAACACTCGATGCTGCCCAATTCTAAGCACCCACAGCCCCAAGCTGGTGCTGACAAGCTGCACACCACACTGATGGTTGCACACCCAGCCTTAGCACCTCACCGGTTGCACAGATGAGCAAAGGGAATGCCTCAAGGCAAATAAACACCATGGGCCACCCCACTGCACCCATCTCCCTCCAGAGCACAAACTCAGCGATGCAGAAACACTCAGTGCTGCTCAGGAGGACCTGAGGACCACTAACAACACCCTCAGCCCACTCCAGGTTGCAACCATATCCATGTAACTCCTTGTGCAACCAAAAAAAACCCCAGTGGGGATGCAGGATAAGCCATGCCCAAGACTTGACAAAACCCACACACATGAACCAGTGCCCAAGGGCAACCCCAAGGCTGGAACAGCCCAGAAGCAAACCAGCCTCCCCCAGGTGATGGGCTGTTCTCCAGCACAGCCATAAAAGCCACCAAGCCATAGCCAGGAGCTCTTTTATACTCATTATCTCTCTATCAGTGGTAGCAAGCAGGAGGAAGGAAGGAAAACAAGAAGCTGGTGGTGGTGTTGGCAGGTAGCCATGCTGTACACCCATCGTTGCTCACCTCCAGCGCTGCTCAGGGAGCACAACACCTTGCAGAGGGCCAAGGAAAAGGGAGCTACGACCCACAGCTGCAGGGAGGCTTCCATAAACACAGCTTCTCACTCAAAGTACAGCTTCAAGAGCTTGCTACCACAGTAAGCCAAAGCAGGGCCAAGGAGCACCTCTCCTGTGAAGCCAGGCTGAGAGATGGGCTGGTTCAGCCTGGAGAAGAGAAGGTTCCAAGGGGGACCTCACTGCGGCCTACCCATGCTGAAAGGGGTCCTACAGGGACATGGGAGAGGGGCTGTCACCAGGCAGGGCAGGGACAGGCCAAGGGGTGATGGCTTCAAGCTGAACGAGACGTTAGGAAGGAGTTCTGCACTCTGAGGGTGGGGAGGCCCTGGCACAGGGTGCCCAGAGAGGCTGAGGAAGCCCCATCCCTTGAGGCGTTCAAGGCCAGGCTGGATGAGGCCTTGAGCAACCTGGGCTGGTGGGGGTGTCCCTGCCCATGGCAGGGATTGGGAACTAGATGGGCTTTGAGGTCCCTTCCAGCCCAAAGCCTTCTGTGAGCCTATGGTGAGAAACACAACCCCCACAAAAGCTCTTCCTTACAAACCTACCCCTAAAAATAACACAGTGGGGGGAAAAACAAACCCCAAAACATACCTTTCTTGCTGGAAAAAGAACAGTGACGCTACCAGAGACCTCTCTGCAGCTCAGGTTTCCTTCCTGCAGTCCACTCTGCCCCCAGTTCTCCAAAGCTTTACCCCAAAAGGCAGCCTAGCACAAACCTGCTTCCTAAGCAGGCATTAAGTCCTCACAGACAGTGGGAAAAGAAGAGCTGGGAGGGCAGCAGCTGGGGGAAATGGGAGGAAACTCAGCCCAGCTGAAAGGTATCTGAAGGTGCCTTTGTCCATGGAGCTTAAAGGGCCAGCAGAGAGTGAAGCCCACAAAGGGGATTTCTGGTGTTAAAGGACCTGCCCATCAGGCAGCAAAAAAATAGCTGTAGGTGCATGAAATGGTTGAGGAAAGGGGTTTTCCAGGCTGTTAAACCATCACTGGGATAAAAGGGAGGATGGAACTGGGGTGAGTGGTTGGGAAGGACAGCAGGAGGACAGGGTGCCCAGAGAAAGGATGGCTGAGTTCACATGCCCACCCCAGATCTGCCCCCCAGATCACAGAGTGCTAAAATCACTGTGGGGATGAGCAGACACAACTCCATTACAGCTCCTTAGCAGCAAACTGTCAAGGCATGGGGGAGTATTATGGGATTGTACCAGCACACACCCGCCCTCCTCTTCCTCCCAAGGGGAGGCAGATCTGTGTCTGACCCACTCCAGCCCCTCTAATCTCCTCAAACTAAACCCTCCACTACATTTTATTTTATCTGGGGGTTTTTTTATTCTCCCCCCCACCCCTTTTTTTTTTTCCTTCAGCTGTAACTGCAGCATCCTCTCCCTGAAGGTTCCTCATCAGGCTCAGTGCTAATGAAAAAATGTGATAATGTTTGCCTACTTCCTGGGGGTGGTGGGAGGCACAATCTAATTAAAGGTTTGCCAGCAGCTCGAGCGCTGCAGATGGATGGTTGTTGGGGAAGTGCAAAGTATTATTAGTATTATTATTATTATTATTATGACAAATGCTAACACTGGCTTTCATAAACAGGCAACAGAGGAGGTGAAGCAGGTGGTGTAAGCATTGGTGGGGCTTGTTCTGCTGCCTACACCATGGTTTCAGCCTTACATAAACGTGGCCGTGCAGGGTGGCAGTGGTAGATGTTATCTCCAGTGGCTTGTGGATAGGGCTCTTGGTGGAGGACTCATCCTTCTAGCTGGAGGAAAAGCCAGCTGCCAAGATCTTGGGGTGTGTTGTCCAGGTTCCCTCATGAAGAGGAGGTTAAATATTCCCATCGGGAGGATCTGCAGCTCCTTCCTGCCCCGGATGGGCAGGTCACTTATTTCAGGAACACTGACAGCCCCCACCTTTGAACAACAACATCAGGCTGCAGTTACACAAGGCAAGAACCACCCCTAGACATCACCTGGGGCAGCACAGTCCTTTTACAGCCAGTTACAAATATATCCCCAGTCCCCTCCAGCTACACGGTCAGTGGGTCGGTGTGGAGACAGGAGCTGATAAGGGAGCAGAGGAACAGGAGGGGAATCAGCTTGTTCAAGGGCAGAGACTGGCAGGACAAGGGGGCTGGAGTGAAGCTGGAGGAGGGAAGGGGGAGAGGAGAGATTAGGGGGAAGTTCTTTGCAGAGAGAGTGGTGAGGGGCTGGAAGAGGCTGCCCAGAGAGGGGGTGGGTGCCCCATCCCTGGGGGTGTTCAAGGCCAGGTTGGCTGGGGCCCTGGGCAACCTTGTGTAGCTCCAGGCCTGGAGGTTGGTGTCCCTGCCTGTGGCAGGGGGTTGGAGCTCTGTGACCCTTGGGGTCCCTTCCAACCCAGACCAGTCTATGGTTCTATGAACTCAGTTTATATGGTGACAAATGTGTCCCAGGACAACTGGTTGTTGAGAAAAGCAAGACTCTCTTTAGGACTGTCCTGGTGCATCTACCAGGTAAGAAAGAAATGTGAGGGTCGCTCTGTGCCATCCCTGGACCACCCACTAACCTTCGTGCTCTCATTTGGGCACCTAAGCTATTTACAAACATGTTTTCCAGCTAAAAAAAAAATAAGAAATAAATCCTTAATTCACCTCCAGAAGTGAACACCACCTGTATTTTCTCACTTAATCGCAGGCTGTG
This sequence comes from Gallinula chloropus, assembly GCF_964237585.1. NCBI lineage: Eukaryota > Metazoa > Chordata > Aves > Gruiformes > Rallidae > Gallinula > Gallinula chloropus. The sequence goes on along the minus strand of NC_140109.1, from coordinate 6,421,409 downwards.
CCTCTCCTCCTTCACTGACCTTCATACCTTGAGAAGGAATGTGCTCCAGAGTTGGAAAACAAATTAGCGAGCGCTGTACCGCCAGTCCTGGGATGTTTGTACGACCAGGGAGTTAATGAGGCAGACAAACTACTCCAGACACCCGGTGCCACAGAGGGGAGCAGTGTTTTGTGGCCACGTAGTGACAAGGGACAAAGAAAACCTTGGGCAGCAAGGAGATGACAACTTGATGGAGGGCAGCGGGGAGAGCTGGGAAGAAGGATATAAACCCTCTCCCACCTTCAAAGCAAGGGTTGCTTTTAGAAACCAAGGTCATCTTTTAATTCGTGAGCCCTCGGGTGGAAATAACCTCTGACTTTTGGGGGTTGGGAGGAGGAGGAGGAAGAGGGTGGCTACAAGGTGACCGCAACCTCAGCCGGCTTGGAGCCATGTTCCTGCGCATCCAGCACCAGCTTTGCCACCTGGTGCTGCCCTCGTGTGGCTCTTTCCTGGGAACAGGGATGTTGGGTTTGTTTTCTCAAGGAAAATAACTTCGGAGCACCCTGCAAAGGGCCTTTTTTTTTGCTTTTCAATCTCTGCAACCCCCCCAGCGCCCACTGAGACAGTGGAAATACAGGAAAACTGGTGTCCAGGGGGGGTTGCTACTCTTTATAGCATTGTTCAGAAGCAATAAACCCCAGGCTGTAGCCTACTTAGTCCCCACCAGGCTCTTTGCAGGAGGGAAAGGGTGCTAGAAGATGATTTTGCCAGCCCTGGGTGCCAGCACACGGTCACAAACACTCAGCCCTGCCAGCAGCTGCTTCTCCATTCAGCCCTGAGTATAAGCCTGAAAACCAGCCACCGTCCACCACCACCCCACCACCACCACCCCATCCCTCTGCTACCCAGCAGTGAGAAGACTCTGGTGTAGAGAGCATCCTTCCAGCCCCAGGGTTTGAGACACAAACACCTGCAATTCAGCCTGTGCTGGTGCTTATTTTACATTTGGGGGGTGTGTGTTTGCATAATCCCCACACTCACTAGTAGTACATTGGCATTTCAAATCACTTTTTGCTAGAAATTAGCTGGCAAAGGCAGGCTAAAACCCAAACATGTGCCTGTTTCTTCCTGCTTTCCAAGCTGAGGGGGTTATTTGTGAGGAAAACGGTGCTGTTTTACGAATCCCTGCTGCTTAGCCATGTATCTCACAGCCCTTCAGGCTTTACAGGTCTGAGGGATGGATTTGTCTAAGCTGTTATTACACACTCTATAATTTATCAGACTTAAATGTAAGGATATCGGCTCAGGGAGGATTTTTATTTCAGATTTATTCACTCTTTCAGCCTTTTAAGTGAACATGAAAACCATTAACAAAACCCCTCCTTAGTCCAAAGCTTCGGGAAGAAAATTTGCATTGTGCTCAATCAAGCTGTGATGGTGCAAATTGGACATAATCCCACGCTCAATGCCCTTTTACTCTTCCTCCTTGGGATGATGCCTTGGTTTGAAACAACCCAGAGGTTTCCCTGACTTCAATCCCAGCAGGTCAAAGCCTCCAGGCGCTTGGAAAAGTCAGCTGGCCAAAGGATGCCCTCCATCGCTATGGAAACACACAGGGGGACCCATCAGATGAAACCATCTCATCATGTTGGGTTCCTGCACTTTGTTTTGTTGCTTAAAAACAAATAATCCCTGCAAACAGTGCTCTTTGTGGGAAACAAGGATGCTCAGGGACACACAGGGGGCAGGGACCACCCGTGCTGCCCAGCAGCAGAGCGGTGGCAACCCCTCTGTTCTTCCAAAACATAAATATTCCACTAGATTTATTTCTTTTTTCTTCTTCTTCTTCTTCTGTTCTACAAAACAGGTTCCTCATGAAGCTGGGGAAGGAGATTGCACCCTCTTCACTCTTCATCAGAGCCGTTTAAGAAGGCGGCTTGGGAGCTCATGTCACACTTCTGCTGCCGCAGCCCAAGCCCGATGTAGGGCTCCCCGCTGGTTCTCCTGAACCTCTGGATGCAGCTGGAACACATGAGGAGTAAAATCAGAATAAATCACTGTTAGCAAAACCCTGAACCTTGGGGAGCAGCCCCTTCCTGCCTCCTTGGAAAAGCCATGTCAGGGACCATCGATGTCTTAGTAATCAGTGCTGTGGTGCCTCTACTAACTCAGTGACTGTGAACAGCTTTGACACCCTTGCAAGGGAGGGGGCAATGTGTCAGGGGGGGCTGGTAATGATCAAATTAAAATTTGACTTCCCTCCACCTGATGCAGAGTTAAAAACAACCCCAGTGTGAGTTGCTGGAGGAGCTGTGGGTGCTGGGTTGTTTGACTTGTCACCTTCAAGGCCCTTGCCTCTTGCTGACACTGTTTTGCATTCTGTGAACTCAACAGATAAGGTGTGTGCTTGTCGCCCTGCCCTCAGACTTGCAGAGGTCAGGGGCTGCTTATTCAGCCACGACTTTGTACTCTGGGATGGGATGGGCTGGAGTACATCTCCATCTTGCTTCAGACATCCCCATCCCTTTCTGCCCCAAAATTCACACCCCAGCCTTACCAGTAAGTCAGAGTGTAGTTTATAGCCAGGACGGCCACAGCGGCTGCCCAGTGCCAGAAGAAACACATGGTGAGGAACATGATGTTGTTGTGGTCCTTCTCATCCCACATCGGACCTCCCCAGGGCTGGAACAGCACGACCCCAATCTGGTGGAACAAACAATTTATTACCTTGGGCAGGGGGGAGGGATGGGGGGGAACCTCCAGCACCCCATCACAGTCATCACCACCACCCACGTGGTGACTGAGGGTCTTCAGCCCTGCCCAGGAGAGTGGGGTTTGCTGAGCAAGTGAAGTCCAGCCTTGCTGCACGATGTCCAGACACAACAGTCCCTCCACATCATGGACACCTAGCCATCCTTTAAAAAAAAACCCAAATTTAGTGGGTTTTTCACAAACTCAACCTCTAAATAAGCTGAGTTAGCACAGCAGACCTGGGGCTGAGGAAGAGGAGGAGAGCTCACCCTGCTTTCCAGCAGCCTGGTTTGGGGAGTGGTTATTTCCAGCTGATTTCTTTGCATCCCCAGCCTCTCCCGAAGCCCTGGCTGTATTTTTACTCAGGCATTTTATTGCTTGGTGGGGTTTGCATCTTCCCACTGAACCAGAGGGAGTGCTGCAGGGTGCATTAGACACATTAAGCAATTAGTACTTGGTTGTTAGATACCGTCAAATGTTGCTCGCTCACCGCGCCAGCATCACTCTCTCTGTTCCCCCCAGAGAAGCAACAAGCCAAGACCAAGGGGTTGTTTGAGCAGGAGCAGCCATCAGAGATGACCTGAGAGAAGTAAATTTTCACTCTGGCTTATGATCTATTCATGAGGCAAGCCTGGCAAGATGATCCTTCAGAGATACACGATTGATTGGTGACTTACGGCTTCTTTCCCTCTTTTCCCACTGCTCTCCCACCTTGGAACTCAGCAGAACTGACCTGCCAGAACCATGTCCCCTGGACGATGGTGACACCGGCTCTGAACATCTCCAGGACAATGTTGTCACGGAGGAAAACCTCCAGCATGGTGCTGCAGGCTCCTGAAAAGATGGCGATGAGCAGCAGGGAGTGGATATGCTGATCCAGCATCGGGCGGTGAAGGACGTGGTAATAAAAGAGACAACCTGCCAAAATATGTACCACACTTAGAGGAGCATCAACACCACCAACCATGTAGAGTAAATTGCCTGCCTGGCCAGGGAATTGAGACAGGTCACCATAAAAATAAGGGACTCCACATCACAGCATCCCTCCAGGTGTCCCAGCATCCCACCATCTGGGAGGGATGGTGCCGGAGGGAATGGTCCCTGAAGACCACAGAAAGGTGAATTTCTTGCCATGAGGGTGCTGTCTCCTCTTCAGGTCACCTTCCCCTCATATCCAGGTTCATGTCATGTCCTGCTTTTCCACTGCTAAACCCCACAGTTTTCTTAGGAGCTGGAAATGGTAGAGTTCCTTTTCTTACACCCCAAACTGCACCCGTGGAGCTGCTGCCTCAAAGACCACTGGGATCAGGGAAGGGAAACTAACATGACATGTGCCTTCATGAAGAGGTCTTCTATATGAGCAAGACCTTCATTTCCTAGTGGCTTTTCTCTGCCTGTCCAAGAGGAGTCTGAAATCCTGGCTTATGACTTGCAGGACAAAACAGCATTTGTGACATGCTGAAGCCAGAATAAGTCACTTGGATCTGCCACGTGCAGGGCAAGCAAATGAGGGTGACGATGCCTGCAGTGCTCCTAACGGCTCTCAGGGTGGGGATGGGATGAAGGGCATGTGGACAGCTCTCTAGATGTAAGATAAATGCTGCATCCACCAGCCATTTATCATAAGGAGGGAGCTCAGCCTGCTGCTCTGTACCGCCGGCACCCCAGCAATCCCAAACCAGGACCCGTGTTCCCCGTTTGCTACAGGCTGCCCTTCCACAATGTGTCACCTACAACACGTCCTGCCTTCAGGGGTGTCCAGAGCAATATCTCAGCCTGGCAAATTTTGGTCCTTCTCTGAGCCACACCCCCCCAGCATCCCCCCAGCATCAGCACTGCCTTCTACTGACCTTCAACGAACACAGCCAAGGACAGCATAAGGCGATCCAGACCCCGTGGCACCACCTGGGAGATGTAGGTGAAGACATCCACCACCCCAGAGAGGCCGTAGAAGAGGTACATGGTGGTGTGTTGCCAGTTCATCAGCTTCACCCAGTCACGGTTCTCCCCACTGTAGAGGTACAAGTGTGGCCCATCCGGGACGAACTGCTCTGCCAGCATCCCTGCACAGACACACAAGAGCTTGCTGCTTCTGATGGTCTGTATGCAATGATGGATTATGCTACTCATTGTGGTGGGAGGGTTCACAGAATCCCAGGATCACCAGGCTGGAAAAGCCCTTTAAGATCATCGAATCCAACCATTCCCATCCTGTGCTAAACCAGCTCCCTGAGCACCTCATCTCCCCTCTGTTAAACACACCCAGGGGCAGGGACTCAGCCCCCTCCCTGGGCAGCCTGGGCCAGGCCCTGACAACTCTGCCAGGGAAGAATTCTCTCCTCACAGCTGCTCTGACCCTGCCCTGGCGCAGCTTGAGCCCATTGCCCCTTGTCCCAGCTCCTGGCCCCTGGCTGAAGAGACCAGCGCCCACCTCTCTGCACCCTCCTGGCAGGGCAGGGGAGGTGGGGAGAAGGGCTCCCCTCAGCCTCCTCTTCTCCAGGCTCAACACCCCCAGCTCCCTCAGCCTCTCCTCAGAGGATTTGCCCTCCAGCCCCTTCCCCAGCCTGGTTGCCCTTCTCTGGACACGCTCCAGGACCTCCATGTCCTTCTGATGCTGAGGAGCCCAGAACTGGACCCAGCACTCCAGCTGCAGCCTCCCCAGTGCCCAGCACAGGGGCACAATCCCCTCCCTGGGCCTGCTGCCCACGCTGGGGCTGACACAAGCCAGGATGCCCTTGGCCTTCCTGCCCCCCCCAGGCACACTGCTGGCTCGTGTTCAGTCACAGTCATATTCAGTTCCTGAAGCAGGAGGTGACAGTTCTGCATTAGGGAGACAGGGATGGGTACAAAACTCAGGCCTGCCAGCCTTCATGGCAGCTCAGCTTTGGGCAGAGGTAGGAGACTTGGTCCTTTCACATCGACCTCTACTGAAGATCAAGACAAGATGAACACATCCACCTCTAGACCAGTGTCTCTGGAGGAAGGGCTCCAGGACTGTCATCACTATAGGTTGGGAAGTGACCAGCATGGCTAGTAAAATATAATCCTTACCTATGACAGCAAAGATGATCTTGATTCCCCCTTCGATGGCATCCACACGCTGGAAGCAGTAAATCCTGTGGGATTTCTTATTTGCATTCTGGCTGAGGTACTGCAGTGGGTATTTCACAGACCACCAGAGCCCAAAGAGCAGAAAGAAACTGCCTGGAAGGGCGTGACCCTTGAAGTTTGCCATCCTGACCACCTCCTCTTGACTACAAGGCAAAAGAAAACAATGTCATTACACAACTTTCAGCAGTTATTTGATGTAACACTGGAAAAAATGGGGGTTTTATTCCCTCAGCATTTCAAGGACTGGAAAAGGTAAATGGGAATAGGATGGAGTGCTGGGAAACCCTCCAGGGGTGAAAGGTGGGAACATGTGAGATCTCTCTGAGGTCTTTGCTTCAAGATTAGGAAATGTCAAAAAAAGTTGGAGCTCAGACCAGTTTAGCAGAGGCCCCAATCTCTGCTGCAATCTCTGACACATTCCAGCCTGAACTTTGCATCCCCCAGGATCTATCCCAGGTTCAAGCAAGAACATCCACTGTGGACTAGGGCAAGGTGAACTATTTGGGACCAGACAGGAGAGAAGATACCTGGGGGTAAACACCAGTGGGTTTCCTTAGCTCCTTGAACAGCCCCAGAAGTGTTGTTCACTAAGTCCAAAATTTTTTATATGCCTGGAAATTTTTCAGCCCACAGAGGGGGGGGGGGGGGGGGGGGGTGGGGTGGGAAGGGGGGAATCTACCCCACACCTATTTTGCAAAGCCAAAGCATTCTGTAAAAAAAAAAATGGCTTCAAAAATATCCCCAAAACCTACTGAAAACAAACCATTTTTGGTTCTGGGCAAAGAAAACAAGCTGCTCCCTGCATCACTGCATCCTCCCACCCCTTCTGCTCACTGCAGAGCATCACTAAACTGGGATTTGCACCACGCAGAGCCCGGGGGTCCCAGCTGAGCTGCTTGAGTCCCTGTGCCCCTTCACAGGAGCACACACACACACACACACACACACACACACACACACACACCCCATTCATAGGAGAGCTGCAGGACCCATTTCCTAGGAGAATTACAGCAATTAAAACCCAGCCTGCTCCTGTTTGCCATTTGCTGGCTTTGCTTAATTAGCTGGAGAAACGATCAGCTCTTTGATGTGGGCTCCAGCATATGTTCAGGGGCCTGCCTTGGCGTGACTGCAGGGCTGTTGTGGTGGGTTGGTCAATTAGGAATGGTTTTAATTGATAGCAAAACCCTCTGCTGCTGGCACCTGGGCCTTCCCCCTCTGTTTAGTAACACTCCTCTCCCCACTGAGCTGAGCTTAACGCTGGGCATAAACCAGCTCTGCATCCACTTAGCAAGGCGCTAGTTTGGCAGTGGACCTGACCACCCCATCCCAAACCCCCATGACCTGGTTATGCTTGAACAGCCTTCCCCAGCTTCTATGGATCTATTCTTTTATTATTTGTTTTTTAAAAAGCTCTTGCTTTGCTGTTGCCTGCCTTTTGCAGAGGGGATCATTTGGGCATGAGGTTGAACATGGCTCGCTGCTGCCAGCCTTGGAGAGAGGAGAGCGGATGGTTTGGCTTTGTTAAGAGCTGATTGCAGGTCAGTTTGTCCTGGGGACACCTTGTTTTGCCCTGCTAAGTCCATGCCCCTGGAGCTGTGTTCACATCCCATCTCCTGGAGGCAGCTATCCCGGAGCAGGAAAATCCAACAGATGATTAGATCAGACCTACTTCTAACCAACCTGCCTGATCTGGACTGGTTTAACCAAACCAGCTAACCCAGCCCCCCAAGGGAAGCAAACATTGCCAACGCCACCCTGCTGGTTCTGCCTCCTCCAAAAACCCAGGATCTCCTGCAAACAGATTTCCTGCAAACACCTCGAGTGCTGGGTCCAGTTCTGGGCTCCCCAGCATCAGAAGGACATGGAGGTCCTGGAGTGAGTCCAGAGAAGGGCAACCAGGCTGGGGAAGGGGCTGGAGGGCAAATCCTCTGAGGAGTGGCTGAGGGAGCTGGGGGTGTTGAGCCTGGAGAAGAGGAGGCTGAGGGGAGCCCTTCTCCCCACCTCCCCTGCCCTGCCAGGAGGGTGCAGAGAGGTGGGCGCTGGTCTCTTCAGCCAGGGGCCAGGAGATGGGACAAGGGGCAATGGGCTCAAGCTGCGCCAGGGCAGGGTCAGAGCAGCTGTGAGGAGAGAATTCTTCCCTGGCAGAGTTGTCAGGGCCTGGCCCAGGCTGCCCAGGGAGGGGGCTGAGTCCCTGCCCCTGGGTGTGTTTAACAGAGGGGAGATGAGGTGCTCAGGGAGCTGCTTTAGCACAGGACAGGAACAGTTGGACTCAATGATCTTAAAGGGCTTTTCCAGCCTGGTGATGCTGGGATTCTGTGATTTAGGAGGAGGTTTCACCTGAGGATGGACCAGCTGTGCACAGAAACCTTACTTGCCTTTGCTGGTGGCTGTAGGCAGCACAGCAAGGCTCTGCCTTATTTCACAACTTAAAAGGAGAGGTTTATCGACAGTGGGTGCACTGGGTAATTAAACACAAAATCAAAGCACGAAATCAAAGCCAGATGCCGTTCACCAGCCACGCTAGCACAGCCCAGTGGGTTAACACAATAGTCCCTTTAATACTTTGAAACAGGCAACCCAGGAATCAGAGCATCCACATGTATCCCTGGGAGCAAGGGAGCAGCTACCTGAGCTGGGAGATGGCTGAAAATCAGTTTTTTCTGGGTGAGCAGAAAATGCCATTGCATGTGTGGGATGGTGTAACATTCAGGGTTATAACTGAAGGCAGAGCTAACCTGATGCTGGAAGAACTCCTCCTGAGGGCATGTAGCAGTAGAATGAGGGGTTGGTTTTAAACTGGAAAAGGGGAGTTTCAGGTTGGGTATTAGGAAAAAGCTCTTCCCTCTGAGGGTGTTGGGTCACTGGCACAGGGTGCCCAGAGAGGTGGTGGAGGCCCCATCCCTGGAGACATTCAAGGTCAGGCTGGATGGGGCTCTGAGCGACCTGCTCTAGTGAAGATGTCCCTGCTCACTGCAGGGGGTGGGACTAAATGACCTTTAAAGGTCCCTTCCAACCTTACACATTGTGTGACACCACCACAAGAGTACTGCAGCCCCACCAATGCCACAACGATATGCTACCCCAGCAATATACAGCCCAAGAGGGATCTCCATGACCCAGCTCCAGCAGCCAGGTTTCCCAAGCAGACATTCAATGGGAGCTGAGGGTTTCCCACACGGATGGATGCAGTTGGAACAGGATGGCCTGGAGGAGACACTGATCAAGCACAGTGGGGGGAAGTTAAAGGTCACTTCAGTGGAGTCCACACACCCTGGCTGGCCAGCACATCCACCTCGTAGCGCTTCCCTGAGCTTGGCAGGGTGATGGGGACTGTTTTGGGGTTGCTGCTGCCTGTACCTGCCCAATTGCTCACTAGCAGGAAGCAGGGTGGCTTATCTGAGACGCATGACCAGCAAAACTATTTCTCCTGCTTCTCTTCCTCCTCTGCAAACAGGCAGAAGGCAAGCACAGGGGAAAACAAACCCAAACCCAAAACAATTAAGCTTTCAACTGCGAATGCCCTGGAGCAAAGAGTTCTCTGTTCTTTATCCCTATGGCTCCAAAGGCAGCAAGACTTTTTCCCACATTAGGGGTAAGAAAAAGCTGAACGTCCAGCTGATGATGGGCTTGGCAGCAACCATCACCACTACAGGGCATCCCTGCAAAGCATGACCCTGCCCCGTTCTCTCAGCATCTACCCTGCACGTTGATAACGCACCCACGTCCCTGCTGGCTGGTAATTAATGCACTTTGCCCCCTGTTTATTACAACACCATGTGCTGTGCTGGCTTAATGATTTACTGTTTCATCTGCTCTTATCACCTCCCAAAGGAGCTGGCTGCTTCTTGGTTTGTAGCTAATGCACCCAGCCACTCATCCACCCAGAGAGGCGTCGGGAGCAGTAGGGAGGATGGTGAGGATCCTGATAGGCTTTCTCCTCCTCCTCTGGCCCTACCAGAGATAATCTCTTTTCTCCAAAACCCCAGGCCCTTTGAGTTTTCCAAAGGTCTCATCTGCCTTACTGAGATTGTTTTTGTAAAGGTTTCATGAGTGCATCGATAATGGCTCAGTCAGGACATCCCTTCCCTATCCCCCAGCTTGGAAATGACAGTCTGAAGTTCGTGGATGGAAACAGCTCACAGGCAGCACCTCTGCAATTAATTTTGCCCTCTGACCTCTGCAAATCACAGAGACACACCAGCCCTGGTTTGCTCAGTGTGGGACCTGCTGCCCGGCTCCCAGAGTGTCTGCGGGTGGCAGAGATGGTCCCTGGGGAAAGGTTGACTCAGGGAGGAAGAGAAATGTCTTGGCTCACTGAAAATAAAGGGCAAAAAAGGAAAAGGCTGAGCTCAGGCTGAGCTGGGGAATGACATGGAGGTGGGTATCTGATTCCAGCCCTCTCGAGGTGGTTTGGGTCTCCTTGTGCTGAATCTGAGGCTGCAGGTGAGCGTTAAACCCAGACCTACAGACCGACAGCAGCTGAGGTGCTTCGGCCAAAGCTGCATCCACCTCCCTCTGAATACCACAGAACTCCACAGCCCTTGTGCTCCATCAACAGGGTGTTCAGAGGAGAAGACCTGGAGGTGAGGTAACTGCCTCTGTGGACAGAAAGACGGCAGAGGAGCCACCCAAGAGATGTCAGGAGGGGCATCACCTCCAAACACAAGCTCCATCCCCTCCAGACACAAGCTCCATCCCCTCCAGACACAAGCTCCATCCCCTCCAGTCACAAGCTCCATCACCCGCAGACACAAGCTCCATCCCCTCCAGACACAAGCTCCATCCCCTCCAGACACAAGCTCCATCCCCTCCAGACACAAGCTCCATCACCTGCAGACACAAGCTCCATCCCCTCCAGACACAAGCTCCATCCCCTCCAGACACAAGCTCCATCACCTCCAGACACAAGCTCCATCCCCTCCAGACACAAGCTCCATCACCCCCAGACACAAGCTCCATCCCCTCGAGACACAAGCTCGCCTGCTGCCCGCTGCCTGCCCGCACAGCCTCACTCCACTACCCACACCACCTTATTTGTCTGCAGATCATAGCAGCACTTCCATTAGCTCCCCTAGGAGCTGGATCCCCAACGCATTTATGTCAGACTAAAACCCCACTCTGAACCATTTCATCCCATTACCATTGGTTTCCCTTCCCTCTCTTCCCCCATCCGCACCGGGGAGCGCTAACGGCGACACCGAGCAAGCATGTTATTTGTTACTAACACTCCTGAGCTGGGCTGTGGCTGCCAGACCAGGGAAAGCAACTTTTCTGCCTCTAAAGGGCCCTTAAGGGGTTTTAATCTTAGGTTAAAAAGTACCATCATCATTGGAACCTATTAGGCTCAATTGCTGGGGAATATCTGAGGGACCATCAGGTGCAGCAGGAGCCTGTACAGCGGCTGCTGAGAGATGGGTGAGACAGACCAAGCTAATTCAGAATCAAAGCTCCCCCCCTCCTGCCCCCCTCTCCCCCCCCTGCAATGGGAAAATTCAACGTGGAAGTTCAAACTGGGATGAAACCTTCAAATTTGAGGTGCTGGACCCCAGGTCTATTTAATAGATGCAATCAGAAAAGAGCCTGAAAAGCCAGTGATGGAGAGGTCGAATTGCTCTCTAGCTGCTACCACCTCTCCTCTCCTGTTTTCTCAGTCCCTGCTTTGGAGTGTCCATCCTTACCCCCTGCCCTGAGCCCCACTGCCAGGGAAAGCAACAAGACACAGCTCTGAGTCTCTGGAGAAATAAACCAAATTAGTCAAAGCCATCTTAATTACAGGAGGTCAGAGCAGGCACTTTCTCACCCTTTTGCTTCTCTTCACAACCTGCATTTGTTTATTTGTGGGTTTAAGGCAAGGAGGTCTGACTTTCAAAAATGATCTAGTTTGGGAAACGCTCCTTACCATCCTAAAAGGCATTTTTCTTCTTCTCCACGTGATGCCTGAGAGATTACAAGTGCTTTCTAAAGGTGATGGCTGCCATGGGACTCACACCAAACTGCTTCTCCAGAGATGTGTGATGATGGAATAGCCCTGACTCCCCCAACCCCTATTACCTCACCCCAAACAGTGCCTCAAACCCACCAGCAAGGCTGCAAAAGAACTGGTGTTTTCCCATTGTCCTAAAAATTAAGCCACACGGTGTGAAATACTCCTCCCAGCTGCCTTCAACGTCACTTCAAGGAAAACTCTGCAAGCCAAGCAGCTAAAGAAACCATTCCCATCACAATAAATCCCAGAGACGCCCAGTTATTCACCTTGAACACACAAAACTAAGCCTGCTGAGCACCACAAGGTGTGTTAGATAGCTGGGCTGCCTGACACACACCTCTGTGAGCGCCCTGTGCCTTGGCAATCACACCCTGCACTGCCAATATTCAGTTTAATTAACCAAGCTGGGAGGAGGAGGAGGAGGGAAAGAAGGAAGGAATCCTTCCCCAGCAGCGCCCAGCTAAGGGAGGCAGCCTCCTTCAGGCATAGCAGTCCCCCAGACCCCAGTTTTCCTCCTAATCTGCAGGGTTTTAGGTACTAAAAGAGGGTTTTTTTGGGCAATTCTGCTCGGAGAAGAGGGTGGGGAAGGAGTTTCTGGTTGGGTGCACGCAGCAGGATGGGGTGGTGCTGCTGGGCAGAGCTTTTGCATTGCATTTTGGCTGGGAGCTGGTGAGGGCTTCTGGCAGGCAGCCCAGTGGGGAGGTGGGGGGGGTCAGGGTGTTGGGGAAGGGGGGACACGGGGACCCCTTGCCCTGGGGGCTGCCCCCATCCTGCCTCTGCCAGCATTCAGGCCCCATATACTGTGTTTCTTTTTCAACTTCCTCCTTGGAGAAGGTTGTTCCCTGCCTGCTGGGCTGCCCCATCACGTCCCACGGCCACAGCCCAGCCTGGCACGGGCAGCAGCAGCAGCAGCAAACCCTTCTCTGCTCCATCCCACCAGGACCCCGAGGTGCTGGGACACCCCAGGAGTGGAGGAGAGCAGAGCCCTCCCCTCTGCTCCATCCCCCCCCACCTCTTTCCTCCCCCCTCTTTCCCATTCCCCCCCCTTCCAGTTTTCTTTCCCAAGAGGAGCAGATTTGGGCTCACCTCCCCCAACCCCTCTGCTCTCTCCTTACAGTGCTTTGGGTGCCAAATTTAGGGGTGGTGTCCTGTCCCCCCCCATTGCTACCCACCCCAAGAGCAGGCAGGTGGGCTCCCATTCCCTCCCAGTTACAGGGTGGGGGGGAGGGAAGGGGGGGGTCAAATCCCACAGCTCAAGGGTGACTGAGACCCTTGGTTCCCAACACAAACCCCCCCTCCTCACACCAGCCCCGGGCAGCAGAGCCTTACCTGATCCCTGCCCCGCTGATCCCGCTGCCGCACCTGCGCCCAGGTGAGTCGTGCTCCTCCCCTGCCTGCGGCCCCGGGCTCCTTCCTGCCTGCGGCACCTGCCTGCTCCCTGCCTGCTCCCTGCCTGCTCACCTGCCTCCTCCCTGCCAGACCCCCAGTGCCCCCAAAACCCCAGCTGGAAGGGAACAATGACACCTAAACTTCCCACCTCTGGGCACATCTGGTGTCTGCAAGGAAACTTGGGGTTTTCTCCCCCCTCCCAAACTCATCCAAGACATCCTGACTTGAAAAACTGGCTGATTCAAGGCTCCCCCCCCTCTTTTCCCCCCCTTTTATTCTCTCACATTTCTTTGCAATGCTTCAATTTACCTCTCTCAGACTCCCCCATCACCCACCCCGTGTGGGGATGGGGATGAGCTGCTTGGGGCATCACCCCCCCCTCCCCACCCCAGTTCCCTGCACCCCTCAGCACAACCCCAACCACAAAACACTGTAGAATGGCTTAATTTCTTTGAAGTGCTTCATTTTCCATTGCTTCCCAGGTTGTGATGGATGCTCCTCCAGGGATCCTGGCTCACAACCCATATTTCAACTCCAAACTCAATTTTCTGATCAGGCCTCCTATAAAATGTAGTTTATTCTTAATAATACCTTCCACTTTCATCTCCAGCCCTGCAAGTGCTTTACAAATGTTAAATAATTAACCCCTACGACACCCCTGGGAGGGAGGTAAGTGTTATTACTGCTGTTTGTAAGAGGAGCACTGGCAGAGCCTTTGGTGCACTAGCCCTGGGTTTGACTCATTGCACAGAGCTGCACAGGTACTTACACCTCAGAGAGCAGCTACACCTGCCACGGGGCATCTGCAGTAGGAAACCCAAAGGTTAATGGTTTAAATATATCCACCCCCTTTTATAAATGAGTTTACAGGTAGAAGCACTGTCTGGCTGTCCCCCATCTACCTCTTCCTCTATCTCCTCCTCTTCTTCCCCCTCTTCTTTCTCTTCTTCCCCCTCTTCTTTCTCTTCTTCCCCCTCTTCTTTCTTCTCTTCTTCCCCCTCTTCTTTCTTCTCTTCTTCCCCCTCTTCTTTCTCTTCTTCCCCCTCTTCTTTCTCTTCTTCCCCCTCTTCTTTCTTCTCTTCTTCCCCCTCTTCTTTCTTCTCTTCTTCCCCCTCTTCTTTCTCTTCTTCCCCCTCTTCTTTCTCTTCTTCCCCCTCTTCTTTCTTCTCTTCTTCCCCCTCTTCTTTCTCTTCTTCCCCCTCTTCTTTCTTCTCTTCTTCCCCCTCTTCTTTCTCTTCTTCCCCCTCTTCTTTCTCTTCTTCCCCCTCTTCTTTCTCTTCTTCCCCCTCTTCTTTCTCTTCTTCCCCCTCTTCTTTCTCTTCTTCCCCCTCTTCTTTCTTCTCTTCTTCCCCCTCTTCTTTCTCTTCTTCCCCCTCTTCTTTCTTCTCTTCTTCCCCCTCTTCTTTCTCTTCTTCCCCCTCTTCTTTCTCTTCTTCCCCCTCTTCTTTCTCTTCTTCCCCCTCTTCTTTCTCTTCTTCCCCCTCTTCTTTCTCTTCTTCCCCCTCTTCTTTCTTCTCTTCTTCCCCCTCTTCTTTCTCTTCTTCCCCCTCTTCTTTCTTCTCTTCTTCCCCCTCTTCTTTCTTCTCTTCTTCCCCCTCTTCTTTCTTCTCTTCTTCCCCCTCTTCTTTCTCTTCTTCCCCCTCTTCTTTCTCTTCTTCCCCCTCTTCTTTCTTCTCTTCTTCCCCCTCTTCTTTCTCTTCTTCCCCCTCTTCTTTCTCTTCTTCCCCCTCTTCTTTCTCTTCTTCCCCCTCTTCTTTCTTCTCTTCTTCCCCCTCTTCTTTCTCTTCTTCCCCCTCTTCTTTCTCTTCTTCCCCCTCTTCTTTCTCTTCTTCCCCCTCTTCTTTCTCTTCTTCCCCCTCTTCTTTCTCTTCTTCCCCCTCTTCTTTCTCTTCTTCCCCCTCTTCTTTCTCTTCTTCCCCCTCTTCTTTCTCTTCTTCCCCCTCTTCTTTCTCTTCTTCCCCCTCTTCTTTCTCTTCTTCCCCCTCTTCTTTCTCTTCTTCCCCCTCTTCTTTCTCTTCTTCCCCCTCTTCTTTCTCTTCTTCCCCCTCTTCTTTCTCTTCTTCCCCCTCTTCTTTCTCTTCTTCCCCCTCTTCTTTCTCTTCTTCCCCCTCTTCTTTCTTCTCTTCTTCCCCCTCTTCTTTCTCTTCTTCCCCCTCTTCTTTCTCTTCTTCCCCCTCTTCTTTCTTCTCTTCTTCCCCCTCTTCTTTCTCTTCTTCCCCCTCTTCTTTCTCTTCTTCCCCCTCTTCTTTCTCCTCTTCCTCCTCTTCTTCCTCTTCCTCTTCCTCCTCTTCCTCTTTTCCCTCTTCTTCTTCTGCTCCTTCTTCTCCTTCTCCTCCTCCTTTTTCTCCTCCTTCTCCTCATCTTCTTTGTCTTCGTCTTCTCCTTCATCTTCTTTGTCGTCTTCTTTATTATTATCATGATTATTATTACTACTACTATTATTATTATCATGACAATCATAATTGTCCCACATTGTTGCTTAAACAAGCGACTTCTTGTAAAACTAATTACCCATTAATTCATCCTTCCTCACTGCTCAGATGGGGAGGTGAAGGTGAGGGAGGGAGCACCCTGCAAGGCACCCTCTCACCACCAATTTTATCACTGGTTGGGTTGGATGCTCAAACTATGGGGTTGGGGATTTCTTTTTCCAGGTGGGGTGATGCCAATTTCCCAAAAAGCCAAGCTGTGGGTATTTCTTGTCTCTAGTTAAATTATTTCATGACTATCCAAGGGGGTTGTCAAAAAACACAACTGAAGCCCCAAAAACACCGTGCAAAAAAGAATGGGCATTGGTGGTGGAGTTTTGAGCCCTGGAACACAAATCCCACAGCTCCTCTCACCTCAGAGGGCTGAGTTTAACTAAAAACCTTCAGCTCAACCTGACTCTGGAATGGAAATTGGAATAGGAATTTGCCCCTGCTCTGCTGTGTCACGTAGGTGTTTCTTGGCTACCAGGAAATTTGCACCATCAAACATTTGCAGAAGGAAACCACAGGGTGGATGTGGGGGGGTGGATCTTACTATGAAGGAAACAAATAACCTCTGTCTGTGTATTTGTTGTAGTAAAGCCCAGTTCCTGAGCTGGGGGTTGAATAGAATCCAACCTCAGCAAAACTTCTCATTTCTAGGTGCAACCACTTCCAAAAACACCCACCCCAAACCCCAAAGTCACCTCTAATTTACAGCTCTGTCTCCTTAGCTCAGCCACCCCTTAAAACACTCACAGTTCCTTAAGTGGCCTTGGAAGCACACCTAGAGACTGTAACTCATCTAACCTGTGCTCAGATTTTTGGCTCTTCACCAGCCTTGGACACTTGGCTGCTGCTGGGGATGGGAGTCCTGGTCACCATGCTGCACTGCTCACCCTGCCAAAAAAAAAAGGGGGGGGGCTTGAGTCCCGAAGAGCAGCTTTTTGCTGCCATTCAGCAAGACTTAGACAGGCTGGAGAGTTGGGTGGGGAGAAGTGTTATGAGATTGGACAAGGGCAAGGGGAGGGTCTGGCATCTGGGGAAGAACAACCCTGGGTACTGGTATAGGTTGGGGACTGGCCTGTTGCAGAGCAGCGTAGGGGAGAGGGACCTGGGGGTCCTGGGGGACAGCAGGGTGACCATGACCAGCTCTGTGCTCCTGTGTTTAAGAAGGCTGATGGCATCCTGGGGTGTGTTAGAAGGGGGATGGTTAGTAGCTCAAGAGAGGTCCTTCTGCTCTGCCCTGGTGAGACCCCACCTGGAATATCGTGGCCAGTTCTGGGCCCCTCAGGTCAGGAAGGACACAGAACTCCTTGGAAGAGCCCAGCACAGGGACACCAAGGTGATGGAGGGAGTGGAACCCCTTCCTTGTGAGGAGAGGCTGAGGGAGCTGGGCCTCTTCAGCCTGGAGAAGAGCAGACTGAGGGGTGACCTCATGAATGTCCATCAATATGTAAAGGGAGAGTCAGGAGGCCAGAGCCAGGCTCTGCTCAGTGATGGCAGCGACAGGACTGGGCTCCATCAGCAGAGGGGTGGCAGCAGGGACAGGGAGGGGATTGTCCCTCTCTGCTCTGCCCTGGGGAGGCCCCAGCTGGAGTCCTGTGTCCAGAGCTGGGGCCCCAGGACAAGAAAGATGTGGGACTGGTGGAGAGGGGTCAGAGGAGCCCCGGAGGGGATCAGAGGGCTGGAGCAGCTCCCCTACGGAGAGAGGCTGAGGGAGCTGGGCTGGCTCAGCCTGGAGAAGAGAAGGCTGTGGGGGGACCTCATTGCAGCCTCCCAGTCCCTGAAGGGAGCAGAGGAACAGGAGGGGACTTGATGATCTTAAAGGGCTTTTCCAACCTGGTGATGCTGGGATTCTGTGGCAGTGCTTGCATGCCTACATCCTCCCTTTTTTGAAACAAGCCACCTCCTACAGATACAACAACGAGCAGCTCTGTCCCATCAGCCTTCCTGGGACCCAGGGAAGGATCCCTTCAAAGCATCCTCCTATCAGCTGAGTGCTCACCCTTTGCCTGTAACCCAGACTTACAGTGATGCTGAAGTACTTTGAAACAGGGGAAGGGGCAGAGACCTGCAGTTGCCTCCAAAGTACCATCAGCACCATTTACTCCTCACCATGGGCAGATTTCATCCCCACACAGGGTGTGATGGGGAGTGAAAAGAGCCCCTGGGGAGGTGCAAACTGGGAATTTGCAAAGGTGATGGTGAAGGACTCTGCTTAAACTCTGCTCAAAATGTCACCTAATTACTGCAAACACCCAGTTCCCTCACAAAGATGTCTAGGAAGGGGTTTGCCAGGAGGTGCACAGCCAGACTGAAAAGGCATCTCTTGGAAAAGGAAGCAGACACAAGCAAAGAAAAATATACTCCCAAACCTCAAAGTTTCTATGATCATGGAATCATAGGATGGTCTGGGTTGGAAGGGACCCCAAGGATCACAGAGCTCCAACCCCCCTGCCACAGGCAGAACCACCAGCCTCCAGGCCTGGAGCTACACAAGGTTGTCTAGGGCCCCAAATGATATCTATCACAGCTCCCCCTTCCCCCCCATGAACAGATCTGAGACCCCAGCTGGGTAAAAAGAGGTGAGAGGGGACTGGAATTAAAGAAAAGCAGGGAAAGCTCAGCCACAGGGTGATTCAAACTGCACCAGTCCCAGCGGGATGCCAGCACTGCAGAGCGTGTGGACAGGGCAGATGCATCACTAAGGGACAGGAGATCGTTAAGAAGAAAACTGTGGAGCTGGATAAGGGAAATGTAAGAGGAAGAAGAGGCAGAGAGCAAGGAAACAGGGAAAAGCGACAGGGAAGGAGGCACAAGGAAAGCTGGGGAAGGCTAAAGGTTAAAGAGATCCTATTGCAAAGTGGGCAAACCTCGGTGGGAAATGTTAATGGGGGGTGGAAAATAGAAATACCTGGGGATGCAGAGCCAAGAAATGAAAAGAGCAGGGGGCAGAGAAAGTGCTCTGTGAAAGCACCTCTGTCCCTGCATCAGAGAGGGGGTGACACCTGCACAGCCTGGCCAGGAGAGGGGGTGACACCCGCACAGCCTGGCCAGGAGAGGGGGTGACACCCGCACAGCCTGGCCAGGAGAGGGGGTGACACCCGCACAGCCTGGCCAGGAGAGGTACAGGCTGCCCTTACTACCACATCCCGTGAGACAAGCACAATTAAATCCTGAAAAGCCCCTTTTTTATGGCCAAGCTGCTCCTCCTTTGCACAACTGTGGCACTTCACTGAATAAATGGTCTTTTTTTTCCCCCTAGGGATTTGGTGCAGGCAGAGGAAGGGCGCAGCCTAAAAACCCCCCAAAACCATACAAAAACCCTCCAAAAAAACAACTTCCCCCACTTCACAGCCAAAGAAACCTCTCCAAAACCAACTTTCCCCCTCCCTAAAGCATCCCCCCCGCCCGCCTTCAAGCTGTGAGTGGAGCAAGGGCACATCTCGGTGGCAGAGGGAGGAATGTCACCTCCCCAGCACTTGCTGTTCGTACCCATCTCACTTATTATAAAACCATGGTATTTTTTGGGGGGGGGATTCGATGATCTTCAATATCCGGAGCTGGAAGCAATGTCTTGGTCCCACAGTGGGGACAAGAAGCTGCCAGGGATGGGCAGGAGCAGGCGAGGTGGGGAGTTTCATCTGGAGAGAGAGAGAGGGGGAAGATTAGTTCATCACCTGGACACGTTAACACTGAACTCATCACTTATTAAATTAGGTTTGGGAAGCATCATTCACACTGACATTTGCATTTTCTTCTCCCCTGTATTTATCATCAGCTATAGTTTTGCCCTCCTCCCCAGCACTTCAGCTCCATCTCTCTTACCTGAGCAAACACTTCTCATTTCTCCTACTATTCACCATCCCAATCAATCCTAGAAGTTGCCTTTCATCAAAAAGCATACCCAGGGACAAGAATAACCCCCAAATCCAATATTTATTTACCTTATCCAGTAGAAATATGATGGGCTACAAACCAGCATCTCCCCAAGCTTTGCAGAAGCAACATCGGGTGACAAAATCCATCCCCATGAAGGAGGATGCTGGGTTTGGAAGGAGGATGCTGAGGTTTGGAAGGAGGATGCTGAGGTTTGGAAGGAGGATGCTGGGTTTGAGGATGCCACAAAGTGGGTGCTGGGTTGATTTTGGGGAGCAGCTGTCACTGTTTGGGTGTTTAAACAAGGGATTCGTGTTGTTAAATGGGTGAAGAGAAGCAGCAATTAGGGAGGGTCTATGTGGAGAAGGGTTGTAGGATGTTGCTGCTGTCCCTGTCTTGGGGACTGGTAGCAATGTGATGTGGCCAGATGCACCTGGGGTGGGCAGAAATGAACCCCGGGATATATGAGGGAACACTAGGGGGTGCTGAGGGCTCACAGAAAGGTCACACAGAATCCCAGCATCACAGGTTTGGAAAAGACCTTCAAGCTCATCAAGTCCAACCATTCCTGTTCTGTGCTAAAGCAGCTCCCTGAGCACCTCATCTCCCCTCTGTTAAACACACCCAGGGGCAGGGACTCAGCCCCCTCCCTGGGCAGCCTGGGCCAGGCCCTGACAACTCTGCCAGGGAAGAATTCTCTCCTCACAGCTGCTCTGACCCTGCCCTGGCGCAGCTTGAGCCCATTGCCCCTTGTCCCAGCTCCTGGCCCCTGGCTGGAGAGACCAGCGCCCACCTCTCTGCACCCCCCTGGCAGGGCAGGGGAGGTGGGGAGAAGGGCTCCCCTCAGCCTCCTCTTCTCCAGGCTCAACACCCCCAGCTCCCTCAGCCGCTCCTCAGAGGATTTGCCCTCCAGCCCCTTCCCCAGCCTGGTTGCCCTTCTCTGGACACGCTCCAGGACCTCCATGTCCTTCTGATGCTGAGGAGCCCACAACTGGACCCAGCACTCCAGCTGCAGCCTCCCCAGTGTCCAGCACAGGGGCACAATCCCCTCCCTGGGCCTGCTGGCCACGCTGGGGCTGACACAAGCCAGGATGCCCTTGGCCTTCCTGGCCCCCCGGGCACACTGCTGGCTCATGTTCAGTCGCAGCCACCCAACACCCCCAGGTCCTTCTCTGCCTGACAGCTCTCCAGCCACTCTGCCCTCAGCCTGTAGCTGCTGGGGGTTGTTCTGTCCCAGATGCAGGACTCTGCACTGGGTGTTGTCAAACCCCATCCTCTTGGTCCCAGCCCATCAGCCCTACACCTCCTTTGATAGGGGTGCAATGGCGCAGGCCTGGGGGACCTGCTTTTGGGAGCAGCTTTCCACAAGCAGAGCCCAGCTCCCAGCCAACCCCACACTGCCAGCAAAGTGCTTCTTTGTGTCACTTTGTCAGAGCCCTCTCTCTGCTAAAGGGGCTTTGCAGCAGCTGGGCTGCAGCACTGGTTTTAAGAACACCCTCCATCCTGGTCCCTTCCCCTCCTCTTCTGGCATTGTACTGGACATCACCCACCTGGTTTCCCAGTGGGGAAACTGAGGCACAAGGCAAAGTATTACCCAGAGCTGTTTCCATCCCCACCCACCAAGCAGCATCGCTTTTCCAGTGAGGAGGAAACATTGCCTTTGCCTGAGCCCTAAAACATCTACCAAGGGCTTCAAACCAGCCCTAAAAAGAGGATCAAGGCAAAGTCCTGGGTTTCAGACACCAATCTCTGGTGCTGCAGCTTTGGCCTGTAGAGATGACTTTTTCCAGCACCCTTAGCCACCCCTGTGAGAAACAAGGGGTCTGCTAATTAAGACAAAACCCCATGTAGGGGCTCCCCCCACCAAGCCCCCTTCACCCATCCACCTCCCATTCCTCCTCACCATCCACAGGCTCCGGTTACGCCGCTGGTCCGTAAACAGCATCTAAAATAATTGTGCAGTTGTCACCATTGAGTAGGGGAAGGCAGGAAAGGGAGGGGGAGGAGGGGAGGAAGGGAGGGAGAATGGACTATTTTAAAACACATGGCTTAGCCCAAAGGGCTGAGGGGATTGTGGCATGGCCCAGCTGTCCCCACCGAGCGCGGGCGGGTGCTTCAAAGTACCAGGCGGGATGCCTCAGCGCCAGCCTGTCCTCATCCTTTCAGCTGGGGAAGGGAGCCAGGCTGGCCAGGGCCAAGCTAATGGTGTTTTGACATGGTGTTTCAAAAGCAATTGCTGGGGTTTGGGAGATGCAGGGAGCAGCTGGAAGGGACCTTGAGGGTGATGGAGGGAGGGTGGGTGAGAGGCGGGGAAGATAAGAGGGAGGTTGGGAGAGGGATGCAGGCGTGGGGAGGTTGCACATCCCATTTGACTTGTGAAATTGGGGGGAAAATCCCAAAGCAGAGGGATTCTGCAGTGCCTCTGCTCAGGAGCTGCAAGCCCTGGATGGCTGCAGGCAGAGACATGACCCAAGGGGAGGCACATCTCACCACAGCTCTCCTCCTCATCCCACACCAGTTGTGACAGCAACACATCAGTATCTCCTCTCACCGGCGTAAAACTCAGAGTCTGGAGGGAAAAAGCAGCACATCTCCTCATCCCATGGGACTACCAAGCTTCAACCATCCCTTGGTCATCAAGGCAGGGCTTCCCCATAGCTCCAGGCCCAAAGACAATACGGTTCATGCTGTCTGTAGTGTAAGAGCTGGTGATTAAAGCATTAACAGTGCTTGCCAGCCCAAAGCAAAACCCAACCACTCATTCCCTTTGGTTGGTGTGAGGCTGGATGGCCAGGAGAAGACAAGAATGCTGTCTTCATCTTGGCCTCTTGCTTGTACTCTTGCTCTGCCTACAAGAGAGCAGGACTGCCCTTCCTCCTGATGGTCACCTACTGCTGAGCCTGGTGACAAGGGGATGCTCAGCTGGGGCAACTCTTCCAGAATCTCTGCTTTATTTTGCCTCATTTCTCCACAAGATACTGAAGAATGCTGCCTGCATGCTTCCCACAGCTACATTTCCAAGGATTGTGTAACCATCCCAGTGGCCTTCTTGGTCTCCTATGTGGTCCTTGGCCACTGGGATGAATTTACCACCTGAGTCAACCACCCCAGGAGATGAAAAGACTAATATCTCATAGACCCTCTCATCCACATGCTTCTTGTTCTTCCAAATAGCACTTTCATAGAATCATAGAATGGTCTGGGTTGGAAGGGACCCCAAGGATTATAAAGTTCCAACCCCTCTGCCACAGGCAGGGCCACTTTCCTGTCATTCCCAGAAATACTGCACCCCAGTTAGTCCTGAACTTTGATTTTGCTTTGTTTTGAGAAAAAAAATAAACAAGAAGAATGCTGACCAATTGGGCCACTTTTCACAGCTCTCATTCACCACCCACCTCATGCCTGCATGATGCAGGGGTTACACATGAGGACTGAGACTGCTCCACCACCACCACCACGTGAA
Organism: Gallinula chloropus; assembly: GCF_964237585.1. Lineage (NCBI taxonomy): Eukaryota > Metazoa > Chordata > Aves > Gruiformes > Rallidae > Gallinula > Gallinula chloropus. The sequence goes on along the minus strand of NC_140109.1, from coordinate 6,398,377 downwards.
TTAAGGAAAGTGTGACTAACAAGAGTGGTATTTCATCACCCCCTCTCTTGCCCACCCATCTCACACCTCAGCTCCATCAGATAAACCCACCCAGCCAGGCCAAGCCATGCACAGACAGAATCACAGGGGTTGGAAGGGACCTCCAGAGCTCATGGGGTCCAACCCCCTGCCAAAGCAGGGTCCCTAGGACAGGGCTCACAGGGCGGTGTCCAGATGGGGCTGGAATCTCTCCAGAGAAGGAGACTCCACACCCCCTGGGCAGCCTGTCCCAGGGCTCCCTCACCCTCACTGGGGAAATGTTCTTCCCCAGATTGGTGTGGAACTCCCTGTGCTCCAACTTGAGGCCATCACCCCTTGTCCTGTCCCCACAGACACTGAGAAGAGGCTGCCCATTTCCCCTGCATCCCATACTTAAGATCTTTATAAACATTAATAAGATCCCCCCTCAGTCTTCTTCTCTCCAGGCTGAACAGCCCCAGCTCACTCAGCCTTTCCTCAGATGTTTGGGATGCTTTCAGCCTTGCACCCAGTTGGAGCAACTTCCCAAAAGCCATGCCTCCTCCTTCTATGAAAAATCAACCAATTAAGGTCCCTTGTCACCTCCATCAAGGGTTTTCCCACACGTCCTGTACAACACAGATACCTGGATAACCACAACATGCTGTTCTGACCTCTTAGTTAAACGGGAGGAGGTTTGGCAAACTGCAGCAGGGCTTTGAGGACAAACCCTTTTGGTTTGTCTCAGAGAGGCCAAAGGCCCAGACCCCTCAGGAGGTGACCCCAAGAGCGATTCCCAGCGCCAGGCAAGACCCATCTTTCAGCAGCTGTGAGCCATTTATTAGATGGGTTTGAATGCTTCTGCAAAAAAAAAACAGACTGGGGGGGCGGTGGGGGCAGACAAATGTGGAAAAAAAAGAAGATTGTGTTAATTACCAGTCCATTTGTATGACACAAAGCTGCCCCGGTCCATCATCTCATCCCCCCTGAGCCGTGGCTTGTCTGGTCTCAGGCTTTCACGGCCTGGTCCCAGCGGGCCCCATGTTTCTCCTCATCGCCATAGGGATGGCAGCTGCAGCTGACTTCTCCCGTTAGAAGGGACCGCCGGCGCTCCAGAAACCATTTCAGCAGCATTTGTTGCAGCAGCTTCTGCTAATCTCTCTTTCATTTGTAATTATTTTCTCACCCAGGCCGCCCCGACATCGGAGCCGCCTTCCCAACCCCGCCCCTGCAGCCGCACCGCGGCATCGCCGGGCCGCGCGCGCGGGGCTGCGGTGGTAAGATGAAAGGGGGGACGCGGGGGTAGGAACGTAAGATGGTCTTGTGAGGAGGATGGGAGGCTTCAAATAGGCTGGGAGGCTTCAAATAGGCTGGGGAAGGGGGGAGAGGGGGTGTTCCTCCAAAGGCCGATTGAAGTGGGCCGAGGGATGGAGCTGGCAGCCTTTGAGGCAGCCCGCGCCGTCCCGGCCAAGAATAATTGAACAAATAGTTTATCTGGGGGGGGGGGGAACCAACAGCTGGAGGGAACAGGCGATTTCCAGAGGATTAGGGGAGAGCTGTGAAAGGGAGCTCCCACGGGAAGGCTAAACCCCCTCATCTTGAATTCAACCAGCCAACAACACATGTTGGAGCCTTTGGCTTACTTTTTGAGCAACTTTTTCTCCCTTCACCCACTTCTTTTTCTCCTCCAAACTGTTCCACAAACCCAAAAGATTTAGTTGCTGAAGCACAGGACAGAAAAATGGGGTCCATGGTAGAGAGGGGAATTATTTAGTGGCAGTTGATGTCTAAATAGGCTTTTCCTATTTAATTTTGACCTAATCCTGGCAGTAGTAGTAGTAGTGTAACTTTTTTCCCCTCCAGCATTTCCAATTTGGGGGTTTTAACTCCACAGCAGTCACCAGCAAGGCAAAAATGATGTGTGAAACAAAGCTGAGCCACAGTATGGAGCTGGGATGTGCTTTATCTTGCAGGCACTTCACATGGCAGACCCTTTTCCCTCTGCTATGGCACAAACACCCGAAACAAGCCCTCTACACCCAACTGCTGCTTTGCCCAGGTCAAAGCAGATCTGATCTCAACCCCCTGCCTTTTGGTTGCATGTGAGCAGATACAATTAGAGATGAAGATAAGATGCCTCAGGAGTGGGTTGCAGCTCAGCTGTAGAAACTGCTTCTATGTCTTGTCCCACAGAGTGCTCCTCAAACTGAAGGATCACGCCCAGTGCCTTGTACCTCCCCTCTCCAAAGGCCACCCAGCCTCCAAATCAGTCCCTGCAAGTCCATCATCTCTCACTTAGACACAGATTACAGCATTTTCTGGCATTATTTGCAAGGTCAGGAGCCTTTGGTACCCAGGGTGCACAGCATTCAAAAGTCAAGTGACACTGAGGTGACAGTGGGGATTTGGCCATGCTCAGGGAAAGCCTCCAGCACCCACTGTACCCCCTATCAAAATACCTGGAGAGCCCCTCAGAACCATCTCGATCCACCTGCAGAGCACCTTAGAACCATCTCAATCCATCTACAGACACCCACAGAGGAGTCAAACCCAGTAGGCAACACCAGGGATGAGCTCAGCCTGGCCAGAGAGACTGGATGTCTGGGTCAGAGCTAGGATGAGCTGCTGGCTTGAACACTCTCTCCCTTCTCTGCAGGGTCAAGACAACCAACTTTGATTAAACATCTCAGTTTCAAGGCAAACTCTGGTTGCCCATGCACAGCAGACCCTGCAAACCCAACGCCAAACTCATATACATGTACTGAACTCCAAACAGCCCAAGTTTAGGTTCTCCCCATCCCCACCCATGTGTTAAATGGTGCCTTAGCCTAAACCACACCATGTTTGAAGATGGAGATCTGGGGATGTCAACAAGCTGGTGTCCTCCCAGCCCTGGTCTACAGGAGATGAGAGGACAGAGCTGGTGGAAAAAGTTAAGCCCATTGGCACCCTGCTTCCCTTCACAGATCTGTCCTCAGACTTCATTTGGATCAAGAGAGAGACAGAGTTAATGATCTAATGGCTATTTTTAGAAAACTAGTCCTCTATTGAGCATGTCTTTGGCAATCCCTGCAGCTGCATCACCAGCAATGAAACCTTTAGGGATGGGTTTTGCCTAACTCCAGTCACTCAGAGAGAAAATCAACTTTTAAGCTGGTACAAAACTATTCCTTACTGCCTTTTTCACCAGAGCATTACCCAGGCTGGCTTTCAATCCATAGGCAGTGAGTAAAATCATGGCAACTTCTAGTTATTTCTGCTTTATTTTGAAGGGGGGAAAAAAAACCCATGATGATTTGCTGGGGGTTATTAAACCCACTGGTCTGGGGGCAGGTTCTGCTTTAGGGAGGTTATAAACCCCTGACTGCTAAAAGGAGCACAGTTTGCTGTATTTCTCATGGATGTACAGCACAAAATTGCCCTTTTCTTGCTCTTCTTTCCTGGCATTCAGTGAATCTGTGGTTTCTGCTGGGTCCTTTGCCTGTAGGCAAAAAGGGGTGAGCATGGAGAAACCACAGATCCTCAAAGCCTTGGGTGAGTCACCCCATATCTACAAGGATTATTGTCAACCTCTAGGCTTGGTGGATGGTGTGGGGAGATTTCTAAGGGAAGCCAAGCTCAAGGCAGTTCTAGCAGACTTCAGTACATAAACCAGAGTTCAAGTGGGGAAAAAAAAGGGGGAGAGAGGGGAGAGAACCCTTTTAACTTACGGGCTGCTGAGGGCTTAACAAAAGGAGTCTCATCTGTTGGCTTCTTTATTTTTCCTCCTTCTTTTTTTTCTTTTTTCTTTTTAAGTACCATTCAATCATTCCACTCACTGGAGAGACCTTCAATTGAATCTCAGCCCTAGAAAACGCATTACTTACTGCTGAATTGATGTCACTGCCAAAGAATTTTCTCTCGGCTTAAGCTGTCTGCAGCAACACGCCAGCGGCACGTCCGAGACGTTTCCCTATCCAAGGAGTGACATTCCAGGCACTGGCTCTTCACTTTTCCTCTGTCTTCCCCATTTTAATTTAATTTAATTTATTTAATTCCTTTTCAGGGGGTGGGATGCTATACTGGAACTGAGTGAACTGAATGAGGAAGGGGTTGGCTGCAGATTTCCGCGGTCAATGGGAAATGCTCATGTATCTTGAGGTCCCTTCCAACCTCTACAATTCATAGAATCATAGAATAGTCTGGGTTGGAAGGGACCCCAAGGATGACAGAGTTTCAACCCCCTGCCACAGGCAGGGACAGCAACCTCCAGGCCTGGAGCTACACAAGGTTGCCCAGGGCCCCAGCCAACCTGGCCTTGAACACCCCCAGGGATGGGGCACCCACCCCCTCTCTGGGCAGCCCCTTCCAGCCCCTCATCACTCTCTCTGCAAAGAACTTCCCCCTAATATCTAATCTAAACCTTCCTTCCTTTAGTTTTAATTCATCCCCCCTTGTCCTACCATTGTCTATCCTATTAAAAAGTTGATTCCCCTCCTGCTTATAAGCTCCCTTCAGGGACTGGGAGGCTGCAATGAGGTCCCCCCACAGCCTTCTCTTCTCCAGGCTGAGCCAGCCCAGCTCCCTCAGCCTCTCTCCGTAGGGGAGCTGCTCCAGCCCTCTGATCCCCTCTGTGGCTCCTCTGACCCCTCTCCACCAGTCCCACATCTTTCTTGTCCTGGGGCCCCAGCTCTGGACACAGGACTCCAGCTGGGGCCTCCCCAGGGCAGAGCAGAGAGGGACAATCCCCTCCCTGTCCCTGCTGCCACCCCTCTGCTGATGGAGCCCAGGATCCCATCGCCCTTCCCAGCTGCCAGAGCCACTGCTGGCTCAGGGTAAGTTCCTCACCCACCCTGACACCCAGGTCCTTCTCAGCAGGGCTGCTCTCCAGGAGCTCTTCTCCCAGGCTGTATCTATGGCTGGGATTCCTCCAGCCCAAGTGCAACACCTGACACTTGGCAGTGCTGAACCTCACCAGGTTCACCCAGACCCAATCTCACCTGGGTTTTGCCCACAGCATCCAGGGATTCACCTCCAGTCCCACCATGGGCATCGCTAAATCTCCCTTTTAACCTACCACCTATTGCACGAGCTGGAGCGAGACACCCATTAAAAATCCCAACAAAGAGGCAACCTCTACCAGGGGTTGTTATCTGGAGCCCTCTGCAACCCAGCAGCTGTTTGTCTCTGGAGTTTCGAGGCGGGTGTATGGGTGCCAAGCCCATCATCAGCCCGGGAGCCTGTCACTGCGGCTGGCACAGGGCACAGGGACACACACCTTGTTTGCACTGCCAGGCTGCAGCTCCCAGGACACGCCAGCTGTAGGGTGCAGTCACTGCTGGAGCTCCTCTGCAAGGCTGGCTGCTCCAGGTCACCGCTCAGGCACGTCGTGGGCTGCTGGTATCATCATCTGCAGTGTGGCACAGGGCCGTTAGATGTCCCCATGTGCTGCGGTGGCAGCTGGGATGGCATCACACCTGGGGACAAAGAGAGACACAGATGGGACTCCCAACTTTGGGACTCAAGAGCTCAGGAGTCTGACCCACCAACTGCCTCCCCAACTCTTCTCTGACCCAGAAGGGTGTAAACACCCTGAACACATGAGGCTCCACAGGGGAGCCAGGTCTGCAATAGGTAAAACATCAAATACATCCCTGCAGAGCAGAGCCAGCTTTTGGGGCTGGCTGATACCCTTTAAATATGAGTTATCAGGACCTGGCCCAGGCTGCCCAGGGAGGGGGCTGAGTCCCTACCCCTGGGTGTGTTTAACAGAGGGGAGATGAGGTGCTCAGGGAGCTGGTTTAGCACAGGATGGAGATGGTTGGACTTGATGATCTTAAAGGTCAACCTGGTGATGCTGTGAAATCTTTCAGTTTAAAGCCTCCTCAGCTTTGCTCAAGGCTCCATGGAAATGAAGCCTCCTCACTATTTAACAAGCACAAATCCTAATTTCTTGCTTTCTCACTGCAGGTTTTTCCCACCTTCTCATCCCAGCACCCAAACCCCAGTAGCATCCCTTGCTTTTACCTTCCCCCTAAGACAGCCAAAACAGTAGGGAGGACTCTGCTCAGTACTACTTTTTCCTTAGCCCTTTGAGCCTTCTGACCTGCTTTTCCCCTTGTCAGAGCTTTCAAAACAGGAGTTTTCCACATAGGGTATTTGTTTCTCTGGCTTTGCTTTTTCCCTTTTAGCTCAAAGTGAGCAGAGAACAGGTTTTTTTTTTTACTGTTTGAACACAAAACCACCTCAACCTTTTGGGCATCAGCTTCATCCAGGCACCAGTTTAATTTAAAAACAAACACATTAGAAATCAGCAGGTGCTTAGCTGGAACTTTATGCTGCCAAAATTACCAGACAAACAAAATTGCCCCAACCCCACAGTTTGCCTAGTAGGGATGAGGGAGCTGTATGAACCCAGTGTGGGAATCAGAACCTTTCTGATTATTAAAGGTAATTAATGAACTTCAACCTAAGGAAAAAAGGATGTCAAGAAATGTTTGCCCCAAGACATCCCACTGAACTACTTTTCCAAGTACTTTCAAACTTACTGAGACCTGGAAATGCCCCCCCCCCCCCCCCCCCCAAACTAAATCCAAATTCCAAGCAGCAAATGCAGACACAGAGGTGGGGAAAGGAGCTGAATCCCTGCAATCTTGGGTCCCCCCCCTTTCCAGCCCCTGGCTCCCCAGGGGACTTCTCCATCACCTTGTTGGGTAGTTTTCATCCAAGTCAGGTACAACTGCCTCTCTATCTGTTTCTCTCAATTCACCTTGCCCTGGCAAGCTGACCCCATTAGTAGGAAAGGCAGGCTGAGGCTGACTCACATTTTAATAGGTGCTGCCACAGAGGAGTTTCACCTGAAGGTACTTGAGACCATCAAGACCCACCAGCCATGCTCAGATCTACTCCCTAGTCATGCATCTCCTGTCCCCTCCAAGCCATGTTGCCCTGGCTCAGAGAAAACCCTTGAGATCTGCTAAACCAGCCAGTATCCTGGGATTATTTCATGTTTCCATCCTGGTAGGAGATAGGGGGGTTAATTCGTGACCTTGCCTGGCTTTTAGAACACCCCTGCTGCCCACCCCTCCTTGAACTTTACCAGGACCCATCAGTTCTGTCTCCTTGTAGTCCCTGGTGGTTACACAGGCTCAGCATGGAGTAGGAGTGCCAAGGGAGAAGCTCTGAGGAGCAAATATGCAAAACCCATAAAGGTAACTACATCCTAATGAAATCAGTAGGATTTACGATCACACCAGCGTGTAAGCACCTGATATCTGGCCCTGGGTACCTCATTTAAATATCAGGCTGAATATAGGAAATGTGCTGAACCATTTCTGTGAGCCCTGGGCTCTTCTATGTGTTCGTTGCCTGAAGCCAGATCAATAAAGTTGTGCAGTAAAAGGGGCTCTCAACCTACTCTTGGGAGCGTTGCTTGAAGGCTTTGCAAACCTTTCTTCCCATCTCTAAGGAGGACAAATGCAGCTAGCCAGCATTTTTGCCAACCCTTTCCCTCCCATCCTATTTCACAACCCCTCTGTCTCCCTCCTATCATCCTCCCTCCCTGCACGTACAATTGCTGATGTCTCCCCAGCCAGATGCACACCTGCAGGAAAAGTTGGCATCTTCTCTTTCCAAGCTGTCAGAGAGTCAAATAGTTTATGAGGCTATTGATGACAGATAAATTAATTGCAGAAAATATGAATGACTTAATATTTTGTGTGCTAATATATTTTTTTTTCCCCCTCTTCTCCTCCTTTTAAATCCACGTCACTCTATAAGATATATCTCAGGCTATTTGGGTGATGTTCAGATTCCCATGTCTCACCATCTACTTAAGGTGGCAGAAGATACCCTGTGGCTTGTGAGCTCCTGGATTTGATGTTTTAAACATGCAGTGCTTTTCTGGAAAGGTGCTTAATGAACTTAACCCAGCCTGGGCTAAGGATGGAAGCAGCAGGGACTTTGGGGGTAGATTTTCACTGGGTAGGAAAGCACACCCAAATCCCATGGCACTTACTGATACCTGGATTCATCCCACTTAGTCTCTCTTTGTAGATACCAGACAGAGAGGAGGTAATTCAAACCACCTTGATCATCTTTGACAACAGCAGTGGTTCTTCAGCAGCTGCCTGGAGGGGTAACAAAAGCTTTTAAAGGCTAAGCCCTATAGAAGACATGGGAGAACCCACAGCTTTTATGGCTTATCCCCCTGTGCCAGTCTCCATGCTGGATGACACAAGGGCATAATTTCTCCATGACTGGGTCTCCAGTCCAAGCCATGGGGATTTGATGGGGTTTTGTTCATTCCCCATCACTGGGCAACCTCGTGCAGACTCAGAGCTCCAATTATGGATGGAGAGGACCTGGGTGTGGATGTTGTAAGCCCAGGTTGAATCTGGCCACAGGTGCCCAGTCATTTGGGCACGTATCGATGACTAACCCATTACTACTGCTCAGACAGAGCTCTCCAGTCGATGTATTAGATCATCGCCTGATATTGATCCAACAAGCTTCAATTATCTACTTTAATTTAAAGGAATTTCAGTTTGGGGATTGAGGACAATCACCCATCTGTTTTATGCAACAGAGTAAGCAGCAGGCTTGATGAGCAGTCTAGAAAACATCACATCCAAGGGAAGAGTAAGACAGGGCTGCTCAGTTGAGAAAAGGGAGGGCAGAGAGGAAGGAATGATTAAAGCCCTGTAAAAATGTCTAATTGACGTAGGGAAATAGCCTCTCTTCACTCTCAGGAGGATGAGTAAGGAATGAAGGGGGTCAGGCTGTATTTAGGAAACAGAATCACAGAACCGTAGGGGTTGGAAGGGACCTCCAGAGCTCCTGGGGTCCAACCCCCTGCCAAAGCAGGGTCCCTAGGACAGGGCACACAGGGCGGTGTCCAGACTGCGCTGGAATCTCTCCAGAGAAGGAGACTCCACACCCCCTGGGCAGCCTGTCCCAGGGCTCCCTCACCCTCACTGGGTAAAAGTTCTTCCCCAGATTGGTGAGGAACTCCCTGTGCTCCAACTTGAGCCCATTGCCCCTTGTCCTGTCCCCACAGACACTGAGCAGAGGCTGCCCATGTCCCCCTGTGTCCCACCCTTCAGATCTTTATACCCATTGATCAGATCCCCTCTCAGGCTGCTTCTCTCCAGGCTGAACAGCCCCAGCTCCCTCAGCCTTTCCTCACAGGGGAGATGCTCCAGGCCCTTCATCCCCTTCGTAGCCTCCTCTGGACTCTCTCCAGGAGATCCCTGGCTGGTTTATCCCAGGGAGCCCAGAACTGGACACAATGCTCCAGGTGGGGCCTGACCAGGGCAGAGCAGAGGGGGAGGATCCCCTCCTGTGACCTGCTGGCCACACTCCTCTTGATGCCCCCCAGGATCCCATTGTCTCTCAGCCCCCAGGGCACAAATGTAGGGTAATGCAGCAGGAGTGCTGCCTAGAAGTAAGAGCCAGGATTAAGATTGGTTACATTCACTCTGCCACTAGATCTTCACTTGACTTTAGAAGGAGTTCTCAAACCAAATGACCTAAATAACTGACATGGAGCCATGTGTTTGGTCTGTAAACTTCATTCCATATTCGAGATGAATGAGGTCACCCTGCCATTTGCATTGCACCCATTAGGGATGGGATGCTTTATGAGCAGCCAGAAGATGAGATTGCTGCTCCCACACACCGAGACCAGATTGTTGAGCCTGCAGTGCTACCCAAGGCAGACTGCACTCCCTGACATAATCAGCGAATCAGTTATTGATGGTTTACCCCCGAATTCTCACTCTTACTGCTATGGCCCTTGTTAAACCACTGCACTTCTCCCACTTTCCAGACTGAAGATGCATCAGAAAGCACAGCAAGACCAGCTCCTGGCCCAGGCAGCACTTTATCCCCACTATCTGAAAGTACTGTCATTGCTCTGCATCTGTGGTAGAATTTTGCTCAGTGTGGTGATGTGCTATGGGTGAGTTACACCAGCTTGTGCTACGACCATGAATCAGGTCTCTGCTTTTCCATGGGAGTGATTATTTAAATGAGAAGGGGCAGGTTTCTCCCCACTTGCTCTTTAGCCTGTGGGACATCAACAAAAACCAAGTCCTAAGTGGTAGAGGTGACAGCACAGGCCAAGCACACATAGCAAGGACTCTGCCCTACTTCCAACGGGACCAATTTGTTCTGGGAGAAACATACTGACCTCAGGGGTGGTTGGTTTTGGTTTATGCTGTGGCAGGGGCATTGGAACTCCACGATCCTTGGGGTCCCTTCCAACTCAGACCATTCTGTGATCCTATGATTTGGAGGGAAATTTGAGTTCCTGCCTCATTCCACCTTAATGCAAAATAAATAAATAAAGGCTTTGAAATCAGATGAGAGCAAAGCCAATGGGAGAGAATCTGGAGAACTGTGCTGCTATAAAAAGTGACTTTTGATAATTGCTGGCAAAGTGCCAGAGTGTATTTTGGGAGAGAGGGGGGGAAAAAAGAAATAAAAATTAATCTATGACCTAATGTTTCTGGAAGCCATCCACCAACCTGGGTGCCCTGTGGCTGTTTAATTTTTTTATCTGCCTCTCCAACAGGCATTTCACAATCTGGATTGTTTGGTGTGCAAGGCAGAAAGAAGGAGGCTGCGCCCTTTCAAGGGCCCTCCTGGTCTCTGCTTTGAATACCTCTTATTCAGGTGAAGAGCAGATAACACCTCTACAGCCAGTTCATCATCATCTGTAACAACCTGAAGGGCTCATTAGAATGGAGCCATGAAGAATAATTACATTGAGATGTAATTAGGCAAATGCTCTAGTTTTACTGTTACTACTCTAAGTGCTAGAACTGCTATTGTAGAACAGCAATAAAAGAAGAAAAATTCCAAAGGCAAAGGATGAGTAATGTATAAATGCAGTTATTTATCCTAGTGTATGTCACATCTGCTGGGTATTAATATATAAATATGTCTGGGATGAGTCTGTGAAGTCTGAGTCTCGGTGAAGACTCCTAGACCTGGTTTCCCATGGGGAATGATGTTGTGATCTCTCATCTCCTACTGGGAAATGCTGCTGCCTCTGCAGCATGTGCTGCAGGATCACACTCTTGAATCTCTTGAGGACACAAAATGAAGGAGGATTAGCAGTAAGATGTGAGTGAGTGGTAGGAGATAAAATAATTAACCACTGGATCAAGAGTTCATGTAGCACGAGGTATTTTTTGCCACTTTCCCAGACAAGACTTTCTCCTCTTCAAAGGTGGTATTATAAATGAACCCCAAGTTATTGGCTTAGGTAGGAATTAATAGCAGAATCTGGTCTAGGTGATGATTTATCCAGGCCTGGAGGTTGGTGGCCCTGCCTGTGGCAGGGGGGGTTGGAACTCTCTGATCCTTGGAGTCCCTTCCAACCCAGACCAGTCTGTGATCCTATGATTCTGTGATTTCATTTGCTACTGGCTATAAAACCAATATATTAACCACTTACTGCACGGTGGGTTGCAAAGCCACTTGCAGTTTGGTGAGGTTGATGCACACAGGAAATAATAATAATAATCCATGCACTTCTGCTTTCAAAGCATTAAGCTTGGCTCACTTCTTTTGGCCAAGAAATAGCTATAAACTGGTGGCACAAGTAACTATGTTGTTTGTAACCTACTGGTTCAAATGCCTGCTTCTGCACTGTCTGAAGAGTGACCCATAGAATCCCAGACTGGTCTGGGTTGGAAGGGACCCCAAGGGTCACAGAGCTCCAACCACCCTGCCACAGGCAGGGACACCAACCTCCAGGCATGATCGAGACCAGGTTGCCATCTCGGGTCCCCAGTGGCTGTGACTGCTCTCACCCTCTTTGCCCTGAAAAAGACCATGCACCCCCCTAAGACATTACTTTTACAGGATGAGGACTGTGCTTGACTGCATCCTATGTGATGGATGCTTCTATTACCACTTCTGTGCTCTGAACCAGCCTCAGCCTCCCCGGTGCAGCTTTACAGAGCTCTTTCCTGGAGAGAGTCCAGTGAAGGACAACGAAAGTGATTAAAGTACTGGAGTATCTCTCTTACAAGGAAAGGCTGAGTGAGCTGGGGCTGTTCAGCCTGGAGAGAAGCAGCCTGAGAGGGGATCTGATCAATGGGTATAAAGATCTGAAGGGTGGGACACAGGGGGCCATGGGCAGCCTCTGCTCAGTGTCTGTGGGGACAGGACAAGGGGCGATGGGCTCAAGTTGGAGCACAGGGAGTTCCACACCAACATGGGGAAGAACTTCTTCCCAGTGAGGGTGAGGGAGCCCTGGGACAGGCTGCCCAGGGGGTGTGGAGTCTCCTTCTCTGGAGAGATTCCAGCCCCGTCTGGACACCGACCTGTGTGCCCTGTCCTAGGGACCCTGCTTTGGCAGGGGGTTGGACCCCATGAGCTCTGGAGGTCCCTCCCAACCCTTACGGTTCTGTGACTCTGTGATTCAAGAGGAAACTCCACTTTAGGGTCAGGGGAGTACAGAGGCTGGCACAGGTTTGGTGCAGGATCAGTGCATGGTGCATCTTTACTGGCTGCTGGCCTCACTGCTGGGTGGGGGATGCTGGGACTGCATCAAGCCTCTCGGACTTTGCAACCTCATCTCTAGACATCTGGAAGGGTTGGGCTCCGTCTGGACATGTGCAGAGAGAGTTTGGAGCAGGAATCTTTACCTTGTAACCTCCTGGCCTTCCCCATCATGCCCTTTGGGCTCAGACTGTATCAGTGCCATGTGAGCCCACATTTTCCATTTCATTTTACAGCCTGGGGGGCTCTTTGTACAAGATTGGCTGGTGGGGATGTCAGCAGATTACGAATCAAAGGGAAAGAATTTGCTCCAGAAAACGCAATGGCAGTGATGGCTCCCACTGCAGCCTTCATCAGATGTAATTAAACAAAGCCTCATATTAGGAAAATGCTTGCACTTGCTAGCTCCCCTAGGCTGAACTGGCTCTTGTTTCCCCCTCACTTAACTCTTTCCAGCACAACCTGTGCACAACCAACCACTGAACCCCCCTCCATCATAGTGAAGCAAGCTGCTGTCCTCAGCCCAGGCAGGGGAGCAATCTTGCTCCTCTGGTCTCCCCCACAAAACAGCAGCATCAGTTGATGCAAGACCACAGGGGCCTGAAACAGCAGCTTTCATGCTGCTTTTCAGCTCTCCAACACTCCCAAAGCAATGGCACCACCCATGGCTACCACCACAGGAGATATCAGACCCTAAAAGCTTAACTCCTTGTAGTCCACAGAAACCAGCCAGGATACTATGAGGTGCAAAAAACTCATGTTTCCAAGCTTACCAGCTATTCCATCGTCTCTGCAGTTCCATGTTTTTAAAGACGAAAAAGGGGGCAGTAGCTCCTTGCTGCAGCGAGCTGCTCTCCTCAACCACACGCCCAAAGGGAAGACAGAAGCTTCAGGCAAAGCATTGCTGTTGTGAGAGAGGCAGGAGCGCTGGGGGATGGTTTAGGAATGCCACATCCTCTCCTGGTGAACGGGATGCTCAGCATCTGCACATGGCCAAGAGGTAAAAAATAAGCTGGTAGAAAACAGGATGTCTCAAAGTCACCCTGCAGCAAGCACTTGAGGGTTGTCAGAGATGCTGCTGAGAAGCTTTAAGGGCTTCCCATTTCCCTCATCAACCTGCAAAGCAAGGGGCAAAAAGGGTGAAAGTTGGAGGATAGAGAGAATCAAAAGGATGGTAGCATTTCCAAAAGAGCAGGGACCAGAAATGCTTTGGGGAGCAAGCTGGGGCCAGGGTAGCCCTGGGACATTGCAAGAAGTTGGCAGAGAGTGAGAGCCTTTTCTTCCTACAAAACACCTTTTTCTCTAAACATTTATCTTAAATGTGCTTATTCTTAAGCAAATTTTACCTTCCTGAAAGTGCTTCTCACTAGCAATGGATGTGGTATCACCAGGGCAGGGGTATGGTTGCTCTAATACCAGGGTTAAGGGTGGAAGAATTAAGCAGCTATGGGCTGCAAATGTGAAGCACAAATAGGCTTCAGGTTGAAAGGGGGGTTCTTTTCTAAGCCAGGGACTAAGATCAGCCTTTTACCTGAGTCTGCACATGGTGTTTCCAAGGCTTTTCACTTGAATGCCCACCCAGTCCTTCCTTGGAGGAGGTGGGTGAGCTACAGCCCCTTTTGCATCCCTCGCTGAATTTTTAGCCCATCTCAGAGGCAATGTGGCCTCTACCACCTTACTGTGTGGTCTGGAGCAAACTGTGTAACCTCTCTGTGACTCTATTTACCAGTCTACACACCAACCAGCACAGCATTTACCTCACCAGGGGTTGAGAGGCTTAATTATTCCCAGACGGATGGATGCTGCATAAGCGCAAAGTGGTGAGATGACGAAGTCTTCCTGGAGGTGCCTCTAATTTCTCTGATTAGTTTGTTTATCCCCCAGATTCTGTACCATGGCCATGAGAAAGACTACAAGGAGCGTGTTTAAGCAGGGGCACGAACGCCGTGCCAGATACCTCCAGGTCAGAGGGAAACAGATGATGGAAAACCAATTAATTTTTTTTTTTTATAGCAGGAGAAATAGCTACAGGATTGAGAAACATTAATTATTTATTGAACTGCTGCCTTTGCAGAAAAAAGAGGAGTTTATACATATCTCTATCTATAGCATTAATCACTCATTGCGCACAGCAGGGTAATAACTTTGGTGAGCTGAGCTCTTGTTTTCATACTGCTCTTTTCTCAGGGGTCAATTAAAATAATAAGAGTGAAAATACTTAGGAGCCTCAGGAAGAAAAAAGATAAAACACTCTATTGTAATAATATCAAGGGCTGGAGTTAGTGAATATTCAGCCCTGGGTGCATGGATGGACCTTGAGGTAGCACTGGTGTCTTCTACAGAGCTGTGCTGAGGACCTTGTGCTGAGTTCATGGCACATGACAGGTCAGTGTTCTTGGGAGATGCACCTCATTTCCCTCATCTCCACACACACACTTCCCTGGCATTCAGAGCAAGGACACTCAGACAGAACAATTGTTTCCTGCTTTGACTGGAAATCAGTGCAAAAACCACAGTAAACAGTTTAGAACAAGCAGAGAGGCTGGGAAGGGAAGTGGCTGCTGTAGCCAAGTGAGTTTTTTAGCTGGGTTTGCAGAGGACACCAAAGCTCTTGCTCTGGGAGCACTGGGATTTCCCTGTCACCTACGTGATGTTTTGCAAAACCTGAGCTTACAGCCTCTCAGCCTCCTGGAGACAAGGTCCAGGGGAGCTGGATGAGCACCTGGGATGGGATTAGCTGGGCAAGGCAGATGCTTTGATGGATCCCTTTGATGTCCCTGCGTGGTGTATCTAGGTAGAGTCCTCAAAATGCAAACTCAGAGGGACACGAGGAGAAGCAGCACATGTTTTCATGCAGCTCCAGGCTGGTGTGTGCTCACAGGGACAAGGGGTCCTCCAAGTTCCATGGCTGGTGGAATGTTCCTCCCAGCAGCAGAGCCAAGCCTGGGCCATCACAGCAGAGCCTGGTAACGAGACAGAAGCGAACAGCAAGCCCATACAGGCCTCCAGCAAGCGCACCCAAGCACGTGTCATCTCTGGAGGGGCCCTCACCCATTAGGGCCTCTCAGGGTATGTGGCAAGATTTCTTTTATCCAGGTGCCTGGTGGATTGGGAGCCTCATCCCCACTGGAGATAATCCCCATGCAGGAATGGGATGGAAAGGATGCCCTGATGAGAAATCACAGCTGGGTCCCTTGAAGAGGGGTTTGAACTTAACCAGTAGGTCTAAACAGCTCCCAAACTTCTGAGAGAAGTGAAAAGGGATGGCTTACAACACGTGCAGCCTGGGGATTGACTGGCACTTTGTAGCTGGCTCCCTCCACCACTCAACAGGATTCTCAAGTCCCAACACCCTCTTGCTTTGCACGGCCAGCGCAGCTCTGGCTTTCACCCCCAGCCCTCAGGCCAGGCTTTAGTATTTCTCTCTGCAAATTCTTCCTCGAATTAGGAGGGTTTTGGAGCGTAGCCTGATCTTGAAGGTTTGCTGAGACCCAGCACATTGCATACACAGCCTTGAACAGCCAGACTAAGGTTACTTCTTTGGCCCAAACAAGGAGTCAACTGGTGGGGCTCTGTATGATCACATCCCATGGGAGAATAGTGACCCAAGTTCAGTGTTCATGGAAGACCTGTTTATAAATAGTTCAGGTGCAGAAAACTGGGGGTTTTTCTAATGCAAGAGAAGAAAATTTTTGGCAGATTTCCTTGCATGGACACCCAATGAGGCCACTTCAGCAAGCTCAGCGCTCGGAAGAGCTCAAGTCTCTTCTGAAACCTCTGCATCCTCCCTCACTCACCAGCCTTGCTGCCCTTAGCCCTCCTGCCATGGGCAAGAGGCTTCTTTGTCTCCTGCTCTTTCACTATCTAAGAGGGCTTAACCTGCCCTCCCACTGACCCTGATTATTTTTTGGCACACAGGTAGTTTAAAACAAGGTGGTTGAATCCAGAAGGAACGCGATCGTCGGTGCAGTCACATCAGTAATTATCAGTACAGAGCAGCAGTAATTATAAGCTGGGCACAATCATTGTGCACTTTCCCCCCATGATTTGAAATGGCAAAGAAAAACTGGGTTTGCTTGTTCATGCTGAAACCCACAGCATCCCCAGCTGTTGATGCTGAGGATGAAGGTTTAGGAATTGGATTAGTTAGACTTTGGTTAACTTGGGAACAAGCTTGGCTCCTGGGTTTTATTCCCAGTTCTGCTGCTCATTTCAGAAGTCAAGGCCTACCTTTTGGCATGGTGTCTCTGCCAGCAGGAGCTTAGGGTTTCTTTCTGATCAGGAAGTACAAAAGCCAAGGAAATGCCCTGAAACTCTTCAACTGTTGGGTTGTTTCTTTTTTGAGCCACACAGGGATGGTTTGATTTGAACGTGGTTCAAATCTGCAGCAAAGTTGCCAGGAGGGTTGGAGAAGCTAAAACAGGAGGAATTTCACAGAATCACTAGGCTGCTAAAGACCTTTGAGATCATTGAGTCCAACCTAATTTCCTATGGCTCTTCTCCACCAGTCTCTGTTCCCCTAGCAGTTATGTAGCAAGAGGTTATTGTCTGGCTTGGATGAGCAATGTCCTGAGCATGC
Organism: Gallinula chloropus; assembly: GCF_964237585.1. Classification (NCBI taxonomy): domain Eukaryota; kingdom Metazoa; phylum Chordata; class Aves; order Gruiformes; family Rallidae; genus Gallinula; species Gallinula chloropus. The sequence goes on along the minus strand of NC_140109.1, from coordinate 6,381,306 downwards.
AAGTCCCTGATGCCACCTACCTGTCACCATCTGTTGCACCTAGTCTTTACAGTTCATAGCACAAAGTCTTCCAGCAAGGGATGATGTGACCAGTGTATTTTCAAATGAGGTTGCTACAAGGCAGGGAGCCCACCCATTTCCAAACCAACCACACCAAGCTCCAAACATCTCCTGGACAAAGTTCACTTTGTGTAGTTTGCCATGGCCAACAACAAAGTCAACAAGAAGAGTTGGGGATTTTTTTTAAAAATCATTATTAGCCTGCTCTGGGTTATCCCAACAGCCACATATGGTAGTCAGAAGAGTCCCATTGGACTTTTTTGGGGAAAAAAATGACCAGGAAGGACTGTGTCCCATCAGAACAAGCAGGTAAACATCAAGCTGTTTCTTCTCCCTAACAAGAAGGATCAATTTTCTTGCTTTCCTGAAGCCAGTCAGTCAGAGCAGCCCCAGTGGCTCAATCCTGGGGCTTCCATGGAAAAAGCAGGAGACAAAAGTTTGATTCATAAAAGCTTGGGGAAGGAGAGGGGGAGGGGGCGGGAGGAGATGATGATGATGATGATGATAATAATAATAAAAAAAATGCCTGGGGGTGATTTCATAACATTAATAGGTAATGTAGTCAATTATGTAGGCTTATTTTATTTCAGCAAAGTGCAGGTGGTGAGCTACATCTCATCACAGGTGCTTTTCCAATTAGCTGTACGTACTCTAGGTGAATAAATGGCCGAGCGCCAAACCTCCCTGCCACTAGCAACAGACTAATCCAAACTAATCCGGAGGACTCCTCTTGCTTCATGTTAAAGCAACCAGAGTCTATTTTATTTATTATCTCTTGAAAGATCTCTCCTCCTCTTGGAAAAAAACACAAGGAGGCCCATTTCACATCGGAGGCCATAAATCCACTTCACTCGGTGCTCGGTGCGGGCTGGGAGGCTGTATCACTGCTTCAGTTCAATCGCCCTCTCATTACCATTATGTAAGAGCAGATGAATATCCTGTTCTGCATTTGCTAAATGTTTTCTTTTAATAATCAACTCATATCCACATAATGGGCCAGCTTATGCAATCAAGCTGCCTTAGCTGAGCTCTTCAGGGAGACATCTGTTTTTCAGCGTTGTTAATTACCAGCAGCGGATCATTAAAATGTATTTATTTACTTTTGTTATTACAACTGGGCAAGCCCAACTGCTTAGGAAAGTGGCAAGCCTGATAAGACCGCCTAGTGTAGGCAGGAATTATGTGAGATAGCCCCACACACACATACCTGCACCTACCAATACCATTTTGGTTTTAATGGGGAGCCTGGCTCCTCCTAAAGTGCCAGCTGATGGTGTAGGTGTGGAGGAGACGGGTGGGAGAAACTCAGGGCTACTATCCCTGGTGACTTAGTTAATTTGAAGTTCAACCAGAGTGAAACCCAAGACGTCATTTCCAGAAACATGTCTGTTCAGCCCCGTAGGAGGGATTGCATGAGGCATCGGCACCAGTGGCATGACTGCTGGAGGTCAGGCACTGGGCAGCCTCACAATGGCAAAGCAATCACAGAATCACATGGTAGGAAAAGACCTTTGAAGACCATCAAGTCCAACCATTCCCATCCTGTGCTAAACCAGCTCCCTGAGCACCTCATCTCCCCTCTGTTAAACACACCCAGGGGCAGGGACTCAGCCCCCTCCCTGGGCAGCCTGGGCCAGGCCCTGACAACTCTGCCAGGGAAGAATTCTCTCCTCACAGCTGCTCTGACCCTGCCCTGGCACAGCTTGAGCCCATTGCCCCTTGTCCCATCTCCTGGCCCCTGGCTGAAGAGGCACCCTTCAGGTAGTTGTAGAGGTGGGCGATGGTCTCTTACATGCAGAGGCCTCAGCAGTTTTGAGCTGATACAGGGAACTTTACAACCCACTGACATCTTTGGAGATTCTTTGCCAGACCTGTCACGTTTCTTCGTAACATCTTTGGGAAAAGGACGTTTTTCTTCCCAGCTTTCCAAAGGGACTGACTTACCTTGCAGGGAAGATGCTGATAGGGGCTTTCAGAGGTCCTTAGGGCTCTAATTCCAATTAATTTCACTGACAGCTCAGCCCCTTACACTGCAGGCTTGCACAACATAGCCCACCAAAACCCCTTAAAGCCTCCCCAGTCTCTCTATCCAGCTTCACCCAACTTGCTTTAGACCCTTCTGGAAGCCCCATTGCTTCTTGGAGAACCTTTTAAAACACGAAATCCATCCACCTCTTCAGGCTTTCAACACGGTGACCCCAGGAGCTCATTGGGGTTGGGGGGTGGGAAGAGGAGCCTGCCAGGATGAGAGCTGCCTGACATCATCCGGATCCGGTCCAGGACCATCAGACACCTGCTGAGCCTCCCAGTGTAATTCCATGGCAGCTGCTGCTCTAACCCACAAGTGCACAAGCGGGAACATGAGTTGTTTGGATCGCTTGCCTCCAACATTGTTCTCCAGAGTGTTTGAAAAAAGCCTAATGAAATGTGACTCAGAAATAACTGACAAGTGCCAGCCTCACCTTCTTATTGTTTCATCAAAATGGGAAAGACAGGGAAGGAGAAGAGTCAACCTCCTCTGTAAGATCTGCTGTCCCAACTTGCCTGCAACTTGCAGGCTGAGTGAAATGTTGACACAGGGTTGACATCTCTGCTTGATTTATGGAGTGCTTGAAGGGGGGGGGGGGGGGGGGGGGAAGAATTAAACATTATAAATCAATGAGTAACATCCATAACCCTGAAGTGCTTGTTGTAAACAATACAAGACACCAGCCTAATTTTTATACGTGTAATTTACGACGAGCAATTCCTTCCAAATGAGAAAATTTAAAAGGAAAAAAACCTGACACTTGTTAGAATATCATTAATTCAATCAGATGAGAACTAAGCCAGCCATTGTTCCTGCTGGTGGAAAGTTTCATGGGAGCTAATTGCTCCTGAGTGGTGCCTCTTAGTGTGTTTTCATTCAGCTGAGTGGAGACCTGTTAGTGCTGGAGGAGAACCGTGGCTGGAGGTGAGAGTGGGTGATGAGCACAGCCGGACCCTCAGTGCGGCCAAGTCCTCGGGGCACCCCTAGGTAGCACCCTGTCCCAGCTGGAAACCCATGTCCCAGTGTGAAGTTGGCTTTATCCCAGCATCTCCCAGCTTGCTCTTTTCTACAAGGACTTTAGAGCCTGGAGCAGAGAAATTTGGGTGGCTAATGACCCAATCTCATAAGGGTCAGTGAGCAGCAAAGGTTTCAGGGCAATGCCAGCTTGGCCACCTCCCAGTGAACCCAGTTACTGTGGGTAAGCAAAGGGTGCTAAACACATTCCCATAGCAAGGAGTGATGCCCAGACTGATAGTCAGGGGTAGTTTGTAGGTGGAGTTGCAGCTATGCTGTGGAGCTCACCAAACCCTGCTCCTGCCTGCTGACACAGGTATTAAAACTCCCATGGTGAGGAGGTGGCATGAAGTCAACCCAGAAATCCTGCTGTGACTTCTGCCTGGCTTCTTGCTACCCGACAGCCAAAAATTCTCCCTCTAGTATCTCCCACCTCCAGTGCTCAGAGCTGGTAGATTAAAACTGCAAATACCATGGTGGAGAAACCAAACCAAACTCTCTCAGAGGCTGTTGGTTTGCACCAGGGCAGATCAAGGAGCACACACCGCAGCACCACAGCCACGATAGAACATCTTCATCCTCTACACCTGGCTCCCAAAAACCCATGCCTGCTCACACCATGGCCAGATTGTGCAAAGAAACACGTGGCAGGAGCAGGAATCAAACCCCGACTGGAATCACAACCCAGAGCCTTGCTCACAAGAACCTCTTTGTGTTTATCGCCGGCGTTTTCGCAGCAGATCTTGTCTCTCCGGGTACGCTGTTTGCCTTGAGGTGATTAACAGATTCCAGAGCACTTGGGGATGGAAAGTTCTCCATAAATAAATAAATGGATCTAACAGAGACGTAATGAGGCTGTAATTAATTAACGTTTGCAGAATGCCATGAGAGGCACGGCGAGATGTGCGAGCAGAACGCGAGGGGTTCCTGCAGAAGAGGTATTATTGTTGGCACGCTGGGGAGCATTAGCAAAGCTCTTTGCTTGCTATCTGCTTACCTTCCGTGCTGTTTCACAATTGTTATTTCTCCTGAAGGGAAGCAGAGTGCTTAACCTGATGATTTGCATGCCAGCAAATTGCTCTTTCATTAAGGGAGGTAATGACTGAACCAGGGCACCGAGCAGGGAGGGTGGTTCTGGGGCACGGAGCTTGCACGTTGTGTTGGGTGTGCAAGGTTCGCCCTGGATGGAGGTGCAGCATGTGCAAGAGGGGAGATCTACAAGCTCAGGATCTGGCCTTGACTGCAGGATAGATAATGTCACACCAGGGCTCCTCTATTTCCCAATTTGTGCTCAGGAGACCTAAAATAACACCTTACCAGGAAGTTTTCATGCATTAGCCTTGCTAGACACGTCTTCATCTCCAAATTTTACAAATGGTCTTCAAGCAACAAATTCAGCATCAACCTTTAGGGGTTTGGCCCTCCTGTCCCTGAATCCCAGTCTAATTTTCACAACCTGCAAATGTTTCAAGACTTTTACAGCAGTCTCAAGATTTCTGACAGCCCCACGATCAGACAGGAGGTCTGAGGGTTCTCAAGCACGAGGCAGAAGACTGTATAGGTTATCTAAGCTGCACATTAGAGAGCAAATTAACCAAAGTTCAGCTAAATAATGACTATAAAAATCAAGGTGGGGAATCATAGAATGGTCTGGGTTGGAACGGAGCCCAAGGGTTATACAGTTCAAGTCCCCTACCACAGGCAGGGCCACCAACCTCCAGGCCTGGAGCTACACAGGGCCCCATCCAGCCCGGCCTTGAACATCCCCAGGGATGGGGCACCCATCCCCTCTCTGGGCAGCCCCTTCCAGCCCCTCACCACTCTCTCTGCAGAGAACTTCCCCCTAATATCCAATCTAAATCTTCCCTCCATCCCCCTTGTCCTGCCAGTCTCTGCCCTTGAACAAGCTGATTCCCCTCCTGCTCCTCTGCTCCCTTCAGGGACTGGGAGGCTGCAATGAGGTCCCCCCACAGCCTTCTCTTCTCCAGGCTGAGCCAGCCCAGCTCCCTCAGCCTCTCTCCATAGGAGAGCTGCTCCAGCCCTCTGATCATCTTCATGGCCTCCTCTGACCCCTCTCAGCTGCACCGAGCATCCTTTGCACTGCTGGAGAACCCGTCCCCGTGCAATTCCATATTGTGAAGTTAAAATGAAACATTTCCTACAAACAACTATGACTAAACAGCTCTTTCACCAGGGCTGCTTGGAGAGTGGATGAAGCATGCTCAGCGATCCCAGCGGCGAGCCGTAGGCTATCGCTTTACACACGTACACAGAGACATCTCTATATGCGTCAGCACTGAAGGAGGGGGCAACTGTAACCTCCACAGAGTGTGAGAAGTGAAATAAATCTGTTTCCACTGTATCTGGGAGGGAAGGGACTGAGGCAGCGAGTTGCATTACAGGCACTCTGCAGATTGAGCAATGACATTTGTTTTTCTGGTAAGCTCTTAAATGCTTTGAAAGAGGTGAAACACGATCCAGCTACAACATAAGCTTCAAGTCGTTGACTCTAAAGCCACCCTCTCAATTACAAACAGCATTTTCCTGTACAGAATTAGGAGGAATCCCCATAATCCCTTGCCCATTGTAGTGCAGCGATGATACAGCATGTGGCCGTATATACGCAGCAGGTCTTGTGCACACAGGGCAGGGGACTGCTTGGATTTCATCTGGCTGGCAAGGCAACAACCTGAGGTGGGGTGGAGATAAAGTAGGAAAGCAAGGAGGAGCTCATCTAGCTAAAACTAAAGCATGGTGGGATGCTGGAGCCTTTACCAAACTGCAAAGCCTCTGTCTTCCCAGCACCGGTAAGATGGGAAGTGGGGAGATGGACTGGGAAGGGAGCAGAGGAGCCCCACAGAAAAGGTCAGTGGACTGGGGAACTACTGGAAGAAACAGGAGAAACTAATTTCCACTCATTGTTGGATTCAGACCTTGAAGCTGTAACACCACAGCCTGCTGGGGGATGGCTGCAGAGAGAGACATCTCTCATCCTGGCTACCATGGCACAGATTGACCAGGGAACAGGAGAACCCAAGAGCTGCCACAGCTTCGTGGCCTCCGTGACTTGAGTGATGCATTAGGAAGTGTAACACACTGAGGGAGGGCACCTGCTGCATCTGGCCAGCCTGTCTGCTGGGACAGCAAAGCAATCCCCAAGTCAACATCTGAACCAGCCTCAGGGACTGCTGCATGGCCATGACTGAAGAGCACAGAATCACAAGGGTTGGAAGGGACCTCGAGACATCATCAGGTCCAGCCCCCTACAAGATGATCCTAGGGCTGGAGTACCTCTCCTGTGAGGACAGGCTGAGAGTTGAGCTTGTTCAGTCTGGAGAAAAGAAGGCTCCAGGGAAACCTAAGAAGCCCTTCCAGGAAAGATGGAGAGGGGCTGTTTATCAGGGAGCGTAGTGCTAGGACAAGGGGTGATGGCTTTAAACTGAAGGAGGGCAGATTTAGATGAGATATTCGTAAGAAATCCTTCCCTGTGAGGGTGGGGAGAACCTAGCACAGGGTGCCCAGAGAAGCTGGGGCTGCCCCTGGATCCCTGGCAGGGTTCAAGGCCAGAGTGGACGGGGTTTTGGGCACCCTGGACTAGCAGAGCGTGTCCCTGCCTATGGCAGGGGTGGGACCAGAAGGGCTGTGAGGTCCCTTCTGACCCAAACCCACCTGGGATTCTATGCTTTTACCCATGAACAGCCTCTTGTCTGAATTTCTCCTTGCATGGCAGCTTCCCACACAGGTCTTGCGTCTCACCTACCCAAACAAGACTGGTTTTGGCAGGCTCGCCCCAGGAAGGAGAGTGGAAGACAGCTTGATTGCCAATATCTAATCATAATTGGGGATCCAGAAAACTACTTATCTTAGGAATTGCTTAATAATGCAGTTAGTGTGTGAAGGATTATCATGGCATATAATTAAACACAGAGAGTTACACGGAGGGAGATAAGGATCCTGTGCAAACGGGCGAGAAGGAAGGTAATTGCCATTTAAGCTTCTGCTCTGCCAGCTTCTCACCCAGATCACTGTGAACTGTCTCAACATGCGTGCCTGGAGAGAGAAGGGCTTGGAAAGTGGGAAGAGGGGGAAAAAAAAGAGAGACAGCTATGGGCACGTCACTCACTCCTGCCCCATCTGTCCCTCCCGCTCCTCAGTTCCCAGGAGCTCTGCCCACAAAATCCGCAGGAAGCCCTGGAGTGCAACCGGGGAACCAGCAGCAAGGGAACAATTAAGCCCTGGGGTGTAAATTACTTAGCCCTGTGGAAGAACAATTAAGCTCTGTGAGCTATTTCAGCCAGCCCTATACCAGATTTCAGTGGGAAGGCACAGGCGAGGTGCGAGACTCGCGCAAGGGGACACGTCGTGCCGGACTGGGGAGGGTGTTTCAGGCTGCTGCCTCCTTGCTTTGGCTCAAGGGACAAAAGCCTCTGTTGCAATATTGAAATCATGCTGAGGATTTGCACAGGAGGCTGTGGAGAACCTCTCGTTGAGCATTTTAAGGGTTGCTAACTGTTAAATGGGAGGGGGATGTGAGACACCCCCAGCCCCTGCTGCCTTTAAGCAGAGCTGCCAGGTTGCAGGGGGTTTAGCATCCCTCCTGCTTGCTAAGGAGAGGAGGGGGGAAAAGCCACTGAGATGGTACCTGATTTATTTCCCTGCTCTGCTGGCTGGGGACATGGAGCAAACAAGAAAAAGGAAAGGGAAAAGAGCAGGCAAATGGAGGGGAATACAAATGAGAGCAGGGGGCCCAGCATGACATTTCTGCCACAAAATTACTTCCCTTTCAGCAGTGATGCTGCCAGCACTCATGCTAACATCTCTGGGCTCATGGGTTTCCTTTCTGCCCCACTTCCTGGGGTTACCTGAGCATTAGCAGCATTATTATTTATTAGGTTTATCAGGGAACCCATAAAGCCCTACTCACAGGGCACATCTTGTGCCAAGCACCGAATAAAAACCCCACAGACTCAAACAATCAAACCTCTCTTCAGAGAGAGAGCATATACAGAGCAGGCAGCCTTCACATGCACAAGGAGGAGAGAGGCAGCACAACTTCTGAGAGGAGGAAGGCAGTTATTGCTCACAGTTATTTTCCAGCCTTTTGTGCCCATCACTAAATAAAATAAATTAGAAAACATGTCTGGAATAGCAGCAGGAATCCAGGAAAGAACCTGGAACTTCTTTCTCCTGAGCCCTACATTCTCTGCACCTACCGAGTCTCAATCGACGCATCCCAATCACAGCATCCAGCTCCAGCATCGTAAATCAAGGTGGGCAGCCAACCCAAGGGAGGGGGGAAAAAAGCAGCTCTATTCAGCTATGAGATGGTGTTGGCCAGCCTCCACCCTGAAGCCATCTCAAAAGCCAGAGGATTGTTCACCTTTTCCTCACCCAAGGATATTAAAAGAATAAGCAAATAGAAGATTGAAGGGAAGTGGAAAATGGTTCAGGTGCCCTTGGCAAGACAAGCAGTAAGCAAGCACCAGGCTTTGTAGTAACCAATACATCCAGAAACAAAACAAAGGTGTAACAGAGGAGGGAGAAAAATATTTATTTGCCTTTTTTGCCCTCTTTTTTTTTTTTTTTTCCCCTCTACAAACTTTTTGCCCTTTCTGCCAAATAAAATCTATCCCATGGGGCTTTGACTGACATCTAGAAACCACACAAAGCCTATTTGTTCCCGTTCACCTCCCGGGCAGGAGGACCGGTGGAGCAGCTCTGGAGGAGGAGGGTGAAAACAAAGGACCTGACTCCACTCTTTGAAAGAAGAGGAAGAGCAGCGTGGAGCAGGGCAGAGGGGCCAGATCCCCACCAAGGAGGAAACAGGAGAGTTTCAGAGCCTTGAATTAAGAGAAAAGCCCAGAGTTCATGCCCTGGGGATGGGATTAAAGGAGTTTCCATCTTGGCTCCTAGGGACTGGGTAGACACATCTCTAGATCTGTCTCTGGGTAAGGAGTTGATGCTCTGCATCCCTTCCCCATTAGCCCTTTAAAGTTCTGTACAGCACAGCATCCCTCTGACACAAAAGGACCCGCATCACACTCAAACCCAACTCCAGAGTCACCAAGTAAAATCAGCTATAAACCATCATTGGGCCACAATTTCCCTTGCACAACAAATTCCCAGGTCTTTTTAATGCTGGCCTTTAAGCCCTGTTAAATTTGCAAAGATCTGCAAGAAATCTTGAGTGACGACACTGGCTCCTTCCAAGCATGCATTTAGGACAGGATAAATTCAGTCTGAACTTAAACTTCCTCCCACAGGGAGCTCTGTGAGCCAAAAAGCACTTTAAAGACAAATTCACAGTGGTGTAATGGATATGTGACTAAAGCAGTGGGGTTTAGCAAACCTTAATCCTTAATAAATTACAGATAATCTGTACATAAATGGGTTATAAAGACTATCTGGATACTTTTAATAACTAAATGGTGGAGAGAAGAGGAAAGAAGATATGAGAAGACCAATTATATATAAATTTAAATAGGAGACCAGCTTAGCAACCCCTAGAAATGCTCATTTTATTTTGGGAAATGCTGGCCTGATGGAATTGAAATGCTCTGTGGGAAGAGGACAGGGGTTTTTTTTAAGCATGGGAGAGTTTGGAGGTGGACAGAAGGAAATGAGGATGTTTTTCCTTTTGGCTGGGGGAGGGAGGGGCACCAAACCATGATAGGGAAGTTGAACATTTTGAGGTGCCCCAGATACTGGTCCTTTTTCAAGATGTGAGGCATATTCTATTTCCATGACTTCTTTTTAAAGTTACAGCTACTTGTTTTTATTGGGAGAACAATGACTCAGCAGTAATTTCCGCTTGAAAAAGGAACTTTTGGTGAAAAACTGCACATTGTTTTGTTAAAAAGACATTTTATCTCCCCCCTCCCCCATTAAACTGCTCCATAGTTCTCAAACACAGTGTATTTCACTGCAGACTTTTAGCCCTTCCTCTCTCAAGTGGGATGCCTGTAGCTGTACGCCCCAGCAAACACCCACATGGGTAACCAAAGGTTTTTCCCCTCATTAAACCACCCCAAAGTCCCTCTGCATGGTAGGGAGTTTACCATAACCTGGGCAGAACCCCAAGAAGGGGTTTGCAGGATTTGGGATACACTGCTCAATGCTGGACTTTCACCCTGTGCATCCCAAGCACCTGGTCTGGTCCTATGAGGTCTCCGCGTCCCAAAACTCAAGTATCACCCTGTATCAGCCCCCTCAAGCCCAATTTTTCATGGCCCATTGGTATGTTTGAGCAGGTGATGGATCCAGGAGCAGATAATTCTGCTTGCTGGTTAATTAATCCAGCATTACAAGAGGAATGAGAGCCTAATGACCATTCTTAATCCCCCTGCAATAACATCACATACCGCCTTCCAAAGCTGGGCCACCTGTTGGGGTGCAACTGGGTTATTTAGGATGGGAGCAGCTACTGGTTATTAGTGCCATACCCACTGCTATTTTATTAGCCATAATTTGATATGTTATCTGCCTTGTCCACCCCATCTAAGCCTGGAATATTGTTTTACAGCATTAATTAAAAGCATCGCCACTGGATGCTGGGTTCACATGCTCTGATGTGATTTATGGGTTGTGTTTAATTACCTGACAACCGTGATTTACTACACCTACCTGGTAGGTACCATGTGTATGTAAATCAATTAACGTTTGGTGGCTTTAGTATGTCTTACTGGGGAAGGAGGGGGAGGTTCTCATGAACAATTAAACTCCAGACACACACACACACCAAGGGAAGTCAGATATTTCAGACATCTCAACTGCAAACAAGATAATGTGACCTGGGCAGAGTCACACAACAGCTGCTTGTAGAGCATCATGTTATTAAGGATCCCAGGGACTTTTCGTGGAAGACTTAACTAATTAGTTGAGTGGGCCCTCAATAAACTAGACACTAAGTTATGTTTCACTTTAATTCCTGTTGGCTTGTTCTGTTGCTGGAAGTCAGACATGTGCTTTAAGTGTTTTGTTGAGTTAAGGTCGATATAAATACACATCTCTTGTAAGCACCTAGGAAGCTGCACTGGTGTTAGTTTCATTAGCTCAGTGGTGCAGAGAGGCTTGCACCTGGGGAAAAAGATACCCAGAAGAATAATTCAGGAGAAGAGGAGGAAAGAAAGCAGCTGAAGCCTTGGTTCAGAAGGGCCACTGGAACAGGCACCTCCTTTTGTTGTTCCTGTTCATTTTAGCAGGGTAGCACACACACTTGGTTTGAGGGACATCTTGTTCTGCCACATCAAGATATCCTGCTCCAGGGAGGGAAGGCTATAGCAGAGGACCATCAAGGATGGAGAATTTTGCCAGATGCCCTCTTACCAACTCAGTCCCATCATACTCCTCTTCTGCATCATAAAATCCTCCTCATCCCTCTTTTCCACCTCATCCCCACCAGAGGCTCCGTGTCCTCAGAGTCACTTTCTTTCCCCATCACTGCTGCCTAGCCCTCTTACTATCTCCAGTCCAGCCCTCCTATTCCACTACAGCTATTTTGAAGGCAGAGCTCTTTCTCCCAACCCAAACCCTGCTACTTGTTCCAGTCCAGCCTCCTCTAGCTCATACACTACTTACAATTTGCCCTAATTAATACCCACCTTTTTCTTCCCCTGGAAGCCTTGGGAGCTTCTCAGAGCAAGTAGGTCACATCCAGCTTCATAACTCTCTCCTTTCCACCCCCAGCTATAGAGATACCCCAAATCCTTCTCTTTTTTTCAGAGACGTTGTGCCCTAAAACCAGCCAGGACAGAAAGTAACAGGTTCCCCATACAACTGCAAATGCACCTCCTCTTCCTTGACACTCCTCTACCTATTCCATTCCCTCCCCCAGCACAAAATCAGACAGTGTTTTACATTTCAATTTCATTTTCCTTTCTTCAGAACCAAACCTCTCCCAGTTTGCTCTACACCAGATAACCTTCCCAGCCACTCCTCACTCACCTTCAGTCACTCTCAGCCTCACATCCTCTCCATAATGATCCTGATTTTTTTTTTTCCCCTAGTAGTACCAGCATGCCCTAATTTATACCACTTGCCATCCCAAGATCCCACCCATCCCCAGTTGCTTCTCATCAAAAAACTAGAGCAGCTCCCCTATGGAGAGAGGCTGAGGGAGCTGGGCTGGCTCAGCCTGGAGAAGAGAAGGCTGTGGGGGGACCTCATTGCAGCCTCCCAGTCCCTGAAGGGAGCAGAGGAACAGGAGGGGAATCAGCTTGTTCAAGGGCAGAGACTGGCAGGACAAGGGGGCTGGAGTGAAGCTGGAGGAGGGAAGGGTGAGAGGAGAGATTGGGGGGAAGTTCTTTGCAGAGAGAGTGGTGAGGGGCTGGAAGGGGCTGCCCAGAGAGGGGGTGGGTGCCCCATCCCTGGGAATGTTCAGGGCCAGGTTGGCTGGGGCCCTGGGCAACCTTGTGTAGCTCCAGGCCTGGAGGTTGGTGTCCCTGCCTGTGGCAGGGGGTTGGAGCTCTGTGACCCTTGGGGTCCCTTCCAACCCAGACCAGTCTGTGATGCTATGAAATGCACTTCTGACATGTTCCCCTCCATTGGCTAACTTGTCTTCTGCCATTTGCCCTCCTTCTCCTTACACAGACTATTCCAACCCCATGAAATCAACGTTTCCTCAAACAAAGGGCAGTATTCAGGTGGAAGATCTCTTTTAAAAAAATAAATGCCTTCTACTCCTGAGATGAATATGCGTTACCAAATTGTTTCCCAGCTACTCTGTTTGTGTAACCTTGAAGCTATTTTGTACAATCCTTTAGTTTTGACAGCTTAAGATTTGTTATGAACTAATATTCTAAAAATCAAAATAACTCAGAGGTACAAGAGATTGTTAAAGATCACCCAGACAATCTGTTCAGGGAGTAACACTGAGTTTGGTTTGGGTTTGTTGGGGGTTTTTTTGATGTTTTAAAGGAAAGGCTTTTCCTGGGTTACCTTGTCTTCAACTCAGGAGTTAAGTAAACCCACCACTCCCTTTCAATTTGATGGTCTTTAGGAAGTTGAAAATATACACATGGATACACACTTACTGTCTTTTTACCTGGCATTTCTATGTGAATAAAGGGCTTTCAGCCAAAACCAACCAGATAAAATCTTTCAGGAACTTTTACAATGTCACATACTTGTGCAAATCACCAGCCTGTTTATAGCAACAGGCACCACAACAGACCACAATGGCTTTCAATTAGGCCAGGCAGATCAAGCAACCTTCCCCATCTGTTTATGTGCCTGTATTTGCATGTGGCATCCTGTGAGAGATTGCCCTGCCAAAGCATGTAGGTAGGGAAATCTCTGCTCTCCACTGACCCTCCCTGCCTTGAGACCCCAAATGGACCATGGACACGTCTTCAGGAAGATGATTAAGGGCCTGGAGCATCTCCCCTGTGAGGAAAGGCTGAGTGAGCTGGGGCTGTTCAGCCTGGAGAGAAGCAGCCTGAGAGGGGATCTGATCAATGGGTATAAAGATCTGAAGGGTGGGACACAGGGGGACATGGGCAGCCTCTGCTCAGTGTCTGTGGGGACAGGACAAGGGGTGATGGCCTCAAGTTGGAGCACAGGGAGTTCCACACCAATCTGGGGAAGAACTTGTTCCCAGTCACTGTGAGGGAGCCCTGGGACAGGCTGCCCAGGGGGTGTGGAGTCTCCTTCCCTGGAGAGATTCCAGCCCCGTCTGGACCTGTGTGCCCTGTCCTAGGGACCCTGCTTTGGCAGGGGGTTGGACCCCATGAGCTCTGGAGGTCCCTCCCAACCCCTACAATTCTGTGAATCTGTGAATCTGTGAATCCACTGGTCTGTGCAAGGGGATGGAGTCCAGAACGATGGTCAAAACAAACCAAACATGAGCACTTTGGGTCCTTTTGTAGCCAAACCTTGAGCTGCTTCACCAATTCCTGCCTGTCTGTGTGAAAGAGATTAAACAATAATTAATCACCGTGCTGTGAACTGTCAAAGACCTGGAAATCCTGGAGTGTGAGATCCAGAGTGAGAAGGAAATATTATTATGCATGACAGTGTGTAACCATCTTGGTGAGAAGTTGCCTAACGCTGGGTATGGAGAAATGAAGTGTCCCAGCTGCATTAAGGTAATTACTCCAGAATAGCTAATCTGATAGATATCCAAAAGCAGATGACTTCTGTGTCCTGGAAGGAAAGAGTTTTGTGAATTTTAGGGATTATTTCTAGACATGCTGTTGGCTGTTTTGCTGGACAGTGCCTAAAAATAGTGGCATCTACATTGGCCAGAGAGAAATATAGATGACTCTGTGAGGGTAAAATGGAATTGATTAAGTTCTAATTCACAGAAAAATGGCCTGGAAGGATAAGGCCAAGACCTCTTTAACCATAAAACCCCTCCCACCAATAGTGGGATTTTTACCTAATATATTGATTTCTTCACAGAATAAATTACCTGCTTTAATATTTCAATTTCTCAATGAAAATTATTTTCCAAGAAGCTGAGTAAAGTCTGTTTTCCTCTCAGTGGACAAGCCCCTTTCCCTTTGTACCTCATGGCAAGAGGAGGCACCTTCACCTCCCCAGGGCAAGCGCTGCAGATGCAGATGCTTATCAAGTAAAATGAGTCCTCCCCAGCACAGGGCGATGGAGACCTCAGTGCTGAAGTTTAAAACAGGACAGGAAAGTGTCCAGGCAGTTAAATGGGGGAGCCAGGGAAAGACAACCATGATTTATTGTGCTAAACCACAGAAATAAAAATAAGTTAGCGACTCAAGCATGTGCTTGCCTTAGCAGGGGTCAGCGCAGCGGCGAGACACAGCCCTCTTCCCACCTGGTGGAAAACCACCCCGGGGGATCCTCCCTGGATCCAGTTACTGAGCTGGGGAACATCACTTAAGCCAATGTATTTCATTTCCAGGCCCTTGGGATTCCACATGAACAATCAAAGGGGTGAAAAGGGAAGCTCCACCCAAGTTTGTATTTCACAGGGTAAGAGGCACATTATCAAGTGACAGTGACGCGAGCCCGGGGCGTAGGGAGAGCGGGTAGAGTGCCTACATAGCCATGAGTTTTGATTAATTACCATGGTATAGCTTAATTACCATGGTCTGGGTTGGAAGGGACCTCAAGGATCACAGAGCTCCAACCCCCTGCCACAGGCAGGGACACCAACCTCCAGGCCTGGAGCTACACAAGGGTGCCCAGGGCCACATCCAACCTGGCCTTGAACACCCCCAGGGATGGGGCACCCACCCCCTCTCTGGGCAGCCCCTTCCAGCCCCTCACCACTCTCTCTGTAAAAAACTTCCCCCTAATACCCCATCTAACCCTCCCATCCTTCAGCTTAGAGATAATTTTTGATGGGCCACGTTAACCGGGTGTTAATTAATTAAGTGGGGAAGGGCTCCACACACGCAGCACAGCCAGGGCTGCCATGAAAAGAAGGAATGATTCGCTCAATCACCCTTTGAAGTGACACTGTCTCGTTGTGGGAGGAGAGGAGAAAGTACCAACTGCCCACTCGCCCATCCCCACTCTCCTTAGAGGAAATTTTTATATTACCACCCACACACGTTCAAGCACCCATGACTCATCTCCAGGGATAATGAGATCAGCTTTAAAGCCACGAGATTTTGAATACAATGAAGGTTGCCTCCTAGGTTCTTTGCTTGTAGAAGGCACTTTTCCCAGTTTTTCCCACCTACTCCAAGAGGTGGAAATGTCCTGATTTATTTCCATCTCCACCCCTCCCGGGAACAGAGGCTCTCAGGAGATCCCATGACTCTTAGAGCCAGGGTTTTTTGGATGAACACCATCTATCCTTGACACATAGGGGAAAAAAAACCCCAAAAACCAACCCCAACCAAAACCTGGAGCTGGCAAAGCCCTCGTGTTGGTGGGACCACTGCCCAAGTGGGAACTGAGAGGTCTGGACTGTGACCAGCTCCACCTCGAGATGTTTCACTTGTTCCTGGCTCCCCTCCCATTGCTTCGTGCCCAGCTCAAACCTGGTGGTGCAACACAGAGAGAGGATTTAACACCTGAGTATGTCCTCCTAACCTCTTCAGCTGCTGTTGCAGGGTAGGATCAGGCTGTGAATCACAGACCCCTCTGGAGTTTGGACAAGAAAATCATTCCAAGAGGGATTTCCAGGCTTAGCTTCAAGTTTAGGGTCTCTCAGCCATTCTGTGCTTGGGTTGTGGTTGTTTCTTTCTTACATTACCCCTTTGGGCTCAGGCTTCCTATTACTCCATTTTCATTCCTTATTTTTCTTGAATGATTTGGAAATGTTTGAGTGACAGCTCTTTTATTAAAACAGCGTTATCAGGAAGCATCCAAAATGGGCAGCGCTAGCACGCCACTCAGGGTTTCCATGCCTCAGGGGGAGCAAAGCTCTTCCTGGCTCTCACCAGGCCCCTGATGAGCAAAGGTTTGGTATGCAGGCGTGGGTAAAGAAGACAGGATACTGTGATAGACCCAGAAGGTTGGTGAGATGGATGCTTGTTTTCATAATGAAGCAAAGGAGAAGACTTTCAAGAGCTTCCTCCCATCCCACTCCTGGCAGGAGAGCCATGATCAAGAAGGTCATGGCATGAGCATGGTACCATACTTGCCATGTTCCCTGTCCACTTGGTGACCATCCACACAGCAGAGAGCTGTGTCCTCTTTCACTGTTTCCAAGCTAAACCCAGTGGTGCTCATGTCTTAAACCCTTCCTTTAGAGCACAGCTTTGCATGAGTCATTTTTCCTTGCTTCACCTTCTCTCCTCCTGCTTTGCCCACTGAGACTGCAAGCTCCCTGAGACAAGGAGCCTGTGATGCTCCATCACTGGTACAATCACTAGTGCCACGATCACATCTAACACAGGCACTGCACATAAAGGTCTATGGATTATATCCAGCAGGAGGTCAAATTAATTGCTCATGGATTTAATGGAAAATGAGGTTTTACCCATTTGTCCTTTTTTTTTCTTTTTCCCTGCACTAAGTGCATACTTTGTCCATTTTTCTTTAAAGATTGGTCTAAAGTGAGACTTGGAGCACTGAGGGCAGAACCTGAAATAATTCTCTTGAAATATAATAATTCCCTTTTAATATAATTTAATAATTCTCTTTAAATATAATAATTCTCTTTAAAAGGGTGTCACCACGTGTTGGGAGAGCTTTGAGAAGAAACCCAATGGTTTCTCCCAATGGTCCCATCTTCCATGACACATTCTGGCTGCAGGTTCTAAGAAACTGGGCAAGAAGACTCCATCTGCTGTTCCCAGCTTGCCTCACCCAGGGGATTTGGTATTTTGGGATGGTGGGAGAGAGTCCCAAACACCAACTGCTCTTTGTCAGAACACACACTCCACATGGCACCTCTTTCCAGTCCTTCCAGGCTGATGTGGTTTCTGCCCAGCTAAGTCAACATCACACCCAAAGGTTGTGGAAAAAGGGGAGGGGAGGGGAAAAAAAGCACAATTTGCTCTTTCTTGTTTATTCATGAAGTGATTCCAATTATTTAATGGACTAAATGCACCTGAAAGCCACAAGGAGCACCTGCGGTGAGAGGAAATGAGTGATTTCACAGCTGGATGCATTTGGCAGGTCACTTGCAGGTTTTGGCACACAAGGGCATCACTGGCATCTGGGGCTGGGCTGTGCCATCCCTCTGCTACTCCCAAGGGGAAGGATGTTGGGAGGGGGGGGGGATTTTCTGATTTTCTAATCATGCTTGCTGAGAATTCCACTGGTGCCGAAATTGGATAGATGTTGGGCAGGTCTGCTTGAGGCACGGAGCTAAGAACCTTTCCTAGAGGCCACTTACCTTTCAGAAGAGTGGGGTTTTGTGAAGCCAACAGTCATCTTCACCGATGAAAGATATGAGCAGAAAAATTCCACCTGACATGCAGGGACAGACCTCGCCGGTGGCCTGGGGCTACGCACGCCCCCGTTGCCATGCCAGGGGGTGCCAAGTGTTAGCAGAGCTCTATCCCACTCACATGCTCCCTGGTGCATATTCTGAAATCCTTTTTTTTTTATTATTTTCCAAACCAAAAATGATTACCAGGGCTTTTGCCTCCTTTGTTTTGCTTGGCTGGGTCACCTCTGAACATGGTTTATCACCATACTCATCTCCGCTCCCGAGCAGTTGGAGATGGGCTATGCCAGGGGAGAGGTGCAGGACAGGGGACATGGGTCTGGACATGCAGGATACAGCACTGCCTGTTCACAGCTCCCAAAACGGTGGGAAAAGTTCAGCCAAAGCTTTGTTTTGACAGAGAACTCAGCTTCCTGTGCAGCCTTTTTACTATCACCATCATCATCGTCATCTTGTCACGGAATACCCAACGACAAACACATTATGACTTTGCTTTTGCCTCACCTTCTTCTCCCAACAGAGAAACGTGGATATATTTTTAAGGGCAACTCAAAAACTAAGCAAGCAACTGGGCAAAACCCCTAAAATTTTCAGAGTGGGGTTGAAATGATCTGGCTGGGACATAGCCTGGAGAGGGGCTGAGAACAAGGTGATGGCTTTGAACCTGAGCAAGACACGTTGAGGGAGAAATACAAATAGAGAGGGGGAGGAAATAAATGAGAAGCACCATTTCTACACCCCCTGCTCACCCCTAAAACTGGAGGAGCAGTGCAACACACACCATGTGCACCAGAGGAAAGGGGAGGAGAGGAAAACTGTCAGCATCACCAGCTCAGTGAGATCTTCAGGAGAAAAAAACAAATGACCCTTTGTGCTGTCTGGGGAGAGACTCTTCCATCATCTTTATGGATTTCCACCTTCGGCAATAGCTAAATAGCCTTGCATATCTACCATCAAGACATTAATAGCCATGCCATAAATCTTCACCCTAAACTATCATTATTTGCCAGAGAAAATGACTGGCTTGCTCCCCATGTGGGAAAAAAAAGAAGAGCACAGCTTCTGAAAGAGGAGACCCCTCTCAGGTTGGGCATCCTCCCTGGCTGCAGTTCAGGCTCGCTCCTACTTGTTGGTGGGATGAGCGCTCCTGGCATATTTGGCTTGCCAAAACATCCATGAAAATGCCCTATTTTTACTGTTTCTTGAAACTGGTATTATCTTGATATTCCCTGTTGCCTGATGAGGTGAGTCAGGTTGGGAAACAACGCTAGGTGGTCAGGTCTCCCTTGCTCATCTGCAAAATGGAGCTGCATCAACTCACTTGGAATAAACATTAAAGACATTGTGGGCCCTAGAAATGATAATAATTGGGGTTTAACTCATTGATACAGCCAGGAAGAGTGTCTAGAGCTGTTTTTTTACCTGTGTTTTCTCCCCACAAAGGACACGCAGCCCAGGTACAGGCTGGAGCCAGCCCCTTGGGGCAGCTGCAAAGCGATTTAATTCCTCCCCTCACATTACTGCTTCCTTAGCCAGGGTGCCTGTGAGCCCTAAGGGAGAGCAGGGGTTGAGGGGAAACATTAGTTTCTTAACAAATTCTTGTGTCGTCTTTCTGACAGCACCTTCAAGCGCTGAATGACACTCAGGAATGGTGCAGCTTAACCTCCAGAGTTCAAGCCAGGGAGCATTTCCCCTGCCAAGGAGCAGCAGTAATCACTGGAGAAGGAATCCATCCCAGCCCTCCCTGCCAGCAGCCACTGGGTGCTTTTAATCCAGGTGGCAGGGACACACCTGAAGAGCTCTGCTCCCTCCAAGCCATTACCTGAGTGGTGAGGGCTGGGTGTGATGGGATATTTGTGAAGAAAAGGGGATTTATATATATATATATATATATATAAAAACACAATGCCTCCTCTCAGTGGAGGTGGTGTGAGTGGCCCTACAGACCCTCTTCCTCTGCCACAAATGGAAAATAAAAGGGGAAGGGGAGTGCAAACGGGGTGAATCTCAGCAGCATCTGGGTTCCCATGGGATGGTGGCTGTGCATGGAGGGCACCTGGCTCGCTGCACCCGCCTGATGGGTGAGGAGTTGGATGCAAAAGCTCTCCTGCTGCACTCCTTTCCCCACTTATTATCTGGAGATGAATAAAGAGCCATGTTCTTAAATCCCAGGGATTAAAGTTTTAACGTGACCGAGAAGAAAGAACCTGGAGAGCATTAATTAATGTTTATATGTGGTTTCTACCTGCTCTTCCCTTTTTCTTCACCCTTTGTCTGCCTCAAAAGATAATAGGTGGGAGCAGCCTTTTCTGCCAACGCCAGGCTCCACTGGCTGAGGCTCCTCACTCTCCTCTCCAAAACCTATGCAACAATTTCATGCACGGGCTCATGATTCATGTGGCTTTCCAGCAATTAAGGCTCCCATTGTTCCCCAGAATTGGCTTTTTCTTGTCAGTTGTATTCTCCATGCCATGATCCCCAGCCCAGTCCTGCAGTCCCAGCCTGCAAAACACTCAGCACTGCTGCCTCTCCAAACTGGAGAGGTGAATAACTCCCACCATTGGTGTGGCAGTAAGAGCAGCCACCCACCCACCCTCCCTGATTCCTCAGTAGCTGGCATACGTAACCCTGACCTTTCTTTCTAACTTCTTTGGGTCAAAGCTATCCCTTGCTCAGGGGGTGAGCCTCTGGCAGGGAGGACAGAAGATGAAATACCTAATCCCCAGCCAGCTACTCAGAGGGTATAAATGGCTCCCTGCTGATTTATGTCAGCCGAAAATACGACTGGACTACAGCTCTTGGTTTCTGCATAGCATTGCACCCCATTGCACTTGAACTCAGTAACTTTAGCTAAGCAAAAAATTCAAGCTACTGCAACAGGTGAAAAGAAGAGAGAAGAACAGGCCGCTCTCTTCTCCTGCCTCAACAGAATACATATTTCCATCACCTTAAAAAAACCCCTAGAAAACAAAAAAATACCCCCACAAAGCCCAGAAAATAGTCCTCCATCAGCTATTTGTCTAAGTTCTTGAATTTTTTCATACTGTATTATAAGAGGACACACTGCCTGGAAAAGCTCTGCATGCAGGGGTGCAGTGTCCCTGCAATTCAGCTCACAGTTGTCCTTGCTTTGGAAGGGAGAGGCTTAAACTGGGATACAACATTCACACTCCCATGAAGAAACCACAAAAAAAACCCCTTGGTCTTTTAGATGGAAACTCCAGGCCTTGGAAGCTGGGAATGCTGGCAAGGTGGTTGTTGCCAGAAATGGGTAAATGGGTAAATAAATCTCTGTGTTTTCAGGAAATGTCTATAGGGGGAGATTGAGATCCCAAAACCTGTGTGATGACAGATGCTCTCTGCTTTTCCTGTTGTCCCAGCCTGCCCTACCTACAGATGCCTGTCCCTCCTCTCTTTTCCTCCTGTCATCCATCTGCTCCCCCAAAACCCCATCTGGAGGTGCCTGATGAGCAGGATGGGAGGCTAAAGCAGCAAGGAGCAAGCTCAGTGCTGGGTTTCTGGGCTGCAGCTCCACACCATCCATTCCTCACCCGCTGGAGATTCATGGACAACGACACCACGTCATCGCTCTGACATGCTCCACGCTCGTCTGCTTTGCACTCTGCTCCCTCTATTTATAAAGCTGGGTAAAAACACACCATGCCAAGGCAGGATTAAGCCTAACTGCATTGCAGCAATTCTGGGTGCTGCCAAGTGAGCGCTTCTGTGAGAGAGAGAGCAATCGTGGTGCTTCCCCAGCCCCCCACCACAGCACACAGCCAGGGGCTTGGTACCAACCCCCAGGCTCAGCAGAGAGCATCCCTCAGCTCTAGGGGTTTATTGAGTCTTTGTCCAAAAGGATCATCTGAAGTCCTGTGTCCAGAGCTGGGGCCCCAGGACAAGAAAGATGTGGGACTGGTGGAGAGGGGTCAGAGGAGCCACGGAGGGGATCAGAGGGCTGGAGCAGCTCCCCTACGCAGAGAGGCTGAGGGAGCTGGGCTGGCTCAGCCTGGAGAAGAGAAGGCTGTGGGGGGACCTCATTGCAGCCTCCCAGTCCCTGAAGGGAGCAGAGGAACAGGAGGGGAATCAGCTTGTTCAAGGGCAGAGACTGGCAGGACAAGGGGGCTGGAGTGAAGCTGGAGGAGGGAAGGGGGAGAGGAGAGATTAGGGGGAAGTTCTTTGCAGAGAGAGTGGTGAGGGGCTGGAAGGGGCTGCCCAGAGAGGGGGTGGGTGCCCCATCCCTGGGGGTGTTCAAGGCCAGGTTGGATGGGGCCCTGGGCAACCTTGTGTAGCTCCAGGCCTGGAGGTTGGTGTCCCTGCCTGTGGCAGGGGGGTTGGAGCTCTGTGACCCTTGGGGTCCCTCCCAACCCAGACCAGTCTGTGATCACAGGGATCCCAACAGCCCCAGGCTTGGAGGTAATACAACAAGTTGAGGGGGTACCAGCACGATCCTGTTTTCATCTCCCCTCTAACACAGGAGAGAAGTTAATTTGAACTAGAGGAAGTTTTTTAAGAAAAGAAAATCACTCTGGACATCGATAGTTCCAGTAATGGAAATTCTGCCATGACCTAGGCACGCTGCTCCACGGTCAATTAGCCTCACCATTAAAACATCTCTCCTGCTGTGTCCATCATCCATTCTGTCCATTAGGGCAAATCCAGTAGGTTTAAAAATGAGATGTGTGCCATTTCAACTTCTACATCATTTTTAAATGAAGAAAAAGGGAAAAAAAATATGTTAATTTAGAATAAAAAAAAACAAACCCAAAAAAAGCCCAAAGAAACCTTCCCCAAAAGATCTCATTTTCCAGGAGCTGCAATTACAGCTCTTTCCCTTCTGACTCAAGACCTAGAACTAATGAACTCATTAACAATATAAGGAGCATGCAAGGAAAGGGGCTTGGCACAGCACGAAGCCCAGCCCTATGAATAGAAGGTTTCGTAGAGCCCCAGCCCTGTTAACGCTGCCTCCATTCAACAACATCGTGCCTGGATACAGTGGGGGAATATTTCCCCCTCTGCCAAATGGAAGAAGTGTAACAGTGAGTTATTATTACTCCATTAAGCAACTGCAGCTATTTCCCTGCTCTTTCCCCAAGTTAAAAAACAAAGGCTTGAACAGAACATAACTATTCCCAGCCTGTTTAGCGAGATCACCTATTTTTAATGTGACATCTGTTATTACACCAAAGTACCCATAGCTCCTGAGAAGGAAAAAAAAACAACCCCAAAAGCTGGATAAAAATAGAACTTTATTAATTATAATCACCAGCGATTACAGCAACAGCAGGAACGATTCTACTCTCACCTACAGATACCACAAGGGCAGAACGCCAGGTGAGGGAGGGAAGGCAGGTCTGGGAACCCAAAGGGTTCTCCACACACCCATCCTTGATGAGCAAGCATCAGATCAGGGCAGAAACAAGAAGGAAGGGTGTATGTGAGAGCTCAGCGAGGCTGCAGGACTCCCAGCTGAAACCCAAGTGCCCAAGTGTGATTTCTGTGGGCAGTGATACCTGGGATCATTATAGCCAGAAGTGAGAAGAGTTTGGAAAGCATATACTGTGTCATGCACCAGGGTTAAGCCAGCTGTTAGAGGTCAGGACATGGGCCATTCTGGAAGAAAGATTGCTCTGCATCTGCCTGCTACTGTTCCTCATACTCCCCTCCAAGCCCCAGCACCCAACGCTGACACAGGCTGTGCAAACTTCAGTCTACTTTTTGGACACTTACTTACTTTTTGGACAATTACTTTATGGACACTTACTTTTTGGAATTCCTCAGTGTTTTCCACTTCTACTCTCTAAGGAAACCAATGTAACTTCTACCAGTTGAAAGCATCTCCAGAGAACAATTCACTTCTGCAGGAGACAGGATAAATCACCTTTTTTTCTCTGCATCAACCAGAAATGGAAAGGAGATGGTCAGCTCAAAACAGCAAACACTTAGATGGTCAAAGGCAGGTGAGATGAGATCCTCCACCCAAAGTGAGGTATGTTTTGCTCCACACTTCTCAAAGTGACAATAAAAATGCCCACCTTCATAAAAATAAAAAAAAGAAAGTTTGTTTCCTCACCTCTTAGTTGTCAGTCCTGAAAGGGCTCATTCTTTGCATACCATAAAAGCAAAAAAATACAGTAAAGGGATCCAACTACTGATTGGAACTGGAGGACAGAGTTGGAGAAGGAGCCAGCAAGAGAGTGTAATTCAAGCATCTTCCACTGAGAAACCACAAGAGTGTTTCTATTAAATATACAGATGAAATTTTAGCACATTTTTCATAAGAACAGGAATGAATATGGTAACCTGGATGTGGGATGTGGGATACCTGAAATGTCTTAGACCCCAAACTAGGCAGTAGAGCTGATTGTGTCTTCACTGGAGATGGGTGTGAATCACAGAATCACAGAATTACTGAATGGTCTGGGTTGGAAGGGACCCCAAGGGTCACAGAGCTCCAACCCCCCTGCCACAGGCAGGGACACCAACCTCCATGCCTGGAGCTACACAAGGCTGCCCAGGGCCCCATCCCTCCAGCCCTCTAACCACCCCCATGGCTCCTCTGACCCTTCTCCACCAGTCCCACATCTTTCTCGTCCTGGGGCCCCAGCTCTGGACACAGGACTCCAGCTGGGGCCTCCCAGGGCAGAGTAGAGAGGGACAATCCCCTCCCTGTCCCTGCTGCCACCCCTCTGCTGATGGAGCCCAGGATCCCATCGCCCTTCCCAGCTGCCAGAGCCACTGCTGGCTCAGGGGAAGCTCCTCACCCACCCTGACACCCAGGTCCTTCTCAGCAGGGCTGCTCTCCAGGAGCTCTTCTCCCAGGCTGTATCTATGGCTGGGATTCCTCCAACACCTGACACTTCATAGTGAGGTGAAGCTCTCATTTTACAGCTGTGGCACGAAGAGATGAAGCAGAATTCTCAAAAGAATGAAGACAAGAGTGCAAAACCCTGGGCTCTTGTTTGACAGCAATAAGAGCACAGGCATGAATTCAGCTGCTCAGTATTTTAATTGACTGGAAAGGCTTTGGCTTGTGAACGGGGGTATAAATCTTCCCAGAGTTTCTCATAAATTCTCCCAAATTCCTGTGCTTTTGGTGCATGGGGAAATATTATACAAGACTTTCTGGTTGGATTTTATCACCTGTAATTCTAGCCCACACTGGCAGGTGCAGAAGGACACGAGAGGCAGGGGTGGGAGCAAGCTGTAGCATTCAGGTCTGGAGCTGGACTATGAAAACCCACAGTTATGGGGGAACTTACTGCTGGGGGTGAATTTGTGAAGGCACCCAAAGCTGCCACTCAACAAACTTGGCATGCAGATATCATGTTAGAGCTCCAGTGGGGCTGTTCATGAGATTTAGAGGGGTTTGGGTTGAAGCCACCAGTGGCAGGGGGTTGGAGCTCTGTGACCCTTGGGGTCCCTTCCAACCCAGACCAGTCTGGGATTCTATGAAGCTTTCCATCAACTCGTGTTGCTAAAGCACTGAAAATCACAGCCATGGGGTTCTCATTTGCTTGGTTTCACCATGTAAGGAGAGTAAAATTCAATCTGATCACTACAGAACAGCCTTTGTGTCTCATCTTCCTCCATCAGATTATGTTTCCAAGGTATGTTAAGAAATGAGACCCAATGGGGGTTAATGGTGCCCATTTAAATCTCTTGAATACCTACAGACAAATACACCGAGTGCACAAGGATTAACTCTTAAATCTGAGGGGATTAGTCAAGAAGCCTTGCATGGCAATGTGGCACTGTTGGAGAAAAATATATAAAATTGTCATTTTTGTCAATTTTACCCTATAACTTGATTCCCCACGTAGAACGAGCTGTAAGCCTGGGGTTATCCAAGGATCAGGTGAAGAGAAAACTTTCACTTGGGAAAAAAAGGCAGTGGAATTCACAGAGACATGAGAGATGGGAAACCTAAGGGTCACCTAGATCCCTCACTCAACACCCAGCAGTCCCAGCTCCTGGAACTTGCCCAGTCCTTCTCCAAATCTAGAGTCCCACACACAGGATTGTGTGTATTTATATACAAATACATATTTATGCACTCCCCTCTAGTTAAGACAATGATGAGAGATTAGGATGTGAAGGATGTGATTAAACACACAAAATAATATCAGCAAACAGAGACAATTCCCTTTCAAGAAGAACAATTGTGAACAATTGTTTGTATCAAAAATAGTGTGGCCAGCAGGCCCAGGGAGGGGATTGTGCCCCTGTGCTGGGCACTGGGGAGGCTGCAGCTCGAGTGCTGGGTCCAGTTCTGGGCTCCTCAGCATCAGGAGGACATGGAGGTCCTGGAGCGTGTCCAGAGAAGGGCAACCAGGCTGGGGAAGGGGCTGGAGGGCAAATCCTCTGAGGAGCTGCTGAGGGAGCTGGGGGTGTTGAGCCTGGAGAAGAGGAGGCTGAGGGGAGCCCTTCTCCCCACCTCCCCTGCCCTGCCAGGAGGGTGCAGAGAGGTGGGCGCTGGTCTCTTCAGCCAGGGGCCAGGAGCTGGGACAAGGGGCAATGGGCTCAAGCTGCGCCAGGGCAGGGTCAGAGCAGCTGTGAGGAGAGAATTCTGCCCTGGCAGAGTTGTCAGGGCCTGGCCCAGGCTGCCCAGGGAGGGGGCTGAGTCCCTGCCCCTGAGTGTGTTTAACAGAGGGGAGATGAGGTGCTCAGGGAGCTGGTTTAGCACAGGATGGGAATGGTTGGACTTGATGGTCTTAAAGGTCCTTTCAAACCTTGTGATTCTGTAATTACAGCAACAGAGTTTCCTACAGCACTTCCTGCCCTTATGAGATGCCTGAAGGAGAGTAGAGACACCCACTTACAGCCTCACTGGTCTGTGCACTGACCTATAGAAGATGCTACTGTGGGTGGAAGAAGCGATCAAGGGAAAAACCCAGCCTCTGGGTTGAAAAGTTTGTGACTCTATCGGTGTCCATCAGCAGAAGAAAAGACAAACCACTCTGCCCTTCTGCCAGGAATGGGGCAGAAATATTAAGAGAAGGGAATATATCTTTTTTTTCTTCAAAAAAAATGATCCAGCACTAGTTCCCAGACAAAATGTGCCAGGACTGAAAGATGCTCCTGGCCTGAAACTTCCCTCAGCAGCCCTTAATTAGCAGGTATGGCCCTGCCTGCTCAGCCACATTTTTAGATCTCTGGGCTCTTGCAAGCTGTCAGAAAGGCAGGCATTATTTTAGGTAAAATACCACCACAAACCAGAGTGACATTCAGTTTGACGTGTGTGGATAAATTAAGGATGAGGATACATTCAAGAAAACTCTGAGTGCCTCTGTCACATTCCTATATTCAAGGAGAAATGCAGCTGAGTTTCAGTTGGTCTTGGCTTCTCCGTTGACCTGTAGCAGTAAATTTCCCTCCCTCCCCCCCTCTTTTAGTGTTTAAATAGTTTGTCAGTGAATGATCCCATTCATAAAGCGCTGGTGATGACAGTTCTGTAAAGCTAAATGGCACTTAACTGTGCACCTAATAAATCTGCAACGAAAATAAACAGAGGGGATGAGGAGAGGGAAGAAAAGGAGGAAAAAAATAGATTAACAGTGTCAAAGAGGGGAAAACAGATTATTAAAAAATAAAAATCACTGGCAGGTAGCACAGGATATCATCATTAAAACTGGTTGAAATGGTATGGGGCAGGATTGGGCCCTTTTCCTGCCCCTGGTTGGGTGATCTGTGCATTCTCAGGTGGAAACGGGTTTGGGTGATGTCTGGGAACTCTGCATTTGGTCAGATAAACCTGCTGCAGACAGCACAGCCCCATCATTTCCCTGGTCAGGCCCCACCTGGAGCATTGTGTCCAGTTCTGGGCTCCCTGGGATAAACCAGCCAGGGATCTCCTGGAGAGAGTCCAGAGGAGGCTACGAAGGGGATGAAGGGCCTGGAGCATCTCCCCTGTGAGGAAAGGCTGAGTGAGCTGGGGCTGTTCAGCCTGGAGAGAAGCAGCCTGAGAGGGGATCTGATCAATGGGTATAAAGATCTGAAGGGTGGGACACAGGGGGACATGGGCAGCCTCTGCTCAGTGTCTGTGGGGACAGGACAAGGGGCAATGGCCGCAAGTTAGAACATAGGAAGAACTTTTCCCCAGTGAGGGTGAGGGAGCCCTGGGACAGGCTGCCCAGGGGGTGTGGAGTCTCCTTCTCTGGAGAGATTCCAGCCCTGTCTGGACACCGCCCTGTGTGCCCTGTCCTAGGGACCCTGCTTTGGCAGGGGGCTGGACCCCATGAGCTCTGGGGGTCCCTTCTGACTCTGTGATCTCTCTGTGTCTCTGTGCAGGTATCTGCTTCCACTGGGACCTCCCGAATTAGCAAAAAGGCATCTCCTGGAAAGCCAGATTTGCATTGATGAAAGGGGTATAACCCCAAATCCGTTCAGAACCACCTCTCCAACAGCCCCCCCAACACACAAACACTCAAACTGCCAAAAGCAGGAGTCACCCCAGGGTGGAAACCAGGGCAGAAATACTGGAACTACCACAATCCAGCAAGAAAGAAATCTCAGAGAGCTCAGAGCCCTTGTGTCGCAAACAAGATGCTTCTCACGGAACCCACAAACTCCAAGAGAAAAAAGCCTTAATAAATCAATCAAGCCAGAGGTGGCCCTGAGAAATGTCAGGAGTATTTAAGAACTGGAAAGAAAAATTGAAATAAGGAGAGTGAACAGAGACTTTAGTAGCTGGGGGGTGGTGGGGTGGTGGTGGGGAGCAACACTAAATATTGCAGAGATAGAGGGAAATGGGATAATGGGGAAAGGGGTTTGTTATGCCTAATCTCTCTCTTTAATAAGAGAATGGGGTTTCCAGACAAAGGAAATGTGGGCAGTATAATTCTGTACAGGGAATTAATAACTTTGTGGACAAAAAGTGGGGTTTGGTCTGAGAGGGTCCAGAGATCAAAGGGAAACGTGTTCGGAGGGAGACAAGTGGGCTCAAGGATGTTTATTAACAGACTTGTTTGGGATTCAGACTGAGATTAATTTTATAGAAGTCTTTCATTAAAACCCTGGGCAGAAAAAAGCCAAGTTGAGACATCAAAGTCTGCTGATGACAAAAAGCTGAGTCAGATTGCCATTCCCCAAACCTGCAAGAAAACCAGGAGATGGAGGGGCTGGAACAGGGGAAGGAGACATGGGAGGAGAGAACTGGGAGTGTGGTAATCAGGGAGTGATTAAACGAGGTTTCTGGCTACCAAAATCAGGTGGCCCACATTGAAGAAAGAGGAAAGTAAGAATGCAATTGTTAATACCAAAATGGGCCAGGTGAGGGGTGTGCACTGGAGCTAGCACTGCTGTGAGACCTCGTGCCTGGTTTTCATCACCCACATTCAAGGAAGATAAATTCAGCCTGGAACAGAAGCAGCTGAAGGATGCCAGGGTGGGCAGGGGAAGGAGGTTATCTCATGAGCCAAGCCTCCCAAGAGCCTAGTGGGATGAAGGCTGCGTGGAGACACCATCCCTACCTATAAATACCCAGGGAGAGGAGCAGCAGGGAGGGAGAACTCTTCATGCTACTGGACAACACTGGTGAAAATAATTATAAATACAGCGAAATGGGACATGGAAAATACAGTGAAGACTGCCACAGGGGTTAGAGCCTACACAAGAGGAGCAGAAATGGACACCCCCCCCCCCCTAGTTATGAAAGCACAGACAAACATGTCCAGTTGCAACAACCTGGGCTTGGTAACCCAAAGAGAGACCCTGAGTTTTATTTCCTGCCATCAGACAGGATCTCACCTTGAGAAAGCAACACCCCACACCCCCTGCCCCAGAGCAGGAACAGTGGAGAACCTTGTTGCTCAGGGAAGAGGGGAATATTTGGATTACATTTTCTAAGCATCCATCTCCCTGTCTGTTGGGATTGTAACTACGCTGAGTTTAATCAAACTAAGTGGTTAGGAAGAACATGCTGGAAATGAAACTGATAAAAATAGGATCCTCAAGAGGACAGTACTCCTCAAAGCTCTAGGGGAACATCCCTGGTTTGGCAACACTCCCCTGCTCACCTACTCCAGATTTATTGTCCAGAATTAGATCTTAGTTTCTTTGCTGACAGCAGATCTTTCAAAAGAGCTACTAGAAAAGAGTCAAGGTGCAGAAAGCTTCCCTCTTCCAAAAGACAAACACCAAACAGGGTCCTGCCTTCACCATCCAGCTGCTGGGTTGGCAATAACTCACTCCTGATTGAGGACAACCTAAGGAGATGGCACATGGCACCCTCAAAGGAGCCCCATCTTCAGTGGTGGGATTATCTGCTGCCCAAAAGGTGGGATCTCTCCCAGGTGTCCTACAGCCAGACTTTGCAGGCTTGTCTTGGCCCTTGTTCCTGGGCCCATGTCCCACACAAACTGCAGGTAGTGCTGATAAACCAGGCTACAAACCCCACTCTCTGCTACCTTGGGCTCTCCATGAATTACTGCTGGAACAGATGGGCTCTGTACCATGCCCACAAGGTCAAGACCAGAGCTGGGAACCAGGGAGCAAAGCATCCCCCAGGAAGGGGTTCAGAGCCACTGCTCCACAGCTTCCCAACAGCTTTCACAAAGGGAGGGATGAAGTTCAAGGGCTCTCCTATCCCTGGGTGGCAGCATGGCAGGAGGAGAGAGGCAGGTCCTCAGGAAGGAAGGGGGGAGAACCTCAGGTATAGCAGGGAAATGTCTGGCTGATGCTTCCTGGATGAGTTATCCCATCTCTCCTGGCAAGAGCTTAGAGGAGCCGTCAAGCCGTGCCCTGCTCTTTGACATCTCTATTTCACTTCTCGCGATGGGAGCCTTTTCACTGCACAAATGGAGCTAATTATTACCTCAGGGGTAAATACTCACCCAGGCACACTGAGAATAAGGCAGGTAACTCCCAGTCTGGGCTTCTAATCCCATTATCAGACACCTCCTCAGCATCATTATCCTAAATAACCAAATGAAACATGAAGTGGAGGGGGGGAGGAAACACGGCGGTATTTCCAGTAATGGGAAGCATGGACAAGAGGAAACAATTTCTCTGAGTCATGATCCCCACCCAAATAATAGAAATACCTCCATGTGGAGAAGCAGATGACGTTATGGACTAGCTGTGTGCTTCATTTTCCTCATGAAAAAGCTCCTATGTGCAAATCCCAGGACAAAAACCCAGCTCTCCCTGCTCCGGTGGCTTGGACCCCAGCGACCTGCTGGCTGTGTGGTTTGCAGGGATGTGATGCTCTATGCATCCCCCAGTTCAGACTGGGATACCCTGAAGCCCTGCTCTTCTGATCATCCCACATCTATGGGCACAGGAGCAGAATATATTTGGGTTTTAGGGTTCACTGCAAATTGTCCTCATGAACTTTAACTGCAGGACTCCAAAGTCTAAAGCTGGTGTTCAGTTATGCATTCCTAGAGCACAAGAGAAGCAACAAGTTGCTTGGGGTTCTTTCCTGGTGGGATATTTTTGGGGTTGTCATTTTAACCAAGCATCACTAACTGGAAGAGGTCTGAATTACACAACTGTAGGGGTTGGAAAGGACCTCAAGAGATCATCAAGTCCAACCTCTCCCCCCAAAATTCCATCTACTATGTTCACAACGTGCTGCTCTTGTCAATAAAAGGAAAGTTACTATGCTCCAAGGATTCATGCTCCCAAACCACTTATTCTTCAGCTCACCTGATAAATCCTACCTGGCAGTACCAGACCCTTGGAAGAAAGAGGAGCAAGCTTCTCACAGGATGTCCATGCCCAGCATCTAAGATTCCATAGGATCTAGGCTTTGCCAAACCTCTGCATTTGTCAAAAACACAGATTAGGGCCCAAATTGGCTGAGAATTGATGTGGCTCAGGAACTGGTTGAGCATCTGGTCCGGATGGTGAGCATTTGTGCTGTGCATCACTGGTTTGATATATTCTTTTATCATTATTAGTATTATTCTCTTCTTCTCTGTCCTATTAAGCTTTATCTCAAGCTGTGAGTTTTACCTTTCTTTTTTTGATTCTCTCTCCTATCCCACTGTGGTTGTTTTAGCTGCCTGCTGGGTTAAACTGTGACAACAGTTCAGCTTTTCACCTTTGCATTTTCTCTCACCTCCTCTTTCTCCCCTCTTTTTTTTTCCCCCCTCTCATTCCTTCCTTACCACCCTTTTCCATTTTGCTTCTGAAAAAAGAGAGAAGAGGAAACTGAAAACCCACCCAAACACCAAATTTCTTTGTACTGGCCTGGAGTTTCATTTTTAAAAAATAGGAAAAAAAAACCTCAGGATGAAAGCCCATTTATCCTCACTGGGACCTGGGGGAACTTACCATCTTGCAGGATGAGCTCAGTGCTTTGCAAAATGATCTAAAGTTTGGGTACAACAAAAGGTGGGTCCCAGCCAGGTCTCCGGATACCAGCCCTTTCCATCCCTGTAGGGGAGCTTGGGTTTCGACATCGGGGCTTGTTCCTTGCTGTTAGCACTGGAAGCCAAACAGCCCTCAGCATCTGTGAGGTTCAACCCCCCCAAGGGCACAGGTCTAGGATCAGCCTCCTCCGATAAGTGACGAGCAGATCTGGAACACACCTCAGTGCCTGGGAGACAGAACAATCAATAATCTTTAAAAACCAGCCCAAACAACCACAACCTGTCTTCAGGAGCAGTGCAGAGGCACATGGAAAGCCCTTTGCTGTTAGGGTGTTGATATAGACTGAGCCTTTCTGTGCAGACTTCCTCAGCATTGACTGCAGATAGTGAATCATAGAACCATAGGATGGTCTGGGTTGGAAGGGACCCCAAGGGTCACAGAGCTCCAACCCCCCTGCCACAGGCAGGGACACCAACCTCCAGGCCTGGAGCTACACAAGGTTGCCCAGGGCCCCATCCAACCTGGCCTTGAACACCCCTAGGGATGGGGCACCCACCCCCTCTCTGGGCAGCCCCTTCCAGCCCCTCAACACTCTCTCTGCAAAGAACTTCCCCCTAATCTCTCCTCTCACCCTTCCCTCCTTCAGCTTCACTCCAGCCCCCTTGTCCTGCCAGTCTCTGCCCTTGAACAAGCTGATTCCCCTCCTGTTCCTCTGCTCCCTTCAGGGACTGGGGGGCTGCAATGAGGTCCCCCCACAGCCTTCTCTTCTCCAGGCTGAGCCAGCCCAGCTCCCTCAGCCTCTCTCCGTAGGGGAGCTGCTCCAGCCCTCTGATCCCCTCCGTGGCTCCTCTGACCCCTCTCCACCAGTCCCACATTTTTCTTGTCCTGGGGCCCCAGCTCTGGACACAGGACTCCAGCTGGGAGTGGTCTGCTTTGGCTATGCTTCTGAACAGGGGTGCATAAAGTGTGGTTCATCATGTTCTTTCTGGGTCTCAGGAGCACGAAGCAAATAACTCCCCACCCCAAGAGCTGGGCATCACCACAGCTCCTGTTCCAGGTTTTCTCCAGCCCAGCCTTGAAGCCCATCTCAGCTCAGCAAAGGGGAAGAGCTGCTGCAATCTTTCCATTTCAGTGACAGGAGGAAAAACAGGCTTAATGGAGGAAAATCCTGAAACAAGAGGACAAGAGGCACTTGCCTACCAACAACAGCTGGGATGGGTATGGTCAATTCTACTAGAATTTGTAGATGTTTTTCTCCAACTGCAGATGTAACCCAGAAGAGACAAGTATCACAGAATCATTAAGCTTGGAAAAGACCTCAAAGCTCATCCAGTCCGATCATCCCCTTACCACCTCTATCTCTCACTAAACCATGTCCCTAAGCACCTCATCCAACCTTTCCTTGAGCACCCCAAGGGATGGTGACCCCACCACCTCCCTGGGCAGCCCGTTCCAATGCCCAACTGCTCTTTCTGAGGAGAAATTTCTCCTCATTTCTAACATGAACCTCCCCTGGCACAACTTGCAGCCATTCCCTCTCGTTCTGTCACTAGTTATCTGCAAGAAGAGGGTGACCCCAGCTCACCAGGACCTCCTTTCAGGGATTTGGAGAGCAATGAGGTCTCCCCTCAGCCTCCTCTTCTCCAGGCTCAACACCCCCAGCTCCCTCAGCCGCTCCTCAGAGGATTTGCCCTCCAGCCCCTTCCCCAGCCTGGTTGCCCTTCTCTGGACACGCTCCAGGACCTCCATGTCCTTCTGATGCTGAGGAGCCCAGAACTGGACCCAGCACTCCAGCTGCAGCCTCCCCAGTGCCCAGCACAGGGGCACAATCCCCTCCCTGGGCCTGCTGGCCACGCTGGGGCTGACACAAGCCAGGATGCCCTTGGCCTTCCTGGCCCCCCGGGCACACTGCTGGCTCGTGTTCAGTCGCAGCCACCCAACACCCCCAGGTCCTTCTCTGCCTGACAGCTCTCCAGCCAGTCTCCCCCAGCCTGTAGCGTTGCCTGTGGTTGTTGTGACCAAAGTGCAGGACCCAGCATTCGCTCTGGAAAGGTTTAGCCAAGAAATTCTTCAATGGTTTCAGTGTTTCTCCACTGCTGGGGTTTTCCATACAATCACACGTGTTCTGAACGTGCTTTCCATGAACATTCAGGAGATCATCATGGAAGGCATTGAAAGTAATCCAGCACCAGCAAGCATCAGTACTTCAAGAGCTAATTTTGCACTTAATTACATTGAAAAATAAGATGCTACAATTGCTACTCATCCAGAAGAGGAACAAAAACCGTCTGCAGTGTCGTAGGGCCTCATTAAAAACTAGCCCAGACAGCTAGAGGATTGCAGTGTTACCCAGAGTGACTCATGAGTGATTAGAATGGGATTAACAAAAAAATAAATCACTGGAACCATTCCCACTGTAAAGAGGGGTTGAGTCAGAGACAATTACTTTCATCTGGGAAGTGGGAAATGTCATATTGTAAAAACTCACTCTTTGCTGGAAAGTGACCAACTCTGCTTTGCTTTTGATGCAGAAATGGCTCTTTAAGATGTTTTGAAATTGTATATTTATATCTTATATAAGTATATATACTTTATATACATCTATTTCCATATATATTTATATGTTTATCTATTTATATTACATATATACTTATATTTTCTATTTATATTTCTATTTTATATTTATCTGCTTCATTAGATATCACAGACACACCCCATCCTATTTCAGGGCAGGAAAGGAAATGTGTTTCCCCCCTGGTTTTATTTTCCTCCTCTCCCCACCCCACAATAAATTTATCAGAACTCCTCCAATTAGGCAAAGCTGCTGGGTCCCAAATGGAAAACAAACCAAGCAACCAACCAAGCCCACGTGCATTCTTACAGCACACAGGCTGGTTGAAAGAAAGGCTACCTAGATGGACATTTCCATAAGCTGTGTTTAAAATACACACTTAAAATGGTTTGAAAGTGGTTTTTTAAAGAAATTTACTCCAAGGGATTTCCACTTGGAACTCAGAGGAGTTAAAATATCTTCCCCAACAGTCAGTTTTTTCTGTCTCTGGAATGATCTGCACACAAAATTGGATTTGGGGAACTATTCAGCCTTCCAAATAAACCTGAATTTTTTCATTTCAATCTGAGGGTGGAAGTCATTAGACAAATTATTCCCAGTAAATTGCTCTCTTCACCCTCACAGAGTACTATCACACTGAAGACTTGTGGAAACATCTTATTTTTGCAGATAACAGTGCTGATGCTGCTGTCCAAGAACAATAGAGGGGGGATTATAGATTTTGTAGACCATCTAAATCCAATTCCTGTCCAAACAAGCCATGGGCCTTTTTTAAATTAAATGCCATTTCAAGTCCAATAAATACAGTTGAACAAATGCATGGCTCTGGAAAGAAAAGAGAAATTTAAGATAGCCATAGATTAAAACATACTGTGTCATCACTCCAGACAAGCACCCAAATCCTGCCCCACCACCCTTCCCTCTGTGCCCATCAGGAGGATGTCAGGGCTGAGGGGAAAGAACAATGGTTCAAAGACCAGTTTAGATGCGTTTTAATGGCAGAGAAAAGATTTTGTAGCTCACAGCCTGTGTTTTTAACACAAGAGGGAAAGCTTTTGTCCCATTTCCAGCTCTCAGTGCCATGAAAAAAAGGCATTGAACTCCCTGGGATTATCAAAGTTCCTTGCAAGTGAGCATTGCCCAACTCCAGTCAACTTGTTTCAGGTTTAGGTGCAAACCTGCAGATGAACTTCAAGCTGTAGGTGCTTTCCCAGAGTTGATTGCTATGTATGAAATACACCTTGAGTGGAGCAGTGTCCCACCTTGGCTTTGCTGAAGTCAGCTGGAGTTTCAGCATGAAAGCTTTACATGATGCAGGCATGTGCACCATGGCAGAGGTGGAATCCAACTCTTCCAAACACCAGTGGGCAAGAAACTTGGGGGGAACAAGGTGGGGGAAGTCCTTCCTCCACACTTGACACTCCTAGGATAAAGTCCTTTGAGATCCACATGTGTGATCTGTTACCACCACCCCAGAAAATATGATGATATGAAGAAATCATCTTCACAGGATCACAGAGACCCGTTTATTGGATGTCCAGACTTAACTACAGGTGGGGAGGTGACAGAAAATAGCTCCACCACCCATGCTCTGGTGTTCTGCCACATTCACCTGCACCCTGAGACAAGGTGGCCTCAACAACACCCCTCACCTACCCCAGCAAGGTGCTACAAGGAAGCTTGCACAGTACTTGCTGCACAGAAAGCCTGAGGAGTCCTTCTTTTCTCTCCAGGGTTTGTTACAATAGAAGAACCTAGCCCAGGAAAGTCTCTCTGCCTAGCATTCCAAAAGACCAAACAACAACAACAACAACTGGGTTATTTATATATTTATTTTTTAATTAAAAAATAAAGGTTATCTTAATACATCTCTTGCAGCCTTTGGGCAAAATGCACCCTTAACAAGACTTTTATGAAACACGATGCACATCTATTCTTGGCACACATCTTAAACACGAACTTCCTGCAGCAACTTCTCAACTCCATCATTCTCCCAACACCCCTTGGAAACATTTAAATGTTCTTTAGAAAAAATCCTACAAAAAAAAAAATTAGAAGTGGGCCCAAAGCAAAAAAAAACAAAAAACCACCAACAAAAAAATTCCAAGATCCAAGAACCTCAAAGCTTTTGGAGCAGACTCAAACCCAAACCCTCATCTCATTCAAAGTTTTATCCTGGATCACACTGCAAATTCACAGCCATGGCACCCAAACAACCAAGAGAGATGAAATCTGAATGGTGACCTGGGTATGGATCTCACTTTGAGATCAAAGGTTCCAAGAAGAACCTTTAAGCTTGGGCCCAAGCAAACCTACTGGTCTGAAGTTCTTCCTCCAACAGTCGAAGTTGAGCCCATCCCTAACTAATAAGTGCTGGTTACAGGATGAAATGGTGCTATCAGAGCTCCCCCATTTCTTAGCTGTCCTTGAGCTCAGACCAGACCAAGTCCTCCATCCATCTGCACCACTTCAAAAGGCAAGGACACAGTCAAGAGAACACACCAACCCCTCCAAGGCAGCCAGGCCACCATACACCTGCCTCCTGCAGCGTGAGAGGAGCCCTGAGCTTCTCCTTCCTTTGCCAGGAGCTGACTCAGGTTCCTTGAGGTGTTTTCCTCAGTGGGAAGGCTCACACATGGCACCACAGGGCCGGGATGCTGCCGCCGCTCACACGGGATGACTCTGTTCCCCCCTGGCCCGTGGGGGTTGAATCCCAAAGGCACAAAGTGACCAATCTTTAGACTTATACACAAGGGCTACATATATATATATATTTATATATATATGTACACACACACACTTACATACATATTTAAATATATATATATACATATATATATTTGGTTTTGGTTTTTCTTCTTTTATTTTTTGCTTTTCTCTTCCCCCCCCCCCCCCTTTCCCCTCCTTGCTTTCCCTTTTAACTTAACGGTGTAGTCTCC
This sequence comes from Gallinula chloropus, assembly GCF_964237585.1. NCBI lineage: Eukaryota > Metazoa > Chordata > Aves > Gruiformes > Rallidae > Gallinula > Gallinula chloropus. Next base: position 6,343,546 of record NC_140109.1, on the reverse strand, counting down.
TCTGAGGAGGGCTCTGGTATATGTTCTGGAGACTTCTCTGTCTCTGAAGAGACTTCTGGCTTCTCCTCTGTCAATTCAGGCTCCTTGGGGGCTTGAGATCCCTCCGGGTCCTGACTCTGAGCTTGGCTGTTCATTTTCTCTTCTGCTTCGATCTCCTCAGAGGTGGGAATGGAGTTTTTCTTTGGACGGCCTTTGGGCTTGGTTGGAGCTTCCTGTCCACCCTTCAGCACCTGGGGCAAAGAGATGAACTGTCAGGATCAATCTGAACTCTGCTGCTGTGAGACATCCTTCACAGAAGAACTAATGAATCAGGAGAATATGAGGTTGGAAGGGACCCCTGGGATCACCTGGTCACAGAATCACAGAATCATAGAGGTTGGAAGGGACCTTCAGAGCTCATCGAGTCCAATGCCAAAGCAGGGTCCCTAGGACAGGGCACACAGGTCAGCATCCAGATGGGGCTGGAATCTCTCCACACCCCCTGGGCAGCCTGTCCCAGGACTCCCTCACCCTCACTGGGTAAAAGTTCTTCCCCAGCCTATGGTCCAACCCATCTTGGAAAAAGCTCCATCTAGGCAAAAGCAGCATCTAGACAAGATGGCCCAGAACCCAGAAGGATGAAACTTGGCTTTGACCTCAGAGGTAATCCACCTTGGTCACCCTTTCAGCCTCACAGAAATGCCCTGCATCTGTGCTGTGTGCTCACCCCTTATCTTGCATAAGTAAAATGAAATGCAAATGTTACCCACAAGGATACCCAGACTCCCCAAGTCTCTAAGTTCCTACAGGAGGCCCAAAAGGAACCCAGGCCCACAGCTCTCCACACTACAGAGAAGATTTTGATCCAGAATCCAGTTCCTTTCCAGAGTGTTTGCTTTATTCACAGCCAAGTAAGAACAGTCATAAACCTTAGCCAGAATTTCCTCTCACTGCCTTTCCTCTGAGGCTGCTGAAACAGCCTTTAGTTTTGATTTTAGTAACACCTGCATTAAAACACACAAGCCCCCTCTCATCTGTGTAAAATGTGGGAATCAGCAAAAGAGAAAGTCTGTTCCTATGTGCAATTCCCCTCTCCCTGCACATCACCACAGCAGCAACAGGACACCTCCCATCAAGGATCTGTAGCAGAGCTAATCCCAAATTTGGTTTAAGTGGTAGTGACTGTTGCAGCTGTCAGATGCATTCAAAGACACAATCTAGAATCCCAGCATCACCAGGCTGGAAAAGCCCTTTAAGATCATCAAGTCCAACCGTCCCTGTCCTGTGCTAAACCAGCTCCCTGAGCACCTCATCTCCCCTCTGTTAAACACACCCAGGGGCAGGGACTCAGCCCCCTCCCTGGGCAGCCTGGGCCAGGCCCTGACAACTCTGCCAGGGAAGAATTCTCTCCTCACAGCTGCTCTGACCCTGCCCTGGCGCAGCTTGAGCCCATTGCCCCTTGTCCCAGCTCCTGGCCCCTGGCTGGAGAGACCAGCGCCCACCTCTCTGCACCCTCCTGGCAGGGCAGGGGAGGTGGGGAGAAGGGCTCCCCTCAGCCTCCTCTTCTCCAGGCTCAACACCCCCAGCTCCCTCAGCCGCTCCTCAGAGGATTTGCCCTCCAGCCCCTTCCCCAGCCTGGTTGCCCTTCTCTGGACACGCTCCAGGACCTCCATGTCCTTCTGATGCTGAGGAGCCCAGAACTGGACCCAGCACTCCAGCTGCAGCCTCCCCAGTGCCCAGCACAGGGGCACAATCCCCTCCCTGGGCCTGCTGGCCACGCTGGGGCTGACACAAGCCAGGATGCCCTTGGCCTTCCTGGCCCGCCGGGCACACTGCTGGCTCATGTTCAGTCGCAGCCACCCAATGCCCCCAGGTCCTTCTCTGCCTGACAGCTCTCCAGCCACTCTGCCCCCAGCCTGTAGTGCTGCTTGGGGTTGTTGTGTCCCACTTGCAGCACTCTAGAACAGCACCTCCTCTCCCAGATCAGAATGCATAAACAGCTTCACTGTTCATGGTTCCTACCAGGACTCCTACCAGGATTCCTACCAGGATTTATCAGGTAGGTGTGCTTTCTAAGAGTCTTTTAACTGGAAAAGGGGCCACAAAACTGAGAGTAAGTGAAAGAGCTGAAAGGGAGGTATGAAAAGCAAGAATTAACAATGTTAATTACCCCAAACTGCATCGATTTCCACGGAGCAACACAACCATTTTTGTCTGTGCACATAACCAATCCCACAAGCATTAAGATCATGGGAATGCCAAAAAAGAAGAGGGAGATATTTCAGTTCTTCCCTCTGTTCTGTTCTAATTTCTTCCATGCCTTTGCTTATATAGTTCCTGGTGCCTCTGGTCCCTCCAGCCCACCAAACATTGCTGCAGTATAAACCTGTTAAACCAGGGAATGATCTTCAAGGTCTTTTCCAACCTTAATGATTCTGTGTTTCTGTCAAAAGCAGTCAAGAATAAAAGAAAATCTGGTCTAAGTAGACACAGGTCACTGACACTATGCTCAGCTTCCAAATCTGGTCTTTTGAAACCAGTTTGTAAAGACCATGGAGAAATGGTAACACACCACTTACCATTTTCTTCCACTTCATCCTACGGTTCTGGTACCATGTCTTCACCTGGAGTTGAGTCAGTCCCAAAGACTGGGCTAAGTCAAGCCTGGGAGACAAGACAGACGTTGATATGAGATCAGGGAAGAGCAAAGCCCAGATGCCATGTGCAACCAACCCAACTCTAACAGTGGGACTGCCAGAAGAGATGGCTATTTTTCTCCCTAATCTACTCTTCTGAGAAAGGAAGGGTGAATTTAGGGTGTAAAGATAAATGCTCTTATGGAATAAGCAAGAATATTTAGGTGTTTTCTGAAGTTCCCCTGCCCTCCAGCTGCTGTATTTCATCTGCTAGTGCTCCACATTTGTGTACCACCCCAGAAAAACAGGTCTATGGTGTCTGGAGCAAACACACAAGAACAAAGAAACCCAGCATCAGTCTGCCTCTGAAATTGCTGTTCTTTGTCTTGCACCTGGGAAGGAATAACCACTTGTATCAGTACAGGCTGGGGGTGACCTGATGGAGAGGAGCTCTGTGGGGGTGCTGGTGGGTGACAGGGTGGCCATGAGCCAGCAGTGTGCCCTGGGGCCAAGAAGGACAATGGGATCCTGGGGGCATCAAGAGGAGTGTGGGCAGCAGGTCACAGGAGGGGATCCTCCCCCTCTGCTCTGCCCTGGTCAGGCCCCACCTGGAGCATTGTGTCCAGTTCTGGGCTCCCTGGGATAAACCAGCCAGGGATCTCCTGGAGAGAGTCCAGAGGAGGCTACGAAGGGGATGAAGGGCCTGGAGCATCTCCCCTGTGAGGAAAGGCTGAGGGAGCTGGGGCTGTTCAGCCTGGAGAGAAGCAGCCTGAGAGGGGATCTGATCAATGGGTATAAAGATCTGAAGGGTGGGACACAGGGGAACATGGGCAGCCTCTGCTCAGTGTCTGTGGGGACAGGACAGGGGGCGATGGGCTCAAGTTGGAGCACAGGGAGTTCCCCACCAATCTGGGGAAGAACTTCTTCCCAGTGAGGGTGAGGGAGCCCTGGGACAGGCTGCCCAGGGGATGTGGAGTCTCCTTCTCTGGAGAGATTCCAGCCCCATCTGGACACTGACCTGTGTGCCCTGTCCTAGGGACCCTGCTTTGGCAGGGGGTTGGACCCCATGGGCTCTGGAGGTCCCTCCCAACCCCTGTGATTCTGTGACTCTGGGATTCTATGATCACGTTTCCAGCCACGAGCTGACAGAGAAAAACACTGCTTGACTAACTCTTGCCTTAGCACACATGTCTTATCACACCTTGATTAGCTGCAACCAAGTTACCACCTCTTGCCACACACATGAGTGTAACCAGCACTGCCTGGAAACCCCAGGAAACAAACAGAGGGGAAGTGGTACACGGACAGGAATTGCTCATCCACCTCAAGCGTGTACAAAGCCAACCAACAGTCATACCCTAAAATTAATTAGCAGCCTTGGGTGCTTCATCAACAGTGTCAACCATCTGGTTCTGTGAAGCTGCAAAGAGCATTAGGAACTCTGAACTGCATGAGACAGCCTGGCCGTGCCTGTGAAATTTGGTCTAGCTGAGCTCTTTGGCTTTGGTGACAGGCAGGATGAACAGAGAATGCCAATCTTCACAAACAATTTAAACACTGGGACTCTGCCATCTGGGGAGTTCAAGGTCTGGCGTGCCTTTCAAACCCTCTCTAGGTTTATAAATATAACAGGAATTGGTCAGGACTTTCTCCTGTCATTTGAATTTGCAGAGTAGGACTCAAAGCCCTTAAAACAGATAAAACCTTTTCTTATTTTGCTTTGTTCATTTGGCACCAAATAGTACCTATGAACTTGCCTTTTCCTTCACAAAGACACAGCACCTGCCTGTACCTTCACAAGGGCAAGGTGGCCTTCAACTCTATGCACTCCTGGCTCTGTTTTCCCAACTGATGGACAGGCCAACACCTTATCTTTGAACTGCTGCCCAAGTCTGCTAGATGAAAGCTAGCTCAGCAGCCAGCTGAAGCTACAGCCAGGCTTTCAGCCACCATGGACATGCTGCCATCCACCATGGACATGCTGCCATCCACCATGGACATGCTGCCATCCACCATGGACATGCTGCCATCCACCATGGACATGCTGCCATCCACCACGGACATGCTGCCATCCACCACCAGATCCCAGGATGAGATTTTTTCAAGCATGCAGCATGAATGGGAAAGGCAGAGAGCCTCCTGCTCTGCACCTTGCCTGTCTCTGAGCTGGGATGCCTGCTAGCAAGCACATATATCATCACCATGTGGCATTTCCATTGATAGAATCTATTCGTGTCACCTTTGATCCCAGGGAAAGTTACCCTTGAAATGGAACCTGATCATCTGCCCATGTCCTTGGTCAAAGGCAGAGGCATCTCTGTGGAACGAGGAGGCAGCACGCTACAGCCAGGGAGGGTTCAATATGGGAACAGCTGAGCAGGGCTAGAGCAGCCCTTCCCCTCGTTCCTTTCTTAGTGTGAGAGACTGAAGTTACCTGTCAGGGGTAGAGAGATACTTCTGCTTCTGGAATTTCTTCTCCAAGCCCATCAGCTGCAGCTCTGTGAAGATGGTCCTACTCCGGCGTGGCTTCTTCAAGCGAGGCGTGGGCTGCTCTGCCTCCGACTCGCTGCTGCCGTGGGTCTCGCTGGTGGGCGTCTCGGAGCTGGCAGGCCCTGAGGAGCTCTGGGCTGGCAGCACACGGGAACTGGTGGCAGCTGAGACGAGGTGAGGGACCACAGAGGGCTGCCTGGTGATGACAGAGATGAGGGGATACGCCCTCAGAGGAGGAGACCCTGCCAGGGAAGGAAGCAGAGGTGGATAAAGGGCAGTTCAGCATCGACATTGTTAAGTAACTCGAGCATTGGAGAGAACAGGGAGAGAAGAATACATTTTCCACCTCTACCATTGACCACAAGTAAGTCAGTTCCCTTCTCTGGACCTGCTCCTTCTCCCACACGGCATAGCTTTCCTTGGGCTGGGAGTCTTGATGCACAAAGCCCTACCCAGGGGAAGGCAGACCTGCATCTCTGTTGTTGTTGGGTTTTTCCTTATTATTTCTTAGGAGCTATTATAAGACGCACCACTGAAGTCATCTGTCTAGTTACCACAAGAGATTAAACTCAGCAAACAAGAAATCTGTCCCCATTCATGTAACTCTGCTTCTATAGGGACACTTGGGATAGTTCCCTAACCTCCCTTTACAGGCGACAGACAATGGAGTTCAAGAACCAATTCAGCTCATCCTCTAGTAGGTGACTCAAAGAGTCAGATGAATCACACTTACATCTTCCTCCCCCTCTGCTCTGCCCTGGTCAGGCCCCACCTGGAGCATTGTGTCCAGTTCTGGGCTCCCTGGGATAAACCAGCCAGGGATCTCCTGGGGAGAGTCCAGAGGAGGCTACGAAGGGGATGAAGGGCCTGGAGCATCTCCCCTGTGAGGAAAGGCTGTCCTTCTGTTTACCTCATTTGCAAACTGGAAACAATCCTCCTTCTCCACTTCACCAGTGGTAAAACATGGATTAAAGTTTGATAAACACAAAGTATTCTGAGATCTTGAGATAAACGGTGCCATGGAAAGGAACATACTACAGCACTAATGAGAATGATGATCTATAGACCTCAGTGGGTCTGATCTGGTGTGTAACCTGTCACAGTGGAGGAAAGGAGCTGCCAGCCTGGCCTGCTGATGGTCTGTATTCCTTACCTGAGTGAAGGTTGTGATCCTATAAATCAGGTCCCAGGTAAGCTGCACACAGGACATCAGAGAATCACACAGCTTCTTCCCACAAACACTGCAGGTTGTGCAAAATCCAGCTGCTTGCAGAGCAAGCTTGGAGAGCTACTGTCAAAACACTGTGCATCACAGAACCATAGGATGGTCTGGGCTGGAAGGGACCCCAAGGGTCACAGAGCTCCAACGCCCCTGCCACAGGCAGGGACACCAACCTCCAGGCCTGGAGCTACACAAGGTTGCCCAGGGCCCCATCCAACCTGGCCTTGAACACCCCCAGGGATGGGGCACCCACCATTCCTCTGGGCAAGCATCCAAACAGGCCAGGGTTTAAGCAAGACTGGGACTACAGACCTTGGGTTTAGGCAGGCTGGGACTTAAGCCTTGCTTTCTCCTCCACATCTCTGCAACACTAAAAATCAAAATATTTCTACTAAATTTGAATTGCTCCACTTAAACCACCAAGGAAGCACTTGAGGGATGAGATCAGAACTGCCAACCTAACCTTTAGCTTGTGTAAAGCATGATCTACCTTTTCAGTTTATGTCTGGGTTTTTTTTTCCTTCTGAAGATGATCTACATCATCCTTCTGCTGATCTACAGCATCACCAAGTAACCTGACAGAAATTCTGCCTTGATTTACAACCTCAGTGGTTGCTCAAAGATCATGGATTAGGATATAGCATGCTGCCCTTTGCTGTACATCTTGCCCTTGCTGATACCACAGAAGGTAAGATAGAGCCTGCTCCCAGTCCACACCATCATCACCAGTACTCACTACAGCTAGTTTCTGCCATCAAGGGATAACAAAGGCAATGCTGACCCCCCCCAAGAGAACAGACATCTTCCTTGGTTTCATCCAAATTTTCTGAAAAGAATCAGCCCCCTCTTCCCTTCTTGGAGGGCTCCTCCATTGCAAGAGTCCTACGCAGGGACCCTGAAGCCACCTCCACCATAAGAGATGTTCCTGGGTGAGTGATGAGGTGTGGTGATGACCTTCAACTGGCAGCAGCCCTGGGACTTAGTCCTCTGCACTACTGCTCCTCTGCACAGAAGCTCTATGAGGAGAGACTTCACAGACCCCAGTTCCAATCATACAGGTGTGGATCTAGTCCTATTATACACCTCTACCCTGCTGTTAGAGGGTTCCATCAAACCTTCCCAGCTGCCTTGCAGGTTCATTCTCCAGCCTTCTCTCAGAGCCCAAACCCCCATCCCTGCCCTCACACATGGCTGGGTTGTGGCACCAGATCTCTGGTTAATTGATGCTTTCACCCTCATACCCCATATATTTGCAGCAGGACTCCCCATAAACCACAAGATTACTGAGAAGTAATAAATCACCAGAGCTCAGAAAACCCTACAAGGCTCCAAGCCACTGAAACCTCTGGACAAAAGCATTTTTATAAGGAATTCTCTTCAAAGGAGGGCAGCAAAATGTATTTGGTATCAGGGATATTTGCTTTCCTCTACGGCATAGTAGCAGCATGAAGGACTGCTCAAGGTGGGGGGAAGCTAGCTACAATAGTCCCTGAGCTTAAGATCTGCCTTCATCAAGCAGGGGAAAGACTCTTCAGGCTGTTTCGATGATAATCAGTTAGGATCAGGAATAAAATCACTGGTTTTTCCCTCCTTCCAGGATCACCAGCAAGAACTTAGCTATTTTTGTAGGGCAAAACAGTGGTTGGTTATTACAGAACAGATGACACCAGAGGTGTTCAGCTTACAGAATCACAGGGTTGGAAAAGGTCTTTAAGCTCATCGAGTCCAACCGTTCCTGTCCTGTGCTAAAGCAGCTCCTTGAGCACCTCATCTCCCCTCTGTTAAACACACCCAGGGGCAGGGACTCAGCCCCCTCCCTGGGCAGCCTGGGCCAGGCCCTGACAACTCTGCCAGGGAAGAATTCTCTCCTCACAGCTGCTCTGACCCTGCCCTGGCGCAGCTTGAGCCCATTGCCCCTTGTCCCAGCTCCTGGCCCCTGGCTGAAGAGACCAGCGCCCACCTCTCTGCACCCTCCTGGCAGGGCAGGGGAGGTGGGCAGAAGGGCAGCTGTGACCTGACCAAAGGCTCCAAAAAGCTCAGCATGGGCTTATTTATGGTGCTCAGGTCAGGACACCTATTTTGCTTACAGCACTTCTGAAAGCCACCGTCCTACTTCAGTGCAAGTCATGGTTTGCCACTGCTGAGGTGCTTTGAGCTCCAGGTGGTGAACAGATTTACCAGGCTGCTGACACCAAGTGTCTTCCATTTGTCTATCATTTGTGCTCCTAAGAGAAGCCTTTGCTTAGGGTTTGACACCAACAGTTGCAAAGGTGCTTTTAGAAACCATGGTAAACAACAGAAGCATCTGCTGGTCTCCAGCCTGGCCGTACACAAGACTTCTCAGCTTTCTGCCTTCAGCCTGATGAGGACACAGGCTGGTTAGGGCAGAGTGTAAGGACAGAGAAGTGGGGGCCAAGGCTGCAGATATTTTTCTGGGGGGAATAAAGTTGCTGGCCAGAAAGGGGACAAGACTTTAGCAGCAAACTCCCCTTGCAGACAGAAACAGTCTCTACATAGCCCTAACTATAACTAGCCTCTAGATCCCAAACCAAACCCTCTGCATTCAGCATCCTGCTCTGGATCTAGTTATTCCCAAAGTTCAAAGGTAGCTGAAGCTGAGCCAGTCTGTTGTCTCCAGGCACTCTATCAACATGACTACTCTTAAACCATCCGTACAGTTCTTACCCTGATAAAGCCTTGGCTTCCAAACACCACGAGATCTGAAGCTAGATCTAAATTTCACATCCCCTGGAGTTCAAAGCTGTTTCTCCCCTGACATGGTATTGTGAGAATGGAATAATTTCTTAATCTTCAACAAATTAAATGCTGGCAAGCAGCTCTTGTCTGCTCAGCACTGTGGTGACATGCTTTCTCTCCCAAAATGGGAAGGAATGGAAATGAAGAACCATTTCAGCTGAACACATCCTTTTCCTGCACTGCTGCCCAAGCACCTTTCCCAACCTTGACCCATGGGTCTTTTGCACCTGAAACCCAAAGAGCAGCCCACATAAGCCAAAAAACAAGGAACTAATTACATTACAGAAAGAGTGGTGAGGGGCTGGAAGGGGCTGCCCAGAGAGGGGCTGGGTGCCCCATCCCTGGGGGTGTTCAAGGCCAGGTTGGCTGGGGCCCTGGGCAACCTTGTGTAGCTCCAGGCCTGGAGGTTGGTGGTTCTGCCTGTGGTAGGGGGGTTAGAAGTCTATGACCCTTGGGGTCCATTCCAACCCAGACCATTCTATGACTCTATGAATGCCCATAGGGAGGACAGAAGATTCATCCCCTCGGCTCCAGGCAGGGATGTGAATTTTTACTAGCCGGAACAAGCTGTTATCCTAGGTGTAGATCTGCAGCATGTCAGCCTCTTGCCCCTTCTTACCCCAGGTGTGAAGGCAAGGGGCAAAACAGCCAAGACTCAGGTCTCACCACCAACTCCAGCAGCGGGAGTTGGGAACACTTGCTTTTCGTCAGACCAACCTGAAGTCGTCTCTACTCATCTGCTGGGACATCACCATCAAACTTCTTAGGACCACAAACTACACCAGATCCCCTTGCAAAAGTTTTACTTAAAAAGAAATACTTCTAACAAACCTTTTCCCTTTTCTCCCCTTCCCCCTCCTCCCTGGCTTACTTTCAAGCCCAGCAGACACAGACTAGAGGGAAGAGAAAAGGGAAAGCACTAATTAATTGCACTGTTTGACTGCCGGCAACAGCAGAACAGTTTTCCTTCTAGGCAAACTCAGCTAATTCTGTTTTGGAAAGAAAAAGGAAGGAAAGATTTATGGATCAGCTCCTCTTGGCAGGTCAGCCCTGCTCGGAGGCAGAATGCAATTGAAGCTCGGAATGGGCTGCAGTGAAAGGTAAATAAAAGAAGAAAATGAACTTACGACTCAGGAAGGTCCATAAATCTGCTGTCTCCTGAGTGTCAAAACAAAAGGGAACTTGAAGAGGAGTTGAGTTCATTTAGGAAAGAACTTCATTTTCCTGAAGGAGCAGGCAAGCCCATTGAAAGGAAGAAGCAAGCCCTAAGTGAAGCCAAGGCTTGAGAATAAGGTGAGCCACACGTGGAGTTTTTTAGCAAGGAGGGTGTTACATCTGCTTTTCCCACCACAGATCCCCAAAAGCTGAGATTTCCCAGCCATGCCATTCCCAGGGATCTTGGCTACACTTCACCACCAACCTCTGCAGGAGTGGAGGCAAGCCAGAGCTGAGCATAGACCTGAAACCAGAAACTCAGCATCACCCATGAGTCAACCAGTTAGAGCAGCCAAACTCCTGCTGTGTACCCCAGAAGGCAGGATGGCCTCCCAGGTCGGAGGGGGCTCCTTTGCCCTGTAGCTATTAGAGCTGGTGAAGGCTGGTGAGGGACCTAGCACAGCTCTTCTGCACACTCAGCTGCCCCATGTGAACTTGCAGCATTTCCCTTGGCCACCAGAAACCCTGCTGAGGGTAGCAAAGCAATTCCTGCTTTCAGGTTAGGCCTCACCCCATCTATTTGTGTTGACGTTGGCTTTACAACTTCTCTGCTCCATTCTACCAGCCCCCCAGATATGGGGGGCCTCTTCCTGCACATCCCTGCCTCTCCTTTGCTGTTCCCCACCACCCTGCGAGGTGACAAGCGTGGGATCAGTGTTTCTTTAGGTGCTGCTGCTTGGCTTTGCTGGAGAGGTGACTTCCCCTCACCTGGCAGGGCTGGTCTCGGCCTACACCCAGCACGGCGTCGTCGCACCGCCACGCTGTCGGCTCTCTTGCTGCCATGAAAGCAATCATGGGGTCGGTCAAGCCAAGAGGTGGTAGGACCAGAGAATGCACACAGACACCCCACCCCACCAGAGCTGTACCCTCAAGCTCCCAAGTCTGTCACTAAGCACCACCCCAGTGAGTTTCCTTCTTGCCCCTTCCCAGTGCTATCATTGTGTTTATACAAGCACCACCACACCAAGGCACCTTATAGTTGTATTATATTATTAACTCACAAAACTTACACCACTGTGTAACAAAGAAGACTGCACTCCTCCAGTTCTGATGTTTTCCTTAAGCTCCACTTGATGATTATGAAGTACTAGATGGCAGCTTGCATCGGGCTCTTCCCAGGGTCAATCCTGTGCTCCACCAAGCAGGAGAGGGACAGTTTGCAAAGACATTCAGCAATGGTATGGGGTAATGACCTTCAACTGAAGGAGGGGAGATTGAGTTAAGATATTCAGAAGAAATCCTTCCCTGTGAGGGTGGGGAGGTCCTGCATAGGGTGCTTGGAGAAGCTGCGGGTGCCCCTGCGTCTCTGGTAGAGTTCATTGCCAGGTTGGATGGGGTTTTGGGTACCCTGGGCTGGTGGAGGTTGTCCCTGCCTGTGGCAGGGGGCTGCAGCTGGGTGGGCTCTAAGAGCCCTTCCCACCCAAACCATTTGGTGATTCTAGGGCAAAGACGTAGAGGCAAAAGACAAGAGAAGACCAGCAGTCGGCAAGGCACATACCAGGCAAACTCATTTCCTCTTAGGAACAAGCACTTAGGAGAGGGTTCAAGGGAAATAACCAGACCCTGCTCATTGCAAATAGCCCAAGACCCATCCCTTCCTAGGATGCTCTGCCCACTGGAGTGCTGTCACTGACAAGAGCTCAAATCCCAAGCTAAAAGGTTGACCTGGGTGATGTTTGCGCTATGCAGCATGGTGCTGCGTGCAGATCCCTCAGCTATCCCTAGAATGGGAAGCAGCACAGCCATGCCAGGGTATGATTGCACCTGAGCTAATTATGGCCTAAGGAGAGGTGGGCTAATTAGGTTGTGAACACCATGTTGACAGCTCGACAGCTTCCAAGACATGAGTCGGGTGTATTTGCATGGTGCAGTCCTTGTAATAACATCGACAGAGATGGTCTTTCACAGAGCTACCTACCCCATTTGTACCCTCTCCTAATGGGCCAGGAGTTCAGGGATAGCCACAAAATCCTCCTGAAGCTGTCCCCTGCAGGGCAATTCTTCAGGAGTCTGGACCTTCTGTGATGAGTCAAGAGTAAGCAGGGGAAAAAAAGCAGGCCCCTCATCAAGTGGTAATTTTTGACAACAGTTTCTTAGGTGGAAGAAAGTTACAGCTCATACATTAGTCCTACCTTAGCCCCACCCAGGCACATTAGAGAATAGTCACCTTTATGCTCAATCACATTTCTTTGAGGGGGTGGGTTTTTGGCTACTTCAGCTGCAAACAAACTCCCTGACACCTACAGATGTTAACTTGGCCAGCAGGTAAAGGAGGGGATCCTCCTCCTCTGCTCTGCCCTAGTCAAGCCCCACCTGGAGCATTGTGTCCAGTTCTGGGCTCCCTGGGATAAACCAGCCAGGGATCTCCTGGAGAGAGTCCAGAGGAGGCTACGAAGGGGATGAAGGGCCTGGAGCATCTCCCCTGTGAGGAAAGGCTGAGTGAGCTGGGGCTGTTCAGCCTGCAGAGAAGAAGACTAAGGAGGGCTAGACCCTTTTCAGTGTCTGTGGGGACAGGACAAGGGGCAATGGCCTCAAGTTGGAGCACAGGGAGTTCCCCACCAATGTGGGGAAGAACTTCTTCCCAGTGAGGGTGAGGGAGCCCTGGGACAGGCTGCCCAGGGGGTGTGGAGTCTCCTTCTCTGGAGAGATTCCAGCCCCGTCTGGACACCGCCCTGTGTCCCCTTTCCTAGGGACCCTGCTTTGGCAGGGGGCTTGATGATCTCTGGAGGTCTCTTCCAACCCCTACAATTCTGTGATTTTATAATAGTGCATATAACATATTGCAGCTAAAAGGTGCTCAGCCTCATCAAAGCACCTCTCATCATACAGCTACCTGGCCAGCTACCCAGGGATGAGTGGAGCTGGACATGAACTTCAGCTGCCATTCTCCAGGCTGTGGGGCACTTTAGATGACTGGTTAAAAATTTAGCCCAGTTTCCAAGCCACTAGTGAGGTTTCCTCAGTTCTTGGAGCTGTGGAGCCATAGCAATTCATCAACATAATGTTTCAGCATAACTTCTACATAATAGCAGCAATTAATAAGTTTGAATGCATCTGAGGTATGTGTGCCGCAGGCCTTCACAAAAGCTAACCAGAAAGATAATTAATCCTTACTTAATAATGACATTTGATATTTATATTGTGCTTTTTTCCATGTTTAAAGACATGCAGTAAGTAATTGGCCTCAAACAAATGAGGAGCCCAAGAGCCTCACCTGAATGAGAGCTGTCTCACTCCCTGCTGCCACACGACTGGATGTGGGTGATTATCTCCCATAAACACCATCCAAAAATTCAGCATCCCCAGGGATGCCAGATCCCTGAAGGATGGAACCAGCGTTCTACTAGCAGGGTTGGTGATACCAATTATACCAAGCTGGCTTTGTTCAAGGGCCACGCTGGCAGGGGAGGAGACAGCAATGTACGTTGAACCTGGAGTGCAAAGACCTGGCTGTGCCACTATCCTGGGGTTAGACACTCAGCAGAGGTTTCCTGCCACAGGACAGTGTCCTGGTGGATGAGAAACTTCCCCTGAGCCAGCAGTGGCTCTTGCAGCTGGGAAGGACGATGGGATGCTGGGGTCCATCAGCAGAGGGGTGGCAGCAGGGACAGGGAGGGGATTGTCCCTCCCTGTGAAGTACAAGAAAGATGTGGGACTGGTGGAGAGGGGTCAGAGGAGCCACGGAGGGGATCAGAGGGCTGGAGCAGCTCCCCTACGGAGAGAGGCTGAGGGAGCTGGGCTGGGTCAGCCTGGAGAAGAGAAGGCTGTGGGGGGGACCTCACTGCAGCCTTCCAGTCCCTGAAGGTCTCCAGTCCTGGAGGTTGGTGTCCCTGCCTATGGCAGGGCGGTTGGAGCTCTGTGACCCTTGGGGTCCCTTCCAACCCAGACCATCCTATGATTATGATGGCTGCTTGGTTTCTTCTCAGCTGCTGGGAAGATGGAAGCAAGCACCACCTGGGTGCTACAGATTGTTCTCCTTGCACACAGCAGCCTTTCTTCCAGGCTGTGTGTCAAACAGGGGAGCGTGCCAGGACCTTGTCAGATCCTCAATGAAGAAGAAAATTTATATACAGAAGAAGATTATGAGCTTTTTTTTTTTTTTTAAGAAGCATTTAAAGAATCTGTTTGGCTGCCACTCAAGAAATCCTTTGTAGCAAATGTAATAGCACTCTGGCTTCATCAGAGGAGAATGAATCAGGAGAACACATACTGCTTCTCTGTTTTGAATTATTCTGCTTCACATATTCCTGCCTTTTGGAAGGGAGCTCCCCCTTGACTCAAACCCATACTCTACAGGCAAACTGAGCGTGGCTCAGAAAGGTCCTGCTCGTTGCCTGAGCCTACAGAAAAGTGATTCTATCTGGGATAGATTCTTGAGCAGATGATCCCTTTAAATCCTACTCAGTGCACCCAAGCAGAGCAGTCCTAGTATCTCCTGTTTGGATGTATGGGCCCAAGGCCATCACAACTGGAAACTGCTCCAAGAGGAGGGTGGGTTTGGACATGAACCTCCATTCCAGGCCCTTACTGTTTGGACTCTGAGGGAGTTTTAAGACCAGGCCACATTCACCCCAGAGAAATAAACATGAGCACATCTCCAGAAATGACAGCACTCAGTGCAGGAAAGTTCCTGGGACACAAGCCACCAGCTCATTTACCATATTTGTATCAAGGGATGCTTTGGGGCCATGAAGCTAATTTCCATTTACATTAGGTACTTCAGCCAAGTGTTTCCTCCATTACAGAGGGTAAGGCTCAGCTCTAGAGCTCATCACCCCTTGGAACCAGGTTTAGCAAAGTAGCCAAAAGATTACAGAATCAAATGGCAAGAAGGAATGAGTTTACAGGCAGTCTCTGGTCTTGTCTAGGGGGGGATGGAGGAGAAAAACATGTGCTGAGGTAACACAACTCTCAGGGTGTCTAAGCTGAAGTCACAACAAGTTTCTGCCTGTACTGATGACAGCCAGATGACCAGACAACTCAGGACAGCGGGGAGAAACGTAGGAGGCCAAATCCAATCCTCTGTCCAGATGGCGTCAACAGTCAAGGAGCAAGACTGGGGCTTAGATCTGGAACCAGATCATCAGAGCTGAGAGGGTGCAGTTTAATGGGAGGGTAAAGTCACATTCTGTTCTTTATACTGCTCCCTAGGTATCTCTTTCTGGCCCCTGTCCAAGATACAAGTGGACACGGACTTTGGACTGACACATTATGACCATTCCTCTAGCCTTACACACTGGATAAATAATTCTGCCCTTCTCTCAGGATCTCACTGTTTCTGGCCATGTTCAAACACCTAATGCCACTCATGCACAACTCAGTAATCCCTTCACTTCCCTCTCTGTTAATTATTATCACAACAGCCACAAGCAAACACTGCCCTTGGCCAGCCGACCAGCCATGCACACAAAAGCACTCTTCAGGTTTCTCAAGCCCACTTGTGCAGGAGCTCCAGTGAAGAGCTTGCCATAAAAACCACTACCTCTTCCAGCTTCGAGCCTCTAAAGCACTCTGCTGAGGGGCATGTGGGAAGAAAGAGAGCATTTTCAGTGTCTGGGGAGACAAGACAAGGGGCAATGGCTGCAAGTTGGAGCACAGGGAGTTCCACACCAATCTGGGGAAGAACTTCTTCCCAGTGAGGGTGAGGGAGCCCTGGGACAGGCTGCCCAGGGGGTGTGGAGTCTCCTTCTCTGGAGAGATTCCAGCCCCATCTGGACACCGCCCTGTGTGCCCTGTCCTAGGGACCCTGCTTTGGCAGGGGGTTGGACCCCATGAGCTCTGGAGGTCCCTCCCAACCCCTATGGTTCTGTGACTCTGTGGTTGTTTCTAAACACCAGATTCTAAATTCTGCCTGATGGATCTTTTGCAAAATGATTGGTTTTTCCCCCTTTTTCTCAGCAGAATAGTAGATGGGTGTTTCAAATACAGACACCCTCCTCCTCTTTTCCCCCACACTGAAGTGAAAGGGGAACTTCAGTGAGTACCAGTGTTAACCTGAAAGAGACTCATCACATCTCAGCAAAGTCTTTGCCTCTTGCAATCAGGACTTACCACCCCAAGGGTCACTCTATTAATAATCTTGCCCCCACCAGGCCACGTTCAGCAGCAAGGCTGGTGTCTCCAAGCTGCACGTAGGATTCTTTGATCTTCCATCTGCCCTAACAGAGAGAAAACTCATCTTCTGTTTCCTCTACAGCCCAAAATAAACTCCCTGGGTGATTTGGCTGAACAGCTGCACAAACAATGCAATTTAGGAGGATGCAAATGATACATGAGCAGGTTTTGTTCACAGCCTGTCTCTCCTTTGTGATCACCAATTAGATGGGCAATCTTGGCCTGGCTCTTGCCTAGGCTAAGGAGAAGAGACACACAGAGGGAATAGAGCTAAGCACAGCACACATCACAGTATTATTCTAGGAAGCTGAAGCCTTGTTGTCAGAATCTAGAGCATCTCAGGATAAGGATTTCCTCCAAACCTGATTTTTTTTGTTTGTTGAATAAGCTGACAAAGACTATGTCATAGCTTCCAGCAGGCCAGGGCATGGATATTTTTATTCCCTCCACATCAAACAACAGCACACACACGTCATACCATGGATTGAATCTGAACCCAAACAGAATGAATCAAGGACAGCTAAGCTCTCACTTTGGGGGGTGGAGGGATAAAAAAATATATATATATACATAGCTGAATTTCCAGTTTATGGATTCAATGCAAATCCTTCTACAACACTGCTGGAAAATCAGAGCTGGCAATTTCATCCCCAAAGCAGCTCCCTTGACTTCAGTAGGTCTAACGTCATATAAAGTCAGCCACAAGCTGAAGATGTTGCAAGAACCCTCAGTCACAGGGCTCCATCAGTGCCTCCACCTGCAGCCAACACGTGGAATCCCAGCATCACCAGGCTGGAAAAGACCTTTAAGCTCATGGAGTCCAACCATTCCTGTCCTGTGCTAAACCAGGTCCCTGAGCACCTCATCTCCCCTCTGTTAAACACACCCAGGGGCAGGGACTCAGCCCCCTCCCTGGGCAGCCTGGGCCAGGCCCTGACAACTCTGCCAGGGAAGAATTCTCTCCTCACAGCTGCTCTGACCCTGCCCTGGCGCAGCTTGAGCCCATTGCCCCTTGTCCCATCTCCTGGCCCCTGGCTGAAGAGACCAGCGCCCACCTCTCTGCACCCTCCTGGCAGGGCAGGGGAGGTGGGGAGAAGGGCTCCCCTCAGCCTCCTCTTCTCCAGGCTCAACACCCCCAGCTCCCTCAGCCTCTCCTCAGAGGATTTGCCCTCCAGCCCCTTCCCCAGCCTGGCTGCCCTTCTCTGGACACGCTCCAGGACCTCCATGTCCTTCTGATGCTGAGGAGCCCAGAACTGGACCCAGCACTCCAGCTGCAGCCTCCCCAGTGCCCAGCACAGGGGCACAATCCCCTCCCTGGGCCTGCTGGCCACACTATTTTTGATACTACCCGGCATGGGCACAGGGATGCAGGATGCTCACCTCAGTTCCCCCCTCCCAGTCTCCAGGCAAACCCATAGTCCACCCGCTTCAACATCTGTCCTTCATTAGCCTGCCCTGAGGCCTGGGAGGGAGCAGGGACAAGGAGAGACATCATGGAAAGAACATGTCAGACCACAGTGCTGCTCATGTACTTTCAATGCAGAGTCCAGCCAGGGGATGAAAGCACAAGGGAAGCAGACATGGCAGCTGTGTGGGTTGGTCTGTAGCAGGGACATGGAGCTAAGCCACAGGCAGAATAGCCAGTTGCTCAGTGGAGAAAGATACTTCCTTTACTGAAAGGGTTGTCAGGCATTGGAACAGGCTGCCCAGGGAGGTGGTGGAGTCACCATCCCTGGAGGGGCTTAAAAGGTGTGCAGATGAAGTGCTTAAGGACATGATCTAGAGGTGGGCTAGGCAGGGTTAGGCTGTGGTTGGACTCGATCTACAGGGTCTCTTCCAACTCAGGTTGGAAGAGGACTCCAGAGAACAGCTCAGACTACACCAGGGTGTAGTGTCTGCACCAGATCTTCAGCCTGTCCATACTCACGTAGCCCCCAGCATCCAAACCAGTCTGATTTATGGTAGCTGAGACCCTGCCCTTTCCTCTCAGGGTGGGTGGGTGGTGGTTTGCTTTTTTACTCAGCTGAAGCACAAAACAAGTTTCACCCCTAATGAAATTCATCTCATCTCAAACTGCAAGCTGAAAAACGTCTCAAGGATGGGCAGTCTCAAAATGGGCACACCCAGCATAAGTAATTCCATGAGAAAAACGTCAACCTTAGGAGTTGCAAAGCACTTTGGAGGCATGCAAGCACTGATATGTCAGAAAAGTGATGACAAGGTTCTCTCAGCTACCAGGCTGCCTGTACCACGGCGCAGGGAGAAGAAGCCAGAAATTCCAGTTGGTGAGCTCTGGCTGGCCTGATATCTGAATATGAACCCTCACTCACATCAGCATGCTGGGTTTCTTTTTGCTGTTCTGATAGGAAGCCAGCCAAGGAGACTGTTTTCACATCTCCAAACAACTGCTGATTAGACTTTGGGTGGAGATAGGCACTAATGAAAAGAGAGTGAATTAGGTTTCTCCAGTGCTCAAATTCTGCTAGCTTTAATGGTGAATTAACACCATTATGGACAGAAACATTAGAGGGGCACCTGTTTCTGACAGGTCCAATCTACAACTACAAACCCAGCCTTTAAAAATGCCCAGATTTGGGGATCTAGATGGGAAACCCTCACTCAACCTAAGGTTTGGAAGGCTTTGAGCCAATGCTTTGGTTATCACCCATCTCTGGTTTCCATCAGCACATCTATCTACCCCCATCTCTCCTCTGGCACCTATCACTGAGGAATGCAGCATCACTGTATCCCACAGGTATGTCTCTCTATTTAAACACCAATCACACAAGTCAATGAGGCAAAAAAAATGCAAGTCTTTCTCCCCTCCACACACGTGGGTGTTGTAGAGACAACCCCAGGCTGATTGGGACATTGTCTCATTCTGACCAGCTTGATTTATTCTTACCTGCCCCACCAAGGACCACAAAAACAAGGCTCTGTTCACACAGATGTAAATTTAGGGGGGGGAAGAGAACATTAGGAGCCGTGTTTCCAACCCTGTTGCTGCTTTAATCTCAGCCAAGATCCCAAATCTCACTCAACTTCTGTTTTCCCTGTCTCCAAGAGGAGGATGGGAATACCTACCACATGAGGTTGCCCTATGGTCTGGTGGGAGAGGTGTGTCACTCTCACAGCTTGCAGAGGACATTCTCCATGAACAGACTGCATGAGCACTGCATTGAGAACTCTCTTGGTGTCATATGATTACGAAATTCCTTAATGTGCCATTAATATATATGTTAATACTGAAGCAATGCATGTATCCTGTTATTGTGCAACAGGCAATGCTTCCATGGGATCTCCTCCAACAACAGGCAGACAGGCAGTGAGTGGATTTTCATAGCAAAGTAACATCTTTTTTACCTAAGTTTTTCTAAACCAAGCAAGAGATTCTGCCAGTTATCAACCAAGAAAGAGATTCTGCCAAAGATTCCACACTCTCCCTGCAGAGACTCTGACATTCCCTGTGTCTTCATTACATTTTGAAACAGGGGCTGCATCCCACCTGAAACATCTGTCCAGAGAGCTTAGGTGATTATTTGTGTGCTACCTGATGAGAAGCAACCAACACTACTGATGCATCAAGCTGAATTGGTTTGCTTTGCTCAGCAGTGGTATAATAGGATCATGGAATTGTCTTGCTTGGAAGGGACCTTTAATACCATCAAGTCCAACCATCAACCTAACCTACCAAAACTACAATTTTAAATACCACTGGGGTGGTGAATCCACCACCTCCCTGGGCAGCCCGTTCCAACACTTAACAACCCTCTCTGTGAAGAAACTTTTCCTAACATCCAAAATAAATCTATCCCAGTGGAACTTGAGGCTGTTTTGTCTTGTCCTAACATAGAATCATAGGATGGTCTGGGTTGGAAGGGACCCCAAGGATCACAGAGCTCCAACCCTCCTGCCACAGGCAGAGCCACCAAGCTGAAGCTGGCTCTTTCCATCCCAGAGGATCTGCTGGGAAGCAAGACCCAAGGTCTTTCAGCTTACGTAGAGCCTTAGAAAGACTTGCTTGGACACTGCAACCAATTTCACTGCCTGGCAATGGATCTTCTCCAGTTCAACCAAGATTTTTTTCCTCCTTCCTTTACTAAACCATTCTCTAGAAAGGAAAATCCTGAGGTTAGTTTAACACAAGGGTGAATGCCTACAGGTATGTAGTTGGATTAATAAAGAGGTGTATTCTCTTCTGCACCCAGCCTGTGTATTCAGAGCACCACAAATACTCCACCACCACCATATAAACCACTACACATACAAAACAATGTGGGGTGGTTTGCAACTGAAACAAAAGCAAAATCAGAAACTTATAATCCAACCCAAGAATTGGCTTGAAATAACTCAAGATTTCAATGTATTTTAGTCCTTTATTAAACATGAATTATTAAACCAAAGACAGCCTGAGTTTAAGGCCTTTGAATAGCTCCCCCCTTCCGAATTAATCAAGTTTCAGCCTGACATTACATTCCTCCTCCTTTCCAACTTGGAGGGAACAAAATAAGGATATCCAAAGAGAAAGGAAAACCTTGTATCAAAGCAGAAACTCACGTGAATTGCCTTTGCACACATGACAAACCAGGGGAAACGGAGAAAAAGAGGGTATAATTTTAGTTATTTTCTCCTCTTTGTGGGTCACCTTCATTAACCTGTTGAATATAAAACATACTCCCACCAAGACATTAATATCTCACTTGCAGTACTGCTTGGGCTTCTACAATAAGAGGCATCATCCATCGTCAGCATGTAAAACGCAGTCATTAATCACAGAAGCAACCTACTTATTACAGGTATTCAAGCACTGGCAGTACAAATGCTTATAAAACAGGGGCTTCTTTCATAATTCCCTGCCCTTGCCTCTCAATAGTTTAGAGGATTAACCCTTTTACAACAAGGGATGGGCCAAACTGGTTTTGCCTAATTCCAAACCGACTCGACGTCACGGGTTCGAAAGTTCGACTTGAACTCCAACGCTGTCAGAGGCGGTTTGTGCCGAGGGGAGAGGGCAAGAAAGAGCTCCAGGAGAGAAAAAGGAAGGAAGATGGTGAGAGAGGGAACTGAAAAACCTCGCAGGACATGGGCAGAATGAGAAAAGGCCAATAAAGGGGCACGGGTTGGATAAAACCTGCCAATGGAGGAGTTGAAACACCTACAGAGTAGTAACACCGCTCTGCCTTGACACTGGTCTTCACCTGGTGTGCAGGGAAGACTCTTGTCCTCCTACAGGCTTCTGTAGGCTCCAGGGTGGGTTCCCCACCCCTGGGGGTGTTCAAGGCCAGGTTGGCTGGGGCCCTGGGCAACCTTGTGTAGCTCCAGGCCTGGAGGTTGGTGGCCCTGCCTGTGGCAGGGAGGTTGGAGCTCTGTGACCCTTGGGGTCCCTTCCAACCCAGACCAGTCTGGGATTCTATGGCCAAATCCCCAAGACGTGCTGTGAAGTTCTCTGCTCTTCCACAGGCTCCCTTCAGTTTCCCCTGTTCCCCATCCCTGCAGCACGTCCCAAGCTGCCAGCTACATGAATGCTCAGCAGAAAACATTCATGGATTTGCAGTCTGATGCAATTCCTTTTCTTTTTCTACACACCCAAACCTACTATAGACTTCAAGGACTGAAAACCTGGGATGGGGGTTGAAATCAAGAAGCACTGAGGAAGGCAGTACCTGGACAGAACCTGCAGTGAGCAGAGAGTTAAACTGTAGGTTAAAACACACAAGCCTCATTATTTACTACTTGTTTTAAAGAGCAAGACATCTGAATGAAGGAAATTCTTGTGGAGAGAAAGTAGATGAGGCATCTATTTGATTTTTCTCACAGTGTGCAAGCTGACCCCAACTTAAGCAGAGGTAACAACATCTCAAACACTTAAGTTAAACTTGGTCATCAACCAGACAAACATTTCCAATGTGGGTATCAATTACCAGAGGCAAATGCCCCACGATTGGCTTTGGGGAAAGCAAATATTTCCAGAAGACAAATTAAAAGAGCCTATCACATTTTAAGCTAGACTAAAGCTATTTACTGGGGGAAGGAACACTTAAGTTCCAGTAAACTAACAAAGCAGCAACTGTATCTTTCCCATTATAAGTTTCTTCATACAGAACAGCTGCTCAGTGAATACCTCACGGGCATGCCTGGGTTCAGGGTGAGGTGGGCTGTGTCCTGCTAAATCATCAGCAAGAAGTTCCAACCCCCTGCCACAGGCAGGGACACCAACCTCCAGGCCTGGAGCTACACAAGGTTGCCCAGGGCCCCAGCCAACCTGGCCTTGAACACCCCCAGGGATGGGGCACCCACCCCCTCTCTGAGCAGCCCCTTCCAGCCCCTCACCACTCTCTCTGCAAAGAACTTCCCCCTAATCTCTCCTCTCACCCTTCCCTCCTCCAGCTTCACTCCAGCCCCCTTGTCCTGCCAGTCTCTGCCCTTGAACAAGCTGATTCCCCTCCTGTTCCTCTGCTCCCTTCAGGGACTGGGAGGCTGCAATGAGGTCCCCCCACAGCCTTCTCTTCTCCAGGCTGAGCCAGCCCAGCTCCCTCAGCCTCTCTCTGTAGGGGAGCTGCTCCAGCCCTCTGATCCCCTCCGGGGCTCCTCTGACCCCTCTCCACCAGTCCCACATCTTTCTTGTCCTGGGGCCCCAGCTCTGGACACAGGACTCCAGCTGGGGCCTCCCCAGGGCAGAGCAGAGAGGGACAATCACCAACGTTTACCACAGTTGTATCCCTGTCTCCTGGTTCACACTGGGGAAGGGGTATTTCTTTCACCCTTCTCCAAAGGACAGGCATTTCCTAGTTTTAAGCTCTTTAGGATGTGTTAGCAAAAGCCATTAATTGATCCTGCTATTAATAGAAATGTGCAGAAAACAGGAAAAGGACATTAAAAAAAGCAAAACAACCATGAAAACTGTGAGGGCACAAAAGAAACAGCTCCCCACACTGAGCTTGCCAGATGAAAACCAAAGTCCATTTAGCCAGCTAAACAGCTCAGAAGACACTCCAACACTCCCGTGCTGGCTGTCAAATCCATCTATTTCATTTCTACCCATGCCCCATTTTCCATCCTTTCAGTGCTCCACACACACCCAGCATCTCCATCCACCACAGCGATGTTTTTGGAGAGCCAGAGCAACATTGTGCCCTTAGTTAAAACAAGGATCAGGCCCCATCTTTCATTTTAAACACAGGACAAAGCAGCATACCAGTTTCAAACCCTCCTGAAGTCATTTCAGCACTCTGAATTGACTGGGGGATCATCCGTCTGTGGGGATGGATTCAGTTCACTCCCAGAGACAGGAATGACCCCAGTTCACAGCTATTCCCTGTTGTGTACCCAGCTCTCCAGCTTTTGCCAGATCTTTAGGGATGGCACTTGTTGCTAAAACCTCCTGAGACAGCCTTCCCCACCAGAAAATAGCCAGGAAACCCTATACCTGCCAACTTTGAGCTGCTCCCAACAGCAGGAGATGCCTTTGCCCTGCTGGAAAAGGGACAGGGAAAGGAAATCCTGAGGGATGAAAATGGTCAATCCTGAATTTGTTAAAAGAAAAACCCAAACCAACACCCCCCACCCCAACCCATACATTGTCTTCAGGCAAGCTTGTGAATCACAGTTTAACAGAAAACCTCTCTGATTTTCTGAAAACACCATCATGCATTGTTAAATTTGAACATGTTTATACATTATAGGTTATTTCTTTGTGAAGAATGTTTGGGTGCTGTGCTTTGCTCAGCTGAGCCAACGCTGAATATCCAGAACTGGAATGAATAGTCCAGTTCTGTGACAGGCTCATGCAAAGGTTGCAGAGGTTTATGAGCTGGTACTTACACCAGTGAGCTCTCTAAATCCCAACAATTAAACACAACAACAGGACTTCTACAGTCTTTTCGGTCACCTGTGTGGTCTCTTCTAGCTGGCTAGTCTCTGATAGACAGAAAGACATTGATTTTAGGGTAGATAATGGCAGGACAAGGGGGATGGAATGAAGCTGGAGGAGGGAAGGGTGAGATGAGAGATTAGGGGGAAGTTCTTTGCAGAGAGAGTGGTGAGGGGCTGGAAGGGGCTGCGCAGAGAGGGGGTGGGTGCCCCATCCCTGGGGGTGTTCAAGGCCAGGTTGGCTGGGGCCCTGGGCAACCTTGTGTAGCTCCAGGCCTGGAGGTTGGTGTCCCTGCCTGTGGCAGGGGGTTGGAGCTCTGTGACCCTTGGGGTCCCTTCCAACCCAGACCATGCTATGATTCTATGGTTTGTGTGACATCTCCTCACAACAGGAGATGCATTAGGGGTTGAGCACCAGTCTAAGGTGTCTCATCCACCAGAAAAAGGGTTTCCTTAGAGCTGTACAAATAAAACACTAACAGTCTGGGATTTCATAAATACTTTTGTTTTAATATCATTTAAGTGCTAAACTACCTTATAATAATGTGCTTTTAAATGTTTACAGTTAAGGCATAATTGAATTTGACTCATTTTGGCCCGGATCCAACTAAGATTTAATTGACTTCAGTGGGAGTTGGATTGGGCTCTAAGTAATTCTAACTAAAATAATCCATCAATTGTTCCTCACCCACTTCATCAAACTCCTTCCCATCATTTATGATTGCTCTGTAATTTATTGCAACAAGGTGAAACCAACCCTTCCAACTTCTGGCATGGCTTCTTGTCCCTCAGTGAAGAATCTCACTACTATCCAGCAATGCCATCTGCTTGAAGGAAAGCAAAAGGGCACAACGAAGAGCAAAGGGCAGAGATCCAAACTGCCTAGTGCTGTCAAAGAAAACTTCAAATATCAGATCCTCCACTATTTAGTCACAGCAGGAACAAAGGAAACTGTGAGCAAAGCTGTCAGGAGGAGGCTTTGCACAGAACAGCCAGGAGGGTGAAGCAAAACGGAGTCGCAGACTCATGCAAGTGTTTTGTGGCCAAAAAAACCCCACAAAACCCCAAACCCATTTGCCTCAGACTCCTCCCAATTCTGTTTCATCAATTATTTGGTTACTCACTTTGTTTTTCAGCCTGGAGAAGAGAAGGCTGTGGGGGGACCTCACTGCAGCCTCCCAGTCCCTGAAGGGAGCAGAGGAACAGGAGGGGAATCAGCTTGTTCAAGGGCAGAGACTGGCAGGACAAGGGGGATGGAGGGAAGGGTTAGAGGAGAGATTAGGGGGAAGTTCTTTGCAGAGAGTGGTGAGGGGCTGGAAGGGGCTGCCCAGAGATGGGGTGGGTGCCCCATCCCTGGGGGTGTTCAAGGCCAGGTTGGCTGGGGCCCTGGGCAACCTTGTGTAGCTCCAGGCCTGGAGGTTGGTGGCCCTGCCTGTGGCAGGGGGGTTGAAACTCTCTCATCCTTGGGGTCCCTTCCAACCCATGCCATTCTATGATTCTATTTCAGTGAGATTTTCCATGTCTTTCCTGTTTCTTCTTTCCTAAAGACATGCAACATCCTGCAATTACACACACGTGATACGTACGGCACACAAGCAGACACCTTCAGAACCAGGCACCACCACTGCTCAGTTTGCTTTAAAGACAAGTTATCTGCCACAGAATACCCCATTTGAGCAACCCCAAACATATCACACACGTCTTGCCCACCTTGTAAAAGGAAAGGAGATGCTTTCATTAAAGCCTCAACCCTTCCATGATTGCACAACAGTGTTTGGGGTTACTGATGTACCAACCTAGGCAGCTGCGTACACCAGATGTGGCAATAGGGACCTGCACACTCCAAGCCACGGGGACCTGTTCTTGCTTCAACATTAGCTGTGAAGACAGGTAGTAAAATTTAAGGCAGGTGAAATCCCACCTCTGCAAGGTGGGATCCCAGTTAAATGAGAAAAAGAACATGCATGTTGGGAAAACTAACCATTAACTACCCTGTAATTTGCAAGACAATCATTGTTAGAAATAGTCAAACCATGAGCCAAGAGCTTGAAACCAACTCAACCAGCACTTTGAAAAATCTCTCATTCTGAAAGAAACCCACCAAGTGATTAGGAAGGTTATCTGAATTACAGGACAAATGTAAAAAGCTCCCAATTCACATTGCTTGAGTAGTCCTCTGAGATCAGCCAACTAACTATGGGAATCAAAATCACCCGTGGTAAAGAAATTGCAAGATTAAACCTGAATGTGCACATCCAAACACATCTTAAGGTCACTGGAAGGTTGTTGCTCTGAATCACACAGAGAATAAAAAGAGCATGTATACTTGCAAATTTTCTTTTTAGTGTGTGGAAGTTCTGGAAAACAGGTTTTCTTCTCCCTTCAAAAAAGCAAGAGTGGCTTTTGTTGGGTTTGTATGGTATTTTTAAAGGAAAAAAAAGGAGATTTTTCTCTGGGAACTGTTGATTGAACCTCCAGGTTTTGTGTTTTCGAGCATGTTCAATTATTTAGGAAATAAATACTGCCAACACTGTCATTTTATAAAAGTCTTATGCCTGCATTTTCCCACTCATCATATATACCAGAGTATTCTAGAACATATCCTCATCTGAGCTATACAGATCTACGTTCTACAGAAGTGCCAACTAGGAAGAGGTATATGTGCAAACCAGCCAAAAAAAAAGGAAGTTAATTTCTCTTAAATGAAGAGATGCCAGGCTGCCTCTCCACATGGCACACTTCAGGGAGAGAGGGATTTACACAGCCATCTAACTGATGTTGACCCCAAGAACACCATCACCCTCATGAGTTCCCATTAGGTAGCTAACAGCAGAATCAAACCTTTAGCATCCTCATGGCACACGTTCTGCCAGCATCACCCAGACTCCATTGGACTTGTTCCCTCTGGGGGCCTGGATATGTTCAGAGGACAATGTGAACAAGTGCAGAACTTCAGTGTGGCCAGGAAGGCCAAGGGCATCCTGGCTTGTGTCAGCCCCAGCGTGGCCAGCAGGCACAGGGAGGGGATTGTGCCCCTGTGCTGGGCACTGGGGAGGCTGCAGCTCGAGTGCTGGGTCCAGTTCTGGGCTTCTCAGCATCAGAAGGACATGGAGGTCCTGGAGCATGTCCAGAGAAGGGCAACCAGGCTGGGGAAGGGGCTGGAGGGCAAATCCTCTGAGGAGTGGCTGAGGGAGCTGGGGGTGTTGAGCCTGGAGAAGAGGAGGCTGAGGGGAGCCCTTCTCCCCACCTCCCCTGCCCTGCCAGGAGGGTGCAGAGAGGTGGGCACTGGTCTCTTCAGCCAGGGGCCAGGAGATGGGACAAGAGGCAATGGGTTCAAGCTGCGCCAGGGCAGGGTCAGAGCAGCTGTGAGGAGAGAATTCTTCCCTGGCAGAGTTGTCAGGGCCTGGCCCAGGCTGCCCAGGGAGGGGGCTGAGTCCCTGCCCCTGGGTGTGTTTAACAGAGGGGAGATGAGGTGCTCAGGGAGCTGGTTTAGCTTAGGATGGCATTGGTTGGACTCAATCTTAAAGGTCTTTTCCAACCTGGTGATTCTGTGATTTACAACACTGGGGTGTGTTAACTGCAGTTGGAAGAGATTTGAACACCAGCAAAGGCATCCATGCTCAGGAAGATGGAGGATTATTTTGGGAAAGGCTGTTGTTGTTCACCCTTCTGACAGGTATTCAAAACACCTGTCCGAAATATCAGCAACCAGTAACTTGGTGTTCTTCCCAGCTGTGTTCCGGCCAAGAGAAGTGAGGGAGAAGATGCCAAGAATCAGTCACAAAAGTTACATGAGAGGAAGATGGAAAATATTAAGTATTTACTCTGCTAGCCAGGTCCTAACACTAAGTCTCTCTATGTTTTTAGAGATGTCATGAAAATGTAGCTTCAGGACTTCCACATCACTCAAAAAAAGGCTAGAAGCCTCTCAGCTAGATATTTCCAGAGTGCTAGGCACACAAGAAATAATAGATAACACAGCAGGGGGTGGTGGTGGGAGAGAAATCTATCTGCAACATTTCCCTGGATGGTAATATTCATATGACCTCATGATTTACTACCATTAAGCCAATTCTCACATTCACCTCACCCGTGTAACGATCAGACACCATGGCACAGAATCCCTTCCTAGCAGAGCAAGAAACACAAGCAACACTAACTGGGGATGCTTCCCCAAGTCAGCATGAGCAGAGGTGCCCATCAGTGGGAGGAATCCCTTGGCATGTCTCATCTGCCAAGTAAATGCAGACATAGGGTATCTACTGCTCAGCTCCCTTTTGGCTTGTCCTTGTGATCCTGTTCTGCTGTGGACTTTGTCTCTCCTTACAAAATACAGCTGAGATCAGAAACTGGGTCCCAGGCTTTCCAAGGAACTATCACTTCCTGTCAAACCAAGCTCAACATTATCATGCTTTGCTCCAGCTGGATTGCAGAAGCCAGTTCTTAAATACAGCTGACTTGATTTAAGGCTCCTTTCATCAAAAGAGAAAAGGAAAGAAGATTTTGCAATACAGAAAATATCTTCCTTGCTTTACCAGGTGTCTCATAAAAAAGGAAAATGTTCAAAAACTTAATTTTAGCCTTTAGGAGACACGTTTCAGTACTTTATGAAAGTATCTTCTTTGATTTCCCCACAACTTACAAACTTTGAACTTGCCAAAATAAATCTAACCCATTTTTGCTTCACTCCCAACTGAAAAGGACAATCGATTGTCATTTCTTCTAGCTCCTGACAAACCAAGTCACTCATTTTTCTGACTATCTTAAGTGTTTTCACTTTGATGTGACCAAATTCTGCACACTAAGTGCAAGGGCCTCTGAGCAGGGCTGTGCACTCACCTCTGGCTGGACAAGGTATCGAGGGAATGAGCATAAGAAATAGATCACTGCAATCAAGAAATCAAGATCAGAATGACAGTAGAGCCTCTCTCTAACCCAGTAAATACCACTAGCAGATTAAGAAACAACTCTCATGAGTATATTGAGCAAGTGAAGCATCTACAGGGTTCCTGACATGGAGATCAATTCCAGGTGACCAGCTCTGCCATCTACCGTGTGCATCTGCAAGCAAACCCTCCTTCCCCATCAGGCTCACATCAAGGGTACAGAAACCACTTAAGAAGTCAGAAAGACAGAGATTTCCTGGCATGAAATTCCCTTCCGAAGACAGATAATGCACTGCCAAGACCGAGCTGTTCTCCACCATACTCCATCCCTGGGAAATAAGTGTCATCTAATAAATACAATGCTAGACACAAGGGCTAAAACTGATGGGGAGTTATTTGAGGAAACTCAAGATTTTCCTCAGAGAAGAAAAGAACTCAAGTCCCATTTGCTGTTGCTCTGCTCCCCACGCACAGCCTGGTAAGCTGATCAGGAGCTTCACCCAACTTACTGGCTCCAAACAGTCTCTCTCCTGCTTCCCCGACTTCCCCAGGGAGGATTTGGGCCCTCTCTGGCACCCAGCTGGTACCGATGCAGCAGTGCTGGGGGGTGTTCATTCTACTGGACCAGTCAGTCTTTTCCCACATTTTGCAGTGGAGAGACAAATTAATGTTCTAAACATAACAAATCCAACAAGTTGGGAACAGCGGCACCAGCTCCACGCTGCACGGCCAGTCCAAACTGGGGTGAGCAGGCTCTTTACCCAGCATTTAAACCTAAACCAGTGTGTAGATAGGTTTAAACTGTTGAGCTGCAAGGCTTCAGAAAATAAGGTGGAGGTGTCAATTTTCCCCCTGGAATCCCACATTCATTAATACCTCCTATTATAGCATTCCTCTGCAATGCTTATTCATGCTTAACACAACGCTGATTCCTCCCCACAGTAGGTTTTATTGCAATTACTGACGTGGGATTTTCTATTTTGTCCCATGTAGCTTTGCCTTTCATTAATTTCTTTTATTCATTATTAACTGTACTGAGCTGCAGACAGTAAAATTCAGTCTTGAGTCCAAATTATTTTTATAATCTAGCATTGAAACTTCTTCAGAGCCAGACTTCCCTGCTCCAGTGTGGGGAATTCAAACTCCCCATTTTCAAATTCAGACTCTGGTCTGGCTTTGTTCCCAAAATCCCACCTCTATCATTGGATATAATCCAACAGAGAAAATTGAAAGACTCTTCCCCAAGTATATAGTTATTATTGGCTAGCCCATTATTATCCTTCATAGGCCACTTTTTGATATTTCTGCACTATTTTTTCTACTAAAGACATCAAAACATGTAAAAACCAAGGCAGACATCCTGAAAAATGCCACAGTCTTTGAAATTAAATGCTATGCCCAATTAGAAGTCACACATGAATCTACTTTTCAAAGTCTACAGCATTGGTTCAGTTTACCTCAGCTGGTCTTCAGCAGAATTGCTAAAGACTTTTTTCTTGTAGGGTTAAAACTGATAGGGAGTTATTTGAGGAAACTCAAGATTTTCCTCAGGTTACAGCAGAATAAATCATGCTATGGGAGGAGGGAGACATTCCCAAGGGCAAATTCTGACTTTCCTAGGTTTCCAGAGTAGCACAGTGTAAACGTGACTGCGCCTCTGAGGATCTGTACGCAGTACTGCCATCTCTAAATTATTTTATATTGGTTAGGAGTAGTTGAGAGCTTCCCAAATGCTGGATCAGAGACACCTACAGAAGCAACACACCGTATTCTTCAAGATTAATAGATTTCCTTTCTCATTTTGCCTCAACTTTCCTTTCCCTTCTCATTTTACTCTTAAACTATGGCCTTACATTGATCTCCATAAACTAAATCCAGTAAATGCTGGCAGTTTTCAAAAGATTCCCCCCCCCTTTTGTGTGCTTGCACAAACAGTGAGAAATAAAATCCCAAATGGTATTGCAGCAATATAGACTTCCACACAGAGATACTGGGAGCTTGGCAATTGAAGCTGGCACCCATCACACCCTGCGGCCTGGTCAACAAGCATATTCACTGAGGGAAGCAGGCCAGAAGGAATATATTTGGAGACACAGGCCTTTAAAGGACCCCGTGAGCCATCAAGTCACAGCTCTTGCTCTGGAAGACACACATTTAAGCCATTTGGGTTCCCTGAGCACCTGCTTCACACTCCACAAGACCAAAACTCTTCCAGAGTAACGATTGGGATTCCACAGCAAACCCTCCCACTCGTCGCGTACTGGGGACAGCAATTCAAGCCCAGTTGGAGACACGGGGCTGACAGGAGCCTGGGCACACAGGGGTTTGAGTTAGCCCAGTAGAAGGTATACCCACAATTTGCTATCAGCATTATTTAACAGGATTAATCCAGCTGTTAGGTTTCAGATACTGTGCTTTGAACGGAAGGCAGCTCATTTTTCCCCACGCTGGGCCGTACACTACGTGGATTCCCTGTTCCTTTCCCACAGTGCCCTGTGCTTTTCCCCCAGGAGCTCTGTAACAGTATCTCTTCAAATTAAAAGGAAAAAAAACCCTAAACTTCAGCAAGTATTTGAGCAAAAGAAATGGTTTCCACCCTAATTTTAAATAATGTCCCAGAGCAAATTCAAACCTTGCCCATATCAAGGCCTTTTTGAACAGAATCAGAAGGAATCTTGTTCGGAGGTCACACATAAAAACCGAGCTGTTTTAAGACACAATAAATCTCCTTTTCTCACCATGGTTTCATGGCTGACAGGACCAGGAGTATCAAAGCTCACACTTTATGGCACGAGCAAGGATTCCCCGCAGGCCCCAGTGGTGGCAAGTATCACTTTATTAGCAAAAAATACCAAATATACTGGGAAAATGGCAGCTAAATAAACCAAACAACTTTGGGATAAATTGTTAAGTTCATCCTAAACCAGGAGAAGACAGTCAGAAGAAACAAAAAAGTAGAATTCAAGTTTGGAACAGTTCTGAAAGTAGATACATGCCGAGATTAAAACTGACTGAACAAGGCCTCATCCTCAGTAAAACAACACACCCAAGCCCTCAAAATCTATAATAAGAACAATAGTCCTAATAATAATAATTCCAAGGAAGCAAGCCATAATTATTAGTGGTCTTTAAAGGCAACTTGTTCCACAGTCTTTAAGTGAGCTAAGAAAATAAAAGCTCTCTGCCTGCTTCCAGAAGTTGTGGCGCTTCAGAGCAGCACAATCCCCTTTAACACAACTCCCCTTGTTGTCAATATTTGATGCCAAAGTAGCTGATTCTTCTAGTACAGGTACTCCAGCAGGTAAAAGAAAACAGCCAAGTCCTAACAGATATCTAGGAGTAAAAAAATCCCCTTTGTGCGCATTCGAATTTAAGTTATAAATCATTCAGATCATTTCAAATTTGAGGTGTTTTGATGAGCTCCAGAACAGGAATGGGTAGAAATTAATCCCAAGCACAGATAATAAATCATTTGCACTACCAACTAGCTAAAATAAACTGTACACTTAAAAAGCTCTCACTTGAAAAAGGCGATTCTTTTCATTCTATCCCAATTAAATTAAGATGGCTGATTGGAAAAGGGCCCACGAGATCGATACTGTCCCTTACCAATATACAATACCCAAATTCCACTACCGCCAGGGATCAGACATAAGCTCCTCATCCATTTTCAAGCTATTTTAGTTCCTTAGATTAATAGGAATCATTTCCAGTTTGACCTCATATCATCGTATACTGACAACCTCCCTGAATTCTCTCTCAGGCCGGTCTCTACAAATACGATGTTTGGGTCTTGAACGTTATTACTGAACTGAGATAATTAAAATCTGGGAAATGAACTGGAATAGGTGCTGAGTCACCCACAAATGTTTTCAAATCTACAACTGAACCACTGTTAAAAGACAATTTGAGAAGTGATTCCTATGGGACACAGCTCAAAAACCAACGTTCAGGAACAACCACGACAAACCAGGCACGGTGTAACGTTACCGCCGCAATCGCGGCTTACACAAAAGAACTAGCCACGGCAGAATATGGAAAGCCTATTAAAATATAAATATCATGAAACAGAATAAGTAATGTGTTCGCTAAGTCAGCCCAATCCAAAAAGTCATTAACTCAAAGAGATGTTCTTAAACCAGCATCTGAAAATTGCTCTGTTTAAACTTATCTTCTTTTTGTTACCATAATGACAGCGAAATTGGGCTTTTTTTTTTTACAGACTCAGGAGTACAGCAGTGGTTATTTGGCTCAATAAATGCCACAACACATATTCACATACCAAAGAAAGCTAATGATGAATCCTTTTCACAGGGAATTGCGTTTTTCATTCCAAATAAAAGTTTAGGCTGGGAGCTCCTTCCCAGCGCTTTGCAATGGGACTCTGCCCAGCAAGACTGGGGAGCTTTGCGCTCAACTATCAGCCTTCCAACTCACAATGAGCAGGGAGAAGTCCCCAGTGCTCCTTCCACACCCCATGCCCCTCTACTTAATTTCATTTTGTCCCAATTTTTTAATATTTAGGGTTTGATCACAGCCAAAAGAGGGGCTATTTTCCATTTGAGAACCAACAGTTTTACTTCTCTCTGCTGAACAACGAATGTTGTTAGACACACAAACATGCTGGGAACAACTAAAACATCCTCCATCTTTCACCTCCAAATAAATTAGGAAGGCATATCAAACTCCTCTGACTTCACCCCAGCTGAAAGAACCATTAAACAACTCTTCAGCCCATGAAAACGCCTACAAAATTTGACTCCTGACACGAGAAAAAGCCGCGCTGCCAAAGAGTTCACCTCAAGGAACTAATCACTCATTCACCCTTTCAAACCCCAATTATGACCACACCAGCAAGGTAAATTTCTGTGAATTACATGAAGATGAATTTCTTTTAGACTGCAGAGAGGCTAAGCACTCACTCCCTGATTAACTCAGGAGACAAAGGAAACACAGGCAGTAAGTTAAGTGCTAAGTGCTTCGCTGCTGTATTTTTGCAGCGGGTTTTTGGGGGGGTGGAGAGGGTTGGTTTGTCTTTTTAAACAGATTCATGTTCAGTATTTTTTCCAATTTTTAAGTTTTCTTTTGGGATGTTGTCCATTTTTCAGAAAACAACGGAATTTCCTCTCTTTTATCATTAAAAAAAATCCCATTACAGGACTTTAATTGAACCTATAAACCTGAGCAGGCTTACAACTTGGAAGCGTGGACTTTAGTAGCAGTTTCTTTTATGGCTTTAATCCCTCCAGCAAATCTCTCTTCGTACTTCAAGCCCTGCAACTCCACAAAAGCTTACTCCACTCAAAGCAGATATCCACAATCCACCCCGACGCGGGGACAGGCCAGAGCTTGGGCTAGAAACACAATCTTGAGGGCAAATTCATTAGAGATCCCGGGTGAACAAAAAGAGGGAAGGCTTTAATTGACTAGGAACCACAAGAGTCATGCTAGCATCACTCAGAACCCACTGCTGAATCATCGGAGGATTATTAATGATTAATTAATGAATATATTACTCTCGCAAAGACAATGTTTGCTGGATTTGACACAGAGCTACGTGGTAAATTAAAGATGTTTCTTTTTTTCCCATGGGGGTGGTGGTGAGGCTCAAAACCACAGATGGGAAACGCCTCAACCCTTCCAAACCACCACGGATCCCGTAGCCTCCAGGCCACACTCAAACCATATTTCTTGACGCCGAGGTAGCCACGCACGCTTCTGGACAGGGGTAAATATCCAGGTTATTATTGCTTTTGGGTGCTAAAGGGAGCTTTGTTTTCCTCTTTCTGTACAGAGGGAGATTGGAATCTCTTCCCAGCAGAGCGAGGCCTGTGGAAGTCATGGCACCGACTCCGAATCGGGCCTGTAACCACAAGCTGCCGTGCGCCGAACCCGTCTGGGAGATTCACACTGATTTTGCACTGAATTTCCCTGTCTACACAGCAAGTAAGGCATCAGCTCTGCAAAATTCTCTTGTCAGCACTATTGTGATTAACAACCAGATCTCCTTGTATTAAATATTGGCCAGCAATTGCTAGAGAAGGCAGGAACGCCACGCACAAATCCATCGCAGGAATCAAGTGTTGAACAAGGAGCATGCTGTTCACATAACCTCTTTCAAAAAGTCATCATGAACCTTAACTCCTGTCTGGCCTCCTAATCACCTCTGGATTTTTAATTATTAGTATTTACAAAATAAATACTGCGGTTGGAGGAAGACTTCTCCTCGGATTACGGGTTTACTCCACTCATGAAACTCTCGAGTAACCTAACAACGAGTTTTAGATTAGCACAGCTCCTCTAAGACCCAAAAAGTGCTTTCTTATTAATATTCCACTACACATCGCAAACAAAACACCAAACCTAAGGCAAAGTCCAGCTCTGGAATTTTTAAGTGTGACTTAATACAAATACAAATTGAACCTTCCCAGGAAGAAGGAAAAAATAAGACATTTATGACCTTGAATTACATACTATTTTACTGGGAAAGAGTCTGTAAAAAAATATTATTCAATAATTCAGGTTTTTAGAAGACTGCATTGTTAACTTTCAGTTTCACCTTTTGATTCTCTAAGACATTAGGTGTCACCATCGCCAGCGCAGCCTTACGGGAAGAATATAAACCTGGAAAACTCCCTACTTCACCAGGAAAACAGGGACTTGCTTTTTTATTCCTTGTTTTCAAATCCAGAATGTATTGCAAGAATACATTTTCCTTTTATGAGGAAATACTATTTTTTCCTTTTAATGAGCATTTTTAAAAGCTCACCTTAGGCCAATCTTGTTTGTGAAATTTAGTATTTTAGGACAAGCCCCAATCATTTTATTTTGCTGCATTAAACACAGCAGGGTCTGCCCAGGCCAGAAAACCATTCCTAGGGATTTATTTGTGGCTGCAAAAATCAACACCACTTCACCATCCCCCCCACATCATCTCTGTTAGAAATAACCTAGGAAGGGGGGGGGGGGGGGGGGAAACACACCCCCATCTCAATAACCGTTCTCCTCATTTTCCCAAATTCCCTAATTCGTTTCTTTCTGGCAATGGAACCCCCAAACCAAGCCCCGGTGGCTTTTCGAGCCAGATATCCAGGATCTCCTTCTCCCTGAGGACACTCTGAGCTCCTCGCCTTGCGACTGGAGTTGCTAATTTATCTGGGAGCACCCCAAGGAAGATGAAGCCCAAACCCTGAACGCCGAAATCAGCAGCGCGGCCCCCGAAGATTTAATAAACGACACTTTTTCCCTCCTCATTTCCTGGGAAATAAAAAACACATCCAACCCAGGAGGGAATGCAAAGCCTCCCGCTGGGGATGGGCAGGGAAAACGCAGGTTCAGGGGGGCGGGGGGTCTCCTTTTCTTCGGAGGAACAGGGATTTGCTCTCCCCGGGAGGTCGGGCTTGCGTCCTGCGGGCAGGGTGCCGCTCCGGTCCCGTTTCCCTGGGGAAAGCTCCCACCGCATCATCCCCCCTCTCCCCCCCAACTCCCCCACCCTACCCGAGGAGCAGACTTACCGGCGCAGGAGTGCAACGGTTTGGGCCGGACCAAGATGGACGGACAGACGGAATAGAGGGAAAGTTTCTCGAAGTAATCGCAGGTTTCCTTGGAGAGGATCTCATCGATCATGAAGGTCTTGTAGCGCCGCCTGCCTGCCTTAGCGCGGCCGGGCGCGGAGAGCCGCGGCTGGGGCTGACAGTGCATGGCGGGGCCGCCCGCCCGCCCCGGGCTTGAGGGGCTGCGAGGGACCGCGGGCGGCCGGGCATGGGCGGCCGGTGCCTCCGAACGCTGCCCCGCCGCTGCCGGTTCGGCTCGGGCTCGGCTGGCTCGGCTTGGGCTGCTCTCTCTCTCTCTCTCTCCCTTGAGCTCGGCAGCGCCGGGCTGCCCCGCTATATAAACCTTCCGATAAGCATCTCTCCGCGTCCTTTTTAGGACGCTCGGGCTGTCAATCAGGGCGCCCGCTGCTCCCCGGCGAGCACCATTGTTACCCTGCGCCGGGCGGGGAGGATCCCGCCGATCCTCTCCCCTCCCTGCTCTCTATTTTAAGATACTGGGGTGTGTGTGGGTTGGGGTTTGGTTTTTTTTTTTTGTGCAAAAGCTGGAAAGGCTCCAGCTTTGGGCTGGCTCCCCCCCCTCTTCTTTTTCTCTCTCCCCCCCCCCCCCCCCCAGCCTGTAATTAGTTAAACAAATTAAAAGTGCGCATCCCGCAAGTGCAGGCTGCCGGCGGGAGAGCTCCTCTGCCCGAGCCCCTACGGCTTTCTCCGATCGGCATCAAACCTCTTATTCCCCAGCCGCGAAGCGCTGGAGAGCAGCAGGAGGGGAAAGAACCCTATTTATAGGTGCTTCGCTGCCCGAGCGCTGCCTCCTCCAGAGCGGGGTTACTCCATCCCATCCCCTCGCTGCCCGAGCGCTGCCTCCTCCAGAGCCGGGTTACTCCATCCCATCCCCTCGCTGCCCGAGCGCTGCCTCCTCCAGAGCGGGGTTACTCCATCCCATCCCCTCGCTGCCCGAGCGCTGCCTCCTCCAGAGCCGGGTTACTCCATCCCCATCCCCTCGCTGCCCGAGCGCTGCCTCCTCCAGAGCCGGGTTACTCCATCCCATCCCCTCGCTGCACCGAACGCTGCCTCCTCCAGAGCGGGGTTACTCCATCCCATCCCCTCGCTGCTGCCCGAGAGATGATTTACTTGCAGTTTGTCCCATATCTCAGCTGCATTTTTTGCAAAGATGAACTTCCAGCCCCTTTTGCCAAGGACAGACCCCACACAGCCCACTCGGGTGCTGAAGTTTCCCACCCCACCAACACTCTTCTTCCTCGCAGCCTGAGCCCTGAGTTTCATTTCTCTGCCCCACAGCCTGATTCACAGGGAGGATTGCAGATTTCAGCCCACTGAGGAATTACATCGTGTCCTGCCTGGAGCTGCTGTGGTTCAGCACAGGAATTGCCAGGGGACGGTATCAGGAGGAGTCCTCCCACCATCAACCAGTTCGTTATCCAGAAATCCCAGCAGCTCACAGTGACTCGTGGCTGCAAACTATCAGGGTGTTAAAAGAGGCTCGTAACAGAAATGCACCACCCCAAAAAGTAAATTATTTATATATATTTTATATTTATATTTATTATATTTTGCAAAAATATTATCAGCCATCCATTAGTTCTCAGGCTCTGGCAATGCAGATGGCAGCGAACTTGTACTTTACTATTAGGAAACTCAATCTGGCGTGGCAGAAGGAAAAAAATAGATCTCAAATGATTTAATCAACTCTGATGGTATTGATCTATATATTTAAAAGCCCTCAAAAAAACCCCATAAGCTATCTTTAATCTCTTTTTGTAAAAGCAGTGTTTATTTTAATTACAAGTATTATTTGGTTTTAAACTTCTATTTGCTGATTTGGAGGGCCCTAAAACTGGAAAACCCCCAAAGAAGATAGCCAAAATGTCCACACACTATCAAAAGTAAGAGGCAATAAAAGTATTTTTGATATATCCTCCCAAGTTTTGTCTTAACTCATTGGAATTCCCTGTGTTTTTTAAAAACCACCTATCTGAATGGAGATAAAGCACTTTGTGCTCCCCGAGCCACGGGAACGGCAGCCTCGTGTAAACTAAATCAGTCAGAGGTGGCTTTCCTTTTTATTTTGGGAAGCTAAAGGGATGGTACAAGCTGGAATTTAATTAGAATAGCAACTACTGAAGAGTTCAAGGACTTCTCCCCCACTCCCCCAACAATAGAACTACTTTTAAATCACTTCAACTGTTGAAGCAAGCGGCAACTGGAGGAGATTCGCTGCCCTCGCGCTGAATGCGGCTTTGTGAGCGTCACAGCTCCGTTCAGACAGAAAACACTTTAGGAACAGGCTTTGCTTCTTTTCCAGACTTCCCCCCTCTCCCCAAGAAAACAAAATAATTACCAGTAAGGCTAATTAAGCGATTGCTGCTAATGACTGTGAAGAATCATTCTGAAGACCCATCCCAAACAAGCTGCCGACTGAAACCCCGAAGCGGCAGAGAAGAGCGGCGAGCGGCATCTTGCACCACCCCAGCTCCTCAGTGCCCCAGCAGGAGCTGCAGCCCCCCTCTCCCCTCCCCAAATTAATGTTACATTTACTGGCCTGACAAGACACAGCAGAGGAATGTTCCCTAAACTGAGAGCGCAACACGAGCACGAGAAATCAAAGAGTGAGTTAGTTCCACAAGTGACTCGATCCAGCCCCGAAATCAAAAGGGGAGGAGAACCATCAGCTCGCTGAACTCATACACAACTGACCCCAAGACAAGAGGCTCTGCTTATATTTAAACATCTCTTTCTCTCACCCAAAAGGCTGGATATCCAGAGATGGGGGGCTGCCACCTCTGCCTGGGCTCTGGAAACACGGGTGCCCTCACCAGAGCCCAGGGCGATCAACTGGCAGGTGGGATTAGCATCCTATAACCTCCAGAAACTTTTAGTAAGGAATTATTTTTCCCTAAAAAAAATGGCCAGAGCAATAGAGCAGGTTATGTCATATGAAACACACGCTGGCTGTCAATCAGAAAGGGGGGTGCTTTGGTCAGAAATAATCAGGGGTTTTGTTTCCAACATTAATGAAGTGGCTGGAATAGCAAACATCTGCCAAGGGGACTCAAACCCCAAGCAGCTGTTGGAGCCCCCCGGTACTCTCCCCATGCAGGACAGCATTGCTGGGAAGTGCTTCTCCCTAAGGTTTCACTAGCAGTTGAGCAACAGGGCCATAGGGAAGGCTGGAAAACGAAAGGCATGTTCAGGAAGGTTTGGAGGGCAGAAGACTCCACGCAGTTTGCATGCACTCCCACAAACAGCAGCAGGGCAGCAAGTTCCCAGGATTTCTGGTACCCTTTTCCAAGGGGGAATTAATCCAAGGCACATAATCCCACAGTTCACCCACTGGGATGATTTTTGTGTGTGGGTAAAGCCAGTATCAGAACTGAGGAGGGAATAAGCCCTGCTCCGAGCTTGTCAGTCAGCAAGGGGCTGCTACTGATGAAGAGCAGGGAGCTCAGCCTCCACCAGAGAACTGAAAGTAGATCATCCAGGAGGGCAACTGCATTCACTCACACAAGAGAGGACAGGACACCTTCTGAACTAGGGTTTCTGGAGACAGCTTGGTTTAATTTGGGGACAATTTGTGCTACCCAAGCACTTCTTGTGCAGCCCTGGCACCCTGCTGGTGCTGCACACCTCGGGAAAATGATTAAGCCCCTGAGACTTGTTGGGTCCCAGCATAAACATCACCCTAAGGTAGTGATTAAGGCCATTGGAATTAAGCTGCTGCATTGCTAAGTTTGTTACAGAGGTAGCACACAAGTCCCTGGCTCTGCACAGGGCTGGCTGACTGAGATTGCTTGTGCCTGTGTTAACAGGAGTGTTGGCCTAATGACAGTGAGCCTGTCAGGTCAGCTTTTGGCTCACTAGCTTTGGCACTGGAAGTTGAAATTAAAATGCAAACCACCCCTTTGTCCCCCTGCTCATTCTGTCACAAAGGGCCAAAGCTTTAGAGTGCACTGGTTCTTGTTCTGAATTCCTTTTTCCTTTGCAAAAGGGCAAAGATCCCTCTCCCAACCCCCTGAAGTCACCACATTTAATCACTCACAAAGTCCCTTTTCCAGCAAAACCCAACCACCATTGAGAAGAGATACACACACAAGATACACACACAAACACAACCAATCCCATGAAATACCAACGCTCTGATGTGGAGTGTGTCTCTTTCAGCATGAGATTGGGCTTGATACCCAATAAGGAGTAGAAAAATCAGCTGTGCAGCCAGAAAAAGGGATGCACAGCTCAGGAAGCATATCCTGAGGCTTTGTGCTCTCAGCCTGAATAGTCTCAGTGTAAAGTCCCTCTGAGTAGATCAACGTCCATCTTGCATTAAGCAAAGGAGGTTTCTCAGATCTGCCCAGGGAAGTTGTTTTAAACTCACATCTCCCCATAAATAGACACATAAGGTAAACCAAATGAGCCCCTTAGTCCTCTCTGTTCCCCTGACAGATATGCTTTAAGACAGACAGACACCCCCTGAGCAGGGTTTCTCCCCCACCTCCTGGAAGGTGCCTGTAAAAGCAGGATCCCATCAGAGGATGGGAGAGAAACTGGAGTGTTTGTTGGGTCTGAACTTCACCTCGGGCCCTCTGTGAATGGCAAGATGACCCCACTGGGCACTGGTGTGAGAGAAATCACAGAGCAGAGGTGACCACACACACTCACACGCTACACTGGCTGCAGGGAGCCTGTTGCTCCCAGCTTCTCTTCACAGGGGAGCTTCACTCATGGCCTGAGAGACTGTGGAACAAGACAGCTCCAAGTCCAGCCATTTCATTGGAAGCTTTTTCCCAGTTCCCAGAGCCTGTCTCAAACCCTCACAGCCACCTTACTTCTCCTGTCACCTTTGACTCCATCTGCAGCCTCTTGGAGTGTCAAAAGACCTCACCCTGAGCCCAACTGACCCCTCTCCTATTCCCCCCACCCCACCACAATGCTGCAGCCTCAGTGCAGTC
Organism: Gallinula chloropus; assembly: GCF_964237585.1. Lineage (NCBI taxonomy): Eukaryota > Metazoa > Chordata > Aves > Gruiformes > Rallidae > Gallinula > Gallinula chloropus. Next base: position 6,301,864 of record NC_140109.1, on the reverse strand, counting down.
CAAGCCAGCCCTGGCTCTGCACATTTTGTCCCTTAACAGGCAGACCTGGGCTTCCAGCAGGAACACTACAAAGTAGCCCCTGACATGGTGGGAACAAGCCAAGGCTGGAGTTAACTTTCTTCAGTCAAGCTACACTGAAAGATGAACTATCAATCAGGACACCTTTGTTTCATTCCTCACTCTGCCACAAGCACTAAGCCTGATCTCCCTTGCTTAAAGCCAGCTTTGAATCATCTAGAAATAGAGTCTAACAGTATTTATCATGTGAACAAAGCCATTGGCCAGTTCCCAGATTAAGATGCTCTGCTTTAAAGTACTGGTACAGCTAATAAGAGTTTTGATCTGTACCAATAGCAGGCTCAGGAGGCACAAGGCAGAAAGCTCATCACACAGATTGTTAAGTCATAGAGTCATAGACCAGTCTGGGTTGGAAGGGACCCCAAGGGTCACAGAGCTCCAACCCCCCTGCCACAGGCAGGGACACCAACCTCCAGCCTGGAGCTACACAAGGCTGCCCAGGGCCCCATCCAACCTGGCCTTGAACACCCCCAGGGATGGGGCACCCACCCCCTCTCTGGGCAGCCCCTTCCAGCCCCTCACCACTCTCTCTGCAAAGAACTTCCCCCTAATCTCTCCTCTCACCCTTCCCTCCTTCAGCTTCACTCCATCCCCCTTGTCCTGCCAGTCTCTGCCCTTGAACAAGTTGATTCCCCTCCTGTTCCTCTGCTCCCTTCAGGGACTGGAAGGCTGCAATGAGGTCCCCCCACAGCCTTCTCTTCTCCAGGCTGACCCAGCCCAGCTCCTTGGAGAGGAGACATTGATATGGTTTCAGGTCTACACGCAGAGAACCTGAGGCAGGGAGGGGCTCCCTCTGTGAACCCTCAGGACAGAAGCCAGACCTGACTCAACATCATACACTCTCCAGGCAGAGACCATAATCTAAATCCCCATATTTTCCTCTGGTGACCTCTTTTCCCCCCCATGGCAGCACAGGGGTGGCTGAGAGACAGCATCTTGATATTTTTTTCCAGTTACCTCTTTGCGTGAGCACACAACACCTGAGCAGCTTCTCCTTTCCTGGGCTCTACAGCTACCAAAACAGAACCAGACCCTGCCATTGGCAGTGGTGGTTGGAATGGTTTCCATGAGCTCACCCAGGGCGTTGCCTCACCGCTCCACAGGGCACCAACCACACCAAACCAGATAGAATAAATCATTACAAATCCCAAGACAGACTCACTGGCAGAAGCATTTAGAGGTATTTTTGGGGTGGCTCTGACTCTCTGGGTGTTGTGTAGATACCACATACACCTGAGGTTACACCAAGAAACATCTACCATATTTCTGTGAGCAGGGATTTGTTCTTTCCTGCTGGAGCTAAGAGGACAGAATCCAGACTTGTAAACTAGGGCTGAGGAGTTTGGGAGGGGCAACCAGGAATGCCAAGGAGCATTCTGTGTCATCCTGAGCAGTAAAACATATTGACTGGGCATGCTGTGGAGCAGAGGTAGCAGAACATAGCAGCCATGGACATGCCCACTGCTGAGCGAGGAGAAAATCCTGGAGAGCATCATGGAAGGCAACTGGTCCTCCTGCTGTCCACAGCACAACACCCACGGGTCACAGAGCCACAAGGCTGGAAAAGCCCTTGCAGACCATCAAGTCCAACCATTCCTGTGCTAAAGCAGCTCCCTGAGCACCTCATCTCCCCTCTGTTAAACACACCCAGGGGCAGGGACTCAGCCCCCTCCCTGGGCAGCCTGGGCCAGGCCCTGACAACTCTGCCAGGGAAGAATTCTCTCCTCACAGCTGCTCTGACCCTGCCCTGGCGCAGCTTGAGCCCATTGCCCCTTGTCCCAGCTCCTGGCCCCTGGCTGAAGAGACCAGCGCCCACCTCTCTGCACCCTCCTGGCAGGGCAGGGGAGGTGGGGGGAAGGGCTCCCCTCAGCCTCCTCTTCTCCAGGCTCCACACCCCCAGCTCCCTCAGCTGCTCCTCAGAGGATTTGCCCTCCAGCCCCTTCCCCAGCCTGGTTGCCCTTCTCTGGACACGCTCCAGGACCTCCATGTCCTTCTGATGCTGAGGAGCCCAGAACTGGACCCAGCACTCCAGCTGCAGCCTCCCCAGTGCCCAGCACAGGGTCCAGTTTGGGTGTGACAGATGTGTCTGGTCCCTTACTATTCACCCCAGATATTAATGAGACAATAAACAGTGGTTTCCTGGTGCATCCATTTCTCCAGGGAGCTCCACACCACATAACTGTCTCTTCCTCAGCACATTGCTGTGCTCTCCTTGGGACATCAGTGAAAACCAACACACCTATTTTAATATGGCCAATGTAAAACATGAACCACTTTCCTAGAGGGCCTGGAGCCAACACCAAGAGGAAGGATCTGATCGCATGAGAATGAAAGCTTTTGGGATTGGAACATCTTTTAAAAGCTCCACTGATTTTTGGCATGGAAGGCTTCCCAAATCTAACACCACTTTGCTCTTTAATCCATACTCCAGCCTAATTTGGATTAGGGTCCACATGCAAATGCTCAATGTTTCATCCAGCTTTGCCTAGGGCCAATTTTTTTCCACACAAGGCTTGCTAAATCTCTGCCAAGATGGATAGCAGAGTGTTCAAAAAGGAAAAAAACCCAAAATATTTTCAACCCCTCCTATACAAGAGGCCAGGATGTTTTGGTGGTGTGACTGATGCTTTACTCACTACCTCCAAGGATTGTATCTGGTGGGTTGTTTTTTTTCTCCCTCATTTCCCCACAAGACAATTTACCTGAAAGCAGAGAAGAAGAAAAAAAGATCCCAAAGCAATAGACCAGAAGAATGTCTCCAGTCTCCATAGAGACACCAGAAAAACACCCTGATCATGTGAGCTGTACACAAGAAGCCTATTCATACTGGAATGGGTGGTGTTCCAGGACGTTAAGTAATTTTGACAATCTGCCACTATCTCAGCCTGCAAGAAGCCCAGAGGGAGTTACTGATGCCATCAGGCCCTGAGCTTTATAAACCTTTTTTTTCTAGACAGCCTCCAGCATGCTGGGCTCCACAGGACCCCAAATCCAAACCTGCAGATGGATCCCAGAACAGCCATCCATAAGAATCCATGACCACCCTCCCCAATGAGAGCCCAAATCCTGCCTGTCCCTCACAAACTTCTCCTCCCAAGCAGGATGTAGAGTCAAGAGGTGCCTGCAAGAAGCCCATGCTGCTGCAATTCACTGGTGTAGGCAGCCTGTACTAAAACAAGGATAGAACAAGGAGAGACAGCAGCTGATGGAGCTGGTAGACAGCAGAGCACACCAGAATTGGGTGCAGCATTGCTGGATTCCCAGGGCTCCAGGTAAGGCCAGGACTTTCACCCCTAAATAGATTCTCCATCAGCAGAGGGGTGGCAGCAGGGACAGGGAGGGGATTGTCCCTCTCTGCTCTGCCCTGGGGAGGCCCCAGCTGGAGTCCTGTGTCCAGAGCTGGGGCCCCAGCACAAGAAAGATGTGGGACTGGTGGAGAGGGGTCAGAGGAGCCACGGAGAGGATCAGAGGGCTGGAGCAGCTCCCCTACGGAGAGAGGCTGAGGGAGCTGGGCTGGCTCAGCTGAGATGGGGCTGGGTACTGTGGAGGTGAGCAGTGTCCATCTCACATCCCTTCTGTTTGCTGCAACAGGCTTTCAGATAGAGGTTTTTGGAGGAGCCCAGCTCCACACAGGGACAAGCCCTGCCCCTAGCCCAGGGTTCAGGCAAAACATCCAGTACCCACGAGGAACAGGGAGAAATCAGCTCCAACTCACTTGCTAGTCAGTATAATTAGGGCATTACAATGCACAGAGCTGTTAAGCCCCTGGTGCCAATGGTTAAGCCACAGACCTCTCACTGTGTTAGCCATGTAAGGGTGGCAGCAGAACATCAAAGAACTGGTACATGTGCCCAATCCCCCCACATTTAAGGAACACCTCCAAATCCCTTGACTTAGAGGTCCCATTTCCCTGCTCATAACCTCAGCTTTATGCTTGACCCTGAGCTGTTCATCTTCTCACTGCTCCAGGTTTCCCTGTCTGCTCTTACAAGTGTCCTCAACAGTCCTTTTCCCACAACATTCCAAAGGCCTGAATCCCTACAGCCAAGGACAGGACCAGTTCTGGGAGCCTCAAGCCCAGTATTAGCTGCTAACACAAGCACAGTGTCCAGTCAGGGTTTAACTCAGGCTGCGTGGGTGTTAGCCATGCCAGTTCTCCTTTGCCTTCCACCTATTTCAAAGGCTTTTGGGAGCAGGCAGAGCTCCTCTCCAGTTTGCTCACAAGCAGAAAGAGTAACAATGGAAAAGCATCCTTTAAAGAGGAGAAAAAAAAAACCCTCTCAAGATTCAACCACTTCACCACCATTCTACCAACAACATTTCTTCATCCAGTTAAAATTCTTCACAGATTAAGTCATTTTCTCGTGATTCCACCCATTTTATTACCTTTCCAGAGTTGAGACAGCACCCTCTTTCCATTGAGCACTTCACAAACTGCTCCAGCAGCCTCCCTAGAACAAAACCAACCTGATTTTAACAAGCACTACTGAGCAGCAGCAGCTGATCTTCCCCCTTTTATAAGAAAGGATGGCCATGCCCCCTACACTTCCACCTGCAAGCACTAATTAGGGGTCCTTGTGTTGAGTGCCTATAAAAAGGGGATGGGAGAGCCTTGGTGCTTGTTGGCTTTGCTGTGTTAGCAGATCTGTGTGGGGTTCAGGCTTTGAAAGTAATGTGGTTTAGCTATGTGGGTAAGGGCAATGTAAGATGAGTCTACATTGACTGCAGCTACACCATATTGATCTCAAAGGATGTTGCAAAGAAAAGAATAAAAGCCTGGTACCTCACAGTAAGTATCTTTGGTTGTAGATCATAGACTGGTCTGGGTTGGGAGGGACCCCAAGGGTCATAGAGCTCCAACCCCCTGCCACAGGCAGGGACACCAACCTCCAGGCCTAGAGCTACACAAGGTTGCCCAGGGCCCCAGCCAACCTGGCCTTGAACACCCCCAGGGATGGGGCACCCACCCCCTCTCTGGGCAGCCCCTTCCAGCCCCTCACCACTCTCTCTGCAAAGAACTTCCCCCTAATCTCTCCTCTCACCCTTCCCTCCTTAATCCTGTTCCATTGCCTGCAATGGGATTATCCTGATACTGGATGAAGATCTGTCTTGTGATCTGGGTGAGGCATAGCTGGGGAGTAATTACCAGCTGATTAGGTCTCTATGGTCCAGCTGTTCTTTTGGTTGAATCTGGAGATGTAACTGGTTTATAGTGAAGACCTGTTCTGAGTTTACAGCAGCATCCTTGTGGAAAGCTATTCCTTTAAACTTATAGTGTGAGGTTTTTTGTCTCTATATGTATGATAAAGGCATGACAGTGGCAACCTCAGGCAAAGGATGGTGACTTCAGATGTACCAGTAAGCCACAGATGATTGTTGGGAAAGGCAAAGAGCAGGTTAAAGGATTTTCTGCTCCTAATTGTGTGATGCTGAACTGGTATGGCCACATTGTTTCAAGATGCTCCTGTGCCCAGGAGTACAAACAACTCCTCGTGTTCCACAGGGTGCTCTGGGCATGAGGCTCTACACTACTTCAAGCAGACAGCAGCTTTGTTCATCTACTGCCCAGTTGTCATGTTGTACGTGTAAGTAACAGTAGATATGCAGCCTGGATCGTGGGCTGGGATAAATCAGGCTGGTTCTGTTTGCTTCCACAGGGCTTAGCCAACTTATATTAGGAGATACAGGTCTCTTGGGCAAAGGTACATGCTGTCAGCTGCTGCTTTCTGTCTCCTCTGCAGGGGATTTTTAAGGTCTTGGTGACTTGGCACCAGAGTTGGGTAGAGGTGGAGTGTTCCTGGGCTGCTGTGGAACACTACCCCATTGCACTTTGCTCTCAGCTTCAAGGCAAGCCCTCTGCCTCTTTTAAATACATGCACATAGAAAAGGATGGCAGTTATCAAAGGGCAGATTGATTAGAAGTCTTGGACTATCTCTGACCTTTTCACACCACACTGCAAACTCCAAGAGCAGCTTGCAGGTCAGTAGTGGCAATCTGTCTTCTGTGACAGACTTCAGTGGGATCTCCAGAGCCTTGTTCCCTCTGAGCATGGACTCGCTGTATGAGTGGTGGGGAGAGGTAGGTCAGTACAGCTTCACTGATTGATTTTTGAGTGAAGGTATCACTGTCCATCAGCTGAGAATCCCTGTTCTGCATACCCTGCTGCTAAAGCTTGCTCCTACTCTAGTGGGTGCTGACAGTCTCTCCAAGGCACTAATGGACCCATCATTAACATGCTAAGTTGGAGAAGGCTGTCACACACAGGGTGGGGTGTGTGGTGAGAATAGACAGCACCACAGAAACCCAGATGCTGGCTAAAGAGGCATGGAAACAAATGTCCCTTTGGTCTGCTCCAGCCTCAGATGCCATCCAAGCCATGTTCAGACACCCAGACAGGGCTGCTGTGTTCTCATGGCCAGTTGACTCTCCCTTGTTGCAAGTGTTGGGTCAGACACACGGGTTATCCCTGCTAAAAGACAGGCAACACAGCTCTTCCATAAAAGTCCAGCAGACAGACACATTAACCCCTGTAATCCCTTCCTGTGGTGGATAAGACGCCACCTAGATTTATTAATTAAACCCTGTTATCCGGTGGCCGCTGTCAATTAAGTGCTTCCTGGTAACGTGTGTAACGAGGGCTCATTCATTAGCAAGTGTTTCCATTACATGCAAGGCTGTGAGTCTCTCTGAAGGCCACCCCAAAAAGAGGTAGAGAATTTGGGGTGGTTTGAGGCTCTGGGTGGAGGAGTAAGAAACAAGAGGGACAGATAACGTGTGTGTTGCTAGATGGAAGGATTGACAGCTGACTCTTGCAGTGCCCTGGGAAGGCAGGGAGTGCTCTGGAAGCTGGGTTTGGGGAGATGGATGCAACTCCTGGCTCTGCCACTTGCCAGCCCTGTGACCCCAGAAAAGTTGCAACAACCCCTTACATTTTTTTTGTTGCTCTCCAGAGAACTGGAAAGAAAGAACCTGGGACCTGCATCTGGATGGATACCTTGGAAGTGGGACCTCACCAGGTACTCTTTGCGGGTGGTGTTGAGGTCTGAGGTGTTTGACTCTAACTCACTGTGAGACTTGCAGTGCTGATGCCCTCAAGCACCAGCTCCCCAAGTTATGTTACTAGCAATGTGATCACATCTCTGTCAGATAAGCTGGGACAGTGCATGGCACCAGAAATGAAACTGCCAAAAGACTGATCAGAAAAGCACCAGATGTTTTTTCCAGGCAGCGTGATGATAACCTTCACAGTTTGAGATGAGTACTTGAAGTCCCTTCAGACCTGATGTGATTTTTAGATCACGGGGGTTTGGCAAACCTGATCTAATAGAATAATTAATCCACTCTGAATGTTACCAAGAGTTCTTTCCAGCAGCTGCCTCAAGCGAATGAGTGAAAGGGCTGAGTCCTCAGCTTTTAAGTCCGTGGCTGCCAGTTGTGGTAGAGCAGCAGCTGGGAGATGGAGCTTCAGTTCCCCCTTCTGGCAGAACTTGCAGTTGCAAGTCCGTTTAAGAACAGGATTTAAAATGTTACCCCAGCATCACCAGGCTGGAAAAGCCCTTTAAGACCATCGAGTCCAACCATTCCCATCCTGTGCTAAACCAGCTCCCTGAGCACCTCATCTCCCCTCTGTTAAACACACCCAGGGGCAGGGACTCAGCCCCCTCCCTGGGCAGCCTGGGCCAGGCCCTGACAACTCTGCCAGGGAAGAATTCTCTCCTCACAGCTGCTCTGACCCTGCCCTGGCGCAGCTTGAGCCCATTGCCCCTTGTCCCAGCTCCTGGCCCCTGGCTGGAGAGACCAGCGCCCACCTCTCTGCACCCTCCTGGCAGGGCAGGGGAGGTGGGGAGAAGGGCTCCCCTCAGCCTCCTCTTCTCCAGGCTCCACACCCCCAGCTCCCTCAGCTGCTCCTCAGAGGATTTGCCCTCCAGCCCCTTCCCCAGCCTGGTTGCCCTTCTCTGGACACACTCCAGGACCTCCATGTCCTTCTGATGCTGAGGAGCCCAGAACTGGACCCAGCACTCCAGCTGCAGCCTCCCCAGTGCCCAGCACAGGGGCACAATCCCCTCCCTGGGCCTGCTGGCCACGCTGGGGCTGACACAAGCCAGGATGCCCTTGGCCTTCCTGGCCCCCCGGGCACACTGCTGGCTCGTGTTCAGTCGCAGTCACCCAACACCCCCAGGTCCTTCTCTGCCTGACAGCTCTCCAGCCAATATATATTCTGTTAATCCAAGGCTGGGTTAAAGCTCCTCAGCAAAGCTCTAAGCTAAATGTCTGACAGATTATGAAGTCTGTGTGTCGGGGAGGGACAGACAGAAAGTAATTAAAGCCTATCAGGAGACAACTGCTAAACAGGCAAAGAAATAGTAACTTGTTGGGTAACCTAACCCCTGTAATGCTGTTAGTGCTGCTGTGGCATCTGATCATCTGAGCACAATGATCTGAAAGCTTTAAATTTACAATGATGGTAAGAGAAAGGGAAGTGTCTCATAGAGATTCTTTACTTGCCGGGGGCCAGTTGCAGAGCCTGGAAATAGATGGGAGTGGAAATTTGGGCTGAAAAACCCCCAGGTGCTGTCCCTGTGGGGTTCCCAACTCAATGGAGAGCTGCAGTTGGCCATTGTCAGGAATGGGCTGGACAGCAAACCCTGAAAGAATCCCACGAGTCAGATGTTCTCCTCTATCCCATGTTCTCCTCAGCCAGACTGAGTGAATGAGCTGTAGAAAAAGATGACCTTATCGAATCAAAGTGACTGGGAAAAGAAGACAATACCATCTGGCAGCTTCCCAGTGAGCTAGGGACCGTGCTGGCACTGTCCAGGGCAGGCTGTATGCTCCTCCTTCCCCACACATTCCTGGGACATTTCTAATCATAACTGTGAATGGCATCCTGCAGTGCCTTTCTGGGATCAGGTTCCTCTCTCTCTCTCTAAATGCCCCATCCTGTGTCTGGAGGCAGCAGAGCCATAAGCAAAGCCCACTGAAACACAGCGCTGGGATTTCATGGAGGGCCCATTAATAAGGTTTTGGATGGAATGTGATTTAAGCTTTCAGAGACTTGTATCTGTTCCAAGTGGCCCCTTTTTAGGGCAGGCAGCAAAAGACAGGCGAGGGTACGGCATGACGTATTGCTCAGCCTGTCCCCTGGATCGTTCTCCAGTAACATGGGCATAGAATCGATTATGGGCAGCAAAAACCAGGATTATTTTTAAGAAGCCCCCTTTACTGCTCTCTCTTTTTAGTGTCGGCATGTCCACGCAATCCAAACTGGATTGAGATGATAACGAGTACCTCAGCACATGGCCCTGTCTGCTCACTTTATTATCCTGCATTCCTATCTGACTGGCTAATCTAGAGATGCTTTTAAAGGACCCATCATCAAGAATGTAAGTGCTGCCACAGGATCTAGTTACTAATCTACAGGAAGAAACACTGACTTGAGGGCAAAGCTAGAATACCCCCCCCCCCCTTAAAACTTTACACAGCAAAAAGGGTGGGAAGCTTACTGTGTGAAACAGAAAGCTGCCTTTCTTGTGCCTCAGTCAGAACACTCGATGCACAATACAGTATAAAACTATTGTCCTGCCAGAAATGATCATAGAATCCCAGACTGGTCTGGGTTGGAAGGGACCCCAAGGATGACAGAGCTCCAACCCCCCTGCTACAGGCAGGGACACCAACCTCCAGGCCTGGAGCTACACAAGGTTGCCCAGGGCCCCATCCAACCTGGCCTTGGACACCCCCAGGGATGGGGCATCCACCCCCTCTCTGGGCAGCCCCTTCCAGCCCCTCACCACTCTCTCTGCAAAGAACTTCCCCCTAATCTCTCCTCTCACCCTTCCCTCCTTCAGCTTCACTCCATCCCCCTTGTCCTGCCAGTCTCTGCCCTTGAACAAGCTGATTCCCTTCCTGTTCCTCTGCTTCCTTCAGGGACTGGGAGGCTGCAATGAGGTCCCCCCACAGCCTTCTCTTCTCCAGGCTGAGCCAGCCCAGCTCCCTCAGCCTCTCTCCGTAGGGGAGCTGCTCCAGCCCAATGGGGTTGTTTTAGGCTGCACAAGTCCAGGAGCCATTAAAACTGCATTGTACCATGGCCAAGGAATGGTTGGCCCATGTTATTCACCACTGGTTGGTGTTTCTTTGAGCGTGTTACTGTGGAATTGGAGCGCCCTACGAGTACGAGTGGGTTCATTCTCACAGCATCTTCTCATCAGGCAACACTCGCTCTCTTTACGTGTGGGGAAGTGGAGGCAAATATGAAGGATGAGATTTATGGGGAGAAGTAAGAGTGATGTTATTTCAGGGCAGCACGCCAGCCCCAACCAGATGTCTTGTGTCACAGTCCTTCCCGGCGGGATCTCGACGCGTCGATATGGAGCGTTTTTCCCTTGTCTCCTGACAAGCCAAGGACAGGTTCACCAGCTGGAGCAAATAAAATCACAGCCAATGTCTGCATCCTTCTGCTCAAGGAAGTTATTAAAACTCTGAAGGGGCAACAGGCTCAGAGTGACAAGTGTTAGATACAGGCTTTGCTGCTTTCCATATAAAACAAGGGAACAGAAGACTAGGGAATGAGCCTGGGATGAGATGGCAGTCCTCCAGAGCAGAGCCTCAGAGCATCACCTCCTCCTGCTGCAACCTCGGCCATGCCAAGGGAACCCAAGAAAACAGGTGACCAAAATGCCCCAGAGCTTCACTGAAGAATTCAGGCTGGACACCTCTAGCATAATGGGGAAGATCATCCCTGTGTGCTCTCCTCTGCCTCTCACTTGTCTGTCTTTCCTTCTCAACTCTTGCTATTACAGTGATTTTGATTTTGGAAAGGGATAATTGCTTTTCCTAGCCTAGCAGCTCCTGTGCTAAGGAGGGGATTTCCAAGGGATGCCATCAGGGCTGAAGATAAACCCCATTAGTGTCTGTACCTTGGTAAGCCTGCTTGCCTGTTTGGGTTTGGCTGGTGCCATGAAGGGGCTTGAATGAGCACAAATAACCTGTTACTCTTCCTCCTTTCTGTCTTCTCCTGTAATTGCAGCTTTTGTTACTATAAAACCACTCAAATATAAACTGGGAAGGACAAAGAAAAGGCCTTTAATGACCCTGGGACTGAAGAACAGAATTGAACATGCCAAGCTTAGCAAAGCAAGCTCTAAAACCCAGCCCTGGGAGGAGGATGGAACGGTGGCATTATCCTGAAGATGGGCAAATGGAGAGATGCCCCTGCAGTCAGCACTCAAAGGACCTTCCTCCTCTCAAGTTTGGGGTTCCCAGAGCTGAACCCCTTTGTTTTCTGAGTGCTTCCCCACATAGAGAGCTCCCCCAAGGTGCCAAGCCTACGATCTGCATTTCAAGTCATCCTCCTGCTCTGCGGAGTGTTAAACTGCTGTAAACCCACTGTGCCACCTCTGCTTCTGCCACCTGCATGGGACAAGGGTCTGACCTCGGCTCCCCAGCTGTAAAACACTCGGCAGGAGCCCAGCAGAGCCGGCTGCGGGGTGCCAGGCAAGCAGGGGACAGCAGGGGGAAGTATCAGGCCAGGCATGAGAATAACCAAGAGAAGATTCCCTGCCCCTGTGCTGCTAAGAGATAATCACCAAGGTCCCTCTGGGTCTCCCACCCCCGTCTTCCACTGTGGGAGGTTGTGGACCCTGAAAGTAATTGTGAGCAAGGAAGGAAGTGGTTTGACAGGCAACCCTCTGTGCCCTGCTCAGCTGCACAGCTGTGCACATCTGTGGGCTCTTGAAAGGAGAGTTGCTAGAGGGACAGGGAAGAGGCTTTGCCCCTTGGGTGTAGTTTTGATGGCTACTGATTTCGTTCCCACCACTCCAGTCTAAAGGAGAAAGATAGTGATGCCACATGAATCCCTGGAAGGGGATGCAGCTCTCACCCTCCCAAGGCATGGATGCTCTCAACCACCAGAGGTTCTGAAGAACACATCTGGAATCACTTACAGCATCATCTGGAAGCTGTCATGAGCCACAATGAGACACAGTTGTTTAATTACTCCAAGTCCATATCCTTTGCCACTGTGAAGCTGTCAGTGGCCATTCAACCTCCTGGGCACAGATCCCAGCACACCATCCCTGCATGCTCCTCATCACATGGGACACTGCAGTGGTGTGAGAATCACAGAATCACAGGGGTTGGAAGGGACCTCCAGAGCTCATGGAGTCCAACCCCCTGCCAAAGCAGGGTCCCTAGGACAGGGCACACAGGGCGGTGTCCAGACAGGGCTGGAATCTCTCCAGAGAAGGAGACTCCACACCCCCTGGGCAGCCTGTCCCAGGGCTCCCTCACCCTCACTGGGAAGAAGTTCTTCCCCACATTGGTGGGGAACTCCCTGTGCTCCAACTTGAGCCCATCACCCCCTGTCCTGTCCCCACAGACACTGAGCAGAGGCTGCCCATGTCCCCCTGTGTCCCACCCTTCAGATCTTTATACCCATTGATCAGATCCCCTCTCAGGCTGCTTCTCTCCAGGCTGAACAGCCCCAGCTCCCTCAGCCTTTCCTCACAGGGGAGATGCTCCAGGCCCTTCATCCCCTTTGTAGCCACCTCTGGACTCTCTCCAGGAGATCCCTGGCTGGTTTATCCCAGGGAGCCCAGAACTGGACACAATGCTCCAGGTGGGGCCTGACCAGGGCAGAGCAGAGGGGGAGGATCCCCTCCTGTCACCTGCTGCCCACACTCCTCTTGCTGCCCCCAGGATCCCATTGTCCTTCTTGGCCCCGGGGCACACTGCTGGCTCATGGCCACCCTGTCACCCACCAGCAACCCCAGGTCCTTCTCCACAGAGCTCCTCTCCAGCAGGTCACCCCCAGCCTGTCCTGATTCCAGCAGTTATTCCTTCCCAGGTGCCAGACTCTCCACTTGCTTCTGTTAAACCCCATCTGGTCTCTCCCTGCCCAGCTCTCCAGCCTGTCCAGGTCTCTCTGGATGGCACCACAGTGTCCTGTGTGTCAGCCACCCTTCCTGGCTCTGTATCATCAGGTACTTACTGGGGGGGGACACACTATTCCCTCATCAAGGTTGTTGATAAAGATATTAAACAGGACTGGACCCAACACAGAGCCCTGGGGAAGCATCGGGTTTATCTCCAGCCCTGCCCTGACGGCATCCAGCACAAGCAAACACCTCTGGGAAGTTCACTGTTACAGCATCAATTTGTTCTTTCATGAGTTTGTCAAGAAATCTATTTGCAGCAGCTGTATGGTTGACATGATCTGACCTATGCTGGAAGAGGAGTGTGAAAGCACCCAGGACTGACTTCTACCCTCAATGCCTCATCCTCTCTTGCTGATACAGAATAGATGGGCTTTGGGTGAAGAATGCTCCTTTTCTGTTTCCCTATCTCCCATCTTTGCATGCTCGTGGGCATGGAAGAGTTAAGCAGACTGTACTGTGCATTTTCCTCATAGCACAGAGGGAGAGAAGCTAAGGATTCCTGCTTATTATCCCAGCACTGAACTTCCTCTGGATCTTCCCTTTCCGCCTCCAGCAATGCCTCTGAGGTCAGTGTCTTGACCCCAGGATGCAAGGGATTAGAGCTGGAGGGAGGCCTGTGCTCAGCCAACTGCTTCAGAGTGGGATGGTGCTCCCTGAGGCAATGGGGAATGGAGAAATGGGAGGGAAAACATGGGATGAAAAGGAGAGAAGCCAAACAGGAATGTTGAGGAGTTCTGGGGCAAGGAGGAAATGTGGAAATACACTGGGCACAAAGGGATAGAGGGCACAAACACAGCAGTGGCTGTGGGGGCACAAGGGAGATGTATAGGAAAGGTGAAGGAATGATAGAAGAAGGCATTAAAACAGGCCCAAATTCCACAGGATACATCTAAGCTCAGGCTGCAATAAACAGCCAGATGGCTGCATATCCCAGAGCCACGCTGCTGGGAAAGGAAATGGAGAGGGAAAGAGGGGGAGAGCAGGGTCACTTACACACGACTCCTCCATTCCCAGTGAAAGAGGAAAAGGAAATGGAGATTAAGAGAGGTCTTCACAGCCCCCAGCACTGGCTGAGCCAGAACAGGCACAGAAGGCAGAAGCAGCCAAGGAATGTCTTTGAACCTCTTGTGCTCACATATTTTTCTTGCCCCCTTCCCTTCTTATTCTCTCACAGCCTCTCAGCCCCCCCTCTTTTCCTACTCTGTTTCTGACAGTCTCTCTGCATTTTTTTCAGAGCCCAGGACTGTTTATCCCACTCTAAGTCACGTGTCCCAGGCTCACCTCCTCTTTCTTTTGGTGCTCAGGAGCAGAGTCCTTTGTGGTTTATGGTAAAACGAAGGAGGAGCGGCCAGACAAACATTTCCTCTTACAAAAAGCACTCCCTGGCATCCCCAGAGGCCCACAGGATCCACCAGATGGATAGTCCCTGTGAAAGAGAGGAAAATCACTCTACTAATAATGTCACAACAGGCTGGAGCACTCACACCTCAACAGTTGTGGAAAATTCTGTGAGCTGAGGAAGGCATCAATGAGCTCAAAACCTGAACATCATCTTATAGTCCTTGATGCTCTCAGCACTCATTCCAGGACCTTGAATCGAGTTGTCTACACTTGCTGTGTCATAGAATCATAGAATCATAGGATGGTTGGAAGGGACCCCAAGGATCACAGAGCTCCAACCCCCTGCCACAGGCAGGGTCACCAACCTCCAGGCCTGGAGCTACACAAGGTTGCCCAGGGCCCCACCTGTGAGTCTGTAGCTCTACACAGGACACTCACTTGCTGTTGACATACAGCAAGGATCTTGCCAACTAAAGAGAAAGTAAAAGGACTTAGTTCATGTCCAAACTTTGCTCTCTATATAACACAGCTCCCTTATTTCCCACAGTAACTTCATTCCATGGCAGTCTCCAAGCCTCTGTCAAGTTACAGAGTGCAATGAAATGAAAAGAAGCCTATCCAAACCAAAGCAGGACAGTATTGTGTTTTGCTGGGTGGGTTTTGTGTTTGGGGTTGGGTTTTGTGTTTGAGGTTGGGTTTCTTTTCATTTGTTTGTGTTTTGCCAGCTGGCTGAGGCATCAGGTAGTTCTGATTTTGCCTTTCCTGCTGCTTTCCTTCACCCTGCAGGGTCAGAGCAGTCTGTGAAGGGCTAAGCCATGTGTGAAAAGAGCTCTCCCATCTCTCTTGCCTTCAGTAGCAGCTTGTCTTTGATGTGCCCAAGCCGAAGGGGATAAAAGAATCCATATTCAGTGTGTAACACCTACAGCTCAAACCAGAAAAAGAGCCCAGGAAAAAAGCAAACAACAACAAAACCTTCCAGCTTTGAAATTCATTGATGTTTCTTGCTGCTTAAAATCTTACAGAACTCACTAATACCAGCTGCATTCTCCAGAAACGTTTCTTTAAGCTGCTTTCATGTTTTCAACACAAAATCTTGGAGGTTCTCTACAAATCAAGGTCAATGTTCTTCCCTGTGTCAGAATTGAGGAGACCAAGCTGAGTGGTGTGGTTGATACAACAGAAGGACAGGAGCCATCCAGAGGGATCTTGACAGGCTGGAAAGGTGGGTCTGGGTGAACCTGATGAGGTTCAACACTGCCAAGTGTCAGGTGCTGCACTTGGGCTGGAGGAATCCCAGCCATAGATACAGCCTGGGAGAAGAGCTCCTGGAGAGCAGCCCTGCTGAGAAGGACCTGGGGGTCAGGGTGGGTGAGGAGCTTCCCCTGAGCCAGCAGTGGCTCTGGCAGCTGGGAAGGGTGATGGGATCCTGGGCTCCATCAGCAGAGGGGTGGCAGCAGGGCCAGGGAGGGGATTGTCCCTCTCTGCTCTGCCCTGGGGAGGCCCCAGCTGGAGTCCTGTGTCCAGAGCTGGGGCCCCAGGACAAGAAAGATGTGGGACTGGTGGAGAGGGGTCAGAGGAGCCACGGAGGGGACGCTCGCTGGAAAGGAGCTGCTGTTCCCCTCCATGGGCTCTGCAAAGAGAGGGAATTAGCTGCCCAGCAATGTCCTTGGGATGAGATGTAAGTGAACTGGGACGAAGCGCTGCAAGGATGCAGGGGAAGCCCGGCCAACCCACAGCTCAGGAGTTCTCTTGTACAGGCATTTCAGGGATGCTCTCAGGAGAATCATCCCCTGAGGA
The DNA here is from genome assembly GCF_964237585.1 of Gallinula chloropus. Classification (NCBI taxonomy): domain Eukaryota; kingdom Metazoa; phylum Chordata; class Aves; order Gruiformes; family Rallidae; genus Gallinula; species Gallinula chloropus. The sequence continues at coordinate 6,285,712 of NC_140109.1, read as the reverse complement.
ATGTTGACTCAGGTCCTCCTCCAAGGCCCTTGCCTTTCACTGGCACAGGGTGCCCAGGGAGGTGGTGGCTGCCCCCTCCTTGGAGGTGTCCCAGGCTGGGTTGGATGGGCTTTGAGCAGCCTGGGCTGGGAAGAGGTGTCCCTGCCCATGGCAGGGGTGGCACTGGGTGGGCTCTGAGGCCCAGGGAAGGGGTCCCAGCCCCGGGCTGGGCTGAGGACAAGAAGCATCTGGGTGATGGGCTCAGTGCCACGCTCGGGCTGGGCTGGGCTGTGTGGAGCTGGGAGCTGGGCTCCAGGGGCCTCCCGGGTCCCTCCCAGCTCAGGACATCCCGGGTTCCCATGAGGCTACGATTCATGATGAACACCCCCCAGACACAGTGACGTTCCCCCAGCAACGGGCCACAGTGAGGTGCCCCAGCAACGCTCTGTGACATCTCTTCACCCCAACCAATAGCATCCCCCCGCCACGCCCGGTGACATCACAGGCCTGGGGGGTTAAATTCAGGCACCCAGCATCTCCCAGTCAGTTGGTGCCTTCACTCCAGCCGAGCGGTTGGCGAAGCTTGGAGTGTGGACCAAGCCCTTGTCTCAGTGCTGGGCTTGTGCCCCGGGAACTGGTGGCAGCAGCTGCCAGCGCCCATCCCCAAACACCCGGAAGGCTTCTCCCCAGCCCTGCCTGCTTCAGGCAGCTGGGGCTCCCAGGAGGTCTTCTCGTGCAGCAGAGGTGAGCTCTGGGGGGGGGAACTTCACCCTGGGCAGGTTTCCTTCTGGAGGGACCTGGGTGTCTCTTCCAGCCCTCCCTGGGCCAGGCAGTGACCGTGGCGCCTCTTCCTCTTGCAGCGGGACGCTCGCTGCCACATCCTCGGAGAGGAGAACTCCACTCTCCCCAGCAGGTCTCCCCAGTCCACCCCGGCGTGTGCTGAGCATGGCCACGGATGAAGAGGACCGCTGCCCGATCTGCCTGAACACCCAGGACAACGTGGCGTGCGCCGTGCCGTGCCTGCACCGCTTCTGCCTCACCTGCATCCAGCAGTGGACGGACGTGAAGGCCGAGTGCCCCCTGTGCAGGAAGCCTGTGGCAGTCATCCGGCACTCGCTGCAGGGGGACCAGTTCCAAGAGGTCCTTCCTTCCGGCCCGCAGCCAGGAGAAGAGCCCAGGGAGGAGTCCCCAGAAGACCTGAGTCTGGAGTGGGAGGACGACCTTTCCCCTGAAGAATGGGCAGAGGTTTTCCAGAGGAACCCGCAACTCGGCGAGCGCCTGCGGCCCTGGCTGTGGCAGGAGCTGGAGCGTCTCCTTCAGGGAGACCCCTGGCACGTGTTCGTGCTGCAGAGCATGGTCCTGTACATCCTGCATGTCTTTGGGCTGAACGAAGACACCCTGGCCAGGTGGCTGCAGGACTACCTCCAGAACCACACCGGGCCCTTCGTGCACGACCTGACGGAGTACGTCATTGAAGAGAGCCAGAGGGAAGTCCACCACTACTTGATGCATGGCAGTGGGGTGGAGGACAGCTCAGAGGACTCCCAAGACAGCTGGGAGCTCAGCTCCATGGACAGCACCAGCCAGGCTTCCCTCCCTGTCAGTAGGGAGCTCAGCCCTGTGGCCAGCCAGGCTTCCCTCCCTGTCAGTAGGGAGCTCAGCCCTGTGGTCAGCCGGGCTTCCCTCCCAGTCAGTAGGGAGCTCAGCCCTGTGGCCAGCCGGGCTTCCCTCCCAGTCAGTAGGGAGCTCAGCCCTGTGGCCAGCCAGGCTTCCCTCCCAGTCAGTAGGGAGCTCAGCCCTGTGGCCAGCCAGGCTTCCCTCCCTGTCAGTAGGGAGCTCAGCCCTGTGGCCAGCCAGGCTTCCCTCCCAGTCAGTAGGGAGCTCAGCCCTGTGGCCAGCCAGGCTTCCCTCCCTGTCAGTAGGGAGCTCAGCCCTGTGGCCAGCACCAGCCGGGCTGCCTCCCAAGGTGGGAGTCCAGTGCCCACAGCAGACCTCTTCCACAGTGCTGCTGCAGAGGACACAGACCAACTCCCAGGCCCGTCGACTGCTGCTCTTCAGGGCAGTCCTGGCTGTACCCTCTCCATCCCAACTCCCATCCCAGGGGAGCAAGACCAGGACTGGGAGATGGAGGAGGCTGCGACTGATGCCCTTGCCCCTGGACAGGGCCATGGCTGCTCACGCCAGGGACCCCAGCGCCCTCCCAAGAGGAAGCCCAGCAGCTCTGAGGACTCCGCTCCACCCACCAAGAAGCCACCCCGACAGTGATGCTGGACGGGGGCCGTGGCAGCTGGTGAAAGGAGGGCTGGGAGGACAGCAGGGCCATGTACTGAGCCCCAGGGGATCAGAGGGCTCTGCTCAGTGCTGCAGAACCTACCTCTCCCAGGAAATAAAGATGTGAAAATGAAAGAGCCTGAGGAGCATTAGCAGTGTGGCTGGCATTGTTATCCACAGCTGTGGGTAACTGCTTTCTCCCCCTTCTCCTAGTGCTCAGCCATCTTCCTCCCAGCCTCTCTGGGCCCTAAGGCCTATGGGGCCTGTCGGGCAGGAGGGGGGCTGCAGTGATGAGTGTGACCCCTTGGCCTGGGCCGTGCGAGCTGGGTGGCATCTGGAGCACCTCTGGGAGCCCTCTGGGGTTTGGAGAAGTGCTGTGGTGATGGGCATGATCCATGAGTGGGATTCTGGGATTCCAGGTTGGTTTGAGACCACTGGGGTTCCTCAGAGCCAGTACTGGGACCAGTGCTCTTGAACGTCTTTGTGGGACACATGGACAGTGGGACTGGGTCACCCTCGGCGAGTTGGCTGACAACACCGACCTGTGTGGTGGGTGGGCACGTGGGAGGGCAGAGCAAGGCACAAGGCCAGAGCATTGGACAAGCCAGAGCAGTGGACAAGGCCAGGGAAGTAGACCAGGCCAGAGCTGGCAGTGAGGAGGGAGTGACATGCTACCTTCCAACAGCTCCCTTACTCATTCCCACGAACAGCTGCCTCTTCTCTGCCATCGTCCTCCTCCTCTTCCCGCCCTCCTCAATCATTCTGAAGACAAAAATTGCAAACACTGTTTCTGGGGGCATTTGGGTAACAGGAGCATCTCACTGAGACAGCGTGATTTCACCCCCAACTCCACCAGTTGGGTTCTATTCAGCAAAGGAAAAGACAAGGAGAAAGACACCTCTTCCCATCCACCATACGCCGTCACCGAGAGACGCGCCGGGACCTGCCAGCTCCTCCCTGAGTGGTGAAGCACAGGAGACACCAGCTGGAACAGTCTGGCTGCTCATCCCAACCTGGCAAACCTCAGGGGGTGCATTCAACATGGGACAATGCCAGGCAAGGAGTTCCTTCCTCTTCACAGGGATTTTCTTTGCTGAACTCAAGGAAGCCTCTCCGGGGGCACGGGAGCCCGTGAAGCGCCGGGTCCCACCGATGGGCACGTGAGACTGGGGGCTCAGGTGGAGAGTGGGGATTGCAAGCCTTGCCCTGCCTGGCAGAGATCAGTAACTCTCCCCCACCCCTGCCCAGGGTTTCTGGGGGTGGTGGGTTTGGGGCTGGGGTTGTGTGGGCTTTTAACAAAGCTTCTTAGAGCTGACAGCCCTGTCCTGGGCTGCACCCTGTTGCCTTTCGAGGCGCGGCGACCTGGTTCAGGAACGGCACGGCGACCACCCCCAGGCCTCTCAGGCCATCAGCTCACAGACACCAATGTGGTGGATGGCAAATGGTGTTTATTAGTGGCTGGCACAGTGTTATACAGCCTAGATTTACGATGTCACTTCCATCTGCTTACATCATCGGGTAGCTGCTATTGGTTACCTGAGGAGGGGGTCCTACCTTTCCGTACAGCCCGACATCTTCTGACCACCAGGTCTTAACTACCAACAATTAGGAGAAGCAAATTCCATGAATTGAAAATGCAACTTACAAAAAAGATACAGGAAGCTTATCAATCCCAGTAATACATTGATTGCAGAACTTTCTTCAGTGCGTCTTGGAGTTCCTGGGTCCTCATGCTGTAGATGAGGGGGGTTCACTGCTGGAGGGACAACTGAGTAAAGAAATGCCAATACGAGGTCCACATATAGGGAGGAGATGGAGGGGGGCTTCAGGCTGGCAAACACACCAGTGCTGACAAACAGGGAGGCCACGGCCAGGTGAGGGAGGCAGGTGGAAAAGGCTTTGTGCCGTCCCTGCTGTGAGGGGATCCTCAGCACAGCCCTGAAGATCTGCACATAGGACACCACAATGAACACAAAACACCCAAACCCGAAAGAGACACTGAAAACAATGACCCCAATCTCCCTGAGGTAGGTGTCTGAGGAGAGCATGAGGATCTGGGGGATTTCACAGAAGAACTGGTCAACAGCATTGTCATGGAAAAAGGGGAGGGAAAATGTATTACCCCCAAGCTAATGGGATAGTGGGGAGAACTAATGGGCTTTTGAAAGGGTTTTTAAAAGCTCACAAGCTGTACTGGGCTCCCTGGGATAAAACAGCCAGGGATCTCCTGGAGAGAGTCCAGAGGAGGCTACGAAGGGGATGAAGGGCCTGGAGCATCTCCCCTGGAGGAAAGGCTGAGTGAGCTGGGGCTGCTCAGCCTGGAGAGAAGCAGCCTGAGAGGGGATCTGATCAATGGGTATAAAGATCTGAAGGGTGGGACACAGGGGGACATGGGCAGCCTCTGCTCAGTGTCTGTGGGGACAGGACAGGGGGTGATGGGCTCAAGTTGGAGCACAGGGAGTTCCCCACCAATGTGGGGAAGAACTTCTTCCCAGTGAGGGTGAGGGAGCCCTGGGACAGGCTGCCCAGGGGGTGTGGAGTCTCCTTCTCTGGAGAGATTCCAGCCCCGTCTGTACGCCGCCCTGTGTGCCCTGTCCTAGGGACCCTGCTTTGGCAGGGGTTGGACCCCATGGGCTCTGGGGGGCCCTTCCCACCCCTGTGATTCTGTGTGATGCTGTGATTCTGTGTCTGAATGCAGGGATGGTGCAGGCTCAAGACTAAGGCTGCCCGTGAAGGGCCACAATTCATTCTGCTGCTGCTGGGTACCACGTGCAGTGAAGTCCTGAAATGACCATCAGTCCCAGTCCCTGCAGACACTTCATGGCTTTACACTCTGGTCCATATCAGCACCTGCCTGTGCTGATCACAGGGGTGGATCAGAGGGCTGGAGCAGCTCCCCTACAGAGAGAGGCTGAGGGAGCTGGGCTGGCTCAGCCTGGAGAAGAGAAGGCTGTGGGGGGACCTCATTGCAGCCTCCCAGTCCCTGAAGGGAGCAGAGGAACAGGAGGGGAATCAGCTTGTTCAAGGGCAGAGACTGGCAGGACAAGGGGGCTGGAGTGAAGCTGGAGGAAGGAAGGGTGAGAGGAGAGATTAGGGGGAAGTTCTTTGCAGAGAGAGTGATCTTAGGCATCTTTGGCTCGGCACAGATTCCAAAGAGCTTTCTTTGTGTCTTCTTCCTTCCATTTTCAGAACCACCACACAAACTCATAGATAAGTGGGCTTGTCTCCAGAATGGAAACAAATACCCAAGATCCAGGTATTGACCCAAGCCTTACAATGGACTTTGTGCTTATTCAAGTAAGCAACAAGAGGACACAAGTCTCTCCCTCCTCACTCACCAGTAAATCTTTCTTCTCAGTACAAAAAGGAGTAAGTGTGGCAAGGAGCAGCAAAGGGAAGAGAGATGTCTCTTAAATGAGTAAAGAAACTGCAGTAATCGAACAGCTTTTTAAATTACTATTATTATTTTTAACATGCCAAGTTCTTAAGTTTTGAGAACTGATGAAATCTCTCTCCAGACATAGCACTGCTTCCTGAGTGCCAGGATAAATACTGGAGCTTAGGCAGCCTGATTCTCAACACAGATACATTGTCCATGCCCACAGATGCTGCTGATCCAGAAAATATTTAGGAAGAAGCCCCAAAAGGAGTGGGTGGCTCTGAAGGTAACGGAACTACAACTGCTGTCCAAAGGCAGATGGATGCAGTTCCACAACCATGGCTTAAAAATCATGAAATTGGAGCCTGAACCTCAATATTCCTGGGAGATCTTCCATTCCTCACTGATTTTACTGAAAGCGGCGGAACCTCCACCCACACAATCCCCTCCTCCCGTTCCTATAACCTGCTGCATTGCTAGCTCTTCTGTGCTCCAAAGGAAAGGGAGATGGCACCACTCCCACAAGCCAGATTTGGCACTGTGCATCACTACCCCAGTACATACTTGGATTCTGGCTCAAAACCTGAAATACACCATGGATCCAACTAGACTTTAACCACAGAATCACAAGATGGTCTGGGTTGGAAGGGACCCCAAGGACCAGAGAGTTTCAACCCCCCTGCCACAGGCAGGGACACCAACCTCCATGCCTGGCGCTACACAAGGTTGCCCAGGGCCCCAGCCAACCAGGTTGCCCAAGTGGGGCCTGAGCAAAGGCTCTGGTGTGAAACACGCTGCTGCACAGCTTGGCCTCACAAGGTCTGTGTCTCAGCCTGCCGAAGCTCCTGGTTCCACAGAGACGAGAGCTCTGTGAGGTCACCAGCAGTCACAATCACCCTGTGACATCACTTCCCATGGGCACCCATAGTCACCAGCAGTTCCCAGTGCCCACAGCACACAAGACTCTGGAGTCCTGTGAGAGAGCAGCTGAGCCAGAGTTCTCCCGGCGCCACACCGGATTGAGACCGGCCAGCAGCCAAAGAGACACTGGGCCTACTAGAGGAAGCCCGGCCTGAGAGTCCTGCGTACGCCACCCAGCAGATCCCAACAGCAAGTCCCAACAGCAAGTCCCACCAGCAGCTGTCAAGAGACTGTAAAGACCAGCAGCAGCCATGGGGGCATCCAGGAGAGAGGAGGAGGTGGCACTGGCGGCTGCCAGTAACCACCAGCCAGGGGACCTGTGCCCCATCTGCATAGAGCCCCTGCAAGACCCAGCTGCTGTGGTCCCATGCGGGCATGGCTTCTGCCAGGCCTGCATCCAGCACTGGGCTGCCACTGCTGCCGCTGCCACCTGCCCACTCTGCCGCCGGCCCATTCGAGCCATCCGCCGCCTGCTGCAAAGGCCTGGCAACCCCCGGCTGGCCCAGCGGCGCCGCGGCCTCAATCCCCGTGCGAGGCCGCGGGGGCAGCAGGAGCAGCAGCCACAGCAGCAGCAGCGTCCCAGACGTCCCCGGCGCCGCAGACACTCTGAGCAGGCTGGGGAGGACGACAGCCCTGTGCCCCGCCAGCGCCTCAGGAGCCTGTCCGCGGAGTGGGACAGCGATGGGCGCCGCAGACTGCGCACCCCGCCAGTGCCCAGAGAAGATCCGTCCTGGCTGCGAAGGCTGCGGGAAGAAGCGCTGGGCTCAGGCGACCACGCAGGCCGCTAGTGCTCAGTGTTTCTCTGTAGATAAAATACATTTGTTTGTTTGTTTGTTCGTTTACGAGAGGGGTCAGGCCTGATTTCTTCCCTGGAGCAGATGGGAACTGGTGCTGGGAACTGGGGGAGAGGGAGGGCTAAGGCTGTGGGCACTTGGAGAGAGTGGGAGACGGCTGAACACTGGCAGAGGGGGAGTAATTTCCCTGCTGGAAGGGAAGGAGAAGCAGGGCTGTGGTCAGAAACCCCATTCTCTTACACTGTCAAGCCATGCCGGCCGTGCAGATTTCCTTCAAATGCAATGAGTGGGTCCATCCAAATGAGCACGTGTCTGAGCAAAGCATGGACGAGGCTACAGGTAAGGGTCAATGTGTCCTTTGGAAGGTGTATCCCAATGCTGCGTTTATTAACAGTCTATAAAGCAGAGCAAAGAGCAGGGGTTGGGGTTTGGAGAGACACAGTTGTCTGGCTTTGCAGGTAGTTGCAGGCTTTTGCCCAGCTGAAGGAGCCGGCACGGTGCTGTCCTGAGTACAGTGCATTGGGCGAAGCTCATTGCTGGGCTCCCGTGGCAGCTCCCGGCTGGCCTGGTGTGTTGGTAAAGCCTGAACACACCCGCTCGGGATGCAGCATGGATACACATCACAGCTCGGGATGCTGGCACAACCACCACCAACAGCAGGGACTGCCCAAGTGGGGCCTGAGCAAAGGCTCTGGTGTGAAACACGCTGCTGCACAGCTTGGCCTCACAAGGTCTGTGTCTCAGCCTGCCGAAGCTCCTGGTTCCACAGAGACGAGAGCTCTGTGAGGTCACCAGCAGTCACAATCACCCTGTGACATCACTTCCCATGGGCACCCATAGTCACCAGCGGTTCCCAGTGCCCACAGCACACAAGACTCTGGAGTCCTGTGAGAGAGCAGCTGAGCCAGAGTTCTCCCGGCGCCACACCGGATTGAGACCGGCCAGCAGCCAAAGAGACACTGGGCCTACTAGAGGAAGCCCGGCCTGAGAGTCCTGCGTACGCCACCCAGCAGATCCCAACAGCAAGTCCCGACAGCAAGTCCCACCAGCAGCTGTCAAGAGACTGTAAAGACCAGCAGCAGCCATGGGGGCATCCAGGAGAGAGGAGGAGGTGGCACTGGCGGCTGCCAGTAACCACCAGCCAGGGGACCTGTGCCCCATCTGCATAGAGCCCCTGCAAGACCCAGCTGCTGTGGTCCCATGCGGGCATGGCTTCTGCCAGGCCTGCATCCAGCACTGGGCTGCCACTGCTGCCTCTGCCACCTGCCCACTCTGCCGCCGGCCCATTCGAACCATCCGCCGCCTGCTGCAAAGGCCTGGCAACCCCCGGCTGGCCCAGCGGCGCCGCGGCCTCAATCCCCGTGCGAGGCCGCGGGGGCAGCAGGAGCAGCAGCCACAGCAGCAGCAGCGTCCCAGACGTCCCCGGCGCCGCAGACATTCTGAGCAGGCTGGGGAGGACGACAGCCCTGTGCCCCGCCAGCGCCTCAGGAGCCTGTCCGCGGAGTGGGACAGCGATGGGCGCCGCAGACTGCGCACCCCGCCAGTGCCCAGAGAAGATCCGTCCTGGCTGCGAAGGCTGCGGGAAGAAGCGCTGGGCTCAGGCGACCACGCAGGCCGCTAGTGCTCAGTGTTTCTCAGTAGATAAAATAAACTTGTTTGTTTGTTTGTTTGTTTATGAGAGGACTCAGGCCTGATTTCTTCCCTGGAGCAGATGGGAACTGGTGCTGGGAACTGTGGGAGAGGGAGGGCTAAGACTGTGGGCACTTGGAGAGAGTGGATGACGGCTGAACACTGGCAGAGGGGGAGGAATGTCCCCACTGGAAGTGGAGGAGAGGCAGGGCTGTGGTCAGAAACCCCATTCTCTTACACTGTCAAGCCATGCCAGCTGTGCAGATTTCCTTCAAGTGCAATGGCGACTGGGTCCATCCAAATGAGCACATGTCTGAGGAAAGCAAGAACGAGGCTACAGGTAAGGGTCAATGTGTCCTTTGGAAGGTGTATCCCAATGCTGCGTTTATTAACAGTCTATAAGCAGAGCAAAGAACGGGATGAGGTTTGGAGAGACACAGTTGTCTGGCTTTGCAGGTAGTTGCAGGCTTTTGTCCAGCTGAAGGAGCCGGCACGGTGCTGCCCTGAGTACAGTGCATTGGGCAAAGCTCATTGCTGGGCTCCCGTGGCAGATCCCGGCTGGCCTGGTGTGTTGGTAAAGCCTGAACACACCTGCTCGGGATGCAGCACGGATACACATCACAGCTCGGGATGCTGGCACAATCACCACCGACAGCAGGGACTGCCCAAGTGGGGCCTGAGCAAAGGCTCTGGCGTGAAGCACGCTGCTGCACAGCTTGGCCTTACAAGGTCTCTCAGCCTGCCGAAGCTCCTGGTTCCACAGAGACGAGAGCTCTGTGAGGTCACCAGCAGTCACAATCACCCTGTGACATCACTTCCCATGGGCACCCATAGTCACCAGCAGTTCCCAGTGCCCACAGCACACAAGACTCTGGAGTCCTGTGAGAGAGCAGCTGAGCCAGAGTTCTCCCGGTGCCACACCGGATTGAGACTGGCCAGCAGCCAAAGAGACACTGGGCCTACTAGAGGAAGCCCGGCCTGTGAGTCCTGCGTACGCCACCCAGCAGATCCCAACAGCAAGTCCCGACAGCAAGTCCCACCAGCAGCTGTCAAGAGACTTAAGGACCAGCAGCAGCCATGGAGGCATCTGGAAGAGTGGAGGAGGTGGCACTGGCGGCTGCCAGGAACAACCAGCCAGGGGACCTGTGCCCCATCTGCATAGAGCCCCTGCAAGACCCAGCTGCTGTGGTGCCATGCGGGCATGGCTTCTGCCAGGCCTGCATCCAGCACTGGGCTGCCACTGCTGCCTCTGCCACCTGCCCACTCTGCCGCCGGCCCATTCGAGCCATCCGCCGCCTGCTGCAAAGGCCTGGCAACCCCCGGCTGGCCCAGCGGCGCCGCGGCCTCAATCCCCGTGCGAGGCCGCGGGGGCAGCAGCCACAGCAGCAGCAGCGTCCCAGACGTCCCCGGCGCCGCAGGCATTCTGAGCAGGCTGGGGAGGACGACAGCCCTGTGCCCCGCCAGCGCCTCAGGAGCCTGTCCGCGGAGTGGGACAGCGATGGGCGCCGCAGACTGCGCACCCCGCCAGTGCCCAGAGAAGATCCGTCCTGGCTGCGAAGGCTGCGGGAAGAAGCGCTGGGCTCAGGCGACCACGCAGGCCGCTAGTGCTCAGTGTTTCTCTGTAGATAAAATAAACTTGTTTGTTTGTTTGTTTGTTTGTTTGTTTATGAGAGGGGTCAGGCCTGATTTCTTCCCTGAGCAGATGGGAACTGGTGCTGGGAACTGGGGGAGAGGGAGGGCTAAGGCTGTGGGCACCTGGGGAGAGGGGGTGACAGCTCAACACTGGCAGAGGGAGAGGAATGTCCCTGCTGGAAGTGGAGGAGAGGCAGGGCTGTGGGCAGCCCTGAGACGTGGGTGAGAGGCAGCAGAAATGTTGTGGACCTCGGGAATCCTCCCATTCCCCAGCACAATATGTTGTCATCTTGCTGCCCACTGAACGTGCCCGTCGGTCATGTAGGGAGCCTGGGACAGCCACGCTCTCCACAAAAGCAGCTGAGGTCGGCATCAGGGTTCCTGTCACAACAGAAGGCTGTGTCCTGAGGGAGATGAGAAAGGTCTTGCTCATGAGTTGGTGGGGCTCATCGAGAGCTAGGATGGAAGGGGGAAGGAGTTGATGTGACCAGGCTCACTAGAGATGAGCCTCGGGGTGGCATGTCAGTGTGGAGCTGAAATCCAAAGCCCATCTCAAGTGCATCTACACCCCTGTACACAGCATGGGCAAGAGCCAGGAGGAGCTGGAAGCCCTTGTGCGAGCAGAATTGCTGTAACTTAGTTGCCATCTGTTGCAGTTTTGTGTAGCTGTGCTGCTGAGATGGCTTTTGCAAGCAGCAGCTACAGCTCACTGGAGCCCCAGACAGTAAAAATCAGCCAAAGGCTAAAGTTGCTGCTGACCAGGGTCGAGCCAATCGGAGATGGATTCACAGCGCCTCTGGGAATCACACAGAGGAGAAAAAACCCAAACTGCTGGCTTTGCCACCAGAGAGGGGAGTGAGGAGATGTAACAAGCAGCGCAGACACCAAGGCCAGGCCCGAAGGAGGGAGGCAGGGGGAAGAATGTGGAAAGAGAGTTTCCCCAGCAGCTCCTGGTGAAGACCATGGTGGAGCGGGTGTCCCCTCGCAGCCCATGGATGAGGATGGGGAGCAGAGACATCTACGGCCTGTGCAGAGGTTGATCCCCGCCTCAGCAGGTTTGCTGGGGCACTTGTGACTCTGCGGGGAACCAGGCCGGGGGAGTCTGGGCCAGAAGGTCAGCACCCTGTGGAAGGGAGTCCTGCTGAGAGGCCTGTGGTGAGGAGACGACTCCCTGATAAAGAGGCCTCACGCTGAAGAAGTTGGTGGATATGACTGTCCCCTGGGCAGGACCCCACAGGGACCCCACAGTGCCACAATGAAGTGTGAGAGTGTGTGTGGAATGCCCCCCCCCAGCTGAGAGGGAAGACAACTCATGCGGAACTGACTGAAAACGCCCACTCCCCACTCCCTGCCCCTCCCTGTGCTGCGATGGGGGGAAGAAGGGAGCGAATCTGTGATTAAAGTCAAGAGTGTGAAGAGGCGAGGGGTGGGGGGCAGTAGAAGTGTTAAGATCTGGGGCAGGAAAGCAGTTTCTGAGGAACCCCCGGAACCCCACTGCCCGTTCCCTGCCCCTCCCGGCGCCATCTTGTGGGGGGAAGAAGGGAGTAAAATCGTTTGATGAGACGGGAAGGGGTGAAGGGGAAGGTGCTTTAAGACCTGGCGGCCTCTCAGTCTCTCGTTCCGGTTCACTGGGTGTTGTACTTGTAGTGTAATAAATCACTTCTCTGTCTTTTAGTCTGTGCTGAGTCTGTTTTGCCCATTGCACTAATTGGAGGGTGACCCCTCTGTCCTTACCTCCAGTCCTAAGCCTCCCAATGTATATTTTCTCCCCTTTTCCACTGAAAGGAGGAGTGAGCGAGCAGCTTGCTGGGCATTTGGCCTCTAGCCAGGGGCCAAACCACCACAGCCACCAACCTCCAGGCCTGGAGCTACACAAGGCTGCCCAGGGCCCCATCCAACCTGGCCTTCAACACCCCCAGGGACGGGGCACCCACCCCCTCTCTGGGCAGCGTGTTCCAGCCCCTCACCACTCTCTCTGCAAAGAACTTCCCCCTAATCTCTCCTCTCACCCTTCCCTCCTCCAGCTTCACTCCAGCCCCCTTGTCCTGCCAGTCTCTGCCCTTGATCAAGTTGATTCCCCTCCTGTTCCTCTGCTCCCTTCAGGGACTGGGAGGCTGCAATGAGGTCCCCCCACAGCCTTCTCTTCTCCAGGCTGACCCAGCCCAGCTCCCTCAGCCTCTCTCCGTAGGGGAGCTGCTCCAGCCCTCTGATCCCCTCCGTGGCTCCTCTGACCCCTCTCCACCAGTCCCACATCTTTCTTGTCCTGGGGCCCCAGCTCTGGACACAGGACTCCAGCTGGGGCCTCCCCAGGGCAGAGCAGAGAGGGACAATCCCCTCCCTGGCCCTGCTGCCACCCCTCTGCTGATGGAGCCCAGGATCCCATCGCCCTTCCCAGCTGCCAGAGCCACTGCTGGCTCAGGGGAAGTTCCTCACCCCCCCTGACACCCAGGTCCTTCTCAGCAGGGCTGCTCTCCAGGAGCTCTTCTCCCAGGCTGTATCTATGGCTGGGATTCCTCCAGCCCAAGTGCAGCACCTGACACTTGGCAGTGTTGAACCTCATCAGGTTCACCCAGACCCACCTTTCCAGCCTGGCAATAAAAGCATTAACCCCAGTCTGGCTCCTTATGGCCCCGCATCACAGCAACAGCAGCAGCAAAGAACTGTGACTTCTGGAGAACTCCCCAGCTGTAACCTCAGCTGTACAGGGAACCGCTGCTTTACAGCTCTAGCGTGCTCCATACACTGATTCCTCCTGAATAGGAAACTAATGAGCAGCAGAAAATGTGCTGTTAATTAAATCTTCTACAATGCCAAACCTTCTACATGCTTCAGGCTCAAGTCAGCAGTTCTGCAGGGCTCGGTTTAGGCTGCAAAGCAGCCCACAGCCCCTGGCAGCAGCGTTCATCTAGTTAGAAAGATGTTCAGCCAGTATTTAAGCCGCTGGTAAGAGGCATCCACATCTTGTTTCAATTTATCAGACAGCCTGCTCCTGCTAAGAAACATTTGACATGGCAGAGCTCTGTCAAACAGCTCAGAGGTTGTGGTTTCTGTCAAGAGGACCCAAGCCCATGTTAAAAACATACAAGGAGCAGCCTAGCTCGGTGTGAAGTCAAAGAAAAGGCAGCTCAACAAAAGATGCCTGCTGTGCTGCATGGAAACTGCCCCTGAGATCTTAAGTCAGAACAGAAGTGATAGAGCCCAGGGTCTGGCTTAGGAAGAGGATGTGTGCTGCTTGCACGTGGAGAAGCACTGTCCGTGTTCAACTGCTCAGGTCTGTTGTTTGGTAGATTAAAACCAAAAGAAACCAAACCACAAGCCAGGCTGGAGGAGAAGAATTGTTCTGTTCCACACAGCTGAAGTTTGTGTGAAGGCAGAAATGGAAACTGAAAACAAACCCCATCCAAAGCAAAAATGGATTCTCTTGCTCTTAGGGCAGGTGGGATGAAGGAGCCCGTGAAACCTAGAGAGAAATGGGAGGAACATACAAACAGGAGGGGAGATAATGGCAGGACAAGGGGGCTGGAGTGAAGCTGGAGGAGGGAAGGGTGAGAGGAGAGATTAGGGGGAAGTTCTTTGCAGAGAGAGTGGTGAGGGGCTGGAAGGGGCTGCCCAGAGAGGGGGTGGGTGCCCCATCCCTGGGGGTGTTCAAGGCCAGGTTGGCTGGGGCCCTGGGCAACCTTGTGTAGCTCCAGGCCTGGAGGTTGGTGTCCCTGCCTGTGGCAGGGGGGTTGGAGCTGTGTGACCCTTGAGGTCCCTTCTAACCCAGACCAGTCTGGGATTCTATGATTATATAAGGGAAGATGGGAGAAATCACAGCATCCCAGTCAGATCTCCCAGACTTCTGGTGGTCCAAACATTAAGCACAGCACCAGAATCTACTTGTCACCGCCAAGTTTCTCAGCATCCTCAGATAAAATAACTTCACACACTTATAAATTACCTTTTTATGTGAAATCTGTGAGGTGAGAAGCTCCTTATTTTATATAAAGCACCTAATGTGCTGAAGAAGCAAGTGATGGGCAGCTGTCAGCACACACTACTATTACACTGGGTGCATTCTTTACTTAGAGACCTAACGAGATAATTATAGCTTTAAAAATGAAAAACCTAAAAGAACTCGAGGAACTCCAGGCAGCTAACAGTTTCTGCAGCATTTGTTCCTCACCACAATTAAAAAAAGGTTTCTTTGAGAATTCATGGATTAAATATACAGGAGACTGAATATTAAATTAAGAACAGAGCATGGGACATTCTTCTCTCAGTTTGGTGGTTGGTACAGAAAACTTGCCTTGCAAGGAACGCTCTTGTTTAATGGCTTGATAAATTGGATTCCCTTCATGCTGTTTGCTCTTGCCTTCCTTAATCTCTCCTAATCATAATAATGATTTTTTTTGTCTGCAGTACATCTGACCTACTTCCACATTCTCCCTACCCTGCTGTTCTTTTCTGTGTTCTCCATGAAGTATCTGTATCCCACCCACCACCACCACTTTGTCCATGGAAAATTCTCAGTGAAATTTTCTATCTTTTAAAAATCTAAGTTAGATCCTTGGGTGAATCAGGACTTGTTTTGATTCTCACCACCCAGTGAATGCTGGAAACCTCATGGTAGGGTTCTCTCCCTTTTTACCCTGTATCAGTTCTGAGGTACAGTTGGTCTACGTGGAATTTGTTGAAGCATTTGAGCCACGAGGCTCTGACAGAGACCTGGAAAATGCAAGCAGCAGAATGCAACTTTTAAGCAATCCAGCAAAAATAAACTACAATTTGGTGATTAAAAAAATAGAAAAAGATCAAAGCATCTTCAACAGAGAGGAGGGGAAGAAAATAACTGGCTTGAAATAGGGGCAGGTGCATCATGCCAGACAATTTAAACAGCATCCATCCTGAACTCTGCCTGAAGCAGAAGGATAGCCCAGGGATTAGGGGTTTAATAGAGAATTTAGAATTAGGGATTACAGCCCCTGCTCCACTACAGCCAGTCAATAAGCTTTGGCCATAAACAAAACAGGGTTAAAATTTTTTCTCCTCTCTCAGGAATATTAAGAGACCAACAACACTGAATATTGACAGGCTGTTGAGTCTAAATACAATCTGAAAGAATTAATTCTTGGATGTGATCTTGGACTCCTAGCATGGGAGCTTCACAGGCATTTAACCTGAAGGCCATGATCCCTCTGCCCGGTACCTGTGTGCTCCTGGAAGCATTCTAATTCATAATACACTTACTAACCTAGAAGTATCCTGGGTGGCTGTGGGTTTGCACAGACCTACACAGTCCCTGATCTGAGGAGGGCAATACTTTAACTCATGTGTAAACTCTGGTATAGAATGGTCTGGGTTGGAAGGGACCCAGAGACAGAGACAGAGCTCCAACCCCCTGCCACAGGCAGGGACACCAACCTCCAGGCCTGGAGCTACACAAGGTTGCCCAGGGCCCCAGCCAACCTGGCCTTGAACATCCCCAGGGATGGGGCACCCACCCCCTCTCTGGGCAGCCCCTTCCAGCCCCTCACCACTCTCTCTGCAAAGAACTTCCCCCTAATCTCTCCTCTCCCCCTTCCCTCCTTCAGCTTCACTCCATCCCCCTTGTCCTGCCAGTCTCTGCCCTTGAACAAGCTGATTCCCCTCCTGTTCCTCTGCTCCCTTCAGGGACTGGGAGGCTGCAATGAGGTCCCCCCACAGCCTTCTCTTCTCCAGGCTGACCCAGCCCAGCTCCCTCAGCCTCTCTCTGTAGGGGAGCTGCTCCAGCCCTCTGATCAACCCTGTGATCAGCACAGGCAGGTGCTGATGTGGACCAGAGTGTCACGGCGCAGGGGAGCCGAAATCCAGACAAGGGGAATCAAAGTGTGCTGTGTCTGATGCTTTTTCAGGTCCTACCTCTTGACACAGCATGTTGCAGTGAGGTGGGAGAGGGAGGGTGGCTAAAGCAAGCCAGCAGTGACAGAGTAACACTGAAGACCTCAGGACTGCTACTATTTCTGCTCAGACCTTAATTATTTTCCATTTTTTACCAACTCTGCTCTCCCCTGGAGATCAGGAGAGGTAATAGAAAAGCAGCTTTTGCATCAAGAAAGTAATTTCTTTCCTCATTTCTGGCACAGTCTGCTAGGAAACCTCCACAGAGGTCATGCCTGTGGATTCTCATTACAGAGTCACTTTGTTCTATCTGAGCCACACTCCAGTTTTCACTTGATGTTTTGAGTGACTAAGTTAAGTTGAGCTTTCTATATCTGCCCTGGGAACAGGGCTGGCTGGACATGCTGGGCTTGGAGCTACTCACCTGGCTGGGTTAGGCAGGAGCCAGGTGACTGCACACATGAACTGCACTGTTGCCATAGCTTGTGCTGCGACTACAAAGCAGCAAAGCAAAATCAGGTTAAGTGGAAATCCAGTGTGGATTCCCACTGGGCACAGCACAGTAATTCAGCTTTGGAACTGGTCTGCATGGTGCAACTGATACTGGAAGTTTTGGGAAGAGCAGTACAGAATCCTTGACAAGCACTGAAAAACAAATAGTAATCAATAATCCTAATTTCCCTTGTGTCTGTCAATGCTGCTTAAATAATTGCTTCAGCAGCAGTATTCCTGATTTGCTGCAGCATGGGGGAAGAGGAGAACCTGGGCCCACGTTCAGGGAACAGAATGTTTAGAGCCAAGCAAGCAAAGACAAAAGGACAACAGGAATCAAAGAGTGTTGTATCAGAGCCAAGACCACAAAGCAGTCAGAAAACCAGTCTCAGAAGTAAATTGCAATAAATAGCAGGTACTGCAGTACAGAGAGAGCTGAGAAACAAAGGTATTTCCTGTGCAATAAACCAAGTAGCATGAGGGAAGAGAAGAACTAAATTTAAAGGGACAGCCAGCCTCTCACTGTGCTTCCTGCTGCTTTTAACACTTTGGTGACAAATCAGCGAGGCACCTGAATATTGCAGCGTCCAGGGGGAAGGTGTCTCACTTCCCCAAGAACCTCTGCAGTTATATTTTACAGGTGCCAAGCCAAAGCACAATGAGGATATGTGACCAAAGTCAGACAGTTTGTCACCTGGCAATGCAAGAGCTGAATCTGAACCTCCCCCAGTTCAGACCAATGCTGGGCTCCCTTTTAACACACAGACACACAGAGACACCCAACACCCCTCCCCTTTGTAAGAAAGGATGGGAAACTGGACTCAAACTGACTTCAGTTTATTTAAACCCCAGTGAATCAGCTCCTGATGAGAAAGTGCAGAATCATGCAGATCTGATGGTTCAAATCTCAGGGGAATGCTGAAACACATCCATTTCTTCCCTCCTTTTTGCCTGCATGAAGTGGATGTGCTGGGTGCCATTCCTGGTGTTAACAGCACAAACCCCACCATGCTAACTAAGCATTTGCATCTTGTCAGATAATTTACAGAGTCCAGAGAGGTTCTTCATCCAAGAGCTGTTCTTCTCCTTGCCCTGTGTCTTCAGTGGGTTAATTACAGGGCTCATTCTGGCTGGTTATCTTGCACTTGTCAGAAGAACTGTGCGAAGCTCCCCTAGAAATGAGAAAAGAAAGACTCCTAGAATAAGGAGGTTTAAAGGAAAAAAACCAACCCAAAAGCAATCAGTTCTTGACTGGAGTGTATATGTCTAATAGTTAATTATGATGCTAAATGATAAGGGAGCTGGGCTGGGTCAGCCTGGAGAAGAGAAGGCTGTGGGGGGACCTCATTGCAGCCTCCCAGTCCCTGAAGGGAGCAGAGGAACAGGAGGGGAATCAGCTTGTTCAAGGGCAGAGACTGGCAGGACAAGGGGGATGGAGTGAAGCTGGAGGAGGGAAGGGTGAGAGGAGAGATTAGGGGGAATTTCTTTGCAGAGAGAGTGGTGAGGGGCTGGAAGGGGCTGCCCAGAGAGGGGGTGGGTGCCCCATCCCTGGGGGTGTTCAAGGCCAGGTTGGCTGGGGCCCTGGGCAACCTTGTGCAGCTCCAGGCCTGGAGGTTGGTGTCCCTGCCTGTGGCAGGGGGTTGGAGCTCTGTGACCCTTGGGGTCCCTTCCAACCCAGACCAGTCTGATTCTAAGTCAGGGAATCTGATGTTAAAAAAAAATATAGCTACTCTCAGAAGACACAGAATCTAATGAATGTTCATTGTAAATCCAGCTCCTAAATATGCTGCCCACTGAGATAATGAAGAAGGGTTCAGTCAGACCCAGGCATCTCTTTAATTTCAGGTGCAGAACTGCTCAGTGTTGTGTGAGGCTGCTGGGGACAGCCAGGGGTGGAGAGGGATGATGACACACAGACAGCTGTGGGGGGACAATCAGCAGAAAACAGGGTGGTGCAGCCCAGGCTGCCAGCCTGGAGGAGCCCCTGCCCAGTTCCCTGGGGGCTGGAAGATGAGGACAGGAATAGGGCCATACCAAAGGCTTGGGGCAACAACTGCAAGTAGGATTCCAGGCGTAATTCTTGGCTTGATAGGGCTGTAGAGATGCATGTGTGGTTATGTTCAGCCCTTTTATGGAACAGAGATAAATTCTACCATGAAGACTTTGCTCCTTGTCAGCTATTCTTCTATCACAGCAATCCTCACATGTAACCAGATTCCCTGGCAAGTATTTTTACTTATTAATGCCACTGAATAACCAGCACCTGCCCTTTGGGTAGCAATACCTGGTGACCCTTCTTTATCCCTGAGCTGAGAACAAAGCTGTTATTATATTACCTTCCACAAAAAATCAGCAGCAGCTCCAGTGAGATAACGTTAGGCAGCAAATCTGTTAAATAAGTTGGGATGTGCTTTCTGTTTTCTGACCTACATATTTCATCAACTTGTGTTTCCAAGGGACTGATAGCACATGGCTCTGCTCCAAGGACAGGCTCAGAGTTTCCATATCATAAGTGAGCTGCAAAAAAAAAACAAACAAGCCAAACAAAGCCACAAGTGATAACACAGCGTTTTGCAACCCATTTCCAGATGCAAGGCGCTTCCTATCCACCTCCTGACAGAGGGAGGAGCCCAGCACCTAAGAGGGATTCACAGCTTCTGCACTGGCATGTGAAGCACATGTTAGGAAACTGGCCTTGCAAGGGACCTTTCTTATGCCTTTCTTGTTTGCCTGGCCCAATTGTCACTGTAGGATGCCCAGAGGGAAGGCAATCACATAAAAGCATTGCACACTTGACCTAAGGCCAATTTCTCTCCAGTGTAAGTTAAATCAATCAGCCAAGGAACCTTTTAGCTAAATTCCCTGCTTATTTCTCATCCTTTCTCCTTTCTGCCCATTGTCCAAAGCCACCCTCAACCTTTCCCTTCTTTCCAGTGTTTTTTTTTTTTCCCTCCAGCTTGTCCCTAATCCCATAGCCCCATAAACTGGCTGGCTCTGTGATGCTGCCTCCACTTATCTGGGATTCTCCACCAGTGTCCGAGGGCTTCGGAGCAGATATGGAACAATCAAGTTAATCTGCTGGTTCACAGGGCCAGCCCAACATGAGATGGGTTCCCAAAGACATTTCCTCCAAGAGCACTTTACTCACCCCTTTGTCTCTATGCCCTGTAGGTACAGGAAGCTGGGAAAGTATCTCACAGCTGCTGTTGAACTTCCCACATCTCTTGTGTACAGTTCTTATCACTATTTCTTCTCACTCACACAAGATTTCATCTGCTTGGGTGCACAAGACTTTTTCCTCTCCTGTTCCAGGCGTTTGGGGTAGCTAACACCAATGGCCAGAAGTCTGATGTGTGCCAGCACTGATCCCCTTTTACTTCCAGTAAATAAAGGTTGTAATCCTGGTATGGCAGCAGTGTAATGGTCCTGGTATCTGCACAGCTCTGCAGCTAGATATCAAGCCTGAGCTGCACTGCTCCAAAGTTCAGTGTTCCTATCCCAAGCTTGCTTTCTCTCTGCTAGTCTTTTTTTGCAGTTTTAACTTGCCTTTAATCTACAGATCAGGATTTCTGTAGAGTACTTCAGGTGAAATAATGCCTGTACAAGCCTCAAAGAATTATCACAGTCACAGAACCGTAGGGGTTGGGAGGGACCTCCAGAGCTCATGGGGTCCAACCCCCTGCCAAAGCAGGGTCCCTAGGACAGGGCACACAGGCCGGTGTCCAGATGGGGCTGGAATCTCTCCAGAGAAGGAGACTCCACAACCCCTGGGCAGCCTGTCCCAGGGCTCCCTCACCCTCACTGGGAAGAAGTTCTTCCCCACATTGGTGGGGAACTCCCTGTGCTCCAACTTGAGCCCATCGCCCCTTGTCCTGTCCCCACAGACACTGAGCAGAGGCTGCCCATGTCCCCCTGTGTCCCACCCTTCAGATCTTTATACCCATTGATCAGATCCCCTCTCAGGCTGCTTCTCTCCAGGCTGAACAGCCCCAGCTCACTCAGCCTTTCCTCACAGGGGAGATGCTCCAGGCCCTTCAGCCCCTTCGTAGCCTCCTCTGGACTCTCTCCAGGAGATCCCTGGCTGTTTGATCCCAGGGAGCCCAGAACTGGACACAATGCTCCAGGTGTGTCCTGACCAGGGCAGAGCAGAGGGCGAGGATCCCCTCCTGTGACCTGCTGCCCACACTCCTCTTGATGCCCCCAGGATCCCATTGTCCTTCTTGGCCCCGGGGCACACTGCTGGCTCATGGCCACCCTGTCACCCACCAGCACCCCCAGGTCCTTCTCTGATTACTATTCCATTGCCCCTATGGAGAGCAGTGTGTTTGGTTACATGAGGCACTGGGCGAGACTGGAAGTGTAACTGAATAAGGTGATTTTTAAAGCCCTGAACCTCTTCATGTGTACAGAAAGGTGTACACACGCAGTCTCTGGGCCTGCGTGCTACATAAAGTTCAAGTAGGTGTATGTACAAGCAGAGCAGAATAGAACTTTCCATTCCAGCTTGTCTCTTTGATGTCCAAATCCACCCAGATGAGCTCTCAGGCTGCTGAATGGAATTCTTCCAGCCATTGGGCGTATTTCTCCTTGCGTGCAAATGTGATGCTGTGCTTGGGATGGAGTAAAATTGCTCCTTTGACTGCTTGCTCTTCAATCCCCCCTTTATAGTCTGGTAAACGTTCCTGGAGCTATATGGCCATGAAGCATCTGTGAAATCCAGTGCCTGGTTGGGTCAGTCACATGGTTGTTCCTCAGAGAGAACAAACTTCAGGCAAGGCAGTCCAGCTACCGTGACCTTGGTGAGAAGCAGGACAGCCTTGCAACTGCTTGCCTGCTCGTGCCATTTCTCTCTTTAGACCACTTGTGCCCAGTTGTCCTGACGTTTGCAGACTTGGGACTTCTGGGTATAATCTGAGACAGCCCCCAGCTGTCAGACTGGCATTGCACCATCAGTTTTCCAAGCAGTTACAGGTGCTGGTGTGGGTGGAGAACTGCCTCAGCTTGCTCTGGTAATGAGACCAGAGATTGAGATGAATTCAAGAAGTATGTGAGCAGGAGCCCTGCAAGGCTGAGGAGACTTTAGCTCTTGCTTCAGTGACTTACTGACCAAATGCTCAAGATCTATGAATAAACTCAATGCTTGAGAATTTTTCTCCTAGAGGAATGAGCCTGGTTTTGGGCAGTGAGGAAATTAGGGAATTCACCTAATTTGGGAATTAGGACAGGCTAGCGTTATACCCACCCGGTGAGGAAACAGCTGGGGGAGAATATGACCATAAAACATCAAAGCACACCACTGAGTAAAGCTACTGGGCTGAGGGAAACCAGCAGTGCCCTGGAATCCAGCACTGCTCCTTAGCTGGGAAGGAGTATCTGAGCCGCTGTGTGATGGAGATCAGCTGCACAGGGTAGAGCAGACCCTGCCTTGTTTTCACAGTGACTGATTTAGTGCTGCTCCCTGTCGTGTTTAATGCAAATTATGTTGTGTAATAATTAGTGTATTTATGCCTGTGTGTGTGGTGAGAGCTGCCTGTTTCTATTGGTGTCTCTGCGTTGCCTGCAGTGAGTGAACGCAGCAGATTGGAGCAGGCCTGAGGCCTAGCCACGCAAGCTGGACAAGCAGCCTGGGAGAAGTGCAGGGTGTCTCATGGTTTTAATCCTAGATTTTCTCCAGTTCTCTTAGTGGCTTAACCCCTGCTACAGGAGCTATGACATCCAGATGTAATGATGACAACTGTTGGCAGAGGGCTGGGCTGAGTTAACCCTAGAAGCTGCTCTTTAGTTGGGAAAGAGGTTAAGAAGCCGAAGGGTGACTGCAAGATGGGGGCCTGAAAACAGCAAGGGAGGGAATCTGGAGGTGGACTGCTGAGATGGGGAGAGCTTAAAACAAAGTGAAGGGCTGTCAGGGTGCAAACTGGGGTGAAGTTTGAAAAGTCTGCACTCACACCCTCTGAACAGCAATCCTGGCAAGAAGAGCAAGTGAAAGGAGGGCAAGTGAGGGGCTGCACCGTGAGGAGAAGGACCTGGGGGTCCTGGTGGGTGACAGGGTGGCCATGAGCCAGCAGCATGCCCCGGGGCCAAGGGGGGCATTAAAAGGAGTTATTCTGTGAAATGATACCACTGTTTGTCAATGTACTGGGCAGCTAAGGAGAGCAAGCTGTGAGCCTGCAAAAGTTGGGAGCTCTGAGCTTTCGGTTGAAAGGTTTGAAGAATGTGTAGTTTTTGTGACGATGGGAGTTTTCAAAGCCTGTCAGGAGTAACTGCTGATAGCTGTAAGTGTGCAGAGTCTGGGACAATAGCTCTGAGACATGTGAGCTGCTTCCTATCACCATGTGCTGTGCCAGATGCCAAGGAACAACATGGTAGTTAAGGACCTTGCGGTGGATTTTGGGCTTTGTGGGTAAGGAGACAGCACCTCATCAAGATGTTGCATAGTATCCCCTGAAATGGGGGAAGAATGTAATTCTGTGGGCTAATAAAAGAGGGTGCAGAGAATACATAAATTATATTGATGATGACAAGGCACAATCATGTGACACTTTGTGCTCTGATCCTGTCAAACCTGCCCAGGTAATTGGGATGAGCCAGGACTGTACCCACACAGCTCACTGTTGATAAAACCTTGGGGCACTGGAAATGGGTTTGTTGGCTCCATACACAGGAGATTGCAAGTCTAGTTGTGTTTGTGGAGGTGATGCCTACCTATCCATCACTGTTCTGAGTGACTCTGAAATTCCTGGATGAAGGATACCCAGAGCATGCCAAAGTAGTTGATCCTTTCCCTCTTTATTAGATGCCTCCGTTGCTTTAGGTTTAGCCCTTCCTTACTCTGACTGCCTCTCAGTGCCTGATTTTTGCAAGGCTTGTTTGTTGCTCTTCCCAAGCAGAGGATTTTTCATGATGCCTAACTAAAAACAAATGGTGGGCTGCATGTGGGAATGCAGCTTGAGAAAACCAGAGATCAAAAGAAAGGTCTTGACTCTGTGCTGAGGATCCCTGCTGCATTTCCCCTTTAACTGCCTCCCACCAAGCTTGTGGTTTGTGATTTGGAGCTCAACTGCCTTTACTTTTTGTCCCAACATCTTGGCTCTAAGGAAAAAAAAATAATAATAAAAAGGAGAATGTTTTCCCATCTCAAACTTTCTCTGTTTCTTGTTTGTCGGTCCTTGGTCTTGCTAATTTTCTGGAAAACTTCAGTGGCTCTTCCTGATGCCAGCAAACCCTTCAACTTGAATGAAGAGCACAGAGCCCTTGTATCCAGTTCACCCAAACAGGAAAGGACTGATCTGAATTGCTTCAGCCCTTGCCAGTTCTAGGTTGCTGTTCTGTGTCTAGAGGGCTCGTCTGCCCTTTTCGGGCTGGATCTGAAGGTCACCCGGCCCCCATCACCTCACCAGCAAGTTAGCCAGGGCTTTCAGGACAGACAGTGCACCCACAGGATGAGAGGGAGGAATACAGCTGGATGTTGCTTCCTCCACGTCTCATTTTCTAGTTCCAGCTTCTAAAACGTGCCACACACTCACTTAAAGGTTTTTCTCCCCAGTGAGGTCTTTTTAGAGCCATGTGGCTTGCTACACATGTGCTGGGGTTTTTTCCACCATCCTCTTTTCCCACTGAGGGACAAGGGGAAGCAAATTGAAGAAGGGGGTTTTGGGGGGGCTTTTTCATCCAGGGTTGTGAAGGAAAAGATGCCTTGGCTTCTGCTGAGACAGGCTGCAGAGGGGTGGTGTTTTACCTATATATGGCCTGGTTCTGCTTTGAGAAGATGCTTATATGAGATAACACCATCTCTCTTCTCCCTTCACTTCACCTTCTGCTCCTCCTAAATATTTTCCTTGAAGTGAAATGAGAAATATGTAAGACAACCAGCTTCATTTGGAGGTTTCTGTTGAGCTTTCTGTGTGTGTTTGGAGGAGATGCTGATGCCACTGCTGAACAGCACTAGACTCTGTTTACAAAGTAAACTGGGACCACAATAAAGAAATGTGACAGGAAAAAAAAACACGGGTGGGGGAAAGGAAGAGTGAGAGACAATGTATTTCTGTTCCTGAAAGCTGCTTTGCATTTCTATGGCACCTTTCCTCCCAGTATTTCAGGGCACATCACAAGCATTAGTCATGCCTCACGCTGGATTTGGGAGATGCTGAGGCAGTTCCTGCCACAATTTAGAGAATCAGGCTCCTGGATATATATAACCCAGGGAGAAAGGCGAAGCCTTTCTGTGCTCTGGGAGCCAGACAGGTCACTGTTGTGTTCAGAGAGTGTGTTGGGGTGCTGGATTTGCACTGGGACTTGTAGAAGGTTACTGCAGAGGAATTTATCTGATTTATTGGAATTCTTAAAAAGCTGAACCATTGAAAAAAGAACTATCAGTGTAAAAATGTGACTGGCTTCCTTTGGTTTGAAGCTAATCTTCATTTCAGTTAGCAGAGCTTGTAACTCAGTTATGGTGGGGACAGCAGGTACAGGAGTGTTGCTAATGACAATCAAAGCCAGGCTTTCCTCCCAGAATTAGATGTTAGTGGTACAAGCAAGAGACTTTATCCAAGTAACTCCAGTAGCACGTTTGGCACTGGGTCTTTACTAATATTCCTAGCCATGTTTTCAGAGAATAAATCTATCTTGTCTTCACAATGGATATAGTGATGCTGGCTGGCTGCTTGTTCAGCTGGTCCCTCTGTGACATGCTGTGCTCCATCCCTGAATGTTTTGTATTCAGAGATCTTGGCTCCTATTCATCAGAGTATTTCTATTTCCTGCAGGATTTTATGGCTAAGTTATTTTATTTAGGCTTGTTTGGGGCTTTTTTTTGGTTGGTTGTTGTTTTAATAATACCTTTAGGTATCAGAATCCCCCTGACTCATCTAGAACAAAACCAGAACGCTATCTGTATGCTTGAAGCTGCTCATCCATGGCTGCTTACTTGTACTGCAACCACCCAGGAACAGAGAGCCTTAGCTGTTGTCAGTGGTGATGCCACAACTTGTTGCTCTTGCAACAGGCTGAGCAGGAAGACAGCTAAAACAATGTGGTCACGTCTGGCGTGTGCGTTGTGCTGTTGGTAGCAAAGAGAAGTAACTCCACGATTTTACCAAGGGTTGAAGCTTTGGTGGGGATGAACCCTGCTATCCCCAAGGTAAAAAAAAACCCCAAATACCAAAAAGCCCAAGGTAAAACCCCCCAAATACCAAAAACCCCAAGGTAACCCCCCCAAAAAAGCAAAGCATAGTTGATCTGGAGCCTTCAGTTGTGCATGTTCTTGCCCACATGGGCACCACTGAAAATCCAAGTGAATTTGAGACTTCCAAAGATACACACTCAGAATAACTGAGATCAGCTTTTTAATGAACTGTGAGGTTAAGACTACTTAGCAACCCCCCAAAAAATCACTGTCCTCTGAAAGGCTTTGGCTGAAACAGTCATCGAATACTCGTGGTGCTTGCAAACAGCAGTATAAATCTGCAATGATCTGTAGGCTTTACCCAAGGAATTGGACAGTTTTCCACCTCTTTAAACTCATAGAATCACAGAATCATAGAGGTTGGAAGGGGCCTCAAGATATCATCAGGTCCAACCCCCTGCCAAAGCAAATTTGGCAAATTTACCCAAATGCTCTGGTTAGCTAGTGGAGCAGCCTTCACATAGGTTACATACTCTATTTACAGTATTCCACAGATGGAAGTGAAAATCAAAAAGCATCAAGCTCATGGAAGAGTTTCAACTGTGCCTCTCAAACCATTTCTGTAAGTGTTATCAGGTTTGGCCATTTCAATGGAGCAGAGTCTGGCTGGAGACCTGTAACTAGCACTGCTCCCCAGGGCTCCGTGTTCTGTTTAGTCTCTTCATTGATGACCTTGATGAGGGAATAGTATCCACCCTCAGCAAGTACACTCTGAGGGTGAGGGAGCCCTGGGACAGGCTGCCCAGGGGGTGTGGAGTCTCCTTCTCTGGAGAGATTCCAGCCCCATCTGGACACCGACCTGTGTGCCCTGTCCTAGGGACCCTGCTTTGGCAGGGGGTTGGACTCGATCTCCGGAGGTCCTTTCCAACCCCTTTGGTTCTGTGATTCTGTATTTGCTTTAGCACCACAAACAGAGCTGGCATTACCTTCCAGTCACAACAAAGTACATGCCAGGTGCAGGGCCACACGTGTGACCCCATGTTACCCACAACCGTCCCCCTGGGCCCACGCCAGCCTCCCAGTAACCACTGTGCAGCGCCGCTACCGAAGGAATAAACCCAAGGCAGCAATCAGATGTGTAACCTCTGCGGTCACCAACTGGCTTAATTATAAGGGTTTGCCACATTGCCTACTGCCAGCAAAGTCAGGATGGGTGTTTCTGAAAGATGCTAATGATACAGTAAAATACCTACTGAGCACACTATAAAGTTTGGGGTCAGCTGCTGAAATGCAACACCGGGGTAATGTCTTCATCAGAAGATGCTCTGCTGAAGCACTGCAGGTGCTTTTGCCCAACAAGGCACCTCGCTCATGTGGAGGATGGAGTCTGTGGTTAGTGCTTCCACCTTGCTTAGATGTTTGCACCAAGTTAGCCTTTTCTGATAAAACACCACTGTCTCCAGGCTGGATTTGATGCATTTGAAGCTCCATCAGCAGAGGGGTGGCAGCAGGGACAAGGAGGGGATTGTCCCTCTCTGCTCTGCCCTGGGGAGGCCCCAGCTGGAGTCCTGTGTCCAGAGCTGGGGCCCCAGGACAAGGAAGATGTGGGACTGGTGGAGAGGGGTCAGAGGAGCCCCGGAGGGGATCAGAGGGCTGGAGCAGCTCCCCTATGGAGAGAGGCTGAGGGAGCTGGTCTGGCTCAGCCTGGAGAAGAGAAGGCTGTGGGGGGACCTCATTGCAGCCTCCCAGTCCCTGAAGGGAGCAGAGGAACAGGAGGGGAATCAGCTTGTTCAAGGGCAGAGACTGGCAGGACAAGGGGGCTGGAGTGAAGCTGGAGGAGGGAAGGGTGAGAGGAGAGATTAGGGGGAAGTTCTTTGCAGAGAGAGTGGTGAGGGGCTGGAAGGGGCTGCCCAGAGAGGGGGTGGGTGCCCCATCCCTGGGGGTGTTCAAGGCCAGGTTGGCTGGGGCCCTGGGCAGTCTTGTGTAGCTCCAGGCCTGGAGGTTGGTGTCCCTGCCTGTGGCAGGGGGGTTGGAGCTCTGTGACCCTTGGGATCCCTTCTAACCCAGACCATCCTATGATTCTTAGGGTGGAGGGGGAAAGGCTTTGCGTTGCAAACAGGGTGTGCAAGCAGCCTGGCCCATGGGCAAACAAGTCCTGTGGCTGAGGCAAAGCACCTTTCTTCATCTTGCACCAACACAACGCAGGTGGGAGAAGCCTGGTTCACACCCCTCCCGGGCCCATCCCCAGGAGAGGGAGCCTGCCTGCCTGAATCAAACCCCCCACCCAACCAAAGCAAGGCCCCTTCGGCGCGATTTTCAGCCCTCTCCCTCCAATGTGCCCGCTCGGAGCACCGTAGGAGCGGCTGCAGCCTGGCCACCAGCACACGCCCGGCGCGGCGGCCGAGCCCCATCCCTCCCTCCGCCTCCACGGGGCACCTCCTCCCGCCCCACATCCACCCTCCGAGCTCAGCAAACCCTTCCCCCGCCCGCCTGACCCCGAAGCCTTCCCCAGCCACAGACACCGCTCCCTCCCCCCCAAACACCCTGCCCCACGCCGCTACCAGCGACTGGGGGCTGCTCCCCCCACCCCACCCCGCAACCCCCCGCAGCCCCAGCTCCAGCCAACACCTCAGCCCCCTGTACGCACCCCGTCACGACCCCCCCCGCCCCCAGACGAGCGGCCATCACCACCGCCCACCCCTCAACACCTCCCTCCCCCTCCCGGGAGCGAACCCGCCCTTCCCCCGGCGTCGGGGTGGAGCCAGCGAGCGGCGGCAACGCGCATGGGCCCCGCAGCCTTTCTCTGGAGCGGCGAGTGTGTGTCGGGAGGGGGTGTGTGCGCCGGCCGCGGCTCTCCCTCGCCTCGCCTCGCCCGGCGTTCCGCAGGGCTCTTCCTCGCGGTTTCTCCCCCGTCCCCTCCTCACCTGCGGCCGCCATGCCGGTGCTGGCGGCGGGACGCGGCTGGTAGGCGGCGGGAACGGCGCCCGGGCTCGGCCCCCGCTGCGGCGGAGCGAGGTGAGCGCGGGCAGGGGAAGGGGGCCGAGGCGGGGGTGGGAGGTGGTTTCGTGTCGCGATAGCGCCCGCAAAGTCGCGAAGGTTGACGCCGGAGGGGGGGGGGTGGCGAACCGCCGGCGGTGTGGGCCGGCGCCCCGCGGTCACCCAGCGTGGCCGGGCGCAGGGAGCCGCCGGGCAGCCGCCGGTAACGGGGGAGCGGCGCTCCCGCATGGCGGGGCTTGCGCGCTCCCGTGCGCTTGTTCCGCGCCTCTCCTTCCCCCCCCCTCCCCTCCCCTCCGCCCCCGCGCAGTCGCCGCCCTCCAGGGAAGGTTTCCGAGGTGGGTAAATCCTCGTAAGCCGGGCTTTTCGGGGGAAGCAGGGCTGCGTGGCGCTGGGGCTGGCTCCTGCCGCTCCCCTGCTTCTTTGGGCTCGGGGAGACCGGGCGCCGCGCTCCCCGTGCAGCTGCCGCCCGGCTTTGTGCTTGGCCCTTCTGCTCCTTCTCCATTGTGGTGGCCGTTCCATGGGGGACGTGGAGTGGGGCCCTTCCGACGCCTCCTTAAGCCTATTTTCGGGAGCGATGGGGGTCTCCTTGGGGCGCTGAGGGCCACCCGTGTAACCGCGATGCGGAGGAGCGCCCGTGGGGCTCTGCCTGGGCTTCTGGAGATGGTTTTACCTGGAAGACCTGGTTGGTTTTACCGCTGAATGGCAGTGGGGAGGCGAGCAAAGGGAGAGCAGCGTGGGGAAGGATCCGTGCCCTGGTTGTGGCTGGAGTCACCTCCCCGAGCAGCCCGCACAGGTGAGCTGAGTCAGCCCGGGCTGTTTTCCACACCACCTGGCATCACTCCCCTATAAAAAGGCCCAGTGAGGGTTTGGGCTCTTGGAGTGATGGCTTTGACTCTGAGCAAAGGGAAGATGAACCGGTGAGACGTGTGTGTGTGTCATGGTGTTCCTTTTGCAAGCTCTGTGCCCCATCTCTTTCTCCCCTTGGAACGTGGCTCATATCCTGGCTCCAGACCGGACCGATGGCCCTTGAATTGTAAGCAGGTGATGGGAACAAGTCATTATTTTGTTCCATCTCTGTACGTTCCACATGGGATAGTGCAGAAAGCAGCAGCACTTTGGACAGAGGCTGGGACAATTTGTTGTGTTGGATGATACAGTCATTGGGAGGAATCCAGTTTAGGGGAGCAGGTGAAAAAGCAAGATGGTAGAAGCTTAAAATACGCTGTTTTGTTTCTAAGAAAGAGCTGTAACCCTAAAGTGTACAGTCCAAATGTGTCCAGATATCCCTCTGGGATGTGGAACAGAATGAATAAGTTTCCAAGACTTCCAGAAGAATATCTGTTCCAGGTGTTTGAGGTTTGGTGGAGCATGGGCTAGATACCTTTTCTACAGAAGCAGGGGTTGGATCCCCTGCCTGTGCTTAGTTAGAACCATGCTGTTTCTTTCCACACAGATGTTCTTTCATTCCAGCTTTTGCAAAACCAGGTGAGCCTCAAACAAGCCATTTAGTTTGTCTGGGAAGTAAGATGTTACATCTACTTCATGGGAAGAGAGTGAGGGAATAGTTCCTGTGTTTGGACTGATGTGTTGGCATCAAACTTTTCAAAGGTTGCTTCTGTTGTGTGCACCCTGGATGGGTTTATAATGTTTGAAAACACTGGAAGAATCCAAACTGGATTCCTCTGAGTGCACGTAGTGATTGAGATGATGAAGTGTGTGTGGGGAGAATGGAGGGAGAGGAGAGTCTGGCAATATGTGTTTTGGATAACCTATTATTCGGGGAGGCAACAGAACTGGGAGTGTTACTATGGTATCAACACCAAGCAGAAATATTAGCCCATCTCTAGGAGCAGGTTATTGTTCACTCTTCCAGCTTGTGGTCTTCAGCTGGGGCTCGTTTGTTGAAAGAGTATTTGTCAAGTGTTTTGAAGAAGCAAAGAGCACCTGGGCAGGAATGTCACCAGGAGTGGGGGTTGTTTCACCTTTAGATCTCCTGTGTGGTTTGTGGCTGGATGTTGAGGTGCTTTTCTGCTGCTTGCTGATGGATTGTGAAAGAATCTGTATCCCAGTCTGTTGTGCTGTAATAAGGGAACAGTGATGTCATTGAAACGAAGGGGGAAGGGTTGCAGGGGTGACTTAACTGCCTGAAGATCACAGAAGGGAGTGGAGGAAACCTTAACAGAACAGGGGAATAGTGCTACTTGGGCGGTTTTCCACTGGGCTTCTGCAGCTTTTGTCAGCTTCTGAAGAGGAGAAGTCATTTTGCTGTTTGAATGCAGTGTTTTGTGTGATCTCAGGCCACGTGGTGGGGATGATTCCAGTCTAGTTCCTCTATTTCTAACCCAAATGTGCTAATGCTGTAATGTGTTTATAGAAAAAAACCCCACCAAACCCAGAACCAGTGTGTTTTTCAGGAACCAGATAAACCTGTTTCCAAACAGAAATGATGCTTTTCGTACTTTCTTACAGCTAGAGGAGTTTGCAAAGGATAGAAAACTGGAATGGGCTCCCTTGGCCTTTGTGTCCTCCTCTCCATAATGAAGAGGAAGGTGTTGGCCTCTTCATGAACTGGGGGATGATTTTGGTTCCCACTTCCTCTCAAAATACTCTCAGGAGTTGTCCTTCTCTGACTGCTGTGGCTTGTGAGCTTGGCAGGAGGTGTTGTTTCCGAGCTCTTGGCTCCATACCCTTTTGAAAGGGAAGAAGATAGCAAGAGGTGCAGGTAAATTGGTGAATTTTACTTGCAAAAGCCTGGACTGTTGAGGCACCATCCCTGGGTGTATTGAGAAGATGGGTAGATGAGGTGCTGAGGGATATGGTTTAGCACAGGACAGGAGTGGTTGGACTTGATGATCTCAAAGTCTCTTCCAACCCACTTGATTCTTTGATATTCTGTGGCTAATTGGTCTCTTGAGACTGGGATAGGGGTGGCCTTTGTTGGGGGCTGGTTCCCTCTCACAGCTGCGCTCTTGGAGTCCCTGGTTTCAGTGACAGCAGCAGCATCTTGGACCAGCAGAGCCTGGTACAAGGCTGTACATCCACACCGAGGGGTTTGGGGGGTGAACACACAGGTCTGAGCTGAGGAGGGTCCTGCCAGCCCTGTGCTCACCCTGTCAGATGCTTGCTGGTGTGATGCTTGTGCCTAGGACAGTGAAAGTTGGGGTCTGGGAGCTGCCCTGGGGATGGCTAATAACATAATGTAAAAGGGAGAAATCGAGGTGTATGTCAACATTTAAAGTCAACAACTGTTTTCCTTGGAAAAAAAATAAGGCCATTTGGTATCTGGGGTGAAGCAGGTCAATGAGTCTGGCCGGGGAGCATGTGGATTTCCAGAGTGATTTCTATTCTTATGCTAATCCTTTGAACAAGCTGGCCCTGCCTGTTGGCCAGTGTGAGAGAAGGGGTGTGCATACTGAGGGCACTGAAGGAAAGCCTTTTTTTTAGGCTTTATTGTGATGCAGATTAGGTCTTCCAGCCAACAGGAATTTGGAGAATCACATAACCTCAGGATATAATGGTCCAGTTTGTGGGGCAGCAGTTCTGGAGTAGCCTGAACCGGTTTGGATGCAACTCTTTCTATCCAGTGTGAGTTGTGTGGTTGTGTTTTTGATTTGGTTTTTGTAAGCTTGTTGGCTCTAAATCCACGTTGTTGCAGGAAACAAATTGATGTTGACCAATTAAAGTGGGAAAACTTGACATTTTCAATCTTTAATTGTTGTGTTGGGTTACAGGTGTAGGAAGGCAGCAGAGCTGGCACTGCTGATATGGCTTTGAGCTGCTTGTTTGAATCCCACTTATATGGGGGGTGGGCACCTCATTGCAGCCTTCCAGTCCCTGAAGGGAGCAGAGGAACAGGAGGGGAATCAGCTTGTTCAAGGGCAGAGACTGGCAGGACAAGGGGGCTGGAGTGAAGCTGGAGGAGGGAAGGGGGAGAGGAGAGATGAGGGGGAAGTTCTTTGCAGAGAGAGTGGTGAGGGGCTGGAAGGGGCTGCCCAGAGAGGGGGTGGGTGCCCCATCCCTGGGGGTGTTCAAGGCCAGGTTGGCTGGGGCCCTGGGCAACCTTGTGTAGCTCCAGGCCTGGAGGTTGGTGTCCCTGCCTGTGGCAGGGGGGTTGGAGCTCTGTGACCCTTGGGGTCCCTTCCAACCCAGACAATTCTATAGAGAGACATTCCATTGCCTGAATTTCTACTGTGTGAAACACTTTTAGGCACATCAATACTTGAATAATCTGCTTGCTTGGGTCCCTAGGTGTGTCTGTGCCAGTTGAAACCAGGTGAAATATGTAAAATCTTTCTTGGTAGAGGTTTTATTTGTTGTATCTTTGCTTCCTAGAGTTTGTTTTAGAAATAAGAAGTAATGAAGCAGTGGAAAATCCAAAGGAAATGCTCAGAGTTGGGGGTTTTGTGGTGTGTTACACACGCTGCAGTGCTGTGTGCTGTCTGCCCTGTCCACAGGGGCTTCTGCAAAATGAGGAACTGGGCTGGGGCTCCGTCCTGTGTCTTATTCCACTGGTGGTTTGTGTCTGTCAGTGCTGGGGTAGATCAGCTTTACTGCCTCTGTGTGTAGGTGGGGTTAGATTCTTTGGAAGTGGGTGAAATAATTAAAAACTGCCCTTTAAACTATTTAGCAAATTGGATTTGCTTTGCCAGCAGTGGGACGGGAAGTTAATCGTGTTTAAGCTGATGTTGACTTCTCCAATCTGATTTTCTCTTGGAAGAAACTTTATTACCTAGCTGTTAAAAGCACAGTTAATTAGCTGCTGATTGTTTAAGCTGCTAAACCAATGCTACCAGGTTTATTGTAATCAGTTTGGGGAAGGTGCCCTGTATGTGCTTCCTCCTGTTATTGTCTTGCTTTTGGATGAAACACAACACTAACTGTTGCCATACTAACAACTTGGAATACATTTAGATGGTATTTTCATTTCACTGGTAGTTCTTTGGCTCTGTGCTTGGTTACAGGACACGTGTGTAAGTCTGGACTTTTGAGTGTCAGCTCTTGAGTTTTCTTGACAGGCTGGAAAGGTGGGTCTGGGTGAACCTGGTGAGGTTCAACACTGCCAAGTGTCAGGTGTTGCACTTGGGCTGGAGGAATCCCAGCCACAGATACAGCCTGGGAGAAGAGCTCCTGGAGAGCAGCCCTGCTGAGAAGGACCTGGGTGTCAGGGTGGGTGAGGAACTTCCCCTGAGCCAGCAGTGGCTCTGGCAGCTGGGAAGGGCAATGGGATCCTGGGCTCCATCAGCAGAGGGGTGGCAGCAGGGCCAGGGAGGGGATTGTCCCTCTCTGCTCTGCCCTGGGGAGGCCCCAGCTGGAGTCCTGTGTCCAGAGCTGGGGCCCCAGGACAAGAAAGATGTGGGACTGGTGGAGAGGGGTCAGAGGAGCCCCGGAGGGGATCAGAGGGCTGGAGCAGCTCCCCTATGGAGAGAGGCTGAGGGAGCTGGGCTGGCTCAGCCTGGAGAAGAGGAGGCTGTGGGGGGACCTCATTGCAGCCTTCCAGTCCCTGGAGCATGTCCTCCTTGTGTGGCTTGAAGCCACCACCTGAACCAATAGTTGAGCATCAGCTACTGATCAACAAAACATTCATCCTCTTGTCAACTCTGTTGCTTTTGCTGATGGAGAAACTGCAGTTGCTGCCCCTCTGTTCCCTTCCTGGTGCACCCGGTGCTTTTGCCTGTCTCCATCTCAGACTGTAATGTTTGTGGGTGGAAAGGATTGGGTTTGTGTAGCTGTTACAGCTCCTTGGTATCAGAGAAGGTGGAGTTTCTCATATACCCTCCATTAACTTATTAAATGGAGCACAGGGACTGTGGAGCCTGGCTTCCTATGAATTTCAGGGTAAAATGAAACACTGAAATATCCCTGAGGTTACTAGTTGGATGGAGGGATGTTTGGTCAGCCACAGCTGAAGTTATGGCCTTGGATCTCCTCCTCATGGTAGGTCCATAACATAAGGTCACAGGGGCACAGTGATGTTCTTGGATAAATTCACAGAATCACAGAAGGCTTTGGGCTGGAAGGGACATGAAAGATTGCCTAGCTCCTTCCCCCTGCCATGGGCAGGGACACCCTCACTAGACCAGGTTACCCAAAGCCTGGGCTTCAAGGTCCCTTCCAGCCCTGACAATTCTATGATTCAAACAACAATACCCAAACAGCTATTTCTCTTGTTTATATTCCAGCCAGAGCATAAGGGATGAGAACACAAGGGCCAGGTATGGAAAGCAGCTCCCCAAACACATCTGTACCTCATGAAAAGCTGATAGGGAAATAGTTGATAAACTTTGTAAAGCTACTATCAGATTCTATCAGCTGCTATGGAAATGTTGAGGGGAAAAAACCCAAGCAAGGTGTGTTACTGACCATGGCAACGGGCTTTTTTGAATTAAAAATTAATTTAAAAAGAAAAAAAGACTGAAATTACCCTTTTTAAAAGATTGATTGGGGCTGGCAGGTGGGAGCTGACTCTCTCACAGTGCTTCTTGTGAAGCACACAACCCAAAAACTATCAGAGCTGCCTTTTCTCCCCCCTTTTAACTAAATTGTCCCTTCAAGCTAGAGCATACAGGCCATCTGTTAGGAAACCTAATGAAGACATTAATGAATCGTAACAAGGAATAAAAGGGTAAATCCCAACAGATATTCCAAGGGCTTCTGCAACAATCAAAATTACACTCAAACAGGGGTTGTCCAGCAACGTTGTTCTTCCTGAGAGCCACAGCTCTGCCCCCAGTGAAGTCAGAACACAACCCAGTTTTGACTTCTGCATTTCAAATTTTCTATTTTTCTTTACAATGGCACAACATAAAGAGTCAAATACATAAAATACATCAAAACTGCTTTCAGAACTTCAAACAGTGTAGTTTTTGTTTCCCTCAACAACTCTCACAGGCACCTCCAGCACGGAGACCAAAAAACTCACCTCCCAACAGCCAGGAAACAGCGTTACTGAAATCAAAAAAACCCCAACAAACCAAACCCAAACAACCCACAAACAAAACCAACACCCCCAAAAACCCCAAACACAACCCCCCCATCCTAAACAAAGGTAAGGTTTTCATAGGAATTTGCTTAGTTGGTGGTAAGTGTAGCTCAGATACAAAACACACAGAGGAATAAGCATGGTCTTCTTGAAGGAAGAGTTCTCCTGCCACTTGTAAGAACCCAACACCTTGCCATCAAAGTTATTTTTAGCAAAACTGATTATCTCAATCTGCCAGTCAGCGATGACAGAGCTTTTCAAATACCACCTTTCATCCTTGTATCTTAAAAGCAACTCACCAGCAGTAATTCAATTGCTGTTATCCTCATCTCCAACTGTCTTCTGGGGCTCTGGCTGAAGGACCACTACTGTGTCCAGGTACTGCTGACTTCCTCACCAGCACAAGTGTCAGTCACAGCACATGATGGCACACAGACTTGTTCAGTTAACATAAAGCCTGCTAAAAAGTAAATGAACACCCAGAGAGGGAGAAGGAGCTGGGGGTGTTGAGCCTGGAGAAGAGGAGGCTGAGGGGAGCCCTTCTCCCCACCTCCCCTGCCCTGCCAGGAGGGTGCAGAGAGGTGGGCGCTGGTCTCTTCAGCCAGGGGCCAGGAGCTGGGACAAGGGGCAATGGGCTCAAGCTGCGCCAGGGCAGGGTCAGAGCAGCTGTGAGGAGAGAATTCTTCCCTGGCAGAGTTGTCAGGGCCTGGCCCAGGCTGCCCAGGGAGGGGGCTGAGTCCCTGCCCCTGGGTGTGTTTAACAGAGGGGAGATGAGGTGCTCAGGGAGCTGGTTTAGCACAGGACAGTGATGGTTGGACTGGATGATCTTAAAGGGCTTTTCCCACTTTGTGACTCTGTGAAAAAGTGCGGGTAATTTATTCTGGAAGTGTAAATGAGATTCCCTGGCCCTTTGGTTGAGCCATGCACAAGCTTCATTCTTAAAGTTCAGTCACTGGTAATGGCTGCAGCTTCTTTCATTGAAGAAACAGGAACAAAAGTTTGTTTGTAACTGCTCTGGAACTGAGAACAAAGGCTGGGGGACCTTTGAACCTTTGTGGCTGTGTGTCTGAAGGAGGAATTGTTCAGGAATGGGAAAAACTGCCAGAAGACCAGGGGTCTGCTTTTCCTTATGCCTTTCTCCAGCAGTGCTCAAGGACCACATTGAAATCAAAAGGGGAGGAAAAAAAGTTCCTTAATTGGAAGGCTTTCTTGCTCCTTCTTCCCACCAAGCTCTGATTTGATAATCAAGTACATGGGCATGGTTATTCTAGTGCTCTTTTTTTTTACTGAAGCAAGCTTTAAACAAACAATTGTGTGGGCTTTTTTAATCATTTTTAAAGAAATCTTAATGACTGGTTGCATCCTTAAAGCCCTCACCCTCTCTCTCAGATGTTCTGTGTGAAGAATTTTGGGCCTACGAAGCAGTTTGTTTTCTAATGGTGTTCTAATTTCATGATTGTTAGGATTTCACAGGGATGTTTTCATTCCATGGCAGCTGTCTCCTCAAGGAAGGTGGGAGGGGAGGAATCAGTGGTTCCAAGCTGGAGGAGGGCAGGTTTAGGTTAGACATTGGGAAGAAAGTCTTTACTCTGAGGGTGGGGAGGCCCTGGCACAGGGTGCCCAGAGAGGCTGTGGAAGCCCCATTCTTGGAGGCATTGAAGTCCAAGTTAGATGGGAGTTCAGACAAGCTGGTCTAGTGAGGGTGTCCCTGCCCATGGTAGGGGGTTGGAACTAGATGATCTATGAGGTCCTTTCTAACCCAAAGCATTCTGTGGTTCTGTGGTGGTGTTCTGGAGAAACTGCTACTTCTTGGCAGAGTGCTTTGGCTCCTGTGGTGGGGGTTATGGTCTGCACTGGTGGTCCAGCATGAAGGTTCCACTTCAGGCAGAGATCTGTGCCATATCCTTCCCCCTCATGAATTTTACAGGGCTTAAAGATGGGATGGGCTGTCCTGAAAGAACAAATTCTCTACATTGCTTTGTGCAGAGAGATGAAAAACCACGTTATCAAGTGGTTTGTAGTTTTTCTTGCCAGTAATGAATGTAACACACTGGCTGGAGAAAGCATGGTGGATGGTTTGTAAGTGTGAAGATCACAGGTGTGCCTTAGCACATCTGTCCCCTTGCCTCTTGCTCAAGGAATGCTCTGTGCTGCTTGGGAGTTGTTTGGAGGAAGGAAGATGTTTTCCTGGCTGGTGAGAGCATGGCTCAGCTGTTCTCTGGGGCCCTGGTCCCCATAAAGCAATTTCAGGAGCTCTGGATGACAGGGAAGAGCAGCAGCAATCAGACATGGTTTAGCTGACAGATAAATGTGTCAAGCAGTGATTCTTCTCATTGCTGGAGAGGAAAACAATCCGTTTCTCTTTGAATTGTTTGGGTTCTTCAGTCCTGTTCCTTCCCCTTGCTGTCTTTTCTGAGGGGGTGCATGCATCATGGGGTGGCAGTCAGGGTGAAGCTTGGTGTGTCCAGCCTGACTTTTCAGCTGTCCCAAATCACAGCAGACCTCAAAAGTCTTCTCTTGCTTCTCCAAACTTTGGCTGCGCTTTCTATAAAATTTGGTCCTCTTAGAGGGAAATGACCCTTTCTGTCTTCCAGGCAGTGTGTAAACCTGGCCCCTTGGAGCATGGGATAAGATGTCACTGCAGAGAATATTCTTTACCTAATGTTTTCAGTCATCTGTACAGAACCTCAGGGGTTGGGAGGGACCCCCAGAGCTCATGGGGTCCAACCCCCTGCCAAAGCAGGGTCCCTAGGACAGGGCACACAGGGCTGTGTCCAGACAGGGCTGGAATCTCTCCAGAGAAGGAGACTCCACACCCCCTGGGCAGCCTGTCCCAGGGCTCCCTCACCCTCACTGGGAAGAAGTTCTTCCCCAGATTGGTGGGGAACTCCCTGTGCTCCAACTTGAGGCCATCACCCCTTGTCCTGTCCCCACAGCCACTGAGCAGAGGCTGCCCATGTCCCCCTGTGTCCCACCCTTCAGATCTTTATACCCATTGATCAGATCCCCTCTCAGGCTGCTTCTCTCCAGGCTGAACAGCCCCAGCTCCCTCAGCCTTTCCTCACAGGGGAGATGCTCCAGGCCCTTCATCCCCTTCGTAGCCTCCTCTGGACTCTCCCCAGGAGATCCCTGGCTGGTTTATCCCAGGGAGCCCAGAACTGGACCCAATGCTCCAGGTGGGGCCTGACCAGGGCAGAGCAGAGGGGGAGGATCCCCTCCTGTGACCTGCTGCCCACACTCCTCTTGCTGCCCCCAGGATCCCATTGTCCTTCTTGGCCCCGGGGCACACTGCTGGCTCATGGCCACCCTGTCACCTGCAGGTATGCTGAGTGATTGAGAGTTGCATCAGGAGGCTGATACATCTTTGGCTGTTGAGTTGTATTAATTTAGGGAGAATGTGGCTGTCTAGGGTAGAGCTGAGTAGCTCTGGGAGCGTTTTCACCTGGATCACAAGAACTCCTCCTTGAGTGCGTCGCTCGCCATAGGTACCCCACAGCATTTCCTTGTTGTCCAGTGCCAGGGTTAATAATTAAACCACAGTTCATGTCTAAGATTAAACTTGGGCCTGAAAACATAGAGATGGGTGTTTCAGACAACTTAATTTGTCAGTTCTTCTTGCTAGCAACCATGTGTGAGGAGGAGGGGTGCCATATGGCTGCTAAATATAACACAACTTTCTCCTGGAAGCAGTCTGAAAAGTACAGAAGTTCACAATCTGGCATCTCCTGGTTTTAATAAGGATGTGCCACAGGTTTTAAGAATCTGAGGAGTGCAGACTAAGGTAATGGGAATAGAGCCAAGATGTAATCCAATAAAAATCTAAGTATTTCCTGCAAAGAGGTGATGTTGGCTGACACACCAGGAGAGATGCTCAGCATTCTGCAGATACTGGACCCTTTGTTAGCCATTTCGTGACAGTGTAAGGGTAGTAGTAGCTGTCCAGGTTACATCAGCTTTCAGTGCTCCCTACTCTTGAGGTCCAACAGCTTGTATTCTTGTTTTCTTTAAATATTTGTGCTGTTACATCATCCCAGTTCTGAGATGCTGGAGACCTTGATCTCCTTCTGTAGCTGTTTGGCTCGGCTCAGGAAGACACGGTTGTGGTGCCAGGGCTCAGGAGTAGTTAGTCTGGGTTGTAATTCCATTTTAAATTGTGTTACTATTACTACTTGCCTTTTGTGTCCTTGTGGAGATGCTGCCAAAACACAGATGTGGTTCAAGAGCAGAAATATAACTGAAATAGGATGGCAGTTGTAATTAATGATCTGGAAGTTGCCTGTGTATCTGGGTTTGAAGGGAGTGACAGCGAGCGACACACAGTGTAGTGGCTTCTACTCCAGGTTGCTGTGAAATACTCTGCCTGTAGGTTAGTAGTTGTCTGATGGGAAAGCCTGCAAAGAACACACCTCCAAGATAATTGTGCTTTTTTATATTGATTTTTTTTTTCCACCTCCAAGATGAGTTGTGCTGTCCCCCCCTCTCCTCTTTTTGAAAGAGAAACATCCAAAATAGGTACAGAACTTCTGATATAGCAAAACCCTTCAGAATACCCCTGGTGTAAGAGTGTGAGTAATCCTGGGGCTCTGTATAGGATGAAAGGCATCGCTGAGATCTGATAGG
This sequence comes from Gallinula chloropus, assembly GCF_964237585.1. Classification (NCBI taxonomy): domain Eukaryota; kingdom Metazoa; phylum Chordata; class Aves; order Gruiformes; family Rallidae; genus Gallinula; species Gallinula chloropus. The sequence goes on along the minus strand of NC_140109.1, from coordinate 6,245,039 downwards.
AAAAGCTTATCCTGGAAAAGAATCAGAAGAGAAACTATCTGGGTTGTGTTCCTTAAGGCCCTTAAAATATTTCAAAGGGAATGGGTATAGATGTAAGGCTGGGGTTTTGGTGACTGGAAATGCAGTTATGCAAATCACAGCTTGTCTGGGCAGGGAGGGGTAATTTATGTGCCTGAGCACATGTGCTCTCTCACCGTTCTCTCTGTGAAGTTGAATTCTAGACAAGAAGAATGCACTTTGTTGTTCTTTAATAATAAATAACAGCATAGCAGTTTTGATCTTCAAAGTGCTCCTCAGACCTTAATTAATCTTCATAATGGCCCTTTGAGAAAACAAAGAGTAGTCTCTACCCTTGTGGACAAGGAGCTCCTTAACGTGGAGGTGCTGGAGGATTTGACACATGGGAAGGCTGTGCTTCCATCCACTGAGGTCTGGACAGGCTGGGGAGTTGGGTGGGGAGAAACTTATGGAGATACAACAAGGGCAGGTATAGAGTCTGGCACCTGAGGAAGAACAACCCCAAGTACCAGTATGGCTTGGGGATGGACCTGTGGAAGAGTGGTACAGGGGAAGGGGACTTGGGGGACAGCAGGATGCCCATGACCAGCAGTGTGCTTCTGTGTTTAAGAAGGCTGATGGCATCCTGGGGTGTGTTAGAAGGGGGCTGGTTAGGAGGTTGAGAGAGGTCCTTCTGCTCTGCCCTGGTGAGATCCCACCTGGAATATCGTGGCCAGTTCTGGGCCCCTCAGGTCAGGAAGGACACAGAACTCCTTGGAAGAGCCCAGCACAGGGACACCAAGGTGATGGAGGGAGTGGAACCCCTTCCTTGTGAGGAGAGGCTGAGGGAGCTGGGCCTCTTCAGCCTGGAGAAGAGCAGACTGAGGGGTGACCTCATGAATGTCCATCAATATGTAAAGGGCAGAGTCAGGAGGCCAGAGCCAGGCTCTGCTCAGTGATGGCAGCGACAGGACAAGGGGCAGCGGGTGCAGCTGGAGCAGAGGAAGCTCCATGGGAATAGGAGGAGGAACTTTGTCCCTGTGAGGGTGACAGAGCCCTGGGACAGGCTGCCCAGAGAGGCTGGGGAGTCTCCTTCTCTGGAGACATTCACACCCTCCTGGATGTGTTCCTGTGGGGTTTAGTCTGGGTGATCCTGCTCTGGCAGGAGAGGGGGTTGGACTCGATCTTCTGAGGTCCTTTCTAACCTCAGTGGTTCTGTGATTTGCCAGGGGCCACGTTGTCTGTGATGGTTGGGACAGTTGCTCAGAAATTCCTGGCATTGGATGCTCTGGCAAGTTCTTGAGGTTCTGTTGCTTCTCTCATTTATGCGTTAAAACTTCCAAGAATTGGAATATATAAAGAAATGCAGTTCTAAATTCTTTGTGGAGTTTTGGATTTCCATCTGAGTGTGAACTGATGCATATGCATGTTGGAATTTCCCTTCTGAATATTCCTGTGGGCGCAGAGTGCTGAAGGTCTGTGTGTGTGGGAGCAGGTATGTGAAACAGCCTTGAGAGAACCTGGGTCTCAACTCTTCTGTCACAGAGGGTGGCAAAGAAAAGGATGTAGAGTCTACAGGACACGTGGTAAAGTGTCTCTCAATCCACCTTCTCTAATCTTCCTGTGTCTTCATAATTAAGGGGAAGAGGGGGATGGATTAAAGCTAAAGGAAGGAAGGTTTAAATTAGATATTAGGGGGAAGTTCTCTGCAGAGAGTGGTGAGGGGCTGGAAGGGGCTGCCCAGAGAGGGGGTGGGTGCCCCATCCCTGGGGGTGTTCAAGGCCAGGTTGGCTGGGGCTTGTGTAGCTCCAGGCCTGGAGGTTGGTGTCCCTGCCTGTGGCAGGGGGGTTGGAGCTCTGTGACCCTTGGGGTCCCTTCCAACCCAGACCAGTCTGGGATTCTGTGAAGAGGAGGAATTAATGACAATGCTTGATTTTCAACGTTTTTCCTACATAGCTGTTGATTTGCATCCTAAAACAGATTTAAGGAGCACAGGCCAGTCAGAAAACCTGTAGCCTACATTTGGAGAATCAAAAGAAGAACGGGGAAGTGAAACTGGGGCAGTTCAACTGGAGAAACAGATCCAGAGGAATTGTAATGTAAAGGTGGTGTTCTCCTGAAGTAACCAAAGGCTTTGTTACACCTGTGGTAAAATAAAACTGTAGGTGCTTCTTACTGCTGAAGGTAGGGGACTTGAAATGATGGCTAGCATGAGAAATGCATAGGTATCACAGAATCACAGGGGTTGGAAGGGACCCCCAGAGCCCATGGGGTCCAACCCCCTGCCAAAGCAGGGTCCCTAGGACAGGGCACACAGGTCGGTGTCCAGACAGGGCTGGAATCTCTCCAGAGAAGGAGACTCCACACCCCCTGGGCAGCCTGTCCCAGGGCTCTGCCACCCTCACTGGGAACAAGTTCATATCTGTGGTGGGTTCTGACATAACAGATCCAAGGTCAAAATGTTTAATGCTCTTAGTAAACTCCAGATAGTTTATTCATGAGCTGTGGTGCTTCAAAATAAGGAGTAGCCCCAGACTGGGGGTGGTATAATAAACTCCAGCTTTGGCATGAGGCACTGTAGTTTCTGCTGGCGTTTGGGGTAATTTGCATGAGGAATGAGCGCTGCTCTGGCTGGCGGTGATAGAAAGTTGACACCCTGTTAAACAGGTTTGAAGAATTCTTTGGTATGAACAGCTATGTCAGCAGGATCCTGCAAGTCCTGCCAGAAAACAGTTATGCTTAATCCAGGTGACCTTGCCATCCCTGAAAGGTTTGCTGATGCTTCTGGCTTCGTTGGGTGAAGTTCTTTTCAGTGTTCCTGCTGTGCTTCAAGAGCTCCTGATGATTTTTGTACAAGGGAGCCCAGAACTGGACACAGTGCTCCAGGTGGGGCCTGACCAGGGCAGAGCAGAGGGGGAGGATCCCCTCCTGTGACCTGCTGGCCACACTCCTCTTGCTGCCCCCAGGATCCCATTGTCCTTCTTGGCCCCGGGGCACACTGCTGGCTCATGGCCACCCTGTCACCCACCAGCACCCCCAGGTCCTTCTCCACAGAGCTCCTCCCCAGCAGGTCACCCCCAGCCTGTCCTGATTCCAGCAGTTATTCCTTCCCAGGTGCCAGACTCTGCACTTGCTTCTGTTAAACCCCATCTGGTCTCTCCCTGCCCAGCTCTCCAGCCTGTCCAGGTCTCTCTGGATGGCTGCGCCGTGTCCTGTGTGTCAGCCACTCCTCCCAGCTCTGTATCATCGGGTACTTGCTGAGGGGGAACAGTATTCCCTCATCAAGATTGTTGATGAAGATGTTAAATGTGACCAGATGATTTGTCAAAGGCTTGAAAGTATTAACACTTGAACAGCATCTGAATTTTCCTGTATCACTGTTCCCAGGAAGCTGGATCCTGTTTGTGTGGGGACACATGGGTGGCATGTTGCTTTGGAGAGTGATGTTTTTTTTGAAAGATGCTTTGCTAAGGTTGTTTGCTGACTGGCATATGGTGTGACATAAGGTGCTGTTTACCACCTCAGGGTCGAAACTTACAGGGAGATGATTTTCTTTTTTAAACATTTAAATTTATTAAGTACTCCTAGATGCCTTCCAACATTGGCCTGGCCAAATCAATTTACACTTTCCTTTTCTTCTCTTTGCCCCATCTGTCCGTGACAGTTTGTTTTCTCCTTCTTATGTTGTAAATAGACTGGAGTGTTTAAAGGGCTGAGGGTGTCGGTGGCAACTAGTGCTTGCAAATCTCTCCTAACTGTGTGTGAGGCTGCAGCTGGAGTGCTGGGTCCAGTTCTGGGCTCCTGAGCATCAGAAGGACATGGAGGTCCTGGAGCGTGTCCAGAGAAGGGCAACCAGGCTGGGGAAGGGGCTGGAGGGCAAATCCTCTGAGGAGCGGCTGAGGGAGCTGGGGGTGTTGAGCCTGGAGAAGAGGAGGCTGAGGGGAGCCCTTCTCCCCACCTCCCCTGCCCTGCCAGGAGGGTGCGGAGAGGTGGGCGCTGGTCTCTTCAGCCAGGGGCCAGGAGATGGGACAAGGGGCAATGGGCTCAAGCTGTGCCAGGGCAGGGTCAGCCCAGGCTGCCCAGGGAGGGGCTGAGTCATCTTCCCTGGATGTGTTCAAAAAAAGGGTTGATGAGGTGCTCAGGGATCTGATTCAGCTTAGGATGGGAATGGTTGGACTTGATGATCTTCAAAGGTCTTTTCCAACCTGGTGATTCTGTAACTTTTTACCTGGGTGTGGGGTGTCTGCTGTCTTCCTATGAGATGGAAACCTGTGCCACACCAACTACTAGGCTGGAAAAATTGCTCTCTAGTATAAACTTCTGTAACATCTTTCAAAGCCATCACAGCTCTATCTGGGAATAAAGAACTTTTGAAGCAGAGCAATGAGGATGAAGAAATGGCATTGTTCCCTTGAAACTCTGGTTGGTGGCTGAAGGAGGAGAAAATAATGTGCAATAAACTTACCTTAAGGCTGCTTTTCACCAGGTTAACATAGTGGAGAGTTTCTGGAAGAATACATTGAGCCTTTCAGCACTGGTGGGGGGTGTTGAAATGAAAAAGCTTTGGAGGGAGAGAAAAATGCACTGGACTTTAAGTGTGACTCTTTTATGCTGTGGAAGTTGCTGTTGGGGTTGCTGTCTTCCAGCAAACTATTTGTTCTTATGTTACTGCTTTTCCAACAAATACTTCAAATATTCCCCTTAAATGTATGTGTAACTGCAAATCTTAAACATGAAGATAAGTGAAAGAGATGCTTGAGGGGAGATGTATATAAAAAAGAAATTCAAAAGAATCACAAAATCACCAGGCTGGAAAAACCTTTTAAGATCCAGTCCAACCGTCCCTGTCCTGTGCTAAACCAGGTCCCTGAGCACCTCATCTCCCCTCTGTTAAACACACCCAGGGGCAGGGACTCAGCCCCCTCCCTGGGCAGCCTGGGCCAGGCCCTGACAACTCTGCCAGGGAAGAATTCTCTCCTCACAGCTGCTCTGACCCTGCCCTGGGGCAGCTTGAGCCCATTGCCCCTTGTCCCAGCTCCTGGCCCCTGGCTGAAGAGACCAGCGCCCACCTCTCTGCACCCCCCTGGCAGGGCAGGGGAGGTGGGGAGAAGGGCTCCCCTCAGCCTCCTCTTCTCCAGGCTCAACACCCCCAGCTCCCTCAGCCGCTCCTCAGAGGATTTGCCCTCCAGCCCCTTCCCCAGCCTGGTTGCCCTTCTCTGGACACGCTCCAGGACCTCCATGTCCTTCTGATGCTCAGGAGCCCAGAACTGGACCCAGCACTCCAGCTGCAGCCTCCCCAGTGCCCAGCACAGGGGCACAAGCCCCTCCCTGGGCCTGCTGGCCACGCTGGGGCTGACACAAGCCAGGATGCCCTTGGCCTTCCTGGCCCCCCAGGCACACTGCTGGCTCGTGTTCAGTCGCAGTCACCCAACACCCCCAGGTCCTTCTCTGCCTGACAGCTCTCCAGCCACTCTGCCCCAGCCTGTAGCTGCTGGGGGTTGTTCTGTCCCAGGTGCAAGATGCTGCACTTGGCCTTGTTAAACTTCATCCCATTGGTCCCAGCCCATGGATCCAGCCTGTTCAGGTCCCTCAGAAGAGCCTCCCTGTCCTCAGGCAGATCAACACTCACTTCTCCTCCCTCTGCTATACTGCCTTTTTTCTTTCCTGGTTGCTGAGGAAGCAGGGTTAGAAATTGGGAGCAATGAACTCATACAGGCCTGATGTGTTTGTTGCCTCAGTGTGCAGGTGGTATAACAATGGGGTAGGTGAAGGTCCAGCCTCTCTGTTTCCTGTATTTCCAGATATATGGCTAGGTAACCTCACTGCAGCTTCGTAAATATTGGTACTTGTGGTGTATTTAATACACACAGTGAGATGCCTGGAAAGGAAAGGGTTGGGTTGGTTTTTTTACTTAAGTTATTAAACTCTTTGTGGTATGAAGTTCTTTCACTGAACAGAAAAATCTTCTCTGGTTACATGAAGCTTTGCAGAGATTAAGAGATTGAAAACTGAAAGAAAAAATGTCTGGAATTATAAATCTGTTTCTTAAAACTGATTTTTAGAACGTGGAGAAGTGGTTGAGTGAGTGGTTCAGAACTGCAGGGCAATGCAGTCCAGTTGGCTAGTCCAATGCTTAAAACATCAAGCAAGACTTGAAGAGCCTTTCTGAACAGTATGAAACGTCCTTGTGGAAGTGTTTAAGTGAGTCTGGTTTTGCTTACAGGGGCCATACATTTAAATAAGCTTAAAATGTAAACACAACTGCGTGCCTTCTGAGGAAACATAAAGCAATGTGCTTCCCCCCCACCCTGAACTTTGTGCTCTCCAAAGTTTGCCAAGCAACCCCTCTTTGATGGCAGCCAGGAGAAGTGTTGGCGTCCTGAAGTGAGTTTACAGAGTCATCAAGCTGGTAGTCTCATCCTTTCCCTGTATGGGGTGGGATAAAAGATGTTTTTTTCCTGGATCTTATAATTCAGTGGAGGGGGAAAACTACAGGCCAAGTGGGAGAGAGACTGGGTGTAAATACCTTGTGATGGCAGCTCAGCCATTCTAGAAGAGGGATGGTGCAGGAAGCAAAGCACAGCCATGTGCCAGCAGCCAGAAGGGCTGGAGCGTGCTGTGGGAAGGTTTGTAAAAGCAACTTAGAATCACAGAATGATTTGGGCTGGAATGGACCTCAAAGATCATCAAGTTCCTACACCCCCAGACAAGGTCCCCCTCAAGTCTTAGAGTGGCTTTCCTGCTGCAGAAAGATATGGCCAGAAATAAGATGTAGAGCTCTTCGAGTGAGTCCAGAGGAGGCCATGAAGATGATCAGGGGGCTGGAGCACCTCTCCTGTGAAGCCAGGCTGAGAGAGTTGGGCTGGTTCAGCCTGGAGAAGAGAAGGTTCTGGGGGGACCTCATAGTGCCCTTCTAGTCCCTGAAAGGTGCCTATAAGAAAGCTGTTCCCCAGGGCATGGAGTGATAGGATGAGGGGTGATGGTTTTAAACAGGAAAAGGGAGATTCAGGTTGGGTATTAGGAAAAAGCTCTTCCCTCTGAGGGTGGTGGGTCACTGGCACAGGGTGCCCAGAGAGGTGGTGGAGGCCCCATCCCTGGAGACATCCAAGGTCAGGCTGGATGGAGCCACCTGCTGTAGTGAAGATGTCCCTGCTCACTGCAGGGGGTGGGACTAGATGGGCTTTGAAGGTCCCTTCCCACCTCACACATTCTGTTACTCTGAGTAGTCTTGTGGCTGCTGGCCCGTGGGCTTCCCTCGGTGGCTGCAGGAGGAGCCGTATGCTTTGGGCACCGGTGTCCTGCCCGTTGCCTGGCACACTCAGAGCCTGGTCTGTGCACAACATCTGTGTGGCACAGCACCAGGATTTTAAGTACAAAATATGTTAAAGAATTCCTGTTGCTGAGTAGATGCTTCCTGAAGTGAATGGTGCTGAAATCTGATTGCCAGTGAGAGGGTGTCTGTGATCTTCATTTTGTTGCAATGTTTCTACATCATTTTAGGGAGAGGGGACAGAGCTGAATCTTTAAGACATTTTCATTCACGCTGTTTCTGACAGTCGAAATGTTATTGACCAAAAACATGTTTGTGTTTGTTCACCACGAGTACACTCTTTGTGGAAGAGGTACCATCTGTTTCAGTTCTTCTGCATCTGTGGAGATTTTATTCTATTTTTTTTTCCTCTGGGTAGACTTCTTTTAAAGATCTGTAGTAGGTGATTAGTAGTTTTGTGTGTGTGTGGGGGTGGGTTTTGGGGTGATTTTTTTGTTTTGGTTTTTAAGGAAAAAGCCCTTGGTTGAAGCAGCAAATCCCACTGATGCACTCTGTACAGGTATGACTTAAAAGCAACTTCTGATTATCACAGAATCACCAGGTTGGAAAAGACCTTTAAGCTCACAGAGTCCAACCGTTCCTGTCCTGTGCTAAACCAGCTCCCTGAGCACCTCATCTCCCCTCTGTTAAACACACCCAGGGGCAGGGACTCAGCCCCCTCCCTGGGCAGCCTGGGCCAGGCCCTGACAACTCTGCCAGGGAAGAATTCTCTCCTCACAGCTGCTCTGACCCTGCCCTGGCACAGCTTGAGCCCATTGCCCCTTGTCCCAGCTCCTGGCCCCTGGCTGGAGAGACCAGCGCCCACCTCTCTGCACCCTCCTGGCAGGGCAGGGGAGGTGGGGAGAAGGGCTCCCCTCAGCCTCCTCTTCTCCAGGCTCAACACCCCCAGCTCCCTCAGCCGCTCCTCAGAGGATTTGCCCTCCAGCCCCTTCCCCAGCCTGGTTGCCCTTCTCTGGACACGCTCCAGGACCTCCATGTCCTTCTGATGCTGAGGAGCCCAGAACTGGACCCAGCACTTGAGCTGCAGCCTCCCCAGTGCCCAGCACCAGGGGATTATGAGATGTTCATTATGAGATGTTCTTTTCCACTTCTGGGTTTGATGGGTGTGTTTGACTTGTGGCTTTTTTGCAGCAGAGGGAATTTCTAACTCCTTCCTCAAGTGGGTTTGCTACAACACAATTGTAATTGTGCTCTAGTACAGCTGATACTGAGCTCTATTGTTGTGGAGTGAACTCCTCCCCTCTCATCACGTTTGGCTATTGTGTTAAGCTATCATCCATCCAGCTACCTCAGCTGCAACTGAGCTGCAGCAAGAGATTATCATCTTCTCGCTACCTCTTGCTGTCCCCTCAGGTCTGCTAGTCTCTTTACACTTCTTGTCACACCATAACCCAGTTCTGCCAAAGTGCTCTGGGTTAGAAGTGCCACCAGACAGCTTTGAGAAGGGCAGGGATGGAGTTGCAGGTACCACTGCCACCTGGGGACCTGGGGCAGCAGTACTACCCTGGAGCATTAGTATTAAATATGGTGAGGATTACATTTAATGTCACAGAATCACAGAAAGCTTTGGGTAGGAAGGAACCTCAGAGATCATCTTGTTCCGATCCCCTGCCATGGGCAGGGACACTCACCAGACCAGGCTGCCCAAAGCCCCATCCAGCCTGGCTTTGAACACCTCCAGGGATCCAGGGGCTTCCACAGCCTCTCTGGGCACCCTGTGCCAGGGCCTCCCCACCCTCAGAGTGCAGAACTCCTTCCTAACGTCTCACCTAACCCTGCCCTCACTCAGCTTGAAGCCATCGCCCCTTGTCCTGTCCCTGCCCTGCCTGGTGACAGCCCCTCTCCCTGTTCCTGTAGTATGGGTAGGCCGCAGTCAGCACTGGAATTCCTTTCAGCATGGGTAGGCCGCAGTTAGGTCTCCATGGAACCTTCTCTTCTCCAGGCTGAACCAGCCCAACTCTCCCATCCTGGCTTCACAGGAGAGGTGCTGCAGCCCCTTGATCTCCTTTGTGACCTCCTCTGGACTCGCTCCAGCAGCTCTACATCTTATTTCTGGCCATATCTTCCTGCAGCAGTGGTAGCTGTGCTCCTGCTGACTTCAAATGGGTTTGAAATTGCTTGGTGTTTAGGAAGAAGCTGGCACCATCATGCAGAACCAAAACTGAAGTCAGCAGTGGAGTGGTGGTTACCACCTTCCTGGTGCTGTAACAGACATCAGCATGGGAAAACATTTAGAGGGAATTCCAGTCCACATTGTCTCAGAAGATCAGAGATGATCTTTGCTGTGTTAACCAAGAAGATGCTGCAAAGAGTATTATTTATGTACTTGTTCCCCTTCAGGAGGGTTTATCTCTGTCTACTTTTTAGAGAGAAAGCTGGAAAAAAAATCCTACTTTTTCCTAGGTGTTCCTGGTGGTTGATTGTGTTTGGTTTTAGAAGAGGTAAAGTGCTGCTCTTGCATTCTGCTTTAATTTATTTCTTTGAGGAAAACAGCATTTGGAATAGGGCTGGTGATGTGAGGTTTGCAGGGCTTGATGTCGTGAACATGACAGGGCTTGAAATGATAGGGTGGAAAAAAAAAATCCCTGGCTCAAGGTAGTTTTAAAAACAAATGAGTTAATTTTCTGTGCTTCTGGCTTTGGTTGGTTGTGGTTTCTCTTCCTTTTTGTTGCACTGTGAAAGCTTCCAGGGGCTAAAGCCAACCTGTGGCCTTAGAAACCCAGTGCTGCTATTTGTTGTTGGAATGTCTGGAGTAAGATCTGTTCTGGTTTATAAAAACCCACCAAAGAAACAAGTAAGCCCCAAAAGAAAACCAGAGAAAGAGATCAGGCAGCTGGCAGTGTTGGGCTGTTTCGATTGCTGAATGGATTCTTCTGAGTAGAGCCCCAGACAGGTTTGGGTGGGAGGAGAGCTCAGAGCCCCCAAAGTCCCACCTCTGCCATGGGCAGGGACACCCCTCACCAGTCCAGGGTTCCCAAAACCCCATCCAACCTGACCTTGAACCCCTGCCAGGGCTGCAGGGGCAGCCCCAGCTTCTCTGGGCACCCAGTGCCAGGATCTCCCCGCCCACAGGGAAGGGGTAGGGATCTACATGTCGTCTCCTTCAGCTTAGTCATTACCCCTTGTCGGTCACGCCCTGCCCTTGTCAACAGTTCCTCTCATTTTCTTGTGGGGGTCCTGTTAGGGACCAGAAGGGTCTCTGAGGTCTCCCCACAGCCATCTCAGGCTGCTCCACCCCAGCTCTCTCACCCTGCCTCCATAGAGGTGCTGTGTGGGAAAGGGAATGCTCCAAAGGGTGGTAGGTTTGGCTGCAGTGATATTTACAGGCCTTCAGCTGCCGGAGGTGCAGCAAACCAAACCTTTCAGAAACAATTTCCTTCATAAACACTGTTCATTGAAGTTACAGATGCACTTGATTTAAGACAGGGCTCTGACGGCTGCTGAGCCTTCAACACGAGCAGCCCCCTTCACGTCAAGGGAAAAAATGTCTTTAACTTAAAGCATATGCTGAGCTGCAAGGAGATGGAAACCAGGGTAGTATTGAATGATTGTGGGAATTTAAACTCATTCCTCTCTACTTCTAGGGGGAAAAGGGCATTTTCTTCATGCTTCATTTCTCAATTTGGTAATTCCTTTGAGGGCTGGAGCAGCTCCCCTACGGAGAGAGGCTGAGGGAGCTGGGCTGGCTCAGCCTGGAGAAGAGAAGGCTGTGGGGGGACCTCATTGCAGCCTCCCAGTCCCTGAAGGGAGCAGAGGAACAGGAGGGGAATCAGCTTGTTCAAGGGCAGAGACTGGCAGGACAAGGGGGCTGGAGTGAAGCTGGAGGAGGGGAGGGTGAGAGGAGAGATGAGGGGGAAGTTCTTTGCAGAGAGAGTGGTGAGGGGCTGGAAGGGGCTGCCCAGAGAGGGGGTGGGTGCCCCATCCCTGGGGGTGTTCAAGGGCAGGTTGTCTGGGGCCCTGGGCACCCTTGTGTAGCTCCAGGCCTGGAGGTTGGTGTCCCTGCCTGTGGCAGGGGGTTGGAGCTCTGTGATCCTTGAGGTCCCTTCCAACCCAGACCAGTCTGGGATTCTGTGATTAGTTCCATTTTACAGATAGGAAAGATGGTCCTCTATAAAGTAACATTTCATCAGTGGAAGTACTTCTGATCTGAGACCCTATTCCAGCTATTCAGGAATGTATCTGGTAGGCAACTTGGGAGTCCATGTGGCCAGCACCCTGATGTGTTGCTGTGCTGTGTTACACATGAGCACATTCACCAGTAGATGCTGCAAATCCATTTGAGTTTCTATGGATTGAGCCTCAGCCATCAGTCTTCAGCTGCACCAAAGCTTAGGCCATAGCACTATTTAATCTTTTTGCCTGTTTTTTCCTTTATTTTTCCTTTTATATGAATGAAATTTTGCAGCTTACCTTGTCTGATCGTGCCTCTTTAAAATGTAGATTATTTTATCTGACAGCCCCTGGATTTTTGGCTTCCACTTGTGTATTTAAGAGGAGGTCACCACTTGAGCGTGAGAAAAAGTGGTTTATTGAATTGCAAAAGAGCAAACTTGTCCCTTTGAATCCCATAGAGAACAGGGGGACATTATGTGTATTGCTGCTTGCAGTTGGCCCCCCTGCATTTGGCAAGCACCAATGGGAGTGGGGAGTTGAGCTGGAGTATTGTACTTGCTGCTCTTAGTGCTGGATCCTGAAGGCTGGTGTGTCTTTAGGTTTCACTGAAGTCACCTTATCATTAAATTAGTCAAACAAGTGTGAGTGGTGGAAGTAGCTTTTAATTTTATTTCAATGGATTTAGTGGTTCAGAATTTTTCCCCCTTGTGTTCATTCACAGTGAATAAATCACAGCATTAAAATGCTGCTGGTGAGATCAGAGAATCATAGGATGGTCTGGGTTGGAAGGGACTCCAAGGGTCACACAGTTCCAACCCCCCTGCCAGAGTCAGGACCACCAACCCTGGAGCTACACAAGGTTGCCCAGGGCCCCATCCAACCTGGCCTTGAACACCCCCAGGGATGGGGCACCCACCCCCTCTCTGGGCAGCCCCTTCCAGCCCCTCACCACTCTCTCTGCAAAGAACTTCCCCCTAATCTCTCCTCTCCCCCTTCCCTCCTCCAGCTTCACTCCAGCCCCCTTGTCCTGCCAGTCTCTGCCCTTGAACAAGCTGATTCCCCTCCTGTTCCTCTGCTCCCTTCAGGGACTGGGAGGCTGCAATGAGGTCCCCCCACAGCCTTCTCTTCTCCAGGCTGAGCCAGCCCAGCTCCCTCAGCCTCTCTCCGTAGGGGAGCTGCTCCAGCCCTCTGATCCCCTCCGGGGCTCCTCTGACCCCTCTCCACCAGTCCCACATCTTTCTTGTCCTGGGGCCCCAGCTCTGGACGCAGGACTCCAGCTGGGGCCTCCCCAGAGCAGAGAGGTGCAGAGACTCCCAGCTGCTCCCAAAATCAGGTGTATCCTGAGAAATGGGGCCTGGAGGATTGGACATGAAATGTTTCTCTGCTTGAATTCAAACAGAGGAATCTGAGCAGCTCCTCTGCCAGGGCTCCTGTATGGCACACTCTCTGGGTTCCAAAGCCGTGGCAGATATGAAAGCGTTGTCATTGCTGGCAAACTAATTGTGCCAAACTTTATCAGGCTTTTGAAAGGCTTTTTCTCTAATTGAGCTGTTAAATTGGTTTAGCCAGAAGATGTGCAGCAGGAAATAATAAAGCCTGTTTTCTTCTGGGAGTATTTTTAATTCGTATTTTGGATATTTGATACTTGGAATTAAATATGGGGGAGTCTGGTGACTGCAGCCTGTTCTGAAGGGAAGTATCAACAGAGGGGTAGGGATTTCCCTCCTGACAAATGAATTTCTGAGCTGGCAAATCAGTCCTCTCCTCATTCCCAGATTGATATTTATAATCTATTGAAGTTTGCAGCAGCATCTTTGTTCTGAGGCAGTGTCTGCCACATGCTGTCCAGGAGTTAATTTATCTTGGCATTGACTTTTGTCTAAAACACAGATATTGAACTGGAGTCAGGAATTCAGAACTACATAGACCCTTTTCAGTGAGATTCTGCCAAAGAAAGGGTAGAGAATTGCTCACTGATCTAAACCATTTGATGGTCTCTTTGTCAGCTCCTTGTTTTTTAGGTTAAATACTGGTCTTTCTTACCTAGAGAAGAAGCTCAAGGATGAACTGCCCTCTTGTAAGACAGATGCTGCTAAACAGGGTGATGCAGTTTCACCTTTTAGGATGACTGAACTACAACAACAAAATCTGTGTGGGTTAAGCTGCAGAAGATGGATGGAACTGGATTATGGTTTTAGTTTTTTTCAGTGTTGTCTTGTTTTATCTGTGGGCTTTTTTCCCAGTTTAAAACCATCACCCCTTGTCCTATCACTCCAAGTCCGTGGGAACAGCTTTCTTACAGGCACCTTTCAAGGACTAGAAGGGCACTATAAGGTCCCTCCAGAACCTTCTCTTCTCCAGCTCAACTCTCTCAGCCTGGCTTCACAGGAGAGGTGCTCCAGCCCCCTGATCATTTTTGGGGCCTCCTCTGGATGTGCTCCAACAGCTCCATGTCCTTCTTGTGCTGAGGGCTCCAGAGCTGGATGCAGTATCCAGGTGAGGTCTCCCCAGAGCAGAGCAGAGGGGCAGAATCCCCTCTCTCCATCTGCTGCCCACACTCCTGGGGATGCAGCCCAGGATGGGGTTGGCCTTGTGGGCTGCAGATATATGTTGGTGGCTCGTGTCCAGCTGCTCATCCATGAGCCCCGCCCCCCCCAGGTCCTTTTCCTCAGGGCTGCTTTCCAGCCCATCATCTCCTAACTCAGGTGCAGATACATTAACCTGGAACACAGGGAGGGCTAATGGGGGGGGTGGCTGAGAAAGCAATACAGGGAAGGAATTGCAATGCTCAGTCATGTACAGTCTGTAAAATAGTTGAACCATCTGTAGATAGAAACAGAATGCTGAGGGTCTGAAAATGGAGCGTTCCAGAGTGACTTCCACACATGGCTTTAAGGTCTGTGTGAAATTGGTGGGGTAGTGATACCTTCCTGAACTGAAAGCTGAAGTGTCTGCTCTTCCTCATCGTTGTTGCTGAGTATGTTGGTAACAACATGTTGGTGGGGTCAAATGACTTCTATGCACTTCTTGTTTTGCCACTTGTTCCTAATTCAAAAGAGGTTTCCTTGGTGGTTCCTTACCTCTGGGTCACTGCAGATACATCACATGATCTATGTATCTCATCCCCTTGCTTCTGGGCAGCAGTGTACTTATGATATAGGAGACACAGAGGTTGCATTGAGAATGTAGGAGAAGCTCTGTGGCTTCCTATGGATACAGGGTTTACTTGGCCATGGGTTTATCTAGACACCAGGTTGATGGTTTTCTTCTGGCCTTGAATGATTAGATTGACTTTTCTTCCTGTATTGCTCCCTAGCAATCAAGTTCCACCCTTCCACTGAAGGGCAGTGTAGGAAGAGTGGGATGAGGTGTGATTAAAAGGTCTTCCAGCAGAGGAGGGATGACATGGGGTTTAGCTGAATGTGGTGGTTGCTGTCTTGTTTTCCTCTGCTCAGGCTGAATAACAGCAGGGCAGAAAGGACACCTAAAGGGAACAGATGCTTTCAAATGACAGCACTGTAAATTTGTACCTCTCAGTCACTGCACTGGAGGCACTGGACCTCTCTTCTGATGAGGCATCAGTCCAAAAAGCACACCTAGGTGGTTACTTAATGCAAAATAAGTGTGGCTGGAGGCCTTTACAGACCTGGTCTACAAAGGTGATCCAACCCAGGGATTTCACAGGCCAGTCAGTTTAAATTGCTCCATCCTGATGGATTTTTAGTGGAGCAGAAACCAGTTGAGGATTTAATCCTCTCTGGAGGTTGAAGAATTGTGTCAGGATAGTGTAGGGCTGCATGTGTACATTAATGTGTGTGTCATAATCTGTGAAGAACCACAAACCACATGCTCTGAATACATTTACATTAATCATTGTTAGATGTGCTGCTCTGGTTTCTATAGTGTTGATGAGTTCCTATGTTCATACACCCAGGTCTAAAATGTACCAAATCAGGGGCAATAGGAGATTTAGGGTAGACAGTGGGGGGAATGGAGTGAAGCTGAAGGAGGGAAGGGTGAGATGAGATATCACGGGGAAGTTCTTTACAGAGAGAGTGGTGAGGGTCTGGAACAGGCTGCCCAGAGAGGGGGTGGGTGCCCCATCCCTGGGGGTGTTCAAGGCCAGGTTGGGTGGGGCCCTGGGCACCCTTGTGTAGCTCCAGGCCTGGAGGTTGGTGTCCCTGCCTGTGGCAGGGGGGTTGGAGCTCTGTGACCCTTGGGGTCCCTCCCAACCCAGATTCTATCATCTTGCCGTGGAGTCAGTGTTTCATTTCAAGTGGCCATCATGCCTTGGAAGTACTGGGACTTCTTTCTTTGGCATTGAATTCCAAGCTTTGGAAAACAGTTCAGAGGCTTGGGAGCTGTTGGTGGGATACCATGCCTTTACTACCTGGGAGGCAAGGCCTTGGAAGTTACCTGGAACAGATTGACCAGGAGTCTGCTCCAAATGCTGTAACTACCTCAGTGTGGATGTAGCAAAGACCTTACTGAGGTCAAAACACATATTCAGCTTTGCAAATTGCTCTGAGAGGTCAGCTTTGCTGTCTCTGGGGTAATCACAGAGAGTTAGGGGTTAGAAAGGACCTCAGAAGACCATCTAGTCCAAACCCCGGCCAGAGCAGGACAACCCAGACTAAACCCCACAGGGACACATCCAGGAGGGTGTGAATGTCTCCAGAGAAGGAGACTCCACAGCCTCTCTGGGCAGCCTGTCCCAGGGCTCTGTCACCCTCACAGGGACAAAGTTCCTCCTTCTATTCCCATGGAGCTTCCTCTGCTTCAGCTGCACCCGCTGCCCCTTGTCCTGTCGCTGCCATCGCTGAGCAGAGCCTGGCTCTGGCCTCCTGACTCTGCCCTTTACATACTGATGGACATTCATGAGGTCACCCCTCAGTCTGCTCTTCTCCAGGCTGAAGAGGCCCAGCTCCCTCAGCCTCTCCTCACAAGGAAGGGGTTCCACTCCCTCCATCACCTTGGTGTCCCTGTGCTGGGCTCTTCCAAGGAGTTCTGTGTCCTTCCTGACCTGAGGGGCCCAGAACTGGCCATGATATTCCAGGTGGGGTCTCACCAGGGCAGAGCAGGAGAAGGACATCACTTGACATACTAACCAAAGTATTTTACATGGAAGTTTTAAAACAAGTAATTACTTTGGGGGGGTGGTGTTGGTGGGGTTGGAACTCTCTGATCCCTGTGGGGGTCCTTTCTACCCCAGGCCATTCTGTGATTCTCCCAGGAATTCAATCCAACAGCTGGATTCATCTTGTGTACCCAGCACGTTGGGAAGAGCTATGTTTCCATTTATGTTCAGTATAAATCCCTGGAATTAGCTACTTTTCCCAGTTTAGCCTCTCACTGGTTTTAATGGTTCTGTTGAAATGAAGAGAGAAGCTTTCAGGAGAGCGATACTGGAGCAGTGTCTGTGTTAAGCCTCTTGCTCCCCCCACGCCCCCTCAAGCTTTAATTCCAACCCAGCATCCTATCCAGATCCTCTACAGCATTTCCTTAATCCTAAGAAGTTTTGGATTTAATTATTTTTTTTTCCCTTTCAGAGGAATTTGAATTATTTTTAGTCACACATTTTATTTTTGGGGGAAAAAGAAGAATCCCCCCCCCTTTGCTGTAGTGTGAAAGTGAAGTCACCGGGTGGGTTCTGTGAGTATTCCAGTAGGGATTGGGAGAGTCTTTTTTAAGGTGTAGATGGACCCTTTGTTTAAAACCACAGCAGTGTTTTCTGCCTGTAACCTACAGAGATTCCTGTGTAGCAGCCCTAGACCTTGAAACCCAAAGACCTGGTTGCTTTCACTGTGACTGTGTCCAGTTCTGGGCTCCTCAGCATCAGAAGGACATGGAGGTCCTGGAGCGTGTCCAGAGAAGGGCAACCAGGCTGGGGAAGGGGCTGGAGGGCAAATGCTCTGAGGAGCGGCTGAGGGAGCTGGGGGTGTTGAGCCTGGAGAAGAGGAGGCTGAGGGGAGCCCTTCTCCCCACCTCCCCTGCCCTGCCAGGAGGGTGCAGAGAGGTGGGTGCTGGTCTCTTCAGCCAGGGGCCGGGAGCTGGGACAAGGGGCACTGGGCTCAAGCTGCGCCAGGGCAGGGTCAGAGCAGCTGTGAGGAGAGAATTCTTCCCTGGCAGAGTTGTCAGGGCCTGGCCCAGGCTGCCCAGGGAGGGGGCTGAGTCCCTGCCCCTGGGTGTGTTTAACAGAGGGGAGATGAGGTGCTCAGGGAGCTGGTTTAGCACAGGACAGGAATGGTTGGACTCAGTGATCTTAAAGGGCTTTTCCAACCCTGTGATTCTGTATAAATAAATTAAAAGGGGGTGTGTGTGTGTAATCTTTTGTTAAGGCTGCTGTCTGGGGCTCCTGGCTGCTATGGTAACAGATGAGGGAGAGACACTGCTTGCATGGCAAAGCTTTAATGGGGAAGCAGCTGAATGGGGTGATGAAGGAGGTGGGGGGGAGCTCGGATCCTTTCGTGGTGCTGGGAAACCAGTCACCGGTATGAGGCACAGACTGGGAAGGGCTTCCTCGTTTGTTTACAGATGATTTAAAATCAAATTCTCTTAATTATATTTTGAGCAGGAAGAGTGTCAGACTGGAGCTGGGGGAGCAATAAATTAGACTGTGGGTGGTTTTTTTCCTTCTGCTTTGAATCAGCTCCTCTGTGTAGCTTGTAAAGGTGAGATGTATTGCTGAGTGCTTCTGAAGTGGAGCCCTGAAGGACTTGAAGGACGCTGGTCCTTGCCATGAGAAGTCATAGAATCATCCAGTTTGCCAGGTTGGAAGGGACCTTCAAAGCCCATCTAGTCCCACCCCCTGCAGTGAGCAGGGACATCTTCACTAGAGCAGGTCGCTCAGAGCCCCATCCAGCCTGACCGTGGATGTCTCCAGGGATGGGGCCTCCACCACCTCCCTGGACACCCTGTGCCAGTGATACACCACTGACCACGAGGTTGAGAGAGGGGATTCTGCCCCTCTGCTCTGGGGAGACCTCACCTGGATACTGCATCCAGCTCTGGAGCCCTCAGCACAAGAAGGACATGGAGCTGTTGGAGCACATCCAGAGGAGGCCCCAAAAATGATCAGGGGGCTGGAGCACCTCTGCTGTGAAGCCAGGCTGAGAGAGTTGGGCTGGTTCAGCCTGAAGGAACAGGGAGAGGGGCTGTCACCAGGCAGGGCAGGGACAGGACAAGGGGTGATGGCTTCAAGCTGAGCGAGGGCAGGGTTAGGTGAGACGTTAGGAAGGAGTTCTGCACTCTGAGGGTGGGGAGGCCCTGGCACAGGGTGCCCAGAGAGGCTGTGGAAGCCCCTGGATCCCTGGAGGTGTTCAAGGCCAGACTGGATGGGGCTTTGGGCCCCACTGGTGAGAGGTGTCCAGGGCAGCGAGTTGGAACTAGATGGGCTTTGAGATCCCTTCCAGCCCAAAGTATTCTGTGGTTCTGCAGTGTGGGCACTTGCATGTTCATTGTCTTCTTTGTGATCTTCATGTTGTTGCAGGTGATTGTCAGACTCATGCCATGTAGTTCAGAGCTGCTTTTCTGCCATGCTTTGTGTTTTGCCATTATTCTTCCTGCCTGGAACTGGGAGCAGAATACCTGGGCTTGCTTCTTGAGGGGCTGAGACAGGACAGGGGCAGAACTAACTAGGTTGAAAAGAAACAGTTCTTACCTGTTCCTCATAACTGAGCAAAGTTGTAAATACTGGAAAGTTCAATCTGAGCTTCTGGATTGTGCTGTGAGGTTGTTAAAACGAGCTCTCTGTCGCTGTGGGGCAGGGAAAACGTCCTTGCTGTCTTCAGGAGTCTACTTGTACAAAGTGAGAGGCTTTGTGGGACCTTGCCTGTCCTCTCCAATTACTGCACCCTCTGGGGAGAGGTGGCACAGGTCTATAAAGGACTGTTGGTTTCCATTTCAGGCCAGGCCTTGCGATAGGATGTGAGAGGGAAATACTCCTGGGTCCTTTGCAGCCTAGTTCTCCTCGCAGGAATAGCCTTATTTTGCGAGCTCCTGTGATGTGAGATGTGCCCTGAAGGATAAGGCTGAAAGGCTCCATTGTAGGCTTAGTCCCTCCTGAGCTGGGGGAGGCTTGGCTGGGGGAGGCAAGCCCTTACAGTGCCCACAACCTCTTTGTTAGTCCTGTAAGTAAATGTTTGTTGTTCTCTAAAGGAAAGTTCCATTAGCTGAGCTATTTCCAGGGGGGGTGATGTGCAGGTGATGAATAATAACACTGTAGATGATTACAACC
Organism: Gallinula chloropus; assembly: GCF_964237585.1. Classification (NCBI taxonomy): domain Eukaryota; kingdom Metazoa; phylum Chordata; class Aves; order Gruiformes; family Rallidae; genus Gallinula; species Gallinula chloropus. The sequence continues at coordinate 6,225,363 of NC_140109.1, read as the reverse complement.
GGCTTCCTCTTTGCTTGTGTGAAGAGCATTTCATCCCTACATGTGCTTTTTGTGTTCCACTTCATAAGTCATCACTGTGCTGCTGAGCTGAGGCGAGTGAGAAGCACCTTGTTAGAGGTGGTAGTAAACTGAAGGTACAGGGTAGGTTAGTTTTCTTGCCTTGTACAAAGCAGTTCCTTTGCTTGAGGTAGTTAGACCCTTCCTGCCAAGACTCCCTTTCTTCCCTGAAAGCCCTCAGGCAAAGTTATTAGTTGGGACTTACTCCTCAGGAATAACTTACTCCAGATTGCAGAGAAGAATTTAAAGAGGCAATACCTCCTTTTCAGCAGTGGCTGTTACAGTGGACAGTGGCAGCTCAGCCTTTGCGTGCGGTGGGATGTGGGATGCACTCAGTCCTTGCTGGTCTCTTGGCAGATCAGAGTCCTGTGCTGGTTTTGGCTGCCAGGGGAAGGTGTAAAACTGTGTATTGAGAGAGATGAAGTGCTACAGGGAGATTACACAGTTGCTTATAGTATGTGTTACGTGTTCACAGCTTCACAGAATTGTAGGAGTTGGGAGGGACCTGAAGAGATCAGACAGTCCAAACCCCCCCCCTCCTCCCCCACCAGAGCAGAATCACCCAGACTCAATCCCCCAGGAACACATCCAGGAGGGTTTGAATGTCTCCAGAGAAGGAGACTCCACAGCCTCTCTGGGCAGCCTGTCCCAGGGCTCTGTCACCCTCACAGGGACAAAGTTCCTCCTTCTATTGCCATGGAGCTTCCTCTGCTCCAGCTGCACCCGCTGCCCCTTGTCCTGTTGCTGCCATCGCTGAGCAGAGCCTGGCTCTGGCCTCCTGACTCTGTCCTTTACATACTGATGGACATTCATGAGGTCTGGATGTGGAAAGGTAATGGCACAGAGGAGAAAAGCTGTGAGCATTTGAAGTCTTTGGGAAATAAAGATGCTCTGCAAAGCCTTTCCTGTGTTAAACAAAAGCAGAGTCTAGAGCTTGAAATAGAACAGAGGTGCCCTGACTTGCAAACTGTGCTGTTGGGAAGTTACTCTCATTTTCTAGCAGGAATCCTGGTGGTGTCATTATACTATTGGTAATAAAATGAACCAGAGAACATTTGTTTCCAGCTCTGTGGTGCTTTCCACAGGCTTCTCTCTGTTCTGAGGGACTATTCTGAATAAAACACGCTGAGGTTTTCTTTTTCATCTGGCTCTGTTGGGAAGTGCAGGCTTTGACCCCTCCACCAACCTCTCTGGATTGAGGTTCTTGCCTGGGTTTGTTGTGGGTTTCTCTGGTGATTGGAGTGAAGGGATGTTGGAGGTTGTTGCTGTTAGTTTGGAATTTTCTTCATCTTCCCAGCTCACTCTGACTCAGAGAAATTATCAGCCCTGTCTCTGCTTGTACATGGCTCTGCTGCAGTCCTCAGGTTGGCTGTCGCACCGTTAGCCTCTCTCACCCATATTTCCAGCAGGTTTTTGCTCTGTCAGCTCTGTGCTGAAAGGCAGCAGCATCTGCAGGGCTAAGTCAGATCCCAGCTGAGGAGGGGGCTGTGGGCAGGAGCCACAAGCCAAAGAAGTGGGATGCTTGGAGCTGGGAGGGGTGGGTATGTTGAGGAGAGGTGGGTTTCTTGTCCTCATAGAGTCACAGACTGGTCTGAGTTGGGAGGGACCCCAAGGATCACAGAGCTCCAACCCCCTGCCACAGGCAGGGACACCAACCTCCAGGCCTGGAGCTACACAAGGTTGCCCAGGGCCCCATCCAACCTGGCCTTGAACACCCCCAGGGACGGGGCACCCACCCCCTCTCTGGGCAGCCCCTTCCAGCCCCTCACCACTCTCATGATTAGGAGGAAATACAGCTTGCAAAGCAAAATGAATGAGCATATGGCAGAGACAAGAAAAGGATTGTCTGCTGGCTCCTGCTGAAGATGTGGAGCCCCCCTGGACCCCTGGGCATTACCTGAAGATCAGGGTGCTTGGGGCTCCCAGAGATCTGGCCCTGGAGACAGACAGATGGCTGCCGTTTCCTGACAGCTCCTGAGAGGTTTGCCAAGGTCACAACAATGTAATACTCTAAATCTTTTCAAACTGCCTGAAATGTGGGTGGACAACTCGGTGCCTTTAATAGCTGCCTGTTTTCTATTGCAGAGGAACAGCTATTTCTGGCTCCTCGCTGTCATTGACTCTTAATACTACAAGGGACAACCTACAGAGGGGAAAACAAACCCATTTCCAATGTTGTAGCACAAGCACTGGTCCCAGAGTACAGTGAAACCTTTCCTTTTACCTGGCAATTACTTCATACCCAGGTAGACCAGCACACTGGGAAGAGTTGGGCAAGACAGGACATGGCAAAAGCTGCTCTGCCTGAACACGTTTCACGTTCCCTGCTAAAGAGGAGCTGTAGGTATGTTGCTCTTGGGAAACTTTAACTGTTCCTGTGTCCTCCAACAGCCTCAACTGAGCTCTTTCCAAGGGCCTGGCTGGGCTTTGTAGCCTTTCAGGAATCCTTTGTGTTGCCAGTAAGAATGTGATTTCTTTATTCTGTGTATTTTTAGTGTCAGCATCACAGAATCACAGGGGTTGGGAGGGACCTCCAGAGCTCATGGGGTCCAACCCCCTGCCAAAGCAGGGTCCCTAGGACAGGGCACACAGGGCGGTGTCCAGACGGGGCTGGAATCTCTCCAGAGAAGGAGACTCCACACCCCCTGGGCAGCCTGTCCCAGGGCTCCCTCACCCTCACTGGGAAGAAGTTCTTCCCCAGATTGGTGTGGAACTCCCTGTGCTCCAACTTGAGGCCATCGCCCCTTGTCCTGTCCCCACAGACACTGAGCAGAGGCTGCCCATGTCCCCTTGTGTCCCACACTTCAGATCTTTACAAACATTGATCAGATCCCTTGTCAGGCTTTTTCTTTTAGAGAAAACCCATCCAGTGGTATCTTGCTTTTAGCCAGGGCCAGATGTGTTTCTGTGCTCCAAATCTGAGGCCCTAAAGCAGAAAGGGATGCTGTGGTAGAGTCCTTCCAAGATGAGGGAAGTGAGGGGAGAGCAGAAGATCTTTGGAGGATAAGATGCTGTTAATAACTGGGGGGGGAAGCATTGGGATTGGTGAGAGATCCTGGGTAACAGGGATTTGTACAGTACCACTGAGCCAATTGCAGAGTCCTCCTTAATTAGCAGGGGTGATGGTGCAACTGTCTGATGTCTCTGAGGGTGGGGAGGCCCTGGCACAGGGTGCCCAGAGAGGCTGTGGAAGCCCCTGGATCCCTGGAGGTGTTCAAGGCCAGGCTGGATGGGGCTTTGGGGAGCCTGGTCTGGTGAGGGTGTCCCTGTCTGTGGCAGGGGGGTGGAACTAGATGATCTTTTGAGGTCCTTTCCAACCCCAAAGCATTCTGTGATCTGCAGGGGAGTTTGTTTGAAAAGTGTTTTCTTTAAGTGTCACCATGAGGAGTCTCACCACCCCCATCCCCACAGTGTGTTTATTTCTGAACGAGCCCCTTTGTCTGTAATACTGGGGATCTCTGAGGCATCAATATTGTCATAGCGACTGGAAGTGCAGCGTTGGCTTCCAGCCAGGGGATCCAGTGATTCACGGTGTGGCTGTGGGTGTCTGGAAATGAAGTAACTTCTGATTCTCAGGTGAATCAACAGAGCAGGCTCTGTGTTTGTGTTGGCCTTGTTTTGGGTTGGTTTTTTTTTTCCCAGGAGGTATTTTGAACATTTGATTTCCCCATATATCCTTTTTTGTTTCCACTTCTACTGTTTTCAAAGCTCAGAGGGATGTTCTCTGCTGCTCAGACACTGAGCACATGGTTAAATCCAGCTCTGTGCTGTGAAGACTCACCTGTTTGCTTTGGTTTGCTTTTCACTTGAGCTCAGCTTTAAATTCACAATGCAGGAAACCTGGAAGCCAGGATTTCGCAATGGACAGGTTTGGGAACAGGTTTGTCCCCCCCATGCATGAGTGTGGTCTCTGTGTAGGACATCACAAGGTGATAATTGCACATGAGGGTTTTCTGAAGGCATCCTCAATTTCTCTAAATGCCCTTTGTGCCCACACCCAATCCTACATGTTGTTTATATTTATAGACTGGAGGAAAAAAAGGAGTTGCAGTGTGCTGCAGATGTGAACAACAGCAGCTGCGTTACAGGTAGGTGTAGTTTTGATTGCTGCTGTTGCTCAGGGCCAGAGCCTCATGCAGAATCCCAGGACGTTAGGAGTTGGAAGGGACCTCTGAAGATCATCTTGTCCAACCACCCTGCCAGAGCAGGATCACCCAGACTAAATCCCAGAAGTCGGTGTCCAGTTGGGGCTGGCGTCTTCAGAGAAGGAGACTCCACACCCCCCCTGGGCAGCCTGTCCCAGGGCTCCCTCACCCTCACTGGGAAGAAGTTCTTCCCCAGATTGGTGCAGAACTCCCTGTGCTCCAACTTGAGCCCATCGCCCCTTGTCCTGTCCCCACAGACACTGAAAAGGGGCTGCCCATGTCCCCCTGCATCCCATACTTCAGATCTTCATAAACATTAATAAGGTTCTCCCTTAGTCTTCTCTTCTCCAGGCTGAACAGCCCCAGCTCCCTCAGCCTTTCCTCACAGGGGAGATGCTCCAGGCCCTTCATCCCCTTCGTAGCCTCCTCTGGACTCTCTCCAGGAGATCCCTGGCTGGTTTATCCCAGGGAGCCCAGAACTGGACACAATGCTCCAGGTGGGGCCTGACCAGGGCAGAGCAGAGGGGCTAGGAACTCACTTTCCTCTGAAAAAGGCCATGCTCACGAATTAAAACAACATGTTCTTGGAAGCTGAGTGTGATTTAAGTCACAGGGAGGCAAAAGCAGTTCTGGCTGGACTGTAGGAACGACAAGTACCCAGGGAAAGCTAATGCTTCTCAGTGCTCCTAGCACTGGTATTACATTGTCAGCAGCTCTTTCTGCGCTGTCAACTTAAAGTCACTGAAGTTGCTCAAGTCAGGATGGTGCCTTGTGTCTCACTGCTTTTATCCTACCACCTCAACTTGAATGTTGCCTCAAAGACTACTTACTTATTCCCTTTCCAACACCCTTTCCAACTCTCATCTCTCTTTGGGCTTGCCAGGCAGTGCTGTGGAACCCTCAGCCTTGCTTTGTGTTTGAAGCTGTCACAGCTCAGTTTGCAGCCAGTGTCAGTCAGGGAAACTTTGACCAAGAGTGTGATGCTTCTTGAAAGGGAGGGATGAAGGGATGGGTTGGAGGGAAGAAGAAAAGGGGGGGGTACAAAGTCCAGGAGTGTCAGTTAAGTAACAGATTGGAAGTGTAGGGCAGAAGGGTTTATTGATGCAGAACTCTCCATACTGTACAGTTCCAATTGAAACCATTCTGGTTTTACTTTGCTGTGTTGGCTGTACAAAGGATTTTGGGATAACTTGCCTTCATGGACAGAGAAAAGAGTGCCTGAGAGGGAAAGAAAATGGAAAACCTGGGTATAAACGAGTTAGAATTTATTCTTGGGAGGTTTTCTTGGGGGGTGGGGAGGTGGCTGTGTGAATTTCTGAAGGAGAACTTTCTTTGTCTTCCCTCCCTGGTGATGGTTGCAGGGTGGTGGTGGGGTTGATGGTGGAAGTGGAGGCTGGAAATGGATGTGTGTTCTGGAGTAAGGAAATAAAGAAGAGAATAGGAGGTGGACAATAAGTATGTGTCTTGCCAGGGTCAGGTTGTGTAGCTCCAGGCCTGGAGGTTGGTGGCCCTGCCTGTGACAGGGGGTTGGAACTCTGTGCTCCTTGGGGTCCCTTCCAACCCAGACCAGTCTGGGATTCTGTGATCTCATGTGAACATGAGCAAACATGCTTCATGCCAGCGGGCTGCTTGTTTTAATGGCCTGCTCTCCATGCAAGGGTTTCCAAGGGCAGTGAGGTGGGAAGGTGGCAATGCCCCTCTCTGTACATGGGATGGGGACAAAGGGGCAAAAGTGACACACTGAATTTCATAGAGGGCTTAATGACACTTCAGATTCCAGGCAGGCTCAGCTGCCTCTGTCCCAGAGTTGAGCTTATGAGCTCTATGCTCAGTTAGTGTTGGGTTTCTTTTCTCTGTAGGTGTCTTAGTAGCTTGGAGGTGGTGTCTGCCTGACAGCTCTCCAGCCACTCTGCCCTCAGCCTGTAGCTGCTTGGGGTTGTTCTGTCCCAGGTGCAGGACTCTGCACTTGGCCTTGGTGAACTTCATTGGCCTTGTTGGACATGGGGTCTTTTGAGAAGTTCTTGGATTTATCTGCAGAAATAACTCAACGTAAACAGCCTTCTGCTCAAGAGTGTAGCTCCTGAAAGCTATACAAGGTCAGATATGCCTCCTTGCTTCAGCAACAAAACCAGGTCACCACACTGCCTGCCTACTTCAATTACTTACAACAGGTAATCCACTGGGAGCAATACCAGGGCAGCAGCACTCACTGAGGACAGATTTCAGAGTCTCAGGATTACCTGGATGTGAAAGTTGGCTCCATGATTCTCTGTTACCAATGACCATGCAGAAATTTGGGTTAGTGATGGAGGAGAGACCAAGAGGCTTGGGTTTAGAGGGCTCCCAGCTTTGAGTCACTTTTCTTTACACCACAGATACACTTGGTCAGGAAATGGAAGAATAAGCCCAGGTACACAGAGGTATTTTCAAAGAGCTGTTCCTTTCCAAACACCTCCTTAGGTGTACCTCCAGGTAAGCCTCTGCACTACATGGAGCTCTTCAGACCTCATTTCTTTTATCAGCAGGCAATTTTACAAGCACCTACTGCAGGAATGCTCAAAATAAAAAGTAGGTGCTTACATATTCCTGCATATGATTAAAATAATAACTAGTTCCCAGAAAGGCCATACGTGTGAAACAATAGTTGAACCTGTGGAAGGGTGCAGGCATTAATTAAATCAGGACATAAATGCAGAAGATACACTGCTGGAAATAACTCCTCCTACAAGCTAGGATGCCATTGGCCTTCCTGGCAAGTAGTGTGCCCGGGGGGCCAGGAAGGCCAAGGGCATCCTGGCTTGTGTCAGCCCCAGCGTGGCCAGCAGGCCCAGGGAGGGGATTGTGCCCCTGTGCTGGGCACTGGGGAGGCTGCAGCTGGAGTGCTGGGTCCAGTTCTGGGCTCCTCAGCATCAGAAGGACATGGAGGTCCTGGAGCATGTCCAGAGAAGGGCAACCAGGCTGGGGAAGGGGCTGGAGGGCAAATCCTCTGAGGAGCGGCTGAGGGAGCTGGGGGTGTTGAGCCTGGAGAAGAGGAGGCTGAGGGGAGCCCTTCTCCCCACCTCCCCTGCCCTGCCAGGAGGGTGCAGAGAGGTGGGCGCTGGTCTCTGCAGCCAGGGGCCAGGAGATGGGACAAGGGGCAATGGGCTCAAGCTGCCCCAGGGCAGGGTCAGAGCAGCTGTGAGGAGAGAATTCTTCCCTGGCAGAGTTGTCAGGGCCTGGCCCAGGCTGCCCAGGGAGGGGGCTGAGTCCCTGCCCCTGGGTGTGTTTAACAGAGGGGAGATGAGGTGCTCAGGGAGCTGGTTTAGCACAGGATGGGAATGGTTGGACTTGATGATCTTAAAGGTCTTTTCCAACCCTGTGACTGTGGGATTCTGTCTTTCACCTGCAGCTGGCATGAAGCTGGTATGGTAGTACATGAGGGTATGAGCATCCTGACTGTAGAAGGTTGAATTTCTCCCCATTACAGTTGTGGTTGGTGTTCTTCAGATCTGCACATCTGTGGCTTGCAGCAGGGTAGCGTTTTGGATCCGTATATCCAGTCACAGAAGAGGTTAGGCTATCGGTTAAGCCTCCTGCCTACCTTGCAACGATTTTCAGAAAGCCTACATCATGAAAGGTAAAATGTTGGAGCACTGAGGTCGTTTTACCATGGATTTTATTGAAAACTTGCTGACTACAAAGTCCACTTGTTTTCCTTTGGCTGACATCACTGAAAGCAGAGAACCCTTCGTGTACTCACATGCCTACAGAGCTGGGTTCCCAAACAGTGCTGTCTTGCACTTTAATGACCTCTCCTGATTGATTTGGCTTCTATTGTTGTTTGCCTTGTCTTTCCAGTAGGGCCATTATGTTCCCTAATTGATCATAACTCGACAGGCTAAGCTTGGAGGGGAAAAAAGAAGCCTTGAGCAGTTGAATTCTCCTTGCCATAGGAACTGGTTCACATAATGAGATAGCTGATGGTGTCATTCTGTTAAAGCTTCAAAAAAAAAAAAATAGGATGGATAATGGCTTCCCATCCATGAATAGTTCAGTTTGGGGCCTTTTTATTCTCATGTATTTTGCAGCTGCTGTTTAACAGGATCTCTGAGGAAACAAAAGCAATTAGAAGATTTTTGGATTTAAATTTCCAGGCGCGTTAAGTCTGTTAAGGTTCTCTCAGTCCAACAGGGCTATGCAAGCACGGGGTTGGGCTTTGTGAGGGCTGCTTGTGCCTCACTGTAAACCTCTGTGGTGAAGTCTTGGTGAATCTGGTAAGGGAACCAGTGGTAACCAGTGAATCTGTTCTGGTTACAGCTAATCATGCATCTGCATTCGTGCGAAAGGAGAGCAAAAATGTGTAGACCCCTTCACACAATAGTAGGTCAGGGGGCCGGTCCTGCAAATGGTTTCTTATCGTAGTCACTTCTGTGTGGAAGGTTTTGTAGGAGATTGTGTCCAGCTTTTCCTTCATCTTTTATCTTTCCTTAATGTGCAGTTCAAATGGTGTAGCCCTCGAACGGCGTAGGCCTCGAACAGCGTAGGCCTCGAATGGTGTAGGCCTCAAAGACGTCTTGTAGAGGATATAAACTTAGAATTGAGCACTTCATGGAAGCAACTTGTGCAGGAGAAATACTCTGTGTGAAAGGAAATCATTCATGGCTTTTAGCTCTTTGAAAACCTATCTTAACACTCCTGCTGGGCTCCTTTCACTCCAGAGCAATGCAGGGGATTAGTCAGCAGCATCTAATTAGGCAGCAGCAAAGCAAAAAATTATGTTGGACTGACTCTGCCCTGATTCAGTTTCCATTCATAGGACTTGAACATTGAAACCCAATGCAACCAGGCCATCTTAGTGATGGCATTTTAAATGTCAGAGCAAGCATGAGGTGAGGTATACTTTAAATGAGGAAATTCAAGGTTATTCTGTGCAGTTTCAATAGCGAAACGGTCTTCCTGGGGTTCAGTGTGGGTCTACGGGTAGCTGGAGTGCCTCCTGGCTCTTTAGTGGCTGTGGTGATTTGAGAGCTTCAATTCCACTCTGTCCTTCTGAAAAGGATGGGACTGAAGGAGCTGCTGGAGAGCCCTTCCTTCCTGGAAGTCTACACTGCCTACTTAGTGATGTACCTGCCGAGCCTGACGCGGGAGAGCACATCTTGGGTTCTTCTGGGGCGGGCTGATGAACAAGTCTTGGGATCCAATAACACAATTCTACAGTATAACACCCAGGGAGCAGAAGTGGCTTCTGTTCAGGAGGTTTGTCTTGGCCCTTCACTGCACAGAAGCACTTCCAGCACATCCTTGGTGGCACCTAGACCTAAGTGATATGTGCTGAGCAGTCTTCTCCAACTTAGGGACCTCACCGAGGAACACTGGCGACGTTTCAGTTCACATTCACATGTGAGGACAAGATGGGGTGTGCTGCTTTCACAGTGGTTCATGTAGGATTACGGGCAGGTGAGGAATTTGGGAAGAGCAACTCTGCCTTTTCTAAGCTGAGGTGATGGTTGAGCTTTGCCAACTGGGGCACTAGGTCCACAGAAAGGAAGGGAGGGATCTTTTTGTGTCGAGCGTTAGAACACAAAGAAGCAAACTGAAGGCTTCTTGTGAGTTTTGGGAGTGTGCAAGTGATGCTACAGAACTTTCAACAAAAGGCATCATTGTAGATGACATGTCATCTGCAATGAACAGAACTAGCTGGGATGTGGTGGAGGACAGAAGAGAGCTAGCTGCTCTGTTCTGTCAGGCTGCTTACTGCTTCCTAGGGAGAAGTGATGATGTTTATCAAACCAGTCTTATTGCTGGTATTGATCGCGCATCAGTAAGGTGTTCCTGAGCCTTCATGGCTCTTTGTGACTCCCCATTTCACACAGATCCCTGAACCTGAGCCTGCAAGCAGTCTGCTGGGGAAGGAAGGACACATACCCAAGCAGCACTGATTTCTTCAACTGTAACATCCCTTTTTGGTGGCTGTGAGTCTGGCTGGCTGTTCTGTTACACCAATGAGAAAAAGGGTTGAATTTCCATACTTAGAGCTGATGAGGAGCTCTTCTGAGGAAAGAGCTGTTGGAAGTGAAGACTGGGTGACTTGAGTGGAGAGGTGGCCACTACCAAAGGGGATGAGGTGTAGAGGAGAAGCACATGGATAGGCTTCCAAGGAACTGAGAGGATGGAGCAGCCAAGAAGGAAAAGAAAAAGAAAAAAGGTACAATTTGAAGAAGAGAGAGAGAAATCTGATACCTTTTTACCTTCAGACATTGTAGAAAGACAGAATCTGGAGAAGTTCTTTTTCCCTGCCTTCCACACCTCCCCCCAGGAACACCATCTGCAAAAATACTTCTCTTTTACAGTCTCTGGAGTCCCAGAGTAGATTAGAGCCCTGATTTTGGAGGAGAGTTCTCTAGGGACATGTCTGCCTAACTTTCCAGCCAAGCTTCAATGCTTTCTTCTTTATTTTTCTTGTTTTAATGGAATGTCCTTAATATAACAGTAAAAGCAACATAACAAGTCACTTAAGGGATTCCAGTAAAAACTGAAGCTATTTAACCTGACTGACCATTGAAGATACCTTTGAAATGATGTTCTGCATGCAGATGAGGTCTTGGATCCTCTTGTTCCTGATGCTCTTGCAGTGCTGGGCATAGGGCAATGTTGTGGAGCTTCTGGCTCACCTGAGAACCCCCACGTTGGTCTCAAACCTCAATTATCTCGTTGTCTTTACGTTTTTGTCAATGTTTTGGGATGAACTTTGGGGGAAAAGTCTTATTTCCATGTTGCTTTGCCTTTGTTTTTTAAGATTGGAAGAGGTACGTTGGAGGCAGCTCCAAGGTGAGTCACGGCTGTATAAATAGAACTGCTGAGCGCATGGCGTAAGCTGCAGTGTGCAGAGGGCAAAAACGCTGCTGAGGAAGGAAAGGCGCCTTGTTAAAGTGGCCACACAGTAAATGCCCATCCTTTAAGACTGCTGCCAAGGGTACCTGCTGCATCACCCTACCACCCTATGGAGAGAGGCTGAGGGAGCTGGGCTGAGTCAGCCTGGAGAAGAGAAGGCTGTGGGGGGACCTCATTGCAGCCTCCCAGTCCCTGAAGGGAGCAGAGGAACAGGAGGGGAATCAGCTTGTTCAGGGGCAGAGACTGGCAGGACAAGGGGGCTGGAGTGAAGCTGGAGGAGGGAAGGGTGAGAGGAGAGATTAGGGGGAAGTTCTTTGCAGAGAGAGTGGTGAGGGGCTGGAAGGGGCTGCCCAGAGAGGGGGTGGGTGCCCCATCCCTGGGGGTGTTCAAGGCCAGGTTGGCTGGGGCCCTGGGCAACCTTGTGTAGCTCCAGGCCTGGAGGTTGGTGTCCCTGCCTGTGGCAGGGGGCTGAAACTCTGATCCTTAGGGTCCCTTCCAACCCAGACCAGTCTATGATGCTATGATATTATTCCAGGAGGATTTGTTAACAGCACTTGAGAGCCTGTAAGCCTGTTTTCCTCAGTAATCTGATCAAGGGACGAGCAGAGGGATTGTTTCCTTTTACTCATTTTCTGAGAAAAAAAAAAAAAGCAGCCTGTCTTACTATCCCTGCCTTCCCTTTGTTATTTTAAGTAGGCCAGCACTAAAAATGGAAGTTAAGATCCAGAAATTTCTTTTGATTAACTGCAAGTTGGAAGGACTAAGTGGGGAGAGCGGATGATAGGGAGGACGCTGGAGAAGGCAGAAGTGGTATCTCTGTGCTCCACCTCTGCATAGTGCAAGAACTCCTGGCTCCCAGGTGAATAAGGAAATGAAATTCCAGTCTATAACTTTATGGGATGATTCTTTTGTTGCTTGATCATATGTTCTAGTTTTGCATGGCTGGGTCCTGGTGGAGAAGGGGGGTGCAGGGGTGGCTGCTGCAAGGAGCAGCCAGCAGCTCTCTGCAGCCCCGCAGAGCAAACACCGGCCGGCTCCAGGCCGGAGTCGCTGCTGCCCAAGGCCCAGCCCATCAGCCATGGGCACAGCGCCTCTGGGAGCCACAGTGAGGAGAGAAAAACCCACCAGCAGCCGCTTTGTGCCCCCAGAGAAGGGAGTGGGAAGGTGGGAGGAGCTGTGCAGGCACCAAGGGCAGGGAAGGGGGGGAGGAGGTGCCCCAGGTGCTGGAGAGAAAGATGCCCATGGAGGAACCCATGGAGAAACCCATGGGGGAGCGGGTGTCCCCCCACAGCCCAGGGACAAGGCCCAGACCCTCCCTGCAGCCTGTGGAGAGGCCCCACGCTGGAGACAGACAGGAGATGCTGTGACCTGTGTTGGGACAAGCCCCTGGCAGCACCTGCAGCCCATGGGGAGAGACAGAGACACAGAGATGAGTGAGGGAGAGAGATCCACACTGGAGCAAGTTTGCTGGGGACAGGGTCCTTGTGACCCTGTAGGGGACCAGGCTGGAGCAGTCTGGGCCTGAGAGACTGAGAGACACTGTGATTGATGGCTGCACCCATAGCACTGACCCACGCTGGGGAAGAGCTGGAGCCCCGTGGGAAAGGACTCGTGTTGAAGTTCATGGAGGACTGTCTGCCATGGGTGGGACCCCATGGTGCAGCAGGGAAGGGGGTGAGGAATGCACTCCCCTGGCAAGGAGGAAAACATTAGGAACGGACTGAAACCCTCATTCCCCCAGCCCCTGCCCCTTCCTGTGCCACAATGGGGGAAAGAAGGGAGCAAAATCCTGACTAAAGATCAATTTGTTAAGAAGGGAGGGGTGGGGAGAAGGTGCTTTAAGATCTGGCTGCACTTCTCGACTCTGGTGTCACTGGGGGTGCAGGGCAGGGTCACCAATTAGGGAGTTTTCTCTCCTTTATTCTGTCTTGAGTCTGTTCTGCCCATGACTCTGATTGCAGAATGATCTCTCCCTGTCCTTATCTCCACTCCTGAGTCTCTCAATACATATTTTCTCCCCTGTCCAGTTGAAAAGGGGAGTGATAGAGCATCTTTGGTGGCATCTGGCCTCCAGCCAAGCCTAAACCACCATGCTATTAAAAAGGTGTTCCAAGTTTCTGTTTGAAGGCGTGGGTTGTAATATATTTCTTGATTTCAGCTTTCTATAAAGTACTGGGAGAAGAGCAATGTGTTCTCCCTTTTGCAAGTCCTTGAAGGTTTTTTTTCCAAAGTGTTCCTCTCCCCTTCTTCCTCTCTTTTTCCTGTGGGAGTGTTTAAAATCCTCAACAATGTTAAAAACACACAGAATTTCACAGAAACTAATTTGAAAAGTTGTATTGCTTTTTAAAGCCTCTTGCCTGTGTGTGTTGTGACAGACCCAGGAGGAATTTTGAGGGAGTGGCTTAAAAAATTCAAGAAGATTCATGAATCCACCCCACAACCCCCTTGTCTCTCTTTAGATTTATTTTAAATAGATCAAGCCAGAACACAAAGTTGAAGGCTTCCAACTGTGAATATGAGTTTTGGGTTTCTTCTCAATGGGATTAAGTTTGGTGTGAAAATTAAAGTGCCTGAGGTAGTGTGGGAGCAATAACTGCTGGACTAGCAGAGTAGGGAGCCAGTCTGTCAGATTAGGATGGAGACATGAGAGAAGAAAGGTGTCCAGAAAGGTACCATGTCTTGTGGAATTCTCATCTATATGAGGGGAAAATTAAGTCTTGAATCACTTGGCAGGAAACCCCTGAAGGTTTTTAATATGAGACCAAACCAGGGGCTAAAGTGTTTGTGCATGGAAATGTGGTCACAGTGAGGATGATGCTTGAGTTGGTCTGTTTTAACAGCTTTACAGAATCCCAGCACCACCAGGTTGGAAAAGCCCTTTAAGCTCATCAAGTCCAACTGTTCCTGTCCTGTGCTAAAGCAGCTCCCTGAGCACCTCATCTCCCCTCTGTTAAACACACCCAGGGGCAGGGACTCAGCCCCCTCCCTGGGCAGCCTGGGCCAGGCCCTGACAACTCTGCCAGGGAAGAATTCTCTCCTCACAGCTGCTCTGACCCTGCCCTGGCGCAGCTTGAGCCCATTGCCCCTTGTCCCAGCTCCTGGCCCCTGGCTGGAGAGACCAGCGCCCACCTCTCTGCACCCTCCTGGCAGGGCAGGGGAGGTGGGGAGAAGGGCTCCCCTCAGCCTCCTCTTCTCCAGGCTCAACACCCCCAGCTCCCTCAGCCGCTCCTCAGAGGATATGCCCTCCAGCCCCTTCCCCAGCCTGGTTGCCCTTCTCTGGACACGCTCCAGGACCTCCATGTCCTTCTGATGCTGAGGAGCCCAGAACTGGACTCAGCTTCAGTTAAGAAAGAAGAATAAACCTGAGTTAGTAACATGGGATCTGGTCCTGGAATAAAACCCTGTGAGGTTTTAGCCTGTGTGTGTAGTGCTTTGTGAGGCCTCTTCCCCAAGGAAAACACTGCCTGGCACAAGTGCAGTGACAAAGGGTTTCTGTGCAGCTCTGAGAACGTGGTGCTTTGTCTGACATGGGCTTCTGTGCGTGGTCCTGGCAGGCTCACGGAGCTCAGCTTCTGCGCTGAGGCCAAGGCTTGAATGCAAGTCTGGTAGTGGCTTTGAAGTAAAAGAACCAGCTTCCCATCTCTGAAGGGGTGTCAGACATGTGAGATGTGATGCAGAGCAGCCCTGAGGAGAAGGACTTGGGGGAGCTGGTGGATGACAAGCTCAATGTGAGCCAACAACGTGCGCTCACAGCCCAGAAGACCAACAGTGTCCTGGGCCATATCACAAGGAGCGTGGCCAGCAGGTCCAGGGAGGGGATTCTGCCCCTCTGCTCCACTCTCCTGAGACCCCACCTGCAGTGCTGTGTCCAGTTCTGGAGTCACCAGTATCAGAAGGACGTGGAGCTGTTGGGATGGCTCCAGAGGGGGACACAAAAACGGTCAAAGGGCTGGAGCACCTCTCCTGTGAAGCCAGGCTGAGAGAGTTGGGCTGGTTCAGCCTGGAGAAGGCTCCAGTGGGAACCTTATAGTGCCCTTCCAGTACGTAAAGGGGCCTAGACAAAAGCTGAGGAGGGACACTTTAGGAGGGTGTGGGGTGATAGGATGAGGGGGAATGGGTTTATATTGGAACAGGGTAGATTTAGGTTGGATATTAGGAAGGAGTTCTTTGCTCTGAGGGTCGTGACACACTGGTATGGGTTGTCCAGGAAAGTTGTAGAAGCCCCATTCCTGGAGGTGTTCAAGACCAGTTTGGATGGGGCTTTGAGCAGCCTGGTCTAGTGAGAGGTGCCCCTGCCCACGTCAGGGGGTTGGAACTAAGATGATCTTTGAGGTCCCTTCCATCCCAAACCAGTCTGTGATTCTATGATTAATTTGGTTGCCCAGGGAATGTTCTTGATGTTGCTGTAGTACATCAAATCTATCAGGTATGTCTGCTGTGGGTAAACTTAGATCAGGGCTATTTGTAGCCATTCCTCCTCCTGTGTGTGACAGGTTATGCCAAGCGATTTTGTTTTGACCTGCCTGGCTTTAAACATTCTGGGCTGTTCCTGCTTTGGAAGCAACACATAGGGAAATGATTGAGTTGCAGGTTTGGGGCTGGAGTTATGGAGGAACATAGCTGGTTGCTGGTTTGAAACTTCTGGAAATGTTATTTTTCCTTCCTAGTTGGCCAATCTGATCTCCTTTCATTGATGCCACCTTATTTTGGGTTGTTAGTGTGTCGTTGGTTCAGAGCTAACATGGTGAGAGTAGGTCCTGTGCTTTGTCACCCTGATCACCCAGAGATGCTGAAATCACTCCTCCTACCTTATCACCCCAGAAAGAGGATTTTTAGGCTTCATTCAGTTCAATTTTGTTTAGGAAAAGAAAGATTCTGGCTGAGTGAAGCCTGAAAGAATCACCAGGCTGTAACAGAAGGTCTGTGTACTGGCCAGAGCTCTGGGAGAGGTAACAGGGTGCAGGAGTGAAGAGGAAGGACGTGCTGGTTCATAAATCTCCGTGGGGTTTGCACTGGGTCAACCTGCCCAGTTGCATTTTTCCATAAATTAGAGTGTTTCAGCATGCCCAGCCTTTTCTTTCTGGAGAGTCTGCTCCCTGCTCAGAGGCAAGTTTCTTCTCTTATGTCTCTCAATTCCACTATAATTGGGGGGGGGGGGAGGTATTTATGGTTGTTGGGTTGTTTTTTTGGTGGGTTTTGGTTCTTAATTTAGTTTCCTGCTGTACTCTGAGCTGGGGTGGCCTCACCTCCAGTTCTGGGGGCTGTTTTGGGTGCCACGGGGTAAGAGGGACACATAGCTATTGGAGAGTGTCCAGAGGAGGCAGGGAGGATGAGGAGGGTCTGGAGGAGAAGGCTTATGAGGAGAGGCTGAAGTCCCTGGGGTGGTTCAGCCTGGAGAAGAGGAGGCTGAGGGGAGAGCTCATGGGGTCTGTGGCTTCCTGCTGAGGGGAGAGAAGGGGCAGCACTGATCTCTCTCCTCTCTTTAGGGACCAGGGATGGAACCAGAGGGAACAGGGTGAAGCTGCACCAGGGGAGGTTTAGGTTGGGTGTCAGGAAGAGGTTCTGTATTGAGAGGGGGGTCAGGTGCTGCCACAGGGTCCCCAGGGAAGGGGTCACAGCCCCAAGCTGGGCTGAGGGCAAGAAGCAGCTGGATGATGGGCTCAGTCCTATGCCCTTAGCAGGGTATGTGTGGAGCCAGGGGTTGAACTTCATGGTCCTTGTGGTGGGTCCCTTCCAGCTCAGGAGATTCTGTGATTGCCACGTCCTCTAGTACCCCTGGGTACTGCCTGTCCCTGCATACAGCCTGTCAGCAGACCTGTCCAAACAGGTTTTCTCATGGTTTTGTGCCTGGCCCTGTTCTCTGGGGGTGTGAGGAAAGGATGGGAGGTCCAGCAGCTGAGGACCATGCATAGGAGAATGCTCATTTCTCAGTGTTTGGCTGTTTTCCTTTATTCCAAGCAGTGTAGGTTACCTTGTCACAGGGAAAAAGGGCAACAAGAAGAAAACCTGGCAATAGCATCCTTCAACTCTCTATTAAAGCTGCTTGTTGTAAAGCTATTAATAATTCTAGAAGCACTTTTCTGAACATCTGTCAGTTCCAGCACTTTTCTTCTAGTAAAAAAAAAGCATTTCAAGCCCTTTTCATTTTCATAATCTTGATTTAAATGCAGCCCCTTGAACTGTGCAAGTGCTAATTGGACACACGCTTTGCGAGGTGCTGGGTGCTTGGTGCTGAGAGGGTTTGAATGGAATCAGCTCCAGGTTCTCCTGTTTGATGTGTGAAGACATGTCTGCAAGCTGCTCTTCAGAGACTTCAAATTATGGGGATGGTCTTGATTTAACTTCTAAATACCAAGCCTTCTCCTAAGGTGAGCCCTCCAGCCCCTTCCCCAGCCTGGTTGCCCTTCTCTGGACACGCTCCAGGACCTCCATGTCCTTCTGATGCTGAGGAGCCCAGAACTGGACCCTGCACTCCAGCTGCAGCCTCCCCAGTGCCCAGCACAGGGGCACAATCCCCTCCCTGGGCCTGCTGGCCACGCTGGGGCTGACACAAGCCAGTAGCAGTGCATGGGGTTGTTCTGTCCCATCCTTCCTGTGTCTTTTCCCCCGGACACAGTGGGTTTTGTCCTGGTTTTCTTGCTGTAATGTGCACCCCAGCTTATGGGGGGGTTGTTCTCCATGCAAAAACTAATGAAAAATTTATGAAAAGGCTCCCCCAGCTCTTTCTCAATCTTCTTTTATTTTCCTGTGGTGTTTTGTAGGCTTATTATAGTTTGAAATGTTGAGATTACACCCACAAGGAAAGCAATTAACAAAAATCTGTGCATCCATAGATTGGAATGAGAGAAAATCAGATTTGGCTTTCATTTCTTTTTCCCCCTTATGAGAAGAAGGAAGGAAGTGTAATCTCTTCTTTGTGTTCAAAACAGCCACTTTTGAAGGGATTGTGAGTGTTCCCTCAGTAAGCTTGGAGATGATACTAAGCTGGGAGGAAGTGTTGATCTGCTTGAGGGTAGGGAGGCTCTTCAGAGGGACCTGAACAGGCTGGACTGATGGGCTGGGACCAATGGGATGAGGTTTAACAAGGCCAAGGGCAGAGTGCTGCACATGGGACAGAACAACCCCCAGCAGCTACAGGCTGGGGGGAGAGTGGCTGGAGAGCTGTCAGGCAGAGAAGGACCTGGGGGTGTTGGGTGGCTGTGACTGAACACGAGCCAGCAGTGTGCCCGGGGGGGTAGGAAGGCCAAGGGCATCCTGGCTTGTGTCAGCCCCAGCGTGGCCAGCAGGCCCAGGGAGGGGATTGTGCCCCTGTGCTGGGCACTGGGGAGGCTGCAGCTGGAGTGCTGGGTCCAGTTCTGGGCTCCTCAGCATCAGAAGGACATGGAGGTCCTGGAGCGTGTCCAGAGAAGGGCAACCAGGCTGGGGAAGGGGCTTGGAGGGTGGCTGAGAAGACTTTCAATGCTGGGGGAGGAGGAATAGTGCTGACAATGTCTCTGTACAGTCAGAGCAGCAGAGGGGTCATGAAGAGTCACTTCATGCTGCAGTGGAATCCAGCTTTGGTCAATGAAGCTCCATGCGGGCGTCACTGGGCTCACCACTGAGCTGGTGAGGTGGCCTGAAAACCATCAGCCCTTTATTGCTAATCTCTAAGGGCAGAGCACACAGTGTTTGCTGGGTAAATGGGAAGAACCTGGCACGAGGCTTAATCCAAGATGTGAGTGATGACACAGACGCCTTAGGTAATCTCTGAATAATCATTCCTCACCTCTTCTCTCTGCTTTCCTGCCGTTCACACTACGCACATCAAGCGTGTCCTTAGCTAGCGAGTGCTCAGATGAGGTGCTTGGATGTTGAGTGTGGAAAACAAAGGCCCAGCTGCCTTCATGTGGATAGAAGGAGTAGAAGTATGTGAACACAGAGGTGGGAGACCTGAACCCTGGTATCTGCCAGCTTGAAGGCCTGAACATTACAGGTTCAGTCATGAATGTGAGAGGATTGATCAGAATGAAAGAGCTGATGACCCTGCTACAGGTTGTTCAAGTCTTGTGACAAAAGAGGGGATCAGCTTCGATGTGATGAGCAGCTGGTTGAAAAGGGACTTGAGGAAGTTCCCTTTGGATGTTCAGAACTGAGAGTGAGGGTTGAAAAGGGACTTGAGGAAGTTCCTTTTGATGATCAGACCTGAGAGCAATGAATGGGCAGGGGAGGAATTTGAAATCTTTGAACTACTCTGTAAGGTCTTCTGGTTCTAGTTATGCAGATGCTCAGATGGCTTTCAGGATGTCACCTGTGTTTCCTTGTTACTGGTAACCTGTTGCACTGGAAAAAGTGTTGCTCCCTTAGGTTTTGTCCTTGGGGGGGCAAGAAGCTTTCAGCTGTGAGAACTCTGAGGTGGTTGCAGAGAAATGTGCTTATGCTAATCACCCTTTGATCTGTTCCCCTGTTACTCAAACCCTTGATTCCAGGCTTGGCCACCTTCCACCACACAGCCTCTCAAGCCATGGCTCTCTTTCACAGGCTGGGCAGTCCAGTAGCATCAAGCTTCAGTGTAAAGGCAGTGTTGCTTTCTTACCCATGAGGTGAGCAAATTTCTTTACAGGAGCATCGGGTGCCTGGCCACCTTCTCCTTTCCCAGGCCTGCTTCTCTCTGCTCCTGAACCTGCTTCTGTTTTCATTGAGCCCAGAGAAACCCAAACCTTGTGTGTGGCCATTGCTGTGCTTGTTTTCCTCTTTCACCTCTCTGTTCCCCATCCCTTGGGGCTCTTTCTTGTCATAGTAGCTTATCTTACATTTTTTTTCCTAGGTTGGGAGAAACAGGTTCTCAAGCCTTGACACAGGGTGCCCAGAGAGGGGGTGGGTGCCCCATCCCTGGGGGTGTTCAAGGCCAGGTTGGATGGGGCCCTGGGCACCCTTGTGTAGCTCCAGGCCTGGAGGTTGGTGTCCCTGCCTGTGGCAAGGGGGTTGAACTTGATGATGTTTGAGGTCCCTTCCAGCCCTGACCATTCTCTGATGTTTACACTTCATCTTGACTAGAAACACATGAAGAGGAAGCCAAGGAGCAACTTTCTCTCATCCACCAATGAGGTGGAAACAAGTCCAAGGCATGAAGTAGACCTGAGCAAGGCTGCTGATGATCTGTTTTGACAGAGCTGACTTCTGAAGGTGTGATTATTTAAGCAAGATCACTGTTGCTTTGATAACATTGAGTTCTCCTTCTCTTTGTCCCCTGTTCCCTAAAGGACAGGTGGCCGAGGTACCACCGGCGCAGGTGGATCACACCTTGGCCACAGCACCACAGAGCATCAGTACAAGCAGAGGCTCGTACCACACAGCAGCTTGCTCAGGCTGGCAGGGGAAGGAAAGCAGCATGGGAATACTGATGTTACTCAGAGTTTAGTGTCTGCTTCACCAGGCTGGTTCCTCTCTGCTTTGGGGTCGGGTTTCCCAAAGGATAAATTGTAGGGATTACCTATTTATTCTATTTCTGCCAGGGATTCCACTGGCAAAAAATACAGTTCCTGACTTAGAGATGCATGCTGCAGTTCCTGAGCTGGCTTCAGAGCTTGGTAGTTCCTCCTTGGCTTCCTTTTCATGTGTTTCTAGTCAAGCTGAAGTGTAAACATCATAGAATGGTCAGGGCTGGAAGGGTCCTCAAAAATCATTGAGTTCCAACCACCTGCCACAGGCAGGGACAGTAGACCAAGCTGCCCAAAGCCCCAACCAGCCTGGCCTTGAACACCTCCAGGGATCCAGGGGCTTCCACAGCCTCTTTGGGCACCCTGTGCCAGGGCTTCCCCACCCTCAGAGTGCAGAACTCCTTCCTAATATCCTGTTGTAGTTTTCTACTTTAACTTTTTATGATATAAAATTCAGATAAGAAAAAAATGAGGCGTTTTCATTGTGGGTTTGCCTGCAGATGTGTCAGTTTTACTGTGTTAATGTTGTACAGAAGTGTCATGAAGCAGGTCCTGGTTGTGGGGGGGGTGTTGCTGGTCTTTGCCCTCATGCTGCAACTGATGGCTTGGCATGCTCTCAGACCAAAGAAGGGGAGGTCATAGCACCCTGTGCCTTCTGCATGCCTGCTTGGCATCTCTAGCCAGAGCTGTGCAGATACATGTCCCTTTAATAGCCCCTGTTGTAATAAAAACTGTATTTGACACCTTAAAAAATAAGGTTGGGAGTTGAGGATGCTCCATGGCATGTTGCTCTTGGTGTCTCAGTCTCCCTCTTGCCTTCCAAGAGGTGTTTGCAGGGCTGGGTTTTTCATTGAGGTCCCAAATTTGTCTCTCCTCCTTCCCCTGATACCAGGCACAGGCACACTCTGCAGTTTGTGGAGATGTTGGTAATGAATCTGAGGTAGTTTGGTCATCGAAAGAACAAGGTCTGTAGAGAAGAATTCAGCGTGGCAGGAGGCGTCATGGTGATGTAATAATGTGTGGCTGTATAAACAGCCTTTGCAGATGATTAATTGTGGGGGTGTGCCAGAGTGGGGGGAGCTTTGTGTTTTAAAAAGAGCCTCCAGCACAGCACTTGTCCAGGAGACCGTGTGGGGAATGCTGAGTCCCTTTTGGACAGGGGTTGGAAGGTGTCTACTGCAGCCTGCCTGGCACTGGTGGGGAAGGCAGGGCTGAAACCAGCCCTTCAGAAAGTGCTGGGCACTGGGGAGGCTGCAGCTGGAGTGCTGGGTCCAGTTCTGGGCTCCTCAGCATCAGAAGGACATGGAGGTCCTGGAGCGTGTCCAGAGAAGGGCAACCAGGCTGGGGAAGGGGCTGGAGGGCAAATCCTCTGAGGAGCGGCTGAGGGAGCTGGGGGTGTTGAGCCTGGAGAAGAGGAGGCTGAGGGGAGCCCTTCTCCCCACCTCCCCTGCCCTGCCAGGAGGGTGCAGAGAGGTGGGCGCTGGTCTCTCCAGCCAGGGGCCAGGAGCTGGGACAAGGGGCAATGGGCTCAAGCTGCGCCAGGGCAGGGTCAGAGCAGCTGTGAGGAGAGAATTCTTCCCTGGCAGAGTTGTCAGGGCCTGGCCCAGGCTGCCCAGGGAGGGGGCTGAGTCCCTGCCCCTGGGTGTGTTTAACAGAGGGGAGATGAGGTGCTCAGGGAGCTGGTTTAGCACAGGACAGGAGTGGTTGGACTCAGTGAGCTTAAAGGGCTTTTCCAGCCTGGTGATGCTGGGATTCACGTAGGGTGAGGTTGAACAGGCTCTGAAGGAATGTGCTCTGTGTCTCAGAGAGGGCAAATGTCCTGTCACACACTTCACCAGAGAGCAACTTGTGACCTGTCATCGATTAGCAGTGGGATGCTGCTTTGGCTCAGGCTAGTGGTGAGATTGGCTTTGAAGTATTGTAGCTTCTTGGTTCCAGCTGTCCAGTTGGTCCTGATGTTCCCCGAGCTCCAGGGCTTTCTGAGCCACGCTGCAGCTAAAACTGTGGCTGCAATAAACGGTGTCAGGATGATGTTGCTTCCAGTCATTTATTCCAAACCAGGTACAGCTCCACGTTGAAATATTTTCCTATTAAATTAATTTGCTTTTGGATTCAAAAGCAGTGCTACATTATCTTGTCTTGCATGCATTATTAATTGTGATCCATTTTTAATTTAATGAAAAATGATGC
Source organism: Gallinula chloropus (assembly GCF_964237585.1). Lineage (NCBI taxonomy): Eukaryota > Metazoa > Chordata > Aves > Gruiformes > Rallidae > Gallinula > Gallinula chloropus. Next base: position 6,202,685 of record NC_140109.1, on the reverse strand, counting down.
TGAGAGTGAGGGAGGAAGCTGTCTCACAGCATCCTCACTCTTTCACAGAATTGTAGGGGTTGGGAGGGACCTCCAGAGCTCATGGAGTCCAACCCCCTGCCAAAGCAGGGTCCCTAGGACAGGGCACACAGGTCGGTGTCCAGACGGGGCTGGAATCTCTCCAGAGAAGGAGACTCCACACCCCCTGGGCAGCCTGTCCCAGGGCTCCCTCACCCTCACTGGGAAGAAGTTCTTCCCCACATTGGTGGGGAACTCCCTGTGCTCCAACTTGCAGCCATCACCTCTTGTCCTGTCCCCACAGACACTGAGCAGAGGCTGCCCATGTCCCCCTGTGTCCCACCCTTCAGATCTTTATACCCATTGCTCAGATCCCCTCTCAGGCTGCTTCTCTCCAGGCTGAACAGCCCCAGCTCACTCAGCCTTTCTTTGCATGGGTGATACAGCCCCTGAGATGAATCCCTCTCCTGAACTGGTTTGTTGTTTTCTTTCTAAATGGGCACGCTGTTTCCTGCTGGGTTCTTCTATCTTTAGCTTGTCCCATTCCTGTTTTGGTGAAACAAAGAGAAATTAGCACTGGGACAGAGGGATTTGGAACCAATCATTAGGCTTTCTAGGCACAGAACGAGTATAACCTGTTTGACTTTGCACTTTGCCAGGCTTGCATCTTCCCCCTCTCCTGGAACTGCTGAACTCATGGTTGGTGTGACCGGGTCCTTATGTATTAGGTCTAATTAACAAGGTTATTGTCACTTGGTTAGAAGGGATTTAGCAAACAGCGTTGATCCATCCACTTCAAACTGGGGAAAAAGAAAAGAACAAGAAGAAGAGTTTTGTATAATTTGGGGTTGGGGACCCTCTCCTGTAGGATTTGGAGGAAAGTGGGTTTATTTAGGAAATGTTTTGTCTGTGTAACTTAGTATCTCCTGTGCCTGAGGAGAACACTGTATTGCAGGCATCTGAAAATTACTGGGAGCTGCTAACTGGGAACACTCAGCTAACTGGGAACACTCAGCACCCCTACTGGGTCAAAGGGAATTGTGTAAATGTCAAGTATCATAGAATCACAGGCTGGTCTGGGTTGGAAGGGACCCCAAGGATCACAGAGCTCCAGCCCCCTGCCACAGGCAGGGACACCAACCTCCAGGCCTGGAGCTACACAAGGTTGCCCAGGGCCCCATCCAACCTGGCCTTGAACACCCCCAGGGATGGGGCACCCACCCCCTCTCTGGGCAGCCCCTTCCAGCCCCTCACCACTCTCTCTGCAAAGAACTTCCCCCTAATCTCTCCTCTCCCCCTTCCCTCCTCCAGCTTCACTCCAGCCCCCTTGTCCTGCCAGTCTCTGCCCTTGAACAAGCTGATTCCCCTCCTGTTCCTCTGCTCCCTTCAGGGACTGGAAGGCTGCAATGAGGTCCCCCCACAGCCTTCTCTTCTCCAGGCTGAACAAGTACTCCTAGATTGTGTTGTGTTTCCATGGGGTGTGTGTGTTACAAATTCCAACTTGAATGTTTGAGCTAGAGCTTCAGCAAACCCCAATAATAATAATAACACCAAAACCAAACCCAACTTGGGCTGTTCCAGAGGGATGAGAGAGAAAACCAGCATGGAAAGATTAAAACAACTCCATCAAAGTCGAGCTAATGGCAGAGTCAGGGCTGAAGGGCAGCCATCCATCATCCAAGGTCTCCTCTTGCTTTGCTTGACTTCTCTGCCTCTTACAGCTATCTCCTCATTTTTCCTCCTGTGGCAGCAGTCCAGTGGAAGGTTTTCAGGCTTTTAATGGGATTTTATAGCTGGGTGGTAATTCCTGCTTCCCATTTACGGGTCGGTGTATGAACTGGGAAGCGGAGTGTCAGTTTTGCATGGCTACTTCTAAGGCTGGCTGCAGGAACAGGGAATTAAATCCAGCCTTCTGTCCTCTCTGGAAAGCCAGTAAATATTACCCTGCTTTTGAAAAGGAGGACGTGGTCTAGTGAATACGTGGACGTGATGTATCCCAAGGTTAGGCAGCTGGTGGAGCTGGGAATATGCTCCTGCTCCTGGGAGGCTTACTGGTCACTTGCATCTGGAGTATTTTTTCAGAGTGGAAAGCATCTGGAGCGGGTCAGAGCATCCCTGAGGGTAGGAGGTGCTCAGGACAAAGCAATTCCTCTTCCTCCCTCCAGCTGGGAAAGGGTTACAGCAGTGACAGCCTCAGGAAAGCATGAATCGGCGCAGAGAGGAGGCGGAGGACCGGGAGCCGCTCGCTTCTTGGGGGTTAAATCCCGTGTTGTTGGGCAGATCGCGGCTGGCAGGCTGGAGACAGGGGGACAGAGGAGCGAGGGGAGGGGGGAACCCAACCTCATCCCTTGCTCCTACCTCCTCCCCAGCAGCCTCCAGCCAGCCGAGGGGGTGAGTGTTGTGAAGCAGCGAGTGTGCAACATGGAGGGAGGGACCGGCGCTGCTCCTGCCTTCGCCAGCATCTACCCGGCAGCTTTCACCGCGGGAGCCGTGGGAGCGGCGAGCAGCCTCCATGGAGCTGGAAGGTCAGTGTCACCCGTGGATTCCCCTGCAGGTGAAGGCTCTGTGGAGAGGCTTCCTGCCTCTCCCCACGGGTGGATCGCCTTGTTTATCCGCAGCCCTGCATTCTGGGCAGCGCTGTGTCACAGACCACAGCGGCTCTGCCAGGAGGGCGATGGTTTCCCAACTGCCCGCGGCCAGCAGCGCCTTGTGGAAGCCTAAGAGCTGGGTTGAAGAGGCAGGCACATGGGTTTTAGCATCGAGACAATGCAGCTTCAGTGTCATTTGTAGCATGGTTTTGTGGCTGGGTGTCTTTTCTAAGTGGCTGGGTGTTTGGATGGAGCCAAGGGGAATTTGCCTCGCTGGAGCAGGCTGCGCCGGGGAGGTTGCGCTCGGCGCGTAGAGAGCGGGCAGAGGGTGATTTCACAGCCTGGCCTTGGTGTGACAGGGCTCCTTGGGGCGTTTTTTGGGTGAAGTGTGTCAAATCTGGTTATGAGCATGGCTGCAGCTCACAGTTCTCCCCCCCCCCCCCCCCCCCGCTCCCTCAGGAGTGGAATGTATCCTCTCTCCGTGGCAGAGCGCATCCTCTGCACTTTGGCTGGTGAAAACAGCAGTTGCAAAGGGGCTGTGCTGAGTGCATCTCTCCCCCAACCCCCTGACTCCTTTCCCATGGATAACTAAGTGATATGTGGGTTTAGGAGTGATAGTTCTGGAGGGCCAGGTTATCACCTAGTTAAAAATCCTTGTGGAATGAGACGGTGCCGATTTATCTTCAGTGCTGCTTTATCTTTGTGGCTCCATCACCCTAGGCTTGGATTTGTGCTGCTCCTGATAGGGAATAAGCCTGTTCCTGGGGTGATTCTGTTTGGGATTTTTCTCATTCAGGGCTGAGAGCACATAAATATTTACTGGTGAAGAAAATAAGGGGGGGTTTCGGGGACGACGACACACGACACCACTTGAGGAACCAGTGTAATTTAAACTTGGCACACGTTGTTACCACCTATCCCAGTTTACACATCAAAAGGCTGTTTCTACCAAATGGAAAGTTATTTCTGAACATCACAGGGTCCTGTTTCACTGTATAATCCATTATCAACAAAGTCTTGTTAATTTATGCTAACTCCACCCTCTTGGGCTTCCGCTGCCAGAAACCCAACGGAGAGTAGTTCCTACCAGCACTGCAAAATTTCCTCTGGAGCTGCCTGCTTTTCCCTTCTTGGAGTATTTTGCTTTAGGAAAGCTGCTATTTGAATATCTTCTCATTGTTTATACTACCCAGGGACTCTGTGAGCAAGCTAGTGTGGTAATTTGGGGTCCTCCTTCCATCCAAACAACCCTTTAGAAATTCAAGGTGTGTAAGTGTAGTAAGGCTGGAGCCCTTGCGCTCCCCGGTGTCCTTTGAGGCAGGGAAGGCACCCTACACCGTGTATTAACATCTGCATATATAGGAACCTGCGTGGGCTGGAGGGGATTTTGTAAATATTTCTGTAAATCCCCTCTGTTTGGGGTGAGTTCCCTTGGGAACAGCGTGGAGCTCGCTGCCTCTGTAAGCAGCTTGTAGCGGTGCCGGCAGCGCTGGGGCTGAAGGAAGCCCCAAGTTTAGTGATGACTTGATACAACCTATGAGGTTTCATAGAATCACAGACTGGTCTGGGTTGGAAGGGACCCCAAGGATCACAGAGCTCCAACCCCCCTGCCACAGAGGGGGGGTTTCTTTCCAAATGGGCCTTTAATCCTCAGGCTGCCCCAAAACACAAGGTGGTTTTGTTTTGGTGGGGACAGTCCCCTTTCTTTTGCCTGCTCGTGCCAGATGGAGCAGAGCAGGAGAGAACTTCATCTTAATCTTACTACAGGTGACTCTCTGAGGGGGAGAGTTCTTATTCCTGTTCTCCCTGCACCCTGCTTTTTGGTACAGGGATAGAAACCTGCGTGGTTTCTGACAATCAGGTCGTGTGTTTAACTGCATTCCAGGGTAATTTTAACTTGGGACACTATCAGGTGCTCCTGAGCGATACTTGGAGCGTGGGGAATTGGCTGATTAGAGATGTAAAAGTAAATCTGGACAGAATGAACCGAGCTGATGCCTGTTTCTCTCTGAGCTCGTGGAAGAGCATCGTTCTGAAGGGCAGATGGACAGGTCCCTAGGACAGGGCACACAGGTCGGTGTCCAGATGGGGCTGGAATCTCTCCAGAGAAGGAGACTCCACACCCCCTGGGCAGCCTGTCCCAGGGCTCCCTCACCGGGAAGAAGTTCTTCCCCACGTTGGTGTGGAACTTCCTGTGCTCCAACTTGAGCCCATCACCCCTTGTCCTGTCCCCACAGACACTGAGCAGAGGCTGCCCATGTCCCTCTGTGTCCCACACTTCATTTTCTGCTCTAGACAGTGTTCAGTGAAGGAAAGTAAATCTCCTCTTCTTTTGCCTGTGGTCCTGTGTGGTAAAATGGAATGTTCTTAATCTTAGAACCATAGAATGCTTTGGGCTGGAGGGCACCTCAAAGCCCATCTAGTTCCAGTTCCCGGCCATAGGCAGGGACACCCTCACCAGACCAGACTGCCCAGAGCCCCTTCCAACCGGGCTTTGAACACCTCCAGGGATGGGGCACCCACCCCCTCTCTGGGCAGCCTGTTCCAGGGTCTCCCCACCCTCAGAATGAAGAATTCCTTCCTAATATCCAACCTAAATCTCCCCCCTTCCAATTTAAAACCATTCCCCCTCGTCCTGTCGCTACATGCCCTCCTAAAAACTCCCTCCCCAGCTTCCTTGTAGGCCCCCTTCATTCTTCCCAGCTTTCATTCAGTTATCAGCCTACCACCAAACCCTCCTCAGGGGACTCTGTGGAAGAGAGGAAGACTTTGAAGTGGTGGATGTGATAGACAGAAAGCAGAAGAATTGGGGTGAGATCTGAGCTTTCCAGTCATGAGTCCAGCAAACAAACCAGAAGCTGTGTAGCTGCTGAGTCAGAGCAGGGCAGGTTCACATCTCCCTTTACGTGTACACCTCTGGTGTATTCCTCTGAGCTTACTCTGTATTGGCAGTAGGAACAGGATGCAGTGGCAAGGAACAGGCATCTCCTGTCTGTTTGGCTTCTCAGCATGTCAGTACTCTGTTGTTACTCACCTCCTCGTTGCTCTTCAGTGTTTCTTTGGTGAAGAAGCTTTCTGTGCACTGTTGCTGGACAAGAGCTTGCAGATACCTTTGAAGTGTACATCCAGAAAGCAAGTTGAAACCTAAACCTCAGCACTGAGGTGCATCCCACTGCTGCCTGCTGCCTTGCTCTGGCCTGAGGGTAGAGAATAGAGCATGATTTGGGATGGGGGGGCAGGAGGAATTTGGGCTGGGTACCTTTGCTTTGAAGCACCATTTGTGTTCTCGCTTCTCTTCCATCCTGCAGTGTCAAATACGTGGTCCCAGCATCTCTGGAGATGCTTTGGAGGTGATGTCATGTCTTGTTCTGTCAGCTGTGTTCCCCTGAGTGACCCATAATCTAATTTCTCCCCTTTTTGTGGAAGATGGCAGTAACAGCTTTACCCTTCAGGGCTGACAGCAGCCAGCACATGGTCTGAGATGCTTTGTGGTGGCATCCTGAATGTCCACCCTCGGTTACAACGTCCTAACTGGGAGCACAATGATGGGCAGAGCCAGGCATGATCTCAGTTCATCTTCCTGGGCCAGGAACAGTGTGTATGTCTTGGATCATCTCTGTTAGGCCACTGCCATGGCCTCCACTTCAATTTACAAAGGCCTTGCATTCTTTTTCAGCAAATCCCATGGCTGAATAAACCTCTGAAGCATCCAGGAGGTGACAGTGCATTACTGCTTGTTGGGTTACGTATTTTTAATTACTCTAGCTTCGTTTTGAAGCTCCTCAGAGATCTTGAAACCTCTGGTTAAACAGACTTAGAGAAGGAGTCTTAGCCTGACACTTCTTGTAGTGTTCAGAGACCAGGAAGCCCTTGTTACATGAGCACACTGAGGCTTTAATGTGCCTCTTCAGTTTTTCATTCAGACAGGTCAAGCTGGGGGCAGTTTTAGCTGGGTGATCAGAAGCATCCTATTGCTTTTGCTGAATGAAGGTGATGGCTTTGTAGGGTGTGGACCTGAAACACAGGCAGTGCTGATGGTCTGCTGTCTCCTGGGAAATGAATTTAATGTGATTTGGTTGACTGCAGGCTGAACACGAGCCAGCAGTGTGCCTGGGTGGCCAGACCCAACGTGGCCAGCAGGCTCAGAGAGGGGATTGTGTCCCTGTGCTGGGCACTGGGGAGGCTACACCTGGAGTGCTGGGTCCAGTTCTGGGCTCCTCAGCATCAGAAGGACATGGAGGTCCTGGAGCGTGTCCAGAGAAGGGCAACCAGGCTGGGGAAGGGGCTGGAGGGCAAATCCTCTGAGGAGCGGCTGAGGGAGCTGGGGGTGTTGAGCCTGGAGAAGAGGAGGCTGAGGGGAGCCCTTCTCCCCACCTCCCCTGCCCTGCCAGGAGGGTGCAGAGAGGTGGGCGCTGGTCTCTTCAGCCAGGGGCCAGGAGCTGGGACAAGGGGCAATGGGCTCAAGCTGCGCCAGGGCAGGGTCAGAGCAGCTGTGAGGAGAGAATTCTTCCCTGGCAGAGTTGTCAGGGCCTGGCCCAGGCTGCCCAGGGAGGGGGCTGAGTCCCTGCCCCTGGGTGTGTTTAACAGAGGGGAGATGAGGTGCTCAGGGAGCTGGTTTAGTAGAGGATGAGTATGGTTGGACTCGATGATCTTGAAGGGCTTTTCCAACCCTGTGACTCTGAGTGGCTGCTTGTAGCTTTTTGTGGGAGGGAAGTGGTGAGATCAGCAGGGCTCTGATGGCTTCCACATACCTGATACTCTGACCCCCCCTGGAAGCTGTGACAGTGCCAGAGCTCCGTTGCTCTTGCACAGGGGCTGCCCGGGCAAAGCTCAAGAGTTGTTCTTTCTGTGAGCTGATGTAGGTTTGGTTGCTGGGATGATGGGGCAGCTCAGCTTCAATCTGTAGCCTTGGAGCCAGCGTGGTTTTAAGAAGCAGAGAAGAGATGCTGAGCCCTCCAGCCAGGGGGTTCATTATTGGAGAGAAAAGCCAACCCCCCTCCCCTTCCCTCCCCCAGATACCCTGAAAAGGGAAGCAAGTTTCATAAGAGGTAATTACACTGCTGGAAAAACTGCTGTGACAGCTCATGGCACCACAAGTGGAGTTCTTGTGGGGAAAAAGCCGTGTTAGACATACCAATTCCTTCCCTTTTTCTCCCAGTTTGGTGTATGCACAGAGCTGCCCTGAAAGGCCTTGGCTCTTACCTCCCTGCCTCAGCTTTCTTTGCCAGCTGATGGGTGGTAAGTTTAGGTGGTGGGGTTTTACCTCAAGTGCAGTGATCACACTCAGGATTCTGACTACAGATTGACCCCTGAATTCTGGGTTTGTTTTTTGTTCCCCCCTTCTTCTTTATACAAGTACCCACCATTGATTTTGGGGGCAAAATTAGAAGCTTTTTCTTTTAAGAATCACTGAATCACAGGATTGGAAAAGCCCTTTAAGATCATCAAGTTCAACCATTCCCATCCTGTGCTAAACCAGGTCCCTTTTATTCATTGGGGTTTCTTTATTCCATTTGGGATCAGTGTTGTCACTGTCCCTCTTAAGGGGCTTTTGACTTAGAGGGACACCCCCTTTTCAGGGATCCAGGTTTCTGGATCCATTGGGTCCGTGCTGCTTATGAACTTCAGGAGAATAGAGCCTTAGACCCTTGAGAATGAGCTCCTCTGTTAGGTCAGAAATGCTGCTGTGACACAGGAAGGAAAAACCTACACTTGTTGGCCACGGGGCTTTGTGAAGATCAGGATTTCCCTTCAAGGAATATTGAGTTCAGTCCCCTGATTCTGATTTTCCTTACTCTCATTTCTCTGTTGGGTGTTTTGTTGGGTTTTTTGAGTGAGGAAATATCACACCAAAGCCAACTGTAAATCCTCACAATCATTTTCCTATGAGTCAATGCCCAGTCAGCGTAACAACAGCGTGCACTCTTGACTGCATTTACACAGTGAGCAGCCAGGAAAGCCACCAGCAAGAGTAAGGCTGGGATTGCTTCTTGGAACCTTCTTGGCTGCTCCCTGAGCAGGGAAGAGCATGTGTAGCTATGCCAGCTGGAAGGCAGCTGCTCCTGAAGTCTGGCACCTAATGTTGAGCCCTGTCAAAGTACATAATGTTGAAGAATCCCCATGGGTTTTGTTTGCTGACAGAGAAGCATCGGTGAAAACTTGACTCACAAGGGTGGAGGGAAGGGCTGCTCCATCTCTAGGTGCCAGTCTTGAAGGCTTGTTGCTGTGGGGGTGGAGTTTGAGTGGGTTCCAGAAGCTGTGATGGGTTAATCGAGGGGCAAAAGCTAGAAAGGGAACGTGTTCAGGTGGAGGTGTTGTGTGTTGTGGCTCCACAGGTTATTGGAGGCTCCGCTCCCGTTTCAAGCCATGAGCATCTCTCCAAAAGGACTTGTACCACCTGCAGAACAGCCCTTCAAGGGAATTTGACCCAGGACAGTGATTTTACTGTGTGCTTGTTCTCAGGATTCTGTGGAGAAAGGTTTGGTGACACTAAACCTTTGGCCAGCAGGGACAGGGAGGGGATTGTCCCTCTCTGCTCTGCCCTGGGGAGGCCCCAGCTGGAGTCCTGTGTCCAGAGCTGGGGCCCCAGGACAAGAGAGATGTGGGACTGGTGGAGAGGGGTCAGAGGAGCCATGGAGGGGATCACGGGGCTGGAGCAGCTCCCCTACGGAGAGAGGCTGAGGGAGCTGGGCTGGCTCAGCCTGGAGAAGAGAAGGCTGTGGGGGGACCTCATTGCAGCCTCCCAGTCCCTGAAGGGAGCAGAGGAACAGGAGGGGAATCAGCTTGTTCAAGGGCAGAGACTGGCAGGACAAGGGGGCTGGAGTGAAGCTGGAGGAGGGAAGGGTGAGAGGAGAGATTAGGGGGAAGTTCTTTGCAGAGAGAGTGGTGAGGGGCTGGAAGGGGCTGCCCAGAGAGGGGGTGGGTGCCCCATCCCTGGGGGTGTTCAAGGCCAGGTTGAGTCACCTTCCCTGGGTGTGTTTAGCAGATGGGGAGATGAGGTGCTCAGGGATCTGGACAGAAACTGTTGGACTTGATGATCTTAAAAGTCTTTTCCCACCTTGTGATTCTGTGAATTTGATAAGCTGGCTGCTGGGTTTGGCCTGAGTTTGGTTAGAAGGTCTCATTGCTGGTATCTGTGTTGCCTGTGCTTGGGGCTGGCCAGGGTGTGTGATGGTCTCATGTGTGACACGCTTCCCTCTGGGGAGCGCGAGGGGTGAACTGGAGCGTGTGGCCCAGCGCTGACTCAGGCCTGTGCTTCAGCAGAGGGACCAGAATAACCCCCCCAGGGCTGCCCAAAGCATTTCTCCATCTCTTTCATCCCCAGCCTCTCTCACAGCTCCTTCCAGCTGTCCATCTCCTCCTGTTACATCACAGTCCTCATGCTGCTTCATGCCAGAGACTGGGGGGTGGGGTGGTTTGCCAGGATTTGTTCTCTTAGGGGAATCCCTCCCTCAATTGGGCTGCATATGGAGAGTTGCTTCACAGACTGACAGCCTGGTTTGGAAGAAGTGCCCATCTCCTGGCGTGACTTTTCAGCTCCAGTGTGACTTGACCTTTCAGAAACTTAAAAACCACCAGTCAGCTTGCTGAAAAATCACAAGATTGCCTTAAAAACGATGCCTTTCAGGATGCACTTTTATAATTATTACTTTTCCAACTTGTCCTGCAGTTTGAGATTTTACTGGCAAGATGGGTCACGTTGTTCACCTTCCCTCTGCCAGATGATTTAATAATTACAGTGAAAGCTGAGGCTATTTCTTTGCTGTTTGGCTCTGTGACAGGAGCTTTGTAAATAAGAAATGCTCAGCCCCTTGCAGTGGTGTGACAAGAAATTCTCCACGTGGGGTCTCACGTTATATTCTGATGTGTTTAGGATTAGAAGGTCATGTCCAGTCCCAGTGATGTTTACACAGGTCAGTGTGTCACAGGGCTTGGTCTGGCAGCAAAAAGATTTCCCTGCTTCTCCTCAGCTACTTGAAAAACAGCAGGGAAGATGCTTTTTTCAACATGTGTGTGTGTATATAGGATCACAGAATCCCAGACTGGTCTGGGTTGGGAGGGACCCCAAGGGTCACAGAGCTCCAACCCCCCTGCCACAGGCAGGGACACCAACCTCCAGGCCTGGAGCTACACAAGGTTGCCCAGGGCCCCATCCAACCTGGCCTTGAACACCCCTAAGAATGGGGCACCCACCCCCTCTCTGGGCAGCCTGTTCCAGCAGTCTCTCTGGAAAGAATCATGTTCAGTGTGACAGCATCTCCTGCTCCATGCTGCAGCTTTACCAATATAGGCAGGAGGTGCTCAGCAAACTTCATCTTGTTTAGGCAAAATATACTTGCTTTGCTGCCTTCCATACAGATGTGATACATATTCTTACTGCTGTCATGCCCTGTCTCTCAAACATCCTTTCCCAAACCTCACCCCAACATTCCCCCTTTCCCAGTTGCCCCACAACCAGTTAAATCAGAGGAACAATCCAGCATTTGATGGCACCTGCTGGTGGGTACAAGCAGAAGAGCAAGGCAAAGCGTGGCACATCCAGGGCTGTCACTATCGCAAGGCCAGGGATCTAATAACACAGTATTTTATTGCTACCTCAGGAGCCAGCTGGGGTGTGCTAGAAGTGGGAGGTGCTGTGGTTGCAACAGTGGCCAAGCCTGTAGCTGCTGGGGGTTGTTCTGTCCCACGTGCAGCACTCTGGCCTTGGCCTTGTTAAACCTCATCCCGTTGGTCTCAGCCCATGGATCCAGGCTGTTCAGGTCCCTCTGAAGAGCCTCCCCACCCTCAGGCAGATCAACACTTCCTCCCAGCTTAGTGTCCTCTGCAGACTGACTGAGGGAGCATCCAATCCCTTCATGGAGGCCATTGATAAAGATGTTGAACAGAACTGGCCCCAGAGGAAAGGAGCAGCAGCCTGAGGAGCTCTGTTTCCTGCCCTTTTCCTCGAGCATTGAAATTCCTGCGTGCCAGTTGTAACCATATCTGATTTCTTCTGGAAGGCTGATAGCCCAGTCACTTCATTATGCTGCCTTTCTGCACAAGTGCCAGTGTAATAGAAACGCTTTCATTTGCCAGGCTACCCTTGGGTGCTTGACAAATGCTTTCAGAAGCTGAGCCATGCTTGCTTCCCCCCCTCCTCCCCATTCTGAAAAAGCTCTTAACCATCCTTTTAGGTGAGCACATTGCACCTGCAACCTTGTTTAATGTCTCCAAAACAATCAGCCAGTGCACTTTCCCTCCTAGGTACTTCACTGCATCACTTCAAGCTTTATTTGCCCATTTATTTTCCCAAGAGGGCATTTTATTACTGTCTCCATGACTCAGGACAATTAAAGGTTGCGGTGAAACAGTCCAGCTTCTGATGTGATGCAATATGAACTGGAATGAAATGCTACCTTAGTCATACTGAAATAAGAAACAAAAAAACCTCTTCCTATTAATGCAGCGTGCCCATGGGTTATCCATGAGGGAGAACTCTCCCAGTTCTCTCTACCAGTAGATATGGGGAAGGCTCTATGTTTTCTACCTGGACTTCAGTAAAGCCTTCAGCACTGTATCCCACAGCATCCTGCTAGAGAAACTAGCTGCTGATGGATTAGATGGGTATACTCTTCATTGGGTTAAAAACTGGAGGCTGGGCCTGGAGGGGTGTGGTGAATGGAGCTAAATCCAGCTGGTGGCAGGTCACAAGTGGTGTTCCCCAGGGCTTGGTGCTGGGGCCCATCCTCTTTAACATCTTCATTAATGATCTGGACAAGGGCATCGAGTGCCCCCTCAGTAAGTTTGCAGATGACACTGAAGTGTGTGAGTGTTGCTCTGCTGGAAGGCAGGAAGGCTCTGCAGAGAGACCTGGGCAGGCTGAATTGATGGGTAGAGGCCAACTGCATGGGGTTCAGCAAGGCCAAGTGCCAGGTCCTGCACTTTGGTCACAATAGCCCCATGCAGAGCTGTCAGGCAGAGAAGGACCTGGGGGTGTTGGGTGGCTGCGACTGCACACGAGCCAGCAGTGTGCCCGGGGGGCCAGGAAGGCCAAGGGCATCCTGGCTTGTGTTCAGCCCCAGCGTGGCCAGCAGGCTCAGGGAGGGGATTGTGCCCCTGTGCTGGGCACTGGGGAGGCTGCAGCTGGAGTGCTGGGTCCAGTTCTGGGCTCCTCAGCATCAGAAGGACATGGAGGTCCTGGAGCGTGTCCAGAGAAGGGCAACCAGGCTGGGGAAGGGGCTGGAGGGCAAATCCTCTGAGGAGCGGCTGAGGGAGCTGGGGGTGTTGAGCCTGGAGAAGAGGAGGCTGAGGGGAGCCCTTCTCCCCACCTGCCCTGCCCTGCCAGGAGGGTGCAGAGAGGTGGGCGCTGGTCTCTTCAGCCAGGGGCCAGGAGCTGGGACAAGGGACAATGGGCTCAAGCTGCGCCAGGGCAGGGTCAGAGCAGCTGTGAGGAGAGAATTCTTCCCTGGCAGAGTTGTCAGGGCCTGGCCCAGGCTGCCCAGGGAGGGGGCTGAGTCCCTGCCCCTGGGTGTGTTTAACAGAGGGGAGATGAGGTGCTCAGGGAGCTGGTTTAGCACAGGACAGGAACGGTTGGACTCAGTGATCTTACAGGGCTTCTCCAACCTGGTGATGCTGGGATTCTGTGCTGTTGTTTGTTCAGCTGCCCTAGTCCAGCCCTTTCTTCCTTCCTGCCCCCAACCTCCCCCACCCCAGCTTCTGTCTCCCTGCTTTACCCCCCATCACTGTACAGGTGTGTCCCATTGCACAGAGAAGCTGTTGCCCTCCTCTCATCTTCTGCCACCCTGATGCTTGAGCAGAATGGTGGCAGAGACACTGTGCAGACTTTACCCTAGTGGCACAGTGCCAGGAGTGGTTTTAAGGGCAGGGGGGGAGGGAAGCAATAAAGGCATGGCGTTTTTCAAGAGATTGGCATTGGGGAGTGAACAATAGAAGGGAGTTGTGGTTACCTGATCTGCTTCCCTTTTTCTTCTCCCCCAGCCTTGCACAGCACGGAAGCACCTGCTGAAATTTCACTGAGGTCCAGCACGTGACTCGAGCTGTTTGCCCCACACCCAGGTTCTGCACCAAAGGGACAGTAACACTCCAGCAGCAATTTAGGAGGTTAGAGGGTTAAATGTTCTTGAAAAGCTGTTTGCAGGAAGGTGAGGACAGGTGTGGGTTGTGTTTGAACTGCCTTGCAGCTTGACTCGCTGGTCTGGTTGGACGACACCATCTACACTTACCAGATTAGGTTTAACCTCCCGGTTTCAGGGAGAGCTGCTGAGCTGCAGCAGCCAGGGAACTTAACTTTCCTCCTGGAAAGTTATGCAAGTAAAATGGGAGCTGAAATTCCACGCTGCTTTCTCAGGAGAAGCAACACAGGAGGTGCAGAAGCACCGTGACATCTGGTTTTTGTCCTGCCGTGCCACAACCTGGGGTGACTGGGACCCTCAGGCCAGGAAGGACATGGAACTCCTTGGAAGAGCCCAGCACAGGGACACCAAGGTGATGGAGGGAGTGGAACCCCTTCCTTGTGAGGAGAGGCTGAGGGAGCTGGGGCTCTTCAGCCTGGAGAAGAGCAGACTGAGGGGTGACCTCATTAATGTCCATCAGTATGTAAAGGGCAGAGTCAGGAGGCCAGAGCCAGGCTCTGCTCAGCGATGGCAGCGACAGGACAAAGGGCAGCGGGTGCAGCTGGAGCAGAGGAAGCTCCATGGGAATAGAAGGAGGAACTTTGTCCCTGTGAGGGTGACAGAGCCCTGGGACAGGCTGCCCAGAGAGGCTGTGGAGTCTCCTTCTCTGGAGACATTCACACCCTCCTGGATGTGTCCCTGTGGGGTTTAGTCTGGGTTGTCCTGCTCTGGCAGGAGGGGGGGTTGGACTCGATGATCTTTGGAGGTCCCTCCCAACTCCTAACGCTCTGGGATTCTGTGACTCTCCTTGCTCCTTCCCAAGTCTGTGCTGGCTCCCCTGGGGCAGCCCTTTCTTTCTGCTCACTCCTCACCTGGCTCCTGCCCTGCTTTGCTCACAGAGGAGAGCGCTGGTGCTCTTCTGGGAGCTCATCATTACCGGGCTCCCTGCAGGGTGGTGAGGCAGGCAGGGGTTAACACCAGCTCCCTTTCCTGCTCCTCTGCTTGCTCAGGTGTGCTGGAAAAGGGTGGGAGAGAACGGCTGGTCCGGAGAAACAACTCTGTGCGCTGAGCTGGTGGGAATGGGCAGACTTCCAGGCTGGCAACTCTTCTTCTTTCCATTTATTTCACTTATTTTTGGACAGTAGCTATCATTTCTGACAGCAAAGCCTTTCCAATTCCCTGCTATTTGCTGTTATTTTATTTTTATTATTATTTTTTTTTTCTTTTCCTGCTGAGTCATTGCCCAACTCACCGGCCGTTTGCACCACTCACTCGCTTCCTGGAGTCCTGAATGGGGTTGGTCACCTTCTTTCCTTCTTCCCTCCTCCTCCTTTTGACATAGCTGCATTCCTTTGGAGCACGCTGCAGCGGAGCCCCTTCTCCAATGGTCCCTGGGTGCATCTTTGTGAGCGGGGTGAGTGATGTACTGATGGCAGAGCCTGTGCTCAGGAAGCTGCTGTTCCTATAATACTTTAAAACTCTTTGTTTTCCTTACTCAGGGGGGCTGTCTGCCAGTGCAGACAGATTATCTTGGAACAGAGGGGACAGAAAACCCTGGTCTGCTTGTGCTTTTTCATGCATTCCACTCCTGGCATCTGCTTCTTCAGCAATTAAACACCTTGCATGCTTTGCATCCTCTCCCCTGCATTAGGAACAGGCTCCTCTTGGAATTAGTATCTTCTTAAGCCTGACTTAGCTGTGAATGGGGAGTTCAGTGGGTTTTTTTCTTTCTTCAAATCCTGCCTTTCCCCCCCCATCCTTATGCCTTTAAAAGCAGTGTTTGAGGGATTCTCTTGGCCTGCCTGATGTCAAATGCAAGAGGCTGCCTGAGCCCACAGTGTGTGAGCAGCCAGGGCTCTTAGTGTTTGGAAGGGGGAAAATTCCCAGCTTAATATTTGAAAATGCTTTTGTTCTTAGGCAGGGGTTGTCCTTTGATTACGTTTTATTGCTCGTTATGTACATTTGGAAAAAAACCCAACCCCAAAACCAGAAGCTTGTCCTCTTCCCCCCTCAAATATTTGGGTTTAAGATGCTTTCTCTCTCTCCCCACGCCCCAGTTAATTAGAAATAACAACCACTAACAAAACTAGTCCTTTTCCTGAGCTCTGGCACGCCTGAAGGACTGGGGTGATGATGGTGAATGATGAAGCACTGCAGCAACGTCAGGTCCTCACCTCCAGCATTGCTAGAGCTAAGACAGACAGATTCTCTTTGCTCAGTGCCAACAGACATTTGTCCCTGTCATGGTGGGATCTGCAAAAGCCCACGTTGAAGCTGCTTTGGCTGGAGAGCTGTCAGGCAGAGAAAGACCTGGGGGTGTTGGGTGACTGCGACTGAACACGAGCCAGCAGTGTGCCCGGGGGGCCAGGAAGGCCAAGGGCATCCTGGCTTGTGTCAGCCCCAGCGTGGCCAGCAGGCCCAGGGAGGGGCTTGTGCCCCTGTGCTGGGCACTGGGGAGGCTGCAGCTGGAGTGCTGGGTCCAGTTCTGGGCTCCTCAGCATCAGAAGGACATGGAGGTCCTGGAGCGTGTCCAGAGAAGGGCAACCAGGCTGGGGAAGGGGTTGGAGGGCAAATCCTCTGAGGAGCAGCTGAGGGAGCTGGGGGTGTTGAGCCTGGAGAAGAGGAGGCTGAGGGGAGCCCTTCTCCCCACCTCCCCTGCCCTGCCAGGAGGGTGCAGAGAGGTGGGCGCTGGTCTCTTCAGCCAGGGGCCAGGAGCTGGGACAAGGGGCAATGGGCTCAAGCTGCGCCAGGGCAGGGTCAGAGCAGCTGTGAGGAGAGAATTCTTCCCTGGCAGAGTTGTCAGGGCCTGGCCCAGGCTGCCCAGGGAGGGGGCTGAGTCCCTGCCCCTGGGTGTGTTTAACAGAGGGGAGATGAGGTGCTCAGGGAGCTGGTTCAGCTTAGGATGGGAATGGTTGGACTCAGTGATCTTGAAGGTCTTTTCCAACCTGGTGACTCTGTGATTTGCAGGGTGGTCACAGCAGAAGAAAATCCTCCAGGAGCATGTTAAATTCTTGCTCCATCTCCTCTTTGTGAAACTACATCCCAGTGCAGGTGGGAATGGTGCTGTGGCCAAGCGAGGTGTTTCCAGGGGTGGTTCTTGTAGCCATTGGCTTTGCTGCTGGAGAAGCTGCTCCTCTTTGAAACACCTTTATTTTTCCCTCCAGGGCAGTGTCTGTAGAGATGGGTAAGCAGCTGGTCCTAGTATGTGTGTTTGTACATCTGTCCTTATCTTGTTTTGAAAGAAGTTCAGAAGGTGATGGAGAAAAGCAAGGAGGGGATATTGCATAGAACTGTACTGGTCAGAGCTGTGGGTTGTTGGGAAAGAGCAGACTCCAGCTGAGGGCAGCTCCCACTGTAGGCTCAGTCTTCCTCTGAAATACTGGGTGGTTACTCGAGCTGCGAGTTACTGTGGGGTTTTGGAGAAGGGATGGAGATATTCTCATTGCTCCTGTCTGCTTTGATGCAGGCAGCTCTTGCCTTGATGTTTTCTAGTCTCATGGTGTTTCCAGCACCACATTGAGCCCGACTGGGGTCACTGGGTGCTAGACAACAGCATGTATCATCAGAAATCCTTCTGATGTAGGGTGACACGTGGCACTTCAGCATTGTGCTCCTCTGAGTCGCTCTAGATAGTTAACGGTTGTGTTAGATGATGTAGGATC
The DNA here is from genome assembly GCF_964237585.1 of Gallinula chloropus. Classification (NCBI taxonomy): domain Eukaryota; kingdom Metazoa; phylum Chordata; class Aves; order Gruiformes; family Rallidae; genus Gallinula; species Gallinula chloropus. The sequence continues at coordinate 6,185,327 of NC_140109.1, read as the reverse complement.
TCTCAGTCTCTCCTCCAAAAACAAAAAGAAATCTTGAGTAGGACCAAAGCTTTGGCTAATTGTGTGCTCTCTGTTCATCTCTGTGGCAGCAGGAAGCCTGGCAGCAGGATTTCCATTCCAGCTCCAGCACCTCGTGTGGGGGTGGTGGAGGGAAAAGCAGTCGGGCAGCAGCGGCTGCAGCTGTACCCTGGAGAACTCCAGGCAGGAGAGATCGATGGTCTCTTTCCTGTGTGGTGGTTTTGAGGGTTTGGTTTGTTTTTTCATTTGCTGAAACAGGTATTGAACAATTGGGAATTATTCCTAAAGAGCCGAGACCACATCAGCACTGGTTCTGCTCAGAGTGCTGGTGGGTCACAGGAGGGGATCCTCCCCCTCTGCTCTGCCCTGGTCAGGCCCCACCTGGAGCATTGTGTCCAGTTCTGGGCTCCCTGGGATAAAACAGCCAGGGATCTCCTGGAGAGAGTCCAGAGGAGGCTACGAAGGGGATGAAGGGCCTGGAGCATCTCCCCTGTGAGGAAAGGCTGAGTGAGCTGGGGCTGTTCAGCCTGGAGAGAAGAAGACTAAGGGGGGACCTTATTTCAGTGTCTGTCGGCACAGGACAAGGGGCGATGGGCTCAAGTTGGAGCACAGGGAGTTCCACACCAATGTGGGGAAGAACTTTTCCCCAGTGAGGGTGAGGGAGCCCTGGGACAGGCTGCCCAGGGGGTGTGGAGTCTCCTTCTCTGGAGAGATTCCAGCCCCATCTGGACACCGACCTGTGTGCCCTGTCCTAGGGACCCTGCTTTGGCAGGGGGTTGGACCCCATGAGATCTGGGGGTTCCTCCCAACCCCTGTGATTCTGTTGGTTCTGCATGAGGGAAGAACAGACATGTCTCTGAACTGCAGCCAGACCTTCTGACCCCCACAGCACCTTTATCTCATGGCCTGCATTGTGCTCTCAGCCCTACATCTTCCGTATCTCCCGCTGTCGCTTCCATCACCATGTGCATCCAGAATGCTCGAGTGGGTTTGTGGTGGCTCCTGCTCTGCTCTCCCCGTGCAGTGTTGGCCTCTCAGCGACCTGCTTGTTTATGACACGTGTCTCTGCTGTCGAGAAATAATTATGGGATCCCTTTGCGTGGTGGATGCCCAAATGACCCTCACTGGGTTAAATCTGTCCCCAATGACTTTCTGCAGTTGTAGGTCTCCATTTAGCTGATCAAGAACAATCCAGTAGGAATAATAATAGGGGAAAGGATTAATGGTGATGTCTAAACGGAGAAAGGATGAGGCCATGGAGGGGATCAGAGGGCTGGAGCAGCTCCCCTACGGAGAGAGGCTGAGGGAGCTGGGCTGGCTCAGCCTGGAGAAGAGAAGGCTGTGGGGGGACCTCATTGCAGCCTCCCAGTCCCTGAAGGGAGCAGAGGAACAGGAGGGGAATCAGCTTGTTCAAGGGCAGAGACTGGCAGGACAAGGGGGCTGGAGTGAAGCTGGAGGAGGGAAGGGTGAGAGGAGAGATTATGGGGAAGTTCTTTGCAGAGAGAGTGGTGAGGGGCTGGAAGGGGCTGCCCAGAGAGGGGGTGGGTGCCCCATTCCTGGTGGTGTTCAAGGCCAGGTTGGCTGGGGCCCTGGGCAACCTTGTGTAGCTCCAGGCCTGGAGGTTGGTGTCCCTGCCTGTGGCAGGGAGGTTGGAGCTCTTGTGACCCTTGGGGTCCTTTATCAACCCAGACCAGGCTGTGATTCCATGATTAGTTGATTGCTCTCGATCACCCCTTGTGCTGAAAGCATCGTTTTTCCAGCAATCCACTTCTAGGAGGAAAATGAAATCCACCCTGGCTTTGCTTTGGCACTCAGCTACAAACCCCTGAGAGATCTGCCCAGATGAACGTCCTTGGATCTCAGTTTAGGTCACGCTTTACAACTCTGGGGTGGATACTTTGATCTCTGCTGTGAACAGATGTGGTTTATTACTGCCCTGTGCCACGGTGAGACCTGAAGGCTCGGGTGAAAATCAGAACAGCGTTTGTTGGTGGTGCTGCCCAAGGTGAGATCTCACAGCGAAGCAGGAAGGGCTGGAGCAGCTGCCCTTTCCCATCTCTCTCTGGATGTTGAAGTTTCAGAGCTGCTTTTGGCATTGGAAGTGAGAGGTTAGCTCTCTCTTTCCCCAGAGGCAGTTTGCTTTAATACTTTTATATTTGTTCCTGAATCAAACCAAAGAAATCCAAGCTGGGGCTCGGTGATTCCCATTGTTCTGTGATTTCCTTATTCCTTTTCTTTTGTAGGGCAGAAGTGGCAAGGGGGGACTTTCTTTTATTGACTGTCCTGAGGAGTTTTTTAACTTTTATTGACTGTCACTGCATTCTTCTGAAAGAAAATACCAAGCACCCACTAAACAACGGCTTTTAAGTGTTGCCAGAGGAAAAAGCAGGTTTGGTCAGTAATCCACGTGTGCAAAAATCGTGAGGATTCTGTGATTAATTTTATAAAGCCTTTTAATAACTCTGAACATGTCTTGGGGCTTGTAAAAGCTGAATATTCCAAGGCCTGGTTCTTTCCATGGAGTGGTGAAAGAAATTCCGGTTCTGCAAAACCCGAGTGCCAGTTGGGATGGCCCAGCTCCGCAAAGCTCTTAGGCACGTGTTCCAGGCCCTTCCAGAGCATGAAGTATGCATCTCCTGTTCCTTACCCATGTACTTTGAGATGGGTGTTACTGAGCTGAGGCATCAAATGTGACTGGGTGAGACAAGAAGCAGTAAATGAAGGAGCTGCAACAACAGCAGCAGAGCTGAGTGGAGAGAAGGTGGGTCTGTGGAGCTCTGGTTGCTGTTGTCTGCTTTCAGATTTAGAGATTTACCCAAGGTAGTTTGGGGCTGACCTTACAGTGTGCCTATGAGACAGTGTTCACAGAGTCACAGAATCACAGCGGTTGGGAGGGACCTCCAGAGCTCATGGGGTCCAACCCCCTGCCAAAGCAGGGTCCCCAGGACAGGGCACACAGGTCGGTGTCCAGATGGGGCTGGAATCTCTCCAGAGAAGGAGACTCCACACCCCCTGGGCAGCCTGTCCCAGGGCTCCCTCACCCTCACTGGGAAGAAGTTCTTCCCCACATTGGGGGAGAACTCCCTGTGCTCCAACTTGAGCCCATCGCCCCTTGTCCTGTCCCCACAGACACTGAGCAGAGGCTGCCCATGTCCCCCTGTGTCCCACCCTTCAGATCTTTATACCCATTGATCAGATCCCCTCTCAGGCTGCTTCTCTCCAGGCTGAACAGCCCCAGGTCATTCAGTTCATTCAGCCTTTCCTTCTGCTGAGGAAAAGAAGCACTTAGAGGTTTTGTTTTCTAGTGCTGGTTTATCCTGCCCCAGCATCCCTCCTCTCAGCCCTTGGTAGGGGGGCAGCATCTCTTCATTAGGGAGCTCACTGACTCCCTGAAGGTACCAGCAGCCTCATCAGCGGTGTCGAGGTCCTGCTGGGAGAGATGCCATGGATGGCCAAGGGCAGGAGGTCCTGAGATGTGTGTGGGAGTGAGAGCTCAGCCCTTAAGCACCAGGATATTCACTTACTGCCTGTCTCTCTTGGAGCTTGTGTTAAAGCACGCCCAGAGAGCTGAACAGGGCAGGACACCAGTGCATTGGTTAATCTCTGCAGTCCTGTTGGCTTTCTCTGCTTCTGTCACTTTAAGAATGTTAACAGCACTCATCCTAAATGTGTTTTCCTAATTTTCATACTCCTCAGCAGTTGATGCTAAGAGAAGCAGGTTTTCTTCTTAGAGAAAGAGATTCCTCTCCTGACAGGCAGCTGAGACCAACAGGTGGTGATGGATGTCAAGTGGGAAAGGGATTTATTCTTCCTTTAAAAATAGTCAGTAGGAATAGAGGCCCCAAAACTAAAAATAGGCATGAAATAGTTTATGACCTTCTAAATTGCCTTCTGGCTTTGAGTGACAATAGTTAGAGTTAGGGAACACGTGGTCCTATCATAGTATGTTGGTGGTGTCTCAGCTGGCTTCCCTGGGTCTGTGTATGGTTTTGCCAGGGTCAACTTGGAATTTAAAATTGGAAAAGCTGGAAATTCTGATACTGTGAAGTGGTTTAAGCCTGTCTGTGTAGCTGTGACGTGATTGTCTAGTTCTTCACTCTGAGGGTGGGGAGGCCCTGGCACAGGGTGCCCAGAGAGGCTGTGGAAGCCCCTGGAGCATCTCCCCTGTGAGGAAAGGCTGAGTGAGCTGGGGCTGTTCAGCCTGGAGAAGAGAAGACTAAGAGGGGACCTTATTAATGTTTATGAACATCTTAAGTATGGGATGCAGGGAGACATGGGCAGCCCTTTCTCGGTGTCTGTGGGGACAGGACAAGGGGCGATGGGCTCAAGTTGGAGCACAGGGAGTTCCCCCCCAATGTGGGGAAGAACTTCTTCCCAGTGAGGGTGAGGGAGCCCTGGGACAGGCTGCCCAGGGGGTGTGGAGTCTCCTTCTCTGGAGAGATTCCAGCCCCATCTGGACACCGCCCTGTGTGCCCTGTCCTAGGGACTCTGCTTTGGCAGGGGGCTGGACCCCATGAGCTCTGGAGGTCCCTTCCAACCCCTACAGCTCTGTGATTGTGTGATTCTTACAGTAATATACTGTTACTCTATTAATTTTTCTTTAGTTGCTTCCCAAACAATTGAATTCTGGCTCCCTGACTATGAACTTCCATCAAAAGCAGCAATTACAGCTTTCAACTTTGTCAGATCAATCACAGTAAACCATTTAGCCATGCCAGGCTTTCATTCTGTGGTCGAGGATTAAATCCAATCCATTTACCATTTGTTTATTTATGAGGTGTGCTTGAAGCTGCCCTTGTAGGCCTTTCCTATCTTTGCTTTGCATGATCTTTGAGACAGGCTTCAGAAACCTTGCTTTATATAACACAGGGGGACATAATGGAATCTCTTAAGGTGTTGCCAAAGCTGATTTAAAACATGGGAAGTGAAATCCTCTTTCAGGTCAGCACCATCAGCCTTCCAGGCCCATCTCTTGTTTCATCTTTCCTGGGGCTCATGAGATATCTCTGCTCTCTGTATTGCACAATCATTTCCTTTCTTTCCACTGTATTGGTCTTAACTTGGTTTACTGGGAGCATTGGCTTGGGGAGGGTATGTGCATTTTGGGTTTTTTTCCATCTTTCTTGTGATTGTCTTTTCTGGTGGGTGGTGGGGAGGGGCTGTTTGGTTGGGCTTTATATGTAGGTGGTACAAGCTTGAGGTCAGAAACAGGGGTATATCAGCATTCCTGACTTGATTCCAACTTCTTGCTGGGACTGATGTCAGTTCTTGCCCCCTACTTTTTCCACCTTTCCTTGTGGAGTCTTGATTTCTCCTTTGCAAGGCTTCAGGTGTGATAAGGGACAAGCCAAGAGTTGTCTTCATTCTGCTGTCACATATTGTGTGGTGACATTCATGGTTCTTTGCATATTCCTTCCTTTGTAGCATTGTGATTCCTCAGCTTGATCAAGTTGCCTTTAAAGCCTCTGCATCAGGCTTCTCAAGGAATCTCTCTGCTGATTCCCTGTTGACTTCCCTTTCCATGCTGTCACTGAGAGTTAGGGGATTAGGAGATGATGGGCTGGAGAGCAGCACTGAGGAAAAGGACTTGGGGGGGGACTTGTGGATGAGCAGCTGGACATGAGCCACCAATGTGCATCTCCAGCCCACAAGGCCAACCCCATCCTGGGCTGCATCCCCAGGAGTGTGGGCAGCAGATGGAGAGAGGGGATTCTGCCCCTCTGCTCTGGGGAGACCTCACCTGGATACTGCATCCAGCTCTGGAGCCCTCAGCACAAGAAGGACATGGAGCTGTTGGAGCACATCCAGAGGAGGCCCCAAAAATGATCAGGGGGCTGGAGCACCTCTCCTGTGAAGCCAGACTGAGAGAATTGGGCTTGTTTGTTTTAAACCAGGTGTGATGGTTTTACTGGAAAAGGGGTGATTTAGGTTGGATATTAGGAAGAAGTTCTTCCCTCTGAGGGTGGTGGGTCACTGGCATAGGGTGCCCAGAGAGGTGGTGGAGGCCCCATCCCTGGAGACATCCAAGGTCAGGCTGGATGGGGCTCTGAGCAACCTGCTGTAGTGAAGATGTCCCTGCTCACTGCAGGGGGTTGGACTAAATGACCTCTAAAGGTCCCTTCCAACGCGACACATTCCATGATTCTATGAGTGAATCCTGGAAACCTTCAGCTTGGTTTCCCCTGGGCAGGCAGGGATTCTGAGTCCAGGCTGTTAACGTTTCGAAGGGTTCATAGGTTCAGCATTAGCTTGAGGTTTCTGCAGTGTTTCCCCTGCAGTGAAGTCCTGAAGCCTGAAGAAAACCCAAATCAAATGCAAGCTCTGTGGTCCCTTTTTAGCACCCTGCTAAAGCCTGTGTTATTTTGGCCTTTTCTGCAAATGATTTGAGTGGTGTAAATATGGGGTTTTATCAGATGAATGTTTGAAGCTCATTAGTTTTCAGCATAGATTTGTGTCAGCACAAACCTCATTTACATGTGGCTTCTTGGGCAGAATTTCTATTCCCTTTCTGTGGAGCTCGAAATCCTCTTGAATGGCTGGTTCTGTAGGGCAGAGCTGTGCTTTCACGTTGGCTGAGAAATCTCCAGGCACAACACCAGGGCTGTATGAATAATAAATCATGGAATAATTCAGTTACCATTGGCTCTCACCTCTTCTGAGGAGGTCAGAAAAAAAAGTCATTAGTGGGAGAAGCAGCAAGAGGAGCTGAAATGCCTGATGTCCCCATTGGGGGGGTACAACCTAAAGATCACGCTTGGCATTTAATTGAAAAAATATATAGCCAGTCCATAATGAGTATCTGTCAAGCAGGGAATGAACTCCCTGAGATGAGGAGCCTGACATTCAGAGTGCTCCCTGTTTCCATGCTGCCACGTGGCTTTCAACCATCAGGCACCTCTGAAAGTAATTTGTCAAGACTCTCATGTCCTCCCGGGGGAGAGCTATTAATCTGTGTGTCATCAGCATCCAGATGACATCAAAGTCCATGACAATTATGTTTCTCCTCCTGCTACAATCTACCAGGGGGACATGGTGTGTGCCAAACAATCCAAACAAGGGGAACAAGCATTCTCCTGCAACATCTGTGGATAAAGGGAAGGTGACTGACGTTATCTGCCTGGACTTGTGCAAGGTCTTTTGCATGGTGCCCCACCACATCCTTATCTCTCAGCTGGAAGGATGAAGATTGGACAGGTGGACCATCCAGTGGATAATTAACTGGTTGAGAGAACGCAGACAAAGGGTGGTGGTCAGTGGGTCTATGTTCAGGTGGAGGCTGGGAACAAGCAGGGTCGTCCAGGGATCTGTTTAAATTAGATTTGGGGGAAGGTTTAAATTAGATATTATGGGGAAGTTCTTTGCAGAGAGAGTGGTGAGGGGCTGGAAGGGGCTGCCCAGAGAGGGGGTGGGTGCCCCATCCCTGGGGGTGTTCAAGGCCAGGTTGGATGGGGCCCTGGGCAACCTTGTGTAGCTCCAGGCCTGGAGGTTGGTGGCTGTGGTGGTTTGGCCCCTGGCTAGAGGCCAAATGCCCACCAAGCTGCTCGCTCACTCCCCCTTTCAGTGGAAAAGGGGAGAAAATATATTGGGAGGCTTAGGACTCGAGGTAAGGACAGAGGGGGCAAAACAGACTCAGCACAGAATAAAAGACAGAGAAGTGGTTTATTACACTGAGGCAGCCAGGTCTTAAAGCACCTTCTCCCCCACCCCTCCCGTCTCATCAAACGATTTTACTCCCTTCTTCCCCCCACAAGATGGTGCTGGGAGGGGCAGGGAACGGGCAGTGGGGTTCTGGTGGTTCCTCAGAAACTGCTTTCCTGCCCCAGATCTTAACACTTCTACTGCCCCCCACCCCTCGCCTCTTCACACTCTTGACTTTAATCACAGATTCGCTCCCTTCTTCCCCCCATCGCAGCACAGGGAGGGGCAGGGAGTGGGGAGTGGGGGCGACTAAGTTACAGCGATTCTGCTGGCACAAGGGCTTCCAGCTCCTCCTGGCTCTTGCCCATGCTGTGTACAGGGGTTTAGATGCACTTGAGATGGGCTTTGGATTTCAGCTCCACACTGACATGCCACCCCGAGGCTCATCTCTAGTGAGCCTGGTCATACCAACTCCTTCCCCCTTCCATCCTAGCTCTCGATAAGCCCCACCAACTCATGAGCAAGACCTTTCTCATCTCCCTCAGGACACAGCCTTCTGTTGTGACAGGAACCCTGATGCCGACCTCAGCTGCTTTTGTGGAGAGCGTGGCTGTCCCAGGCTCCCTACATGACCGAAGGGGACATTCAGTGGGCAGCAAGATGACAACATATTGTGCTGGGGAATGGGAGGATTCCCGAGGTCCACAACATTTCTGCTGCCCACAGCCCTGCCTCACCTCCCTTTTTGCAGCAGGGACATTCCTCCCCCTCTGCCAGTGTTGAGCTGTCACCCCGTCTCCCCAAGTGCCCACAGCCTGAGCCTTCCCTCTCCCCCAGTTCCCAGCACCAGTTCCCATCTGCTCCAGGGAAGAAATCAGGCCTGACTCCTCTCATAAACAAACAAACAAACAAATGTATTTTATCTACAGAGAAACACTGAGCACTAGCGGCCTGCGTGGTCGCCTGAGCCCAGCGCTTCTTCCCGCAGCCTTCGCAGCCAGGACGGATCTTCTCTGGGCACTGGCGGGGTGCGCAGTCTGCGGCGCCCATCGCTGTCCCACTCCGCGGAGAGGCTCCTGAGGCGCTGGCGGGGCACAGGGCTGTCGTCCTCCCCAGCCTGCTCAGAATGCCTGCGGCGCCGGGGACGTCTGGGACGCTGCTGCTGCTGCTGTGGCTGCTGCTCCTGCTGCCCCCGCGGCCTTGCACGGGGATTGAGGCCGCGGCGCCGCTGGGCCAGCCGGGGGTTGCCAGGCCTTTGCAGCAGGCGGCGGATGGCTCGAATGGGCCGGCGGCAGAGTGGGCAGGTGGCAGAGGCAGCAGTGGCAGCCCAGTGCTGGATGCAGGCCTGGCAGAAGCCATGCCCGCATGGCACCACAGCAGCTGGGTCTTGCAGGGGCTCTATGCAGATGGGGCACAGGTCCCCTGGCTGGTTGTTCCTGGCAGCCGCCAGTGCCACCTCCTCCACTCTTCCAGACGCCTCCATGGCTGCTGCTGGTCCTTAAGTTTCTTGACAGCTGCTGGTGGGACTTGCTGTCGGGACTTGCTGTTGGGATCTGCTGGGTGGCGTACGCAGGACTCACAGGCCGGGCTTCCTCTAGTAGGCCCAGTGTCTCTTTGGCTGCTGGCCGGTCTCAATCCGGTGTGGCGCCGGGAGAACTCTGGCTCAGCTGCTCTCTCACAGGACTCCAGAGTCTTGTGTGCTGTGGGCACTGGGAACCGCTGGTGACTATGGGTGCCCACGGGAAGTGATGTCACGGGGTGATTGTGACTGCTGGTGACCTCACAGAGCTCTCGTCTCTGTGGAACCAGTGCTGACCTTCTGGCCCAGACTCCCCCGGCCTGGTTCCCCGCAGAGTCACAAGTGCCCCAGCAAACCTGCTGAGGCGGGGATCAACCTCTGCACAGGCCGTAGATGTCTCTGCTCCCCATCCTCATCCATGGGCTGCGAGGGGACACCCGCTCCACCATGGGCTTCACCAGGAGCTGCAGGAGAAACTCTCTCTCTGCATTCTTCCCCCCTCTCCTTCGGGCCTGGCCTTGGTGTCTGCCCACCTTGTTACATCTTCTCACTCCCCTCTCCGGTGGCAAAGTGCCTCTGCCAGCAGTTTTCTCCTCCTATATGTGATTCACAGAGGCACAATGTGATTTGGAAGGCAACTTTTGCCTGAACTGGCCACTGTTTACAGTCTGGGGCTGGCAGAAAACTGTAACTAGTACTTGCAAAAGCCATCTCAGCAGCACAGCTACACAAAACTGCAACAGTGGCCCTGCCTGTGGCAGGGGGATTGGAACTCTGTGATCCTTGGGGTCCTTTCCAACCCAGACCATTCTATGAGTCTATTAATCCCACAATATTTTAAAGTTTCTGTCCTTTCTCCCCCCCTGTTTAATTTAATTTAAACTCTTTAAATTAAAGAAGAGGTATTGCCTATTTATATTGAGATGTTTTAATTCCTGATAAGCAGGCATGGTCCCAGCATAGATGATGGGGCCAGCAATCTGGATTTGAGAGCATAGAAAGGGGTATGAGATCTTTTCCTGAGATAGTTGGATCAGGTACAGCTGTATAAGCCCTGACTTGAAATTCCTCAGCTTGACCTACCAGAGATCTTTAAAGGATGGGTGTGAACACAGGCTGTGTCTTTTGTGAAACGTCCTGTAAACATTTGTTCCAGTACATTTGATTCTCAATTTACAATGAAGAAGGGTTCATTCATCTGAGGACAGATTGCCTAATGACCTCTGTATGGCCAGGTCTTTTATTAATATGATTGTTGCAGATGTCACCTGAAGGGCATTTGGAGCTACTTTCCAAGTGGTATTTAGAATAAAATTATATTTCTCTTCTTATGGCTGGGGTTAAACTTTGGGGTAAATTCTCAGTCATTTACAGCTCCCATGAAATCACCACATGGAGGCTTCATAGACCAGAGGAGCTTCTTGAATTTCTTGGGCCTTTCATGTTTACCAAATACATGTGTCGGTGTTTGTGTGGGTGCTGGTGAGGACTCAAGGTCTTTTCCCCTCCTGGGAAAAAAAGAATCCCTGGCAGAAACAAGATAATTAGTCTTGTTACAGCTTTACATGTGTGGTGAGTCAGATGGATGGATGTTTCTGTAAATTAAAATTATGTCAAATATACACAATACCTATGGATAGAAAAAGGTGCGTAGATCCTGTTAGATATATAACACAATACTGCAAATTTGCCATGGGCTGGGGAAAAATCTCTCCTTCCCCCAGCTGTGTGAGTCTTTTGGTGGTGGCTTTCCCTTGGACCCCAAGGTTTTGTTTTGGTCCCCATGTCATCCTTGAGCACGCAAGAGTTCCTCTGAAGTCTGTTGAAATAAGTTTCTCCAGGAAAAGCATTTCTTCCTCCTTTTCCTCCTGGCTGGCCCTACTCATGGCTGTGGTTCAGTATTGCTCCTTCACAAGGTTATTTTCCTTCAGCCAGATGAGGGAGAGGGAGGAAAAAGCCACTTTACTTAATAGCCAAGGGACTAATATTACCTGGAGTGTCTTCAGCCTTCCTCGGTCTTGTGTCTCAGGTGGCATGGAATTGAATAGTCGCTGTTAAAGATTAATAAGGGTTCACAGATGGTTTTCAAGTGTTTGTAATTGTGTTAGAAAATCTCCAATACTTTTCTGGTACTATGATGATGTATTTAATTTCCATCAGTAGAATATTCCCTTAAACAAGTCTGGCAAACGCTCAAAGAATCGATTGTTGTAAATACGCGGTTACACAAGCAGAGCCTGTCTTATTCCCAGCAGAAGTCCAGAACACCTTCAGGAGGAAGAATAATAGGATATGGAGAGGGTCCAGAGGAGGCCACGAAGGTGATCAAGGGGCTGGAGCACCTCTCCTGTGAAGCCAGGATGGGAGAGTTGGGCTGGTTCAGCCTGGAGAAGAGAAGGCTGTGGGGTGGCCTAATTTGTGGCCTACCAATGCTGAAAGGAATTCCAATGCTGACTGCGGCCTACCCACACTACAGGAACAGGGAGAGGGGCTGTCACCAGGCAGGGCAGGGACAGGACAAGGGGTGATGGCTTCAAGCTGAACGAGGGCAGGGTTAGGTGAGACGTTAGGAAGGAGTTCTGCACTCTGAGGGTGGGGAGGCCCTGGCACAGGGTGCCCAGAGAGGCTGTGGAAGCCCCTGGATCCCTGGAGGTGTTCAAGGCCAGACTGGATGGGGCTTTCATAGAATCATAGAATGGCCTGGGTTGGAAGGGACCCCAAGGATCACAGAGCTCCAACCACCCTGCCACAGGCAGGGACACCAACCTCCAGGCCTGGAGCTACACAAGGTTGCCCAGGGCCCCAGCCAACCTGGCCTTGAACACCTCCAGGGATGGGGAATCCACCCCCTATCTGGGCAGCCTGTTCCAGCCCCTCACCACTCTTTCTGTAAAAAACTTCCCCCTAATATCTAATCTAAACCTTCCCTCCTTTAGCTAGTGAGGGGTTAGAACTAGATGATCTTTGAGGTCTCTTCCAGCCCAAAGGCTTCTGTGATATCAGTGAGAAGAGTTTTGGAAGAGTTGGTCATGGAATTTTATAGGCATTGCCTGATCAATTGATGTGAGTGAATAGTTTGGAGCTTGGTAAAACAGACTGGCTGCTATGACATCCAGGCTTGACCACTGTGAGAGGAGAGCACCAGAACATGGGCCCAGTTCCCAAGTTAATTTTAAAACAACATATTTTTTCATTGCACTCAATATTATATAGCTGACACCCATACATGAAGCATCTTCTAAGAATTAGCCAAAATTATGTTCACCTCAACCAGGCTGAGCACCCAGCTTGTGTAATACATGTTGCATCCTGTTGTACATTTATTTTATCATCTTTATTACTGATTTCTGCCCTCTCCTCTGGTAAACTTTCTAGAAGGTAAGGCCAGCCTTAGGCTGACCCTCTATGGCCTGCATGTGGATGAAGGTCCATAGTGTCCTTGGGCAGCTCTGCCATCCTAGCAACATTTTAGACAGTCAGAACATTTCTTTCTCCAAAGGAAAGCAGAATTCCGATAAGAAATCCAGGAGGAATTGCAATTAGATGTATTGTGTAGTAAATTAATTTGTAATCCAAAGGGCTGATGGAGATGCAAATTCCATCTCATTGCTTTCAGGTCTTTCAAGGAAGAGAGTGGGTGTTTTGATAAGCTCTTTGTTTTCACTGGGGTGTGAAAGGTGAGTCTGGATGGCGTTGGCCTAATTGCTGTGATGGTGTAAACCTGCCTTGGGAGGGTTTGTGTAAATCTCTTTACACAGCTGTGGTGTTGCCAAACCAAAACAGCCAGCAATCTGGAGGAAAGCCTTTTTGGGCCCTTCTCATAGAATCATAGGATGGTCTGGGTTGGAAGGGACCACAAGGGTCATACAGTTCAAGCCCCCTGCCACAGGCAGGGACACCAATCTCCAGACCTGGAGCCACACAAGGTTGCCCAGGGCCCCATCCAACCTGGCCTGGAACACCCCCAGGGATGGGGCACCCACCCCCTCTCTGGGCAGCCCCTTCCAGCCCCTCTCCACTCTCTCTGCAAAGAACTTCCCCCTAACATCTAAGGGGCTGAGTCCCTGCCCCTGGGTGTGTTTAACAGAGGGGAGATGAGGTGCTCGGGGAGCTGGTTTAGCACAGGACAGGAAGGTTTGGACTTGATGATCTTAAAGGGCTTTTCCAACCTTGTGATTCTGTGTGTGACACCCCCTGAGCTGGCATTGCACCTCTCCCTTCTAAATAATGGTATTTTCATGCAAATTCTGTTCTTGTAGATACAGCTCACAGGTGTGTAGGTGTAAGGTGGTTTTTAGTTGCCTCATTAGGGATCAACCTGCTTTCCATTGGTGATGTTTGTGGTGGGAAGGCACATGGAGCCATTCAGCAGCATTAGCCTGAGGCATTAGGATTTTTGGGTTAGTGTCCCGTAGCTGTTCTCTGGGATGTGTTTTCTACTAGAGCAGAAATGTGATCACAAAGCTAGGTATGAAATTATACAGGGGGGGTTGCAACCCAGCCCTGTTATTACTGTGAGCGTTAATTAACACTCACATGGGGTATAGAGGAGAGTTAAATGCTTTGGCCCAGCTGTTTACATCATGGTGGCAAACAGCATAGAGAGCTTTCAGAGCTTTGGACCTGAACCAAAGGACTTTTCTTTAAAGCCTTTCACTGTGCTTTAGTCAAACAGCAGCTCGGATTATACTTTGTAGGGCATTTGTTTGGAAGATGGCTCCATATCCAAAGAGTTTACCTGGGTTCAGTGAGGCTGATTTGGGTGTATCCCTGCAGAGTTGGGGTGGCTGAAGGAGCCTCAGGGTCAGTGAGAACCTTAAGAGCTGATGGCTCAGGTCTTGGGATGTGAAATGGACTGAAGATTATTCCTGTTTTTTCTCCTGTTTTAAGACTTGCAGGTTGTGAAGTGATTAAACAAAATTATCCATTGATTGGGGAGGAAGCATGAACTTCTCTCCATCAGACTTACACTCTTGTTCTTGTATAATGAGGATTTTAGAGCTTTGTAAGATTTCTGGATTTATAAGAGCATCTGTATCATCATATAAGGCACATAACTGAGCACCATAACAAACTGCATGTAAGATGATGTATAAATTATCACTGAGTTATCAAACCTCTCTGTCTTCCTTTCCAGAATGATGAAGTCCTCTCTACATACAGAAGAAGATGACTTTGTGCCCGAGCTTCAGAGAAGCATCCATCCCAGAGAGAGGCCAGATTGGGAGGAGACTCTCAGCGCCATGGTAAAACACCTTGTGGAGTTTTCTCTATGGGTTATTTTTGGTTCTCAATCACCTACTTTGATCACACAGTGATTTCTGTTCTCTGAGTTCCAGATTTTTATGGGGATTGCATTGTACTTTCAACAAGACAGAAAGATTTTCCATCCTCTGGCAGTTTGTCAAGGAGAGAGAGCAGGAGCGTGCATAACACTTCTGCCCTATTAATGTGTGTCCCAGAGCAGGTCTGGTAATCAATGAAAAGGTCCATAAGCACAGAGTCACAAGGTTGGAAAAGCCCTTTAAGACCATCGAGTCCAACTGTTCCTGTTCTGTGCTAAACCAGCTCCCTGAGCACCTCATCTCCCCTCTGTTAAACACACCCAGGGGCAGGGACTCAGCCCCCTCCCTGGGCAGCCTGGGCCAGGCCCTGACAACTCTGCCAGGGAAGAATTCTCTCCTCACAGCTGCTCTGACCCTGCCCTGGCACAGCTTGAGCCCATTGCCCCTTGTCCCAGCTCCTGGCCCCTGGCTGGAGAGACCAGCGCCCACCTCTCTGCACCCTCCTGGCAGGGCAGGGGAGGTGGGGAGAAGGGCTCCCCTCAGCCTCCTCTTCTCCAGGCTCAACACCCCCAGCTCCCTCAGCCGCTCCTCAGAGGATTTGCCCTCCAGCCCCTTCCCCAGCCTGGTTGCCCTTCTCTGGACACGATCCAGGACCTCCATGTCCCTCTTCCTTGTTATTTTCAGATTTTTCCAAATAGCCTCATTTAGCTGCAGAGGATGTTGCTTTCTATGACACACCTTGGCTCAGGGGGAGGTCTGAATACCCCAGGACAGCCATGGTGCTCTCTGGGCCAGCAGTCCAGCAAAGATGACTCCCTGTGATGAGACACCAGTGACAGTTTTTCCCCTCTCATCAGATCATGTGGCAGCATCAGGGCTTCAGCCTGGAAAAGCCGATATGTTCTCTGCTCCTGGGCTGCCAGTGCTGCAGTGGCAGCCTGAGAGGTGGGCTGTGCTTAGCTGGGCACATTCATCTGATGTCTGGAGCCAAGGGGTCTGCAACCCAGTGGATTACTGGGAATTTACAACACTGTTAATAGCTGGCTGGGTCACATGGAATAAGATTTGGGGTTAACTGCTCTTTTCTCCATCTATGGAGATATTCAAGACCTGTCTGAATGCCAACCTGTGTGACCTGTCCTAGGGACCCTGCTTTGGCAGGGGGGTTGGACCCCATGAGCTCTCAAGGTCCCTTTGCACCCTTATGGTTCTGTGATTCCATGATATGACATTCAGAAAACATGGAGGTAAAAACCTTCCTATGAGCCAGATATTTCTTTTAAGCAGGGGAAAAGCTCTAGGGCTTGTGTTTTACCCTCTCAAAAGCACCATCAGACCCCGTAGAAATGCAACAATAATATTTCGTTCCAAACATTTGATTTCCCAGCCAAAAAACCCAGCCCCACAACACAAAGCTTCATGCTTCACCAGCATTTGTGTCTGCATCCTCTGTGCTCATCACTGTGTGACTCCTTGCTTACCCACCCTCAATTTTGCCTTTCTTTCAACCCTCCCTTTCCAAGTGTGGGGTTTTTTTTCCCCTTGATGTTCAGCTATGGTTTTATTCCTTTCTCTCTGCCTGGCCAGCAGCTGCCACTGGTGCTGCCGGTCAGAGAGCACTGTCTGTCCTCATCAGCGTTACTCGGGCAGCAGCGCGTGCTCCCAGCCCTCAGCCGTGCTTCCCTGAGCCTTGTGTAAATCACTGCTCCACACTGCGCTGTCTGTAACCTCAAGGTGTGTCTCTGGAATGTGAGCCTGCAATCCCAGAGTCACAGAATCACAGGGGTTGGGAGGGACCCCCAGAGCTCATGGGGTCCAACCCCCTGCCAAAGCAGGGTCCCTAGGACAGGGCACACAGGTCGGTGTCCAGATGGGGCTGGAATCTCTCCAGAGAAGGAGACTCCACACCCCCTGGGCAGCCTGTCCCAGGGCTCCATCACCCTCACTGGGGAAAAGTTCTTCCCCACATTGGTGTGGAACGCCCTGTGCTCCAGCTTGAGGCCATCACCCCTTGTCTTGTCCCCACAGACACTGAGCAGAGGCTGCCCATGTCCCCCTGTGTCCCACCCTTTAGATCTTTATAACCATTGATCAGATCCCCTCTCAGGCTGCTTCTCTCCAGGCTGAACAGCCCCAGCTCCCTCAGCCTTTCCTCACAGGGGAGATGCTCCAGGCCCTTCATCCCCTTCGCAGCCTCCTCTGGACTCTCTCCAGGAGATCCCTGGCTGTTTGATCCCAGGGAGCCCAGCACTGGACACAATGCTCTAGGTGGGGCCTGACCAGGGCAGAGCAGAGGGGGAGGATACCCTCCTGTGTCCTGCTGGCTACACTCCTTCTACCTGTAACACAAGTGAGCTGGCATTGCTCATCTGTTACTGGTTTGGGGTTGGGGTTTTCCCCCCCCTGTTGTTGATTGACAGCAAAGGGATGTTTCACACACTCTGCCCTGATCCATTGCATGTTCTCCTTGCAGTAGTTGTTCTCACAGACAGTATGTGCTGTGCTAAAGATGAATTTCATTCTTTAAACCACGTCCTCTTGTACAGCTCTGTGCCAGCCACATTTGAAATGCATGGGCTGGGTGGCTGTAAAGAAATAAGAGAGATTTAGAGGGTGACAGGCAAGAAAATCCCCATCTGAGATCCACTGCACAGTGCTGTGCTGCGCTGGAGCGCAGGGCTGCGTGGAGAGCTGTGTTTACAAAGGCTTGGCTTTGTGCTTACGGGGCTGTTTTGACCTCGTGGGCCTGTGAATACATTGTAGGTGGGTAGAAAAACCTCACTTGCTGGTGTTTACTGTGTTGAGTGAATCAGATTTCCACTTTCAACCTCTGCCTTATGTCCAGTCAGTAGGTAAGATGTAAGTATTTACAGGACAACGTTCAACTCTGCCACTTTCTATCCTCTATTTAACCTCTGTATCTACCATGCTCTGTCATTTCCCTGCTCAGTCCAAGCCTGGGATTTATGTATTTTTCCCTTGATTTTACACTTCAGCAGCCTCTGCTTGAGCCTTTTCCCAGGCTGTGCTCCTTGACGTGGTCCACGAGCCTCTCATGGTGGGACAAGATTTTGAGTATCAGGCTTCAGATTTTATTGTCACTCATGATACTGGCCTCTGGGGAGGAGGGCATGGAGAGGTTGGACATAGCTGTGGTGTTTCTCCCTCTGTCCTCTTGAATTACCTCTCATAGCCATCAGCTGGAGACCCAAATGGGCCCAGAGCTTTGTGGTTTTAAATGAACTTCACCATCTGCCAGGTGAGCGGATGGAGAGCTCAGGAAGCTCAGGCACAGTCAACAGTGAGGCTTATTCATGTGTCTCCTGAACTTTGCCTTCATACATGTTTTTGTACTTCAGGGAAATGTGGTTTGTGCCTTCACAGTTGGATGAACATAGTAGAGTTCAAAGTGCTTATTATTAATTTATGGCAGTGCTTTGTTTCTGGAGCTTTTTCTTAATGAGGAATGAACTAAAGGTCTTTGGGAATGTATGGAGGTTGGATGTCCTCTGATACTGTCAATATAAGATAGGGTAGAAACTCTGTTTTGAGTATTTATCTCATTGCCAATTTAGTTTGGGCACTGAGCTGCTTTAGTCCTTTGTTTGATACCATAGAACCACAGAATGGTCTGGGTTGGAAGGGACCCCAGGGATCACAGAGTTCCAACCCCCCTGCCACAGGCAGGGACACCAACCTCCAGGCCTGGAGCTACACAAGGTTGCCCAGGGCCCCATCCAACCTGGCCTTGAACACCCCCAGGGATGGGGCACCCACCCCCTCTCTGGGCAGCCCCTTCCAGCCCCTCACCACTCTCTCTGCAAAGAACTTCCCCCTAATCTCTCCTCTCCCCCTTCCCTCCTCCAGCTTCACTCCATCCCCCTTGTCCTGCCAGTCTCTGCCCTTGAACAAGCTGATTCTCCTCCTGTTCCTCTGCTCCCTTCAGGGACTGGGAGGCTGTATCTATGGCTGGGATTCCTCCAGCCCAAGTGCAGCACCTGACACTTGGCAGTGTTGAACCTCATCAGGTTCCCCCAGACTCACCTTTCCAGCCTGTCAAGATCCCTCTGGATGGCTCCTGTCCTGTTGTATCAACATGTAGCAGCAGGACACAGGGTGGCATCTATGGGAAGGGTGAGGGTGGGATGGAAGGATCTATCAACAAGGGCATTGACAGGAGAGGGACGTTCCGTACGGCCACGCTGTCATCAGGCTGCAGTAATATTTTGGTGGAAACACTTCTGCTTTGGCATCCCACCAGTAACCTACATCTCATGTTGAATTCCCATCATGCTTTTCCTTATTATTGCTGCCTGCATCAAGTGATGTTGGGTTTTCCCCTCATTAAGCTCTTGGCAATGAGTTGGGCATGAGTCTTTCTCTCCCTCTTGGTTCAGAGAGTCGTTTTTGTTTCTCAGGCAAACTCCCAGCGTGGAGCTCGTCCCTGGGAATCTTTGAAAACTGGGACAATCACTTAATTGGCATGTTGGCTTCCATTTGGGTTTAGCCAATTAAATGAGTTCAATTAAACCAGAATGGATACTGTATTTTTGGCAGTAAAGTATTAATTTATAGCAATCATTTGATTTCCATTGGTGATGCTATGGAAGCTCTTGTTTCTGGTTACATTGACTTTCTTGACAGCCTTGTAATATATATTGATATCATAGAATCATAGGAGGGTCTGGGTTGGAAGGAACCCCCAAGGATCATAGAGATCTTGGAGAAAACATCTTAAAATTGACATTTTCTGTATTTCTGGTTTGAAATCTGTGTGTAGGCATTGTTCAGCAAAGGGAATGAGGTAGAATTTGTGATGGTTGGATTGGTTAAGTTTGCCCACAAGGCCAACCCCATCCTGGGCTGCATCCCCAGGAGTGTGGGCAGCAGATGGAAAGAGGGGATTCTGCCCCTCTGCTCTGCTCTGGGGAGACCTCACCTGGATACTGCATCCAGCTCTGGAGCCCTCAGAACAAGAAGGACATGGAGCTGTTGGAGCACATCCAGAGGAGGCCACAAAGGCATCTCCTGGTTTTAACTGAGTAATTTTATGAGTGTGAGGAAACCTTTCTGGAGGACAAAGAGCCTCCCCATGAGCTCCTGCAGGATCTATGTTCCTGCTGGTGTGAGATCATCACTCACCTTCCTGGTTTTGCTGGCCAGTAGCATGGGAAGACCTTCCAGCAGCTCTCCCATCATACCCCAGTAGCTGTGTTCTGACTGCACATGAACGACCTGAAGCCCTTGCTGGAAAGCACCATCACCCCAGATCCTCCAGCACAGCCACCCACCTTATCTTCCCTGACCCTGTTCAGAGAACCAGCTTGTTGAGGCTGAGCAGGGTTTTGAGGGCAGATGTGAGGACTCCTGCCCAGGTGTGGTGACCAGTGGTTGCTCCAGTGGCTCAGCTAGACTGGGGTGCCAAACTCTCCTGGGTAACCCTTGAGCAAAGCTAACGAACTGACCCTTTTGTTCTCATGTTCAGCAGTTTATGGACAGCTGCTGGTCTGAATTGCAGGTTACAAGTGGACATGTTCTTCACCATCACCATGTCCTTCCATGGGGTTGGAAAAGGAGCCTGTTGGATATCACTTTTCCATTCTATACCATTAGAAACAGCTCTAAAAGCTGCAGCTGGGGTGGCTTTCCATGCACAAACACAAACTGGGGTTGCCTCCACTGCCTCAGATCAGTGTCAGGCTGCTGGTTTCCACCTTCCCAGCCTTTTATCTCCTGCACTGGGAAAATTCTTCTGTTTCTAAGCCGATTTATCTCTACACCATCCCATAATGTTGCTATTTGCATAATCACTGACTATGGCCGGGGGTCTCAGTGGAGTGGTGGCTGCTGGTTTCAGCCTGAATTAATCTCTGTCCTTTTTGTGTGAGGAGAAATCACTTCCTACCCTAACAACCCAAAGCTCAGCTTGTCCTTTTATAACTAAGCCCTGATTATGTACCCCCCCCTTCTCCCTCCCTCCTTGAAACAACAGGCTGTACAAGCTGTCCATCAAACAGAGTCTGGGGTTTTTGGGGAAGGGGTTGTCTTTTTGTTCCCTTCTTCCTCCAGCCAACAAGGAACTGGAACCAAAGCTATTATGTGAGGCTGTGTCCTTCACTGCTGCAGCTCCCCAGGCTGAGATCCTCCTGAATGGCAATCAGGCAATCTCAAAGCCAGACTTGAAGCTGCTGTGCTGACCTTGTCCTCAGTAGCCAACTGTTTCTGTTTGCTTTGGTGCATCTGGTTTTGTCTCCAAAAGAAATGAGTGTTGTGACAGAAAACACAAGGCTGGGATGGTTTTGTTGGAAATATCTTTATTAATGATACTGAGAGCTGGGTTGAGGACACTCTCAGCTAGTTTGGTGATGGCACCAAGCTGGGTGGTGAGGTTAAGGTGCCAGAAGGATGGGATGCTATCCAGAGGGATGTGGACAAACTGGAGAAGTGGGCTCAGATGAACCTCATGAGGTTCAAAGCCAAGTGCAGGGTCCTGCACCTGGGTTGGGACAATCCCTGTTATCCACACAGGTTAGGAGATGGTGTGCTGGAAAGCAGCCCTGAGGAAAAGGAGTTGGGGGGGGACTTGTGGATGAGCAGCTGGACATGAGCCACAAATGTGCTGGGCTGCATCCCCAGGAGTGTGGGCAGCAGATGGAGAGAGGGGATTCTGCCCCTCTGCTCTGCTCTGGGGAGACCTCACCTGGATACTGCATCCAGCTCTGGAGCCCTCAGCACAAGAAGGACATGGAGCTGTTGGAGCACATCCAGAGGAGACCCCAAAAATGATCAGAGGGCTGGAGCACCTCTCCTGTGAAGCCAGGCTGAGAGAGTTGGGCTTGTTTGTTTTAAACCAGGGGTAATGGTTTTGAACTGGAAAAGCGGAGCTTTAGGTTGGATATTAGGAAGAAGTTCTTCCCTCTGAGGGTGGTGGGTCACTGGCACAGGGTGCCCAGAGAGGTGGTGGAGGCCCCATCCCTGGAGACATCCAAGGTCAGGCTGGATGGGGCTCTGAGTGACCTGCTCTAGTGAAGATGTCCCTGCTCACTGCAGGGGGTTTGGGTCACAATGACAATCAAATCGTCCAGATAGGTTCCTCCAGCTGCTCCCTCTGCTCCTCAGACTCCAGGTAGTGAAGTAGTTGTTTGACCTGGGAGCTGGAGGTGTTTTTACCCACATGTCTGTGAGCTCCTGGACTTGATTTGAGAAAAGCAGAGGTTAACAACTCATTTTTTATAGTTTAAAGGCTGATCCTTTAAACTATAGCAAAGGCTGCCCTGGCCTCACTCCTCTGTAATGCTCCAGCTCAGGAATGAGAGGTTTCCCTTAATTTGCCAGTTCATGGCAATGCTTAGAAGTTTTTCTTATCCCCCCACCCCCTTTTGGAGAGGAGAAGCTGGGAGAAGGAATAAACCACATCCTGTGTGGTCTTCTGGAAGAGAAGAATTCCCTATTAACTGTGCTGTGCCACAAGTGCTGGCTGGAGCAATTCAGGCTTGACAGGCAGTGAGGAAAATGGAATGAAGCTCAAAAAAATGACCCATGTTCAAGTCTCTATTCAAGGCAGATTTCTTAGGCAGGGGGTTAAGAACGTGGTGGAACTCAGGAGTTGCCTTACTGGAAGCACTGGTCATCTTTTCCCTGCCTTTCCTCTAGTATGTTTTTCTCTTTTACCACGAGGTTTCAAAGGCATCTCAGGCTGGGTGAGTGTTTCCCCACGTTCCCCAATCCCTGAACTGAGTTAAATTAGCAAATCAGCACTATCTTTAATTACTCCAACCCTTGAGCTATACCCACAGCTACCCCAGCAGAAGGGCTACGGCTTCTAGCTTTATAAGGGGGGATGCAGGCATGTGGGGCTAGGTGAGGAGCTAAGTGATGACTTCAGCTGAAAGTCATTGGAGTGAGGGTGCAGAGATGGCTTCTACAAATCTAAATCCCAGGGCTCTTGGGTGGGAGAGCTGGGTTTGCAGCTTTGGGTGCACTCCCCAGGTGGTTATTGAGCGTGCCGGTGCTGCGCTCTGCTGCTCAGGCTGCGAACAGCACGGATGTGCATTCCCAACACGATCCATTGGGAATTGCAGGGTGGGAGCTGGGTGTTTCTCTTTATTTCTCACTCCCTCAGTACAGCTGCTGTAGTAGAACGAGCAGATATTTTTGTTTAAGCTGAGATTGTTGGACCTGGCTACATAAACCAGATGCAGTTGCCTCTTTATTTTAAATGTGACCAAATGTCTTCAGCAGCTCTGAACAAAAGCAGCTGAAATGTGCTGAAGTGACACAAACACCCTCCATGAAAACACTTGGGAACTCATTTGCATCCCCTCAGTGATTCAGTGGCACGTGGGATGGGGAAGAGCTTGGCAGATACTCCTGTGTCTCCATCATGCTGCTGCTGTACCGCTGGCGCTTGTGGGTGACCCTTGTATCTTCATCCATTACCACGTGTGTCTCAAGTGACCTGGTCACTGGGCCCAGGGATGCTTTAATCCTTTCAGGGAGGGTGCTTGGGCAGATCCACTCTACAGAATTGGGATCTTTCATTTGGAGTTGGGTCCAGTCCTGTTTAACATCTTCATCGACAACCTTGATGAGGGAATAGTGTCCCCCCTCAGCAAGAGCTGGGAGGGGTGGCTGACATGCAGGACACGGCGCTGCCATCCAGAGAGACCTGGACAGGCTGGAGAGCTGGGCAGGGAGAGACCAGATGGGGTTTAATAGAAGCAAGTGGAGAGTCTGGCACCTGGGAAGGAATAACCACTTGTACGTGGGGGTGACCTGCTGGAGAGGAGCTCTGTGGAGAAGGACCTGGGGGTGCTGGTGGGTGACAGGGTGGCCATGAGCCAGCAGTGTGCCCCGGGGCCAAGAAGGACAATGGGATCCTGGGGGCAGCAAGAGGAGTGTGGGCAGCAGGTCACAGGAGGGGATCCTCCCCCTCTGCTCTGCCCTGGTCAGGCCCCACCTGGAGCATTGTGTCCAGTTCTGGGCTCCCTGGGATAAACCAGCCAGGGATCTCCTGGAGAGAGTCCAGAGGAGGCTGCGAAGGGGCTGAAGGGCCTGGAGCATCTCCCCTGTGAGGAAAGGTTGAGTGAGCTGGGGCTGTTCAGCCTGGAGGGAAGCAGCCTGAGAGGGGATCTGATCAATGGGTATAAAGATCTGAAGGGTGGGACACAGGGGGACATGGGCAGCCTCTGCTCAGTGTCTGTGGGGACAGGACAAGGGGCGATGGGCTCAAGTTGGAGCACAGGGAGTTCCACACCAATCTGGGGAAGAACTTTTCCCCAGTGAGGGTGAGGGAGCCCTGGGACAGGCTGCCCAGGGGGTGTGGAGTCTCCTTCTCTGAAGATTCCAGCCCCATCTGGCCACCGCCCTGTGTGCCCTGTCCTAGGGACCCTGCTTTGGCAGGGGGTTGGACCCCATGAGCTCTGGAGGTCCCTTCCAACCCCTGTGATTCTGTGCAGTAGCTTGGACACACTGAATTTCAGTTCAGTGGAAGCATTTGTTTGTTTGAGGATGGATTTATTGTGGAGAACCAGGACCGTTGGTACATCATACAAGCAAGAGTAGAGGGTTTGCTTTCCCTGGAGTACGTGAGTGGCTGTGGAGTAGGAAGCTGAGATGAACCATATTTATTCTTTCATTGCTCTTCAGGCTGCCTCTGGAGCAGTAGTTGGTGAAAGCAGGACCGTGCCAGTGGAGCCATCATCTTCTACCTCATAGTGCTGAGGGGACTTTGTAGGCTGGTTTCTTTTTAGTGTTGCAAAGTCAACTCTGCAAAGAAGTTGAAGCTCAGCCAGCTTTGTGTAGCTGGTTGGTCCCCAGGCTTTGGAATTGCCATCCATGTCCTTGTGCTTCAACACCCATTTCAGATACCACACCATCCACTTCAGTTCATACCCTTGTCCAAGTGCAGTAGCCCCGTATTCACCACCCAGTAACGACTTTTCCTGAAACAACATTTCTGTAAATGAAGTAGAACTTCCTCAGGCTGAACCACAGGCTGGTCCTTGTGGAGCAAGGAGTTGGGCTTGATGATCCTTATGGATCCTCTCCAACTCAGGAGATTCTTGGATTTTATGAACTTTAAGAAATCAGGTTTTATTTGGAAACCTCTGGGGGAGGTTTGCAGTGGGGTTTGGGGTTTCCTACCCCCCCATTTCTCCTTTTGTTTCTCTCTTTGAAGAAGTTAATGGGGAAATGAAGATGTAAAGAAAAGACTGTCATGGAAACCAAGTGACATTTTGAATCAGCTCTGCTGTATTTAGAAACAAGGCCATGTGCCCAAAGAATCCGGAGCAATCTGGTCCCTACAAACTGGTTTTGGTGAGAGACTGGTAGTAGGAAGATGCATAGATGTTGCTGCCTGTGTGAGAGTTACCCTTGCTTTGTGTTAACCTTGGATTAAGAATAATTTCCCCCCTCAGGAATTCCTCTTGAACTCAGTAGCCAGGGTGAACACTGACCTGTCAAGTCCTGTGTTGCATCCGTTCCTCTGTCTGATGCCTCCTCAGGGGGTTGCTGGCAGCATTGCAGGAAACCAGCTTAACAGTTATGGGACTAGTTAAATTTCACAGAGTCACCAGGTTGGAAAAGGCCTTTAAGATCATCAAGTCCAACCATTCCTGTCCTGTGCTAAACCAGCTCCCTGAGCACCTCATCTCCCCTCTGTTAAACACACCCAGGGGCAGGGACTCAGCCCCCTCCCTGGGCAGCCTGGGCCAGGCCCTGACAACTCTGCCAGGGAAGAATTCTCTCCTCACAGCTGCTCTGACCCTGCCCTGGCGCAGCTTGAGCCCATTGCCCCTTGTCCCAGCTCCTGGCCCCTGGCTGAAGAGACCAGCGCCCACCTCTCTGCACCCTCCTGGCAGGGCAGGGGAGGTGGGGAGAAGGGCTCCCCTCAGCCTCCTCTTCTCCAGGCTCAACACCCCCAGCTCCCTCAGCCGCTCCTCAGAGAATTTGCCCTCCAGCCCCTTCCCCAGCCTGGTTGCCCTTCTCTGGACACGCTCCAGGACCTCCCTGTCCTTCTGATGCTGAGGAGCCCAGAACTGGACCCAGCACTCCAGCTGCAGCCTCCCCAGTGCCCAGCACAGGGGCACAATCCCCTCCCTGGGCCTGCTGGCCACGCTGGGGCTGACACAAGCCAGGATGCCCTTGGCCTTCCTGGCCCCCCGGGCACACTGCTGGCTTGTGTTCAGTCGCAGTCCCCCAACACCCCCAGGTCCTTCTCTGCCTGACAGCTCTCCAGCCAGTCTCCCCCCAGCCTGTAGCTGCTGGGGGTTGTTGTGTCCCATGTGCAGCACTCTGCCCTTGGCCTGGTTAAACCTCATCCCATTGGTCTCAGCCCATCAGTCCAGCCTGTTCAGATCCCTCTGATGCAGGCGGTTCGGGGCCCCTCCTAGTACCCATTGAGCAAACAGCTCTGATGACCCAACATTGGAATGACCAACAGACAGACAGGTATTCTCCCAAAATTGCTTAGAACAAACATTTCAGTGGGGTCTACCTGCCTCACATTCCATGTACCTGGTGTGAAATACTGAAGTGCTCAAATATTGTCCCACCTGCTAAGGTGGTGCTGCTCTTGAAGGCTTCAATGGCAATGTTAAGAGGACCCTGCCAGTCGCCCTGCTGCAGTCTGGATTTGTTTACCAAGTTTCAGTCCGAAGCAGATTGATGTAGCAGCAACATTAAGCTGTGAAAATTGGAATAGATCATTTGCATAAGCAGGTTTGCTCTGCAATTACTGGGTTTCCAGGGAAGAGGGATGCTTTGGAAAGAGGGAAGAGGGAAGCAGCTGATGGGGCTGGGTACCTGATTTTCAGCTGTAAAGAATTCAGCTGGTTTTAAATGGCTGTGACACAAAGCAGAGATGATGACAAATCTCACTTGGAGGGTTTTGTTTGGGGGTTGAGGAGGAGGGTGATCCAAGGTGGTGATTTTGTGTGCCAGGTTTTGGCTCTGAATGGGTAGGAACTGGTGCTGAACGAAGGGTTCTTCCCTGTAGCCACATAGATTTTGGTTTAAAGGGTAATAGTCACAGTTTGTTTCTGAAGGGAGCAGCGGAACTGAAGGGGAATCAGCTTGTTCAAGGGCAGAGACTGGCAGGACAAGGGGGCTGGAGTGAAGCTGGAGGAAGGAAGGGGGAGAGGAGAGATTAGGGGGAAGTTCTTTGCAGAGAGAGTGGTGAGGGGCTGGAAGGGGCTGCCCAGAGAGGGGGTGGGTGCCCCATCCCTGGGGGTGTTCCAGGCCAGGTTGGCTGGGGCCCTGGGTAACCTTGTGTAGCTCCAGGCCTGGAGGTTGGTGTCCCTGCCTGTGGCAGGGGGGTTGGAGCTCTGTGATCTTTGGGGTCCCTTCCAACCCAGACCAGCCTGTGATTCTATGATTCTGAAGTGGTGATAAATCTCTTATTTCCTCACCCCTCTCTTCACTGAGGTTTTGCTGGTGCTGGGACCTGAAGACTGTAGATTTTAGCTTGCCCCACATCACCATCCCACCCTTTCCCCTCAACTGGTGAGTTCCAGTGACTTCCTCAGAGACTGTTATCCCGAGTCCAGTGAGCTCAGAGCTAATTAGAAAAGCAACCAAAGTTAATTACCACGTTGTGCCTCCTTGTAGTCCGTTGAAAGGGCCGCTGGCTGTTGGAAGAGCTCTCCTTCCAGCACGATTTGGACATAACTGGGAAGAGGAGAAGAGATAATACAATCTCACAGAGAGCTGATGGCATTTAAGTCTCCCGGAGGTGTGAGTTTTGCCTACGCTGCTTTGAGTCAGATCCAGGGTAGTCTCTGCCCACTGCCACAAGCTGGCTTGAAGCCCACAGTTTTCTGTCAGATTTATTTCTCCATTTTTATACCCCCACCAGCCTCTACTGCTGGTGGAGAAGAGAAATGATTCCCCTTCCCACAGAAATTCTGTTCCTTAGAAAACGAAAGCGAGCGCATCCACCTTTGCCTGAAAGCAGCCTACAGGGATGGGTGGCAGGTTTGGTAGGGTCATTTTGTTACGTAAAAGGCTGTGAGGTTTATTAATTGGTGGTCCTCTTCATGTCAGAATTCATGGAGAGACTCTTGAGTGGCCTATTCCATACTGAAGCTGTAACCTCTAACTGTGATGGTCGGTCAGCCATGGGTGGGTTTATTTAAGTATATAAATATTCTCCTCAAGGATATAAATATTGTCCTTGGGGTTTTTTTCCATGAGTGGGTGCATGTGGCCCATGCAGGGCAGTGGAGTCAAAGCATTGCTGATGTTCAGGGCTGTGAAAGACACAACCCAGGAGAGTGACTGTCCTGGCTTACAACCTCCTCAGTAACTCCCTGTAGCAAGGGGGAAGTAGATGCTCCTGCAGTGTGGGTGGTTGAGTCTAAGCTAGCTGGCTGAAGTAGGTGAGGGGGATACGAGGTGGCTGGGTACCTCTGGGGGCTGTGAGAGTAGCCTTGGGTAGGTAAGGCAGTTGTAGCTGTGTAACCTCATGTGTGTCTGGAGCTGAATGGGATGAGTCACTCCCTCTAGCTCTGTTGCCTCTAGTTAATGAACACAGGCATGCTGAATGATTCTGACCTCTCACTGGGACTCTCTGTAGTGTGGTGAAGCACATGGGAACTTGACCCGTGTCAGGTTTGCCATCCAGAGGGATCTTGCCAGGCTGGGAAGGTGGGTCTGGGGGAACCTGATGAGGTTCAACACTGCCAAGTGTCAGGTGCTGCACTTGGGCTGGAGGAATCCCAGCCTGGGAGAAGAGCTCCTGGAGAGCAGCCCTGCTGAGAAGGACCTGGGTGTCAGGGTGGGTGAGGAGCTTCCCCTGAGCCAGCAGTGGCTCTGGCAGCTGGGAAGGGCGATGGGATCCTGGGCTCCATCAGCAGAGGGGTGGCAGCAGGGACAGGGAGGGGATTGTCCCTCTCTGCTCTGCCCTGGGGAGGCCCCAGCTGGAGTCCTGTGTCCAAAGCTGGGGCCCCAGGACAAGAAAGATGTGGGACTGGTGGAGAGGGGTCAGAGGAGCCCCGGAGGGGATCAGAGGGCTGGAGCAGCTCCCCTACGGAGAGAGGCTGAGGGAGCTGGGCTGGCTCAGCCTGGAGAAGAGAAGGCTGTGGGGGGACCTCATTGCAGCCTCCCAGTCCCTGAAGGGAGCAGAGGAACAGGAGGGGAATCAGCTTGTTCAAGGGCAGAGACTGGCAGGACAAGGGGGATGGGGTGAAGCTGGAGGAGGGAAGGGGGAGAGGAGAGATTAGGGGGAAGTTCTTTGCAGAGAGAGTGATGAGGGGCTGGAAGGGGCTGCCCAGAGAGGGGGTGGGTGCCCCATCCCTGGGGGTGTCCAAGGCCAGGTTGGATGGTGCCCTGGGCAACCTTGTGTAGCTCCAGGCCTGGAGGTTGGTGTCCCTGCCTGTGGCAGGGGGGTTGGAGCTCTGTGACCCTTGGGGTCCCTTCCAACCCAGACCAGTCTGGGATTCTATGATTCTAAGGTAACATGAGAGCTTCAGGGAGGGCACTAAGAAAGATTTCCCCATGTTTGTCCCGTTCGTGAGCTCCTGGCTTGAGTTGTAATGTCTGGGGGCAAGGACCACGTGTTTTCCTGTATGTTTTACTGCAGCTGTACAACTGTATTCCCTCAGATGGGACAGCTTTGGGACTGAGTGTATCTGGGATCTTTTGGAGGGCTGGGTTAGAGGCGTTGGGACTGATCAGGGAGCTCATCTGCTTACTCCTGTCCTGAGAAGATGGATCCCACCTAACCCATTTTTATTCCAGGCCTGGAAGAGGTGGGGGAATAGTGAAGCACCTCTCTTCCTTTTACTTAAGCACTGACTACTTTGGACATTACTCAAGGATTGTAGTGTCCTGTGTAAAGCAGCAGCAGCAGCTCATTCAACTGGTCTCACCCACATCACTAATGACCTATCTCTGGCCAACACCAAGGACCATATTTTTCTCCTCATGCTCTGTGAAGTCTCTCCTGCTCTTGTATGACCACTGCTCCCTTGCTAAAAGCCTCACCTAAACCTCCTCCTGCCTCCTCATTCCTTCAAAGCCTGGGAAAAGAAGTGAAAAGAGGGACTTGGGAGCTCTGGCCTTCACTAGGTTAATGAATTTTCCTGATGAAGGGATTTTTAATCCCTTTGTGCACTTACACCAGAAGCTTCAAAGATCTGTTTTAGAAGCTCACCTCCCACACACAAGCAGCTCTGTCGTTCGTTTGATTTTCCCACTGTATGAGCTGCCCATCTTCTGCTGGAGCCTCTGCCCAAATCTAAGGGGAAAGATGTTTAGAAATTGGATACTTCATGAGGAATCTGGGATACAGGGATGTAGCTCCACTGCATGGAGCTCAGGGCCATAAGTGAGACTCCTGCCTCTGCAAATCTCTTATTTAGAAACCAGAAGTACTAATGAATCATGGAATCATCAAATGCCTTAGGCTGGAAGGGACCTTCAAAGCCCATCTAGTCCCACCCCCTGCAGTGAGCAGGGACATCTTCACTAGAGCAGGTCGCTCAGAGCCCCATCCAGCCTGACCTTGAATGTCTCCAGGGATGGGGCCTCCACCACCTCTCTGGGCACCCTGTGCCAGTGACCCACCACCCTCAGAGGGAAGAACTTCTTCCTAATACCCAACCTAAAACTCCCCTTTTCCAGTTTAAAACCATCACCCCTCATCCTATCACTCCATGCCCTCGGGAACAGCTTTGTTATTGGCACATTTCAGGGACTGGAAAGGGCTATAAGATCTCCCCAGAACCTTCTCTTCTCCAGGCTGAACCAGCCCTCTCAGTCTATCCCCATAACAACCTGGATCTCAGGGTTCCCGATACGAATCAGCGAAGCTCTGTGCTGTGCTTCAGGAAGAGCTGATCACAGCAGGGCAGAATCCTGAGATTCAGTTTTCCTTCCTAAAAAGACAGAAGAACTTCTAAAACCTACAAGATTTGGCATGTGTTTGTACATATATATATAAATATATGAACCACTGGCTATCAGGTGGTACTCATGCAGTCACATTTTCACAGTATCACAGAATCACCAGGTTGGAAAAGCCCTTTAAGCTCATCGAGTCCAACCATTCCTGTCCTGTGCTAAACCAGCTCCCTGAGCACCTCATCTCCCCTCTGTTAAACACACCCAGGGGCAGGGACTCAGCCCCCTCCCTGGGCAGCCTGGGCCAGGCCCTGACAACTCTGCCAGGGAAGAATTCTTTCCTCACAGCTGCTCTGACCCTGCCCTGGCGCAGCTTCAGCCCATTGCCCCTTGTCCCAGCTCCTGGCCCCTGGCTGGAGAGACCAGCGCCCACCTCTCTGCACCCTCCTGGCAGGGCAGGGGAGGTGGGGAGAAGGGCTCCCCTCAGCCTCCTCTTCTCCAGGCTCAACACCCCCAGCTCCCTCAGCCGCTCCTCAGAGGATTTGCCCTCCAGCCCCTTCCCCAGCCTGGCTGCCCTTCTCTGGCAAGTCCCTTCATTTTTCTCCCTTTCTCTTCCCACAGGCAAGAGGTGCAGATATCCCAGATATCCCAGGGGAGTTGCCGCTCCGGACCTGTGGCAGCACAGCAAGTATGAAAGTGAAGAACGTGAAAAAGTAAGAGCAGTGATTTTCCTGTCTTTGCTGGGCTTTGAAGTATTGATATCTCCTGGGTTTGGGGCTGCAATATATATAGCTAAGGCACTCAGCAGTGGTTGTTCATAGCATCCTTCATCAGAGGAATGAAAATCTGTGTGAAACAGTGTAAATTCAAGCCAATGTAGCGTTAAAGCTGGGGATGTGAGAGGTTTCATTGGTGCTCTCACCTGGTTTTGCCCATAGTAGCAAAGCTTAGGAAGAATTTTGAACCTCACTGTTACTGTAACTTGAAATTTTTTGTGATTTGTTCCTAAAACTGAGTTTTAAAAAATGCCAAAACCAAACACCTATATCTACAAAAGCCTGATGAGAAGCCCAGGCAATGTCTGAGTGAGAAATCTCCCTGTCTCCCTATGCCCTGGGAAGTTAATCCAGGACAAGAGGGTGGCCTAGATAGATTTATTTTTTTTATTTGATATTTTTGGGTTTTTCTTCTCTCTCTTTTTTTTTTTTCTTTGCACAGTTTTTTCTGTTTTTAGAAGTGATTTTTTCCCCCTTCTCCAACCTCCCAGAGTATTTTCATTTCTCTGCTTTCTCTCTCTCTCTGTCTCTCCCAGAGAATATAAACTGGGTCGTTATGCTCACAGCTGAGGTTTCAAACCTCAAACCTGCAAGGGGGTTCAGAAATAATCAATATTACTGCCTTGTTTTGGCTAAAAAAGCAGATTTGAGGACCACAAATCCCCAATATCCCCTGATCTTGTGCGTTCAGCTCACCTCCCGGTAGCGCCCTGAATGCTGCAAGGGAAATGGCTCTTTGTTCTAGTGCTGAGCAGCCAGATGCTGCATCTCACTTCCCACTTGTATTCCCGTGGGAAGAGAGAACTAGATAATGCCAATCTCATTGGCTCCCCACCAGAAATATCTATAGGAGTCTAGAATAGCTTCAGCAGAACCAAGAGCATGTCGCGGAGCCAGAGGATCTCCTCGTCAGGCATCCTTGTAGCTGGAGAGACTTGGGAATAATTAATGCCTCACTTTTGAATTTGAACAACAACAAAAAAAAAAGGCAAAAGGATAAATAGCCTTTGTTCTGCACCCTCAGATACATCAACCCTGGACTGATGGGCTGTGATGCCTTTCACAGGTAAAACTTCTGCTTTCCTCTGTGTCTTTATTTGCACCGCAGGGATGCGCTTGTCAAGGTAGAGCTGCTTGTCCCTGCACCCCTTCTTGAGAGACGTGGGCTTTTGGGGGTGGTGAAATGCCACCCAGTTCTTTAGGGAGGCAATGAGAAAAAGCCACTATTGCAAGTTTAGTTCTTCCTTCCTCGCTCAGTTCCTTTCTCCTCTGTTTCTGGTGCATCACGTCAACAAACCCCCCTCCCCTTCCCCACCACCACCACCCCATCCTCTGTTCCCTTGGCTTGTGGGATGAGAAAGTCGTTGCTGTTTTTATATTGGTAACTGCAGTTTTCTGGCAGTGCTGGTTGCTGAGGGTTGTGGCAGTGATCTGCAGCTTATCTCACAGGGTGCTTTTGGTGTGCTTCAGGTTGTCCTTCACCAAGGGTCACTTCCCCAAGATGGCTGAGTGTGCGCATTTCCATTACGAGAACGTGGACTTTGGCAACATACAGGTGAGTTTGGGGCTGCTTTGCCTTACAAACCAGCATTACATTTGGCTGTTGGCTTGCTTTGGGGGGTGGGGGGAGGTCTGAGGGTGACCACCACCAAGGTTAGGCTTAGTTTGGTTGCAGAATGTGTGGTGATACAGAGCTAAAGCAATGTGATCTGCATCCTATCTCACGGGGTGCTTTTGGGGTGCTTCAGGTTGTCCTGATACCTCCCCAGCCATGGACCCACCCCTTTGAGGCTGGAGATGCTGTTATTTCTGATGTCACTGTTTTCAGACTGCATCAGGCAGTGGCATCACCCCTAATATGTGCAGTGTGGGTTTTTTAGCCTGAGTAATGTGTGACTGTGTCTGTGTGTGTGTCTGACCACAGCACATCCCTGTGCCGTGTCTCAGCTCTCTGCACCGTGTGGTGCAGCAGCTTCTGTCTGTCATCAGAAAGCAAAAAATTCCTAGAGTTGCATTTCTGGAAGCGTGGATCAGGGATCTGCTGGCTCCTTTGTGATCCAGGCAGCAGCAGAGTGGCACCAGGGAGGGCTGGGACCTGAGAATCACTCCTTGCTTCTTAGGCACGGGGCACGGCTTGTTCTGTGCTTAGAGGAGCAGGAATGCCTCCAGCATCTGCCAGCCTCCTGGCTGAACAGAGGGTACAACCTTTGCATTTGTTAAAACATTTCCTGTAATACAGAGTGAATTATTTACAGCCTTTGGTGTTTCTGGACTTGACAGTTTTGCAAGCAGAATTATACATCCCTTTCCCTGGCTAAAACTCCTCCTGAGGAGTTTGGGTCCTATTCAAGGCTCCTATCAACTGCTTTACTCACAGGTAGCAGCTCTGAGTAGCTCCATTCTGCATCAGCAGGCACAAAGGCAAGGGTGAGTTAGACCAAACCTCAGGTTTAAGAGAAGTTTTAAGAGCACAAAGCTCAGGTTTTAATGAGGCCTCTGGAAAATGGGCTGCTGACAGCAGCAGGAGCAGTCCTCACTCTTGTGAAGCAGAACTGTTTCTTTATGTGTGTAGGGATAGTGTGGCTCATTTATGTCCCTGGGGGGTTTTTTGGTCCCACTTGTTTTTCCAGTTGTTTTGGAGAGGAGTTTTATGTTGGAGTGGGTGTCAAGCAGGTTCACCATACTTCTAAGAGCAGAACTTTACTCCTGAAATATGGTGGGTGAGGAACTTGCCCTGAGCCAGCAGTGGCTCTGGCAGCTGGGAAGGGCGATGGGATCCTGGGCTCCATCAGCAGAGGGGTGGCAGCAGGGACAGGGAGGGGATTGTCCCTCTCTGCTGTGCCCTGGGGAGGCCCCAGCTGGAGTCCTGTGTCCAGAGCTGGGGCCCCAGGACAAGGAAGATGTGGGACTGGTGGAGAGGGGTCAGAGGAGCCCCGGAGGGGATCAGAGGGCTGGAGCAGCTCCCCTACGGAGAGAGGCTGAGGGGGCTGGGCTGGCTCAGCCTGGAGAAGAGAAGGCTGTGGGGGGACCTCATTGCAGCCTCCCAGTCCCTGAAGGGAGCAGAGGAACAGGAGGGGAATCAGCTTGTTCAAGGGCAGAGACTGGCAGGACAAGGGGGCTGGAGTGAAGCTGGAGGAGGGAAGGGGGAGAGGAGAGATTAGGGGGAAGCTCTTTGCAGAGAGAGTGGTGAGGGGCTGGAAGGGGCTGCCCAGAGAGGGGGTGGGTGCCCCATCCCTGGGGGTGTTCAAGGCCAGGTTGGCTGGGGCCCTGGGCAACCTTGTGTAGCTCCAGGCCTGGAGGTTGGTGTCCCTGCCTGTGGCAGGGGTTTGGAGCTCTGTGACCCTTGGGGTCCCTTCCAACCCAGACCATCCTATGGTTCTATGAAATTTACATCTTGGTTGGAGAGGACCAGTGTTAATGGCAATGTAAATGGCCATTATTAATGCAGGAGCAGTATTAATTTGCAGGCTGAAAAATAAGTTCACACAGGGCTCATAGGTTTTAATCCAGGGGCTCCTTTGTGCTAACAGGGTAGACAAGGAGAACAGCAGTAGGCTGAAGTGACTTGTAAATGACAGCTTGGCACCTAATAGTGAGCTACAGAGTTGCATCTGAGGAGCAGTGGGTGTAAACTCCCTTCCAAAATCTATTCAGGGTTGGAAATTTGCATAGGAGAAAGGCAGTATTAATCTGGCTGTGTCAGGAATTGTGTAATGCTGTCTATTAACAGCCTGGCCACGTTTCAGGTTGTTTTGTAACATTTATGTCATTTATAATATGGTTTCCTGGTGCAATTGGTATTAATAACTTGGCATTTCACCTCATGAGATCCTTTTAAAGTAACTTTCTGAGAGGTATTACAGGAAAAAGAAGAGGATTTGTTCTTCTCTTATCCCAGCTCTGTGCTGACTAAACCAGGGGCATTTTGGGGGATGGTTTTTCCCTTCAGAAGCTACACCACCTTTCCACAGCTACATATCTTAACCTTACCTGCATCTGGCCTGTGTGACACTGGTGTCATCAGCAGGAAATGGCTGGTTTACCAAGGCAAAAGGGTGTTAATGTCACAGGATGAGCTTTAGGGATTGCATCACTCTTGGAAGCTCACTGGTGTTTTGCAGAAATACCTTAAACGTTTCTTGCTTGATTTATCTTTTTTTTAAGGCTTCATCTTTGATTTTTAATGTTGCAATATGAACCCAGGTTCTGCAGGACAGAGTTTTCTCCCATCAAACGTGGGATAAATGGTTAGAAGCCTCGTTAGCAGGGGCAGAGCTGTGGTTCAGCCTCACCATGCTCTGTGTCTCCCAAACAAGGTGTTATTAGGCCAAGGCCAGATTCTGATTGCTCAGCATTAGTTGCATCAGTTCCTCTGGCTTCCTTCTGCCTTCAGCTCCTCTGCCTTGCTGCAGTTACTGACTGACATCTGCCCATCATGTCTCTTTGGAATGTCAAAACTCAACTCATTAATACTCAAAGGGAGTGTTGCTTGCAGACATAGTGCTGTACAGGGCAGCTTAGTGTCCAGTTAATCACTGCAGTGTGGGTTTGGAAGTCCTCAGCACCTCTTGGAGAAGAGGAGGCTGAGGGGACCCCTTCTCCCACCTCCCCTGCCCTGCCAGGAGGGTGCAGAGAGGTGGGCGCTGGTCTCTTCAGCCAGGGGCCAGGAGCTGGGACAAGGGGCAATGGGCTCAAGCTGTGCCAGGGCAGGGTCAGAGCAGCTGTGAGGAGAGAATTCTTCCCTGGCAGAGTTGTCAGGGCCTGGCCCAGGCTGCCCAGGGAGGGGGCTGAGTCCCTGCCCCTGGGTGTGTTTAACAGAGGGGAGATGAGGTGCTCAGGGAGCTGGTTTAGCACAGGATGGGATTGGTTGGACTTGATGGTCTCAAAGGTCTTGAGCTGGACCCAGCACTCCAGCTGCAGCCTCCCCAGTGCCCAGCACAGGGGCACAATCCCCTCCCTGGGCCTGCTGGCCACGCTGGGGCTGACACAAGCCAGGATGCCCTTGGCCTTGGCATACTGCTGGCTCGTGTTCAGCCACCCAGCAGGGATTTACCCCTTCACACACCTTCATGCAGCTGCCCTGTGGTGGGAGCAGGGCAGGGTTGTGGCCCATGTGTCCTTATCTGCCCAGCCTGGGCGCTGTGGGCGGCAGGAGCTGCCTTATCAGTGCCAGAGGAAGCACTTGAGCCACAATCACTTCCTCCTGCGGTGACAGGGGCTGCCAGGAGTTCCTGCTGCCTGAATGCCCTGGGCTGCTGCAGCCTTCCAGCCAAGGGGCTGCTGCCTCTCAACTGCGTGGGGGGGGAGCTGAGCTCTGTGCCTGGGGCTGTTTCCCTGGTGCCTTCAGAGCCCTGGGGTTCTTCTTGTGCCCTTTGTCAGCAGAGCCCAGCGAGAAGATCTTCTTCGGGGTCGTCATATTTTGGTTTGCATTTTATTCTCCTCCTCTCCTGCTTTCCTCCTCTCCTCTTCTACTCTTCTCATCCTCTCTTCTCCTCTCCTCTTCTTCTTCTCCTCCTCCTCTCTTCTCCTCCTCTCCTTCTCCTCTCCTCTACTCCTCCTTCCCTCCTCTTTTCCTCCTCTCCTCCTCTTTTCCTCCTCTCCTCTTCTCCTCCTCCTCTCCTCCTCTCCTTCTCCTTCTCCTTCTCCTTCTCCTTCTCCTTCTCCTTCTCCTTCTCCTTCTCCTTCTCCTTCTCCTTCTCCTTCTCCTTCTCCTTCTCCTTCTCCTTCTCCTTCTCCTTCTCCTTCTCCTTCTCCTTCTCCTTCTCCTTCTCCTTCTCCTTCTCCTTCTCCTTCTCCTTCTCCTTCTCCTTCTCCTTCTCCTTCTCCTTCTCCTTCTCCTCTCCTCCCTTCTGAGGAAGGGGGGTGCGTATGTGCAGTGTGCTTGTGAAGGTGTCTCTGCTAACTACACAGTAACATTTTTCCCTGAGATGGATTGCAAAGGAAAGAAAGCCTGGAAAGCCTGACCAGGTGCTCTCCTCTGGAGATAGTTTAGCCACAGGCAGAAGCCATCCTCTGCACCCACCAGCTAGAAGCAGGAATGGAGGAGCGCTCCCTGCCCGGGCAGCTTAGCTCAGCTCCCCGTCCCGCGGTGAGTTTAACGTAAGCCTGCTCTCTCCTTGGCTGGCAGAGGGCTTGTTCACTCCCCCAGCTCTTCTCTGGGCATAATCACTCACAAGGATGGTGGTGGCAGCCATGGGCAGGTCTTGTCTTCAGTTACCCCACTCATTCCCAAAGAGGGGAAAGAAAGAAATACTTTTAAAAATGGAGTGTGGAGCCACAGTGCTGCCACCCTGGTCCTGTTGGAAAGATGGAAATGCAGCTTAAAGATCAGGAAAACTGATCTGCTTTGTTGTGTGTTGATACAATGAAAGATGGTTTGGCTGGTTTTTGCTTTGTTCTTGGGAATATCTGAGTGGTTGCAGCATGTGTGCCCGTCCTGCCTGCAAAGCACTGCTCCTCTTCAGCCCTTCTGATGCTGTTAATCTCCTCCCAAAAATGACTTGGGCACAGTCTGGTACTTGGCACTGGGGAGGCTGCACCTGGAGTGCTGGGTCCAGTTCTGGGCTCCTCAGCATCAGAAGGACATGGAGGTCCTGGAGCGTGTCCAGAGAAGGGCAACCAGGCTGGGGAAGGGGCTGGAGGGCAAATCCTCTGAGGAGCGGCTGAGGGAGCTGGGGGTGTTGAGCCTGGAGAAGAGGAGGCTGAGGGGACCCCTTCTCCCACCTCCACTGCCCTGCCAGGAGGGTGCAGAGAGGTGGGCGCTGGTCTCTTCAGCCAGGGGCCAGGAGCTGGGACAAGGGGCAATGGGCTCAAGCTGCGCCAGGGCAGGGTCAGAGCAGCTGTGAGGAGAGAATTCTTCCCTGGCAGAGTTGTCAGGGCCTGGCCCAGGCTGCCCAGGGAGGGGGCTGAGTCCCTGCCCCTGGGTGTGTTTAACAGAGGGGAGATGAGGTGCTCAGGGAGCTGCTTTAGCACAGGATGGGAATGGTTGGTCCCTTCCAACCTCTACGGTTCTGTGACTCTGTGATCTGCTAAGGCCTCCAATAATCAGAGGTGTAGCTGTCCTGGGATGGGCAGGGAACTTCTTGGGAGCTGAAGCCTTGGCATTGAAAGGATCTACAGAAAGTAATGTGTCAAGTCAGGATGGTGGTGCTGCCTTGCTGTGGTCAGGGAAACTGGAGCGGGGTGAAGTGGTCCCCGATTCAGCATCCCCGACCATGTACCTTGTCTCATGGCTCAAGGTTGCATTTAGTGGCAGGTTTTGCTATTTGTTTTAAACCTAAATAAAAGCTAGATTGAGTTTGGGAACTCTTTATTCCAGAGAAGCAGAGCTCTTAGGCTAGGCAGGAGTTTGGAATTAGTAATGCCTTTTAGCAGTAACACCAGAGCTGTGATGTGCACTGTGAATACAGCCCAGCTGAGCTGGGTTGGGTTGTGTTTCCCCTGGTACTCAGTGCCTGCATTTCTCTGAGCTCTTTCAATCCTCCCCACATCTCTCTCTTTCTGGCTACTTTAAACTAAGTGGAGTTCAGAGCAAGCTGGAGGTGTTTTTAGAGCTGGTGGGGGTCGGTGCTGACTCAGCTCACGAAGTTATAAGGTTGGAAAAGACCTTTAAGATCATGAAGTCCAACCATTCCTGTCCTGTGCTAAACCACAGGTATGATGCTTTCTGTTAGGGAGATCTGGCATCTTAGCAGCATTTTCTAAAGCAAAAAAAGTCAAAGTGGGTGTTTCAGATCTGTCCATGAACCTTCATGCAGTTTTCCTGTACTTCTAACTCATGGAGTCCATACTCTGGAGTTGACCAACTAAGGTTTTGACAATTGGATTGAAAAACCACGAGTGGTTGATGAGCTTTTTCACAGAAACTGAAGCAATCCTATTGATTGCTACAGGGAGGGGATTGTCCCTCTCTGCTCTGCCCTCAGAGGCCCCAGCTGGAGTCCTGTGTCCAGAGCTGGGGCCCCAGGACAAGAAAGATGTGGGACTGGTGGAGAGGGGTCAGAGGAGCCCCGGAGGGGATCAGAGGGCTGGAGCAGCTCCCCTACGGAGAGAGGCTGAGGGAGCTGGGCTGGCTCAGCCTGGAGAAGAGAAGGCTGTGGGGGGACCTCATTGCAGCCTCCCAGTCCCTGAAGGGAGCAGAGGAACAGGAGGGGAATCAGCTTGTTCAAGGGCAGAGACTGGCAGGACAAGGGGGCTGGAGTGAAGCTGGAGGAGGGAAGGGTGAGAGGAGAGATTAGGGGGAAGTTCTTTGCAGAGAGAGTGGTGAGGGGCTGGAAGGGGCTGCCCAGAGAGGGGGTGGGTGCCCCGTCCCTGGGGGTGTCCAAGGCCAGGTTGGCTGGGGCCCTGGGCAACCTTGTGTAGCTCCAGGCCTGGAGGTTGGTGTCCCTGCCTGTGGCAGGGGGTTGGAGCTCTGTGACCCTTGGGGTCCCTTCCAACCCAGAGCATCCTCCGATTCTATGGCTCTAGGATTGGCAAACAGCTAAAGGTCACGGGGGCTGTGTTACATTAAAACACGTTCAGTGGTCAGTTTAGCCATAGACTAACCTTTATGTAAAACTCGGGGGGGATGTGGAGGGTGTGTGGCTGTGGGCATAGCAGACCGCTGAGTTTCACACAGCCTGGCTTGTCAAGATGAGTGGTTGTTGATCTTTCCCACTTCTGGGGTCATGGGAGGAAATGGAGTAGGCTTTCCCTCAGCTTTTATCGCTTCCTCCTGCCAACTAAGGGGAGATTATTTTCCTTCATTTGCTGCTCCTCGTGTCAGTGAGAGATGTTGGTATTCAGCCAGATAATAAATAATGCTTTTCCTGGGGAAGGAGTTCTCAGATGTGGTTGTAGTAACATCGATTTCTCTCCTCACTGCTTTCTGCCTTGAGCTTAGGCCTCCAAAATCCTGCTCGGGAAGACGTGGTTCATAGAATCCCAGACTGGTCTGGGTTGGAAGGGACCCCAAGGGTCACAGAGCTCCAACCCCCTGCCACAGGCAGGGACACCAACCTCCAGGCCTGGAGCTACACAAGGTTGCCCAGGGCCCCAGCCAACCTGGCCTGGAACACCCCCAGGGATGGGGCACCCACCCCCTCTCTGGGCAGCCCCTTCCAGCCCCTCACCACTCTCTCTGCAAAGAACTTCCCCCTAATCTCTCCTCTCCCCCTTCCCTCCTCCAGCTTCACTCCAGCCCCCTTGTCCTGCCAGTCTCTGCCTTGAACAAGCTGATTCCCCTCCTGTTCCTCTGCTCCCTTCAGGGACTGGGAGGCTGCAATGAGGTCCCCCCACAGCCTTCTCTTCTCCAGGCTGAGCCAGACCAGCTCCCTCAGTCTCTCTCCATAGGGGAGCTGCTCCAGCCCTCTGATCACCTGCATGGCCTCCTTTGAACCCTCTCCAACAGCCCTGCATTGCCTGTATGTGATGCACAGAGCTGTTGCCTTTTGCTCACAGGCTGCTGCTGAAGCTCTGTAACAAGTTTTCATGCTGACAGGTCCCTTGTCTTTGCGTACGGCTCTGGCAGACCCCGCGGTGGAAGGATCCGCTTGTGCACATTGATCAGCATCATTTACTCTCATCTGTAAAGCCTGAGACTTGATTTGCCAAGGCAGGCTTTGTCATCTTGGTTGAGCTGCTTCTCTTCTTCCAGAGCCTGGAAGGGGGCTGTACCCTACACCTGCAGCAGCAGCTTGAAGAGTAAGGATCCTTCTGTACATGGTGACAGAGGTGAAATGGGGAATGGGGTGTAAAGGCCACATCTTCCAGTCCTCCAGGAAGGTAACGCTGGCTCATTTCAGATTGGGACTTCAGGAACACAGCAGGATAAGCTGAAATACTCTCCTGAGCCTATGGAATTATGGGCCAGATGAGTATTTGGAGAAGAGGATGTTAGAAGGAGATAGTGTACCACCTATGAATGAGAGAGTCACAGGATCAGTCAGAAAGGACCCCCAGAGCTCATGGGGTCCAACCCCCTGCCCAAGCAGGGTCCCTAGGACAGGGCACACAGGTCGGTGTCCAGACGGGGCTGGAATCTCTCCAGAGAAGGAGACTCCACACCCCCTGGGCAGCCTGTCCCAGGGCTCCCTCACCCTCACTGGGAAGAAGTTCTTCCCCAGATTGGTGTGGAACTCCCTGTGCTCCAACTTGAGGCCATTGCCCCTTTTCCTGTCCCCACAGACACTGAGCAGAGGCTGCCCATGGCCCCCT
Organism: Gallinula chloropus; assembly: GCF_964237585.1. Lineage (NCBI taxonomy): Eukaryota > Metazoa > Chordata > Aves > Gruiformes > Rallidae > Gallinula > Gallinula chloropus. The sequence goes on along the minus strand of NC_140109.1, from coordinate 6,144,051 downwards.
GTGTCCCACCCTTCAGATCTTTATACCCATTGATCAGATCCCCTCTCAGGCTGCTTCTCTCCAGGCTGAACAGCCCCAGCTCACTCAGCCTTTCCTCACAGGGGAGATGCTCCAGGCCCTTCATCCCCTTCGCAGCCTCCTCTGGACTCTCTGCTATGAGCAGCACTGCTGTGCAGTTTGGGTGCTGGGTTTGCTTCCTCTAACCTCCCTCCCTTGCTGAGCGATGGGTCCCATGTTTTAAATGGGGTAGGTGGAGCTTTGGGGCTTCCCACCACCAGAGCTGCCAGGGGATGTGGTTCCAAATGAGATTGTAGCTTTATTCACATCCTACACCTCTGCGTGGGGTACAAACCAGCTTCTGCCTTCAGGGCTCTCCAGGGTATGTTTGGTTTTCCCCCTGTGTGTGTTACTAAGCTTGGTGTGCTGCTTAGTGCTCTGAGGAGCTTGGTTCCTCAGTCCTGCTGCTCTGTAAATGCAGACTGAGAAATATTACTCAGCACAGCTCTCCATTTGGCCCACAGATTAAAAATACCTTGAATGTGCCACCCCTTGGGTGACAGGAAGGTAAGAAATTGGAGTGTAAAAGTATCTTACACCCTGAGTAAGAAAAGGAGCTCCCAAAATGTGACAGTGAGACAGGAGCCATGCCTACCTGAAGCAAATTAAGCTTCTCATCCCATCAATTCTCTTCTCATCCCTGTGAAAACTATTGTTTCTGGGGGTTTTACATTGTTCTTTCTTGTCCCCTGGAGCCCCTGCTGGTATTTCAGGTATCCAAGGCATTTTTTCCAGTGACTCTGATTCTTATCAGCGTGGGGGAAGAAAGTTAATATTGATTTAGTGGGGGAGAAAGCAGAAAAAATGGGAGTAAGAGACTAATAACCCAGAATGACAGGACTGTAGCAATTTTAGGGGCTCTCAGAGGAATAGTACCCTTGTTTCCAGCAAAATGGAAGAGTAGACTGTGACTACAACTGTCAGTGACCTCCCATGGAATTAAATGGGGTTTGGAGCTTGGAGATGTAAAGGCAGTCATGATTTTAATGCAGTTTCCTTGAAAGTCAGCAGTTTTATGAAATGCCATATACAGGAAGATAAAATATATATATATATCTTATAGAGGTGTAAAAGAATTTATATCCACTGGCTTAAGTCTTTTCTTGCCTCTGGATGAATGTGTTTCTCAATAAGCTTTAAGAAAAACTTATTCTAGGTTCTAGGTGGTTTATATATTAACCACTTGTGTCAGTACAGGCTGGGGGTGAGCTGCTGGAGAGGAGCTCTGTGGAGAAGGACCTGGGGGTGCTGGTGGGTGACAGGGTGGCCATGAGCCAGCAGTGTGCCCCGGGGCCAAGAAGGACAATGGGATCCTGGGGGCAGCAAGAGGAGTGTGGGCAGCAGGTCACAGGAGGGGATCCTCCCCCTCTGCTCTGCCCTGGCCAGGCCCCACCTGGAGCATTGTGTCCAGTTCTGGGCTCCCTGGGATAAACCAGCCAGGGATCTCCTGGAGAGAGTCCAGAGGAGGCTACGAAGGGGATGAAGGGCCTGGAGCATCTCCCCTGTGAGGAAAGGCTGAGTGAGCTGGGGCTGTTCAGCCTGGAGAGGACTAAGAGGGGACCTTATCAGTGTCTGTGGGGACAGGACAAGGGGCGATGGCCTCACGTTGGAGCACAGGGAGTTCCCCACCAATGTGGGGAAGAACTTCTTCCCAGTGAGGGTGAGGGAGCCCTGGGACAGGCTGCCAGGGGTGTGGAGTCTCCTTCTCTGGAGAGATTCCAGCCCTGTCTGGACACCGACCTGTGTGCCCTGTCCTAGGGACCCTGCTTTGGCAGGGGGTTGGACCCCATGAGCTCTGGAGATCCCTTCCCACCCCTATGATTCTGTGATTCTATATCCTTAACATCTGTTGCCAGTGTGTAAAACGAGCCTGTTTAAAAAATGATGGAGTAAAAGTGTAATGCAGTCTCCTTGCTGGCCCATTCCAAGTGGCTTTTCTGGGGAAGTGGTTCCTGAATGAGGTGACTATAACAATGATCCTTCTCCTACAAGGAAGGGAACTGTGATTGGTGATGGCCAAAGTAAGTATCTCTTTATTTTGACCAGTGATAGTGAAAGAAAGGAAGCCTTGTTCAGTGGCAAAGCCACTTTTCTTATAAACAAATAAATAAGCTCTCTCCTTGAATTTAACTGTCCCTTTGTTGTTGCCTGAAGCCAGTGAGTGGTTGGTTCCTGGAGAATTTGGCTTTGTTTTCCCTGGGAATCATCACTGCCATAACTTGTAGTGTGATGCCATCTAGTGTGCAAAGGGCTGTTGGGCTTCTGGTACTGGGGAAGCTGGTGACAGCCGTGGTCCTCTCCTGGCACCTAATTCCAGGTTGCTCCAAGCAGACTCGTTGTCTGGTGGAGATGGTTGTCATTGAAATTGTAGTGTTCAGACCTTCCAGTTTTCCACAACTCTCATCTCGATGATTCCTTGTTTGGTTTTGGGGTCTTTTTGGTGTGAGGATGGGTTGGGGAGTAGAAAAGGGCAGGAGAAACGGTGATAACTTCTCCAGGCTGAGGAGGAGCTTTCTGTGGTTTTGTATCATGTAGATACATGTGTCAGAAATTGAGTTTTGGGTTTTTGGAGCGTGTGCAGGTGTTCATATCCAGATTGTTGTTACTGTTGTGCTGTCATGACTCGGGAGGCAGCAGAGAGGTTGTGGAAGCCCCATCCATGGAGGTGTTTAAAGCCAGGATGGACAAGGCTTTGAGCACCGTGGTCTGGTGAGGGTCCCTGTCCATGGCAAGGAGGATGGAGCCAGATGTTCTTTAAGGTCCTTTCCAACCCAAAGCATTCCATGATTCTATGGTCATTTTTCTGTCAGTAGGACAGAAGAACCTTTCCCTCTCCTGTTCTGAAAAGCCCATGCTGTGATTTGGTTGCAGACTGGCTTCCTTTTCCAATGCTTTTTGGGCAATACCAAAAATGCTTCATTCAGAATAGTGCCAGGAGGGGACCCGTGTCTGCCCAGGCAGTGGGGACAGGCCAGCATCATGGCAAAGGCCAACAGAGAGGATTGATTTGAAGGGCTGTGAAGGTGATTAAGGGCCTGGAGCATCTCCCCTGTGAGGAAAGGCTGAGTGAGCTGGGGCTATTCAGCCTGAAGAGGAGTAAGGGGGGACCTTACTAATGTTTATAAAGATCTGCAGTGTGGGACACAGGGGGACATGGCCAGCCACTTTTCAGTGTCTGTGGGGACAGGACAAGGGGCAATGGCTGCAAGTTGGAGCACAGGAAGTTCTGCACTGACATGCAGAAGAACTTTTCCCCAGTGAGGGTGAGGGAGCCCTGGGACAGGCTGCCCAGGGGGTGTGGAGTCTCTTTCTCTGGAGAGATTCCAGCCCTGTCTGGCCACCGCCCTGTGTGCCCTGTCCTAGGGACCCTGCTTTGGCAGGGGGTTGGACCCCATGGGCTCTGGAGGTCCCTTCCAACCCCTGTCATTCTGAGATTCTGTGATTTCTTGCCATCTCAAATTGTGAAATCAGATCTTAATAGGGTGTGAAATGGAGAGAGGTAACACCAGATGCCTTTATTTACATGTGCTAATCAACACAGACCCAAACAACAACAACAAATTAAACCAGAGCCATTCATAGAGGTTGAAATGCTCCATGTTTGGCCAGGAACTTTGGATAATGGGCAGAGAGGTAGAAGGTCAGTAGCTTATTTAAAAAAAACCCACAAACAAACACAAACCAGTACCAAACGTGCCAGAATCCTATCAGAACCCTGAAGTTAAGTGTATTTCAGCAATACCAAATGTGGCTATGGAAACCCATCATTACATCCAATTAGCTTTGCTTTGAAGAGGAAGGTGGATGCTGTTTACTCTTCCCTTGCTGAACGTAGCCCGCGGCGCAAGAAATAACCCACAAGAGAGGGCATGAGCTCTTTGTGTATCAAAGTGCCTGTTTCCAACTGGCTGGCATTATATTCCCCAGGGGCAATTAACTGCTGACTAAAGGTGGTTTCCTTTGGAGACAAACTGGGGGTTTTTTTTTTGCCTTCTCTGAAATGGTAAGCATGGCAATTTAATGGGAATTGGTGTCAGGAGCAAAGCTTGGGTTGCAGCCAGAAAGGTTTTGTAGTTAACTGTTTTAATTCAGCTCAGCGAGCTGGAGAGGGTGTGGAGGAGAACAAATACCTGGTGCTGATTGAGCTGGAGATGGTTTTGTCTCTGTCAAAACACATGATGTCACTTCTGGGTAATTGTCTCTATTGTTTGGCAGAGTCATTTGATTTGGGGTTCCTGGGAATTTTGATGGTGGGGATTGGGTTTGGGGTTTGTTGGAAGGAGGAAGATGGTTTCTCAAGGAAAGAGTTGAGGGAGGTTCAGGGAAACTCTGGCATTACTCCTCTAGAGAACTTTGCCCTGGAGAGATGAAGGGGATGGGTGCTAAGGTGTGTTGGTCACTATGCTCACCAGAACGTAGATTTACACCAGCCTGGTGCCAGTTGTAGCAATTCTGCCTGGGGCAGCAAGGGATGTTTCTCTGGCTGCAGGTGTGCAAAGAGTAGTTCCCTTCCAAGCACGGCTTCTTTTGGCAGTGAAGGGTGCAGACCCTCTTTTAAAACACTGCTTCTAGAAAGAGGCACCTGATGCAGGCTGCTCAAAGAGGAGAAGCAGCTTCCAGGCTTCAGCTCACTCCATTTCTCCAATTCTGTCCACAAATGGTTTCCCCCACCTCCCAAACTGCTCCAGCTGTGGCTGTTGCTCATCCTGATTCCAGGAAAGCCCACGGTGACATAGGAATAGTACAGTGATGCTCTGGGACATCCCCCCCTCAATATCCCAGCATCACCAGGTTGGAAAAGACCTTTGAGATCATCGAGTGCAACTGTCCCTGTCCTGTGCTAAAGCAGCTCCCTGAGCACCTCATCTCCCCTCTGTTAAACACACCCAGGGGCAGGGACTCAGCCCCCTCCCTGGGCAGCCTGGGCCAGGCCCTGACAACTCTGCCAGGGAAGAATTCTCTCCTCACAGCTGAGCTGTTGGTGGCCCTGTCTCTGGCAGGGGATTGGAACTCTGACCCTTGGGGTCCTTTCAACCCAGACCATCCTATGGTTCTATGACTTCTGATACTCAGAGTAAAAGCTCTTGGTGGTTCCTGAAAGATGAAGGCACAGCAGCAGCCTGGTCCTTGTGCAGACTGCCTTAACTCTGTGCATCCTACATCTTCCCCACCCCAGACTACAAAATTAAACTAGAATTTGGCCAAATGTCACACTGAGAGATGAAGATTTCCATTTGAACCTGTGAGTACAGATATGTCAAAGTGGGAAGAGGGAGCTAATTGTGTGTCCCTCCTTCAGTGGTGGATGAAATGCCAGGCAAGGGTAGATGGGCTCTAATTAGAACCACTTAGATGGGCAGTAATTTGCAAAATGCCTCTTTCTGATTAGAAACAACTGGACCTTGGTGTGTGGGACTAGCAGAAGTGAAAGGGCAGCATTACAGGGCATGGGGATCATCACTGGGACTAAGGCTTCCTTGAAGGGTAAAATTGCTACGTGCTCTTCAAACTCCAGCCAGAATTTTGGGCTCAGGGGAAGGGGTGAGCTCAGTGGAGACAGGACAAGGGGCAATGGCTGCAAGTTAGAGCACAGGAAGTTCTGCACCAACATGTAGAAGAATTTTTACCTGGTGAGGGAGCCCTGGGACAGGCTGCCCAGGGGGTGTGGAGTCTCCTTCTCTGGAGAGATTCCAGCCCCATCTGGACACCGACCTGTGTGACCTGTCCCAGGGTCCCTGCTTTGGCAGGGGGTTGGACCAGATGAGCTCTGGAGGTCCCTCCCAACCCCTGTGAGTCTGTGATTCTGTGTTCAGGGGTTAAGTGGTGCTCAGTTGCTGAAGGCTAAAATCCTGCCAGTGAATAATGCTGCGCAGAACAGATGCCTGAGGATCATTCTGTGGTCATCATGGACCCCTTGGGCAAGCTGACTGATACATTGAGGCTGCTGACTGAACGGGGAAGACTTTGACAGCCAACTTTTCATCACAGAAATACTCCTTTCCTTCAGGGAATACACAGAGTGAACAGAGAGCCCTTGTACCTGGGCGTGAGGGCACACATCCTGCATTGATTCCATTGATTCACAGCGTGCCCAGCACTGGGCACCGGAGAGGAATTTTCAGGGAGCTTTTAGTTCTGATACCAGTGGGAAGGGGAGCAGGATGAGGAATCAGCTCTCCTTAAACTAAACCACTCTGGGTTTCAGGCATGTGATGGGCAGTTCGCTGTCAATTTTCCGCTTCCCCCCCGCCTCCCCTCCTGCTGCTCCCCCCTCCTTTCTGAGCAGCAGCCGCCTTTGCCGCGCCTGAACACAATCCCTGCATGCATTCCCTCCCTCTCTGTTTCTCTTGGCTCTTGTTAAACTCTCCCTGGCTTGTCTTGTGGGACCTTTCCAATGAGAGAGCGAGCGAGAGAGAAAGCGCTGCCGCCGATTCCGCTGCCGCCGCCGCGCAAATTGAGCATGAAATGGGCAGCGGGGCCACGGCGAACGGGGCTACGGAGACGGATCCTACACCCTATCCATAGGCACCTTCATCTGAAGGAGCTCCAGGAAGAGATGAGAGCCTGTGAAACGAACCTGGGGAGGGGTTTGGGGGGTGTAATTTGAGGGGGTGTGTGTTTTTTGCTAGCCTGGAGTCTCGGCGTGTTTTGGAACCGATGCCGGGGAAGGTTTTTTCAATTAGCTGCTGGGAAGCTACGGAGAGACCTGGAGCTGTTAGGCCTTGGCTTAGGGATTCCCACCCATGGAAAGAATAGATCTTTGTGGCAGGGGTAAGTAAGCACGAAGCCTTTTCCTCCCAGATCCTCTCTGCTCCCTGGAAGATGCTTTTGTGTGTTTGTTTACTGGCAGGAGCTAATGCTAAAGCTGAAATGCAAACAGCTGGAGGAACGCCTTAAGGATGGCACTGCAAGCTCCTGTGCCCACGGGGTGAATCGGATTAGGGTTTAACAGGCAGCCCTTGCTTTGCTGAGTGATCAGATGGAGTTTAAAGAAGGGGAGGGGGGGGTTAGTGTGGGTTTGTGTGGGCTCTCTTGCTGTACAGATGTTAAAGCTCAGGGTGAGGCACACCACACTGTGGCTCTCCTTCCAGAGTTCAACCTGTGGCCTTTCAAAAGGCTTTCTCTTTTTTTTTTTCCTTTGCACTGAGGAAGTGGGTCTGAAAGCCATCCTAATGAGGTGTAAGGAATTAACTGGGGCTGGGGAACATCCCAGCGGTGGTTTCCTACCTCAGCTGAAGTGAAGGGCTGTGTGGATGCACGTTGTTAAACTTGCAGCATGTCTTTTCCTAATTAGAGAAGTGAGGGGCCAGTATAAATTGGAATGTGTTGGATTTTTGAGGTGCTAGACATGTTCCCAAGCTGTTGCTGATAATGCCTAGAACGCTTCCCTTGCAATGAGGGCAGGTTTAGCGAAGGTTTCTTTCTCTAAAAACTCTAAAATGAGTTTATTTCATCATCTCTTTCCTTTTCTTTGATCTTTCATGCACCTTCCTTTCAAAACAATCCTTGGAATCTAAAGTAGAACCTCTTGAGAATGCAGATTGGCTCTGAACTTTTACATGGATAATTTTGAAAAGCACCTTAGTTGCCTGTTTCTTTTGGATGCAGATGTGTCTGTAGGTGACACACAGGTTCATATACATCTTTAAGGGTGCAGGGACATGTAACACTCATCTTTGGTGCTGTGCTGACAGGAGCCTCAGAAAAACAACGTGGAGGACAGAGAAGTTTTCCAAGATGACTTGCATGTTTTCATTCCCAGCCGGTGAGTTACTCACTCACCGGACGAAATCAGCAGCTGGGCTTTCTAGGAATGACTTCACCCACGTGCCTACCTCTGAAATTCCTGCCATGGGTCCTGTTCCAAGCCCTCAATAAACCATCTAGATCAGTGCAAATCATCTACTACAAGACCCCTGCGAAATAACAATCATTCCCTTTGCTCCTTTCAGTGGGAAAGGGTCTCTTGGAAGCTGTTAGGATGTGTCCTAACTTCTCCCTTTGTGCTGGCTCAGCTCTCCTTGCCTTTTGTGCAGGAGAGATGGACTGAAACCACTTCCTCTTTCCTGCCTATCTTTGCTCATTGCTTTTCAGATGGCCCAACACGCCTTTTATCCCTCGCCCCAGAATTTGCATATGGGAATAAAAGGGATCTCTTTAACATCCTTTTCCTTCCTGGGGCTGAGTGGCACCTTTCAGTGGAGGGTTTGGTTAGCCTGATGAGTAAGAGCTGGTGATAAGGTACTTGAGTGACTCAAAAATCAGAGCTTAATGTTTTCTGTAAGCCAAAAGGAGAGTGTTTTTGTGTTTTATTGATGTCTTTGTGTGTGGCTGAGCAGTCTGAGTAGAATAAGGGCGGCTTTGGGACTAGCTGCTTGCAAAGTACTACACAGTTTGCATGGCAGTGCTGCTCACACACAACATTTAAGAGCTGTGTGATTTAAATTGATTATTTGGAACATCTGTGGGTAGCTGGATCTTCTGATTGTTTCTCTTGTCATCTTTCACCTTTTAAAAGCCAGGAATTCATAGGGAACAACTCAATAAACTCTGGAGATCCAGGGCACAAACACCTCACAGAATCACAGAGCCACAGGGTCGGAAAAGTCCTTTAAGCTCATCGAGTCCAACCATTCCTGTCCTGTGCTAAAGCAGCTCCCTGAGCACCTCATCTCCCCTCTGTTAAACACACCCAGGGGCAGGGACTCAGCCCCCTCCCTGGGCAGCCTGGGCCAGGCCCTGACAACTCTGCCAGGGAAGAATTCTCTCCTCACAGCTGCTCTGACCCTGCCCTGGCGCAGCTTGAGCCCATTGCCCCTTGTCCCAGCTCCTGGCCCCTGGCTGGAGAGACCAGCGCCCACCTCTCTGCACCCTCCTGGCAGGGCAGGGGAGGTGGGGAGAAGGGCTCCCCTCAGCCTCCTCTTCTCCAGGCTCAACACCCCCAGCTCCCTCAGCCGCTCCTCAGAGGATTTGCCCTCCAGCCCCTTCCCCAGCCTGGTTGCCCTTCTCTGGACACGCTCCAGGACCTCCATGTCCTTCTGATGCTGAGGAGCCCAGAACTGGACCCAGCACTCCAGCTGCAGCCTCCCCAGTGCCCAGCACAGGGGCACAATCCCCTCCCTGGGCCTGCTGGCCACGCTGGGGCTGACACAAGCCAGGATGCCCTTGGCCTTCCTGGCCCCCTGGGCACACTGCTGGCTCGTGTTCAGTCGCAGCCACCCAACACCCCCAGGTCCTTCTCTGCCTGACAACTCTCCAGCCAGAGAGTTCTGTGTGTGTTGGGGGTGAGGGAGAGCTCGTCAGTTTGTTTTTAATAACATGGGATATTTTAACTTCATGAAAATATTCTGGTTTCAAACCCTAAGAAGTTGGTTTTGCTTAATGGTGTCCCTAATGGCATCTAAGGCATTTTCATGAATATTTAATTGCTTACAGAGATCAACCTTCTTACACGTTTAGAGGAAATGAAAGGGTGAGACCACATGGGAAAACACTTGCAACTGAGTACCAGAAGATCTGGGGAGAGTGTCTCTAATACAACTCTCTGAGATATTATGTCTCAATGAGCTTAAGCATCAAATATCACAGAATCACAGAGGTTGGAAGGGGCCTCCAGAGCTCATGGGGTCTTTAAACATGTCCATCTTGTCTTTCATCAAGATATATGTGCTTGGGAGAAGAAGCTGCTATCAGAGATGTTCTTTGCTTGCTCAGAAGCCTCAGTTGGGTATGAAAGGGAGAAAGAGTGAGAAGATGGGGAACTGTGTGGGAGTATAAATTGTGCATTTAGCAAGATAAACCTGAAGAGAGGAAAAATAGGCCAGATAACTAATTACTCTGACAGCATAAATGTATTTAGAAGATGTTTCCCTGTGGAAAAAGATTTGCCAAGCTAAAATTTCCAATATAATAAAATGGGATCTTCAGATATATCAAAAAACAGGTCTGGAAGGTGCCCTGTTGCAAGACAAACTGATGTGAGTAATGGACTCAGCTAAATTTGGTTTAGCACAGGAAAAATTGGACTCGATGATCTTAAAGGTCTTTTCCAACCTTGAGATTCTGTGATTCTATAAATGAAGTGGTGTTTGAATCACCAGGGTAATTAGGGAGGTGGTGAAGGGGTTGTCTGTTAGGGGACTGGAGCTGAGAGGGGTGATAACAGCTTTTTCTTTTGAGTCTGCATCTGTGAGCTTGATCAGTATTAAGGCTTTTAATTTCTACAGGGTTTGTCCCAAGAATATTTTGAGCCCTAGAATTATTATTTTATTTTAAAAATAAAGCAGGGAAATAGTTCACAGGAAAATTAGCCTCATATTTCTTGCTCTTGGCCATCAGACATACTTTTCACCCAATGAGTCCATTCCAAAGTGATGCATAAAGGTGGCATTCACCCTGTGGTTCCTTCCTTCATCTGATTTGCTAAATTGCACCAAGGCAATAAATTAATGGAGGACAGACATCAAGGAGACATTCAAGTGGGGTGGTTTAGAGAGGGGAAAAAACCAAACCATCCCATTGCTAATACTGTCAGAAGAAGTTATCAGCTGTAGTAGTGGTTTGGAAACTTATTGAGCTTCTGATGTGGCTGAGTTGGAGTGGTAGAAGTTGCATGTGTCTGGATGCTTTCACCAGGGAGTTAACCTTAAATTCCATCTTGGAAAAACGTGAAAAGATTACCAGGTTTCCTTGGAACAATGTTGTATCCTCTGCCAGGAAAAGCATCAGCCTTTCCACTGACTTAGAGCTCCTGGAGAAAGACTCTTCCAGTTCTGGGCTCCCTGGGATCAAACAACCAGGGATCTCCTGGAGAGAGTCCAGAGGAGGCTACGAAGGGGATGAAGGGCCTGGAGCATCTCCCCTGTGAGGAAAGGCTGAGTGAGCTGGGGCTGTTCAGCCTGGAGAGAAGACTAAGGGGGGAACTTATTAATGTTTATGAAGATCTGAAGTATGGGATGCAGGGGAAATGGCCAGCCCCTTCTCAGTGTCTGTGGGGACAGGACAAGGGGCAATGGCTGCAAGTTGGAGCACAGGGAGTTCCACACCGATCTGGGGAAGAACTTCTTCCCAGTGAGGGTGAGGGACCCTGGGACAGGCTGCCCAGGGGTTGTGGAGTCTCCTTCTCTGGAGAGATTCCAGCCCCGTCTGGACACCGACCTGTGTGCCCTGTCCTAGGGACCCTGCTTTGGCAGGGGGTTGGACCCCAAGAGCTCTGGAGGTCCCTTCCAACCCCTGTGATTCTGTGATTCTTTGGCATTCTTGCCATGTCTCCTTAAGATCTTAAGGATGTGTGTTGGAGGTGAAACCCTCTCAAGTTCATGTTGCCCCCAGGGCTGATTCGTTGCCATCTGCTACATCATAACCCTGGTGATGGGGAGGTTGAATCTCCTGTGACCTTGTCATCCTGCCTGGGCCCCCTTGCCAGGTGCTGCCAGTGGCTTTGCTGGTGTCACTGCTACTTTATAGCAAATCTCTAAGAATTTCCATCTTAGAGAATCACAGACTGGTCTGGGTTGGAAGGGACCTCAAGGATCACAGAGCTCCAACCCCCTGCCACATCTTATGAAGTATTTCAGTTTCTCTTGATTAATACAGCAAGCAGCTGTATTAATTTGATGCACTTAATGACTTAGTCATTAAGGCAGCCTTGAACCTGAGGTGGGTTGAAAGCACGGGGGTGCAGGCAGGTTTGGGGGGAGCGATTCTGCTCCTTCTACCTGGAAGCAAATGGAGAGAGGATGAGGAGGAGAAGGCATCATATTTTCCTAGCTTAGTGCTGTGTTCAGCTCTGGGGTGTCCGGTGCAGGAAAGATGTAGAGCTGTTGGAGGGGGTCTAGAGGAGGTCACAAAAGGTGATCAAGGGGCTGGAGCACCTCTCCTGTGAAGTCAGGCTGAGTGAGTTGGGCTGGTTCACCCTGAAGAAGAGAAGTCTCCAGGGAGATCTAATTGCAGCCTCCAAGACTTCAAGGGGTCCTACAGGAACATGGGAGAGGGTGTATTTCCTGGAAATACACCAACTTGGGCTTTTCCTCCTTGGTCTCATTTGTTTCTGTCTTCATTTGTTGTTGGGGTGGTTTTGATCTGATTACAGGGGGTTTTTTTTTACAGAGTTAAAATCTTTATGTACTCATTCTCCAAGAGAACAGGAGTAGTACCTCCAGACCTCTGTGTAAAAAGTGCTGAACTCTTCTTCAACTCCTTCAATTTTGAAGCTGGCATTGTTTAGACTTAAGAAAGCCAGTAACTCTTGTGGCAAGCACAGCACTGCTTTCCCTGGGTGATTTAATGTCCATCCTAACTTCTGTTTTCTGAGATGTAACTGTGAACCATTCTAAGTGTGGGATATCAAGACTGGTAGGCATAGCAGGACCAGTTGTGGTGCTCAGCAATAAAAGCAGGTCCTGATGTTGTGTTTAACATCTCTGTATGTGATGAATGATGCCATAAAAAAGAATCTCTGCTGGGGTAAATTGCTTGACACCACTGAAATGAGGAGATGTGTTTTATTAGCTGATCTCAGCCTGAATTTATAAAGGAAAAATGGATAAAACGAGGACTTTACAGCAGAGAGGTAATTTTGCAGACTTCTAAGCTAGAGATTTAATCCCTGGCTTGAACACTTTGCCTTCCTGTGGCTGTTTTTGTTCTGAACCCTGGTTTTCCTTTGAAACTGTCAGGTGAGATGCCAGAACCCAATGGCATCCGAGGCTCTGGCTAAGCCCCAACTGCCGAATGCTTTTCTCTCTTGACAACTCCAGACAGACAAGCGCTTCCCTGATCCTCAGCATCTCAGGGAGCAAGTTGCTGGGGCCGTTGTGCTTCGTGCATGATTACATGCCTGGTTTCTCCCTGCTCGCTGACCTGGTCTTTCTCTTTTCTCCACCCCCCTCCCTGCTCCCTTGGTGTAGCTCTCGCTCCCGGAGGAACAGAATGAAGTAACGAGGAACGGCTGCGAATCCAAGGAGCTGGTGTACCTGGTACAGGTCTCTTGTCAGGTAAATGGCACCTTTTCTGTCCGTGTCTGTCCATCCCATCCTCCTCCCCACTGTAATATGATGCTTTTCTGCAGCACACATAGGGTGTTTGTCCCCCCCCACGTCTTCCCTAGCTCCATCCTCCAAAGGATGCTGCCTGTGGTACTGTGAGTGGCTCCTTTGAAGAAAAGGAAAGTGGGGAAGAGAAAAAAAGGAGTCTGTTAAGGAAATAATCCTCACAGCAGTCTGTGCTGCAGCATGATTAGCCTGGAGATAGAAGTGTGCATGCTCAGACCCTGCCTACATCTGCCTGGCTGTTGTGGTGGTGGGGGAGTGCACGGCGACACATGGATGTACCAGAGAGATAAACAGAGCAGGGGGGATGCTGGCCAGTGTGTTGGTGGATGAAGGCTTGCTGCTGGCAGCAGGGAGGTGGGGGGGTTCTTGATCTGTTCCCAGTTACATCTCCAGACACCTGGCATGAAATTCTGTCACTGCCACTGTGGCCATGGTATCAAAATAGCTGCTGCTTCGTACCGCGGATTCCCCATCCTCTAATACGGGGGGAGAGACTTTGTAAAATGCTGCAGTAGGAGGTTATCACATTTTAATGTGTTGAATTAAATCCTTTGTAGGAAGCACATTGTGTTCACCGTTTAGTCAGGAGTTACTACCCCTGTTTGGTCATTTTTCTGCTCTTAGAGTAGTGTTTCTTTCCCCAATTCATTGTGGCACTTCCCAAGCATCCATCTTACCGACTTGAGCTGACCATGAGTGGGGATGACTGCATCACTCTCTTCAGAGCTCTCAATGTGATTCTCCTGACGTTTCCTGGGTGCTAAAAAGGAAGCTTTGCCTACACTGGAATCATTCAGGGCAGGGAAGTAATCACTGTTGGGTTGAACCAGCGTTGTGACATCCGTACACACAGGGAGAGGTGATGGATCTGCGCTGTTCTTGCTCTTCTGCCCCAGTTCTGTGTGTGTGCTGGGGTAGGGTGTTGTGAGTGAAGCAGCCTGCTCTGTGTTGAAGGTGGAGCTTGGTGCTGGGCTGAGCTCCAGCAGCGTATTAGTGCGACGGCAACACACTGAATGATGGAGATGCTCACAGAGCGCGTACACACGTGTGTAGAGGTGTAGTTACAGGGCATTTAAGGCAACAGGACTCAGTGACATCTCTAGAGCTGAACAGGACACCTTCAGGTATGATTCTGTCCTTGAACCCTGCAGAATACGTGTGGGAACAAGGCCCAGGAGTAGCAAACACCTGATGTGTGGCATGTGAGGCGGCAGTGCCGGGGTGGAAGTGATCCTGTCTGTCCAGCAGCTCAGCTGACGCTTCCATCAGGCTCCTGGATGCTTTGCAGGGATGTTGCTGAGAAAACAGTGCAGAGATTTGATTAGTGTGGGGACAACACAGTGAATTCTTGGGCCTTGGCTGAGGAAGGGGAGGTTTAACCGAGCTGCCGTCCGGTAGATCCAGAGGCTGTGGACCATTCCCACCTGCTGAGTTCTGTTACCTGCTTTTTCAGTGGCACTGAACTCAAATTAAAGTCCTGGGAGTTGGCCTCACCTCTTTAAAGCATGGCCATAGAAACAGTTGCTTTTTCCTTTTTATTTTTTCTTTTTTCCCCCCTCTTTTTCCTTCATTTTTTTGATTTTTCCTCAAGTAATCCTGGCTAGCTGGAATTTCTCCCCACCCCAAGCCTGTGATTCACCTCTCATGTGTCAATCCCTCTACTTACAAAGCTTTTGAACCTTGTGGCATCCAGATTCAGTGAAGGAGAAGACATGGAAGGAGCTTGCATGCCTGAGCATCACTTTTACCATGGAGATACCTCACCCCTGACATCTCACAGCCTCTCCAGATGTCTGAGGAAGGATTACAAAATGAGATTCCCATTCTTTTGATTCCCATCAGACACCAGTGATGTCGGATGGGTTTGGCTCCACGTTGGGATTGAATGGGAGGTGTGAAGTAGCTCATGGGATGGGGAGAGATGTTGGCAGGACGCAGCTGTATCAGGCCAAAAAAAGTATCGAAGGAGAGAGGATAAAAACCCTCTAAACCAAATCTCACTTTGCTCATCCTCTTGGATCTGCTACTGGTGCTTAGTCTGCTGCAGATCTCAGGTCCTTCTCTGCCCGACAGCAGAGCCACCTTCCCCATTTCCCTGCTTTTCCTGGGATCATGTCAACATCCTTTAAAGGACAGCTCTTTCTCCTGCAACCTGGGTAGGTTTCTAAGGCTGTTCTCAAAGCAGGAAGCTCTCATGGTCCAAACAAACATGGGTTTTCTCCTTTTTATTCTGCTTGTGTTTGCAGATCCCACACTGGCAGCAAGCTGAGCCATGCACTGTTGTTGTACAGGATGCACTGGGCTTTGCCCTGTTCCTGGTTTTTTGTTGGATGCAGCAGTTGCTGTCTGTGCTGGGCTCATTTGATTGATAGAATAAGGCCTCTGATGTACTAGATGAGGGCGTTTACAGAAATATGTATGTCACTTCTATCCCCAGGCTCTGCCTTGCAGGAGATTCAAGCTCAGTATCTTCTGTTTGAAGAACAGTATTTGCAAAGCTCCCAAGGCAACCCCATCCTGCCTTCCATGGCTGGAAGTGTGGTCACAGTAATAAGCACTTCAAGGACGCCAGGAAAAAAAAATGGGATCTGAGTAGGAAGAGCAGACAGGACTCCCCATCCTGGGTAGTTTGTGGGAAGGGGAGAGGAGAATATGTTTTTGCTGAAGCAAATGGCTTACTCAGGCTGCTAACATGTGAGGGATGCTTTGCTGGCTCTGCCCAGCTTCAGTGGTCCACTCTAAAACCCACAGATTGCTGGCAGTAGGGATTGTGAGTCAAGCATTTGAAAAATTTTTTGTTTGAATGGTTTGGGGGGTGAGTGGGTGTTTTCTTAAAGGATTGCCTTTTGTCTCTTTTGTTCTTTAATATATTGATGGTTTTGTCTTGTGAGATTGAAGGGATCTTGAGGGAGACTGGCTGGAGAGGTGTCAGGCAGAGAAGGACCTGGGGGTGTTGGGTGGCTGCGACTGAACACGAGCCAGCAGTGTGCCCGGGGAGCCAGGAAGGCCAAGGGCATCCTGGCTTGTGTCAGCCCCAGCGTGGCCAGCAGGCCCAGGGAGGGGATTGTGCCCCTGTGCTGGGCACTGGGGAGGCTGCAGCTCCAGTGCTGGGTCCAGTTCTGGGCTCCTCAGCACCAGAAGGACATGGAGGTCCTGGAGCGTGTCCAGAGAAGGGCAACCAGGCTGGGGAAGGGGCTGGAGGGCAAATCCTCTGAGGAGCGGCTGAGGGAGCTGGGGGTGTTGAGCCTGGAGAAGAGGAGGCTGAGGGGAGCCCTTCTCCCCACCTGCCCTGCCCTGCCAGGAGGGTGCAGAGAGGTGGGCGCTGGTCTCTTCAGCCAGGGGCCAGGAGCTGGGACAAGGGGCAATGGGCTCAAGCTGCGCCAGGGCAGGGTCAGAGCAGCTGTGAGGAGAGAATTCTTCCCTGGCAGAGTTGTCAGGGCCTGGCCCAGGCTGCCCAGGGAGGGGGCTGAGTCCCTGCCCCTGGGTGTGTTTAACAGAGGGGAGATGAGGTGCTCAGGGAGCTGGTTTAGCACAGGACAGGAATGGTTGGACTGGATGAGCTTAAAGGGCTTTTCCAACCTGGTGATGCTGTGATTGAAGCTCAAACACCTAGAGACCAGTTACTGACCAGGTGCTTCTGATGTTCTTCCTGTGACAAGCTAGGGTTCTTTGAACAGATGACTCAAGGGGATAAATTCCAGCACAAACCTATATCCACACATGCCTTTTTTATATACATATTAAAACAACAAAAAAAGAGAACAGCTGGCCTCACCCCTGGTATTGTCACCATTCCACTTGATGTCTGGTTTCCATGCAGCTCCTGGATGGGTCCTACCAAGGATGAGACCTAAATACACCCCATGGGTCCCAGAATACTTCCGTGGTGGTGCAGCTGAATAGAATCAGGTGGAAAACTGAAGATGTTTGCAAAAAATCCTTTTTGTGATCTTGGGGATTTATTTGTCAGCTCCCCAAAACTTCCTAAAACCTGGCATCTATGGATCAAGTATTTTTATCCTAACCTTCCAGGGTACACCTTCAGCAGTGTTGAAACCTCTGTCCTAATCATTCCTCAGGTGAAGAGGGCTGTTCTCAGTCAGAAGAAAGCAACTAAGATCCTTGTTCCCCCAATGCTAATCCATCACTAGGTGTCCTGTGCTTGGATGCTTGATCTTAGGTCATGTACGACCTGTCTTGTGCTCTCAGCAGTGATAAATAAAAGTGAAGTGACAAGCGTAACGTGGATTAATAAAGAACCTCTGAAGCTGGTGAGCAGCCTGAAGAGCATTGTTGGGCTCTGTCCAGGGCTGAGGCAAAGTGCTGCCAAGGTGGAGTGTCTTTGAAGAACCTGGCTTTTGGAGAATAAACCAGATTCTGGAGGGAAGGTTTTGGATTATATTAAGCCTTTAAGAACTGCATAATTACATCTCTTACTCTGTAGCTGTTGTGATAATACTATAGGATGAATTAATTCATTAAGCAGGATAAGAGCAAGGATATGAGTGGATTTTGGTGTTTCTCTGCATACCACTGATTTTGGGCAGGGCTGTGCTCCCATCAAACAGGACTGACACTGTGGTGTGCTCTGTCCTTTTGCTTTTGGGGAAGCAACGTTACCCTCTGTTTGTCACAGGATTTGTATGTAGCTCTGAGATCGTCGACTCACACCAAGTGCTTTGGATGTGTAGGGCTGTTGCCCTGTCATCTTCACTGCCTTTTATCCTGAAGCATACAGTCACAGAACCATAGGGGTTGGGAGGGACCTCCAGAGCTCCTGGGGTCCAACTCCCTGCCCAAGCAGGGTCCCTAGGACAGGTCACACAGGTTGGTGTCCAGATAGGGCTGGAATCTCTCCAGAGAAGGAGACTCCACACCCCCTGGGCAGCCTGTCCCAGGGCTCCCTCACCCTCACTGGGGAAAAGTTCTTCTGCATGTTGAACGACTTCTTGAGCAATAATGCAGCAACAAGTACTGCCATGCTCCTTCAGCAGCTGCAGGACAGCATCTCCAGCTGTCCCCTCAATATACTAAGGATAGTTTTACTGTGATGGAAGCCTAGCACTGGTCTAGGAAGGATGATGAGCAAGAGGAAATGTGGTAGCCAGCAATGAGCAACATGCAATTAGATATGAATTTTAGGTGAAGCCATTTATTGGGTGAAATCACACAGATTAAATACCTTTGTTACTGCAAACGTGGCAAGTTAAAAACCTGCTAATTGGTTACACACACTGTTTACACCCTACTGATTGGTTAGTGATTATAATGAGTTCTGATAAACGTATCTTAACTAAATATCCTTAGTTTACCTTTGATGCCCAAAAGCATCTGCACACCAGCTGGTTTGACCATCTCACTATGGCTGGTTCTTAACATGTTCCGTTACTCCCAAGTTCTTCCCTTAACAGCTTCTTGGTTTAGGGCAGCCTGTACCCCTATAAACAAGGGCACTGTGTTTTGAGAATGTGATTATTAAGATCCTCTGAGCATGAGCAACTTTTCCTCTCTCATGGGAACAGGAGGATGTTGTCAGGGCCTATGTCTTGGGTGAGGAGAGCTAGGCCGTGGGCAGGCCTGCTGTCTTCCCCGACAAGGAAAGACTTGTTTCTCGGAATTAAGCTCAGTATCATATGGATGTGCTGCCACAAAAGTGGGGTTTTTTAAGCAACAGAAGCTTTTACAATGATATGGTAGTTTGTTAATGTGTCCTTGGGGCATTTTGCCTTCAGCAAGCAAGCTCTGAATTAGAGAAGACCAGTCATCTTGTAGCCACATTGTATCGTGCTTTAGCTCTGAAGTGAAAATGGCTGTTGAAATCTGAGAGGACAGGACAGTGATTATGGTTTCTCTAAGTGATGTGTTTTGGCAGGGCTGCTGATTGTCATGTGGTGCTTTGTAGACAAGGCTGGGCCTGGCCACAAATTGAAGAGGACAGTTGGTTTTACTCTGAAGAGACGTTGAATCCTGCCCTGTAACTAAACAAGTAGAAATGCATCACAGAGGAGCAGTTTGTCTGTGATTTTACTTGTTTTACAACTTCTCCAAGAGTTCAGCTTGGTTCAAATCCAGAATAAGAGGGGGATTGTGGTGGATGTTCCTGATTTTCTTAGCTGCTTCAATGTTTATTCCTTATAGAGAAGTCTGCCATGCGTGCATCTGTAATGGTGATGTTCCAGTGCCTGTTTCCTGGGGAAAGTAGATGGCCCTTTCTGCAAAGTTGTTTCATCCAGTATCATCCTCTGCAGGCTGCAACGTTATTTTGATCAGCCAGTGATGTCAGATGGGAGGTGGTGGCTAAACAAGCATCAGGAGAAAGACATCTGGGCTCTCTAGGATAAAAAAAACCATGGATCTCCTGGAGAGAGTCCAGAGGAGGCTACGAAGGGGATGAAGGGCCTGGAGCATCTCCCCTGTGAGGAAAGGCTGAGTGAGCTGGGGCTGCTCAGCCTGGAGAGAAGACTAAGGGGAGGGCCTTATTAATGTTTATAAAGATCTAAAGTATGGGACACAGGGTGAAATGGGCAGTCCCTTTTCAGTGTCTGTGGGGACAAGACAAGGGACAATGGCTGCAAGTTGGAGTATAGGAAGTTCTGCACCAACACGTGGAAGAACTTTTCCCCAGTGAGGGTGAGGGAGCCCTGGGACAGGCTGCCCAGGGGGTGTGGAGTCTCCTTCTCTGGAGAGATTCCACCCCCGTCTGGACACCGACCTGTGTGCCCTGTCCTAGGGACCCTGCTTTGGCAGGGGGTTGGACCCCATGAGCTCTGGAGGTCCCTTCCAGCCCCTGTGATTCTGTGATCTGATGCCTCAAACCTGCCTGACTTGCACCTAAGTGAAGTTCATAGGCCTTGGAAGAGCCCCTGCACTTCTGAACAGCAGATTCATTGGTGATAAAATGTAGGACAAGCAGGTTAGTAAGGAATAAACTCTGAAGGCCCAGGAAGCCTTCCTTACATAGCAGGTGTGTAAAGATGCTTTGGCAGTGAATCAAAGACAGGATGTTTTCATTGACTCTTGCAAACATTTACTCTCACAGACCAAAGAGGCAAAAATCTTAATTCAGAAAGTTCTCAGAAGTTACATCCTACTGAGTGCACTTTATTTAGTTAAATGAAGTATTGTAAAGAGGATGGATAACTGAGGTGTTTTGGGGAGAAAAACACCCAATTTTGGATGCTGATAACAAGAGTTGCTTTGCCTGACTGGATTTATGACCGTCTGTCAAATGAAAAATGGCTTTTTCTTTTAGAGGAGTTGGTGAGAGGATCCCCAGAGGGTTGTGGTTGAGCTTGTTCCATAAATCTTGGCACTCGTTACGGGTTTTTGGAACAGGTTTGTGTCCCAAGTGTGTTTTGGTCAGCTGCATCTTTAACATACCTGCTTACACACCTTTTTTTCTTGAAACACTCCTGTGTTTTATCTCTGTAACCCAACCTGGAGGAGTAGGAGCAGGCAGGACTGTGCTAAATCTTGGGGGTAGATACATGGGGAATGGGGGTTTTGCAAACCAAGTTTCCTAGCTTTAGGACCTACAAAATCCTCCCTCCCCAGCGATTAATGAAAACGTTTCTGTTTGCTTTGGTCACCTAAAAAAAATAGCAAAAATTAAAAAAAAACCCTCCCAAACCCACATTGTTTCTTCTGTGGTTAAGTACTGAGTACTTTATACTTGTGTTGTACTTGGTGTGGGCGCTTTCTGTATAACCAG
Organism: Gallinula chloropus; assembly: GCF_964237585.1. Lineage (NCBI taxonomy): Eukaryota > Metazoa > Chordata > Aves > Gruiformes > Rallidae > Gallinula > Gallinula chloropus. The sequence goes on along the minus strand of NC_140109.1, from coordinate 6,123,231 downwards.
AAAGCAAAATAAATAAATATACAGTGGTAAATACTCACTGCCTTCCTACCTGTGTGCTGGTCGAGTTTGATGAGCAGCTTTGAAGTGTTTCCTTTGTGGCTGGAAGCTCATGTTGGGTCATTACTTTTAATTTTCTGGAGTTTAGAAAAAGTTCCCCTGGCTGTGACCGCCCTCCCCTTCACCCCTGTGACCTGCTGCTCTTAAGGGTGTAATTTTACTAAAGGGAAGATTGATAGTGAGTTGTTTAAGTTACAACGCGTCGGGAGAACGGGGTAAATTTCCTTCACGTGCTGAGAGCTGTAAATCCTGGTACAGGTTCCTTAGGTGGCTGGCTGGCTGCCATTGAGAAACGGGCTTTCTTGTGGGAGGAAGGGTGGTTCTTAGGGTTTCAGAAGCTTTACACTAGGAATGCTTGTGTTAGGTTGTCTCACCGTGCCCGTATTTCATGATATGCCCGTATTTCGTGATACGCTATCAGAAATTGGAATTGGGGAGCACATGAAGGTGTGATTTTTAGGGGAGAAAAGCTGCAGTGGTTTCCATTAAAACCTTTTTTTTTTTTGTACTGATTGCAATTAATTGGTAATAAACTGATAATAAATGCTGAAATAAGTTCATTTTTTCTGTAGAATAAGGCTGTTAAGGAGTTGCCACATGAATATACTCAACTTTCTCCTCTGCCTTCTGCCTGCTCACCTGTCCATAGATATGTTCCCTTCATAGAACCGTAGGATGGTCTGGATCCCCAAGGATCACAGAGTTCCAACCCCCCCTGCCACAGGCAGGGACAACAACCTCCAGGCCTGGAGCTACACAAGGGTGCCCAGGGCCCCAGCCAACCTGGCCTTGAACACCCCCAGGGATGGGGCACCCACCCCCTCTCTGGGCAGCCCCTTCCAGCCCCTCACCACTCTCTCTGCAAAGAACTTCCCCCTAATCTCTCCTCTCACCCTTCCCTCCTCCAGCTTCACTCCAGCCCCCTTGTCCTGCCAGTCTCTGCCCTTGAACAAGCTGATTCCCCTCCTGTTCCTCTGCTCCCTTCAGGGACTGGGAGGCTGCAATGAGGTCCCCCCACAGCCTTCTCTTCTCCAGGCTGAGCCAGCCCAGCTCCCTCAGCCTCTCTCCGGAGGGGAGCTGCTCCAGCCCTCTGATCCCCTCCGTGGCTCCTCTGACCCCTCTCCACCAGTCCCACATCTTTCTTGTCCTGGGGGCCCCCCAGATCTTCATCGTGCAATAGCTGGTCTCTCCATGTCCATCTTCTGCGGGCCCAGGTGGAGCTCACAAGATTCAGTCTTTCCCTCTTCCTCACCTTGTGAAGCTCCCTCCTGACCATGTTTTGCTGTCTTCTAAGCCAGCTCAACTCCAGAAGTGAGCTCTCATCTTCTCGCCGTGGCTGTTGGCATATCGCTGCCCAGCTGAAAGGCTCATGGCAACAAGCACTAATGATTTTTAATTAAAACTGATCCATTCATCACTGGGGTTAACACAAGCATCTTCCAGTCCTTCCAGTGCCTGTTCCCTACTGTGTAATGTGGGGAGGGAAGGAGGAAACCCCCCATTGAGGTGTAGGACTGGGAGCATCCATCAGTGGCCTCAGGGTGCTAGAGAAAGAGCCTTATGCTGCTGCCTGCTTTTACTCAGAGGAAGGAACCCCCTTTAAGTTTTAGAATAAGACACCAGAAGTCATGAAATTATCCAGGATATTTTGCTGAACAGGCCTAAGCTTACATAAAGCCACCTATGGCACCAGCTGCAAACACTGGGTAAACTCTCCACGCTGGGTTCTATCAGCCTGATCCTCTGTTTTGACTCATTTCTGAGCTGTTTTCCGGTGTGACTTGAAATAGGAAAAGGGCCAAAGGGTCATGCTGGAATAACATACAGAACCTGAGAGCCAGACAGCTGTACAAGTCAGAGTTAAACTCTACTGGAGGATGCTGGCGTTTCTCCAGCTATTTAATACGTGGTGTTTTCTTACTATGGGGTCAAAGTGAAGTGACTTTTGCTGTATCCTTTCATCTCATTTTCTGGTCTCTGTCTCCACATTGACTGGTAAGGTTCATGAGAGCATCCATGTGATTTCTCTTAGGAAATAAGCATTTGAACCAGAAAAGAAAGGTCTATCCCTGCCTTAGAATAAATAAATCTTAGGTGCCACAGAGAAAACATACTCAGGCTGTGGGAGAGGAAAGTTGTGCGTGCTGGAACTCAATCGCACCCTGTTTGCCTTGAAGAGGTGCTGATGGATGGAAAGGAGATGCACAGATGTAGGCAGAGCCAGCTGGACCCGCTCTTCTACTCCACCTTACATAGTGGGGAGAGGAGATCTGCAAATCTTTACTATAAGGTTTACTTAGGCTACAGCTGCCTGTCTTCCTTCTTAGGCCATTTGACCAGTGGAGCTAAAACTTGTGCAGCTGGGGGATCTGAGTCCTTGTCCCTCTGAATCTGGTGTCATGCAAAGCCTGGGTAGCTCTTTATCATCAGAGATCTTGGTCTAATGGATTTACTAATGGAAGGGTCAAATCTCTGGAGGAGATCACAAAAGTTGTCAAAAAGGCTGGAGCACCTCTTCTGTGAAGCCAGGCTGATGGGGTTGGGGTTGCTCAGCCTGGAGAAGAGAAGGCTCCTGGGGACCTTCAGTACCTGAAAGGTGGCTGTAAGAAAGCTGGGGATGAAATGTTCCTGAGGGCATGGAGTGATAGGATGAGGCCTGGAGGTTGGTGGCCCTGCCTGTGGCAGGGGGGTTGGAGCTCTGTGATCCTTGGGGTCCCTTCCAACCCAGACCAGTCTATGATTCTGTGATAAGGAGATGATGGTTTTAAACCTGAAATGGGGGGATTCAGGTTGGGTATTAGGGAAAAGTTCTTCCTTCTGAGGGTGGTGGGTCACTGGCACAGGATGCCCAGAGAGGTGGTGGAGGCCCCATCCCTGGAGACATTCAAGGTCAGGCTGGATGGGGCTCTGAGCAACCTGCTCTAGTGTAGATGTCCCTGCTCACTGCAGGGGGTTGGACTAGATGGGCTTTGAAGGTCCCTTCCCACCTAAGGCGTTGGATGATGCTGTGATTCTCTCCTGGAGGTTGCTGCTGCTTCTGCAGGATAACTCAGCTGGTTGCTTAGCAGCTGCTGAGCTGCTGCAGTTTGAAGGCAGGGGAGCGGTGGTACGGGAGCACCTTCCCTCCCTCACCACGCTCACACCCTGCCTGCTCAAGGGTTTGCTCCCCGAGTTGTTGTGCGGCGTGAAGAACCTCCCAGAGAGCCAGTGGGGAAGAGAAACACCATCCCTGAGGTGAGGTAAGCTGCCCCTGCTCATTAATCAACTTCCTTGCTGGCTATTAGCAGCTTCATCAAGCTGGATGGGTTTCATCAGGAGGAAGGAGAGCGCTGTGCCTACAGTCCCTTCCCTGCCATACCCACCAGCAATTTGCCTACCCCAACTACTCCTGTCTTGTAAATGTAACTCCTCATGCTAAAGCAAGACCTCACATCTACAGCCTGGTGTTTGGGATTCAGACATGGTGAGACTGATGAGGGAATTGTGGTCATTTGAATAAATGGGTTTATTTGCATGGGTAGGGTCCCAGCTGGGGGAGAAACGTCCTGTTCATCACAGCAGGTGGGAGGAAATGAAGGATCATGGTGGTTTCTCAGGCTCTGGTTTCTTGAGGTGGGGACTAAACCTTGCTCAGCTGAAGGTTTAGCTCTTGCAGCTGGGAAGGGCGATGGGATCCTGGGCTCCATCAGCAGAGGGGTGGCAGCAGGGACAGGGAGGGGATTGTCCCTTTCTGCTCTGCCCTGGGGAGGCCCCAGCTGGAGTCCTGTGTCCAGAGCTGAGGCCCCAGGACAAGAAAGATGTGGGACTGGTGGAGAGGGGTCAGAGGAGCCCTGGAGGGGATCAGAGGGCTGGAGCAGCTCCCCTACGGAGAGAGGCTGAGGGAGCTGGGCTGGCTCAGCCTGGAGAAGAGAAGGCTGTGGGGGGACCTCATTGCAGCCTCCCAGTCCCTGAAGGGAGCAGAGGAACAGGAGGGGAATCAGCTTGTTCAAGGGCAGAGACTGGCAGGACAAGGGGGCTGGAGTGAAGCTGGAGGAGGGAAGGGGGAGAGGAGAGATGAGGGGGATGTTCTTTGCAGAGAGAGTGGTGAGGGGCCGGAAGGGGCTGCCCAGAGAGGGGGTGGGTGCCCCATCCCTGGGGGTGTTCAAGGCCAGGTTGGATGGGGCCCTGGGCAACCTTGTGTAGCTCCAGGCCTGGAGGTTGGTGTCCCTGCCTGTGGCAGGGGGGTTGGAGCTCTGTGACCCTTGGGGTCCCTTCCAACCCAGACCAGTCTGGGATTCGATGATTCTATGAAGGTCACACCAGCAACTTAGCAAGAGAGCAAGAACCTCTTCATTGTGTAAGAGGGAGGAACTGGAAAGGCCCCCATCATCTTCTTGAGGATAGTTGGACTCGTGCTCCTTGGCTTTCTCCTTTAGATGAGAAGTAAAATGAAATTGTGGAGTGTTTGTATCTTGCATAGGTACCCTCCTTGTAGGCTTGTGAAACATGGTTGGCTGCTTGAGGTAGAAAAGCAGGTGCCATAGGCAATCTGGGCTTGTTGTGAGTAAATCTGATGGAAAACAGCTATTAGCTGGGCTGTAGGGTTTATGTTTATGATTGCCTTGTGAGCTTTCAATATTAACACTGACACAATGCTTAGAGCTTTCCTGGTAAGCAAAGGAAGGTGGCAGAGTTGTGACTGGGAGGTCACCGTGGAAAATCCAAACCATGCTGCGTCCCCTCCTTACACCCTGCATTTCCCTCCTTTCCATCCTGGTTGCCAGGTGTCTCTCTGTGGCTTTTAATCCTTGGCCCTGCCTTTGGGTGGCTGCTTAACCTCATTTCTTCTTCCAACATCACCTGAGCATCAGTGTGCTGCAGGAGCACCTCAGTTGTTTTTCTCATCCTTTCCCAAGGGAGAGAGCTGCACACAGAGCACAAATCACCTAGTGCTGGTAGAGATTCCTTTCTTTTTTTAACTTTCCTTTTCAAATATCAGTCCTGCTGTAGATTTTAGGGAAGAAAGGCTGAAAATGAAGCGCTTTCTGCTTGGAAAGGAAGGCGTGGGAGCTTTGAGGAGGTCCGTGCTCACCAAGTCAGCTCGGTGAGGGAGCTCAGGGGCTCAAGGTGTTGAGCCTGGAGAAGAGGAGGCTGAGGGGAGCCCTTCTCCCCACCTCCCCTGCCCTGCCAGGAGGGTGCAGAGAGGTGGGCGCTGGTCTCTTCAGCCAGGGGCCAGGAGCTGGGACAAGGGGCAATGGGCTCAAGCTGCGCCAGGGCAGGGTCAGAGCAGCTGTGAGGAGAGAATTCTTCCCTGGCAGAGTTGTCAGGGCCTGGCCCAGGCTGCCCAGGGAGGGGGCTGAGTCCCTGGCCCTGGGTGTGTTTAACAGAGGGGAGATGAGGTGCTCAGGGAGCTGGTTTAGCACAGGATGGGAATAGTTGGACTTGATGATCTTAAAGGGCTTTTCCAACCTTGTGTTTCTGAGTCCTTGGCCACATCTGTAAAATGGGAATAGTCTCATTTTCAGGGCTGTGAGGGGAGTGTTGAGAGAGTCAAATGACTGTTTGTAAAGTGCTTTGACCTGTAAACCATCCCAGCAGTGTCTATTGATCATAGTAGGCCACGGAGCATTTAGAAGTAGCCATGAGGTATTAAAAGCTTCGCAAAGGAAATGATGCTGTGCTGCTCTCATCCCTTCCCTGTCCCCTGAAGCAGCATGTGTCCTGTCAGTATTTGAATTGGGGGAATGGTATGCACTCAGGAGTAAATCTTCAGCTAGTGTTACTCATCATAGCTTGGTGGGTTCTTGAATTCAGCTGAAGCTTTGCCTGGGGCATCTGACCGATTTTGCAAGCTTCAGTGGTGCCTTCAGATCCCTGACTTTCCTCTCCTGTGGGTGTAGAACCTCATCTCACACCATTTCTACAGCCCCATTGTCATTTACTTATGCACAGACACCTTGTGTATAGAAATGCTACAAACTCCTTGTAAGGCAGAGTGGAAATGAAAAGCTTTGAGTAGATCCCATCGTGCCAGAGCCGGGCTGTTGAGGAGTGTTGGGTTGAACCACGAGTGGCTGTTGGTGTAATTAAACCCTGAGAATCTCCTGCAAGCATCAAAATGCTTTGGAGAAGAAGACAGGTGTGTCTTCCTTCTGCACAGATCTTTGGTCTCCTCATCTAACCCCAGTGGGGGAGGAGCTCACAGGAGTGTGGTTCTCTTTGTGCAGGGGAGGAGCTGGATCGTGAAGCGGAGCTATGAAGACTTCAGAGTGCTGGACAAGCATCTTCACCTCTGTATTTATGACCGGCGGTTCTCCCAGCTCTCCGAGCTGCCCCGCTCCGATGCCCTGAAGGACAGTCCAGAGGTAAAGACCTGGCACCTTTTTAAAGCACAGTCATCATCAAGGGGTTGGAACATATTTTAAGTGTGAACAAAGTGGCTAGAACCTTCGATTTGGGAATTGATTAGGAGATCAGTATGTGCTTTCTAGCCTTAATTGTCATGATGCAGGGAAATGCCCTGCAAATTTCATATGAATGAATGTGGGGGGGATAGAGAGAGAGTCAGGACAGAAGCTGTCCTGTTAGTACCTCAGGGAAGAGTTTTGTTCTCTCTTTGGAAACTTTTTTTCAACAATGTGCATAATTCCAGCTGCGGGGGAACCTCATTGCAGCCTTCTAGTCCCTGAAGGGAGCAGAGAAACAGGAGGGCAATCAGCTTGTTCAAGGGCAGAGACTGGCAGGACAAGGGGGATGGAGTGAAGCTGGAGGAGGGAAGGGTGAGAGGAGAGATTAGGGGGAAGTTCTTTGCAGAGAGAGTGGTGAAGGGCTGGAAAGGGCTGCCCAGAGAGAGGGGGTGGGTGCCCCATCCCTGGGGGTGTTGAAGGCCAGGTTGGCTGGGGCCCTGGGCAACCTTGTGTAGCTCCAGGCCTGGAGGTTGGTGTCCCTGCCTGTGGCAGGGGGTTGGAGCTCTGTGACCCTTGGGGTCCCTTCCAACCCAGACCAGGCTGTGATTCTGTTATTTGTAAAGGGATTTAATGTGTGCTTTAGAGCAAGGGGCTGAAGATCTGTGCTGTATCGCTGAGCACAGGGGATGCATGGATGCTCTGCATCTCTTCTCAAAACTTCAAGTTGACCACATTTGGACAGATGTTTGAGGAGAACAGTGTTTTTAAACAGTCCCACAAACTCTGAGCTACAATACTACTCCCTGTCACCATGGAGCTTTGGAAAGACCTCACCAGCTTCTCTTTAATAAAAGCAAGTTGACTATGGTAGAAGGGGCATGGCTAAGCCTATTTCCAAACCTCTCTTCTACTGTTTGGACTGTTACTCTTTGGCCAAGGGGTCAAGTCTGAGTTGCCACGTGCAAGTGTGTGGGAATGGCAGGCAGTGTTTTCCTTCCCTCAGTGGTTCTCAGATGTCTTTGATGGCTGTGGCACAGCATATTCCTTCCAAAAGGGAATGTATTCCTCTGACGTGGCAATGGCTTGATTTATGGTCTCCTCAAACTACAGCCTATTACCAGGAGAACTGTAAGTCTCTGTGTTTCCTTCCCAGCTTGTCACCCAGATGCTGATGGCTTACCTGTCACGTCTCTCGGCCATCGCAGGCAACAAGATAAACTGTGGGCCTGCTCTCACATGGATGGAGGTACAGTATGAAACTCAGATTGTTCTTTGTTTTCCTGGCCTGTGTTCTCCTGCCTTTACAGAGAGGGTTATGATCCTTCCAGACCTGCTGGTGTAGTGCAGTGCTGTCCTGACAGCTTTATTCCCCGTTACAAGCGTGGAGGTGGCCACAAAAGGTGTAGGACAGATGGAATCAGGTCCAGCATCAAGAAAACAGGAGGGTTTGGGGTGGTTTTTTTTCTTCCCTCTTGCTTGGATATCTACAAAATAAAAGGAGGTGGCAGTGATGTCCCAGAAAAGTCCAGTTCATGGCTGAGGTCCCTGAGCAGTAGGTTTTCAACCCCCCACATTTTCATGCTCCTTTTTGGCAAGCGCGGCGGGTCTCTCAAACCCTTGGAGCTTCAGTTATGGTGTTTGACTGCCCTTTTTCTCTTCTTTTTCTTTTCTTTTTTACTTATTTATTTCATTTTTCTTTCTGAGAGCCACACAAACAATAGCTGCTGTCTGCTCCCCTTCTGCCACCGCCGTTGGCTGAACCGCTTCAACAGAGCCCGCGTTGTGCTTGCAGTGGCACCGCTTGTGCATTGTGGGTTGCAGCTGCAGCTTTGCTTTCTCTGCTAATGGTCTTCTGCCCCCTTAAACAATTGAGCTTATTTGGGGCATGAGTGGTGGAAAGAATGGGGCTAAGTGATGGAGGCCACCTGTCCGTGTCAGCAGTGCTGCGGCCGATTATTCCGGGTAGGGATCTGTGCCTCTTCCCATTGCCTGACGATGCTGCTGAGGGCCAGGAATAGAAACAACTATAATTAGACTGGTGCAATTCGGTTTTGAAATGGCTGTGAGAAGGATTGAATGTGTTTTGCTGCAGTTTTCCCAGCCCATGTGCTCCTCGCCTGGAAATCCTTTTGAAACTCTTTCAGTGTGGGGAAAGGAAGGAAGTTCTAGCAAAGGAAGTTCTAGAACTGCTGAATATGAGCCAGCAGTGTGCCCGGGGGGCCAGGAAAGCCAGTGGCATCCTGGCTTGTATCAAAAATAGTGTGGCCAGCAGGCCCAGGGAGGGGATTGTGCCCCTGTGCTGGGCACTGGGGAGGCTGCAGCTGGAGTGCTGGGTCCAGTTCTGGGCTCCTCAGCATCAGAAGGACATGGAGGTCCTGGAGCGTGTCCAGAGAAGGGCAACCAGGCTGGGGAAGGGGCTGGAGGGCAAATCCTCTGAGGAGCGGCTGAGGGAGCTGGGGGTGTTGAGCCTGGAGAAGAGGAGGCTGAGGGGAGCCCTTCTCCCCACCTCCCCTGCCCTGCCAGGAGGGTGCAGAGAGGTGGGCGCTGGTCTCTTCAGCCAGGGGCCAGGAGCTGGGACAAGGGGCAATGGGCTCAAGCTGCGCCAGGGCAGGGTCAGAGCAGCTGTGAGGAGAGAATTCTTCCCTGGCAGAGTTGTCAGGGCCTGGCCCAGGCTGCCCAGGGAGGGGGCTGAGTCCCTGCCCCTGGGTGTGTTTAACAGAGGGGAGATGAGGTGCTCAGGGATCTGGTTTAGCACAGGACAGGAACGGTTGGACTCAATGAGCTTAAAGAGCTTTTCCAACCTGGTGATTCTGTGAAGTTCTAGAGAAGGATTTAACTGGATCTCTCAGCAATGCAGCAGACACAGAGATAGCAGCAAATTGCACATGCAGTATGGGATAACCATTTCAATTAACTGAGCATCATAATCTATAAATAAATATTATAAATAGAAATAAATACCAATTTTCCCTGGAGCACAAAAAAATCAAGGAAATTTGAAAGCGAACTGACTGAGGCAAAGGGGTGGGAGCTGCCTTATCCTTGAATAAATAAAAAAAAAGATGAAAACAGGAGAAAGTTGAAAGCCACCCAAGATTTTGGTTTGACTGCATTTTCCCCCTCACCTCAGTGCCTCTTCTTGAGCATTAATTCCACTTTTCCAGAGATTTTTTGTTTTCTCTTGTTCTGGTTTTTCACCAAAGAGAGAAGGCTGTGGGGGGACCTCATTGCAGCCTTCCAGTCCCTGAAGGGAGCAGAGAAACAGAAGGGGAATCAACTTTTTTAAAGGGTAGATATTGGCAGGACAGGTAGATCCAGGCCTGGATGTTGGAGGCCCTGCATGTGGCAGGGGATTAGAACTCTGTTATCCTTGGGGTCCCTTCCAGTCCAGACCAGTGTGTGTGATTCTATGACCTTTAGGAATTGCACTGTGGCCCTGCACTCACTCAGTGCTGTGATCCCCCTGGGCTGTGCTGTCTCCATGAATCAGCTCCCAGTCTCCACCACCAATAAAATGCCTCCTCCCTTGTCCTCAGCTGCCTCACAGTCTCCTCTGCTTTTTCTTGCAGATTGATAACAAGGGGAATCACCTGCTAGTCCATGAGGAATCCTCCATTAACGTTCCTGCTATCGCAGCTGCCCATGTTATTAAGAGATACATTGCTCAGGCAGCAGATGAGCTCTCATTTGAGGTGAGTAATTAAAGGAGCTGATATTCCTTCTTGTCATACACAGAAGAGTGTAACGTGTGTGTGCATCAGGAACATATTTGGGCACTTTCAGCATGTTTTATGAGGTGAAGCATGGAAGATTGGTCAAACATCTGATCGGTGATGGGCTGGATGCAGCTTTTCTTGGCAGTTCTACCTTCTGCTGCCAAGTCCTCTAGCCTGGTGTTGGAGCAGCAGCAGACCCTGCATAGTTTGTACTAGCAGTAGTAGTTAAAATTGTTTAAAAATGTCAAAATTACATCTTATCTGTTACTGTTCACACGTGGTTTACACAACCTGTGCTCCTGTTAGCACGTCTCTCTGGAAACCCACCTTCAAGAGCTTCTGCTCCCCTTAAAATAAAGAACTAGATTTGGAACTTAAAAGCCAGGTGGTAATTTAAATCTGGTCTGAAAACCTGACTCGATGCAGAGTAGGAGGCAAGCTCTGAAAGATCAAGCCCTGGATGTCTTTGGGTCTCTGTCTCTTGTCTGTTCCACTTGGAAAGGGGTGTTTTCTGCTGTCATTGTTAACGCACAGCGGTGCTATCGGTGGAAGTATTCATGGAGCTACACAGAAACATGGCAGGGGAAACAGCAAGCACCCAAAGGACCTCTCTGTGATCACATTCTTAGCATGCAGCCTGGGAAGTAAAATTAAGAGTGATAACCTTGTGCTGCTGGGGTTTTGTTCCCCTGCAAAATCAGGGCAGTGATTAGTGTATGCCAGAGAACTGCCCGAATCAAGAAGACATGAGGGTACGTGATCCTCCGCGCTGAAACGCGTGGAGTGCAGGGTGCAGGCTGCTGGAGGCCATGGAAAAAAGTGCTAAGGTGGCATTCCCTGCTTTGCATCTTTGCTGTACCTCAGCCTGGCAGCTGCCATGCAGCCCAAGGCAGTGTTATGAGGGATGGTATCCACCTTCCTAGTCTCCCCAGTGCTGATGAGCACCAAGTCTCTGGCTGGCGTTTGCTCCCCGAGGCTGAGGAAGGCACCCGGCTTCTCTGCTCGCGGTGGTGACATGATGGAAGTTTGCTTTGCTGGCAGGTTGCTGTTCCCTCAAGGAAATCACTTCTCTCCTGCACTTCTCCTTGGCTGAACAAAGAGGATGTGTTATCCTCTTCGTACAGCACGTCGAGGTCCATCAATGTAAAGCCTCCAGCAAACGGTGGGCAGTACTTTTTGCTGTGTTATTTAGGAGTTATTTAGGTTCTGCCCCTTCTGCTCTGGCCCAGCTCATTTTCTGTTACAGATCTTGATTCCCTCAAAGCCAAATTGGTAATGGATGGCAGTGATGTCCTTTTGAGTCCCTGCAGTGATTTCCTTTTGAGTCCCTGCAGCATGACATGGTTTTTATGGGAACGAGCAAACTTGCAGAAGACCTGGTTGGTGTCTGCCCATCTTCCTGTTGTGGTCTCACCACATCACCTCCTCTTGTTTTCCATGTCTCTTGGTCAGTGTGTGAACTACACCAGGAGCTCCTAACTTTTCCCTGTGAACAGAAACCAGGAGACCTATGGTGGTGCCTACATCCACATCCATCGGGCATGTAGTAAAAATTCCTTCAGCTCCTTGGGAATATTTTCCTAAGGGCTTCGTGCTGTCACCGCTGGCTGAAGTCTGGGGTTTATTCCAACCAGTTCCATCCCCATTGTCAGAGAGCCTGCTGCTTTTCCCACATGGAGTATAACACAAGGACTCCTCTGCTTCTCTAGAGTCTGGCTTTACAGGTGTCTCAAGACTGGCATTGGTGCAGTCACAAGTTCCACGGGGTTTTTGCAGGGCTGAGGGTGGCAGTGTTGGGGCTGTGCCTGTCTCCTTGTCATGGTGCAAGCTGTGATCCATGTTGACCATCTTTTGCAGGTGGGAGATATAGTGTCTGTTATTGACATGCCACCGAAGGAGCTGACCACATGGTGGAGAGGCAAGCATGGATTTCAGGTAGGCACGAGCATCGGACCCAACAGGGTGGCTTAAATCAGGAATCCCAGAACCATTGAATGCACTAGGTGGGAAGGGACCTTTAGAGGTCATTTAGTCCCACCCCCTGCAGTGAGCAGGGACATCTTCACTAGAGCAGGTCGCTCAGAGCCCCATCCAGCCTGACCTTGAATGTCTCCAGGGATGGGGCCTCCACCACCTCTCTGGGCACCCTGTGCCAGGGATCCACCACCCTCAGAACGAAGAACTTTTTCCTAATACCCAACCTAAATCTCTCCTTTTCCAGTTTAAAACCATCACCCCTCATCCTATTGCTCCATGCCCTTACAAACAGTCCTTCACAGCTTTTCCCTTCAGGAACTGGAAGGGGATTGGAGGTCTCCCTGCAGCCTTCTTTTCTCCAGGCTGAACCAGCCCAACCCTCTCAGCCTGGCTTCACAGGAGAGGTGCTCCAGCTCTCTGATCATTTTTCTGGTTGCCTCTGGATGTGCTCCAACAGCTCCATGTCCTCCTTGTGCTGAGGGCTCCAGGGCTTGATGCAGCGCTGCGGGGGGGTCTCACCAGAGCAAAGGGACAGAATCCCCTCAGGATTCTGAGGAAACTCAGGAAGGAAACTCAGCAGGCAGGCAGGAAACTCAGCAGTGTCTGTGTACAAGTACTGTGCCTGCTCAGAGTTACTCGTGGGTGTAAATGGAGTGTTGCTGCATCAGTGGCAGAGGAGCTCCCCTTTCTCTCTGGGCTTGGGCAAGTTTAGGGACAGCTACCGCCCTCGGATCGACAGCTGGCCTGATGTTAGCGGACGCTTCTCTTGCACCCCCCAAGGCAGCTGACACTGTTACTCAAATCATCCCGTTCCCTCCACTGCCTAAATCTAAACCAGGCAGAACATAGAGGGTTTGGAGAAAGCCAGTAGATCAGACACCTGTGCTCTCATGTCCACATTGATTGCCTTGGGTTAATATTACCCAGAGAGATTCAGGCTGAATTTTCAAAAGATCCTAAACACACCTGGGAATTGGGTATCAAAACATTCTGCATCAGAGTGACTCTTCCTTCTAAAAGAGTTGTTATTCCCTGGCTTAGATTTTCTCATTAGGAAGTGTTTGGTTTTTTTTTAAGAAAGTCTTTCTTCTACAAACAGAAGCCCACCAAAGGTTGGGGTAATGACTTCCATCCCCTTGTGCTGTGGCATCTCAGTTTCAGCTCCCACAGAGTGGAGGGTTTTCTCATACCACCGTTGCTGCGTGTGAGTTAGGTGGATTCTGAGTTTGCTTATGAGTCAGGCTTGACCAGACACTTGTAGAAGTGAAGGCCCTTGTAAAAGTCTTCCACAGAAGACTGGAAAGGCTTCTCCAAGCACCTCAGTTTTTAAATGACACACCTTTCTGTGCCAGGTGTGGACTGTGGTTCTGCTGTCATTAATAGCAGGGCTGGGGGCGGTTGGGTCTCAATGCTATGGAGCCCATCTGAAGGGAGGGTTAGCTAAATGGTGGCATTTCTGTCTGGTTAGCCACAGCCCAAGAGCTTATGTTGGCATTATGGGCAGTAAGAAACCAGATGGGGCTCAATAAAATCAAGTGTAGAGTCTGGCACCTGGGAAGGAATAACTGCTGGAATCAGTACAGGCTGGGGGTGACCTGCTGGAGAGGAGCTCTGTGGAGAAGGATCTGGGGGTGCTGGTGGGTGACAGGGTGGCCATGAGCCAGCAGTGTGCCCCGGGGCCAAGAAGGACAATGGGATCCTGGGGCATCAAGAGGAGTGTGGGCAGCAGGTCACAGGAGGGGATTCTCCCCCTCTGCTCTGCCCTGCTCAGGCCCCACCTGGAGCATTGTGTCCAGTGCTGGGCTCCCTGGGATAAAACAGCCAGGGATCTCCTGGAGAGAGTCCAGAGGAGGCTCCGAAGGGGATGAAGGGCCTGGAGCATCTCCCCTGTGAGGAAAGGCTGAGTGAGCTGGGGCTGTTCAGCCTGGAGAGAAGCAGCCTGAGAGGGGATCTGATCAATGGGTATAAAGATCTGAAGGGTGGGACACAGGGGGACATGGGCAGCCTCTGCTCAGTGTCTGTGGGGACAGGACAAGGGGCGATGGGCTCAAGTTGGAGCCCAGGGAGTTCCACACCAATGTGGGGAAGAACTTCTTCCCAGTGAGGGTGAGGGAGCCCTGGGACAGGCTGCCCAGGGGGTGTGGAGTCTCCTTCTCTGGAGAGATTCCAGCTCTGTCTGGACACCGCCCTGTGTGCCCTGTCCTAGGGACCCTGCTTCGGCAGGGGGTTGGACCCCATGAGCTCTGGAGGCCCCTCCCAACCCCTATGGTTCTGTGATTATCTCGGATGTGGGAGCTCAGATATCTCCTGTAAAAGCAGAGCAGTGCAGACATACCATACCTGCTCTGAAAGGAAATTAGCGTTGATATTTCTTGAACAAACTTGACTGTTGCTCTTCCAGTTTTGAACCCCGTTTCGTCTTTGTGGGACTTTATTTGTCCTGCTCGTAGGCAGCCTCAAGCTGTATTTGCTGTCTGTATCAAATACTCATGCAGTGGTTTAGTACTCCTTGGAATCATCAGCCTGTGCCACATTCAGCTTCCAGTTTGCCTTCTGTCTGGGATCACAGTGATCCTCTGGTGCTCTCCCTCCATGAAGTTACATTGATGAGCAAACATCTTGGAAAGGGGTTTGTATCCCTGCACAGTCACTCTGCTGGCACAACTCATCCAAACAGCTGCAGAAATACAGCACCACGTTTTTCCTTGACAGAAAATTAGGGGGTGGAATAATTTTGCCTCTTTGGTTGTAAGCAGGAGCCTTTCACAAGGTGAATCAGATCGTGGAAACGTGGAACAGGCATTTTGGTGGCTCTCAGAGTGCTTATTGTACAAATGCAGCCAACAAAGTAAGATATTTAAGAAGTTAGAGCCTCTGAGTGTGGAGCTCAGCAAGGAGCCTGTGCTGCCAGGAGCTGGGCAGGTGCAGGTGGTAAATGCTGGCAACCAGAACGAAGGCTGTTGGACAGACATAGTGATTTCCATTCTCCCATCTCCTCACTCAGGAGGAGGAACTGCTAGGGCTGCTGGTGGCAGTAGGAGGTTGTGTTCTGGCTTCTGCACTGTGTCAAGATCTGGGGCCACAATACAAGAAAGATGTGGGACTGGTGGAGAGGGGTCAGAGGAGCCACAGAGGGGATCAGAGGGCTGGAGCAGCTCCCCTACGGAGAGAGGCTGAGGGAGCTGGGCTGGTTCAACAGAAGTTGTAAGTTTAAGCAGTTCTTCCCCAGCTTTCTTATAGGCACCTTTCAGGGACTGGAAGGACGATATAAGGTCCCCTTTCAGCCTTCTCTTCTCCACGCTGAACCAGCCCAACTCTCTCAGCCTGGCTTCACAGGAGAGGTGCTCCAGCCCCCTGATCATTTTTGGGGCCTCCTCTGGATGTGCTCCAACAGCTCCATGTCCTTCTTGTGCTGAGGGCTCCAGAGCTGGATGCAGTATCCAGGTGAGGTCTCCCCAGAGCAGAGCAGAGGGGCAGAATCCCCTCTCTCCATCTGCTGCCCACACTCCTGGGGATGCAGCCCAGGATGGGGTTGGTCTTGTGGGCTGGAGATGCACCTTGGTGGCTCATTTCCAGCTGCTCATCCACAAGCCCCCCCAGGTCCTTTTCCTCAGGGCTGCTTTCCAGCACATCATCTCCTAACCTGTGTGGATAACAGGGACTGTCCCAACCCAGGTGCAGGACCCTGCACTTGGCTTTGTTGAACGTCATGTGGTTCACTTCTTATCAGGTCTTGATAAGACAGTAAAGCTTCACCAGACATGGGGAAGAAATCACTTCTCAACTTAAACACCCAGGCAGAGGCACATTCCTGTCTGCTGAACATGCAGGTGAACAGGAGGCAGCTCTACAGACATCACCAGAAACACAATGTGGTAGGATGCAAGTGGGTTCAGTTTGAGCTGTGGCTTTGATCCAGGAGTCAATTTATTCCTTGCAAGCCAGGGCCATTCTTCAGGCATGAGTCACCATTTTTTCTTACCCTTTGGATTTCTGCATCTGAGCTGTGGGTGTCTTCCCCCTGTACCTGATCTAATGCCTGCATTCCGAGCCACTTAATCCATGCAGAGCAAACCGACCCACCACGCTTCTTTTCCATTCTCCTCCTTGAAGTGAAATGAATTTAAAGACATTTTCCCCTCAAGCCTTTTTCTTTTCAGATGCCCCTGGTGAGTCACTGCTTTCACTGTAAGGTTGTTACCGAAATTACAGCCACCTCCACTTTAACAGCCTCCCAGCCCTCTTTGTTCTCCCCTTCTTTTGCCTTCATGCTTCATCTTTGCAATCAGTAGCTGTGTTTCAGACAGCCAGAACACTCAGGACAGGCCCTTTTTTGATGCATAAGGGTCTTTTTTTGATATTCTTAATAATTCCCCCTTTTGGGTATGGTTTCACTCGTTGCACAGCTGCATGACAGCAAGCTGCATGGAGGATGGAGGTGACACAAGGCAAGGCATGGGGTGTGCCTAACCAGGGGTGGACTGGGCGTTTTCAGAACCAGCCTGAGCTTGAACTGGTGTTGAATTCTGCAGGTCCTTGCTTTCTGACTGTGTGCTGTGCTGAGCCTGAACACAGGCTGTAAGGCTGGTGGATCTCCCAAAGAGAGACGTCTCCTTCTTGGTTTGGTCAGGATTAAAGCAAGCTCTTAGTCAAGAGCATTTTTCTTTCCCTTGGGCATCATTTTGGGACAAACAACCCCTGTGTGATGTGAGCACAGGGTACTGAGAAGTGAAACATGGCTGGGGGAGGCAGAGCATGGTTTTGAGACCAGGGTCTCTTTGCAAACACCAGTTCTTGCATGAGAAGCCAGAGTTCGATTGCGGAAACTCAGTGTGAGAAGCAGCCATCTGCCTGGAGATGGAGATAACATGTCCAAGAGCCTGGTGGACATCACCAGTGACGTCACTTCTCAGCCAGATGGCCACTTCCCTTTGTAGAGCGGTGCTGACTGGGGTGACAGATCAGACCAAGTTACATCTGAACCAGTTGTCCATGGTTTGTCCCTGTGCTGGGCACTGGGGAGGCTGCAGCTGGAGTGCTGGGTCCAGTTCTGGGCTCCTCAGCATCAGAAGGACATGGAGGTCGTGGAGCGTGTCCAGAGAAGGGCAACCAGGCTGGGGAAGGGGCTGGAGGGCAAATCCTCTGAGGAGCGGCTGAGGGAGCTGGGGGTGTTGAGCCTGGAGAAGAGGAGGCTGAGGGGAGCCCTTCTCCCCACCTCCCCTGCCCTGCCAGGAGGGTGCAGAGAGGTGGGCGCTGGTCTCTTCAGCCAGGGGCCAGGAGCTGGGACAAGGGGCAATGGGCTCAAGCTGCGCCAGGGCAGGGTCAGAGCAGCTGTGAGGAGAGAATTCTTCCCTGGCAGAGTTGTCAGGGCCTGGCATAGGAGGGGAAAAGATCTAGTATCTGCAGCAGTGTTGGCCTGCAGCCCTAGCCCGTGCTTTCCTCCTTTGGGTAAGGTGTGTGATGTTTTTTTTTGACCTTTAGATGACCTTGTATTGATCTAAATATATCCTACCCTTGCTATCAATTTTCCTTTGTTGCCAAATCCTTTAATCCTGGCTCAAGCTCTAATAGTGCCTTGCTGCATCTGTTGAGATTAACTCTTGGGCTAAATTCACTTATTTATACAAAAAACATGGAAAAACTTTCCAGGGGAGGAAAAGCAGCATCTTTTCCAGTGGGTGGGAATGAGGGAGAAGTTACAGGTTATAAGTCTGAAGATGATCACTTAAGGGTTCCGAGGAGCCACGGAGGGGATCAGAGGGCTGGAGCAGCTCCACTATGAAGAGAGGCTGAGGGAGCTGGGCTGGTTCAGCCTGGAGAAGAGAAGGCTGTGGGGGGACCTCACTGCAGTCTACCTATACTGAAAGGGGTCCTACAGGAACAGGGAGAGGGGCTGTCACCAGGCAGGGCAGGGGCAGGACAAGGGGTGATGGTTTCAAGCTGAACGAGGGCAGGGTTAGGTGAGACGTTAGGAAGGAGTTCTGCACTCTGAGGGTGGGGAGGCCCTGGCACAGGGTGCCCAGAGAGGCTGTGGAAGCCCCTGGATCTCTGGAGGTGTTCAAGGCCAGACTGGATGGGGCTTTGGGTAACCTGGTCTGGTGAGGGTGTCCCTGGCCATGGCCAGCTCATGTGGCATGTTTGGCAGCTGTTCCCTCAGGAGTGGCTACGAGGGCACTATCCCCCCTTGGCTTTGCTGATGGGGAAACTGGGGCTTGTCAGCATTCAGAAGCAGACACAAGTGTGTGCACCACGAGCTCTGGCTCTTGTTAGAGGACTTTTGGCTGCAATGTGCTGTTTTTCCTATAAATACTTGTGTTTATTTCTACAAATCACTGGGTTCCCTCTTACAAATGTAGGTCTCGTTTTGCTCAATGTATATTTTATTAAGCCTGTTCTCAGGTCTAAGATTAAATGGAGTCCCATCTAACTAAAACCACCTCAAGCATCTTCAAACATTGTTGATTTGAATCCTTCAGGAGTATCACTTACTACCCACGCTCACCAGGCCAAGGTTGGGATGGAGTAGGGAGCTATAGTAGATTCCTTACACAATTGGCTCTTCCCCTCTCTGTCAAAAATTGAGTATCTCTGTCCTGAGTACCAAGCTTAGAAAACAGACTTAACAACTCTGTTTTAAAGAGCCCATTAATTGGTTTGTAGACTTTTTAGCTGCATGATTTTGAAGGATGATTACTCTTATGGTGGGCTTTATTTTGGGTAGTGTGTTGCAGCATCAGGCAAGCAGAGTCTGAGGAAAATCACAGAATCACAGGGGTTGGAAGGGACCTCCAGAGCTCATGGGGTCCAACCCCCTGCCAAAGCAGGGTCCCTAGGACAGGGCACACAGGTCGGTGTCCAGACAGGGCTGGAATCTCTCCAGAGAAGGAGATTCCACACCCCCTGGGCAGCCTGTCCCAGGGCTCCCTCACCCTCACTGGGAAGAAGTTCTTCCCCACATTGGTGTGGAACTCCCTGTGCTCCAACTTGAGCCCATCGCCCCTTGTCCTGTCCCCACAGACATTGAGCAGAGGCTGCCCATGTCCCCCTGTGTCCCACCCTTCAGATCTTTATACCCATTGATCAGATCCCCTCTCAGGCTGCTTCTCTCCAGGCTGAACAGCCCCAGCTCACTCAGCCTTTCCTCACAGGGGAGATGCTCCAGGCCCTTCATCCCCTTCGTAGCCTCCTCTGGACTCTCTCCAGGAGATCCCTGGCTGTTTTATCCCAGGGAGCCCAGCACTGGACACAATGCTCCAGGTGGGGCCTGAGCAGGGCAGAGCAGAGGGGGAGGATCCCCTCCTGTGACCTGCTGGCCACACTCCTCTTGATGCCCCCAGGATCCCATTGTCCTTCTTGGCCCCGGGGCACACTGCTGGCTCATGGCCACCCTGTCACCCACCAGCACCCCCAGATCCTTCTCCACAGAGCTCCTCTCCAGCAGGTCACCCCCAGCCTGTCCTGATTCCAGCAGTTATTCCTTCCCAGGTGCCAGACTCTCCACTTGCTTTTATTGAACCTCATTTGACATGTTGACCTGTTGCTGGTTTTACCAGTTCAGGTGTTAAAACTGCTCCCTTTAATCCTCTGCCTCTCTTTCTGCTTTTACTACAGGTTGGATTTTTTCCCAGTGAGTGTGTTGAGCTGATTAACGACAAAGTCCCTCAGTCTGTGACCAATTCTGTGCCAAAACCAGGTAGGTGTGTTAAGCTTTCTGATGCAGTGAAGTAAAAGGGGAGTTGCCAATTTTGCTGTTCCATGTTTACTATCTCCTTTCCACATATCCTGTGCGTGTTGATCATCTGTGATACGTGCCATGTTATCCTTTCTGTGTGAAGGTCCATCCCCACCTTACCTCACTCTGAGTAGTTTTCACTGTTGAATGTCTTTCCTCTACGGTGTTCTGTGAGCTCCTGTCAACGCCCATCCTCCTGCATGATTGGAGAGATTTTAGGCTTGTAAGAATTGAAGGAGACCTTTAGTGATCTGTAGCTGGGGACTGCAATACAAGAAAGATGTGGGACTGTGTGGAGAGGGGTCAGAGGAGCCACGAAGATGATTAGAGGGCTGGAGCAGCTCCCCTATGGAGAGAGGCTGAGGGAGCTGGGCTGGCTCAGCCTGGAGAAGAGAAGGCTGTGGGGGGACCTCATTGCAGCCTGCCAGTCCCTGAAGGGAGCAGAGGAACAGGAGGGGAATCAGCTTGTTCAAGGGCAGAGACTGGCAGGACAAGGGGGCTGGAGTGAAGCTGGAGGAGGGAAGGGGGAGAGGAGAGATTAGGGGGAAGTTCTTTGCAGAGAGAGTGGTGAGGGGCTGGAAGGGGCTGCCCAGAGAGGGGGTGGGTGCCCCATCCCTGGGGGTGTTCCAGGCCAGGTTGGCTGGGGCCCTGGGCAACCATGTGTAGCTCCAGGCCTGGAGGTTGGTGTCCCTGCCTGTGGCAGGGGGGTTGGAGCTCTGTGACCCTTGGGGTCCCTTCCAACCCAGACCAGTCTGGGATTCTATGATTCAGTGCAACACCCTGGTTTTTGGTATCCAGTGAGTGTTGTGTGTTTGGGTTTATTTCATACAGAACATAACAGGCAACACAAAAATGTTTATGCTGACTTGGAAGGGGTAGATGAATTCAGCACTGGAAGCATCTTTCTACTTGAGGATTGATGGAGAAATTCGGGTATAACAGAGCTTGGAATCCGACTTGCATCTGCCCTGGGTATATGATTTCATCCAATTCCTACTGCCTTCTGGTGGGCATGCTGTTGTACAGGCTACACACAAATTAATACCAACCTGAAAAAGAAATGGAGAATGAGAGCTCAGATCTGCTCCCATCCTCTGTCTGCTGGATGTGGTTGCAGTTAGATGTGCTGGCACAACTGAGATCTCTGCAGTATTTGCTGGTGCTGAGGCTTTCCTTTAATTCTTCAGCTACTTTATTTTATTTTTTCATTAAATCATTTATATAAAGATCCATCTTTTATATCAAGAGCAGCAGTCTGAAACTGCTGATCTTTCTTAAAATATTCTGCATCCAGCAAGTGGAGTTAAAGCTGCTTAACTGGTGTTCTTTTCATCTATTTTCTCTACTTTCTAAGGGTGGTCCTTATCCTACAAGATTGCTGACTTGATACTTTAAACCAAACAGCTGTGATACAACAGTTTGTCTTTTATGAAGGGAAATGCATCTTATCAGATCTTGTGTCACAGCTCAGATCTGTTTGGTTCAGCCTAAAAAGTCAGGAACACACAAAGCATTAATTTGGGTGCTTGAAAGAGCTGTGGGTGGAGGGAAATAGTTTTCAAAGGCATCTCCAGGGTTTGTCACTCCTGGGAACACACAAAGGTCTTTGCTGGAGTCGCAGGGATCACTTGTGACTCAAAGCACTGCAGCAGGCAGTCGTTCCAGGAATCCAGTGGCTGCCTTTCGGTGTTTGAGGTTCATCTCCAAACCTTGGTCGTTCTCTGTCAGCTGGAGCATGTTGACATGGACCACCTGAAGTCCAGATACAGCCCAAGATGATAGATGCACTCATGAGAAAGCATTTCTTATTGACTACCAGGCAGGCGATTAAATGCCGTGAGCCGCTAACGAGTTGTTTCTTGCTCTGCTTTAATGAGAGCTAATGAAGCAGCGTAGATTAACGGGTCCTCTTTGGCTTTTACAACACACCAAGACGTGGATTTCCTCTTTCAATCCTTTGTTATAAAGTTGGTACCAAAAGCCTGAGCCCTATTAAAAGTAAGAAGTTGGAACACACGGCCAAGTCATGAGGCTGTCCCTTCTTGACCTTCCCCATAGTTGTTCTGCATGTACAATTCAAGGCAAAAGACCACTCCAGGAGAACACTAATGAGCTTTCAGATCTGAGGATTGCTAGAACAAATGTCGTGGCTGTTTAATCCTTCCCTGAGCACAGAAATGATGACACCATCTCTTTCTGGCTTTATGCTTCTCAATTTTTTTCCACCTTGAGGAGTCACAGCGCTGGTGAAGGTGGAAGCCTGGAAGACTTCTCCTTGGTTGGGAGCTAGGAGGAGCTGGGGAGGAGCTGGATGTGATGTTGGAGAACTAGAGGAACCTGCCTGCCCCCAGAGGAAATACAGAAGGGATGAGGAAAGAAGGGGGAGGAAGGAGCTTCAGTTTCTGGGTAGATTAATTCAGCACTGGAAGCATCTTTCTGTTTGAGGATCCATGGAGAAAGTCAGGTATAACACAGTTTGTAGTCCAAATTGCTTCTGCTCTGGGCATATGACTCCATCCACTTCCTACTGCCTTCTGGTGGGCATGGTGTTGTACAGGCAGCAGAAGGGCAGAGAGGAGCTTATGGAACACCCTGAGTGGCTTGAGTAGCACTGCTGCCATTGAAATGGGATCCTGGCAAGTGATCCCACAGAGCATCCCTGGGGATTGTGTTGCTGGTGTGGTGCAGAAGAGCATGTCCCTTCCTCATCTGTATCACACACGCTTAGTCTACCCTGATCTGCGGCTTAACCATGTCATGTATTCCCCATACACTCAAACATCCACATCAATTAACTTCCCCCCTTTACTTGTACTTTAAACCTTTGGCTTTTCCCAGGGAATAGAGACTCTTCCAAAAGGAACCTCCTGGACCTTGTGTCTTTGCTTGACACGAGCAGGGTATTTCATCCAGAATTAATGCAACCTCTTCAGCCTTAGCCTTGATAAGACATCCTTATCAACGTGCAGGCTTGATTTTCTTTAATCAAAATACAAGTGTAGAGCATCCAGGCCATTTTATTTTCCTTTTATCTGCAGTGTAAAGCTCGTTGCCATCAGGGACATTTCCAAACACAGAACCCCTCGTGTCGTTTAATCGTCCGTAGATTTGGCCGCGTTGGGTCATCTAATGAAAAGCAGATGGAAAGCAAAGAACTTCCTGCCCTGTGTTTTGATTGTTATTATTGATAATTAGGCGTTTTGATTCACAGAGGTGATGGGGCTGGCATTTTAATAGCATCATAAACCATTGCAGTGGTGTGTAACACAGACCCAGTGGTGTCTGAGGCTCAAATGAAAATGAAACACGGGGACACTGCCCTGCCAGGAGGGTGCAGAGAGGTGGGCGCTGGTCTCTCCAGCCAGGGGCCAGGAGCTGGGACAAGGGGCAATGGGCTCAAGCTGCGCCAGGGCAGGGTCAGAGCAGCTGTGAGGAGAGAATTCTTCCCTGGCAGAGTTGTCAGGGCCTGGCCCAGGCTGCCCAGGGAGGGGGCTGAGTCCCTGCCCCTGGGTGTGTTTAACAGAGGGGAGATGAGGTGCTCAGGGAGCTGGTTTAGCACAGGACAGGAAGGGTTGGACTTGATGAGCTTAAAGGTCTTTTCCAACCTGGTGATGCTGGGATTCTGTGAGTGGGAGAGGAGGGTTGGTTTGAAGGGCTGACCGTGCTTTTAGAAACAACATATATTTTTGCCCATGCTCAAAGCAGTGGTAATGCAGCCAGGGCCTGGGATAAATGAAAGCAAACGAGCCGTGCAGGAAAGCTATCCCTTTTATTCACTTCTGAAAATTCAAAGTAATAAGAAAAAGAATATTGGTTTTGCCTTGAGTCACCTCTGAAATGTATTTGACAGATGAGTTTGGATTGTCAAAGCTATCACCTCCCACAGTGCTGCCAGGGGTAGGTGTGCTTGCAGCTGTATGTGTGTGTGTGCAAGAAAAAAACATCACCTGAAAATGAGTTTCATTATTGCTGAACCACGTTGTTCAGAGCTTTCCTTCAAGCGTTGTCCACGTGAGCTGGTGGTAACAAGGAGAAGGTTCCCTTTGGTGCTGTGCTGAGTCCACACCCCTGGTTTTTTTCACGTTGGGTTCTGTAAAAAAATGCTTTTTTTTTGGTTGGTTGGTTGTTACTTTATTTGTCCTTTTCCCAGGTGGGATGCAAAGTGCTGTCCCAACAGCACTTGTACCTACAAACCACCATAAAGATCCAGGCAGGTAGCGTGGGCTCCTCCTCTCCTTTCTCCCACCTTCTTCTCTAATTTACAGGGTGTCCAGAGAGGGGGTTGAGTCACCAACCCTGGATGTATTTAAAAGATGGGTAGATGAGGTGCTCAGGGATGTGGTTTAGTAGAGGATGGGTAAAGATTCACAGAATCACAGAGTTGTAGGGGTTGGAAGGGACCTCCAGAGCCCATCAGGTCCAACCCCCTGCCAAAGCAGGGTCTCTAGGACAGGGCACACAGGTCCAGATGGGGCTGGAATCTCTCCAGAGAAGGAGACTCCACACCCCCTGGGCAGCCTGTCCCAGGGCTCCCTCACCCTCACTGGGAAGAAGTTCTTCCCCAGATTGGTGTGGCACTCCCTGTGCTCCAACTTGAGGCCATCGCCCCTTGTCCTGTCCCCACAGACACTGAAAAGGGGCTGCCCATTTCCCCCTGCATCCCATACTTAAGATATTTATAAACATTAATAAGTTCCCCCCTTAGTCTTCTTCTCTCCAGGCTGAACAGCCCCAGCTCACTCAGCCTTTCCTCACAGGGGAGATGCTCCAGGCCCCTTCGTAGCCTCCTCTGGACTCTCTCCAGGAGATCCCTGGCTTTCTAGTACCTCAATGATCTCCAAGGTCTTTTCCAACCTTGTGATTCTGTGATTCGTTCTCAGACGCAGCACAGATGATAACTCCTTAGCCTGATTTCTGATACTGGGTCAACATCTAAAATTCCACAGTGAATAGCTGACAATGGAGTTGAGTTTCAGTACTACAATAGATGGGATCAGCTCATATTTATACAGCTTTTCAAAGGATGACAGGTTGCATTTGAGTTTCAGATCCTCAGTGAGAAGTGCAGCTTCTAAATATGAGAAGGAAAAATAAAAACAAAGGAAAAAGCTGTTTTCTTTTCCCCTTCTGAAGTGAACATTTGGGAACTGCCTGCAGATGGTGGCTGTGTTTACTCCTCTCATTCACCTCTGTCCATCTCTGGTCGGTCTTTGGGGAAGAATATGTGTGTGTGTGTTCATTTCGTCCTCGTCCATCATCTCAGCACCATTAACAATAGTGTCCCAGCTCTGTTTTTCAGTCTGTTCCATCTCATAATTGTGGATATTGGTAGTTTAACAATATTGAACATCTCACACCTCACCTCACACGTGTTTGTTTCCTGTCTGTTGCTGTGTGTACCAAACCCTGGCTGCACAGGGCCTTGGCATGGTTGATTCCTTGAAGGTTTCTCCACAAGGTCGCTGCCTGTTTGCAGGGGGGAGTTAGAGCTTAAGTGAAAAAACAGGGGATAAGAAAGTAATATCCTTCCTCCCCCTTTTCTTCCCTGCCCCCCTATAAAAAAGAGCATTTTTAAACCTTAAGGGGTCAATGCTTAGGCTTGATTGAGACCCAAGAATGAAGAACCCCAGCAGCTCTGCCCAGTGCTACAGGGGATTTGCCCAATACCTGTCTTGTCCATTGACTTCACTGAGATTTAACAGGCAAATGTTTTAAAAAAACCCAACAAACACCTACAATACACAACTAAGGACACATTTAGGGCACTTATTAGTATTACAAGCTGTTCAAAATGAATACCTTTAAAGAAAAAACACATATAACAATAATAATACAGATAATCCACCAAGGCTTGAAATTTATGTCTGGATCAGGCAACAGGCTCTGTCCTGACCTCCCAAAGACTGGAACAGTGCTGGATGAATTCATTTGAACTGCAAAAACACAGAGTGATGGTCATTGCATTAGAGCTGTTGGATCCGTCACAGGCTCTGGAGAGGCCTGGTTTGAAACAGGCCCGGGGCAATCCCTGGGGCAAGTAAAGATTGTTGCTTTGTTGAGGTTTCTTTTTTTAAGAAAAATAAAAATGGGGAAGAATTAGGTACAAATTGAACTTAAATTCTGCAGGCTGAGGAGGGCATAATATCTGTGTGTTTTCCTGAGGGAAGATGTGTGTCATTAGCACCTGTCTAGTTGGTCTAATGTAAACTAGTGTGGCCAGCAGGCCCAGGGAGGGGATTGTGCCCCTGTGCTGGGCACTGGGGAGGCTGCAGCTGGAGTGCTGGGTCCAGTTCTGGGCTCCTCAGCATCCGAAGGACATGGAGGTCCTGGAGCGAGTCCAGAGAAGGGCAACCAGGCTGGGGAAGGGGCTGGAGGGCAAATCCTCTGAGGAGCGGCTGAGGGAGCTGGGGGTGTTGAGCCTGGAGAAGAGGAGGCTGAGGGGAGCCCTTCTCCCCACCTCCCCTGCCCTGCCAGGAGGGTGCAGAGAGGTGGGCGCTGGTCTCTCCAGCCAGGGGCCAGGAGCTGGGACAAGGGGCAATGGGCTCAAGCTGCTCCAGGGCTTTTCCAATCTGGTGATGCTGGGATTCTGTGACCAGAAATGGTGTTCTCAGCTTCCACAGAGCTCGGACAGGGTGCTGGTGGGATTGGTGTTCAGGAGACTTTGGCAGGACAGTGTCAATGGGCTTAAACCCCAGAGTGGAGCTGCTCTCACCTGTGGGGAGGTATTGCCTGGACTATGTGTTTGCTTGCTTCCAGTCAGAAAAAAAAAGCCAAAAATTGACTGAATTCCCAAAGCATTTTGGGAATAAAACACTAAAGGATTGGATCTCTAGCTGAGCTTTGTGTGAAACATTTTCCATGGGTGCATGTTTTAACCAACTTGTGTTTTCTTTTTTGTTTCCCTTTTTTTTAATTACACCTTCCCAGTCTCCCCAGCCCACGGAGCCCGTCCAGCGTCCTGGAGCTACTTCCCCCCTTGTATGTTCTCATTTATTCCTCTTCTCTTCTTTCCCTCTTTCTCTCCTTCTCTTTCTTTTCTCTTCTCTTCCTGTGGAAGTCAGTAGCACCGGTGCTTTAAAGGGATATGTTGGGAAACCAAACCAACCCTTTAATCTGATTTTTTTAATGGTCTTTAATGGGAAAGAAAAAACCTGCTTCTCACTCTGTTCTGTTGGAGGTGATAGAATCATTTTCAATTGATTAAACCATAATGATAGTTAGTAATCAATAGTAATCAAAGTGCCAGGCAACCAAACATGAATGTCTGAGGAGGAGAAGTTAAAAACCTGTGATGGAGAGGAATTAAATACAGCTTTGAAAGTTTGTTAAGGCTTCAGAAGGCAAAATTCCTTTTAAAAAATTAAAAAAAGACATATATATAAGGGAAGTAACTGCCCCAGAAAATGGGGCTTAGTGTCTTGTGTCATGTGGGAGCAACTTCTCCAGGGAGCCCTGCCTCATGTTGCCACAGTCTTGTTGTAGTTCCTGCTGGTGCTAAGCTAAACCTCATCACAGTATCCCATTTCTGTAGGTTTTGTGGGGTTTTTTGGCAGTAAAAGGTCTCATGGACGCATAACGACCCCCCCTGAGAGGCTGGTTGGAGTTCATAAAGCTGGCTATGCAAATACTGTAGATATATGCTATATTTTGTTACATATATTTGTATATCCCTGTGTTTGCCCCATGCACCTGCACGCTTCCAGCTTGTTGGCGTAGAGGCTGGGTGCTGGTGGGGGGCAGCAGGATGGGGATTAGTGTTTTTAAGAAGGAAGGTGAAATTTATTGGTATATAAGACCAGCTCCATCCACTGATAACTAAATAACCTGCCAGAAGTCCAGTTAATCAGGAGTCAGGACAGTGAATGGTCATAATATCCAAGGGTTTTCCTTTGGGCATCCATGGAGAAAAGATATATTTTTATTTTCTATGGGTTTTTTTAAATTTTATAGTCAAGTGCCTTGAATCCTTGAGCCCTTCAAAGGTGTGATTCCTGCTCAGGATCAGTAGCAGGTAAAGGCAGGGTTGGGCTTTTTTTCCCCCTTTTTAACATGAAAACAAAGACCAGCCACGTGTCTGGTTACTTAGTACGACCTGGAAGGTTGACATTCCAGCTCTACCATTTCTGCTCAAAGGTATAAGGCTTATTAGCAGTTCTGCTAGGGTTTTTTCATGTGAAATTAATTCCTTTTGACAGCCACGTCCCTTTGTGAGTCATGTAATTGCAAGAGAGACTAGAAACTTGGCTATGGTGGTGCTGAGCACCATGTGCCACATCCCTCACATGCCTGAGCACTCCTCTGTGGTCTGCACTGGTGGCTCTTGTTTCCAGTATTTCTGTGTCCCAGACATCATGGTTGCACATCTCCTGTTACTGGCAATTTAAGGAAGATATTTACTTTATATATATATATATACATTTAAGCTGTGAGGTCCAGGCTCGGCTGGTGTTAGGGGGAAGTTACTTCTGGGCTCAAAAAGCAGTTTGTAGATGCTGAAGTTCTTTTTTTGGTCCTCAGCTTTCCCCAGATAAAACAAGCTGAGATCTGAGGAGGGAGGCAAGGGCCAGGATAGCTTTTGGAAAGTGGGAATCAGCTTTTTAAAAGGGTAGACAATGGCAGGACAAAGGGGGTGGATTAAAGCTAAAGGAAGGGAGGTTTTGAGTAGATATCAGGGGGAAGTTTTTTACAGAGAGAGTGGTGAGGGGCTGGAAGGGGCTGCCCAGAGAGGGGGTGGGTGCCCCATCCCTGGGGGTGTTCAAGGCCAGGTTGGCTGGGGCCCTGGGCAACCTTGTGTAGCTCCAGGCCTGGAGGTTGGTGGCCCTGCCTGTGACAGGGGGGTTGGAGCTCTGTGATCCTTGGGGTCCCTCCCAACTCAGACCATCCTGTGGTTCCTCTGAATTGAAATCTTTCCTCTCCCAATTGTACCAAAGGCCATTACTGTGCACGTTGCAGCTGTGGTTACTGATTCTTCCACCAGCATCTGCCAACCTAAGTTGAGATCTATTTTATATGACTTCAAAAAAACCCTAAAGCTAACTTTATACAGTGAAAA
Source organism: Gallinula chloropus (assembly GCF_964237585.1). Classification (NCBI taxonomy): domain Eukaryota; kingdom Metazoa; phylum Chordata; class Aves; order Gruiformes; family Rallidae; genus Gallinula; species Gallinula chloropus. Next base: position 6,094,311 of record NC_140109.1, on the reverse strand, counting down.
CTCAGTTTATGGTGATGTATGCCCATCATAGGTGTGTTGGCACTGGAGATGGGGATTAGACTGGTCACACCTGAGCCAGTTTTAAACCTGGTTGTTCAGGTACCAGTAGCAGCCACCTTCATCTAATGACAATTTGGATGTTGACTCAGCTTGTTTCATCCCCCCATCATCTCTTTGGGGTTGTTTTTTTTTGCTCTTTATCCTGAAAGCTTGGCATATCACTTCACTTAAGACTTCTTTTTGCACCCAGACATTGCTAGATAAGAACACTTCAGGTCTAGGACATGAGGAAGCAACACCTCTGAATGAATTATCTGGGTTTCCTGACATCTGGGTTTCCTGAAATCTGGGTTTCTCTCACTGTTTCTCTAATTGCTGTCTCTGCAAATTACATTTTAAGCCTCCTGCAGTTTGTTCCAGGAGCTGTTTTAACTTTAACTTTGTCGTTTCTCCTCTCTTCTGTCTATCCCTCTGCCCTCTTCCCACCTCACCTTAACTCACGTGCAGATTTGGAGATGGATAGTGTAAAGCCAGGCTCTGCATGTGTTACAGAGGCTCTGAACCAGTCCCAGCCAAGCTCAGGTAGAGCCCATTACATACAATCAGTCTCTCAGTGTCCTAATCCAGTCTAACACTGTGTGTGATAGCAATAACAGTTTACTAACACCCTAGGTGTGGTTACAGACCTAGATGTAGTTGAAATAGTTAATTATCATTTGTTGCTGGTGTTTTAATAACTGATGGCTAGAAAAGCCAAAGCCCCATCCTGAGAATCCACCTTCTCACAGGTTAATTTGCTGTGAGGGATTTCATTTGGGTCAGAGTGCTGCTCACCCAGCCTGGGCTTTGCATGCAGATGCTCTGCAGTATCAGCAGCCACGTGGCTGGTAGTCTGTGTACCCTAAATTACCCACTTCCCCCCTCCACCCACCCACCCACCCACCCACCCAATTTCTAAATGCAAAGTATTCTTCCAGCCCAGGCTCAGAGTTTGTGCCTCAAAGATACACCCACAGAGTGTGCCAAACCCTGTTTGACCACGTTCTGGAGGAAAAAAAGCTTGCTTGAGTAAGAGAGAAGAGAAATGTGGTTAAATACTGTGGTTTGATGGCAACGCCAGCGACCCCAGTGTGTACCCTGTCTCACAGTGACAGCAGAAAACAACCGTGGTGTGTTGTCATTGTCATGACAACGTCGCTGTAGCTTCTCAGAAGGAGCATGAGGTAAAAATCAAGTGTTCCAGTGGAACCAAAGCGCGTTCCAGTGGAACTGTACAGCTCCAGTAGTATGTTTGATGTGCTTAAACAGTTTGGTCGTCAGTTGTTGAGAGGTGTTTGATGACAGATGGTTCAATTTGTTGAAATGGGGGGGTCCTGGTGGGTGACAGGGTGGCCATGAGCCAGAAGAAGGCCAGTGGGATCCTGGGGGGCAGCAAGAGGAGTGTGGCCAGCAGGTCACAGGAGGGGATCCTCCCCCTCTGCTCTGCCCTGGTCAGGCCCCACCTGGAGCATTGTGTCCAGTTCTGGGCTCCCTGGGATAAACCAGCCAGGGATCTCCTGGAGAGAGTCCAGAGGAGGCTACGGAGGGCATGAAGGGCCTGGAGCATCCAGGCCTGGATCTACAATAGGTTGCCCAGAGCCCCATCCAACCTGGCCTTGAACACCCCCAGGGAGGGAAGTGCCCACCATGCTGGGCTTCTCTCTGCTCATTAAGGAGGCTAACGAGCCTGGCATTCAGCACTGTGCAGTGCTCAGTGAGCAGCCGCCAGCCGTTCTAACTGTGCTTCAGCTGATTGTAAATCTTCCTGCAGTTGCCTCTGTGTGTGAAGCTCTGCCTCTGCTGGCAGCCTTGTCAGTATTGCTGTTCCCATCTCACAGTCACCAAAGGCAGATTAATTGTTTTCAGCTAGGCTTTAAGGCTTTAGTTTACTTCTTCAATAAGTGTTGTAGTCTTCCTTTGAACCAAAGAGATCTTATAGAATCACAGGGGTTGGGAGGGACCTCCAGAGCTCATGGGGTCCAACCCCCTGCCAAAGCAGGGTCCCTAGGACAGGGCACACAGGGCGGTGTCCAGACGGGGCTGGAATCTCTCCAGAGAAGGAGACTCCACACCCCCTGGGCAGCCTGTCCCAGGGCTCCCTCACCCTCACTGGGAAGTTCTTCCCCAGATGGGTGTGGAACTCCCTGTGCTCCAACTTGCAGCCATCGCCCCTTGTCCTGTCCCCACAGACACTGAGCAGAGGCTGCCCATGTCCCCCTGTGTCCCACCCTTCAGATCTTTATACCCATTGATCAGATCCCCTCTCAGGCTGCTTCTCTCCAGGTTGAACAGCCCCAGCTCACTCAGTCTTTCCTCACAGGGGAGATGCTCCAGGCCCTTCATCCCCTTCGTAGCCTCCTCTGGACTCTCTCCAGGAGATCCCTGGCTGTTTTATCCCAGGGAGCCCAGCACTGGACACAATGCTCCAGGTGGGGCCTCACCAGGGCATTATTCAGTGGTATTATTCTGCTGGTAGCCTGTGGTGTGGGTACATCAGGCACACCAGGTGTAGGCTGCATCACTGGCTTTCTGCACAGTGATTTCTGATACGGTGCTTATTTCATCTGAATCGCTCTGATAATTCCCTGGTTTTAGCAGAAAAGGCATTTATTGCCCTCCCAGGACTGTGCTGTCACAGTGGTTGGTCTTTTCAGGTCTTCTAAATTCGTGGATGGAATTGAAGCACACATCCAAACTGCAGCAGGATTGTCCTCTTAGTTTTTAATTTCCTTGAAGTCCTCCTTTCTCTCTGCTCTCCCTCCCCTGTTCCCAGTGATTTTTTTTTCCCTTCTTTTTTTTTTTCCTCTCTTTTCCTTTTTTTCCTCATTTCCTTCCTGTTTTTTGGCAGAAATAGAAAGGGACAAGAGCTGGGGGCTGATGTGTGGAAACAGTGCTAAATACAGGATTCATCTGGGCTATGAAAGTCACGCCATAAAAATCTGTGCTCTGCAAGAAAGTTTGGCAGAATGGCTCCCTAGAGCCTGTGTGCTGGGAGCAGGAATGGAGAGAAACTAACATAGAGACCCTGTGTGTATTGGGCAACTACAGGGTAGGCATGAGCATCCCAACAGTGGCAATGGATCTCCTGTGTTAGAGTCACTCTTTGACCCCATCACAGGAATCACAGAGCCCAACCATTCCTGTCCTGTGCTAAACCAGCTACCTGAGCACCTCATCTCCCCTCTGTTAAACACACCCAGGGGCAGGGACTCAGCCCCCTCCCTGGGCAGCCTGGGCCAGGCCCTGACAACTCTGCCAGGGAAGAATTCTCTCCTCACAGCTGCTCTGACCCTGCCCTGGTGCAGCTTGAGCCCATTGCCCCTTGTCCCATCTCCTGGCCCCTGGCTGGAGAGACCAGCGCCCACCTCTCTGCACCCTCCTGGCAGGGCAGGGGAGGTGGGGAGAAGGGCTCCCCTCAGCCTCCTCTTCTCCAGGCTCAACACCCCCAGCTCCCTCAGCCGCTCCTCAGAGGATTTGCCCTCCAGCCCCTTCCCCAGCCTGGTTGCCCTTCTCTGGACACGCTCCAGGACCTCCATGTCCTTCTGATGCTGAGGAGCCCAGAACTGGACCCAGCACTCCAGCTGCAGCCTCCCCAGAGCTTATCTGTCAGAGCTCGCCCATCGAGTCTTGATGATTATGTGATGGTGGTTGTGGTTCTGTGAGAGGCCTGGATTTGTAAGAGTGGATTTGCCATGTCAAAGGGAAGAGATTTGGGTATTACTGCTGTGTCTCAGGGGGCGGGGGGCAGAGGACTCTCTGGTCTGGAGGGAGAGCTGCAGGGAGGAGTCTGGGCTAAACCCAAAGGCTATCAGTGAGATCCAGAGACCTGGGGTGAGGAAAAGGACAGGGTTTAGATTTGCTGCTTCATCGATTTCTTTTTGTCTTTGGTTTGTTTGGGGGTTTTTTTAGCTGAAGAAAAGAAAGTCTTTTCTCATCTGAGAGGTGCTTGTGTTCCCTCCCAGCCCCACGAATGTCACGGGTGGGTCACAGGGATCAGTTATTGCACAGGAGCATCACCTTGTGCCCTGTGGATTCATCAGTGCAAGGGCACACAGCATGGAAGGCTATTGCTGTGGAGACCTTTTGGCTTCTTTGTGTACAGTTGGAGGTCTCTTCCTCCAACCTCAGGCCGTATTTACACCCTGAGTATGCTCTGTGTATGAAAAACTTAGCATCTGGAAGCTGAGACAGCTTATCTGGGGGAAAGACAACCCAAACCAACCCAAAAAAAGGTTTTGGGTTTATGCTGAGGGAGTAGCAGAGCTACTCCTCCACGGGGAGGCACTGGCAGTGTAATTACTGCCATGGGCTTCAGCCAGGAGCACAGGCAGAGGGAATGGGGAGAGATTCATGTCTGTATTCCCCATCGTTCAGTTTCTTTTTCATGGTCACCAAGGTTTTTGGATGAAGTGGAAGCCATAGCCAGCAGCTTCCAGCCTTCCCACATTCCCACAGGTAATTTTCTGGCAAGGCCTGGCCACGTTTCCTGGGGAAATTTTAATCAGAAAAGAAAATGAACAAGCACGGTGTCCAGCTCAGCCTGAACTCATCAGTGCAGAAATCATTAGCTATCTGTTGTGCAGGTAAAATAAAAACACATGTATTTCTGTTCCAGAAATGTTCAGGGCTGGTGTGCTTTGCCTTTTTGCTTAGCTGGAATGCCCCAAAATGGGATGACTGGTGAAGGAAAGTGGTAAAGCACAGGGGCCTTGGAGGCACTGATGTGCTATTGATAAAGCCAGCTTCCTTTTCACGTGGTCTGTGCTGCCTTCTCACTCTGCCTGCTCCCCACTTGTTCAGGTTGGGGGGGTTGGGAAGTGTTATTTTTAAATGAGGGGGTATTTTTGCCTTTCTCAGAAGCTCTGTCAAAATAGGACTTAACTATAATAGCAGTTGGCTTGAGCAAAACTCCATGGTTATGCCAGGAGCTTTGAAATCACAGGGAGAGGTAGGTTGTTCTGCTCTGCTTTTCCTCCTGCTTTCTCCTGGATAACTCTGTAAATGAGTTGTGGCTCAGAAGGAATGTCAGGCAGCTTTACCCTGAGGTGCCAGCACATGGCTCTGCTCTCTTCTGGCTTTGGCACATGGATTTATCTGGTGCCTATCTCCAACCCCCAATTAAAACCTGGCTGGGTGAAGTTCAGGCAGGCTGAGCAGCTACACCGTCACCTCTCTGCACACTGGGGAGCGGCGCAGGGGCTCAGCCTGTCACTCTGATGCCCATGGGGATCAGAGGTGTCGCTGCTGGGATGAGGTCTGCAGCCTGTTCCCACCAGAAATCCCTCATAAGCAGCTGCAGCAAGGCAACTTCTCTGCTCCTCTCTCCATCACTCTTGTCCTCAGCGTTTAATCCCGTAGCTGCAGTGGGGAGCTTGCATCACGTTCTTCCACTTGTCCTCATGGGAACTGGCTTTGGCTAAAGCAAAGGCAAGGGAAATCCTGTGTTCCCTGCTTGGCTGTGTGGTTTTGTTTTCCTCCCTGGGGTTTATTGGCAATATATTTCTTGCAAACCTGGGCAGCTGTGGCAGGCGGCGGCTGCACCCACCAAAAGGCAAGTCACCTCGTTCCAAAAGATCTTCATGTCAAACCTGGTGTGTGGGGGCTCTGTGAACCAAATCCCATCCTTTTGAGGTTATTCCATGGCAGAATCCTAGCACATCAGGAGTTGGGAGGGACCTCCAAAGATCATCCAGTCCAACCCCCCACCGTCAGAGCAGGATCACCCAGACTAAATCCCACAGGAACACGTCCAGGAGGGTGTGAATGTCTCCAGAGAAGGAGACTCCCCAGCCTCTCTGGGCAGCCTGTCCCAGGGCTCTGTCACCCTCACAGGGACAAAGTTCCTCCTCCTATTCCCATGGAGCTTCCTCTGCTCCAGCTGCACCCGCTGCCCCTTGTCCTGTCGCTGCCATCGCTGAGCAGAGCCTGGCTCTGGCCTCCTGACTCTGCCCTTTAAATATTGATGGACATTAATGAGGTCACCCCTCAGTCTGCTCTTCTCCAGGCTGAAGAGGCCCAGCTCCCTCAGCCTCTCCTCACAAGGAAGGGGTTCCACTCCCTCCATCACCTTGGTGTCCCTGTGCTGGGCTCTTCCAAGGAGTTCTGTGTCCTTCCTGACCTGAGGGGCCCAGAACTGGCCACAATATTCCAGGTGGGGTCTCACCAGGGCAGAGCAGTGGGGGAGAAGGACCTCTCTTGACCTACTCCCCACACCTGCCTTCCCAAGCTTGGCATGGATTAAAAAGCCCAAAAACAACCCCAAACCAACCCCAAACCCTGTTGTAGGGACCATATAACCCATCCTGATGGGTTTGGGCAGCTGCTAACGTTGCTGCTCTCAGTCCCATGTCCTGTTTATGCTCTTTGGAACTGTTGTATGTGCATTTTGCTTGTACAGTTTGAATAGCATTTGCTTCTGTTGCCTGTTTTGTGCTGGGCTTTTACCAGCTTTTATCCATGGGTTCGTTGGGAAGAACATTCCTGGACTGGTGAGTTGATATCAGGGAGTTTTGCATTTGGAATCGCCTGGAAATACATCTAAATCCAGATTTAGGAGTCATGCTTGGCTGCAAAAGGGGAAGAAGAAAGGTGATGGTGTGATTGTTGTGCAAGCAGAGAGTGATACCCAGTATTAAATACCAAGTACAATAAGTAGCTGGAGAACAAATGTTGTTTGGAGATGTGAGTCAGCAGAGAACTTTGAAAATAACACTGTTGCTTGAGGAGAATCTGTGATCGGGGGTGGGGGGGGGGGGGGGGGGGTGGGGGGGGAAGAAACGAGTTTTACCTCCTGGTCACCCAGATGCCTGCATAAATAGCAGCAGATTCCTCTTTAATCCTTCTGACCCTGAGGTTGTCCAATTTACCTAGTGAGCCTGCATCTTCCAGGCGTGTGACAGCAATTACTGAGATTGATAAAGCACATCACAGCCCAGGTCAGGGCCATAAACACAGGTAACACCACCAGCTTCCTCAGCACTGGAAGAAGGCTGGAAGGCTTGGCTGAAGCCTCCCTGAGCCCCATCACCTTCTCCTTTATTGGCCTCAGTACCAGCCAGCTGAGCCAGGGATGCTGGTGGTAAAGTCAGGTTGATGGTGTGTCATAGAGTTGGGGTTTTTTGCTCAGTTTTGGGGATAGTTTTGGGGATATTTTTGGGGGAGGGGGGGCTGAGCTTTAAAAAAATCAGGTTGCCATAAAATGATCCGTGTCGTTTTGCTTTGTTTTTAAACAGCAGAATCATAGAATCCCAGACTGGTCTGGGTTGGAAGGGACCCCAAGGGTCACAGAGCTCCAACCCCCCTGCCACAGGCAGGGACACCAACCTCCAGGCCTGGAGCTACACAAGGTTGCCCCCATCCAATCTGGCCTTGAACACCCCCAGGGACGGGGCATCCACCCCCTCTCTGGGCAGCCAGAACTCCTGGAGAACTGTTAATTGAGTTTGTTTTCAGTGGTCTGATCAGTGCAGCCACAAACTGTGCTGGTTAACAGCCACTCAGAGGGGAAGGGAGCGTAATTCCTTTAGCACTGTAATTAAATGAACAGAAGGGAGACCCTGGGCACAGAGTGTCTCTGCTGTCCCCAGAGCTGGGGGACAGACGGGCTCACGTGTGCGTGGCCCAGCCTGTGTCCAGTCTGAAGGTTCAGCTGTGCTTCCAACCCCAGCATCCCAGCGTGCAGGCTGGATGCTGCTCCCTTCCCTTGGGACGTGCCCAAGGCAGCCTTTGAGCCAGGATTTGGGGAGTGGGCGAGGGAGCCACGCTTTCAGTGGCGGTGTGGATGTACCCCTCTCCTCTGCAGGCTTTACGGGGTCGGTCAGTGTTCCTCTGTAGCTTTTGGGGCGTGAAGGTGCAGTGTAACTCTGCACAAGGAAGGAGAAAGCAGTGGATAACCCCCAGCGTGGTTCTCCCGGCCCCATTCCCCCCCCCCCCCCCATGGGTTTCTGCAAGCTAGACAGGGGTCTGCCCCGATAGCAGCCGCTGCCGGGAGGTCCTGGGTTACGCTAAGAGATACCAGAGCTCTGACATTCCCCAGCCGAGCTGCCTTTGGGCTTCCCTGCCTTTCCCACCCTCTGCCCTTTGTCCTCTCCCGGGGCCGAGGTCCGAGGGGCCGCAGGGGGAGGGAGCTGGGGGCCGGCAGTGGCTTGTCCCCGGGGCCGGGCTTGCCGGCTGCGGGGGTGGGGGGGTGGGTAGCGTGGGGCAGCGGCGTCCCCGGGCAGGTCGCGATGGGGACGGGGCTGGAGTGATGGGGGTGATGCTGACCGGTCCCCTCGGAGCATCCGAGGAGAAACGAGCAGCGAAGGAGGTGGGGGGAGAGAAGAGGAACCGGATCTCCGGGAGCCGGCGGGAGAAGGAGGCACCTGCGGGAGGTGGAGCCGGGCCGGCGGGGCTGGTTTGGCCGGGGAGGGGCCTGGCAGGAGCCGCAGAGGCGGCGTGTACCCCCCCCCCCCACCCCGCACCTCCCAGAGCCGCGCTGCCGCCGCACCGTGCGGGGGCCCGGGCCGAGCCGCGCCGCCACCTCCCGCTCCGCCTGCAGCTAATCCCGGGGCGGGCAGAGCCCACAGCCCGAGACCCCGGCATCGGGGACACGCTGGGGCACGGCGGCCGGAGAGGTGTTCAGTGAGACGGGGAAGGTAAGGGGATATAAGGGGGGGTTCCCCCCTCGCATCAGCGTGTTCCTTACGTAAGGCTCGCCGGGTATTTTTAGGATCCTGCGCCCACTTGTTGCTTAGTAACTTGCCAGGTATTTGATGTGCAGGTTCGGGGAATTAATGGGGGTTGTGGGGGTTTGTTCCCTTTCCTGGCGGTGGGGGGGAGGGAATTGGGGGGGCTCAGCAGTCCCAGGGGTGAAGACCCCGGCTGGGCTGCGGGGTGTCCCTGGGCTCATCCCTGCCACCCAGTCACTTCGGGGGAGGGGGGTGGGGGAAAAGAGGGGGTGTCATGGTTTATCCAGATGAAAAAAATACCTGTCAGTGACTCCCGTGCCGCTCTCTGGTCTGACACCCCGGCTGCGGGTCGGTTTCAGCTGTCGGGGGAGAACCCCGGGGCTCAGCGCCCTTGGACAGGTTACCTGCCTTGGGGGTTGGCTTCGCCACTGATTAACCCCACATACTCCCCCTCCCACCCCCGCTAATTGTTTTGCTTGTTTCCTTCCTACTAATCTCTGGCTTTGGTTTCTATTGCACCCACAAGGTCCGTAGTTGCCACCTGGTTTATTGGTCTCATTCTAGGGTCACAGGGTGTGTGTGTAACAAGCCGGGGCTGTTAAAGGGAACCTTTTGCGTGGCTGGGATGATTTATGTGAGGATTCCTTCCCCCATTCCCCGGGGTTTGGGGGGATGGAAGGGGGGGGGGCGGGGAGAAGGAATTTCAGCTTGCAGGCCCCCTCCTGCGCAGTCCAGTACGGCCCCACGGTCCTTGGGCTTGCAGAGATGTGAGATCAGTGCCTCCCCACTCGGATTTATACCTACCTTCCCCCAGAGGCAGCTGACAGATGGAATGTCTAGAATTTGAATTTCAATAGGGGTTTTTTTGCATATCTCTTTATCTTTTTGCTTTCCCTCCCTCCATGGACTGGCACTCGGAGGACAGAGGATGCATTCCTAAGCGGTAATATTATTGATGCTCTTGTTGAGGAGAAAAGGGGCTTCCTATTTAAAAATGCTAGTCCTTTGTTTGCTGGAGCCCCAGGGCAGTGAATGCACACTCTGGAAAATACAAAATTCCCAGGGAGAGTCGTTACCATGATGGTAGGGAGACGCTTTGCAAGTAGCCATGGCTCGTCTGTTCGGATTTGTTCAGAAAGCCTCCTAGAAGCTACAGTCCATTTTAAGGGCTAAATGCCCCTCAGGATCTTATTATTTATGACAGAGAAGACAGGAGGCCTTCCCTTTCCACTCTTCCCTGACCTCCTTTTGTCCTCGGTCACTGTAGAGGCATGATAAAAGAGTCTCATTTGAAATCAAAGCCCTGGCCTGCTAAGAGAAAGGAAAAGGCTAAAAGCAGGAAAAACAATACAGTATCTGCATTCCTGAGCCTTAGAAAGCAAGCAGATTTAGTTCACAACAAATCCCCAAACATATTGGGCCGGGTTTTCATTTTTTGGCAAAGCTTTTGTACACTTCTTTAGCTGCATAAGGAGGATGTGTGGGAAGATGTCGGGTTTTTCATCCTCTTTAAAAGCTGTTGCATCCCGCGAGCGCGGATGGGGATGCAGCTTCTGGCCCTTGGCTTTGGGAGGACAAGGGGGATGGATTAAAGCTAAAGGAAGGAAGGTTTAAATTAGATATTAGGGGTAGATTTTTTTACAGAGAGAGTGGTGAGGGGCTGGAACAGGCTGCCCATAGAGGGGATGGGTGCCCCATCCCTGGGGGTGTTCAGGGCCAGGTTGGATGGGGCCCTGGGCAACCTTGTGTAGCTCCAGGCCTGGAGGTTGGTGTCCCTGCCTGTGGCAGGGAGTTGGAGCTCTGTGACCCTTGGGGTCCCTTCCAACCCAGACTAGTCTGTGATTCCTTAATGGCTGAAGTCCACAATTCAGAATGAAAAAACCCCAGAGAACTGATATATATTGCTCTCAGAAGGGTGGGTCACTGTCATTTGAAAGTCCAGGCTGCAAACAGCTGCCCTCTGGCTAGAGAAAAGGGAGATAGGCATCTTCAGGGAGAGGAGTGGTGATGCTACCTGCCCTACTGGGAGTACAGCATACTTCAGAAGGATTGAAGTAGCGGCTGTGCCACCTGCTTAAAGCAAAGGGAGGCAGTGTGCTTTGACCCCAGTCTTCTCCTTACTCCAGATGGATTGCTCCTGTCCCTTCCCCATGGAATAAACAGGTTCCTTCCCAGCATCTCCTGAAGGCCTTGCATAAGAGCAAACACCCTCTCGCTCCAGGATTGGGCTCCATCTGCCAAACTCCTCATTATTCAATTTTGGTTTTGTTGATTCATGTCAGATCTTTTTTTTTTTCCACTGCCTCCTCCCACCACCTGAGCTGGGGCTGGGGCTGGGGCTGGGGCTGGAGCTGGGGCTGGGGCTGGAGCTGAAGCGTGCTGCCACTCAGAACTGGAGTAACTTGACTGCTGCAGTCACTCTGGTTAGCCTGGTTTAGCCGATGTCAGGATTAAGCTGAAGTGTGATTTGTGTTTGAATGACTAGTGAGAGCTCTGGGCTGCGTGCGTGTGTCCAAAGTGCTCCATGTTATTCAGGGTTGGCTTAGGTTACTGTCAAGGGGTTTTTTTTTTAAAACCTCCTCCAGCGCTGCAACTGTTGGTAGCAGCAGAAGAAACACCATGGGTGAGGCTCCAGGAGCCAGGCTGCAGCTTCCCTGGTAAACTGGTTTGAAGCCTTTTGATGATTAGATATTATTAGATACTAGGAGGGAGTTTTTTACAGAGAGAGTGGTGAGGGGCTGGAAGGGGCTGCCCAGAGAGGGGGTGGGTGCCCCATCCCTGGGGGTGTTCAAGGCCAGGTTGGATGGGGCTCTGGGCAAACCTTGTGTAGCTCCAGGCCTGGAGGTTGGTGTCCCTGCCTGTGGCAGGGGGTTGGAGCTCTGTGATCCTTGGGGTCCCTTCCAACTCATGCCATTCTATGATGAAGGAAGGGTACTGCATGCAGCATGCAGCCAGTGTTTGGATTGGGGAGGGCAGAGGCAGTTAGCCTTCAAGTAAGACTGAGCTTGAGAACAGTCGATTCTTAACATTTCTGAAGCCATGGCTGTTGAGGACAGGACAACAATCATTTGGTTTAGGTTGCATTTAAAGGAGGTTGAGGTCAGCCATCAGGAAACTGTAAGGATAGCCAGCAGCTTGAGTAATTACCAACAGGGAAAGAGTGATATTTTCATCACTGGAGACGGTTGGGTTGAAGAAACAGAGATGGCTGAGGTAAGGCTGAACCTGCTCTGGTGTCACCTAATGGGTTTGGTGGCATCTTTATTTTTCTCCCCTCTCTTCCTTATTTGCCAAGTATCTGGGGAGTATCTAACGTGCAGTTACCTGGCTGATCTCAATGCCTGCTTGGATGTCAGTGCTAGTGCTTACCCCGTTGTCCTTAACACTGCTTGAGGCATGAAGTCTGCTAACCAGCAAAGCCTTTCATGGGCCACAGTACAGCACTTTGGGGTTGTTCTAACGTAGGGTTCCTTCTCAACTCTCTGAATTGTGTAGTAGAGATACGTTCAGGTTACAGTACCACATTCTCTTTAGTGGGATTTTAGTGCTACACACAGAGGCTTGGTGCATTTCAGTGTCAAGATCTCACCTTTGTATGGGCACAGCATGTGCTTGGGCCTGCAAGGTCCAAACAATTCTGATACCCCACAGTGAACATGGGCCAAAGATAGTCTCCCTGATGGGCCCACCTGACTGTGGTGTCCAAACCAGTCTGCTTTAAGCTACAGCCCCATCCATGGTTATTTCTTCACCTCCAACCACAAGCCCTTCAGACCCTCCTGTTACCTACCCAAAGCCCATCCTTCCCACACTGGCACTGTATTAGCAACGTTTTTTTCCCCCTAGATACACTTCAAACAGGTTAATAAATTTAATAGATTGACCTCATCGGGCCTTGTACCCTTGAAAACATTCTCCTTTCTGTTAGCCTTCAGCAGATTTATATCTCCTGACCATACACTGCTTCCTTCTGGGTAGGTGTGCTGTGTTTGGGGGATTAATTCAGTGGTCTGTCTGCTCAGGGGAGGTCAGGTTGTGTCATCTTAGTGCTCCCCTATGGCCTTTGGCCCCAGGAAAAGACCAGGCCTATCTTAGGCCCGGCAGGCATCGCGGGTTTCTTGGTACCAAGCTTTTGCTATCTGTGGGTAGGTGACATAGCTGTGCATCTAGCTGACCTTGTGGTCGTTGTTTTTAGCCAATTATAAATAATTTGGCAACAATGGGCATGGAAAGAGTTTTTCTCCTTGTAAATAGCTCGTGGTTCTCATACATGTTTTCTCACTGAGGTAAACCTGCTCCAGACAGCTCAAACTGTGGATAATCCTTGTGCCTGTCATTAGGTGTGTGTCTTCCATCAAAGAAAGAGTATCTTGGAAGGGATTGATGCTGCTGTTAGCTTTTGAACTTGCAGTCTCCTCTCTGGAAGAGGACTGATTAGCTGAAAGCAGACAGAGGTGGTTCTACAGCCTGGGCATGAGAATGCACTGAGCAAGTTGCCAAGCTGGTAGATCTCCCATGCCAGATGTCCCTCTGCTCACTTAAATCACCTGGTAACTCCCAGCTTGAGCCAAAGACTGAGGTTGGCAAGGACAAGGAAGACTTGTGGATTTGGTGCTTCCAGACTCTGCCCAATGGATGGCTCCAGAAGCCTGGGCAGAGACAGGAATTAGAGTGGCTTCCTTATTACTAGACTTTATAAATAAGAACAGCAGCATCACTAAACAGTTTCAGTGACCTGCTTTATTCTCCATGTGTGTGGTGTTTTTGTGATGGCTGGAATAGGTGTTTATTCTTGGCTGGTTCTTGTCATCATTGGGGCCCGCAATACAAGAAAGATGTGGAACTGTTGGAGAGGGGTCAGAGGAGCCATGGAGCTCCAGGGCTGGAGGTTGGTGTCCCTGCCTGTTACAAGGGGGGTTGGAACTCTGTGACCCTTGGGGTCCCTTCCAACCCAGACCAGTCGGTGATTCTATGATTCTATGATCATCATTAATTTTATTGTGGGTTGTTTTGTGGTTGTTTTTTTATCTAGACACTGAAATTTCCTCACCTTTAAACATACTTCACAACTTCTTAACTGGTGTCAGCCCAGCACAAGGTAGATGCTGCAGCATCAGAGAGTATGCAGCATTTTTATTTGGTTTTTCTTTTCCATAACCAAATCAGTAAGTCCATATTCATGAAGGTTATTGGAGGTTGAAGGCTGTTTTTAAACTCACATCTGTGGAATTTTAAAATCACTTTCAGAAAATCTTTCCTGTCCCACAAGGGAGCCCTGTGTAGAGATCAGGGCAGTTACTGATGTGGCATTGGCTGGTCCTTCTTCAAAACCAGCATCCTCTTGAAGGGCTCAAGTACGGTGCTTGGTGGTGCGTGGTTCCAGATTCTGGTGAGGTTTTTAGGGCTGTATAAATTAGCTTCCAAAATAGAATCTGCTGCGGCAGGAGGAAAAGGAGTAAAATGTCTTGTTGCTAAGGAACATGACAGAGAACTGGGAGATGTGACTCAGTTCTTGGCTTTGTATAATTTCTCTTCAGCAGGGGCTGCAGAGCATGTCTTTCGAAGTGTGAGGGGATGGATATTAAAAATATTTACTGGGGTTTTAAGGAGGGGCTGAGATAAATGATGCTGTGGGGCAAACCAGCTGAACTTGGCCTGCTCAAGCACTTAAATATATTCCTGAGCATTCATAGCCTTGAGAGCAAAGGAAATATATGGCAAAACCAAATGTGGCTTGTCACCTCCCGGTTCCTGGTAGCGCTCGTTCTTCAAGAGTCCCTTGCTGCTCTTGTCTCTCCCCTCAGTAGAGTTAATTTTAGAGGAGAATGGGTCTTGAGGGAGCTAATAGGTTGGAAACATTTGAGCTTCACTGGCTGTAAATCCCTCCTCAGAGAGGATGGAATTTGCTTTTGTTTTGTAATACCCAACTCTGCTGCTTTCTCTTTTCTTTTGCCTTTTCTAATGGCATCTCTGCAGCTGGATATTGCCACTATATTGTTTATATATTTTAAACTATGCAGCCACACGTGTTCTTGCTTCTTGACCTTAGCACCATGGTCTCCTTGCTGTGGGGAGGTGGAAGGGGGGGACACACAGCTGGGTTCTGCAGTCTGCAAAACTCACCGCTGTTAAAAGAAGGGAAACAAAGCTGCTGGCTGTGTGCCGGGGACGGGGTCAGCGTACCCCTGCTGACATCTTCCCCCTTGAGACTCAAGGTTTACTGACCCCCCGTTGGAAAACACACTGCTGAGGACGATCCCACACAGGGGATTGTTGGCCAGGCCTGAGTTGGGAAGCAAAATACACGGGGTAGTTGCAGCAGGAGATAAGGCAGGTGTGGTTTATTTGCCTGGTGTGGGTTTGCTTTCCCTCGTCCCGAGTGAAAACCAGGCCTCAAGGCCTCAAGGGTCAGGCAGCGGGTTTGTGACCATGTCCTGCAGCAAACTGCCACCATCTCCTTGGAAATGTCTCCAGACCTTGGCTGAGCAAAGCCTTAGCTTTGTTTTTTGGTTCATGTTAAATGTACAAGACTTTAAAACCTCCTCTTTGCTTTTCCATCCTTATGTTTCCTCCCCCCCCCAGGCTTTAAAAAGGCGCAGGCCCTGTGTGTGGTGGGAGATGCTGTCCTGTGCTGCAAGGCTCTCGTTACATTGTCTTCTCTTTTCCTTCTCCAACCTTTTGCACCATGTTTTTTTTTTCCTAATGGAAAGAATCATAGAATCATAAGGTGGTATGAGTTGGAAGGAACCCCAAGGATCATAGAGTTCCAACCCCTCTGCCACAGGCAGGGCCACCAACCTCCAGGCCTGGAAGGAGAAAATGCACAGGCAAAATAATTTGGAGGGGGGTTTATTAAAGGTCTTCTCCTGTTTGGTCCCCGTGTTTTGAAGCCTCTCAGGAGCCAGCAC
Source organism: Gallinula chloropus (assembly GCF_964237585.1). Classification (NCBI taxonomy): domain Eukaryota; kingdom Metazoa; phylum Chordata; class Aves; order Gruiformes; family Rallidae; genus Gallinula; species Gallinula chloropus. The sequence goes on along the minus strand of NC_140109.1, from coordinate 6,078,698 downwards.
TCTTCTCCATCCCACCTTTTCTTTCTCTTTCCAATGTTTTGGCAGTTGGAATGAAATATTTCATTTCACAAGTGGTCTCAGGCCTGGCTGTGATACTTGTGGAGTAGACACATGGGATTGTTGTAATCCTAGGGGTGTAAATCTGAAGTAATTGCATCTCTGTGGGCACAGGAGGGATCAGGAGATGCTGCTCTGTGCCTGGGATGTACCTCAGTGAATTCAGCTTGTTTGCCAGCCTCAGTTGGGCTGCTGCAACAGCTCACGTTCTCCCACCTGAAGAGCATCAAGTTCCATGGATTATTTTTATTAATTAAAAAAAAAAAAAACCCAACCAAACAACCCAACTCAGCTCACAGGACAGCCTCATGGGCCAAAGCATGCAGAGGGATGCCGTGATGGATGCAAGGGCAGCAGCTTAGATAGCCTTCAGCATACCCTGAGGGATCCCCACCGACTTTTGATGGCTTCTCAGAGTCACCCAGGAGAAGCAAATTGTGCTGACCAACCACCAGCAAGCTACTTGGGCTGCCCCATTTCTCCTCGTGGCATTAGGGCGAGCTAGCCTGGCTTTTAACGAAGTAATTTATAGTTATTTAATAGTTTTTATCAGTGTCAGGGGAATTTTGGGCCCCAGGTAGACAAAAGCTTGGTGGTACAGCAGCTGTGGCCATGTTTGATTGATAAGTGTTGCTGGGGGAGGTGCAGTGCTTGGCAGTTCCCCAAACCCACATTAAACTACCTGGCATGACTGTTCCCTTTCCCTTTTCTTGCCATGTAAAGGGATTTGGCCAGTGTCCTTCTGTCAGCTAAGGGTGGGATGTGGTTTCTCACTCCTAATTGACACGTTCATGCCAGCAAAACTTCAAAAGTAGTCCAACCTCAGGTGGGTTTGTGGGGTTTTGTTGTTGGTTTTGTGGTTTGATTGAGGTTTCTTTTCTTCAGCCAGCCTCGCTGAGGTAGGTGGAGAATTTGCCTGGGCTTGTTGAAGCCAGGGTATTTTGCCAAACCTGCCTTTCTGAGGAAAAACAACCCCTGCTACTTCATGGAAAGCCTCAGGTCCTTGGTGGAAAACAATGTGGATAAATGTCAGGACTTTCTGTTTCGTTTTGGTCACCTTTAGTCAGCATCTCTGATAGAGCAACCCTGTAAAATTGGCATAGACTCATGGAATCCTCGAACGCATTAGGTGGGAAGGGACCTTCAAAGCCCATCAAGTCCAACTCTCTGCAGTGAGCTTCCTCCCTTCCCTCCTTCAGCTTCACTCCATCCCCCTTGTCCTGCCAGTCTCTGCCCTTGAACAAGCGGATTCCCCTCCTGTTCCTCTGCTCCCTTCAGGGACTGGGAGGCTGCAATGAGGTCCCCCCACAGCCTTCTCTTCTCCAGGCTGAGCCAGCCCAGCTCCCTCAGCCTCTCTCTGTAGGGGAGCTGCTCCAGCCCTCTGATCCCCTCCATGGCTCCTCTGACCCCTCTCCACCAGTCCCACATCTTTCTTGTCCTTGGGGCCCAGCTCTGGACACAGGACTCCAGCTGGGGGCCTCTGAGGGCAGAGCAGAAGTGACACTTGTAGAGCTGCACCTTTGTCCCTGGGGCTCTTGCTCTGTCTGTTCAGAATAGGGGGAATCCATGGTTGGCTTTCCTCTCCAGGGTTTGAGAAGAGGGATTTCCTTGAGATGCTTCAGGAGCCTTCAGGACTTTCCAGGCTTCCTCAAAAACCCCAGCCTTTTTGACCTAGCAATTTGCTCTTCCCAGGAGAGCTCTGCTGTTGAAGTTAAACTGCTTGGAAATCATGTACAGAAAGGCACTTTTGTTGGGGAGGAGGGAGCCCTGAGCTTTCAGAATGGGCCTGGAAAGAAAAGTTGACATTCAAGGGCATTGTCCTGCTTCCCATTCAAACCAGTGCTCAGCCTCTCCTCCCCATCAGCATGAGGTTATTTGTGGCACCCGCTTCTGCCCTGCCTTACTCTCCCTTCCCTTCTGCTGCCCAGTCAGGGGGTGGTTGGAAGTGGCTGATCTCACCAGCGCAGTGCAGGGACCACGCGGCATCGCGTAGGGCAACGGAGTAGGAGTGCTGGACCATGGGTCCTGAGTTTACATGTTCAGCTCTTTGTAGACCTCTTGTATTTATTCCAGAGGGAATAAACTGCCTTAGTTTTAAATAGAAAACCCAGCGAGTAATGCTTTTGGCTTGCAAAGGCTTGAGAATACTCAGGGACCTGGTAACACCCTGGAAGGGACTGTACCTCCCCGGCTGCAGTAAGGTTCACTGAAGTCATGGGTATGCTGGAAGGGCAGTCTGCAAGGCTTAGGGCTGAGTGTCCTCCCAGCTCAGATGTCACTGGTCATAGAATCATAGACTGGTCTGGGTTGGAAGGGACCCCAAGGATCACACAGTTCCAACCCCCCTGCCACAGGCAGGGACACCAACCTCCAGGCCTGGAGCTACACAAGGTTGCCCAGGGCCCCATCCAACCTGGCCTTGAACACCTCCAGGGATGGGGCACCCACCCCCTCTCTGGGCAGCCTGTTCCAGCCCCTCATCACTCTCTCTGTAAAAACCTTCCCCCTAATATCTAATTTAAACCTTCCTTCCTTTAGCTTTAATCCATTCCCCCTGTCCTGCCATTGTCTACCCTTTTGGTCATTCATCTGTTCTGGAGTTGAATAAGGAGCATTTACTTCTGCTTGTAGATTATAACACCGTGTTTGTCAACAGACAGGAGATAACTAGTTGGTTAGTTTAACCCTGGAGATGAAAACTGTGGTTCTCTGTCACTGCCCACCATCCCAGATACCTCAGTGGTCCTTTTGTACACCCCCACATGAAGCTGCTTTGCAGATAAACATGTCTTTGTCTTCCAGTCTTCCATTCCAGTTGTCTCCTGTTATTTCTACACTAGGCAAGAACTGGAACAAAAGCCAAGTCTCTGTTTAGCATCAGACCTGGGAAAATCTGTTTCTGTAAATAACATTGCTATGGGTCTTGCACACTCCGTGCCCAGTGTTGTGCTTGACCTTGGCCAACTGGAGCAGAGTGGAAACTGAAGTGGGTTTTGGTTGGTTTCTTGTGTTTATTTTGGGCAGTATCGAAGAAACACGGGAAGCTCATCACCTTTCTGCGTACCTTCATGAAGTCGCGCCCAACGAAGCAGAAACTGAAGCAGCGGGGGATCCTGAAGGAAAGGGTGTTTGGCTGTGACCTGGGAGAGCATCTTCTCAACTCTGGCCATGACGGTAAGAAACAAGCCAGGCTTGAGTTCTTCCTCTGTTGGGTGTCTTATGTCGGGGTGATTCTGTCTTGCAAAGGGCTGGTTGGTACCAGCAAAGCAATGAGTAACAACAGTCAGTGGCTGGAAGATGTATTGAGGGTAATGCTAATAAGAAACATCACAGAACCACAGGGGTCGGGAGGGACCTCCAGAGATCGAGTCCAACCCCCTGCCAAAGCAGGGTCCCTAGGACAGGTCACACAGGTCGGTGTCCAGACGGGGCTGGAATCTCTCCAGAGAAGGAGACTCCACACCCCCTGGGCAGCCTGTCCCAGGGCTCCCTCACCTGGGAAGAAGTTCTTTCAACTTGAGGCCATTGCCCCTTGTCCTGTCCCCACAGACACTGAGCAGAGGCTGCCCATGGCCCCCTGTGTCCCACCCTTCAGATCTTTATACCCATTGATCAGATCCCCTCTCAGGCTGCTTCTCTCCAGGCTGAACAGCCCCAGCTCCCTCAGCCTTTCCTCACAGGGGAGATGCTCCAGGCCCTTCATCCCCTTTGTAGCCTCCTCTGGACTCTCTCCAGGAGATCCCTGGCTGTTTGATCCCAGGGAGCCCAGAACTGGACACAATGCTCCAGGTGGGGCCTGGCCAGGGCAGAGCAGAGGGGGTGGATCCCCTCCTGTGACCTGCTGGCCACACTCCTTTTAATGCCCCCCAGGAAACATATCTTAGTTTGACATGGGAGAACCAAAGATGGATGGAACTACTGAGTAGTTCTCAACCTCTTTGAATAAAAAAAAAATCTTCCAATAGAACTAATTAATTTTTTTTCAGGGAAATCAACTTTGTGTGTAGGTGTCAGTGAATAATTACCTGGTATGTTAAATCCATACATTTCTCAGTACCTTTGGTTCTAGCACAACTTGCAGTGTAAATCCTTTATCTGCCTCTCCTTGGTGTCACAGAAGTCATGGGACTTAACTGATGCTGTGTTTTGTCCCAGCTTGCTTGACTCTGTTTGTTGCTGTGTTTTCTGGAGCTCTTCTTGGTCCCCTTCACCTTGCTATCAGCAGTTCAGGGATGTAGCAGAGAAGAGCTGTCCCTTCTGAGAAAAAAACCTAACATGGTTGTCACTGTGCTCTCCTTTGGATGCACTTTTGTTTCACGTGCTCCTTCCTCCCATCTCACCAGGCTCTGAAGTTGGGGAGGTCCCTGCACTACGGAGGAGCAAGGACTCGAGTTCTTTCCCAGCTCACTTGTCCCCATAAAGGGCTCATGAAGTGGACGGGTGGAGTAGGAAAGGAGTTTCCCTGGTCCACTTGTTCCCAGTGGTCTCTTGGAAAAGGGATGGAAAAGGGTGGGGAGCTGTTCTGTGAGGGGTTCCAACAGACTGGGTTGGTCACAGCCATGTGCGCTCCCACGCCTGACCTGGAGTATTTTACTACCAGTTGGTGAATAATACGAGCTCGTTCTTAAAGCATCAAGACTGTGACATGGTTCATTGGCTTGTTAATTGGAACCAGTAGAGATCTTTATGGCTGGGGCTTGAAAAACATCAGAGAGCCAGAAACTGGATGGTTTGGAGGCAGAAACAGACAGTAACCCCACGCAAGAACTACATCAGGAGTAGGTAATTCACACCGCCGGGTAGCTATAGAGCTGGTTTTGTATTCATGCTGTGGGAGCAATCTTGGAGGGCAGGAGACATGCCAGCAGAGTGAGCTCATTAATAGGAGAGAAATCTCTTTCATCCACAGCCCTCCTCCTGCCCATTTAGTTAGGCAGAAGGCAGCAGGAACTGGAGCTCTTCCCTGCCCTCCACACTGGCTTCTTCCCCCAGCTGTAGGGGGTGTGTGTTTTATTTAGCACTCAGAGACACATCCTGAGCTGAACTAAACTGTTCTTGCTCCTCTGGAAGCTCCTCTGTGATGGTCACTAGGACATTGCTTCTTGTTCTGGCTGCTCCCCTCCCACCACGTGCAGCTGAGCTGAGCTGTGCTAATGAGGACTCGTCATCGGAGACATTACCAGTTGCTTTCCCCCTTGGTTTTAATAACTTTTTCCTAACTCCCTGGAGTGAAAAGCAGATCCAGTTTGGATGTTGCTAACAGGGGCATGTCTCCATTTCACAGGGCAGGATGGAGTTTTTTCCTGTGTGATTCAGCCCTCTGACCTGTATTCCAAGTGATGTCATCCCTGGGGCTGGTTTTGTGGAGATGTTTCTGGGCTCCTGTGAATCGAGCTCTGTGCAGGGACAGCATTTTAAGGGTCCCTCCTTCCATAGTGTTTAATGTTCCACGGTTTGGGGGCCAGCTGCAGTGCTGGGGTGCAGAAAGGGGATGGAGATCTCACAGGACACCCTAAGATGAATCAGGTAGAGCAAGGCTAAGAGTACTGGCTGTAGCTGTGCATGGTCCCTGCTGCTGATGCTCTGGGATTACACCCACAAAATATCTCACAGAATCAGCAGGTTGGAAAAGACCTTTAAGATCATCAAGTCCAACCATTCCCATCCTTTGCTGAACCATATCCCTGAGCACCTCATCTCCCCTTTTTTAAAACACACCCAGGGAAGGTGACTCAACCACTTCATCTCAGCTCAGAAAACCAAGAAGGAGCTCGATACACTCATAGATTCCTTGAGGTCAGGACTAGTTTGGGTGGGTTGGTGTCCCCTACCCCCAAGGCTTTAGCAGGACTGAAGGAGGAGATGATAGGGCGTTTGTGTGCTCCTTGGAGACAACACAGCATTGAACCAAACTGGAGTTACATTGGGAAATTTTATTAATTACCAGTCTGGGGAAGCTGACAATGCTTAAGTTCTTGAGAACTCACTGTGATGAACCAATATGAGTGGAATCAACTTTTTAAAAGGGTAGATAATGGCAGGACAAGGGGGATGGATTAAAGCTGAAGGAAGGTTTATATTAGATATTGGGAGGAAGTTCTTTGCAGAGAGAGTGGTGAGGTGCTGGAACAGGCTGCCCAGAGAGGGGGTGGGTGCCCCATCCCTGGAGGTGTTCAAGGCCAGGTTGGCTGGGGCCCTGGGCAACCTTGTGTAGCTCCAGGTCTGGAGGTTGGTGTCCCTGCCTGTGGCAGGGGGGTTGGAGCTCTGTGACCCTTGGGGTCCCTTCCAACCCAGACCAGTCTGGGATTCTGTGATTCTATCAGCAGATGTGAACGTCCAAACCTGGCTGTACCAGGCTTGTCTTTCAGGTAGGAAATGGTGAGAGAGGAGCAGACTGAGAAGATAAAAGGGAAATAAGGAGGGACAAAAACTGAACTAGAGCTAACATTTTTTCACTAAACCTCCTGTTCAGGCAGCTGGCACACATGGCTTAGCTAGGAGAGGAGCGTGTTTGCTGTTGTCTGTACCCAGAGGGGAATTTTCCAGCACAGAGGAACTGTTTCCCCTACTGCAGCATGTTGGCTTTCTGTGGGCTCAGCACTCCTTCCACACCACTTGTGTCCCTTTCAAAAGGAGAGTAAAGTCCCATGAGATGTATGGGAGGGAAGTGATGGAGAAATGTCACCTGTCTTACAGGGCAAGAGCCTGGGTGAAACCGCCCAGCAAAGCTCTGTATGCAGGCTTTACATCCAGTATGAGCTCTGAACTAGCAAAGCCATTGCTTTAGTTTACCTGAGGGTTTGAGATGAGTCTTGCACAGAGGTAGAGAGCTCTGTCCTCCAAGAGGGTCCTCCTCTCAGCCTGGGAGAATTGGGAGCCACCTGTGCTCCTGGTCAGCGGGCTGAGGTGTGCATTGGTGTGTCCCTTCCAGGGAGAGTAACAGTGCTCTGTCCTCCTGGTCCCTCTTCTGTCTGTCACGTGCAGGTCCTGAGCTGTGGGCTGGTGCATGTAGGAGTGAAACCAGCTCTGATGTGAGGGATTGACAGCTCTGTTGGGTCTGAATCTAGCAAAGCTTGTGGTGATGCTCTGGTCCACAGTAGCTCTCCGATCGGCTCCAGTCACCCGTGTGATCCTGCCTTAGGACACCCAACTGTTTAATTTTAGTTCCTTATTTATTTGTTGGCTCCTTCTGGGCTTTGAATCCTTCCCCTGCCAGGGAAGCGTCATTTGGATGCAGACCAAGCTCAGCAGGGAGTAGCTGTTCCATGGAATCACAGAATCATTAAGGCTGGAAAAGACTTCCAAGCTCATCCAGTCCAACCATCCCCCTACCACCTATGTCACTCACTAAACCATGTCCCTGAGCACCTCATCCAACCTTTCCTTGAGCACCCCGAGGGATGGTGACCCCAACACCTCCCTGGGCAGCCCGTTCCAATGCCCAATTGCTCTTTCTGAGGAGAAATTTCTCCTCATTTCTAACATGAACCTTCCCTGGCACAACTTGCAGCCATTCCCTCTTGTCCTGTTGCTAGTTCTCTGTGAGAAGAGGCTGACCCATCTCACCACAACCTCCTTTCAGGGATCTGGAGGAGCAATAAGGTCTCCCCTCAGCCTCCTCTTCTCCAGGCTCAACACCCCCAGCTCCCTCAGCCGCTCCTCAGAGGATTTGCCCTCCAGCCCCTTCCCCAGCCTGGTTGCCCTTCTCTGGACACGCTCCAGGACCTCCATGTCCTTCTGATGCTGAGGAGCCCAGAACTGGACCCAGCACTCCAGCTGCAGCCTCCCCAGAGCTTATCGATCAGAGCTCACCCATTGAGTCTTGATGATGGTGTGGTGGTGTTTGTGGGTAAATGGGTTTTCTATGGGAGGCCTGGATTTGTAAGGGTGAGAGATGGTCCCAGTTGCTGTGGTTCTGCTGACACCCACCATGCTGGTTTGTTTCATGGAGCTTGTGAGATGCAGCAAAATGAAGGCAGTCCCCGACTCCTGAAGAGTCCTTGTTCCCTTTGTAGGTAGAGAGACATTCTTTCCCCCCCTGTAATTTTGTTTTCTCTCAAAGGAAACCAAAGAGAAGCTCAGCCAAATTTAGCTCGACCCCAATTAGAAAGAATTGGGCTTGCAGAGGATGTGAGTGTTCCGTGGGGGAGCTGCTTCAATGCTGCATTGCAGCATCTCTACCATGGCCTCATTTGTGCCTCAAGTATGTGGAAGCAGAGCTCTGTGCAGCTTCTGAGCCGGTGCTGAGCGTAGGAGACCTGTGGTAATGTGGGAGGAGGAGACTTTGTGCCTGTCTGGATGCAGAGGATGGTGGGGTAGAAAGCCAGACATGTGCTGGACTGTCTCAGCCAGGTCTCTCCATGTGATTAGGACGGCACAGAGAAGTCACGTTGCTCTTCTGGGAGTCAAGGAGAGTCAAGCTCAGCGGGTGAGGTGTTACCTTGATGGTGTAGTTCACAGGGAGGTGTTGCTGGGGATCACGTGCTGGAGTTGCTTGGGATACAGATAATCACAGTATCACAGAGTCATAGGGGTGGGAAGGGACCCCCAGCGCTCATGGGGTCCAACCCCCTGCTAAAGCAGGGTCCCTAGGACAGGGCACACAGGTTGGTGTCCAGATGGGGCTGGAATCTCTCCAGAGAAGGAGACTCCACACCCCCTGGGCAGCCTGTCCCAGGGCTCCCTCACCCTCACTGGGAAGAAGTTCTTCTGCATATTGGTGGGGAACTCCCTGTGCTCCAACTTGCAGCTATTGCCCCTTGTCCTGTCCCCACAGACACTGAGAAGAGGCTGGTGAACTCTGGTGAGTTCTCAGCTTGTTCTGAGGTCTTATCCTTCCCTTTGAGCAATCCCCTGGCTTCAGTTGGGTGATGCAGTTGCCTTTGATGCTTATTTGTTGCAGGTTTGAGCACAAAGAACAGAGGAACAGAAGGAATGAGATCTCGGGCAGCATCTTGGCAGGGACAAGTGAAAATCTGGGTCCCCTCAGCTCAACTTTTGAGTTTAGTAATCTGTGCATGATCTCTTCAGTCCCTAGTATTAGTATGAGGAGGAGTCCCTTTTATTAGCTAATAATTTTCATTATGCCAATAAAAGTCAGCCTGGCTGGCTTTGGACCTTCTCTGTCTGTGAAGGAAGCTGTGATTTGGCATTGGGGACAACAGAGTCTTACACAGTTACTAATTTTTAGTTTTCTGGGTCTTTTAACTCTTTGACTGTAATAATTTAACTAGTTTCCACACTCTTTTACTGCTAGAGAACGAAATTGAAGGTGGCAAGAAGTAAAACCAAGGGTTGATGAACACTAGAAAGTTATATGTAAATATTTAGGGATTTGTTGCCTTTCCCCTTCCTTCCTGTGAATCCTGCTTGAACTGGAGACACAAAGTGTCCCATCAAGTGCAAGAACTTCCTTTTTTATGTTCTGAAGGGCCATCTGAAATCCCTTCTCACAATGTCCTTGGAAGGGAATCACTTTGCTCCAAGATTTTTCCTGCTTCAGCAAGAGGTTTTTTAGCATTTGCAGAACTTCCATTGGAAGGAAATCCTCACACTTCACCTGTGCCCTCTACAGTTGGGAGTAGCAAATACTTCTTGTGGCAGTAGGGCAACCCTGGAGTGTAGTTCCCTAAGGATGCTTGGAATTGTTATGGCTTGAATGCCACAGCAGTAATCTGCTTAAGCAATAACCTCTTGTTCTTACACAAAGGCTTATCCAAGTGCTGCACAGGAAAGGCAGGTCCTGTGTTTGCTGGGAGCTTTAGATCAGAGTGATGCAATCGGTCACTGTCATCACAGCAGGCTGAGGAGGCTGATGGATGAGGCAGAAGGTTTGTATTAGATGCCTTCATTCTGTGAATGAACCCTTGGGGCCTTTGTGTGCTTTTAAGAGGTGTTTTCAGAGCATCCAGACAGACAGGTTTGGGGACTAAGAAGTTTCAAACCTCCAAGGAGGTTCGGATCTGGCATCCTGCTTTTCCTTCCCTCTCTATTTTTAAGCATTCATACGCCTGAAGATGTTGATGGTTGGGACCTAAGTCTGAGTTTGAAGGGTTTGTTTGCATTTCTCTTCTCTGCTAAGACATTTCTTGTGAGACTTTTGGGCAAGCCCTTTAAAGTAGGATTCATCCCCTTCACTCTTGAGCATCTGGCAGTAACCCAAGTGATTCAACCTGCCTACCATAATACTGGTGTATTATGTAAAGAGGTGGATCCTAACTTCTCCATTGGCAGAGCAGGAAAAATAATGCATCCTCACTTACCCAGTAATGTTTGTAACACCCTCCCTGATAGCTGGGGAAAGATTGCTGAAAAGAAAGTGTGCAGCAAGCAGAAGGTTCCTGTGCAGGGCCACAGCTCGCAGATGAGGGTGTTGTTTCCCCCCTCTGCTCTACCCTGGTCAGGCCCCACCTGGAGCATTGTGTCCAGTTCTGGGCTCCCTGGGATAAACCAGCCAGGGATCTCCTGGAGAGAGTCCAGAGGAGGCTACAAAGGGGATGAAGGGCCTGGAGCATCTCCCCTGTGAGGAAAGGCTGAGTGAGCTGGGGCTGTTCAGCCTGGAGAGAAGCAGCCTGCGAGGGGATCTGATCAATGGGTATAAAGATCTGAAGGGTGGGACACAGGGGGAAATGGGCAGCCTCTGCTCAGTGTCTGTGGGGACAGGACAAAGGGCGATGGCTGCAGGTTGGAGCACAGGGAGTTCCCCACCAATCTGGGGAAGAACTTCTTCCCAGTGAGGGTGAGGGAGCCCTGGGACAGGCTGCCCAGGGGGTGTGGAGTCTCCTTCTCTGGAGAGATTCCAGCCCTCTCTGGACACCGCCCTGTGTGCCCTGTCCTAGGGACCCTGCTCTGGCAGGGGGTTGGACCCCATGAGCTCTGCAGGTCCCTTCCCACCCCTATGATTCTGTGATTCTGTGTTGATCTGGTGTTTCCTGACAAACCTACCCAGTGCTGGCTCAGAGAAACTGGAGATCTTCCTGATCATCTCCCTCCACAGTATTTCTCTGAGTGCTGTTGAGGAATCTGAGGTGTAGTCACTGTGAAAGGGCAGATTCCACAGCAGGATGCTTTTAGCTAACAAGGAATTGTAAGAGGTCAGTTGGTGCCCATGAATGAGACAACTCCCTATAGACAGGGGGAACTGGGTTTCCATCAGTAAATACTTTCCACTACTTGAAGCTTACAAGTAGTTTGCCACAGAGATATGTTAAACTCTTTCTCCTCCCCAAGTCATTGTGCCTGAGAAGTCCCTAGTGAAGGGGAGGACTTGGCACATACCCCTGCTGATTTGGCTTGTGTGTCAGAGCCCAAACTGACCCGTCTGTCTCCTATGATCCTTTCTCATTTCCTGCTGGGTTTATGTTCTGCAGTGACAAAATCCCAGTGCCAGACAGTGCACACCAGGGAAGAAATGGTTGTGAAGTTGCAATATGCTTTTTTATTTCTTTTTTTTTTTTTTTAAATCAGAATCCATCTCTTGGGCAATCAGACCTAAGTGTAATAGAGTTCTGGTTGAGGAGGTCAAACCCTGTCTCCCAAACACATTCTCTGGCCTCCAGGAACTTGTTTGGTATCTCCCCTTCCATCTCCATGCTTGTAAAGTCAAATTGATGGTCTGTATCTGCCCCCAAGGTACTTGTGAAGTACTTGGCAGGTGAAGAGCATGGTATAAGCATGAAGTAGTATTTATTCAAGTGTTAACCCATGTTGACATGTTGGAGTAGCCTTGCTCATATCTGTAGGAGGTAAGTCCCTTTAACCTGTGTGCATCTTCTACAGTTCTGCCTTAGTTGGCTTTGCATAATCTCACAAATCTAAATGTGCCCATTAGGGCAGAGACTGGCAGGACAAGGGGGATGGAGTGAAGCTGGAGGAGGGAAGGGGGAGATGAGATATTAGGGGGAAGTTCTTTGCAGAGAGAGTGGTGAGGGGCTGGAAGGGGCTGCCCAGAGAGGGGGTGGGTGCCCCATCCCTGGGGGTGTTCAAGGCCAGGTTGGCTGGGGCCCTGGGCAACCTTGTGTAGCTCCAGGCCTGGAGGTTGGTGTCCCTGCCTGTGGCAGGGGGGTTGGAGCTCTGTGACCCTTGGGGTCCCTTCCAACCCAGACCAGTCTGGGATTCTATGATTTTGGAAACCCACCAGTGCCTCATTTGGTGGAGCAATTCTGTAAGCCATGAAGAGCCTGCCTGTTTGGGTTGGTGACATGGCTGCCTCTGCACGTACAAACTCCTGTAAACATCAGCAGTGGATCCAGCAGCCTGGCCAAAAGTCCAATCCTTGACCCAGAGTTCAGATGAGCAGAGGATATCCCACGCCTTCCAGATGCGTTCTCCGCTCCGCAGGCTCGTTCGACGCGACTCCATCCTTTTGAAGGCCAACAGCTTTGAGCTGCTTTAGGCACATTTCCAAACATAACAGGCCCTGTTATTGCTTCACCATCTGCCCTCTGAATTGTGGGAACTCTGGATGATTGGGTAGGGGGTTAGCATTACAAAGAGGTCCGCAGGATCCCCGCAGAGAATTACTTGTTTGGGGGAAAGACGTTGCAGAAAGGGAGAACGAGCTTTTCCAGTGACCAGACCACTTCTCTGTCCCCATCTTTTTCTTTTTTTCTCTCTTTTTTTTCTCTTTCCTCTCTCTTTTTGCTTTTTCTTTCCCTTCCCCCTGCCTGCAGCTGCAAGAAGAGAAATTCCTTACGCCTGAGTGACCCAGAGGACAACCGGGAGTTGGAAATTAATTTGCATTTGGAAACACTACAGCTGTGGGGGGAGCAAGCATGAGGAAAAAGATTGCAGTCAGCACAGGAATTGCTTGTGCTGTTATCCCCCTCTCCTCTGCTCTTGGCAGGGTGGATACTTCTTTTTCCTTCTCAATTTATTACAATAACTTTAACTGATCAGAGTGAAGAGGCTGGATTGATGGGCTAGACCAATGGGATCAGGTTTAACAAGGCCAAGGGCAGAGTGCTGCACATGGGACAGAACAACCCCCAGCAGCCACAGGCTGGGGGGACACTGTCTGGAGAGCTGTCAGGCAGAGAAGGACCTGGGGGTGTTGGGTGACTGCGACTGAACACGAGCCAGCAGTGTGCCCGGGGGGCCAGGAAGGCCAAGGGCATCCTGGCTTGTGTCAGCCCCAGCGTGGCCAGCAGGCCCAGGGAGGGGATTGTGTCCCTGTGCTGGGCACTGGGGAGGCTGCAGCTGGAGTGCTGGGTCCAGTTCTGGGCTCCTCAGCATCAGAAGGACATGGAGGTCCTGGAGCGTGTCCAGAGAAGGGCAACCAGGCTGGGGAAGGGGCTGGAGGGCAAATCCTCTGAGGAGCGGCTGAGGGAGCTGGGGGTGTTGAGCCTGGAGAAGAGGAGGCTGAGGGGAGCCCTTCTCCCCACCTCCCCTGCCCTGCCAGGAGGGTGCAGAGAGGTGGGCGCTGGTCTCTTCAGCCAGGGGCCAGGAGCTGGGACAAGGGGCAATGGGCTCAAGCTGCGCCAGGGCAGGGTCAGAGCAGCTGTGAGGAGAGAATTCTTCCCTGGCAGAGTTGTCAGGGCCTGGCCCAGGCTGCCCAGGGAGGGGGCTGAGTCCCTGCCCCTGGGTGTGTTTAACAGAGGGGAGATGAGGTGCTCAGGGAGCTGGTTTAGCACAGGACAGGAACCGTTGGACTCTATGAGCTTACAGGGCTTTTCCAACCTTGTGATTCTGTGATCTAAGCAGCAAACAGAGAGCTCTCCCACCATCCTAGCTGGATGCCACACAGCAGGTTTCACGTTTCTCAGGCTTGAACTTTGCTTTTTCTGTGCAGTTCCTGGGGAAGCCACCATAACAATAAAAAAATCTGACCAAAAAAAAGCCCAGTCTGGTGCCAGAGTCCGAGTCAGCGCTGCGTGGTACCTGCTCTTGGAACCAACCAGTGGTTTATGGCCCCTTTGTGCATTATTGCACTTTTCCCAAGTGCAAAAGTCACACATGAGCTGAACACCAGTTGCATGTTAGCAGGCAGTAGCGAGGGTTGTGATAGCACAGGCAGACTTTACTCGTTGAGAGCGTGTGGTTCAGCATTCAATCCCTTCATCAAAGTCATTGATAAAGATGCTGATTTCCTTTTCCTTGTTCCTTCTGGGCTGCAGGTTTAGCTTTCCCCACGTGCTTGCTATGTGTGGAATTCAGCTGAGCAGCTGCATTTCAGCACTCTACGCTCCATTAAGCAGCCAAAAAAGCCCAGCTTGGGCAGCAGTTCACCTTATTGCTGTAATGTGGGGAGCTTGATGGGAGGCCTCCTTCCCCAGGCTGAACAAATAGTTCTGATGCCAGTGACGTGCTAAGAAAAATAAATAATAAACCAAAAAGCAAGCCTTCCAAAACCCCAGGGAAGGCAACACCAGGAAAGACTGAGAAGGGAAAACCAAACCTGAGATGCCAGGAAAGGAGATGAGCCTGATTTTGGGATGAATCAAACTGTTCTTCAGGATGAAAACTGTAAAACTTCTGCTCCCTCTTAAAGGGGAAGAATTAACTGGTTAACGAGCCCTAGGAGAGGCAATAAACCTTTCAAACCAGCTGAGAGGTTCTCAGGAATGAGTGGAATAAATCCCTTTAGCTGCTGTGGTGATGAAATACTTGGGACATCCCCATCCAGCCTTTGGTGCTTGTTTTGAGATGGCAAAGGGAAGGAACACCTGGGGGTGTTCAAGGCCAGGTTGGATGGGGCCCTGGGCAACTTTGTGTAGCTCCAGGCCTGGAGGTTGGTGTCCCTGCCTGTGGCAGGGGGGTTGGAGCTCTGTGAACTTGGGATCTCTTCCAACCCAGACCATCCTATGATTCTATGATCGATGGATTTTTTGGGAAGGGAGATGTGTACAGGTTCTCCCCCAGAGGTGGGTGTTCCGACCCCTGCCCGCGGCGAGGACTTTGCAGAGAGATTGTTTGGTGCTTGGAGACCATAATGCTCTTGAGAAGGAATAAACCCAACAGTTCTGGTGCACTTTGGTCACCTGCCTGGGGAGATGGAACAAGGGGGGGGCTCTCTGCTGGTTTTATGAATCACGGGCGCAGGTTCTGGGCACAAGAGGTTTTTCTGAGCAGAGAATCGTTGGGGCTGGAGGACTGTACTGCATGGAACAGGCTGCCCAGGGAGGGGGCTGAGACACCTTCCCTGGGTGTGTTTAAAAAGGGGAGATGAGGTGCTGAGGGATCTAGTTTAGCACAGGACAGGAATGGTTGGACTCCATGATCTTAAAGGGCTTTTCCAACCTTGTGATTCTGAATATCTCTGCGTGTTCCCTCCATGCATCTCACCCAAAGTGAGATGGTAGCTGTTGGAAAGCAGGAGCTTAGCTAGGCAGAGCTTTATGGTTGTTGCTACAAACCACATGTGTCATCATGTCTGGCAGTCGTAATTGCAGGAAACCACAGTCACTGACTCCCATTAAGAGAGATTTTTAGTGTAGATGCCTCTGCATCCTATGAGAGGAAATCTCCCATGGGTTCCCTGCTGCGATGCGGCTGAGACAGCTTTCCAGTGCTAATCTGGGAGCTGCTTTGGGATCTAGAAACCAATATCAGGCCCCAAATGCTGCAGAGTTCACCCCTGCAGCAGGGGAGGGATCCATGAGATGGTACCCAAAAAAGTCCCAGTGTGACATGAGGTGTCACCGTAGGTGGTGGTCTTGGCACACTTTGTGGTCGCAAGAAGTCTCTGCTTGTGCTGTCATCCTGCCATCTTCATCCTGGTGGTGACAGCCACTGTTCCCTCCATGCATGGGTATATACATCAGGAGACAAATGTATATTTACCTAAAGGGCTTGGGATTCAAAGGGCAGAGGGAGGTTAAACACATGGGTAATTGTCAGTTGTCGTTCAGAACTCAGAAGAACCAACCACATCACCACTGCAGCAAAGGGCCTTCAGGTATAATTAGAGCCCTACTTGAATTTCAGTCACTTCTCCAACCATGCAGAATTCCCCCAAAATATCCGTGGTGCTGGTGTGATATATTTAGCTTAAAGAACAGATCGTCCTGGTAACCAGATTAGAGAATGCATAGAACAAACCTGTGAGAACTTTATGTATGTTAGCTATTCTAACTGTGCCCAAGGTTTTCCATGACAAACAGGTACTTTAAGAAGCAGGTTATGGGTGCTGCATCCCTCACCTTCCCTCTGCTCTCCCTTAACCCGACTCCCACCACCTGATGCCCATTTCACTGACATCCCCTGATCCAGGGAGGGGATTGTGCCCCTGTGCTGGGCACTGGGGAGGCTGCACCTGGAGTGCTGGGTCCAGTTCTGGGCTCCTCAGCATCAGAAGGACATGGAGGTCCTGGAGCGTGTCCAGAGAAGGGCAACCAGGCTGGGGAAGGGGCTGGAGGGCAAATGCTCTGAGGAGCGGCTGAGGGAGCTGGGGGTGTTGAGCCTGGAGAAGAGGAGGCTGAGGGGAGCCCTTCTCCCCACCTCCCCTGCCCTGCCAGGAGGGTGCAGAGAGGTGGGCGCTGGTCTCTCCAGCCAGGGGCCAGGAGCTGGGACAAGGGGCAATGGGCTCAAGCTGCGCCAGGGCAGGGTCAGAGCAGCTGTGAGGAGAGAATTCTTCCCTGGCAGAGTTGTCAGGGCCTGGCCCAGGCTGCCCAGGGAGGGGGCTGAGTCCCTGCCCCTGGGTGTGTTTAACAGAGGGGAGATGAGGTGCTCAGGGAGCTGGTTTTAGCACAGGACAGGAACAGTTGGACTTGATGATCTTAAAGGTCTTTTCCACCCAGTGATTCTGTGATTCCATTGCAGTGACCACCCCAGAAAGCAGCCCTTGACTTCCAAGGCTCTTTCTCTGATGCTGCTTCGTGTACAGGAGCTCTGCTTGCCCCAAAGTCTGCACCTTGCTGTGGAACACAGGGTGAGGTGCTGTAAACGCCTCATAGCCCCTGACTGATTTAGTTTAGACCCTCTCTTGATCTGAGTGTCAAGGGTCCGTGACATAATCTGCCCCAGCTTAGCCTGCCTGATTGACATGCTGCACAGACTTAGAGGTTTCATTCTGTCCTTTGCCCAAGCATGGAGCAGATGTGCCCTTAGCCCGGGATGCACCCCCTGATTCCAGGGAACCACTGCACATGAATCTCTTCCCGAGCTGTGCCAGGGCTCTCCACAAGCCGGAGGAGAAGCAGGGAAGCGGCTGGGGAGGGGAAAACACAGAGCATCTAAGTTCAGTGGCACTTAGGAGAGCTGACTGGCAGATGGCATTTGCTGCTTGATATAAGGGGATTTGCCACATGACCTATTCCAAATCTGTGTCGCCTGGCGAATTGATCAAACCTGGCATCTGATGTAAGAATAAATCTACATCATCACAGGAGCTGCAGCAAAAAGGTGGCTTGCAGAGGAATCTAGGGGAGCTGAGCTTTCCCCATTAAGACTTGCTGATGTTCATGAGAGCTCAATCCTCATTTTCTTTCCATATCCAGGGCAGTTTTGTCTCCCTTTTATAAATAAAGTAATTTGCTCCTCCTTAAGCTTACAAGGATGGACAGATAGCTCCGGCTGGAGATGCTGCGTGAGGCTGGGAAGTCAGCTGGAAGGAATAGGTTGGCAAAGCGGCTTGAATATTAACTTGACACCTAATTATATCCTCTGGGTTTATTATTTTCCATTCTGTCATACTGTGGTCTGTCTGCAGTTTCTGTGAGTGTGGTGTGCTGTGTAGCTATCTGAGTCAAATCATGCTCTGGGTAGAAATTGGGGATGAAATTATCAGTGGTAAAAATTCTCCTGGCCCTGATGCAGCAAGTAGCATTTTATATTTGCTCAAACCAAACTGTACAGATGAATCCTGTATAGATTTTATAAAGCAAAGGAAGTCTTTAGCTAAGGAGAGCGTTTATTGGATTTTACAGCTCTTCTGGAATGGGATTTAACACTGCAGCTCTCGTGGGAGCTGGGATGGGACCTGCATTGGCTCTGCTTGAACAGAATTGACTTTTTTTGCAACCTCATTCATATACTGGCTTTTTTTTTTTTAAAGCCAAAACAACCCTCTGACCAGTCTCCACAGCAGCTCCTAAAGTTCCATCTATCTCTTACAGGCTTTCTCCTCCAAGGAAGAAGTAAAGCAGCAGCCCAGCTGGGCTTAGTTTATTGCACATTGACAAGACCATAACCTGAACTGGGACTTTTAAGAACCCCCTCAACTAAACCAACACTTCTTGTTCTTTAGTCCCCCAGGTCCTCAAGAGCTGCACTGAATTCATTGAGAAGCATGGCATTGTGGATGGGATATATCGTCTCTCTGGGATTGCCTCCAACATCCAGAAGCTGCGGTAAGGGTGCTGCATGTCATGAACCCCTTCACAGGGGACGAGGGAGGCGGGTGCCAGTTTCAAGGCTCCACTGGTCCCGCAGCTCCGATGTGGGTCCATGGTCTGTACACCCTAGGCAGTGTGCTGGGTTTGCCACGGTGCTGGAGCACTGTGGGGGTTGCTGGCTAGAGTTGATTTATTTCTTTTTTCAGGAAGTTTTCCTTCAGGATTGGCTGTCAGAAGCCTTTGGGATTTGGGCTTCTGGCAGATTAGCAATTAATTGGTAACACACCAAGAATTCTTGTGTAATTCTCAGTGGGTGGCATTGCCATTTTCAGGGGAAGGCTGAGTGTGTGTCCTCATCACACCAACCTGGCTTTGGCCTCCAGTGAAGCTGGTTTTCCTCCCATCATTCAGTGTGCATCTGTCTGCAAAGGGACAGACAGACCCCAGTGGGGTGTGACTGACTCCAGTTGTGATCCTAGGCCCACAGCCTCACAGAGGCAGTGAAGGGGTATTTCCATGTGAAGGATACACATCCCTTTTGCACCAGCTATTCCCAGGTTCACTGGGCAGGTTTGAGCCAGTGCAGACACTGTACAACCCCCCCCAGATGGACGAGCTTATTCTGGTTTGGCTTAATCCCAGTTCTCATTTCAGATCTGGTCCCCAGACTGTGATACACAGGTCCCAAAGACTTTTGAGGGGCACTGCTGCCCACCCCAGTCTTGGCTGAATGAAATGTTTGCCCACACTTCAGTTACATTCCTTTAATTCCCTGTTTTGTCTTGTGCTGGACTGTGGTTCTGATCACTGTCTTAGTCCTTCCACACCCCCGTTATCCCCTCATTGTTCTCCAGAGGGGCTTTTCAAAAGGTTTTCTAAACCTTTAATGGTGTAAGTCCCTGGTATAGCGCAGAGAATGAAGCAACAGCCCCTGTTTCATGTTTCCATGTTCTGAGATGTCCCAAAGACAAAAGGAAAGGAGTACATGGCACTGCTGTCCCTGCTATTCACCTAAATCACTGTGGGTTTTCCAGAGGGTTTGATGGAGGTAGCACAGGTGTCATTGCTGTTGTTTCCAGCTGTATAAACAGATCATGAAGATCATTAGGCATATTTCAAAGCTAGAGCTGCAGCATCATTATTAAATGAGTTGCTGTTGTTAAGTTTCACATAGAAGAGTTGGGTCTCTCCTGGATTTAAAGGGCTTTTTGGTTGGAGAGAAAGTTGGTGAATTTATTCCATGTGGGACATTTACTCCAGGACAGAGGTCGAGGAAAGGCCTAACACCAGGTTTCCCTTTCTTCACTCCATATTCTGCTTCTGCAGGGCTTGAGATGGGTTCCTAGCCGAGCAGGGCAGGTTAGGGCCAGGCTGGAGGGGGTTGTGTCTTCCCCCAAGCTCCCTCCTGAGCTCCCTCTTCTCCTGTGGAGCCAAGCACAGGAATTCAGATTCTCTCCCCAGTGATGAGTAAGCGATGAGTCAGAGCGTGGGAGCAGCGTGTGCTGAACGCTGAGGGTTGTGGCAGAGACCTTTATTTCCTCCTCCTGAGCCAGCTTTGGGATGAGGAACCAGGTTGGACTGTTCCCCCCTCTTGGCTGAAGCAGAGGCCGCTTCGGCCCCCTGGCCTGGGGTGCAGTTTGAATGGCTTCCCTCACACAGGGGAGTGAGGCCTGGGGTGCAGTTTGAATGGCTTCCCTCACTTCCTTGTCTCTAGGGCAAGGAAGGACAGAAGGAAGGAGCTCTGTCCTGACCTTGTGAGGGGTGTGTGGTTGCCTGCCTCTGTTAAAAAAGGCTTTGGAGAAGGTACAAACTGGTTCCATCCTGTAGGCAGAGCAGAGGAGCTGAGTGTCTGAGCAGTGCTGAAGGCCTGTTTTCTAAACGGCCTAGCTCTGACAGGGGGAGAAGCCAGGGGGTGTTGCCACTGAGCCCCTGACGTTGTTGTGGTTGTAGTGTAGACAGGATGACTCCCCATTTCGATGATAAGCTGGTTTGGTTTGCAGCTTAGAGGCTGCTGTTGTAGGGAAACCAAGCTCCAGCTAGAGCAGCCACGTTCTCTCAAGCTCCCTGTGGCCTCACTCGCCACGCTGGGCCCTGCAAATCCATCCTGCTAATTTGAAACAGCATATATCCCAGCAGTGAGCCAGCTCTTGGCCTTCTAAGATCAGCTTTTATTTCCTAAATGTTTGTGATTGTGGTTTTCGTGTCTCTGAAAAGCAAAGGGAATGCTCAGGGGTTTTCTTGATGTGGTTCCTGGCTCTCTTCACCCTGCAGCTCAGCTCACCAGCTTGTCCCCCCAAGGAATTTCTGCACACACAGGATTCTACATGTGCCCATGGCACTGCTCTTCCCTTTGGCATTGCTTTGTGACTTTGACTTCCAGGCCTCTGAAATGCAAAGGGACAGCAGCTTTCATTCCAGCCTGGGAGCACAGCCCTGAGGTGTTAAATACTCCATGGTCTTGGAGGAGGTTTTTCTGGAGGCTTTGTGAAGGGCCCTGTTGCAGGAAAAGGGATTGCAGACTAGCCAAACAGGTGTAAAGCTCATTGAAAATGCCTTAGTGTAGAGAGAGGGACAGGGGGAAGTGTTATTTTGGGGAAAAAAAATCCAGTCTAGTAGCACCACAGCCATGGGTCATGTGGCTTTGGTGCCTATTTATTTTCTCCTGTAACTGAGGAAACCCTTGTTGTTCCTGATTGTGATCTGTGCTGGGTTTTATTTTCCTCCCTCCTTTTCCAGCCCCCCACTTTGCTCATTTTTTTAAAATTCTTATTTCCAGCCACGAGTTTGACTCTGAGCAGATTCCTGACTTGACAAAGGATATTTACATCCAGGACATTCACTGCGTGGGCTCCCTCTGCAAACTCTACTTCCGCGAGCTCCCCAACCCTCTGCTGACCTATCAACTCTACGAGAAGTTCTCAGTAAGTAGCTGAGATGCCTTTCACCTTCCATTTCAGCATGACTTCATCTCTAGCTTGCACCAAGAAATACTGAGAAGGCTCCAGCAGCAAGCTGCCCCCATCTTCCACACACCATTCTTTGTCCTACTTCTGCCAATGTTGGGCTTTTTGGAGAGATCAGAAGCACCCATCTCCCAAATTAACAGCCTAACACCCATCAGGTCTGTGCTACCCACACACCCAGTTCCCACTGCTGGTGGTAGCATCCTGGCTTTTGCAAAGTGAGGCAGTTCCTCAGGTTTGAGGTCCCTTTTCTGGTTCCCCATTAGGTTGTCCACCACACCATACTGAGTCCAGTTTTGAGACTCCAGTAGAAGGGTACTGGGACACTGATGATGCTTTGCAAGAATTCCCCTTTCGTTTGCCATTCCCTGGTGATTTCCTGAACAGGAGCAGGATTAGAAGCTCCTCCTTGGAGCTGAACAGGGATCACTGTACAATTAAGATACAAAGCAGCCCAGGTCTTGATGTACTTGGCCTTGCTTGAGTACCTCAGTGAAGGTAGAGAGCAACAAACTCCACTTTGCTACTGAAGAACAGCACATTGGCTGCTTGTTTCAAGTAGCTGGGACAGGTATCTAGTCTATTTGCAGCTAAATCCCTTCCTGCCTTCTTCCAGGATGCTGTTTCTGCTGCTACAGATGAAGAACGGTTGGTGAAAATCCATGATGTCATCCAACAGCTGCCCCCCCCTCACTACAGGTTAGTGCAGCCTTTACACTGGTTACCCACTGCTCAGTGTTTACTAGTGCTAGTATTTCAGGAGTGAACTGATGTGGTTCCAGCTTTCCTTCACAAGAGAAGTTGTACATTGCAACAGTTTATGTCTATATCAATTAAGTTGATTTAGATTTTAATTAGCTGATTACCAGGTAAACACTATATACTTTCCATGGTCTTATTTGACTTCCATGGAAACTATCTATAGGTGGCAAATACAGGCTTGTTGTGGCTGATAGGAGGTTCAACACTGCCAAGTGTCAGGTTGGAAGAGTCCCAGCCATAGATACAGCCTGGGAGAAGAGCTCCTGGAGAGCAGTCCTGCTGAGAAAAACTGGCAGGACAAGGGGGATGGAGTGAAGCTGAAGGAGGGAAGGGTAAGAGGAGAGATTAGGGGGAAGTTCTTTGCAGAGAGAGTGGTGAGGGGCTGGAAGGGGCTGCCCAGAGAGGGGGTGGGTGCCCCATCCGTGGGGGTGTTCAAGGCCAGGTTGGATGGGACCCTGGGCAGCCTTGTGTAGCTCCAGGCCTGGAGGTTGGTGTCCCTGCCTGTGGCAGGGGGGTTGGAGCTCTGTGACCCTTGGGGTCCCTTCCAACCCAGACCAGTCTCTGATTCTATGATATCACTAAGGAAATGGGCACAGGGGATAGGAGGGGGCACAGGACCAGCTCTGGGAATATCAATTAAGCAGTGAAATGTACCCAAAACCAGTGGTCAGCCCATCAGTTTAATTTGGTCATGTGTAGTCTGCCCCCAGCCTTTCCAGTAGCTAGAACAATGCTCTAGTAGAATAATTAATTACATAATGTGGTGTTTACACATCACCAACTAACTGTAATAGTAATGTCTTCCAATTAGTATTAATTAATAGCTGTTTGTGCTAAACAGCCATGAGTCTTGACTAACTGAGAACGTGTTGGTGGTCCTTAGTATTCCAGATCAGGGCAGGGTATGTGTGGTAAGAAGGCATGAGACACCACTGTGTGCCATGGGGTATGCCAAACTGATACTGTACATCAGGGATTCTTTAATAATATTAATAACTAATGAATAGTAAGTAAGCTTGACCAGTTGTGCATCACAACTGGTATGAATAGCTAATGATGCTGTATGGTGAAAGTTAGTTAAGTGTCAGTAACTGTTGTAATTAGTTGTGATGCTGCATCCCCAGTGGCTTTACAGCACTTACGGGGGATGCAGGCAGATAGCTGGCAGCTGCTGTCATCTCATTGTAATGCTTAAAACCAAATTTACTTAGAACCTTTTGTAATAATCTGTGTTAATAGCTGACTATTAATTATTGCTGTGGCTGGTGATTAGCTGGACAATTGCCAATGCTGTACCTGATTGGTATAAATAACTCATTGTAAGCTGTGCTGTTTGACTGTCAGTAACAGTAGTTTACAATTAGCTAGGGCTAATTAATGTTATGAGCAATAAGCTATAAGTGATACTACTTGCTATTTAAATTAGCTACTCAGCATAATCACAGAATCACAGAATGTGTAAGGGGGAAGGTACCATCAAAGGCCACCTAGTCCAGCACCCCCAGCAAGCAGGGAAATCTTCTGGTCCTGTGTATTAGCTAATAGTAATGGTTTATTTATGTTAATTGTGGGGTTAATTATTAATTAATTGCCTTTGCCTCCAGGTCTGAGGTGCATTCTCTTTTTCCCTACAATAATTATTTGATGGGATAAAGAGTGATGCCTGCATGTGCCTTAGGCTTAGAATGGAGAGGTTGCAGGAGACAATTGGACTCAAAATGATGTCTAGAGACAGCTGCTGGGAAAAGGAAAAGAATGCTTTCTTTCTCTGCAGTGGGAAGGGAGCATCCATCCATCTGCACTTAAGCCTTGTCTGCACCCATCCCCTGCCCCCTCAGAGGGTGCACAGAGAGATGGGCTGCTGCCACCAAGGGCACAGAGGTGGAGACATCTGGGTGTCAGGGTGGGTGAGGAACTTGCCCTGAGCCAGCAGTGGCTCTGGCAGCTGGGAAGGGCGATGGGATCCTGGGCTCCATCAGCAGAGGGGTGGCAGCAGGGACAGGGAGGGGATTGTCCCTCTCTGCTCTGCCCTGGGGAGGCCCCAGCTGGAGTCCTGTGTCCAGAGCTGGGGCCCCAGGACAAGGAAGATGTGGGACTGGTGGAGAGGGGTCAGAGGAGCCCCGGAGGGGATCAGAGGGCTGGAGCAGCTCCCCTACGGAGAGAGGCTGAGGGAGCTGGGCTGGCTCAGCCTGGAGAAGAGAAGGCTGTGGGGGGACCTCATTGCAGCCTCCCAGTCCCTGAAGGGACCCCAGGAACAGGAGGGGAATCAGCTTGTTCAAGGGCAGAGACTGGCAGGACAAGGGGGCTGGAGTGAAGCTGGAGGAGGGAAGGGTGAGAGGAGAGATTAGGGGGAAGTTCTTTGCAGAGAGAGTGGTGAGGGGCTGGAAGGGGCTGCCCAGAGAGGGGGTGGGTGCCCCATCCCTGGGGGTGTTCAAGGCCAGGTTGGACCCGATGAGCAGTGAAGGTCCCTTCCAACCCCTGCAGCTCTGTGATTCTGTGACATGTCAGGAGAGGCTCCCCTCACCCCACCCAAGTGTAATTATTTGCTAAACAGAACTTCGCCATCAGGTTTAGGGTGCATAGTTCAACCTTTATTCCTATGAGCTATCAAGCCAACAGAAAACAACAACCTGAGCTCTGGGTTGCAAGCTGCAGCGTGGCTTTGCTCAGCAGTGCTGAACAGTTGCCCATCTCCTCTTTTCCAGGACACTGGAGTTCCTAATGAGGCACTTAGCTCGTCTGGCTGATTACTGCTCCATCACAAACATGCACACCAAGAACTTAGCAATCGTCTGGGCTCCAAACCTCCTACGGTACTCTCTTGTTTTTCAATACAAGACAAGCTTTTTTATTGTTTTAAAAAAGACAGATGCTTGTTCTCCAGAAAAACCATAGCTTTCAGCAGCTAAGGGATCTTTCCTTTCTTCCATCCAATGCTGCTCTTCTCCTGTAAAACTTCTAATGGGAAGTTATCTGAAGCAGGGGCTTCAGGTCACCTGGGAAGCTCCCAAACCAGTAATGAAAAATAGCCACCCAGAGAGAAGACCCCAGTATTATTCTGTCTCACCCCACTATGAGACAATGAAGGACCCACCCCTCTTTTCTGGACAATCTTGTCCCCTCTCCTGGTTAGGTAAGACTAGTGTGTCCTTGATCATCCAGGAAAATCTGTTCAGTGGCATCACTGATTTCCCACTGCATAAATCTCTGGAGTCTTCATTTGACAGCTTTTAGCTGCAAAAATTCAAGACTTAAGGAAATGAACTTGGATAAATCTGTCCCCTAAAGTCAGTTTGAAGTGTGTGTAACAGGGTAGATTAAAATTAATGGGGCAATTGAAAAATTTGGCTTTAAAAGCCACAAAGAGAGGAGTCACCCTGGCCTCTGCTGTATTGTTTTCTGGAGTGCTTTTGTCACTGACCTGTCCCAAGTCACAGGTCCCCCTGTGTGCAGCTAATGTTAAACCAGAGTGAGTTAAAGCACTGGTGGGTATGGTCATTTGTTTAATGCTTTGATGAGATTTAACCTCTTAACTGCCCCTATGTCTCATCTGCCTGAGCCACCAGGTGCAACAGGTCAGTGCACACCAAAGCCTTCCTGGGGAGGAGCACATCTTCCCACGTTCCTCTGGCTGTTTGTGTTTGATTTCCTCTGCCTCTCCCCTCAGGTCAAAGCAGATCGAGTCCGCCTGCTTCAGCGGGACGGCTGCCTTCATGGAGGTGCGGATCCAGTCGGTGGTGGTGGAGTTCATCCTGAACCACGTGGATGTCCTCTTCAGTTCCAAACTCAGCTCGGTCATCCGAGATGGAGCAGGTATGTGGCCTCCTCCACTGGCTTGACCTTGATCAAAAAGAGGTAGGAGACACTTAGCAGGTATCTCTGCCTGCCCTGGGACATGTAAAACACTCTTTTACTATAGCCTAGAGGATGGATCTCCAGGGTTACCATGAGAACCTGGCAATTACAGCCTGGCTTTCAAAACTGCTGTCCATACCCATCTTAGAAGCTGAGGATGCTCTGTGGAAGTGCACACCTCAGTGCTACTGCTTGTATGTCCTATCACTGAGAAATTGTAAGGACTCTCTAAAATCTTTGGCCACCTGCCCTTCTTTTTAAAGCCATCGTGCTCCTGCAGGCTCATCTCTTGGAGCTGCCTGGCAGTACAACACACCATCCACCCTCATCAGCACTTTGGAACACAAACAGAAAGGGACCAGTTGAAAACAAGTGCTCTACTCAGTAATGTTGATGCTAAGAAACTTGGGCTTGCTCTTAACAGGGAATATTTTGCCATCAGCTCTCTCATGGTTATTTCTTCTGCATACAGTCTGTATGGGTTATATCAGCAGGGTGGCCCAGCAGGGCCCTGTGGCTATTGCCCACTTCTCAGCTCACTGTGCCAATTTGTGGCTTTAGGGTGGGGAATGAATCACAACACATTTGTGCCCAAACCCAGAGCACCTGAAATGCCATCCAGCCTTGGAACCTACAAACCCCTTTGAGTAACTGAGACCATAAGTATACCCATTCCATTGAAAACAAGCAGAGTTGCAGCAGGAAGAAACTTTACTCTGCATGTTAGATCAACAACCAAGGATACCATGAGCTATTCTTACTCCTAAGCTGCATTAAGTGTGTACCATCTGCTTGGATAACCTGCCCTTGCTATGAAATGTGCAGAGTCACCAGTCACCCCCCCTCTCTGGAGCACAGAGAACTGTTTTTTCCAGTTTATTTGCTGCTTTTAAGCAAGCCCTATCTCTACTTCAGAGAGCAGAGTTGCTCCAAGTCAGCTTTTGTCCCTACAGGAAGGCAATTTTAAAAGTCAGTAGGACCAGAGGTTAGTTTGGCTGAGCAGTAACAGCCCACAGCAGGCTGAGCTCTGCCAGGGAAAGATAAGCGTGCAAAGAGCCTGAGCCAAACGATTATCCAGGCTTAGAATGGACCATGTAAATTCAGTGGCTAATTGTTTAATGACTTGGTCATTTGCATTCAATGTGCTCAGACACAAAACCTGCCAGGAGAAGGGTCAGAGTTGCAGGAATGCTGTGCTGCAGCGAGGCAGCATCCTCTTTGGAGGTTCCAGGAGCCTCTGGCTTTGAGGACAGCTTCTTACCTGTAAGAGATAGAGCTAGTGTACCCACACCACACCCAGGACAGTGTTTACAGCTCTCCCAAGAGACTCCACACACTTTATGCAAGAGCTGTGATGCTAAAGGGAGGGTGGAACCAACCAGGAGGTTGATGTGATGACATACTTCCCCCCCCTACACCTCTGAACTCACATGAGAATAACCATAGCAGTACTTACCCTGTAAGCTCCTACACCAGGCTCCTCATGCTCCTCCCCAGCTGTCTCTACGCTGCAAGCAGGAGGCACCATCAGCTACCATTACAACCATGTCCACATGTCCAAGCCCAAGGCTTACAGCTGGATTCCCTTTACTGTGCCCACCTGCACAACAGTTTATTGCACCCACAGTCACCTGTGGCACCAAGATCTGGAACCTAGGAATGCCTGAAGCCAAGAAGGAAAGACCTCACTTTCAGACTCCTGCATGCAGGTGAAGCTGCAGTACAGTGTGTCAGGGAAGGTTCCTCACCCACCTCCTTTGTTTCCTTCTGAAAACACACTAAGCTGCTCTCAGAATCGAGGCAGTGCCTTTGTCATGATCACATCCCTCTGACAGAATGCTTGTTTGAGCCCATCTGTTGGTGGCTGGGATAACACAGGCTTAGATAAACACAGCACCTCCCTAGACACACAGCCCCAGCACTCTGATCTGCTGGTTTCTCATTCTCCCTGGGGTTTTCCCTTACAGGACACAGTTCTTTATCAAGGCCCAAGTCTCTGTTGGTGTCCTCTCCTTCCACGAAGCTGCTCACACTGGAGGAGGCCCAGGCACGGACTCAAGCCCAGATCAACTCTCCCATCGTGGCAGACAGCAAGTACATAGAAGTGGGAGAAGGCCCTGCAGCCTTACAGGGGAAGTTTCACACCGTCATAGACTTCCCATCTGAAAGGTAGAGACTCATTTCCTTCCCAGCACGTGGCATAACCAGAGTGTGGTTTGGTTTAGAGCAAAAATGTGCTGTTACCAGTGTAAACTCATTGGACCCTGGGCAACCTTGTGTAGCTCCAGGCCTGGAGGTTGGTGTCCCTGCCTGTGGCAGAGGGGTTGGAATTGTATGATCCTTGGGGTCCCTTCCAACCCAGACCAGTCTGGAATTCTGTGATTCAGGACTAATTACCTGCAACAAATCCAGGTTCCCCTCAAAATGGAACAGTTGGGCAGACTCCATGACATCAGAAGTTAAACATGGCAGCAAAAAGAGGTGACATGGGATTTTTATAACATGAGTAAGAGATGGTTGGATGGGGCCTTGAGCAGCCTGGGCTGGTGAGAGGTGTTCCTGCCCATGGCAGGGGGGTTGGAACTGTATGACCCTTGGGGTCCCTTCCAACCCAAACCATCCTATGATACTATGGTTTTAAATACCTTCAGCTGCACTGTTCCTGAGCGAACTGATGGAACAAGAAAAGCCATCCCCTTAGCTGCTATACCATACAGGTGTGGAGCCCTTGCTCACCTGCACTGCACCTCCTTTGCACAGTTTGGTGGGATTTACCCAGCAAGACTTCAGGGCTGAGCTATAACAAAGGAAAAAACATCCTCAGACAGAGGTTCTAAGCTTTGCTTCAGCAGAAACCCAGAGGGTGCTAATCCCAGCCAAGCAGTAGCAGGAACTCAACACAGCTTCCCCCTCCCAACAACTGTCTCTATTTTCTCACGCCAGAAAAAGGCCTCCCAGCAAGATGAAGAAATCTCCAGTTGGCAGCTGGCGTTCCTTCTTCAACCTGGGGAAATCATCCTCCGTGTCCAAACGCAAACTGCAGCGCAACCCCAGCGAGCCCTCGGAAATGAAAGCCATAGCCCTGGCAGGTAAGGGGCAGGGGGGGCACATCCAGCTTCCAAAAACACCCAGGATGTTTCAGCAACGCAGAATTCCTGTTGACAGTGGGCTTTTACCTCCTCCTAGCGTTCAAGACATGTATAACACCTTATCTTAATTCCTCCTGCACACTTGCGGGTGGGAAGGGCGATGGGATCCTGGGCTCCATCAGCAGAGGGGGGGCAGCAGGGACAGGGAGGGGATTGTCCCTCTCTGCTCTGCCCTGGGGAGGCCCCAGCTGGAGTCCTGTGTCCAGAGCTGGGGCCCCAGCACAAGAAAGATGTGGGACTGGTGGAGAGGGGTCAGAGGAGCCCCGGAGGGGATCAGAGGGCTGGAGCAGCTCCCCTACGGAGAGAGGCTGAG
This sequence comes from Gallinula chloropus, assembly GCF_964237585.1. Classification (NCBI taxonomy): domain Eukaryota; kingdom Metazoa; phylum Chordata; class Aves; order Gruiformes; family Rallidae; genus Gallinula; species Gallinula chloropus. Next base: position 6,049,327 of record NC_140109.1, on the reverse strand, counting down.
GGAGCTGGGCTGGCTCAGCCTGGAGAAGAGAAGGCTGTGGGGGGACCTCATTGCAGCCTTCCAGTGCCTGAAGGGAGCAGAGGAACAGGAGGGGAATCAGCTTGTTCAAGGGCAGAGACTGGCAGGACAAGGGGGCTGGAGTGAAGCTGGAGGAGGGAAGGGTGAGAGGAGAGATTAGGGGGAAGTTCTTTGCAGAGAGAGTGGTGAGGGGCTGGAAGGGGCTGCCCAGAGAGGGGGTGGGTGCCCCATCCCTGGGGGTGTTCAAGGCCAGGTTGGATGGGGCCCTGGGCAACCTTGTGCAGCTCCAGGCCTGGAGGTTGGTGTCCCTGCCTGTAGCAGGGGGTTGGAACTTTATGATCCTTGGGTTCCCTTCCAACCCAGACCAGTCTGTGATTCTATGATTCTATGACTTTGCTATGAAATAAGAATACAGCCCTGTCTCCCTTGTCTGAATTTGCTAGACACACAATTAAACTAGGTAAAGGTGCTTTTCCACACACACCGGCGTGCCTGGAGAAGGCATCTGACCACCTTCTGTAGCCACATCCAATCTGTGGAGAGTGAATTTTCCACCCTTCCCATAGTTTGCTACTGTGTTGAAGTTTCAGACTGGCAGCAATATGGTGTTGTGATAGGACACACCACAAATCCCTAAACATGGGCTGGTGAGTTCTTAACTCCCAGTGCTGTTTTCAAGCTGTAACTCTCACCCTCTCCCATATAACAAGCACATTGATCTAAAAGCAGCAGTGTCCTTCAAGGCTGCCTGGAAAGGGACCTCCTGGAAGGGATCTCCATAGGCCAGTCTCCCATGCGGAGCGGGACTGCGTCTGTCTTAGACAGCAAAGCATGTTAACTGGCAAACAGGAGAAAGGTTTTTCTTCAAGGAGCTTTGGAGTAAAAACAAATCCCCCCAAAAAAAAACCCAAAGAAACAAATTGGCTGGCCCTGTGTGGAGCCAGGAGTTGGAGATGATGATCCTTATGGGTTCCTTCCAGCTCGGGAGACTGGATTCTATGAAGAAATTGCTGGGACTGTGCACCCTAGAGAAGAGAAGACTAAGGGGGGACCTTACTAATGTTTATCAATACCTTAAGTATGGGACACAGGGGGAAATGGGCAGCCCCTTCTCAGTGTCTGTGGGGACAGGACAAGGGGCGATGGCCTCAAGTTGGAGCACAGGGAGTTCTGCACTAACATGCAGAAGAACTTTTACCCAGTGAGGGTGAGGGAGCCCTGGGACAGGCTGCCCAGGGGGTGTGGAGTCTCCTTCTCTGGAGAGATTCCAGACCCTTCTGGGTGCCTCCCTGTACAATACGAGCTGGGGAGCTGCTTTGGCAGGGGGTTGGACCCATTGATCTCTGGAGGCCCCTTCCAAACCCTGTGATTCTCTGTGATTCTGTGAAAAAGCACAGCTGTTACTCTCAGGACACCAGGGCCATTGCTAGAAACCCATTTGTTTTTAACCTGCCACCACCACATACCCAAATACAAACCAGTGTTATAAAACTCAGCTTCTCCCTCTTTGGTTGCTTTTCCTTAGGTGGACGAGGAGACAGCGGGACCCTTCGCTCAGCTAAAAGTGAGGAGTCCCTTACCTCTCTGCATGCTGTTGATGGTAAGACATCAATTGTACCTACACTTTTAATGTGTGTGGATTAATAAATAGGAAAAAACAAAAAAGGCAGTTTGACATTGCTGACTACAGATGGGCTGGTTTTCCACCCCTCTGGTAAAAGCTGAGCTTGCTAATTCACAAAGTAGCTTACCCCTGCCCACCACAGATGGGTACCAGAGAGAGAGATGCTCTTCAGGTCTTTGTTTTCTTTCTAAGGTAAAAGCAAACCTCTCACTTTCCTGTAGCCAGTACCCCTTAACATTATTCCTTGCCCCATCCCCTTTACAGTCTGAGGTGGTAAAAAGCAGCATCAGGAAGGAAAACGCTTTCTAAGAAAGCCCTGGGTGTCCAGCAGGCTTGAGCCAGCTTTGTGTTTGCAGGTGGATCCCATTCAGACTAAATTGGACCTGACAGCTGCTGGAGGGGAGTTTGAGCAAATGTAGTAAAGGCTATTGCTGACTACATGTCCTGGTTTCAGCTGGGATGGAGCTCATTTCTGCATTCTGTTTATTTATTTAATATTTAATGGATTATTTATTACTTGATCCACATCTAATAGTGGGTTATTTATTACTTTTATTATTATTTTTTCTATTTAATACTTAATTATTATTTATTTATTTATTATTTAATCCACATCTAATAGTGGATGGAATGCCATGTTTGAGAGTCAGGATGAGAGCAGTGCTGATAGCACCCTGATGTTTCTAGTTGTTGCCCAGCAATCAAGGACTTTTTCAGTTGTTTATATTTCCCTACTAACAAGAAGGGAGGGGACACACAGCCAGGACAGGTGACCTGAACTGGCCAAAGGGGGTATTCCATACCAATTACATCAGGCTCAGCAGAAGAGGGGGGCTGGTTGGAGGATGAGCAGGTGGCTCCAGGACATGTGGTTTTGGGGACAGTCCAGTTTTTCAGGACAGCTCTGGGCTGAGTTTTGTGGTTGGGTGACAAACTGCATTGTGTATCACTAATTTCATATATTTTTTGCTATAAAGTCCTGTCAGCATTGTTGTATTTTATCTTTCTGCTATTCTAGTAAACTATCCTTACCCAACCCACGGGGTTTTGGTTCCTTGGGTTGGGTTTTTTCCCTTTTCCCTTCCCTTTCCCCACCTCCCATGTTCCTCCCTCTCCACTCCCTTTTAAAGAACAAGTGACTGTGTGGTGCTCAGCTCTCAGCTGGGGCAAAACCACCCGCCCTACATTACTTCTGTGTTTAGACTTCACCAGGTGAACCACCCATCACCTCCTGGGCAGCAAGGTTTGGACACTAACCTATCCCACTCCTTCCTAGGTGAATCCAAGCTGTTCCGACCCAGAAGACCTCGGTCCAGCAGCGATGCTCTGTCTGCTTCCTTCAATGGAGAGCTCTTGGGAAACATGAACCGCTGCAATTCTTACGACAACCTCCCCCACGACGACAGCGACGGGGACGAGGGGCTGATCCACGTGCCTGCCCTGATCTCCCCTCGGTCCGCTGAGGACGTTGACCTGAGCCCACCGGAGATCGGAGTCGCTAGCCTGGACTTTGACCCAATGTCTTTTCAGTGCAGCCCACCCCAGGCAGATTCTGAGTGTCTGGATAGCAGCACCTCCCTCCTGGAGTCAGTGGGTTTAAATAAGGAGAAGCCCAGCCTGCTAAAGAAGGATGTAGAATCAGGCAGCCAGTCGCAGACACCAGGCAGTGCCACCAGCTCTGAGCCAGTCTCCCCCTTCCAAGAGAAGATGAGTCCGTTCTTTACTCTAGACCTGAGCCCAACTGAAGAGAAGACCTGCAAACCCCACACCTTCTCCCCCAAGATGGGCCGAAAGCCCCTCAAATCTCCACCTCTGCCCTCATCAGAACCCGTCTCCTTCGTGCTGCCCGGCCGCGCGGCTGAAACGATTGGAGGAGCGCCCGTCGCATCCAGAAACTCCTCTGCTTCCAGCTGGAGCAAAGGGATTGGCATCACTGAGGTCACAAACAGGTCCCCAACCCAGATGTCCTTGCCCCTGAAAAACAGTGAAACAGGAGCAGGGGAAGGAGCCCACCAAGAGCTACAGCATGCCCAGCTAGTGGCTGCTGGCAAGCCCGAGCTGCCAGAAGAAGGGGAGAGACCAATGTCAAGCAGTCAGAATAAGACTGTACCCTCTGGACACACACAGCCAGGTACAGTGCATTTTCCTCCATTCTTTCTTTAAGTTCCAAAGGGGACCTGCTCTCCAACCCATCCTGCTCTGCGTGCCTTTTAGGAGAGGGGATTGCCCATCAGTTCTGATCACAAGTGTCTTGCAGGGCTGCGCAGATCAGTGAGGTTTCTTAACCTCTGCCTTCCTCCCTACATCACACCGGTCTCAGAGAATTTTTTTTCCATTCTATTCCCACTTTTTTTTCCCCACCCTGTCATAACACAAAAATCTAGAGCATGTCCTTCTAAACCATTTCAGCTGACAGACCATCTAAGACCTCTTCTTTATTTTTTTTTTCTCTTAATTAAAAATCTGCCAACGCTCGAAGAAGGGACCTTCTCACCTAAAAACTTATGATCAAAATTGTGTTCAGGGTATCTCTCATTCTCTGCTACCTGCTTCCTACCTCTCTAGAAATGCAAGAAGAACCTTTAGACAATCTCTTGTGGGTTTTTTTTTCTTTTCCCTTTTTTTTTTTGCCATGAACTGCTGTACTACTGAGGATTGGCAGGTGGGACAGAACCTAGTGGCTCACCTCAGAAGGAATCACCGCTGAGAAAGTGGGGAAAAGCCTCTTTTTTTTAATTTTTTAATTTTTTTTTTAAATAAAGGTCATTAAGGCTACATCACTCCTCTTATTGGGTAACATAAAATCACTCTCTCTCTCAATTTTCCCCCCATTAGGAGCAGTTGCCCTCGACTCCCCCCAGGATCCTGTTCCCGTCAGTTCCGTGTCTCTTATCCCTCCTCCTCCTCCGAAAAACGCAGCGCGCATGCTAGCCCTAGCGTTAGCTGAGTCCGCCCAGCAAGCGTCCGCGCAGTCCCAGAAAAGGCCAGGAGAGGCTCCCTCTGACAGCACCAATTACGGGGAGGCTGAAGCTGGCGCAGCTCTAGAAAAGCTCCATCTCTCCGCTGGTGCTCCAGACAAGCTCCACCTTTATACTGGTCTGCCAGAGAACCGACTTCACTTCCAGGCTGGTGCTGCGCCGGTAGAGCAGGATTTCCAAGGTAGCGGAGCACCCGGAGAGCAGAACCACCCGCCGGGTGCGCCGGGAAACTGGGACCCCCCACCTCTCCATACTGGGGACGTGCCTGGTGGCAGAGATGCAGAGCAGGAGCAGCCCAGCTTCCATCCTGGTAAACCGGGGGACAAAGATCACTTACCCCCCCACGCTGGGGACTGGGAGCACCCCCCTCACCATACTCCCGGTGCTCTGCCTGACTGGGAGGCGCCTGCAGCGGACTTGCCTGTAGATAAGCCCCAGCACCGCGCGTGCGTGGCTGGGGACAAGCACCACGTACCTGTCTGCGCAGACGACGACAAACTTCAGGCTCCTCCTGTTGTAACTGCTGGGGAGAAAAGCACCCCGGCTTCCATCCCCTATTTAACAACCATCCAGACAACAACCGCTGAGCCGAGCCGGGAACCGGCCGGTCCGGCCGCTACAACCCAAGCTGATGTCACCGTTACAGCTGCTCAGCGCCTGCTCCCAACCAGCCAGCCGGCCCCGCCGCCGAGGCAAGACCACCAGGCAGCCATGGGACAAGTGCCAGCGGCCTCTGCAAAGGCGTCAAGCGGTGCCAGTCAGGTAGGTGGATGTGACACACACTCACACAAATCCACACAAAGCCCTGAGCACAGCGTCTGTGCACAGCCGAGCTCTAGGAAAGCTGGTTGAGGCCCCGGTGGCAAAAGCTATGGTTAGGGGGGTGGAACCAAACCCCTACGTGTTGTACACCACAGACACAGCCTCACAGAGCAGCAGTGCTGTGTTTCTTAAGGAAACACCCAGATGGACCTACCCTCACTGATTTCACACAAGAGGTGTCTGCTGTGTACAACATGGAATGAGTTTCTAACTGCTGAGGAAAAAGCCTTTTGGCATCCTCTCCTCTCCACAGCCTGTTCTTCCAGCAGTCTTTAATAAAGCAGGTTGGGGTCCTGGTGGAGAAGTGAGATGTGGGAAGGGAACCTCAAATCCCACCTACCCACTGCACGTGTGCCTGCAGCACTGCACCTATGTTTAAGGGAGGGATCACTGCTGTGTTACCCTCCTCCATCTGCCCAGCAGGGCGTGAGCAGTTTCAAATTGGGGCGTTGCATTGAGACAAGCGTGTTTCTGAGCAGACCTGTGGCACCTGGGTTTTACCTTTTGCTGTCAAGAGACAGCCACCCCCTCCCCTCCCTCTAGCTTGACATTCCCAGAGAGTGGCAGGTCCCCAGAGGCACCACAAACATACCCACCCAGAACATACCCACCCAGAACATACACACCTCCTCTTCTCCAGCGAGCAGTGCTACCTCTCCACAGCCAACAAACCACTGAACACCTGCAATTGAACCAGCCCTTGCAAGTGGCTGTGATGCTTTAGCTTGTTAGTAGGAGCAGGGAAGAGTTCCTTGCCTCTAATTTCTGCTGGTCTCTCCCCTACAGGTGTGGGGTGCAGGTGCACCTGAAAAGCCCCCCGAGCCCACGCCGGGTTTCGTCTCAGAAAGCAGTTCCACTGCCCGCTGCTCCTCCTCTGTGCCCACGGGGCACCAGAGCCATTTGGAGAAGCCTCGGGAGACTACAAGGGCCCCCCCGCTGCACATGCGCTCCGAGTCCGTCCCGACCCACTCCTACAGCTTCACCCCCCCTGTCCCACCCGTGAGAACGCTGGAGAGCAAAATTGCTGCCGCCATGCACTCGAACAACACAGACGCCATCAACAACTCCAATTACCACGCCTTCCTGTCCTCCTCCATGCTGGTGTCCTCTGTGGAGGAGGCCCTGCTGCCACCGCCACCCCCTCCTCCGCCCAAGCATGCTTCCCTGCAGTCTGTATACGTGCCCCATCCCAAGCCTGAGGGCATCCCCGAGCCCTCGGGGCCGGATGGTTACCTGCACCACAAGCCACCTTCCGTCCACCAGTACAGGCCTGAGAGCGTTCCTCCTCATGTCTACCACAGCAAGCCTGACCAGCACCAAGCCTACCCGCCCCGGTCTGAGACCCCTGCTTCTGCGGGCACGCGCTACAACACCTACACGAACCAAGCGAAGAGCACCTCCGCTCTCCACTCCAAGCCCCGCAGCCGGACGGAGTTTGTGTCCTCTGTCAGCCCCACGGGCCTGCGCAACGCCGGCTACGCCGAGGATGCTCCTCCCTACCCCACTATCCGAAGGGTTCAGTCGCTGCACGTCCCCACCCCTGCCGCCTCCGCTATCCGCTCCGTGCCCATTTCACGGACTGAGGTACCTCCAGACGACGAGCCGGTATACTGCCCGCGGCCCCTCTACCAGTACAAGCCATATCAGCCCCACTCCGACTACCACGTAACTCAGCTGCAGCCTTACTTTGAGAACGGGCGGGTACACTACCGGTACAGTCCTTACTCCAGCTCTTCTGGATCCTCCTACTACGCCGCCGCGGATGGGAGTTTTTACGACCTGGATCCTTACAGCACCGTGCGGGTCAGACCCTTCCACCCGCTGCCCAGCCGTGACTTTGCGTCCTACGCGACCCGGCTGCCAAGCAAAGGCCTGTACCGCTTTCCCAGCCTGTCTGCCTACCCTCGGGGAGGTCTCATCGGTCACCTGGCAGGGAAAGAGCACAGCTTCATCAGCAGAGACGTGCCTCCCGCCCCGGACATAAAGCACATGTACATGTCCTGGGACCTGGAGGACATGGAGAAGTACCGCATGCAGTCTATCCGCCGGGAGAGCCGCACGCGCCAGAAGGCGAAAGGGCCGGTGATGTCCCAGTATGATAACGTGGCCCCACTGCTGCCAGAAGAACTGGGAGGACTGGATGTGATTCACTTACGCAGCAAATCGGATCCTGGGAAAACTGGCCTCCTCACCGTGGCAGAAGGGAAGGAGGGCAGGTACCCGGCCAAGGCAGCTACGCCCGAGGGGGACGAGCGTTACTACATGCAGCACCCCGAGGCAGAGCTGGACAGAGCCCACTACCACGGAGCCTACGGGAACGGGCAGTCGGAGAAGCCGTCCCTGCCCCAGAAGCAGAGCAGCATCCGCAACAGGAAGCTTCACGAGCCAGGCTGCAGCACAAACGAGCACAGGACGCACTTGCAGCAGGAAGCGAGCCATAGGCAGCCTTCCGAGCCCAAAAACGGGCCCCCTTACCCTGACTACAGGCCCAAGGGCGGCCCGGAGCCCTCTGAGCCCATCGGTTACCAGCACTCGGGTGGGAAGTACATCCCAGCGAGCCAGGAGACCCTGAGACTGAACCACAAGGAAGTGAGGTTGGCAGAGGACAGGCCAGATTTGGAGAGGTCTCGAGCCAGACCGAGCACATCCATGGAGAAGCACTCCAGAGACTGCTATAAAGAGGAGGAGCATGCCGCCCCCCCCATGGCACCGCCGCCCAAGCCCGAACGGAGCCACAGCCTCCGAATGCAGCACCCTGAAACCATGGAGAGGGACTCTGCCCTCCTCTACCCATACCAAACCCTTGGGAAACGCCAAAGCACTATGACTGTGGTGTCCCAGTACGATAATTTGGAGGATTACCATACCATGCCTCAGCACCAAAGAGGGGGCTATGGTGGAGGAGGAGGGGGGTTCGTGCCCCCCAGCTTTACCCACGTGCACAGTAGAACTTATGCTACAGCCCTTGGGCAGGGAGCCTTCCTCCCAACTGAGCTGTGCTTGCAGAGGCCTGAAACAGAGGTCCACGTTGAGTGAGCTGGTGTGGGGGGGGATGGAGGGATAGAGTCTAAGCAGCCTCTGCTGGACAGTGGACTGTTTTATTTTTTCAGTGACAGAAAAAGAAAAAAAAAAAAAGAAAAAAAATTAATAACAAACCCACCCCCTGCCCCCCATGAGCAAAGCAAACCCCCCCCCCCTCCTCTTTCTTCCCCACCCCTAGCAGCCACCACTCACTGTTTTTATGTAGTAGCGATAGAGCTTTTCTCATGTAGTTTTGAGACAACTGGAAGGACAGGGCAGGCTGCTGGCACGCAGATGCTGCTGGAGAGGCTGGGCAGACCTGAAAGATGCTGGTGGGGCAGGGAAAGGAGTTTTTCCTTCTCTGGATTCGCCATCGGTGGCTCCCACCGCTTCCTCAGCACTTCTCCTGTGGTGTGGTCCTGTGCATGATGGACTGTGCATGCAGCTCTTCCCTCCCCCATGTGTAGTACACTGCCCTTCCCACCGCTAGCTTCCAAGCAAGGGGCTCCACACCATGCCCTGGGAAGAACCTCTGTTCCACCCCCTCTGAGGTTACACAGCCAGAGCCAGGCTGGGAGGTGGGGTTGGGGGGGGGGGGAAGTCTGACCAAGAGTTTTCTTGGTGAATGCCAAGGTCCTGCCTTTCCCTGGAAAATTAATGCTTAAGTCTAGCAGATCCACTTCGATTCCTTTGAAGTGGGGTGGCGGTGGGGAGCCTGCTTTTGCCTTCAAGCCTGCAGAAAAGGCTCTCCAGCTCAAACTGCAGTGTGCTTTTTCAGTTGCTTAAGCTGCTTCTGACTACAAGAAATTCAGTTCCTTTGAGGTTCCTCTGTTGTCAGCAGAGGCTGGCTATGGAAGATGAGTAGGGCAGGTTTGTAGGGCTTCATACCAAAAGGAAAAAAAACCCAAAAGGCAGATGTACACTGAACCATGCACACACAAGGTGGGAACAGCACACCCCTTTCATGCCAGCTCCTCTTTACTGCTAGGCTAGCTGCAATCCAGAAGGATTTAACCCCCTGTTGTGGCTGGCCAGGCAGTATCATCTCTCCACAAAGAAAAAAAAAACCCTCCAAAAATGCTATTTAAAATAAATAATAATAATAATATAGAATTACATCCAGCTTGTAAATTGGAGCCAAGCTTCCCAGCTGGGAAATGACTGTGAGTAAGTGCCAAGTTACCTGCGTGACCAGCTACTCACTGTGGGTCAGATTCTGCTGCTCCTCCATCAGGGAATGCTCCTGTTGACCTTCAGCTGCAGGCCTGTGGGATGCAGCTCTCTGTAACCTTCAAGTTCTGTGTTGGCAGGGGCATCCCTGGGAAGCTGTGACACACAGAGTAGCTACGTGCTGTGAAATGGGGCTGCCTCACGAGTTGTAGCTCCTACCAGTATTCATTGAGTAGGGACTGAAGGCCAGTGCACTCTAGAACATGCTAATCACCCTTGTCCCAGGTGTTTAAAAAGCTTTCCCTACTGTAAAAGAAGCCTCTCAGCCTCCCCCTGCACCCCCCAACTTACTACAACCCCACCTTAAAGCACATCCCTGTTGTGATGGTATGAGCAACACTGGAGATGTAGGGGCTTTGACATCTTCACCAGTGAAGTCCAAGGCCATTCCTTCTCCATGCAGATGAACTTCCCTACCTGCTTTGAGCACTGATGCTTTGGTAGAAACCTGGAGGCCTCACAGTTAGCCCATAGCTGTGAGAGCTGAAGGAGCTTGGGTTATTTGAACAGAAGCTTCATGGCTATTTTGGGGCTTTTAAACTGTAAAGAGGGAAAAAAAACCCCAACCCAACCTTCTTCTAGTAGCTAACCAGGCTTCTTTTAATCCTGTAGCCTTGCCCAGGGCTGCTTGAGCAGCCTCATGGTCCCATTTAACCTGCAGCACTGCTGTTGGGAGGGTTTTGTTTAGAGGGTTTGTTCTTAATGTGATACAGAAATAAATCTGGCACACTCACTCACACACACACACACACAAAGGAGCAGCACTGTGATCAGGTTACCCCAATCTGTGTGACTAGCAGTGGGGTTGGGCTTCTTTTTGGGGGGTGGGGGGGTGCTGGAATGTTACTTTGTGGGGTTTTATTTCTTTTTGGGAAGGAAAACTAATGGAAATAGGTGGAAAAGGGCCATTAGGTGAGCCATGGTGTGGGCCACCCTGTCTGCATCTCCCTCCCAAGGGAGAGCTGACCTCTCTGCATTCCTCACCCAGGGAGCCCAGTTTAAGCACATGCTCTCTCAATAGAGGCATGCAGGACTGGTACCAGTCCTCAGCCAGTCTCCTGGTTACCTGGTCTCCAGTGGAAGCAGGGACAGCATGCTTGGTTCAGGCTATTTGGGATTCAGGTAAGGAGAGCTGTAGGTCCAACCTCTCTCTCCATGAAAGCCTTAACTCACCCGCTCCTGCCCCCGCCACAACCCTCCTGACCTCTGTTTTGGCCTTACATTAACCAGGACTATCCTGCTCCAAGGGGTTGCTGATCCCAGCTCCCCCTAATTGCAATTGCCTCTCTGGATTTTCCTGCCTGAAGCCCTTTCCCCTCATAGAGAACAAGTGCCATCCCCAGACAACTCCTGTCCCTTCGAGTCTTTGTGCGACTACTGCCCGAGCCTGGGCTCTTCAGCTCACCTGGCTGAGGTGCCAGGTGCTCATCCCATGGGAAACAAAAGCTCCAGAAGGGCTCAGACAGCTGCTACAAACCCCCCTTCCCCTTGAGAACGAGGAGGCAAAGAAAAGAAACCAAGGCAGCAGAAAGCTTCATGCCCAGCCTCACGCTGTCCCTCCATGTAGCCACGTTGGTGTGGTCCAGAGACCAGGGCTGAGCCACAAAAAAGGTTAAGGCACCAGGTTTTCCCAGATAATGAGGTGAACACTCTCTTTTCCATGTTGCTGCTGGCCCTGGCTTAAACATCTAGTGTGATTCAGCACTCCCACCCCCCCAAACCCTGCAGCTCCCCCCCCCCCCCACCAAGCCATATAGTGAACTATGCAGTTCTGCTCTTGCACTGTGGTTAAATCTGTTGGGCCTTCAAGTTCTACATCCTCATCAGTTGAGTCACCCTGAAGTGAAACCAGCCTTTGCATCTGTCCAGAAATTGTAGCTGAGATTTAAGAAGGGCAGCAGAGCAAGGAGGGGATGGTCACAGCTGATGTCTGAGGAAAAGGTGGATGATCTCAAGGTGAGGTGGGAGGTCAGGTCTTGGAAGAGAAATGGGAGGGAGCAAAGGGATGGCAACACCAGTCATGCTCTATTGCAAGTCCAGTTGGGCTCCAATGGAGTTAGTTACTGCCTGACCTAAGCTCCAGCAAGGTGACAAGCAGCAATGTTCCTAAATAGTTCCCTCTCTGCAACCTACCTGCATCTTAAATTGCCCTTTCCCAAGTACCGAGCAGAGTTCCTCCCTGGTGCGTGCGAGGGTTTGGGCTCCAGCAGCGACTCCAGCTCTGGATTTCCACCTCTACGTTGGAGCAGAACATGCAACCTATAGGAGATCTTCCCCAGTGAAGGGGGAGTGTGGATACTGGGTGAGTAAGGAGGACCTGGGCCCTGTGAAGTCTTAACTGCTGATTTTTTAGAGCCTTACCAGGTGAAATCGATATTCATACGCAACGAAACACCCACAACTCTGTGCCTGTGTCTTCCCAGAGATCCTTGGTTCATGCTCATCACTCAAAGGGGTTGGTGTGTGGGAGGGTGTCAGGAAGGATTGCTGTACAAACCCAAAACCCAACTTGAACCTGTACCCATTCCCCTTTCAACCCCAGGATGGGACGGGGTGCTCTGTGTGCTCTGCCATCCGTCACCGCGCTACGTTGACAGGGCATTGACTGAAGTGATGTGGTGTTGGGAAATCTGGGCAAGAAGTTGGGTTTCCTTTGGTGAAAGGTGGCTTAGGCATGCAGCTCTTCTTTCTTTCTTTAATTACTGGTAATTTCCCAGCACCTCATGCTATGGACACCCCACTATTGAAAGGCATGGTCCAGTTTAAACAACCATACAGCCTAATACCTTTGTGTGCAGAGTCTTGCCTCGTCCAGTCAGGGGGGAATTCGGGGTGGGGAAGGTGGGAGGGTTGGGGTAGGGGGAGAAAAGGGTTGTTTTGCAGTTCATTCTCCTGCTGTAGAAGACTTGATTCATTATTTTTTTTTCTCTTCTTTCCCTGAGCCGCATGAGAGAAACATCCCAGAGAGTCTTGGGTTCCCTTTGGAGTTCCCTTCACTTTAATTTATATAGTGTCTTCTTTTTTTTTTTTTGTGAACTGGTGTAAAATGTATATGCTGACAAGCTCCTGTATTTTTATGTAAATATTTTTTGTGGGTTTTCCCCCCTCCCACCCAAACCCCCACTTGCCCCTTTTCTGTAAATATTTAGAATTCTCAGATTCTTCTCACCTTGTATGATGCAGATGTGGTTTTTTTGTTTCTGGTTTTTATTTGTACTGTAATGGAACAATCCAGACTGAGGTGTCTTGTGGTATTAAACAAAAGCAACAGTCCCACTGAGCTCACACTCAGATGTACAACTTGACAGCATTAATCAAGCCAGGTTAAAAACTACTCTGTGGTGTTTGTGTGTGGTTTTTGCCTCGTTAATTAAGGGTATATTTAAAGTAAAAAAGGGGAAAAGCCAGTTTGGAAGGATGCTGGCAGGTATCACTAGAGACAAATGAGCTGACCTAGCTGGAGTCCTGTGTCCAGAGCTGGGATCCCAGTACAAGAAAGATGTGGGACTGGTGGAGAGGGGTCAGAGGAGCCCCGGAGGGGATCAGAGGGCTGGAGCAGCTCCCCTACGGAGAGAGGCTGAGGGAGCTGGGCTGGCTCAGCCTGGAGAAGAGAAGGCTGTGGGGGGACCTCATTGCAGCCTCCCAGTCCCTGAAGGGAGCAGAGGAACAGGAGGGGAATCAGCTTGTTCAAGGACAGAGACTGGCAGGACAAGGGGGATGGAGTGAAGCTGGAGGAGGGAAGGGTGAGAGGAGAGATTAGGGGGAAGTTCTTTGCAGAGAGAGTGGTGAGGGGCTGGAAGGGGCTGCCCAGAGAGGGGGTGGGTGCCCCATCCCTGGGGGTGTTCAAGGCCAGGTTGGATGGGGCCCTGGGCACCCTTGTGTAGCTCCAGGCCTGGAGGTTGGTGGCCCTGCCCGCAGCCATCGGCCGCGCTTGGGAACCGGTCCCGGTAACAGCAGGAAGGCTGCCCGGTAACAAACACCCCCCTGCCCGGCCCGCCGGCTCCCGGGGCTCCCTCGGCTGGGCCTCCGCCGCCTTCCAGCCCCGCAGCCGAGCCGCCGCGGCACTAATCCCAGCGTGGCCCGGCACAGACACCCCCGGGACGCCCCGAGCCCGCCGCGCTGCCGGGACAGCGGTTCCCCGACCGGGGGTGGGGGGGGGAGCAACCGCCGCTGCCCCCGCTGGGGGCTGTAGTGCGGGACAAGGGGCGGGTCCCGCCGCGCGTTGCCATGGCGACGCGTCGTGCCCGGCCGGGTAACCGCAAAGGGCCGGGCCGGGCTTTCCAGGGTGGGGGAGCAGGTAGAGGCAGGGAAGGATCAACACCGGATTGTGTGTTCGCACAGCACGCCAAGCAGAAGCAGCTCACAAAGCCGCCCTTACCCGAAGGAGCACGGAAAACCCCACCCACCTCAAATCACTGCGCTCTGTCCACTCCACAGCCCCGCGGGAGCGGAGAGGCGTGCGTAGCCTAAACCGCCCCATGGAGCCCCCCGGCAGCCCCTCTGACCCCGGGCTCCAGGGCTTTCCTTTCGACTGAACAGTCCGAGCGGTGCCCGGTGCGGAGCCGCCTCGCCGGGCGGCGCTGCGGAGCCGCCGCTCCGCCCCCGGGGAGCGGAGGGAGCCGTTGGGCAGCACCGCCCGCCATGGCGCCGGCCGCAGCCCGGCTGGCGCGGCTCTCCCGCAGCGTCTCCTTCAGCGCCTGCCATCGGCTGCACAGGTGAGCGACCCACCGCACGCCCGGCCCCGGCCCCGGCCCCGCCACCCCCGGGACGCGACAGCCCGGCCCTGCAGCCCGCTCAGGGTGCAGAGGCCTCGCAGGGCTGCGGGGCCTTAGCGCGTTGCGAGCCGCCTCTGCGGAGCCGGGTCCGTGGCTCAGCTCCTCCGGCCTCCGCGTCGCTGCTGAGGGCTGCCCGGTTGCCCTGGGCACGGCCGCTTCCCGCAGCCCGCAGCAGCCGGGCCTGTGGCCTGCAAGGTCGGCTTGGAACGGGAGGAGTTACGGGTGCGGTTTGGAAGCGACTCCCTGCGCCCCCTAAGGATCCGTTGCCTTTTTTCCTCCGAAATTGGGTCTTCCCCAAAGAGTTGCCGTGGCCTGGAACAGCTCTGGGAATAGGCACTTGAATTTCCTCCAAGGGAAGCTTCAGGCAGGGAAACCACCCTGCTTGGGGAAGGTCCCCGTTGGTGGTTAATAAATAGTAATAAGCATCGTGCACCTAATGACATTCAACAGGAGCAAGTGGAGAGTCTGGCACCTGGGAAGGAATAACTGCTGGAATCAGGGGGTGACCTGCTGGAGAGGAGCTCTGTGGAGAAGGACCTGGGGGTGCTGGTGGGTGACAGGGTGGCCATGAGCCAGCAGTGTGCCCCGGGGCCAAGAAGGACAATGGGATCCTGGGGGCAGCAAGAGGAGTGTGGGCAGCAGGTCACAGGAGGGGATCCTCCCCCTCTGCTCTGCCCTGGTCAGGCCCCACCTGGAGCATTGTGTCCAGTTCTGGGCTCCCTGGGATAAACCAGCCAGGGATCTCCTGGAGAGAGTCCAGAGGAGGCTACGAAGGGGATGAAGGGCCTGGAGCATCTCCCCTGTGAGGAAAGGCTGAGGGAGCTGGGGCTGTTCAGCCTGGAGAGAAGCAGCCTGAGAGGGGATCTGATCAATGGGTCTAAAGATCTGAAGGGTGGGACACAGGGGGACATGGGCAGCCTCTGCTCAGTGTCTGTGGGGACTGGACAAGGGGTGATGGGCTCAAGTTGGAGCACAGGGAGTTCCCCACCAATGTGGGGAAGAACTTCTTCCCAGTGAGGGTGAGGGAGCCCTGGGACAGGCTGCCCAGGGGGTGTGGAGTCTCCTTCTCTGGAGAGATTCCAGCCCCATCTGGACACCGCCCTGTGTGCCCTGTCCTAGGGACCCTGCTTTGGCAGGGGGTTGGACCCCATGAGCTCTGGAGGTCCCTCCCAATCCCTGTGATTCTGTGATCGTTTTCTCCAGGGGCTTCTTCCTGGGAGCCCAAAGGGATCTGGCCGTGTGCACCTGTGAGTAGCTGTTAGTGTGTTTACACAGCAGTGGGATCAGGCAGTTGTTGTGAAGCCTGCATGTATAAATACAGAACCACAGCTAAAAAACCCCACCAGTGTCAACAACATCTTCCCATGGGCCAAATATGCTGCTTCTGTTTGTGCCTCCTGAGTGGAGAAGCTCGTGGCTTAAATTTGGGGAAGCACAAAGATGGAAGAGCTGGAAACCTGCCCCAGCTGAAGAGTCTGAACGGCTGTGATGGATCCTGAGGTGCCATGTCTGTGTCCCTCACAGTAAAGCCCTGAGTGATGAGGAGAACATCAAGCTGTTTGGGAAATGCAACAATCCGAATGGCCACGGGCACAACTATAAAGGTAAGCAGTGGGCTTCTGTGCAGGTAGCCACAGGCAGGGGCTGCTCTCAGGCAGGCTGCTCTGGATGCACAAGAACCCACAGGAGAGCTGGGCCACTCGTGTCCCAACAGGCTGGTTTGGGGGGTTTTCAGAATTAAAACCAGTGGGGGGAAGGGGGAGGGATTGAATCATGACCTGCTTTTTACAAAGTATTAAATAGATAATATTTATCTCAAAATACCACCTAATTAATCAAACCTCCTTGTTAGTAATAAGCAAAATCCTTGTGTTGTGAATGAAGATATCTTTTTCCTAAGCAAAAGATGTGCAATTTAAACAGCCTGTAAACTTCATGTGGACATTTTCACAAGTTCTTCTCCTGCCATCTGTCCCCTGTGCACACAGAGTCAGCCCTCCCTAGTTATTAGGCTGGCTCCCTCTTTAGCACTGTGTAGTGTAGGTACCCTGAAACTTCTGCTGCAAGACCTGCCAGCTTTACCAGGGAAGGCAGATCGATGCAGATTCCTGTTGTAAAACATAAAATTGCTGGAAAGATAGGGAGATAGATGCCTTTGAAACTGTTCTGGGGTGGGTGGGAGAAGGTGAAGAGAGTGAGAAGAAGAGCACGAAGAGGAGGAGAATCACATCTATAGGTTTCAATCACTGTCTTTCTTTGATGTCTCCGTTTTTTTCCAGTTATAGTCACTGTGCGTGGAGAGGTAAGTGCCATCAGCATTTTCTTCCATTCCTTAGGGTGGCAGGATAGATGGGTCCCCATCTTCCATAGTACTTAAGTTCTAACTCAGTTGCCAGGTTTCCCCAGGTGTTTGTGGAAACTCTGTACACCTCACTGGAGAAAAAAGGACTTGTGTAATCACTGTCCTGTCCACCTTGCCTCTAACAAGGACTTTACAGGTGACCATATTTAAGTCCAAGGTTTGTAATCCTCCTCTGGACATGGATGCCAGAGCCTCACTGCAGAATGTGTAGGCTCTGGTTAGATTTGTGGGGCACCTTTGAATGACTATGGAGTGAGGGGGAGGCTGAGCACTTCTAGTAGCTGATTCTCTCTGCTGTTTTACCAAATACCAAAGCAAATTCTGCTTTTTTGTAGTTTTTTCCCCCCTTCATCCTGTCCTTGTTCTGTGTATCCTGGAGAATGAGTTCTTTAGATAGCACTTTGGCTTTGATGGGTTTTGTCAGACAACTTTTGGAAGATCTCCAGTTCATGGGAAAAGGGGGTTTCTGTTCACATCTGAAACAACAATTTTAAAGCCTCCTCTTTCTGCCTTCCCCAAATACTCTGTGGATTACACAACCTGATTTTGTTCCTGCCAGGCTTTCTCCAGCTGGAAGGATGCTCTGAGCTCCCTGGCTGTTCAACCCAGTAGTTGAATGCCCATTTTCCTGCTTAATGGTCATGCTGGATTGCTGCTGGAGTATGAAAGGTTTCAGTTGAGTTCTTCCTCCCTGGTTTCAGCTTTTATGAGAGAATGAAAATTACTGAAGTTGCTTGTATGGTGTGTCTAACCACTGGGAACACCACAGGAGTAGAGTTGGAACTCAGGGTGTGAAGGTGGAAAGATAATTTCCTGGTGGCTCAGATGCCCTGAGCACACAGATATTGACAGCCTGATGGGTACAGGGCTCCAGACAGCCTTGCTGATAAGGATGTGTAGCTAGGCTACTAATCTCCCAGTTGTTTTCCCTGCAGATTGACCCAGTCTCAGGAATGGTTATAAACCTGACAGACCTGAAGGAATATATGCAGGTAAATAGCACTGTTTTCCTACACATCACTGGGAGAAGTGGTTAGAGCTTTGCAGTTTGGCTGGTGCCAAGGTGGAGAGACATGGTGAGCTGATGATTGTGGAGAATAAAGAAGAAATTAAGGAATGATTTAATGCTCAAGTGCTTTAGTGCTGTGATGTCAGGCAGTATTGTGTCTCCATCTAGGGAGTTAACAGGTTGATGTAGGGTTCTTTTTCATGTTGTTGCCTTGTTCTAGTCACAGTAGTTTGAAGCCCAGCTCTACTGACCAACTGGAACAAGACTGTCACTCTCTTCTGTCTGCAGGAGGCAATCATGGAGCCCCTTGACCACAAAAACCTGGATAAGGACGTGCCATACTTTGCTGAGGTTGTGAGGTGGGTACTGGGACTCCTCCCAGCTTCAGGGCTCAGTCTGACAGCTGAAAGAGCAGCCTTGGTACCTGTGTGACACACGTGTGACACACCTGGGCATGTCAGGGGCTGGGCACTCTGCCTTCCAGCCTTGTGCTGGGCCAGTGCAGGCTGGCTTGGGGCTGCTGCCATCCCACATGCCCACACAGGGCCCCACTCCCTCACACCTGAGGAGCCCTTTGCAGGCTGACATTTGGCACATCACTTAGCTGTGTGGACAGCTTGGGGAAACAGATACAACCTTTCAATTAAACCTTGTTTCAACCACGTTTGCTGGCAGTAAGCCCCACTTAGATCTGGGATATCATCATGCCAAAGCATGGTTCCCTGGGCCCTCAGCAGCACCCCCCCCCTGCTCCATGCTGGGTACAGCCACCAGTGTCCTTGCTGTCAGTGCTGAATCTGTTTGTGTTTCACTCTCAGCACCACAGAGAATGTTGCAGTATTCATCTGGGAAAACCTCAAGAAGCTGCTGCCCATGGGGACTCTTTACAAAGTGAAAGTGTATGAGACAGACCAGAACATTGTCGTTTACAAAGGAGAAGAAACAATCTCTGAGAAGTGAAAGGAGCTGAAGTGCAATTGGCCAGAAACTCTGCTGCATAATTACATCAGTTGATTACTTCAACCTTGCTCGTTCTGTTTCCTGCACCTAGACACTGGTTATGTGTCTCCTGGGGACAAACACGGATGTTTCACAAGAATTCTGCAGCAATCCCATCATTCAGCTTCTCAAATTTGGTTGATTTCTCTGCTTTTTCTCAAGATGATGTGGCTGTTGTGCAAACCCAAACCACCCAAGCTGGTGGGAAATGTATAACTCTGCCAGGTTAAATAAAGCAGCTTTCTAGAGAGGAGCCTGCCTGGCAAAATGTGTGTCCTGCCTGGCCACAAAAGCCTTAGATTTATCTCTAATTTGTGATTTCTGTTAACCTGCATCTTGATCAAATAGAGAACTGCATGATTGTCTCTTTTCCCCCCTCCTTTCTTCCCCCTCCCATCCCTTCTTTTTCCCCCCTTCTTTTTTTTTCCCTCTTTCCTTGGGCTACAGTTCATGTCTTCCTGCACCTAGCAGATCTCCCTCTGTATAAGGAGCTAACAGAGTGATAAGGTTATTTACAACCCCACAACCCCATCAAAATGAAGCCAGGACCAGGTGAGGTGCAAAAGCCAACTTCCATTCCTTAATTTATTTAGATCAGTTGAAGAAAAAAACTACTTTCCAGAAGTTTGAAAATCCCTGAGTAAGCGCTGCCCATATAAAAATACAAACAGTAGTCATACAATCAAGATACTCAGCAGTCCATGCATCCATGTAGCAAAATCAGCTGGTGATTAAAAAAAAGTGAATAAAATATACCCACCCCACCCTTCCAGAAAGCTACTGGAAAGCCAGAGAAACTTCATAAGGCATCCACTGAAATAACACAATTTAGAGGATGCTGGACCAAATGAGAGTGTGGAGCATAAAGTCCCAGTGCCTCTGTGGAGGATACCTTGCCAGCAGGATCTCCAGCTTGTCCTGGTGAGGGTCTCCTCCTCAGGTGAGTGCACTTAGTTACTTCTCTGGAGGTTTTGAACTGGCTGAGGCTTGTAAATCTTAACCCAGTAATTGCCCTTCTTAGTCTCCACCCTGTTGCCAACAGTTCTGGTGAGTAATACTGGGGGGGGACTGTACCAGGCTGCCACTGAGGCACCTATGCACACACCATGCTGTGAGGGCAGGGCCCAGGCTGCACAGGCAAAAGCCAAGCTGTACCCTGATGAGAAGAGGGTCTTTTCCCTCTCCAGCATTTCCATGCTTTGCTGTGCTTTACAGAACCCCAGGTGGTAAGGAAGGGGTTCATTCATGCAGTGTTCTTTTTGTTAGAGGGGTTAGAGCCCATGGTAGGCTTTTCAAGCTGAAAAGCTAGGACAGATTGATGCCTGGCATGCTGTGACAACGTGCCATCTTGCTGTGGTTGCAGTCCTTGGGCAAGGGGATTAATGGGAGGATCAGGCCTGTAGTCCAGTAGACCTTTATAATTTAATAGAGGAGGGAAGTTACCACCTTAACACACAGAAGTTAACAGGTTTCCTGAGTAGATCAGCTGCCCTCACAGGCATATCTCAAGCAAGGAGGAAAAGTGCAGCACAGCTGGGTCCTCTTCTCTTCCTGGCTTCTAGGAGAGCAGTTTGCATGTGGCCAGGAGCAGCAGCACCTGGATGGCAGCGATGAAGAAGGAGCTGCCCTGCGCCGTGCAGACAGAGTTGGGGGGGGTGGTTGGTGGTGCTGTGGTTGTTCTCAATTCTGCAATGGAAGGAAACCCTCATGGTTGATTAGAAGTCCAGAGAACCAGCCCAGCTACAGACCTACTCCAACAGGCTGTGTTTAACCCTTGATTTCTCAGAAATGAGGGGTGAAACCCCTGGAGAGTGGGGTGTCTGAATATACCCACTGACCCCCAGTACAGCTGTGAGGTTCCTGGGTGGTAGGGGATTCTCTGGAGTACCAGAAGCATCTGTGATGGCAAAGCCACTGTCTCTGGTTTGTATCTGCATGGCAGATTGAATATGTGGATGAAGCTTGTGCCAACACCTGCAGAAATAAGCAAGCCTGCCCTTTTATTTGTAGCTGTTTAGTGTCCTTCAAACCTAAAAGGAAGCTTGAAAAGGATTTCAGTTTAACATTTTAATTAGAAAAACCTCTAGCTAGCTCTAGAGGTTTTTGTCTAGAGCAAAGTGTCTAGTGTCTTTGCCTTGTCTCCTGACTACTGAAGAGATGAGAGATTCTTCAGCTGGAGGTATAGTGAGCCCATCTTTGCCCTTTTCCAGAAGACCAGAACACACATGAAACCCTTGCTTGGTGTGTCATTCACCCTGCTGTTTCCCTAACTGAACCTTACTTACCTTTTCTCAGAGTCACAGTCTTGACCTTGGCAGATTTATCAGTGAAGATGATGTATACCCTGTGGAAGGAGGCAAGAGAGAGGAAAATAAATTCAAAGAAAAGAAGCTGCCTCATGTAGACCCATGTAAGGGATAGAAAGGGGACATTAAAAGCAGATGAAGAGACAGGGAACCTGAAGCCATCCTGAGCCCACCAGGCACACTGCTCCTTTATTTTTCTTTGCTTTTAATGTCTGAAACACTGTTTCTTCATGACACTCTGGCTGCTTTGCCACCCATCTTTGGATGGGAATGCCTTGGAACAGGGTTGCAATATATTGTGACCATTTATGTCTCACTATGGTCATGAACTCTTGCATTCTTCCTTCCTGCAGATAAGGCCAATCAGGCTAATGGCTTATGGTTTCCTTTGACCAGTGGTCACCACTGATGCAACTCTGTCAGCATTAATGGAAACAAGAGGGGTGTTCAGTCCACCCAATTTCCATAAAGCCAATCCACATCCCTATTAACATGAGCAGACCTTTAAACTATGAAACCATCCATGGAGTGACCTCTAGATAGGGCTTTGCAGAACATGTTTCTATAGCATTTTCAAGAGAAATTCCAGAGAAGACTTGAGATGTTTGTTTCAACCCCTGCTCTACAGCAGGTCTAGGGCTTGACTCTGGCCATTGCCAAGAGAAGCACTCTCCCAACTGGATACTTAAAGGTGGAGTGTAGACTTACCTGATTTGCACAGAAGATATGTTACTGTCTGGAGAGGTCCAGCTTGCTGCTTTCTGAGTGGCATTTAACACTGCTGTGTCTGTAGAACTGCAGTTGTCCCTCTTTACTGCCTTCCATTCTCCTGAGGAGACGTTTTGTGGGCTCAGGGCTTGCAGCAGATACTCGCTCACAGCTGTGCTGTTGGTGAGGTTTCTGTTGTCACTTATTTCAACTGGAAACAGAGCAAGTTAGGCAAAGTAAGTTGTGTGTTCTGTAAGGCAGCTGACTCCATGCTTTCAGGGCTTTCAGCCAAGGAAGTATTTGCTAGCACAGTGCTCTCTGTGACACAGTCCTCCCCCAACCAAAGGAAGAACCCCCACTTATCTGTCCTGTCCCCAGTTAGGGAATCAACTAGGAGGAACTCCTCAGTCACCAGATTCAGCCCCTATTGTGGGTACCATTTCTGTAAGCAAAAGCAGAGCTCCTTGTGAGTAGATCCTCTTCTGGATCCCATGGTGTAGAAGAGTTAAAGATGGGGGGAAGCTTTTGGGCAGTCAGTGACTTCCTTCAGCCCACAGCTGAACGTGCCAGTCACCACCCTTTCTCTGTGCCAGGTTGGTGTTTCACAACTGTGACCAGTCTGCACTGTGCTGCTGTGCATCATGGTTGTGTTGCAAGCAGATTTGGGAGAAGAAGCAAAGGAAGCAGGAGGACCTGCTTGCCAGGAAGAAGTGACTGCCCAGCTATGGCTTCCCAGCCCAGGTTGCCATATGTGCTGTGCTGTCCTGGCCCTCTTGGCTCTTTGCACCCTTCAGGTCAGGACTGTTTCAGGTGAAAGCTGCCAGGAGCTGATAGGAGCCTGTAGCTTGAATTCTGTGCTCAGAAGATGAAGTGACAGCAGTGAACAGAACACCTTTCTTCAAAAACAACCAACTCCAGTGGATGTTCTTGGGTGAGATCTGAAGGAATCTGCCCATTTACAACAGCAGACTGGCTTCCC
The DNA here is from genome assembly GCF_964237585.1 of Gallinula chloropus. Classification (NCBI taxonomy): domain Eukaryota; kingdom Metazoa; phylum Chordata; class Aves; order Gruiformes; family Rallidae; genus Gallinula; species Gallinula chloropus. The sequence goes on along the minus strand of NC_140109.1, from coordinate 6,026,496 downwards.
CCTTGCAGGAAGGGATGATGATGTCTCTCTTCCACTATTTTCTTAGCATTTTTTTGTTTTGCTGAATCTCAGGGCAAAGAGAGATCTGTTGTCAGGGCTGGGGAATGGTCAGCCTGCCATTTACTCTGCAGCTATGTTGTTTGTGGTATTAAAAGCCATTTTCTATGATTGATGCTGAATATCTGCCAGCATTGAAGCAACCTTTTCCCCTTTGTCTTTACAGCCATTGCCACTGAGAAGGACAAATTCTCAGAATGAAGGAAAGGGAACAAATTCACCAAACAATCCCCCCCCCCCGCCTCAAATTCTGTGGTTTTGGAGCATTCAAGTCCTAGGCAAGTTAAGACAAATTGATTAAAAAACACCCTAAGGAAGGCAAGAGCATTTGGGAGCGACACTGTAAACAAAAACATGAACTAGGAACAAATAAGTAACAACTGGTGCTGTTCACCTATCTCCTGTCTGAAATTAAAAAGAAAAAGAAAAAACAATGTTAGACCTCACACACTTTTAACCCCATCTAAGAATCATAGAATTGTAGGGGTTGGAAGGGACCTCGAGAGATCATCAGGTCCAACCCCCTGTCAAAGCAGCTCCCTAGGACATAAAGAACACTGAGAGACTGGTGAGGGACTGGAACAGGCTGCCCAGAGAGGGGGTGGGTGCCCAATCCCTGGGGGTGTTCAGGGCCAGGTTGGATGGGGCCCTGGGCAACCTTGTGTAGCTCCAGGCCTGGAGGTTGGTGTCCCTGCCTGTGGCAGGGGGTTGGAGCTCTGTGACCCTTGGGGTCCCTTCCAACCAAGACCAGTCTGGGTTTCTATGACTCTATGAACACCACAAGACTCCAGAAACCAGCTGAGTTAGGGGTGTTTGCTAGAGATGCATTTCTGTGCAGACCCAGAGAGAGCTGCCTTACCTTGGTAGGTTGTGTTTGCCTGGTACGCTGCTGGTGTCACAGTTACAGGGAAATTCATTGGAGTTGCCTTCAGGAGCAGGTGACATCTTCCTGCCTGTGTGTATGCTGGGACCATTTGTATCCCAATGAGGAGGAGCTGCACCCAGAGGAAGCAAGTTGCCATGATCCCCTTCGATGGCTGCTTCACACACCTGCACTGGGAAAGCCTTACGCCTTCCAGCCTATTTAAACTCTGCTTTGGATGAGGTAAATGCAGATCTTCTGTCTGCCCCACCCAGCTGACGTGCACATCCCCTGTGGGAGGTTCCACTCATGCTTTTAGAGATTACTTCATTTTACTTGCTTAGCCTCTGAGAGAACTGACTAAAGTGAACAGTTGACCAGCTGAGAGGGATTAAAATGAACAATGTGGATGTTACTCAGGAGTACATGGGCTGGAAATTAAGCCTCTCTAGGCCTGTATCCCTTGAGTTGCCTTTGCATGGTGAACACTGTGTTGTGTCCTTGCATGCTCATTGTCCCTGTGACCTCTTGCAGAAGCCCACATCCTGGAAATGTGTCCACAGTCCTGTTTCCAGCCCTGGTTCATTCTTTCATTAAAGGCCAAACAGCTCCAGAAAGTGTGGAAAACCCAGCAGGGATATATCCTTGTAGAGATGTTCAAACAGAGCCTCTACTGCTGCTTGGAGAAAGCTGGGTAGTGAAGGGCCAAGAGCCTGTGAAAGGATGGTCTCTCTAACCCTGAACCATAACTCCCTTTCACAGCACTTCACCAATGAAGACAGCATGTTATTGTTAAGGGGCAGATCACTTACATGATACTCATTGTACTAGTCTGATAAGTCATTTTTGGCTGTATCCCTCAATATTATGTGGAAAAAAGATTGAGTTTCTCCTTTCACCCTTTCCTCTTGCCTGGAGTTCCCTATTCTTTCTCTAGGCCGTTGGCTGGGGTTTTCAGAAGCTGATTTTTGAGGTGCTCTTGGAGCTGTTGGGGTGGTGCTGCTGTGTGACGAGTTCTGTGGGTGCTGGGGAGGGAGGGAGCACTGCCCCATTTCTACAAGCAGGCGGGGTTCCTCCAGCCTGTATCCTGCCTTGTTGGGAAAGGAGCAGTGGGTACAGTCCAGAGCGAAACCTGGCATGTGTGACACCCAGTAATTAGAGATGGTGATGCTCCTGAATCAGTTTCCCTTAAATGGAGATCACTCAGGAAACCTGTTCCCAGTGCTAACTGGGCTGAGGGCAGTTGTTTCCAGCACCCAGAATTAGCAATACACTCAGTGTGTAGGTACTCCAGATGAGCTCAAGCATCATAAAGGAGAAGTCTATGCCCTTTCTTGCTCCCTTTCTGCTTTACACTCCCAGAGGTTTCATTGGCAGTCCACAGGAAGAGCCTGGAGACATTTTTTTTCTGCCTTTTTGCTGTAGTTTTGTGAAGCCCACCTGCTCCACTTCATCCCAGGCTCTGCTGAGTCACCTGTCTGGTGGACGAGTGGGAAGACTGGGTTTCCCTCCCCGTGTTCCTCTTCCCTTTTTCCAGCCCCAAAGCACTTTGCCCAGGCAGGCCTGGCCACCCCACAGGTGTAGAAAGAAGCTGTTGTGTTAAAGTGTTTCAAATAAAAGTTGAACAGAAAGGGCAAGTGCAAGAAAAAGAAGAGGTGAGCTCAGGACAAGTGGAGTAGGAGGAGAGCAGCAGGAAAGGTGCCAGAGCAAGAGGGGATATGTTGGAAGAGCTGGTACATGTTCAGTAATGCTAACTTTGGTTGGAGACAAACTGGACCCTAATGCAGAGAGCGTGGAGCAAATGAGAAACTGAGCTTTTCTGGCTTGAGTTCACAGAATCAGTTACTCCAGGAGGGTTTTCTTCCTTGGGAGGTTCTCTGGCAGCGTCTGTGGCTCTGTTGATGCCCAGTGTCAGTGGGCAGCGTGGTACTCAGTTCAGATACACTCTGCATATTCCCCCCTCAATGCAGAGAAGCAGGAGAGTGTTCTCCTAAGGGGCAGTAAGGCTGCAAGACTCCTGGAAATAGAAACTATTCTCCTCTACTTGTTGTACAACCTTTTCTGGAAGCACCTTAAGGAACGCGGAAAGTCAGTCAGCAAAACAAGAGCAAATGGAATGGGGAAAACACCAAGAGAAGTGGAAGCAGAGGGTTTTGCAAGCACAACTTCATTGCTGATGCTATTTGCCCTTGGCAGTTTCATCTGAAGTCTCCTTGCAAAAGCTCTGTGCCATCAGTCAGTCAGTGAGGATGACTCAATGGCATGTCACTGAAACAAACAGGCTTGGAAATAGATACACTTGCCTCTTGGAGAGGGTTAATTTTGGAGAAGAAAAGGCAGGATGGGATCATGTCACATGTATAAAGACAAACTGCTATGAAAAATTATCCAGGGCAAAAGGGATCTTTGTAAGTGATGATGGAATTACTGGTGCTTATTATGTGATGTACACTCAGTGGGGCTTTTCAGTTCGTCAGTGCTGGAGGAGGTTGAACTTGCATTGGGAAAGTGAGAGCTGAGGCTTGGCTTTGGGGAAGAAGATAGTCAGAAAGGTCTGTGAGGAGAACATCTCTGGAAAACAATAAAATTAGTGGTTTTAGCCCAAAGGTGATGTCACAGTCATTAATGTAGCCAGTGATAAGTAATGAAGCAAATCAAATGGGTGTGGAGTCCAGTGGAGGAAGGGCAGGCAAGGAGTAGGAATTAGTCTGGGAGACTCATGTGTGTTACAAAGAGGCATTTGAATTATAGGATTCATAAGGAGTCTGAGCTTCCAAAGCACCCATAATATTTGGACAGAGCGGTAGAACAGATGAAGCAGAAGCTGCCAGGGCCTGGGCTGCTCAGCTGTGCTCATGGCAGCACCAAAAAGCACCCCCAGGGACCTGAAGGACCCTGACCAGGCCCAGCAGGAGCCCAGCACACCTCAACATGATTCTCATCCTAAATCCAAAACGTAGCACTGCTTCTAGAAAGAAAATGAACTCTATCCTAGCTGAAACCAGGACAGCACCACATCCTGCTTTTTAAGCCCTGAAGGGGCTTTATCCAGCCTTGAATGAGAAAAGGTGTGTTGTTCTCTGTCTTTGCCTCTGAGGGATAAGGTCCTAAAAGCTTCCCTGTTGCCTGCATCAGAAGGGCTGTTGGCTGCAGGGGAGTGAGGGCAGGCTTGCTCTGCCAGTTTGCCAGGGAGGAATCTGGTTTGAAGGACAGGTAGTTTGCAAAAGGGCACATCCCTAAAGTGAGTAGCTTAACAAGGGAAATTCCTGCTTGGCCTCCGTTGCATCTTTGTACTTCCTCCTGGTTAGTTGACCCTTCTTCCCTTGGGTTTTACAGGTACAGCTTCCCATCATGTTGACTGTCTACCAGCCTGGCCACCTCCTGAGCCAGCAGCCCCTGCTCCTGCCCTTGACCATAGTCGTTCCCTTCCTCTTTTTAAGTCTGCTAAGCCTTTCTGGAAGGAAAACCTTGTGGGCTGTCCCAGTGCCACTACTGCAGTCCTTCCTGTTTCAGCATTTGGATGCTTGCCTGGGGTTTCCACTACAGTCTGTCCCCAAACCTGTCCATGGGAGAGGAGGAGGAATCTGTCCAGCACAGTGCAGGTACTTTGGAGCCATCTCTAGCGAGTCTGGTGCAAGGACAGACATCAGGGGCCTAAGTACTCGTGACACCTTGGGGAAGAGAATTTACCTGGGTGGGACCTGCACATCTGACCAGAGCACAGCAGGAGCTCAGCCTGTCAACTGTGTCACACAGAGGGCCTTTGGAAGGAGGTACAGCCCTCTTTGCAGTGGTGGCAGCTCCTGCCTTGGTGCCACGGGCTCTGGCAGCGGCTCTCAGAGGGTAGCGCAGGGCTGCAGAGGGGGTAGGCCTCTAGCCCCTGGGGGAGGCATGGGGGCCAGGAGGGAGCAGGAGTCCTTGGGGAAAGCAAGGAAGGGGAAAAAGGTGCCAGATGGAGACAAGCTACCCAGGAGATGGCAGCAGCTTTCCACCCTCTGTGTCTGGGTTTGCTGTCCTGGTTCTGGTGTGTGCTGGCACAGGACCCTCTGCCTGCCCCACTGCAGGGGGGCTCAGCAACCACCCCTGCTTGGGCCAGCACGCCTGGGAAGGTGGACACACTGTCCCCTGGGGAATAGGGTGTGTGCTGTTCCACTCCCTCCCTTGCCTTGGAGGCTGTGTGGGAACCCTACATGCCCCCAGGTTTCCCCACCACCACATTGGCTGCTCCCTCTCTGTTCCATGGGGAGACGTGGGAGTCTGGGGAGCTGGCAGGGTGCAAGGAGCCAGGCAAACTGCAGGGAATTGGGTGCCAGGTTGCACTATGGCTCTGATCTCACCCCACTGCCTCCTGGAAAGCCACTGTCACCAGTGGCTTGATTTGCACTTTACACACACCCTGTCCTGCAGTTGCAGGCAGCACCAGACTGGAGGAAGCAGGGATTCTGATGAGCCCAGCCATGAAATGTACACAAACAGCCCTCAGGAAGGAGCAAGGGAGAAAGAGAGGATGTCTCTTCAGCCAGCTCTGCTTCTTGTGCACTCTCCTCCTCATCTGGGCAATCCACAGCCCTCATCTCATCTGGATCCACATTTCCAATGATGCCCAAATGCCTGGGGTGCTGACTGGGGGTGTAGTTGAGAAGGGGGATTTCTATTTCATCCTCATTGCAGCCTCTGAAGGGTGCTGTGGTGGGATGAGAGCCTGGAAGGGTTAAGAGGGCTGAGCCTGAACTTCACAGGTGTGAGTGCTGCTGAGAGTATAAGAGGGGCTGGGATAGAGCTGGGCTGGTCCTGCTGGGGTGGTGGGAGACCTGTGAGTATTGTTTCCTGTAATAAAGGTATGGAGAGAAATCTGTTCTGAAGGAGGAGGGAGGAAGCCAGAGGAGGTTTCAAATGAATGTATGTGACTGTGGTGGGCTGGGGCTTGCAGTTTTGGGCTGGAAGTTGCCTGGCTTGTTTCCCCACTCTGGCCATAATCAGCTTTGCTTTTAAGGGCTGGGAAGGAGAGCATCTCTGCTAGTCACTGTGGCCCCTTCCTGCCTTCCAGAGATGCATGCCTAGGTTTATTAACTTCCCTGGTGCTCAAGCTTCAGATGATGGGAGTAGAGTGGTGTCTGGAGAGAAATCGGGTGCTCTGAGAAGCTGCATTCATGTGGCATTATTCTGTTGAAAGAGGGTGTATCTCCAGGTGGGAAGGAGATGTCAGAACCTGCTGGATGTGGCTGAGGTCACGATGGCCAGTTGTGGAGATGCTGTAGGTTCCAGGAGTTGGCAGGGCTGAAGGTTGGTCCCAAAGCCCCCAGGCACAGCTTGGGCGGCTGCTTTGACTCTTGGCTTGAGCAGCACGGGTGCTCTGATGCCGTGTTTAACTGGGCAGCACTGACCTCTTGCGTGAGCTGCGAGGATTACAAGCCACCTTGGCAGCTCCCCAGGCTTGCTGGTTCCAGCATGGGAGATGGTGGCTGAATGGAGAGCTTCCCCTTCAGTGGCTGCTGCTCCTTTGGTGCCAGCTGGCAAAGGCTTTGGAAAGGGTGGGGAAGCACTGAGCAAGGGATGCTGCTGGAAGGGATGTGGCCAAGAGATTTGCTCAACCATGTTTTGGGGAAGTTTTTTTGGTGTAAAATACATGTTGAAGCTCTAATTCCCTGCTTAAGAGAGGAGCAAGTCAAATAGCTCTACCACAAGGTTTCCTATTTAATTAGTAATTAATGGGGCTGGAAATTAATTCTGCAGGACTCTTGGTGCCCTGATTATTGCTGAGTGGCTTCTGAGCAGACCTTTGTTTTGGGAGAGGCTAAGGAGTAATGAAACTGCTGTGATGAATTGCATCCATTCAGCAGAAGACTTCTTTTCTGCTTCCCTCTGACAAGGGAAAATCCTTATTTTGTAAATCAGGAGGTGTGAGTTTCACCCTTTTTTGGTAGGCAAGATGTAAAGGGCCAGCCACAGCCACTGTATCTCTCTGCCATGACCCTCTCACACCCTTGAGGCACTTCAGAAGGAGATGCTTCCCCTGGTTTCTCCCCCTAAGCTCCTGTAAGTGGTGCAACGTGTGGCTTGTGCCTGGCTACATGAGGGTTGGCTACCTGGGCCGTGCTCTGAGATTGGCACGTTCCTGGGCAGTGACTAATGAGCAGCCTGATCTGCAGTTTCAGCTGCTAGGAGCTTTTAATAGTAAGTAGGTTAAAAGGTAGTGAGGAAGGGGCTTGTGTTAGAGGGGGCCGTGATGAAATGTCTGCTGATGAAAATGCACATGTGTGCTACAGAACCTGGCTGTTCCATTCACCCTTTGATAAAATGCTTACCTCTGTCTCAGGGCACCTTGACCTGAATCACTGGTGGCTGGTGAATTTGCACTGACCAAATGCAAAAGGAAAAATAAAAAGAAGGAAAATAGAGGGGGAAAACTATTAAAAGTGCTACACTTGGAGATTGAGCGCTGCCTTGGCTTACTGCTGCCTTCAAACACAGCAGCAGAACCCCTTGTGTTTAGCCCCAAAGGAGTCCCTAATTAGTGGAGAAGCTGCAAAGCTCTGAACATGTTTGGGAATGCTTTAGTGCAGTGGCCCCCTGAGATTCATTAAACAAATAAATTCAAAGCACTCAAATTGCTGGGATCTTCAAAGTGACAAGGACCTCAGCCTCAGAGAAGGCAGCATGGCCATGAAAGCAACCTGGAATAGCAAATAATGTGTATTCTTATGTGGGTGGAGTAAAGGATCTCTGCAGCATGCCTGAATCTGTTGGACTCACAGGCTTACCATACTGTTCAACATGAGAATATACACCAAAAACCCACTTTAAAAATCACTGTTCAATCTTAGCTTCTCCTTCTCTTCCATCCCTTCTCCCTACAGTCCTGCAGACCACTTGGCCATGGAGCTGTTTGTGCTTAGGTACAAATATGCTCCAGCACCAGAACTGGCCCATAGGTGGGTGCAGATGATGCTTACCTGCAGGTACTGATACATACACACACTTACCCAGACACTGGATCATGGCAAGGCTGAGTAGTTGGATTTCTGCAGGGAGTAGGCATGTAGGTACACTTGCACCCCATCTGCTGCAGGGCATCCTGGAGAAGTGTTGGCACTGGGGGGAGCTGGCTCATCACAGTATTTCCTTCAATGGGAAATACAGGAAAATCCTCTGCTCTGCTCTCAGCACCAGGATTTGGGGCCAGGGAGGAAAGGCAGGACATAGCCAACTGAGCAAAGGTAAATGCTGCATGGGATATCCAATCCACTTCTGTTCCTGTTTGGCCTTGGGATAGCTCTGGTACAGGGCTAGAGAGTCCTAAAGCAACTGTGCTGATTGCTCAAAGTACATTAGGAGTACTCAAATTATAAAGAGATGGATGGGATTCTCTCTTTTAATAGTAAATAACAGCATGAAGCCTTCAGGATGTACAAGAAGTAGCTTTAACCTGCTTAGCCCAATGTCTGGCAGTGTTAGTGAGACCTGGTTTACCTCCCTGAAAATTCCTATCCTGCCCCTGGGTTGGATGCATTTCAAGATGGGATATGATTTTCAGTGGTATCTATATTTTCAGGTATCTTTTTATGGTTTGGCTAAACACACTGAAGCACAGTCATGTCTTTAAATTGGAGTTTAACCACAAGTAGCAAATCAGTCTTCAACAATGGAAAGTACAGCATGGGGGACCCATCTCACTGCAGAATTTCTCAGCCCTCGTGCCTTCTGTGAGTCTCTTCTGTGTCCTGCTTGGGCACTGCAGAATCTTTGATAATATTGAGTAAATTGGCCAGAGAACACTTCTGCTCATTGTTCACAAATCCCATGTAAATTATTTCTTAGGTGCTAACGTTAAAGAAGCTAGAAAAACACTTTGCCACCCTGTGCCTCTCAGTAAGATGCTCTGGTCTTCACTGGCTGTCAAGGAGGATTTTTGAAAGCTTGTGTGAGAGAGATGCTGTGCTCCAGGTGTGTTTTCAAAGCTACACAAATGCAGTAAAGGCAGGCTAAAGCACTTATTGTCCCTCCTATTATTTTGCTTGCTGTGTTTACTTAAATTGGGCACCTTGGGGGGGGTTGAGGAAGAGTGGTGTTGGCCTACAGTAAAAAGCTCTTGTCACCACTAATCCCTGTGCTCTGTGCCCAGGCTGGTGCTCTGCTAAATACCATACTCTGCATTCATTTATTTATTTCTTCTTCCCCCCTCTTTCCTCCTGTTCGTCTACTGGCACAGACCAATGCTGTTGAAGAGCAGCAGCAGGGAAAGCTAAGAAATAATCCAGAAGCCTTTCTTGATAGTCAGTTCTGAGCAGTGACAGGCTCATGATGTGCCACAGCAGGTGAACCCCTGGTCTCAGGGCTCCATAGACCTAGCCAGCAGGTATAGAGAGGAGGCTTATATCCACAGAGCAATAGTTATTCACATTGTTTTGCTGTCTTCAGAGAGGAGGCCAGGGCTCTTTAGAAGCCTGGAGCCTGTCAAGCCACAAACTGACCCTTATTAAGAAACCCACTGGTGAGATGTTTTGCAGTGTTGCCCTTCTAGTGCAAGAGCTTGTCATCTGACTTTGATTTAACTCTTTAATATTCCTTAAAATGGCATGTACTCTGACAAGCAGGCTGTGTGGGTTCTGTGAACGTCTGCTCTGTCATGGAGAAACTGGAATGTTTTTATTCAAAACCCCCACCAGATCAATGCCTTCTGTTCTGTGAGCTCTGCAAAAGCCTGGGGTTGTGCCAGTGCCATCAGACAAGTTGAGGAGCTAAACAGAACACACCTGCCTTGTCCTGAAGTGACTTGGTTTGCCCTTTATCATCACCTACTTTTATTATTATGATAAACATGCAAAGTCTCTTCTGAAGTCATTATGTTAGCTGCTGTCCTGAGAGCAATTAGCCTTATTTTTTCCTTTAAGTGCTTCCATCTGGAATGAGAGAGATAAAGGAGGAGAAAATGTCAGTTCTCTTTCTTTTGCAGAGGTGGAAGCATGGGGCAGATGAATTAAGTGATGTGCCATGGCCATAAAGAGGGTCTGTAGCAAAGCCAAGAATTGCTTCCTAATTCCCAGTCCTGTACTTTAACTGCACAGCCGACTTTCAGCAAAGCTCTGAGCAACTTCAAGCACACCAAAGGCAGCTAGCAGTTAACCTGGGTGGTAATAACCATGAATAAAAGGGAGATCAAGCTTGGCAAAACCAACAGAATAAAGCAAATAAGCAGGAACCTCCATGTCTTACACAAGAGAAGGACCTGAGCTGACTTCACATGAGAAGGATGCCACTCTGAAGCCTGGTGAACAAATATGGGAGAGACTCCTGCTTTCCACTGGTTCTGGAGGCTGTGGGATTCCCCAGCTTAGATTTGGTCTGGCCTCTCTCCTCTTGTTTGCCTGACACAGTGTGATCAGTTTGTTTGCTCCAGTTCAGCAGCTCTGGCCTGTGGCTGATTCCTCTGCCTGTGGGTAAGACATTCCCTGAAATTCCAGCATCCAGGAATGACAAACTAATGAATGGTACTCTTTGGAGAGCATATATGGGCAGCAGTGTTTAATTTACCAAAGGTGAAGAGGGACCAGAGTTAATTATATACCAAGAATTGTACTAATCCGACATGAAAGGCGTTGGTGAAGCCTCTCACAGCCTGGTTCTTCAGTGCATGGGCACTGGATCCTGTTAATTCTCTGGGATGTGAATTTTTCTGACTTGCTGTCATGTCCTAGAGGAAAGTAAAAAAGCTTGCCTTGTCCCAGGTTTTCTTCCCTGTTTGTTTTGGCCTGGGGGTCTGCATGTAAATCAGTTCTTTCTGACTAGACATTCCTCTTTGAACTTTAGCTCTGGCTGTTTCTCTGTGTTTCAGTCATCATTACTAAGCTGCTGCTAGAAGCAAGCCTGTTCCTTCTAAGTTTTGTTTAAATGCAACTTCTGGGCTGGATGCCTTTGTTTTCTCTCTCCTTAGAAGCAGCTGGTTTCTGCTGCCTGGACTGACCTGCCCTGCACTTGCCCTGACCCTTTACAGAGGATGGTGGGTTTGCTTCAGCAAGACTCCAGTGTTGTCTGCTGGAGCTGATCCCCCCAGGGGTGAAGTCACACTCCAGGGATAGCCCTCTGACAAAATACTAGTTTCCTGTGCCTTGCTATGAGATTCCTGCTGAAGAAATTGGGGAGGAAGAGTTTGGGTGGTGAGAACCCTTCAAAGGTGAGGCTGAGGGACAGAGCCAGAGACATCCAGGTAAGTGAGAGGAAACCAAGGTGCCATCCTACATGAATCACTCTCATATTCTTACTCTAAATATACCCACTAATTAAGTATTGCAAATCCCCAACAATCATTCAACTTCATAAACTCTGTGGATTTATTTTTGAGCCTCAGTGAAATCCTCCCTCCCAGTGACCACCTGTGTGATCCAGGTTCATTCATATGAATGATACAGTGATTTATTTAATGACCTTTAATATTATGAATTCCACAATGTCCATGCAACTTGTAGTTTAAATGTCACATAAATCAGGCAGGGCAGAGAAGGGGGAGAATGTGCATGGAAGGAAATAGCTGATGTGATGCCTGACCAGGAGGAAAACAAGGTGTGGAGTCCAAGTGGTACACGTGTGAGGAGGTGCTCTGGGACTTGTACAAACGTGGCTGGTCCCACTCAAACACTTGTCAGTTGGCAGGTGATTTCTTATACCCAAATACTATCCTGGACTATCTGCTAAGATACACAGGACCTGGCATGGCTCCTGTTATTTGACGTGGTTGGAAGACTTATCCTAACACTCTTTGGCAAGAACAGACTCCAAGTTTATCTGGATCATATCTAAAGTTTCTAAGGCAAGCTTCCTCCTCTCAAGTCCTTTGCAAACCCAGTGACTCCTTCCTCCTTCCTTTTTGCACTTCAAGGCTGATTGGGTATTCTCAGCAGCTACCAGGGGAGAGATGTGGGGCTTTGCCTGTGTGCAGGTGGCTGTGATGAAAGTGTAAAACTGTTGATATCCTCTTTGTGGCGAATGTAGAAGGCGACTGTGAGGAGACCTCCTGTGTGAAGGGTCTGTGCACAGAGGAAGATGTGACTTGAATGTCATTTTTCAAAATTACTATTGACTCAACACTCTCCTAATGCACAACAGGGCTGAAATCAGCATGTTTCTGCACTTACTGACATGCAAGTCAACCCCCATTCCCATAAAACAGCCTGGCTTAGCTCCTGTTTCTTGGACTAGCTTCAGCAAGTACAGTTTGGGAGAGTTCTTCAGCTAAAAATATTGCAAAGGCATTGATTGACTCTGGTGTTCCACACTCCCTGACTCTTTCAGAGAGCACCCCACAGAAAAACATCAAAAGGCAGTGTATGGTCTCATCCCTGTTTTACCACCTGCTTTCCCTCTCTTCCAACCTGAGGAGAAAGTGGGAACACGTGCAGATACATGAGATGGGAGAGCTGCTTTCAGAGGCATCTCATGTTAGCAGTTGTGTGCTGGAGGAATGACCTCCAGCTAAAGATGCTCTAAATTAAACAAAGGTTTCAACAGTGTTAATTAGTTAATGGTTGCAAAAGAGCTCTGAAAATGCAAAGAACTCTATAAATGATAATTATTATCGTTATTATCAAGTCCACAGCAGTGAAGCACACATAATTGATGATTAAGCTCCTCAGACACAGGCTGATCCAAAGGCACAACACTGCTCCTACCACTAAGTGGTATAATCAGGGTCAAGTCAGGTGAACTTGTGGGAACAGTGGAAGGGTTGGAGCATGGTGATGTCAGACACTGGTGGTCTGTCAGGTCCCTTTGGTACCTGGGGCCAGACCTCATACTCTTGTGTGATACCACCTTCTTTCTTCAAGAACATGAAATTTACTGTTGTTAGATGTCTCCTTTTATGTCCTACATCAAAAAAGGCATGACTTTGATTATTTTCTTTATTTTTTATTCATGCCTAAACTCTTCATAAGAGGAATTTTATGCCTTGGAGCCCTTGTGGACTCAGAGAGGACTGAAATCTAATTATGAGCAGCCTGAACGTTGCCTCCTAGTGACAAAGCCAGGAACAAACATCTTCTGTGGGTCCAGTGGACACTTTAACACTGCCCAAAGCCTTGAGTCAGCTCTCCATGTGTCTATTTACAAGCCTACCTGTCTTCTTTTGCCTGGGCTGCTTTGAGTTTCCCTTCATGCCTGTTGACTGCTGGTGGCCCAGTGCAGGCATTCCTGGCTGCTTCTGTTGTGCTGGAGAGTAAAATGTGGTTCCCATGCTGGAAATGATCAGACATTTGTCACTGAAATAAATGACATCATTTAAAAATGAGTACTGGCTGGTAAGCACTGTCCCTATGGAGTGGTGCAGCCCCATTCATCTGCCCAGATGCATCTTCAAGGAGTGTATATCTGAATGAGAACCTGAGGGAATGGATGTTGGCAAAAGCCCATTTCATTAGAGACCTCATATTTGGTCCTGTCTCAACAAGCTTTTGTGCTGATCCTTGGCACAACATTCTTTCTTATCGGCTCACAAAGGGCTTAATGGCTTGGGGGACAATCTTTGGCTGTGCTGACTAATTGTGTGTCTTGTGTTCCTGCCAAACACAAGGCACAGTCTGTGTGTTTGTCTTTGTGTGACATGAAGATGCATTTACCCTGTTCTCAGGTAAGTAGGTTGCTGATAAATGTTTTCATGACACCTATCAAACATACCTGGTTTTGTTCTAAAGACAAAGCAAACACCCACCCCTGCTTCAGCCTCATCTTCTCTGTGGTAACTTCATACAGTAACTTCATCATGAGATCAGGGAAGTAGGAAGACCTGTGCTTACAACCACCAGAGAGGAGCCAGAAGCATTTGGGGATTTTTCAGCCCTACTTGGTGCTTCTATTGGTAAATATAAATTTGATGTGCTAGAAGATATTTTTATGGAAATGTATCTAGTCTAATAACTTTTACCAAGAGGGTTTCTCAAGTACCCCAAGGAAAAGGAGAAAATGGTTGTGTATACACACCCAAATTCAAGATCTGGGCTGTGCCATCCTTTATTCATGCTCAGCTAGTGGCTTATTCTTGATTATGTGTATTGCAGTATCTTCTACCCTGGATCAGCACTTGTATGAGTGATTGCATCTTCACTGACAGGGGATTGTCCATGCCACCTTCCCAAAACCCAGCTAGATGTACAAAGATACCCTTAGTCTAGGTGTGCCATGGGAGTGTGAAAGGGTAGCTGGAACATGGAAGTTAATTCCCCACATGAGAGAGGCCAATAAATAAAAGAAGGTGTTCAGAGCTGTGCTGCTAGCAATCCTGGAGCCCAACCTGATGGGCATGAGCCTTCTTACCTTGGGCTTGTACTCAGGAGAGGTGATGTATTTCTATCAGTGAGTTCTTCAGATATGAAGCCAAGCTCTGAAGTGTTCCCCTTGCAGCCATTCAGTTTGGGGAGTGGACTGCTGGAGTTATATGGAGGTAAAGTTAGTTGTCTTAATGCCAGCACGGCCCAAAGGTGGACTGATGCTTTCCCACTGTGTTTTGATTTAACCCCCCTCAGTGGGTAACTAAATGCTATGCAGCTGCTTGCTTCTGCCCCAACAGGATGGGGAGGATAAAGGAAACAACCCCAAACTTGTGGGTTGAGATACAGGATTAAAAAAATGAAGATAATAATAATAATAATAATAATGATGCACAAGCACAGTCTCTCACTGCATGCAGGAAAAAATCCCAACCCATTGCTCAGTCTGTTTCTCAGCATTGAATGTGCCTCCTGACCAGCTTCTCCAGTTTATATACAGAACATAATGTTATATGGCATGGAATATCCCTTTGGCCACTCTGGGTTAGCTGTCCTAGCTGTGCTCTCCCAGTTTCTTAAGCACCTGGGAGAGTGTGAGAAGCTGAAATGTCTTTGGCTTAGTGTGTACACTGCAGCTACCTAGCAACAACTGAACACATCAGTGTGTTACCAACAGTATTCTCCTGCTAAATCCAAAACACAGCCCTACACAAGCTACTAGAAAGAAAACTAACTCCTCAGCTGAAAGCAGGACACATCAGCAAGATGGGCCCTATGCAACAGGTGCCACCTCCCCTAGTCATGTGCCTTCTGCCTTGGCATGAAAGTCCTTTAAGCAATTACTGGAATTCAGCCTCTCCCACCTTGCCATGAGAAAAGCATCTGCACAATATGGGCAGCAGGAGGTAATTTCATCCTTGGGCAGCCATGACTCAGAAGACCCCCTGTACCCTGCAGCTGAGGTCAGCATGCTAGCCTCCCCCTCTCTGAGGGAAGTGGGGAAACTTGAGTACTTTATTTTTATTTTAAAATTTATTCCTTTTTTTTCTTTTCCTCCTTTCCCTGTTCAGATAAGAGCTGCTGCCTGGAATCAGATTGTTCTTCTTAGCTGTTCTATAACACAGTCTGATGCAAGAGGTCTGCATGGTCCCCTCTGCTCTTGCTTGCACCTGTGTCTGATTTAAAGACAAAGGAGAATAAAGATTCACTCCAGCTGCCAGCATGTTCAGACCTGGAAGACTAAATTGGGCTATTTTTCTCCATAGCAGCATATAATGGAACCAGGTGGTTTCTTGCAGCATTTAGCATTTAACATCTGTATCATTTGATACCTTAGCTGCTTCCACTCTGTCTCTCCAGACCTTTTTGGGCAACACAACATAGAGTTTGTTTCCCCTTCTTTGTACTTAGTTAGGGGTAGTGCTGTTGGGGGTGTGTGAGATGGCTTGGCACAGCCTGGGAGGTTGGAGCACATGAAGCTAATGTGACAAGCCAATAAAGCTGAGAGTGAGGAGCTAATTGTTTTATTGCAGCAGATAGTTGGTATCACCTCTTTGGTAGCTCATAATTTAGGTCTGTGCTGGGGGAAGAACAGTGGAGATGCATCCTTAGGGGCTGCTTACACCAGATGAGGTGCTGGCCCAGCTAATCACCCATGTTACAAGTTTCAACAGCCACTTTGATTCTTAAAGCTGGAAATTGAGGCAAAAGGCTTGAAAGTGTGATGGTGAATGGAAAGAACTTTTGGCTTGGTGTGAAGCATAGAAGGCTGCACTCCTACCTAGCTAAATATGTATTTAAGCCCACCCACTGATTTCTTTCTCAGAGAGCACAGAGGGTTTCTGCCAGAAGGGACCACTGTGCTGCTGAAGATGACCTGCTGCAGAAACAAGAGGGAGAATCTTTGCCATGATGTCTGCTTGCCCCTTGCAAGGTGAGTGGCTTTGCTTGTTCCTAATTATGGGACATGTCATAATGACATCTGGCTTGCCTCCAAGTACATCTAACAGCCTTGCTCCTTCTGTAAAGGGGAAAGAAAATATGAAGTGAGTTGTCAGAGTCCAGGGGGGAAGGGATGCAGGCTTCCTGCCTCTGTAATAACTGCATCTCTTGAAGCTGACCTCCTGTTGCAGAGTTGGATGCCGTGCCAGAATCAAAACGGGGAGGAGGTGCAGAGGAGACTGCCTGGCTTCTGGGGTGAGAATGGTTGTGAGCACAAACCCACTCAGCAAAAGGACCATTACCCCATAAAGGTAACTTCCCCTTGCAATGTTGCACGAGTTCTTTGGAGCAGGGACTGTCACTGTCTGTGGCTAAGCAGATAGCCCTCCAGATACCAGAGCCTGTGTTTCCAGCCCTTTATATTCTCACACATCTGGTGCCTCTTTTATTGAGGCACCTTTTCCAGAGAGGAAGGGGTAATCCTGCTTTGATGGCAGTAAATTCCAGTGGTGAAGTCAGCTACTATTCTTCAGCCACTATGAAACCCTGAGCAAAGCAGGAGCTGTTTCTGTTTCCCTGGTATGTCTGTGTCAGTAATCTCCTGGGATAGGTGTTATCTGCCTGCCTTAGTGGTGTCTGATCACCAGTTCTCAGTGAGAAGAAATGAAAATCATTTGGCTATTTTCAGTAAACTCCCAGATAATAACTGGAAACAGGCTTAGGTTGCTTCCTGGCAGAGATGTCCCTTTCTTTTTCAGATATGGAAAAGGTGTATATATAGATCTTGCCTGTTGTCAGGGCTGTTTCAGTATTCCACACACGGGCAGGTAGCTTACAAACACCTCATGATTTTCTTTCAAGACTTGCAATATTGCTGTGCTGTAGCTCTTGCTTCCCAAGTCCAGTGACCTCCTGAAAATACAGAGGTTTCATTTAAAGGAAAGGATTCTAACCCTTATGACAATATAGAAGGGCAGAGAATGAGTTCTGAATGCAGCTTGTGGGATTGGAAACCCAAACCAAATACAACTGACTTGAACTCATCAAGTATTTTGTCTGTAAATCTCCTGGTGTGACTCGTGATGTTTGAACTCTTGGGATTAGTGGTGTTTCCAAGAACAAAGCAGATGATGTTTTTCTTTGGTTAAGAGAAGGAATGAGAAATAAAAGGTACAGAAAACATGCAAGACAGGCTGTTTCTTTCCCTCCTGGCTGACAGCAGCTATGAGAACAAACAAAAAGCCAGGTGAAATAAACACAGGCAAACTTAGTGCTTCAAAGGAATAACGTTGAGGTCCCCTGATGATAGAGAACAGAAGTTTGGCTATTTGGCAGTTGTTTCAGACAAATTATTTACTGGAGACATGCAAAATCCTAGTGTGATGATGAAGCCATCACACTTCAGCAGTAAAAATGTAATCTGGCTTCAGCATAATTGTTCAACAGTCCTGTTTGGCCATTTGTTGTTTGCCTAAGGCTGTTACTGAGATGAAAGGCACACTGTCCCTGTATGCACACACAATGTGCAGTGATGGAAGCAACAGAGCATTGCTGCTGCTGTTTCACTCTGAAGGAGCAGGAGAAAGGCTTTGAGCTCCTCTAGTCATCCAAGGATTTAGCAAACAGCTGGGGCTCCTACCTAGGCATGAACATCCTTGTGCAGGAGGCGTGTCTGAGTATCTGGCCCTAAGGAATCTCTGAGCACTGGACCACTTCTGAAGCCTGGCTGTGAGTACAGAGCACTGGCTCTGTGCTCCAGAAAGGGCAGACATGGGGAGTAGTGCCATAACCAGCCTCTTCCCTATGCCTGTTTGGTACATCAACATCAGCAACAATTTATCTGTTACAGGTGCCCCACCAGGATTAGGAGATTCCTGACCTGCCTTCCTGTCTGTTCAGCCTGCAGAAAAGAAGACTAAGGGGGGACCTAATTAATGTTTATAAATATCTACAGTATGGGATGCAGGGGAAATGTCCAGTCCCTTCTCAGTGTCTGTGGAAACAGGACAAGGGGCAATGGCTGCACATTGGAGCACAGGGAGTTCCACACCAACATGGGGAAGAACTTTTCCCCAGTGATGGTGAGGGAGCCCTGGGACAGGCTGCCCAGGGGGTGTGGAGTCTCCATCTCTGGAGATATTTAAGACCCATCTGGATGCCTATCTGTGCAATATGAGCTGGGGAGCTGCTTTGGCAGGGGGTTGGACCTGATGGGCTCTGGAGGACCCTTCCAACCCCTGTGATTCTGTGATTCTCCAGTGACCGTGTACAGATTTTTCTTACCACACAGGTGCTTGTTTGGTTTTGCTGTTGTGTTTTTTTTAATTTCTTTTTCTGCATTCTTCCCTGGGGCAGTTCAGTCCTGCTCAAAACTTCCTTGCTGTGAGGTATGTCCTTTCAATGCACTCAGCTGGAGGAACATTGTTCTCTTCTTCATTCCTTATTTTGGTGATTTGTGTCTCAGCTCCCTGTTCTTCCCTGTTTAGCCCTGAATCTGGCAATGGTTTCAGGCTAATGGCTGTGATCACAAGCAGCCTTAGAAGTCAGGGCCTAGAAACAAAGATGGTGTTAAAAGAACATTGTAAATCAAAAACTGGAAAGAAGATATTTTTAATCTTCATTTTATAGAGAGGAAGCAGAGGCCCTTCTCATTCCTCTCCAGTCCCCTAAAAAACACTGTTATTTTGTGCTCAGTATTTAATCAATGGAGAGAGGTGAATTTTTTTGGGGGGGTCTTCAGTGAAGACAGTTATCCCCATGGAAAATGTTTCTAGCATTGACTAAGCCTACCCTGCTTGCCTTGCTTAGGGGAGTCTAAAGTTAGTAGGAGAACCAGGAATAAAAGGGTTAGGTAACATGACCAAGGTCACCCCAAGAGCCTTCAGCAGCTCCATCCTGTCCCTGTTCAAGGCCTCTACTCAAATGATACAAGTATTTTTTTTGTTTTTCTCTGCTGTCATGGTCATTTTTAGTTGGATTTCTGCACTTTTGAAGACTGCTAATTAGCTCCTTTCAGAGCTTTTCTCATCACACATGGATTTTCCCATTTTAGCACACTGATTATTATTTCAGGCTGCAGTAATGAGCAGAGGGAAGAAGATGTCATTTTAATGTAGGTTAAGTATTACAATGTCAATAGTAGGGGTCTTTTTTTTGTAATTACAGAATATAAAGAGGACAAATAACTAATTGCAGAACATTGAGAGGACAAGTGAGTCCAAATAGCTGAAGTTTTTGATGACCTATGCGACCCTTATTTTCTTTTTTTATTAGAAAGCTACTTTTTTGATGAAGCTTTTGGCATAAAGAAGGTTCTCCTCTGCTGTATCAGTGGGTAGACTCAGCACAACAGCCACAGATTTGGTTACTCCCCATATTTTTTTGTATCAGTGCAATGAAGGGAGGAATTATACCCCAGTGAGCATGGAAGTAGAATCTGAAGTGAGCGATGGTGGAGGATGATTTTGCTGATAACACCACAGGAAAAAACAATAGATGAGATCAAGGAAAAAACTGGAGGAAGGATTCAATGCAAATGTAGAGCCAAGTTTGAAAGGCTTGACACATCATGAGGAAAAAAACCTGCAAGCAACTGACCCGGATTTCAGGCATCAGAGAATTTGGGCATGGGGATAGACGGATTCCTAGAGGAAGTGTTGATCTGCCTGAGGGTAGGGAGGCTCTTCAGAGGGATCTGAACAGGCTGGATCCATGGGCTGAGACCAATGGGATGAGGTTTAACAAGGCCAAGGGCAGAGTGCTGCACATGGGACAGAACAACCCCCAGCAGCTACAGGCTGGGGGGAGACTGACTGGAGAGCTGTCAGGCAGAGAAGGACCTGGGGGTGTTGGGTGGCTGCGACTGAACACGAGCCAGCAGTGTGCCCGGGGGGCCAGGAAGGCCAAGGGCATCCTGGCTTGTGTCAGCCCCAGCGTGGCCAGCAGGCCCAGGGAGGGGATTGTGCCCCTGTGCTGGGCACTGGGGAGGCTGCAGCTGGAGTGCTGGGTCCAGTTCTGGGCTCCTCAGCATCAGAAGGACATGGAGGTCCTGGAGCGTGTCCAGAGAAGGGCAACCAGGCTGGGGAAGGGGCTGGAGGGCAAATCCTCTGAGGAGCAGCTGAGGGAGCTGGGGGTGTTGAGCCTGGAGAAGAGGAGGCTGAGGGGAGCCCTTCTCCCCACCTCCCCTGCCCTGCCAGGAGGGTGCAGAGAGGTGGGCGCTGGTCTCTCCAGCCAGGGGCCAGGAGCTGGGACAAGGGGCAATGGGCTCAAGCTGCGCCAGGGCAGGGTCAGAGCAGCTGTGAGGAGAGAATTCTTCCCTGGCAGAGTTGTCAGGGCCTGGCCCAGGCTGCCCAGGGAGGGGGTTGCGTCACCTTCCCTGAATGCCCTTAAAAAAAGGGTAGATGAGGTGCTCAGGGATCTAGTTTAGCATAGGATGGGAAGGGTTGGACTTGATGATCTTCAAAGGTCTCTTCCAACCTTGTGATTCTGTGAAACCAGGCAAACCAAGGCAGGAAAAAACACAGAACTTTTTCCACCCCAAGGGTTTCTGGGTTGGTTGAGGATATTTTTTGTCCAGTGGGTTTTTAACCTTGAAGCAATTAGCCTTACTAGACATAATTGTATTTTTCAGTAACATGGTAAATGAACTGGTTTTCACCTGCAATTGATTGGCCTGAGAGACTGACACTGAGACACAAGTCCCTGCCCTGTACCAGCAGTGATGATTTAGATTTAGAGACACAGTGCCTCTTTAAGGCCACCTTCATGTCCACCTCATGGAAAACATGTTTACTGCAGAGACAGAGAAAGGCCAAATATAGAGTGAAGAGCAGACAAATGAGAGGGTACATCTGCACTGCCTTCTGTGTAGCTTTGATGCAGGAAAGCATGTCCTTCAGAAATGATTGATGGGTGACCATCATGTATGAACTGGGCTTCCACTCTCTGTGTGAGGTGCAGCTGGGTCTGCACTGTCTGTGGCTCGGGTGGCAGGCAATTATCTTTGAAAATGGAGTGGAAATCACTCTTCTGTGATTCTTTCTTTCTTCCCATCTGCATGGCCTCACGATGCAGCAGCAAAACCTGTTGCAGCTCAGGGTGAGCTCTTGCTGAGCAAACTGCCTCTGGATGCCTGGCTGCTGTTGTGAGGAGGCATGTGGGCAGGCAGGGGAGGGTGACTGAGGTGAGGGCCGATGAGATGACAGTACATGGAACTCTCCCTCAGGATCTTCTAGCCAAAATGAGTTTTCTTTTAATTCTCTTAAGCTGTGGAAGAGACAGACTTGTGGTGTGGAGATTTGATAGACTCCAGGGAATGTCTGTTAGGGAACCTACCAGCAAAACTGTGACCTGCAGAGTCCCAAACTGGGCTGATCTTTTCTCCAGACCCACTGAGCATCCACTGTGACCATCCCAATTAGTGCTCTGAACTGTGTTCTCCCTGCCTTCATGGCCAGAAAGAAGAGGGGACAAAACTCCTTCCTCTTCCCAGGCTGAATTATGTCAACTTCTCCTCCTGAAGGAAACAACCAACACAAATCCAGGGTGTTTGGAAAAAAGGGAGGTAAGTCTACTTCTACTGGGGAGAAAATACTGACCCAATTGAAGTGTGCAGCTAGGAATCCAATGGGAGGTGCATCACTAACTTTACATTTATTTAAAAGCACTTGACAGTTGCTGCAGAACTCAAACTTCATGCCTCTGTGGGCTATCAAACATCACAGAAGAAATAGCACCTGCCTCAAATGTAGGAAAGCTGAATGCTGGAACCTGAAACCTGGCTAGAAGTTGCTGCCTTCCTCCTCTCCAGCTCTGGCTAGGTATTTCTAGTTATTTATACCAGCTCACTGCCAGTCCAGCCTCTGAAGCCCATATTCATTCTGGATTGTGCTCCACAAAGGCTGTACTGAGATTGACAGAACTCTTTTTGGACAGAGCTATGGATGCTGCAGCACAAGGTTATGGGAACCAGGCTGAAGTTCTGGCTCTTTGTAGTCGATGGGACTTTTGCCATTGATTTAATTGGAGCCAGAATTTCCTGTCACTGACAGTGTTAAAAGCAGGCACCAATCCAAAGGCATTAAGGCAGGGATTTGCTAAAGCATTTATTTTAGCAGCATGGCCCAGGTTTGCTGCTGCAGGAGTGCACTTGGTGCTGGTGTAACTTCCCAGGGTTTGATGGGATGGCAGTGGCATAACCCAGCATTCCCTGCCCACAGAGGACAGTTGGAAACCCAGTTTGCCAAGTTCTCTTTGGATTTGGATTCTCAGCTGGAGGCTCTGCTTGTTTGCAGTGGAGCATTCTGCCATGTCTGGGGAGAGAACAACAGCATGTTCCTGACACCCTTTACAGAGAAATCATATTGATACAAATCTCCCTGTGCTGTGTTTGTTCAAGTTAATAAATTAAGCTGGAGAATAAATAGATGGTAAATTACATCTTGGCCTGGCCAGAAGTTTTATCTTGCCTGTCAGGAATGTATAATATTAATTATGGCCTGCCTCAGCTGCCCTTAGGGAAAGCTGGCAAATGGCTGCAGCAATCATCCCTGGCTCTTCTGGCTCTTATTTGATTTTTCATTTAATCAATGCCCAATAAATCAGCAATCTCCTGAATCTGGACATCTGTGTTTAATGTATCCAGGGAGTGACCTAATTAAATTCCAGATTAAACCATGCCACAGTGGGATGGGACACTTGGATTTCTGCTTTTGTGACATCATATCCCCATGTTTGTCAGTGACCTTTGTGAAGTCCAGGCCTGAAGAGGAGGATTTGGAGAATAAGATGTGGGGAATAAACAGGACAAAGCTTTTCAAAAGTGTTGCAGAGGTGGTTTGCTGCCCACTGTGCACTCAAACCTCTTTGTTTGCCAGGCACAGCTCCAAAAACATGTCCACTGGAAAGCGCTCCGGAGAAGAGCTGCTACTCAGTTGAGCACATCCTCTACTGCAGTGCAATGTACAGTCCTTCTCTGCAAAACACCCATCCCTCTGGCTTGTCAGGGGCTGTGGATTTTACAGCCACCCCATTTGTGTGGTGCACTGAAGATGAGCCATTCCAGCTCTGGTTTTGGCTTGTGTTAGGTTTGATGGTCGTGTAATGATCCCTGCAGAGCAGGTGTGACTGCTGGACCTGCTCTCTGCACAGACTGAGAGCATCTTTAAGCAGGAGCCATTCCCAGGGCTTGCACCATGAGGAGGCTGTTAAGCTCTTACAGGTGCCCAACTAAAAGTGAGAGTGACACACGCTTCATCATCACAGTTTATGTGAAGAAACAATGCTATTTAGCCCAGCATAAAGATAGGGGATGGACAGACACTGGACTGGGTCTCCCTGGTTTTGACAATAGCAGTAGTGAGTATTTAAAGATGAATGCAAAACCAGAGTATATGCAGTGTTGATATCAGATTTCCTTGTGCTGGAGGGCACCTCTAGACCGTTGCCTTGAATAGTTACTGATGACTGATAGAATGACAGATACATTTCCTGCTCTTTGGTGATGCTTTATCAATCCTGATCACAGTGATTTTTGCTTGTGGCCTTGAACCAAAGCATTTTATCTGCAACTAACTTACTCCCCCTGACCTCCTAATCTTCAGAAATGCTTGCCCTGGATGAAATGGATTCACAGGTCATAGTTTTTATTTCAGATGAATAGGAGATAAATTGTTATTCTGAGGAATGAGATTTGCTGTTTATTCATGGTTGGTAATACAGTTTAACCTTCCTATGGACCCTGCTCTCCACTGAGCATTATCTGCATTATAAAGAAGAGATTCCCTTATTTTATGGGTTAAGAATCTGCTTTGTTTGCTTTGTGCTTCTTTCAATAAACTTCGTTTAATAAATGCTAATTGTTCTTAATGCCTTAAATTAATTACAGTCATTTTCCCTGCCCCTCTGTATCTGTGCTGCATCGCCAAAGGATCACCATGGCAACTTGCTCACCAGGATGAACATGCAGAGTCAGTGTTTCCTTGGGCCTGGTAGTTAACAGACAGCTCTGGGCTTGGAGGCAGCACAGGCTGTTCCCTGCCCTCTTGGCTGATGGTTTGTGGGGTGAAGAGCCCAGAGAGGCTCAGAGCATTAGGGTATGAGCTGGGAGCAGCCCCAGCACCCACCCTAGCTGGCCAGCAAAGCAAAGCACCTCACTCAGGACCTTGGTTTTCCCTTTTGCAATGCAGAGCTGAACCCAGCTCCTTCAGAGGTCTCCAATGCTTTGGTATCCATGGATGGAAAGGGGAATCTGTTTACATCTCCTCCTCTACTTTTGTGGATGGGACTGATTCTGTATGAGCTTAGGGCCCTCCAATTTCTCCTACTGAAGGAAGCACAGACATGCCAGGTCCTAAGTGTTTGCTTATATCAGCAGGGGCCCTGGGCTTCTTGTTGGCACTGCCTGGCCATGGAAGTGCAGCAATGTTGCTGGAGGGAGGAAAGCAAGAGGAGGTTGCTAAAGTGAAGGAGAGAGATGTTTGTGCTCTGGGATGCTCTTGAAGCTTGAGAGGGGAGCTGGGAACTCCAGCATGCAGGCTGGGGACAGAGCCTCTGGAGGCTGTGGGGCTGTGCACCCTGTGTGTGTGGCCTTATGGCAGCCAAATTCAGACAGGACCCTGCTCAGACTCACTGCATCTAGATCAGCCCAGGAAATGATGCATTTTGTCAGCTGCTGGGGCAGGACTTTGGGCATCCCTGTAGTGATGGCTGAAGCAATCCCCACTCTTGCTCCATTTTGGCTGTTGAGCAGAGGAAAGCCTACACTGCACTTTCTTGGCTCAACCAAGGGGAACACAGTCCTTCTTCTCCCTTCCACTGTTTGTCTACACAGCTGTGGAGCTTGTGATGATGAGAGAGGTGTTCCTCACAGTGCATCAATCTGCTCCCTGCACCCCCCCCCCCAGCATCTGACAATCCCAGATCCAACAGCTTCTAGATGCTCCTAAGCAAAGGATTTAGTGGGTGCCAACTAGCAAGGGGGAGATTAGAAAGAGGGGGCTCTGAGAGATGCATGGGGCTTCTTTTTCTGTGATTGTGCCTTGCAGAAGCAAGCAGGCAGCTGTGACTACAGAACAGCAGTGGCAAAGCCATACTCCCCTGCCTCCTCCTGCTCTGATCAGGGCCGGGCTGCAAGGGTTGTGTCATGCATAATTTACAGCTTTGCTGCAGTGATTCTAAGTCAGTTGGCTTTGAAACATTAATTTGAAGGGCAGAAATGCTGTTGGTTTTGGTTTTACTCTTGTCTGCTTTGGGCAGGAACCTTAAAAGGAGTAGAATTGAGATTAAGAAATTGGAAAGAAGGAGGCTAAATTGACAGGTTGTCTGCAGATGGTTGAGGAAACTTTCAGCATATAATTCACCTGTGGATGAAAGGACAGCCTCAGCAAAGGCAGTCAAGAAAGAGGGGGATTGCCAATACGACAGGGAATGTGCTTATTTGGGACTATTACTTCAGTTCCTTGCTCTGACACAGATTTCCTGCAGCAACTTGGTTGAATGAATCCCTTAGGCTTTGGCTGCCTCTGTTTTCTGGCTGCAGGGAAGAGGCACAGCCTCTGCCAGGTCAGAGGGCACTGTGCTATGGAGGGTTGTCTCCTGTGGGTTCCCTAGGGATGGCAACTGTGGCCAAAAGCAGTAGTGTTCCTGAGGGGGGTATTTTAGGTGGGTACAAAGAGGAGAGGCTGGGGCTGCTCAGTGATGTTAGTGATTAGACCATATCTGTTCTTGCACTGTCCTGCACTTACCATCCACAGCATAGTGGTCTCAGTTCAGTAGCTCCACCAGCTGAGGAAATAACTTCTGCTTCTCTTCCTTACTGTTTGCTATTTCTCCATGGACTGGTGACTCTGATATTCAGTGCTGCTGTTGTTGGGGAAACTAAATGAAAACGTAGGGCAACAAATCAAGGAGCACTTGCTTCAGTGGCTTTGGATGAAGTCTTTGCAGCTAAGCATGATGGTTTTTTCTCCAGTGACTAGCAGGCACATGCATTTACCCATGGCATTGGTTGCAAGAGGTACAAAGTCCTAGGTTTCACTATTATTTTGGTTCTGAAAGCCTTACTTGAAGCAGAGTGGGTCTTCCTTCTGACAGGGTTATTCAGAAAATAGGCAGGGCATTGCCTCCACCATAGCCCCCCACCCAGGGATGTGTCAGCAAAGGCAAACTGTGCAGCAACTCACTCACCCAAGACCCCTGAGGGTTTTCCAGGGGGTACAGCTCCATGAAGAGATGCTGTATTGGTGGTATGTGCTGGTGTGCTAAGCAGCAGCCTGAGACTGCTGGAGGTTACAAGAAAAGCAGCATTTGTGCTAATGGTAACATGGCCTAGAAATCTAATGGAGCCTGAAGTTCTGTGTTTTCTTAGCTTCAGAAGGGGGGATGGATTATGCCCTTTTTTACTACAAGCATTTTCAGTTCTGGCTTGAAATGGCCTCCATCAGAGATGGTGAGTCTTCACTGCAGATTTCATGCCAGGATCTCTTCTCTTGCTATGAAAAGCAGCATATTTTTAAATGGGCTTAAAAAAAACTGGACTCTTTCATTTGTGCTCAGGCTGTACCTAAAAATACTCATTAATTTTACAGTAACACCTCAAAACATTTCTTGTCTCATTACATTAAACATGTTTTCCAGAGAATGGACAGGCTGTAGATCAACCATTTCTGGTACCATTATAATTTAAAAGCAAATAGATACACTGTAATTGCAAATGCCTTGGGTAACTTCCTCCTGACAAGAATCTTCTAAAGGATTTCTGTCCAGGTTTGCAATGAGCAGGGTGGGATTTTTCTTTTGCTAGATTTCTCCTACAACACATTTTCACTAGCATCTTGCATTTCAGTCCTGCTGGATTTAGTACCATGGAAAAAAAGTCTCCTGGGATATTGTTATGGCAGACATCTGAGTCAAGCTTTGATCACTCTGTGTGGAAGAGTTACAGCAGTTAAATAAGTGGGATCTTTTCTTTAACAGGTGGCAGAACACCAGCAAAGGCACTAGGCTATCATCCAAGTATTCTGGGAGATCAGAGTGCAGGGAAGTCTCTGCAGCAGGAATCAGTAGGAGCAAAAAGGGAAAAGTAGGAAATCTACAACACCATCAGTAATTCTGCAACAGGCTTCAGATCCTTGGGAGTAAAGACACATCTCAGTAGCTGGGAGGAAACTCAATTCCAGGGAGCCACCTGGTCCCAGCACTGGCTGTGCATTTCTTCAGCTCAGCAGCACACCAAGCTCTCTCACCAGTGCATCTGCATTTCAAGATGTGTATAGCTCAGCCTCCTGAGGGCTTACTTAGCATGACATCTAAAAACACCCCAAACCTTCCCTTTTTTTCCTGGTGAAACAAGCACGAGCAAATTTGGGAGGGGGTGGGGGTAAAGGTTTGGTTGGTTGGTTTTTGTTTGATTGTTTGTTTTACTTAGTGACTAAGACTGACCTCCAACCAGCTGAAGTCCTTCACCATCAGAGACAGCCCTTGCCTCAGCTGGAAGTGATCAGCATCTGTATTTATTGCCAGGGAGCTGCAGGCCTGGTTTTGCTTGGGAAATCTGACTGTTAATGTTAGGAGCTCCTGGATGGAGCCCTGTATGCAGCACAGATTTGAGGGGTGAGTGGATGGTTTGGGGTTTTGATGGTGTCAGTAAAGGCTTCACTTGTCAGTTGGGATTTTGGATGGGCCAGTGTTATTTATCAGAACAGAATCCTAACTAAAGAACAGGCAAATGAAAATAAATCATGGAATCAAAAAGCTCAGAAATGGGCATGTTGAAGAGGTAAAAGGTACTTGACTGTGTCCTTGTACAGTAACTTTTGCCTTGTTGTTTGAGATGAGTTTGATAGGGCTTTTCAGAGCTACCTGTCCTTTGAATCAGCTCAGGAGAAAACAGATGCTGAAATGGACTTGTGCTTTGGGAAGCTTCACTGTCAGTCCTACAGACCCCATTTTTGAACCTTTTCTTCTCTGTTGAGATGGATTTTTGTCATTAACACACGTGCTCTGGTGAGATTGGGTCATAGAATCACAGAATGGTCTGGGTTAGAAGGGACCCCAAGGATCACAGAGCTCCAACCCCCCTGCCACAGGCAGGGACACCAACCTCCAGGCCTGGAGCTACACAAGGTTGCCCAGGGCCCCATCCTTTGTTACAATTTTCCTACAGTAACAGGCTGTGGGGTTGATAATGTAAACTTCTTGTAAGCAACCAGTGCAATTAAAACAGCAAAGTACATCAGAATCTGCATTAAAAATCTCCTAGCCAGGAAAGTTGCTTGCAGCTTTTCCATGTTTTTTACCATCCTCAGTCCTACCTGGTGAAAGGCAGCGTGTTCTGCTTTGAGCCTGAGAAACGATCAGCAGAAGGAAACTGTTATTCTTAAGAGCCTTATTGCTTATTAATGGAGGTAATTAAATGGCTCTAACTAAGCTATGCCTAAGAGTGCATGTATGCATATTCCCTGATCTGAATACTACGCTCAAATTAATGGAAGAATTGATGTAGACAACAGCTAATATCTGGGAATTGCTCTTCAGACTGTGATGAACACAGTTGTCTCTTTTAAACTTCCTTTTGCTATAATACAGCTAAAAATAGCTCAGGTTGGCACTTGCAATACAGGAGCTGTTGTGCACCAGCATTAAATGCCACAGAAACACCCAAAATGAATTAAGGAGTGGAGGACTCAGGCTGTTACAGCATATCTGACTTAAATGAAGGAAAACAAATAGCTGGAGCAGAGCAAGGAGATGAGTTCTGTAGTGGTGCAAAGGAAGAGTTAACTGCTCTGGGGAGTTAGCCCTGTAGAAGATGTATATTCACACTGGTGAGCTGCTCTGGGATGCTGCACATGCCAAGTGGGGTTTTTAGAATTACCTGGAATGAAATAGCCCCCTTGTCCTCTTGTCTAATAGAGTTGCTTGTTGGGCTTGGGAGTGTGAGGCAAGAAAACTGTGAGTAGTGGTTTCCCTCTCCTCCCTGCTAAACCTGAATGGAGCCCAGCTCCCCCAGGTCTGGGGAGAGAGTTTGAGTGATATCTCTGTGTAAATAACAAGGATACGAAGCATAAATGTCATATTAGTGCCATTTCTGATTAAAGTCTCCAGGGTTCCAAACTTTCTATAGCTCAGACTCCTTGGTGTTTGCACAGTGGTCCCAGGATGCAGCCCAGGCTGGGCTGCCTCCTGCAGCGTGCACAATGGGGCTGTGCTACTTCTCCAGCAGCTGCATCCTGAAAGATGGACTAAACTGGCCTGGCTCCAGAGGTAGTAGAGGGATAACAGGGGTATGGAAGATGAAAACTCAGCTAGTAAAGGCTAAACTGACCCCCAAACCTGATTTCTTTCTCTATTGCTCAACTTCTGCATGGCCATTGAGTAGTGTGGTGAATTAAAAATTCACTTGGGTGAATCAGTTCTGAATAGAAACCTGAAGAACCTTGTTATAGGTGCTTGGTCCTAAAAGACTAGTTCACTGAAAGCACTGGCTTGATTCTTAGTGGCACTGCAGGTATACCCAAAGCCCTGTCTGAGGTAATTGGGAGTTCATTTGTACAGTCATTTTATGGACATCTAATGAGGAAAATCCCCCCTCTGTGAAGGGTGTATACTAAATGTACTAGAAGTGCAGAGGCTGGAAGAAGGGACTAGTGTTAGGATCTCTGAGAAACTATGTAGGGCAGCCAAGTACACTCCTGGGAAGGTCTGCAAGGCCTCCAGGACTTCCCAGGGAGGTGAGGAAATCATAAAGCAGAGGACACTCCAGTTCATGAGAAAATTGTTTAGGGAGGATCTACTAATGGCAGGTTCTCATGTAACAGTTACTGCTAGTTTGCTCTAGTGTGTTAATTGAAGGTGTACTTTGTGTGCAGCTGTGAATATTATTAAGGAGCTGGAGCATGGGAATAGGCCAGAAAACGTCACCAGCTCTTTTGCATCTGTTTGTTTCGTTGCACCTTGGCTCTCAGCTTCTCAAGTGAATGTTTTGTGACTTGCCACCCATATCAGTCCCTGCCTGTGGCAGGGGGGGGAGCCCTGAGTGGTGATGTGTGCAAGGCCAGTTGAACGTGGTTTCTAGCAAACACACTGCTTGCTAAAGACATATACCTCTCTGTCTCCTCTCTTTGAGCCCTAGAGCTGATTCTCTGAGCTCAAACTTAGCCAAGACTTTGTCTAAAGTGTCCATGGTCCTATACACCTGGCATTTGTGGCAGGACCTTGCTGGATAAGTAGTGTTTATTAACACGTGTTACAGAACAGAAGCTTTGCTCTTCCTGAGATTGAACACTCACATCTCTCATCTTATAACTTTGTGCTATAATCCAGGAAAGGTTTTTGAGCCTCTGAGTGCTGGTGTAGTGTCTGCTGAGACATCTGCTCTATGACGTGTTCTGTAACAAACAATTCATTGCTGCAGCATGAACTTGCAATCACTGGCCCAGGAGCTTGGAGTTGGATGTGGCATTCTGCAGTCAAATCCTGCTCGGATCTGGGGATTACACATCATGTTTCATATTGGTTGTGAAACCTACACTCAAGACAATGGATATTTGACATGTCTAGGGATGGAGTTGGTGTATTTACTTCTCCTGAGTTAGTCTGTTTTGGAGATGAACACTCAGGCACACAGGCTTGGCATTAGAGATCAGTGTGGGGCTGCACTGCCCAAAGGAGTAGTCTTCTTCCTGGGTGGCTCTTCCCTCACGTTCTCAGTTGAAATGCCACCACCCCTATGTGGGGTCTGGGGAGGGGAATGGGTTTGACCTCTTGGCACCAAATCTGCCATCTTTGGTTGGACCACAGATGTTCTCCAAAGAGAAGGTAACCAGCATTTGGAGGGAAAATGGTTGTTGCTAGACAAGACTCACTGGGGAGGAGGTGAGCAGATAAGGACGATTCATTCTTTCTCATCCCTCTTCCTCTGACATTAGCCCCTTCTTTTCAGGAAGGTGATATGATGGCTTCCAAACTGAGAATTACTTCCAAAGCCTACCTAAAGAGGGCTCACTCTGTAAATGGCAGAATTTTACTCTTCAAGCTAAAGAGCTCCCTTGCTGTGAGCATCCAAGGCAGTCCCTTAAAAATGAACACCCTCAACTCTCCCCAAAATCCCACTAATTATTGTGCTGGGCTACTCAGACTGGAGGCTTACCACAGCCCTCAGGAAAGGACAACTTGATTTTTTTGCTTCTTTTTTGCTTGCCCTTTGCTGCTGCTTGTGTAATCTGCTATAACTGAATTGCATGGTGGTTGGTTTGCTTCACTCAAGTAGCTCTGCTTGGCTGGGGCTTTGTGATAGCCCCCTGAATCCAAGCACATCCAAGGGCTCTGATATAATCACATTGTGCATTGTTCAAAATCTCAACTACTCTGTGGCATCAGGAGACAGACACTACTGATTTCTAGAGGCTGTGATTTAATGTGAAGATGAGGGACTGGAAGCACTAAAAAAAATAGCTGTAGTTTGGTCTTAATGCAGCTTTCTGGCTGTGAGGATAGATATTACAGATAAACTCCTCATATTCGAAGGAAGAGCCCTAATCCTGGAAGATTTGCTTAGTTATGAAGTATTTAATCCAAGTTGTTTCCTTGCTGCCTGTTTGTGGGATTGTAACAATTTGTTTGTCTTGATTTTGTTTGGAATATCAACGATGATCTGTCAGAGGAAGCACAGTGCAAACTGCTGTCTCAGGTGCTAAATTATGGCTGGAAGTTCTACCTGTCCTGGAATTGAGATGCCATTGGGCATAGCAAAGAGGTTGGTACTTTGGGTCCTTGGACAGAGTCTTAGGGCTGCCTGAATTCCCTCAGTAAGGGAATTTAGGTTATCAGACTCACCTGCCAAGGGCAGGGTCAGCTCTAAGTATTTTTGTCCACACTGTTTTGAAGGTCAGAATTATTATCACAGGTAAGTCTTTGCCATTGCTTGGCAAGTTCAGTGCTCAGTAAATGTTCAGGTGTTTTCCTCCCACCCTTGATTCATTCTGAAGTCCTTTCACTGCTTAAAGAATAGCATCATTCAGAAACAGGTAACACCTCCACTGCAAGGAGAGGAGGCACTGGCACAGTTGAGGTCTCACCTGCTGAAGCAAGGCTCCCTCTGTGAAACTCTCCTTAACCTTGTTTTTACTGGTTAGGATCTCTTCTTGTTTAGACCTGCCCTATTTTTCTGGTTTGGACCTGTACTTCATCAGGTCTGTAGTTGAGATCAGCTGTTGTGGATGATTCAGATGAGCTTGCTTTGTCCAGGTTAGCCACCAAGGTTTCTGACCTGGCCTCCTCTTAGCAGAAATGGTCCAATCTGAGAGAATGTGTCATCACTTATAATGGGGCTGCATCCTGGCCTTGTGTAAGAACAGGTCCCCTTCTGGGGAGGTGCCTGTGCTCAGCCTGTGTGCCAAATGCAGTGGGATGCACTTGAGGTACCATGTGTTCTGCTCTCTGGAATGAGCTCTGGGCCTGGGATGAGGCAGCTGGGAGCCACACAGCCCAGTCCTTGCTCAAAAAGATTTGGGATGCTAAAATGAAGGCTCTTGGGAAATTTTCAGCTCCAGTAATTAGAAACACCCTATTTTCTAGCCTCAGAGGTCACAGCTTATCAGCTAACATATTAGAGGATTTCCTGGAGTCTTCACCCAGCAATTAAAAAGTCAGGGGAAGAATGGTTCAAGGGGGTGGTAGAACACAGGCATGATACTCTTCTCTGCCCATCTCATGTCAAAGAGCCTGATCCTGGCTTGAGGGCTCTTCAAGTCCTAGGGTCTAGAAGGTACCTGGTGTTTCTTGCAGGAGGTGAGTTAAGTGACAAGTCTATTACAACAGCTCCCAGATGGTGACAAAAAGATCTCCAGTCCTCTGATGGTGGAGCAAGTTGAGTGGCAGCTGCAGACATGGAATGTACACCACACAGATAGAGCTGACGTTGATGCCTCCCCATGTTATTAAACTCTCCTGACATGCTGCTTTTCTCTATGGGAAGCACTCAGACATGCCAGTGACACTGCACTAAAGCAGAGTGGGGAGCACATACTGCAATGGGTGCTGGCTCACCACCTCACAGAGTCAAATCCTGCTGACTGGATTCATTAAGCTGTTCTTCCAGCAAGATGAGACTCCTTTCCTGCCTGCTGGGTCAGTGCAACAGAAACCAGCTCTGTCAGCAGCTGTCACACAACAAAGGCAAGCATAGGGAATACACGTTAAAATACCCTCAGGAGCAGTGAAAGTTGGGTCCCACACAGCCATGCCTGTTGCATTCATAGAACCATAGAATAGTCTGGGTTGGAAGGGACCCCAGGGATCACAGAGCTTCAACCCCCCTGCCACAGGCAGGGACACCAACCTCCAGGCCTGGAGCTATGCAAGGTTGCCCAGGGCCCCAGCCAACCTGGCCTTGAACACCCCCAGGGATGGGGCACCCACCCCCTCTCTGGGCAGCCCCTTCCAGCCCCTCACCACTCTCTCTCCAAAGAACTTCCCCCTAATCTCTCCTCTCACCCTTCTCTCCTCCAGCTTCACTCCAGCCCCCTTGTCCTGCCAGTCTCTGCCCTTGAACAAGCTGATTCCCCTCCTGTTCCTCTGCTCCCTTCAGGGACTGGGAGGCTGCAATGAGGTCCCCCCACAGCCTTCTCTTCTCCAGGCTGAGCCAGCCCAGCTCCCTCAGCCTCTCTCCGTAGGGGAGCTGCTCCAGCCCTCTGATCCCCTCCGGGGCTCCTCTGACCCCTCTCCACCAGTCCCACATCTCTCTTGTCCTGGGGCCCCAGCTCTGGACACAGGACTCCAGCTGGGGCCTCCCCAGGGCAGGGCAGAGCAGAGAGGGACAATCCCCTCCCTGTCCCTGCTGCCACCCCTCTGCTGATGGAGCCCAGGATCCCATCGCCCTTCCCAGCTGCCAGAGCCACTGCTGGCTCAGGGGAAGTTCCTCACCCACCCTGACACCCAGGTCCTTCTCAGCAGGGCTGCTCTCCAGGAGCTCTTCTCCCAGCTCATGCTGTAATCATTGTACCCACTGCTCAGGCAGCAGGTTGTGCTGCCAGGATCCCCTTGGGCTTTGCAAAGAAAATCAGGCTGGATTTTCCAAATTGCCTTTTCCCTCCATTGCAGAAATCCATTCCCAGGCCTGCAGTCACAGCTTGTCCTGCTGTTGTGTCACCCAGCATGCCCTTATCCTGCTTCTCTCTTCCATGAGGCTTCTAGTTTGGCTGTGGTTTGCACAGCATCTTGCACATGGGGTTCTGATGCCTCAGTCACACAGGTGTGGTGATAATGAGCAATAATCCAACTCAAAGGAGTATTTGAATAATTCTGGGGACAGGGAGGAACTGATGATAGCAGCTGTCACTGGTGTTTGTGGGCTTGTGAGCAGCCTGCTTGGGTTTGCAGTAGCTGATGGAGAAAGGTGTCAGTGTGAATGTTCACTGATGCTGAGATGCAGTTGACACTCTGGTGATGCTCTCTGTGTTATCCTGCGTGTTGTGAAGTCAGGCTGTACTGTCTGAGGATGAGTGAAAGACTTGACCTCATGCAAGACCTGAATCTTTCACTTCTAAAGCCATGGCTGCTTATCAGAACCAAACAGCTAACTTGCCCTCAGTCTGTGGGATCCCTCAGCCCTCCTGCTCCAGCCTGTTTTACCTCATTCCTTTTCCATGCTTTCCCTAATTCAAAACCTCTTTGGACTTTCCTGGGCAGCTGAACCCAAGGTCTTCTGTAGCATCCTTTCTGGTGTTTGTCTTTGCAGCACAGACCAGGAGTGTTGGCCCAGTGTCCTGAGACCTCAGAGAACTCAAGTCCTTTGGAGATCCAGAGAGGAGTGTGAGCTCCTTTAGGGATGTTTAGCCAAGCTGTTTGATACTAAAAGAAAGAGGAAAGAAAGTTTCTGCTCTGCAGCAGAAGGTAAATCTACAAGGGGACTTTTCTTTCTTGAATGACTTTGCAGAGGTTTGGGGTTTATTTTTTGCAACACCTGACTGTTCAGGGACCTTGTAACATCAGGCAGATTTGTGCTGTCAGTCAGTACCATGCAGAGCCAGTGTGGCTGCACAGATGTGTGCAGCAGCAGCCATGTGCCTCCCTGGGAGGGGGTGGTTTCTATCTGGAGGTGGATCATATAAAGAACAGAATTTCAGGCCATACATGGGCCTTTTACATGAACAGCACGTGAAGAAAATCCACATGAAGAATCCTCCACACAAGGCTTTCAGAGGAAAGCTGTTTTCAGGGGGAACAGAAGGCAGTGGGAAAGAGTCAATATAGTAAACAGAAGATATGGGCAAACTAGAGCTTAATTCTGGCTGAGGGTAAAGAGCTAGAGCTCAACAGAGGTGAGCTTTTGGAAGGGAAATGAAAGAATCCCTGTAAAGGCTAGGCTTGCTGGTATTGTTGTTATATCTGGTTAAAAATCCATCCCAAGTAGCTTATTGACTAAGATAACAAGTGACTGAGTTGGGATGTGCCTCTGTAGCAGGCTTCCAAAGTGTTTATGTCATCCTGGTGATGCCAAGGAGTAGCAGTTGACAGCAGCCTTGCAGTGAAAGGCTACAGGAGGAGTGTTACAGGTGTGCAAGTGCAGGCAGGAATGCATACTTGCTCAAGCATATATGATGGCAGGAGTGCAAATGCATCATTACACTGTACTGGCATTACATGGTGGATGTACTGGGAGTGTTTGAGGACGCATGAAGTAGCAAGAGGGTGGCACGTGGTGGGGGAAGCTGGAACGTGAATACCTAACTGGGTGAATGTGTATAGGTGTCAGGGCAAGCAGTACTGTGAGCTCAAGCCTTAGTGAGATAACAAATTTCTCCCCTGCTCAGTGAAGTCTGAACTGCATGTCAGCCACATCTGCTAGTTGCCTCCTGGACCAGAGGGAGAACATGTTTTCTTTTGCTGGGAATGGTAATGCTGAAAAACTCTGCAGCAGGAAAGGGGTAAGGGAAAAATGTTCTGCATTTGAAAGGAAATGCTTTGGAGATGTTGAAGGCCTTTTAGTGTTGGGGCTATTTGTATTGCCTCCCTGGCTCTGCAGAGGTTGTCCCTGGTGTCAGCAAGCTGCTGAAGTTGAGCACATCCCAGTGCCCTGCATCAGGGGGTGCAGCAAGAACTGACTCATAAACACTTGCTTGGAGGTGTGAGCATGTTTTTTTCAGCCATGACCCAGCTCTGTTACATCCTGGAGCCACACAAAGGATCTGCAGTGTGCATTTTCAGAAGCATGGCTATTCCCATGAAATTACCCTAAGGCAGTGCCAGCTTCTTCCATGAGTCCTCATGGGCTGTGCCTTCAGAGAGGCATGATGCAGGGAGGCAGCCCCAGTGTTATCCTTGGTGCCTAGAGCCTGCCCCTCATCCTGTCACACTGCTCACAGCCACGGTCTTATGGCAAAAATCAGTAGGTAGATGTTACCTGCTGTGTGTTTATGCTGGGGCTGGAGATAAATCTAACTCATTTGGATGAATACACAAGGGGAAGGAATTTAGAAAGGAAAAATGCCTTGGTGATGTTCAGCTTAGCTTGTTGCTATGCAACGTCGTGCTGTAACCATGGCAACTCTCAGAGAAGCACCTTGTACAGACCTTTTCTTCTGATACGGGCTGGAAAGAAAACGCAATAGAAATGCTGGGGTGCTACACTAGGGCAAATGTGGGCTCAGCAGCCCAAATCTCTTCCAGTATCCTGTGGGTTCACTTTTGCAGCTTGTGTCCCTAAGACTGGTTGTTTCCTGCAGTTGTTGCTTCACAAAAGTGTTTGGTTTCTTTGCTTTTCAGACTGGAAACCTTTGTACTAACAGATCCTGGACAGAACAGTATTAAAACTGCTGGGAACCCAACCAGGCAGTATCTGCAAGGAGCTGTGTTGTCTTGTAAGCAAAATAGCAGCTTTGCTCTATGTTGCTCTTCCTGGTAAAGGAAAGAGAAGCGTGTCCTTGCTCAACACTGTAGCTGTTCCTGCAGGGTCAGAAATATATAACCCCTAGTCTTGCTGGGATCAGATTCTTATCACTTCTGGGGAAATGGGCCCAAAGGCAAACTTCAAATGAAAGCCAGGAGAGAGAGTGGAAAATCAGAGATGGGAATAAGGCCAAGATGAGGTCTTCCTGAATCAGCACAAGATGTGAAGGCGTGGGTGGCTGTCCCAGCAGCTCTTAATTTTCCTGGTCTCCAGCCTGCAAACTTGACTGGGAAGGTAGATTGCTAAATCAGCTCTTCACATGAGAGCTCCCTTACATATTCAGAGTTTCCTTTGCATCTCTTTGAAATGTGGTATCTGCCAGAACGCAGCTCGAAGCACATTGTGTTTTAGATGATACCATAATTATCCTTTCTCACTACACCAGGCAGGGGAGAGTTCTTGTTCCAAAGGTCTAATGCTTTTACTTGGAGGAATGCACAATCCACAGGATGACAGAATAGAAAGTACCAGCTGGAGATGCTACTGCAGAAAAGAGAATTAAAGAGATTTTAAAGAAGCAGCAGCTTTCAGGAAGAATAAGCATGCACAGAAGTAAGAGACTTGGAGCAGAATATGATAAATGTTGGGGATTAAGCATGAAACCCAGAAGGGGAGAGTAATCTGTAGCATTCCTGAGGAGCAGAGTGACTGACTATCCATCTGGAGCGTTTCACTGGTGTGTGGGTGAGGTGAACGTGTTTCTGTTGGTAGTACAGATGTGCTGATAGCATGGTGCTGGCATGCTGAAATAAGGATGTGCATCCTCCAGCCATGGCCTCTGAGGGGATCCCACTGAAAGATAGAGACAGTGGTTGATAGGGCTGGTTTAACCAGCAGGATTTGCTGGCTAGGTTTATAGGAGCTTCTAGCTCTTACTCTGCTCTGAAAGTCATTGTGGGAAGGTTAGCTCTGTAGTTGAGAGCAGTAATTACCATCCAGGGAAAAGAAAAAACCTGAAGCAGTCCACCAGATGTGGAGCTGAACAGGAGCCAGCAGCAGTGAGCAGCCCTGGCTGCTGTGTAGCCCCAGGGGCACAGTGTGAGCCCAGAGTTGGGCAGCAGAACTGTGTGCTGGTCCTCTGGCTGTGGACCTTGAAGCTGAGAGGGCAGAGCTGCCGTCGAGCAGCACCACTGCAGCCTCAGCCCCTGCTGCCAGGAGCCCTTTCAAGCTCAGCCTCACCAGAGGCTGGGAGCATCCTCGCTCCCTGCCGGCAGGTGCAGAGGTTGCTAAGCAACGCCATCACCATGCGGCAGCCGTGCCCCGCTCTCACCTCACCTGCTGCAGCCGCCTTCTCTCCCTTCCCAGGCAAAGCTGTCCCCTGTCCCCCTCGGGGGGACACGGGGATTTACAGGGCAGGTTTGGGGTGGGAGCTGTTGGCTGCACAATGAGCCCTATTAGCTCCTGTCTCCTGGAGAGACCCCGAGCAGGGAAACCCCCCCTGGGACTGGGGGTGTTATAAGGTGCTGAAGAGCCAGCAGGCAAGCAGGGGGGCTGGGAGATATGAAGTTGCTGAAGTGCAACAGGGCAGCCACTGTGAACGTAAGGCATGGGCCAGAGGTGAGCCTGGGAAAGGCTAGAACAAATTCAGACAGCATCTGGAAAGCAGTCTCCTTCATCTTTCTCAATGAACTGCACTGATGAGTTCATTAAATCCCTTCTAATCCATAAAACTGGTTAGTAGGACTCTTAGAGTTCATCACCAGGCATTGCAGGGCAGCTCTGGCTCAGGACTGGCTCCAAATATTAGGGCTGTTCACAGCTAACCCAATACTCATGCAAAGTCAAGGGAGTTAAGCAGTTAAAGTCTCAGCAGTTGCTTCAGACTCTCCTCTGAAGACTTAACCCACGTCTTGCTTCTGACCAAAGACTTTTAGGTCAAATCTGTAACAGAGAGAGCTAATAAAATGGTAAAGCTTGTGCCCTGTGTGTCATGTGTAAGGAGAAGCTGTGCTGCTGGGTAGCTCTTGCCGATGTGGAAGGCTTCACCCCTATATTTCACCTGTTAAGCAACCTCTGATGAGCTGCTTTGCCTTTCCATGCCTTGTTCCCTCCACCTGAAGGCTCAGGGTAGAAATGCCAAGAAAGTGCTTGGGGATGCCCAGGTTCAAGAGCTCAGTCCCCTACTGGCACATGACAAAATGTTGTCTGTCCTCTGAAGTGCTGCTTTGCTAGACACAAGTTTTGAGTTTTCTTCCCCCAAACCAGAGTTTTTCTACCACAACTCCCATTCTTTTTTTTTTTGACAGATGATATTTAGTCATTAACTTTTATTACAGTCATAATTTTTTTATGAACTTCAAAGGAAAACTGTTTCCCAGGTGATTGTTCTTCCACAGAGTTCCAGACCAGTAGCCCACAGCCTCACTCACTAAATTGATCTTCCTTATGCCAGTATTTCCCTGGCAGTAAATCCATCTGTGCTACCTTGTCCTCCTCTTAAAAAGCCATTGAATTCCCAGGCATTGTTGGTGAAATAACCACAGAAAAGAGACATATTAAACAGAGATTGAAACCCAGTCTGACACATTTCTGTTGCCTGGATCAAGGTAATCAGTTATTGATACCAGAGGATTTTTACAATGCTCAGTGGACAGCTGGTAGCTTCACTCTTACAGAGAACAAGTTAGAAAAGAAGCAGGTGGGTTTTTTTTCCCTTTGGTATTTGCCAGCTATCTATAACATTCCTGAGTTTCTTCCAAGCTCAGGGAGAGCAGCACAAAATCTCTTCCCCAGTGCTCCAGGCTCAGCTGTGGGGCACAGCAGCACCCAGGGACTCTGTAGCCTGATCAGCAGAAGGTGGCAAACTGCTGTATGGACTGCCAGGCTCTACTGCATCTAGGTGTCTGTGTGAGACCAAGTAGCAGAGTGTCTGAGTGCTCACCAGCAGTGCATTGAACAGCAGAGTAATTGTCCCTCCTACCTTCTGTTCCCCAGGGGAGGAGGCTGCAGGGTGTTTGCTGGGCTGTGCCAATCACTGTTCTTCACTAGCAAATCATCGAATCCCAGGCTGCTCTGGGTTGGAAAGGACCCCAAGGATCACAGAGCTCCAACCCCCCTGCCACAGTAAGTGTGAGGTCAGCAGCTCTGTCCTTTCTGCTCTTGCTGGAGGTTGTTTCTCAGACATCAGAATTTAGTTAGTGATGAGAAGCAGTGCATCTCCTCCAAACAGAGGTGAGTTTATGTTTGTGTGTGGGTGATACCCTTCCAAGTTGGTTTGAAGTTGGTGCCCTTCAAAGAAGTTCTCAAAAGACAGTAGCCATAAAACATTTTCCATGCAGTGAGAAAACCATTTTCTCAGTTTAAGTGAGAAATAACAGGGAGATGGCAATAAGTAGTTGACCTGTCCCTATTTATTTATATTATGGAGTTAATTGTGTTAGCAGAGTGTGTCGTGCTGTGGAGTGATGCCTGTTAGCATTAAAAGATCCTGCCAGTGCACCCAAGATTTTACAGTCCCAACCAGCAGAGAGGGGAAGGAAAACAATGATGTGGACAGATAACAGCCTCAGCATTAGGCCAACAGCAGAGCTGA
The DNA here is from genome assembly GCF_964237585.1 of Gallinula chloropus. NCBI lineage: Eukaryota > Metazoa > Chordata > Aves > Gruiformes > Rallidae > Gallinula > Gallinula chloropus. Next base: position 5,985,901 of record NC_140109.1, on the reverse strand, counting down.
GCCTGGATTTTAGCTTTACTGCTACTTGAAGCTGGCAGAAACACTCAGGTTTCTTCTCTCTGCTTTGGTTTTTTGTTTTAATGCAAAGTTGTGAAGAGCTTTGTGGGCTCTTGTTGGTGCCCAGGCTACAGCTGGGTCCTTGCCTCTATGTTCTTTCCAGAAATTCCTGTTTAATGTTGGCTTTTGTGCTAAATAAATAGTGCCTGGGTATTGATATTTTTAATTTTTTAACACATCTGTGATGACAACAAATGAAATTGCTTTCTGATGTTTGGCAAATGTCATTTTTCAATGTTTTAGCCACAGAGGAAGATTGCAAACTAACCCCCCCCCCCAAAAAAAAAACCCCAACAAAAATACCACCAAAAAAAACAAAGCCCAAGCATCAGTTCCAGTGTGCAAGAAAGTACTTGACAGAATGAAATTAGATACCTGTTAGAATACATCTGTCCTCAAAATAACTGTTCATATATTTCATTTTCCTGCATAAATATTCATCTGCTCTTCTGTATGTCATTTGCTACTCAAAATCTAGCACTGACTGTGGGAGGGAAATATTTAAAGACACTTCCAAAGCAATAGACAGGCTGGGTTGATCTCATTTCCTCTGGCTTTCTTAGCTCCATTCACTTTATTCCAAATGAGAGGGGAAACATCTATTTAAAATCAATCCAATAATACTGTGTTCCAAAACATTAATTCCTAACTGCAAACCCCCTGTTTGATTTCAAGCAAGCTCTCTGTCAAGATGAACAGCTTTCCCAGGTAGGGCAGAGCTGCTGCAGTGGGTTTGGAAGGTTGGGCAACCCAGGGGGTTTAGCTACAGCCTCTGGGGAAAGGACTGTTGAATAGGATCCAGGGAGCATCTGAAGGTGCTTTCCTCAAGGGTAAGTGCTCCCAGGTCTCTACACTTGATGTGTTTGGAGGGCTGCTTGCTTTTTTTTTTTGAGAAAGACAGCCTGGGAGATACAGAGCTGGACAATTAATTGGCCCAGGGAGGCAAGAAGCCTTTGCTGTTCAAGGGCTGAGCACAGACCCAAGCAGGAGCTTGGCAGCATCTTTGCCCAGGCTGAGGGGTTCACGATTGGTCAGCAGCAAGAGGCATGTCCAGAGCTTGTCCCTCATATCACTGCAAAGCAGGTAACAGTCTCTTAATGGGTTGTCCATTCTCTGTGGCTATTGGACTTCCTTAAAATATCTGAGTGGTTTATAGGTTAAAATTTCCACTGGAAACGATTTGGAAGGTGTCTGCCCCAGTGCAGCTGGATTTTGTCAGCTCTCTGATGAAATGGTAGGCAAATATCATAGCATCCTACAATGGTTTGGGTCAGAAGGGACCTTTAAATTTACCTGGTTCCATGTCCCTGCCATGGGCATGGACACCACCTTGCCCAAAGCCCTATCCAACCTGGCCTTGAATATCAAAAACAGAGCTTCTGGCTTCTAGTGGTGTTTCTAGCTAGATCAAAACCATAAGAATCCTGGATGTCATCTGAAAAACACTCTTTGCAGCACAATCTTTGGGTGTTTTGAATTCAGTGTGTTTTGGATTCAGCCTTTATGAAGCAACATTTTACATTAAAAAGATGTTTAAAGATGTTTAAGAGCAGCTCTCCCTCTCCCCTGCTTTGATAGAGGTAGCTAGTCAGGCAATCCTTGGAGGGAAAGGAGCAGATCACTTACAGGTTATTCTGGAGTATACTGGCTGCTTTGTCATTTGACATTTGCAGCCCATTGTGAGTGGTTGCTGCTGAAATTTCGTATCTTGCCCAACCTTCAAGTGTGAGTAAAGGGAGTCTGAACATTTTGCAGGTAAAAGAACCATTGGACCAAAAGGCAAAACATGTATTTTGAAACCCTGAGGAACCACCAACACTCATTAGTAGATGCTGTGTGTATCAAAGTCACCAGCAGTTGAAGAAAAGCATCACTCATGGCACAATCATGGTGTCATGGAACAGCTATCCTTGAAAGGTGGTAAGGGCAGAGGTGTGTGTGAGGAATGGCTGCAGCACTGTCAGTCCAAGCCTTGCTTTGTTACAGGTCTGGGGAGCTGGACCCTCAGAGCACCAGAGTTACTGTGGTTTTCCACCTGCTAGTGGGTAGACAGAAGAGACCAATCAGCTGGTTCTCTGCTGCTTGGAGCCACGTGCAAGTGTATGTCTGCATGTGCAGAGTGTAAAACTGCTATGGGATTCTGATCCCTGTGCTGCAGGGCTCAGTCTAGGCAAGGAAAGCACCAACGTGACACAGGTGCCCCCACAGTTTGGCCACCAGCAGCAGAGAGCTGAGCTCTGCCCTCTGATAAACCCCTCCACACTCTGCCTTGGCCTCCTTGCCTAAGAGGGGAGGGGGGTTTGTGTCAGATGGCCCTCTGCATTGGTAAGCAGGGAACCATCCATCATATTTAACAGCTTCTATCCTTAGAAATAGTTCCCTCTAAAGGGAAAAAAATATTTTATTTGACAATTTCAGAGACCTTAGTGAGCTTGGAAATTGAGGAATTGATGGACTAATGTGGATAATGATTGCTGCCCATCAGAACCCTTTATATTTCCAGGCATTTCATGTCCAAGTTGAGGGATTTCTGAGCAATAGCCTTTAACCTGGAATTTTTTTTAAGAAGAGTTTACCTGTTTTGGCTGGTTTTTTTTCCTCCCTGTAGTTTTTGATACAGGGGCCCCTCAGCCTGGCAGCCTCACAGTCTCTAGTGCAGCTCTCCTGGCACTTGGGCAACTTGCTCTGCAAGAGGGCTGCAGTCAACAATAAGGCAACATTCACTAAACTCACTCCAGGCTTCCTCCTTGACAATGGCTGTTCACATGCAAACAAAAACCTGTCTGAAGATGACAGGGAAATGTAGCAACTTTGTTTTCCTAGGGAGGCTGCTCTGCTTCCCCATGCAGCACAGACTAATTAAAAATCAGTACAAAGTACAAGAAGCATGGATCTGAATCAAAACCACATGCTACTAATCCTGAAGGCAAAATAATTTGTTTCAAGGCACTCAGGGAACTCAGAAGATGAAAAACCCTGTATTGATTTATTTATAGACTTTCCTTTGTTCCTCCCCACTGCAATACCTGAGCATATTGGTAATGATTATTATGGCTATTTTATTTTTATCCATTGTTATTAGGAGCTTGGCTAAAGCTTTGATTCCCATGTTCTACTGCTGGAAAATATAGGACAGGTAACAATGGTGATGGGTAAAAAGAAAACCATCTTGTAAAATCACTTGGGACATGCATATAGCCAGCCTTTTGAATGATGCAGCAATGCTGGAGGCAGTATACCCTGGCAAATCTAGAGCTTTCTTCCCCATACTTCAGTATCAAATGAATTTGTTGGGGAATCAAAAACCAACTGTAGATGCTGAGCTGTTTGGAAGTTTTAGTCATTGGGAGAACATGGTCAATGAATTTAAAGGCTGTTCTACATACAGGGGTTGTATCTGTTTAAGTTGTCCTTGTCCTGCTTAGCATAGATACATTTATAGCAGTAGAAAGTCTACTGTGCAAAGATATCTATCCTTTCAGAAAGGTGTGTGTAAGATATACTACATCTATGCTTATGTATATAGTTGCCTATATGTAGGGCATCTTCATACTGTTGTAGTGGTAACCACATGGTAGCAAGTTCTGCTAAAGCTTACAGAACCACACAGACCCACAGACTGTGGGTTGGAAGGGACCTCTGGAGATCATCTAGTCCAACCCTTCTGCCAGGGCAGGATCACCTCAAGCAGGTTACACAGGACAGCATCCAGGTGGGTTTTGTGTAAGGTATTTTATCCTTAAACTACACAGTGGCAGACATAATAACCTGGGAGGGGGTGAAACTTGGTTTAGCACCTTCCAAATCACCCTTGCACTGGAGTACCTGTGACTGTTCTTTGGGCTACAGTTCAAGGCCATCCCTGAGAGCCTCATCTATCTCTGCAGCCTTGCCTAGCAGCCAGCTCAGTGTCACCTGCCAGTTCCCAGGTAGCCCACAGTGTCAGGATGGAGCGTCTCAGCTGCATGCACAAGACTTTCAGGTACTGCCACTATTTTTCTAATAACTCAAGCAGTGATAAAAGAGGTCATCAATCACTTTTACATTAAATTATTTTGGAAGGCCAGGAGGGGAGAATAAAACAGATAGCAGAGTCCATCCTGTGACCTGTGAGCATCCTTGCAAATGGGTTCTGTGTCTCATGAAGGCAAATGAGCAATGCAGAACACTGAGGAGGGCAAGATAAGGGACCCTGCAAGATAAAGCTCCAGGGTTTCTTTGATTCTGTGAAAGTAAATACTACTAAACCCAGTGGGTTCACATCTCCCTGTAAGGACTCATCCAAATGAAACCTAAGGGGGAAACTGAGGCCTAAAGCTTTGGAGCATGATTTAATTTAGGGAAGCATCAAACATGATAAGCTGTATTTACTCTATCTGAGATGACAGCCTGCACTGAATGGGGCCTAGCATTTGGCAGAGGATCTGTCTCAAGACACTGGCAGTCTCAACTGACTTGGAGGGAGAAAATGGCAGAAGGAAGAGGTATTTTTTGCCTGCAAAGGTATTTGTGGTCTGGCCTTCCCATGGGAATGAATGAGAAACATAGATAGAAAGACAGGGATGTGGTACTGGCCACCTTTGATTTCCCTAACCTCACAGAGCAGCTCCACAGCAGAGCACAGGCTGCAGCATCTGTGCCAGGCAGGTGCCTTAACCATGGCCAGAAGCTCCTGGCCAGAATCATTGCCAGTCCAGGACCAGCACATGGGGTTTCTCTGGGGAGCACCAGTGTTTCATTTCTGGGCTGAAACACCTGCATGTTGTCAGCAATGTTTGGTATTGAACCTTCCTTGGGGAACGTGGGCAAGTGAAAAAGCAGCAAAAGTTCTTCCATTCTTTGTGTTGAGGACTCTGCTGTCTGAAAGCAAACATCCACTGTGGCCACATCTCTCTCTCCTGGCCTGGCAGCTGCCAAAGTGCTTAAAGGGTGATCATATATTGCTATCATTTGTAAGCCACTTCAGGAGAAGCAAATGACTGTTGGGTGGCAGAGGCAAAGGCAGGAATAGCCTGTTGTGGGATAACAGCATTTCTTCCCAGTGATTGCAATAGATTTAAAAATCTGACCCCAGATGACTTCTGTAAGGCACCAGAAAGGTCATTTCAACACCCACATGTACATATTATTGGCTCTGTGGTAACATCTGTGTGCCCTAAATTGAGATCAGGGTGATTTGGGGTAGAGGGGTTGAGTTCCTAGCAGGCAGCTGTGCCCTGAAAATCTCACAAATCACATGAAATGGGTGAGAAATGGATGTGACCAGGGATAAAGAGAAGATCTATAGAGTGAGGAAGACTTGCAGTACCTTGACCATCCCTGTCCCACATTGGACCACACGCTACCAAGTACCTTGGACCAAGCCTGACACAGGGAATTAGTCTCACCCAATTCCAGATGTGTAATATCCATTTATTATCATTAAATGGAATTGCTATCTGGCAAACTTTGCTGTTCTGATACCTGTCAAAGCTCATCAATATTATTTCTTTACTAATTGTGGGGACTGTCATTTTACTTGTCTATTAACTGTTACCTCCACCCACAGCACTACATCAAATAACAAACAGGCAATTGTTGGGAAATTCAGCCTTTTTCCTCAATCTTTTTATAGCAAAACCTGCTGGTTTGGCCCTGGTTGGAGATTAGCTCCTACTTTTATTGCTGCAGGCACTTCAGAGTTTCAGCCCTACCTAGCACTACTTCTGTGTTTAATGGACTGTCAGGTTTTCTCTTGTTATCTCTAGGTCCAGCCTGAATGACTTGGCTATAAACATTCCCCCTGGACTAAGGCTATATCCAGCAGGAAATACAGAAGTTTTCTCAGATTTCCCACTAGAATGTGGGCACTGCCTACATTTTTTAAGCTAAAAAGACACTGAACAGCAGAACAGTTGTATTGCATTCATCAGAGAAATATTCTGAAGGAAAGGGTGGGAAGCTTCTGTACCTCCTGCTGTGGTGTAGAGAGGGACAATGGAGGTGCAGAGTGTTTAATATGGCATGGCCCAAGCCAGAGTCCAGCTGATTTAGCCCCACTGAGAATCTGGCCTTGGTCTGTAGAGGTAGAAAAGTTCTGCAACAAAAACATCATTAAATACACAATTTGAAGTTGAAATATCCTTTATCAGAAATTTATAACCCGTTTTAAATGAATCCATTCAGGGCCCAGTGAGGGTCCTGGTTGAGGGAAGAGATAATTCCCCAGGTTTATTTATACAGTTTGATAGCTTTAGTGCCAGGTTAGTAAAAAAGAGTCTGTGCCAATAAAATTCTTTCTCTGCTTGTAAAACTTGAGACTGTTTTATCTGTGATGCTAAAATTGTGCTGCCTTTTTTAGCTTTGTATGGAAACTGGTAATGGCAGGCACCAGAATGGAGGGGAAGCCTGGCCCAGTGTGTCTGCACTGGTCACAGGTGCCTGTAGTTCAGCCCCTCCCTAGGATCCCAAACCATCCCTTGGTATGTACCTTTCTGATGTCTGAACTATCCTTGTTGTCCTCCTTGAGGGCTGCTTAGGTGGGTGTAAAGAGTGCCTAGACATAGTAATGGAAGGAAAACCAGAAGGGTCTAATCATTTTATGGCTCATTAAAAATCTCTCCACCTGTCCAACACAAATACTTCACCTGGAAGGCAAGAAATAAGGGACAGGTGATGCTGGACCCTGGGACCAAGTCTCACTCTGTATTTACCCTAGTCTGATAGCCTTTCTACTGAGGCAGGTATTCAGCTACATGGTCTGTACTGGTATAGCCTAGTTTATATTCTTACATTTACCCACTCAGCTGCAAAGGTTGGTGAAGCTCTGCAAGGTTTTGATACCAGCTAAGAGGTGAGAAACAGCAACAGAGGTTTCTTTCTACTTGTTAGCAAAAAGAAGCAAAAAAGGTGGGAGAGAAATTCCAACCCCCACAGGGCAGATTGAGTCTTGGCTTATGCTAAGCTCTCCCCAGACTGAGTTTACTGCTTGTGTAATGAGCACAGCTTTATCATGGTAGTGATCAGGGGATAATACCAGCTGTAATGACAGTGCTTCTATTGCAACACCTTTTCTGCTGCAGAAATATTGTTATTATGAAATTTATGGTGACTGCATTATAGCTGGGGAAGCTTTGAGTCCCCCTCCACAGAGCGAAGCAGTAGGACATGACAACAGAGCTGTCTGATTCTGCTCAGCTTTGTGACCACCCCATTGTGAGGGTAGGGCACCAGAGATCCACAACTGATAGATACTGCTGGGGCAGTGAGGTTCTTCCTCTAGTGTTGCACTGTCTTCACCTGGGCTGAAAGCTCTTGTTCTCAAAAAGCATCAGGAAGATTCCTCCCCCTGACTTCAAAGGAGGTTTTTGCCTAAGATCTACTCTGCTCTCATGAGACCCCACCTGCAGAGCTGTGTCCAGCTCTGGGGTCACCAGTACAAGATAGACATGGACCTGTGGGACTGAGTCTGGAGGAGAGCCAGGAAAATGATCAGAGGGCTGGAGCACCTCCCTGTGAAGACAGGCTGTGAGACTTCGGGCTGGTTCAGCTTGGAGAAGAGAAGCCTCCAGGGAGACCTGGTAGCAGCCTGCCAGTACCTAAAAGGACCTAGAGGAAAGCTGGAGAGGGACTGTTTACAAGGGCATGAAGTGGTAAGACAAGGGGGAATGGCCTTAAGCTAAAGGAAAGGAGATTTAACTGACATATTAGGAAGAAATTCTTCCCTGTGAGAGTGGTGAGGCCCTGGCACAGGGTGCCCAGAGAAGCTGAGGCTGCCCCTGGATCCCTGGCAGGGTTCAAGGTCAGGCTGGATGGGGTTTTGGGCAACCTGGGCTTGTGCAGGGTGTCCTTGCCCATGGCAGGGGAAGGCAGAACTAGATGGTCTGTAAGGTACATTGCAACTCGAACCAGTCAGTGATTCTATGACAGCAGAGAACGACCTGCTCAGTAGTTGCTTCTACAATTTCTGCTCCTGTTTCCAACTGATTGACCTCCTCTGGAAGAGGTCTTAAAGGCTTAGCAACAGAATTACTTTAAGTAGATAAGGGAAGCAGGTGTGTTAACAGTGACAGTATCCAAGAGAAGGAGTTACAGGGAAATGTGTAAGATGTTTCACTCATTCTTCACTCAGATACACAGCTGAAAACAGATGAATTAATGGAAGTATTTAGCATTTTCTACAGAGAAAAATAAGGTGATTAAATCAGAATGAATTTTAGGTTCTTCAGAGATAGAGCAATTACAAGACAATGGAGAGGAGGGTATTGTATCCACACAATAGAGAGCAGAAAGAAAACTGTGAAGGAATAGAAGAGCCTGAGGGGGAGACAGTGACAGAGGAAGCAACAGAAGAAACTATATTATCTGTGACAAGGACATAATGTAAACTTGCAACATCAAAGTGACAACAGAGGCTTGGCAGAGAGGGAACTGAAGCTGCAATACCTGCTGATAAGAGAGAACAACATGTGTTCCACGGGACTGCAGGAGCCTGCACAGCACGTGGTCCACCCCTGCAAAGGCAGACACTGGGATGAAGTTGATGCTGGCAAAGGGTTTGATCAGCTCTTGCAGGAGACCTACAAAAGATGCTGAGTGTCCAGGAAGAGTTGTGAGGGGGCTGCCACAGGGAGGAAGAGTGATGGGTCCTCTGGACCCTGGCAATACCAGCTTTCTGTGCATCCCCAAATCTCCTTGGGGGTCTCAGAGTACTCAGATTGCCCAGAGACATAGTGAAGGCCCTACCCTTGGAGATATTCAAGGTCAGGCTTGATGGGGCTCTGAGTGAGCTGATCTAGTGAAGATGTCCCTGCTCACTGCAGGGGGCTTGGACTAGCTGACCTCTAAAGGTCCCTTCCAACCTTACATGTTCTATGATTAAACAAAAGAAACTCATAAGAAATACAAGCATTTTCCAATGGGAGTGAAAGTGAAAACATAACATACCCCAAAACTGCTTATTTGCCTTCCCCCCCGCCCCCTGCAAGCCATTTGTTGCCATCCACACCCCCCTGAATCAGGTAAGCACAGTCAATGTCAGAAGCTACAATTTCTAACTATGGAAAGCAGTCAGCTGTGAAGCAAAACCCGGTGAAACTCCTCTGTACTACTGCTATTTTGGTCAATACCTGAACCCTTGAATTCTGTGCACAGCAGCCTCTGGTTTAAGCTAATAGCTGGATGCAAATGCCCCCATCATTTCACTTTCAGTGCTCCCTAATTGTATTTAGACCAGTTCCTACAGACTTCAGTGAGAACAGGGCAGAGTTTGCTAGGTCACAGTGAATGTGCAGCTGGGCTGAGTTATCTGCTGGGTGCTGCTTGTGTGGTTTAACCAAGCAAGGAGTCTGGCATTACTTTTATTGCTTTACTCACAAATGCAGGTTATTTTCACCATCTCAAATACAGAGCAGTGGAGTAAAAGCATGAAGGGAGTGCAAATATTCTGTTGATTTAAAAGAGAAAGCAGGAAGTGCTTCTAAAAGGGAAGCAGAGGGAGGTTGTTAATGCTGGTGGCTTGTAAATCACTATGAGACAAATCTAGATTAGGGTTGACATTAATCAGGCTTGTCAGCAGGGATCAGCAGATGCTTCTCCATGAGGATGTGCCATGTCCTTGCAGAGGAGGAATGTGGCATCTGTGCCAGCTCAGCCTGCAATGCAACAGGCAACCTGCTTTCAAATGGCTGGAAGCAACAATTCCACTTGGATATGGGGGGATAACTGATGTGAACAGAGAGGAAAAGGAGTGTGAGACGATCTGCAGTCACAGTGCTGTCCTGGATGGCAGCTTTGCAAACACTAATAATAAGAAGGGGAAGAGGCAACACACAGATAAATCAGTCACACTCCCCTCACCCCTCCCAGGTATTAGGAAAGCTGTGACATTTCACAGACTCGCTGGTGCCAGCAGAGCCATTAAAAGTTGTTTATCATGTAAACTCACCCAAGGTTCTGGAGATTTTGGGTCAGCCGTTTCATTTCCATCAGAATTTGATTTCAGGGTGGTGAGTCCACCTTGCAAGGAGATTTGGCTGTGTTGGTTGTGTTTTCTCACAGCTCTGGAAAAAAAAAAAACCAAATTCAAATAGCTATCACTAAAAAACCTGCTCCATTCTGAGCTCAGCAGGAAAGGCTGACCAGCTCTTCTATTATTGATGAGAGAAAAAGGGAACTATGCAGCAGAGCCCTCTGGAAGAGTGCTAAACACTCCATTTCTGCAAAATACAGAACTGGTATGAGTGCAGTGCACAAATATTTAACTGGCTCACTTTCATGTCCCAAGCTGCAAACCTCCTTCCCAGACACTAATAAGAACCTCTCCATGCCCTGGTACACTTGTCCATACCCTGTATTGGGTGAGTTCCATCTCAGCTCTGACTTGTTTCTCTAACACAGAAAGGGAACTTCACAGTCTTCTGAAACAGGCAAAACCAGAGGAATGTTTTTCATTATGAACCATGGCCAAATGAATAAATTAGCATGCTTCTCTATTGAATAGCTGGTTGAAATCTTTAGTGCAGTGTATTTTCCCATCTATACATGCATAAACCAAGTGGTTTCCTAAGAGTGACAGTGCAAGGGGATGGTTCAGCCAAAATGAAGCCTGGATATTCTCCTCCTCTAGGACTCATGCTGGACTTTCTTACTTTGTTTCTTACCAGTCTGTTATTTCTCTGCAAGGAATGTGGCAGGGCATCACTCCCTTGGGTAGATAGAGCAGTCTTTAACACTGCCCTTTGCCTGTAAAAGGAGTGGTTTCTGTAAAGTGTGGGGAAGTTATCTGTAGTCTTAGGATCTTCAGTGTTGTGATTTTGAAATGACTTTCATGTTTTTGAAGTCACTTTCATGTAAGATGAGTAACTAGGCTTACAGTTGACTTAGAGTTTCCAGCCCTTCTTCCTAAATGGCATTAAACTGCTTTATGGGGATCTTTCACTCCAGACAAATCACAGTTCTCTGCTAGTATAGGGGTTGCCTTGGGTGGCACACAGAGCTTGGGCCTCAAAGATATCAGTGACCCCAGTGGTGGCTCAGTAGTAAAAATAACCTCTTGTCAGTGATGCTACTGAAGCATCATGACCCTCAGGGGCAGGTAGAGAAGAAAGCATGTGAATAGACCTGTATTTCCAAACAGATGACTGAAGGATATGATAGAGAAGAGAAAAAGGATTCATCTTCCCACAATGCCCAGCCTGAGCATGAGCACTATCAAAGCCCTGCTGCTTGGTTATTGTGGGAAAAACAATTAATCATCCTCATATGACTCTGTTCTGGGGAAAAAAATGAAAAATCTATTAAAACCCCAAGGCAGCCCTTGGTAATGAATATTTCAAATATATTACTGAACCGTTTGTGTTTTATAATGAGCTTTCTAGAAAATATGATCCTGTGTTTCTAATAATCCCCTTACTGAAGTATTATAGATTTGGAGAAAAGACTAAAGCATATTCTCAGGCTCCTGGATGAGGATGGAGACTTCTGCTAGCTATTTTCTCTTAAGCTGAGCATAGGGTTGCTTGTTCAGAAAGCTTTAATATCTTCTTTGGGATATTAGTGATGCAGTTACACTGCCCACTCTGCACGTGGAGAGCACTCCTCTATTATTTCAAGCCAAATAGAGGTAAGTCCTCTCTCTGCATCACTCCAGAAAGGATGGCACTACCCTCATTCCAAACCCAAACTGCACTCTGGTTGTTGTTCTCAATGACTGGGCAAGTGCAGCCTCTTGGGTGCCCAACGTGACTGTGGGCACGGAGACACAGCTCTGTTGCTCCAACCACAGACAGAAAATAGTCCAGTTCCTGCTCTGAAAGGACTCAGCAAGTCTCTTTTTTGCATAAACTCTGGCAAATGAGCAATATCACAGAGACCCAGAGCCCCCCCCTTGCTGATAGATCCAGTTAGCTCAGCCCCATTGCCAGGCCCAGTGGAGCATTAGCCAGTGCCTCTTTGGAAACCTCTTTTCTGCCAGCAGTGTTGTTGGTAATTAATAGCATAGCAGCATGGTGTTTGGAGTAAACAAGGTGTTCACAACTCATATTACTCTGTGGTAAACCTCCAGGGTTGGTTTTTTTGCATGCCTTGAAGGCAGTGAGTGGAACACACGGAGCCTTTCTCCAGCTGACCTCTAATTACAGTCGTATTATTAATGTCTGTTATTATTCAGCCTCTTCCCATTATACTGCTCCTCAATTACAGGTGGGTACTCATAGCTTCTATGTGCCTTACATTTTCTGACTGCCATTTTCCAAATTTTTTCAGCTTTGAAAAATACACAGAGCCCCAGATGGGTAGATGCTTTGTTCCCTAATTGAAGCCACATGCAATCCCATTATTTTTCAGACCAAAATTGCAGGCAGGTCTGGAGAGCAATGACTGGAAGAAATGAGCATCAGAGTCAATTAGAAAGCTTGGAAGACCATTTCTATTAATAGCATAGAAATCCCACTGCAGACAAGGTAGCAGGAGTTTGCTCGTGGGTTGCAATGATGGAATTTTATAGAATTCCCTACTAAATCAGGAATAAAAGTGGAATATATCAGGTGTGTGCTCTGTACTGTGATGAGGGATGCAAGTGATGGCTTGCACATGAAGGTACAGGCTACCCTGTGTTCCTCAAAGTTCTGTGTGTTGGCACTTGGCTCAGGCAAGGCTCATGATCCATCTCATTGGGAATGAGGCCTGGGCTGTATTTCAAAGTAAAACCTGCAATTACAATTGGCATTTCTGAATCTCCTGCTGGCAGCAGCCAGCCACCTCACTGACAGCATTGCTGTTCTCTGTGACACTGGCTGTGTGGGGGATCCATGGAAGTGGTGCTTAACCAGATGCACCTGTTTATGCAACATTCCACCAGCTGTTAGCAGGAATTCCTCCTTCCCTTCCCCTGCCCTTCCAGCGTGATGTGGGAGGGAAAGAAACAACCTCACAAAGAAACCCCTCAGATGGGTGAAGATCAACTGCAAGGCCAATAAATCTTTGATGTCTTGCTTTTCAAGGATGATGTAGCAATGGGGATTGCTGTAGATGTGGGGTCACGTAAAAGAGATGGGAGTTCTGTGTTCTGAGGAAAGAGGGTGGCCATGGGACAGGTGGATCACCCTGATGTCCTGGAAAGGTATGGATTCTAATAGGATGGCATTTGAGGGGCAGTTAATTGGGATTACACAGCAGATTTTAAAAGAAACAATTTCATGAATAAATTAACTTGATGACTTCCTCAGCTCCAGTACAAAGCAAATATATAAACTCTGTGAATGCTGCAGGACAAACAGGAGGCAGGAGGGAGACTTTGCAGTACCGTGTGATGCTGAGGAAGCTTTTATGTTTGGGAGGTTTCATGAACACATTGGGATGGTTCCTTGGAGCATTCCCTGGGGGTAACAATACTGCCTGGGTTCTTGCTCACAAATGGATCATTCCTTTCAGCCTCTAGTGTTTCTTTTAATTGCTAGCCTGCCCCTTCCTTCTCCTGCTCCCCTTGCAAAGCAGCCACTTAGGGCAGTACCTCCTACACTCCTTGGGTGGTGGTCAGTTAGTCACTAGTGTGTGGTCAGCTAGACACTTGAGCATTTGCCAATGATCTGCTAAACATCTTTCCTGGGTGCAAAGATGGCAGAGAAAGGGGCAGCAGGGCTGAGTGAACATCTCATGCTGCACATGCACAGCAGTCCTTTGCAAAGCTCTGCTTCCCTGGCGTCCTCATAGACAGTGGAGCACATGGGCACACCTAGAGATACCAGTGATATCTATAAAGTAGAGTTTTCCAATTTGCAGGGACAGAAATGTGTTTGGGTTAGTGCTTAGACACTGTTTAATTTAGGGTTAAATGTATTAAATTGTTTTGCTAATAACTCTGTTTTTGAGAAGGGACGACAGACTGGTAAAGAAGGTGCTTTGCTAAAAGGTATCCTTGAAGAAGAGCTGAAAGACTGATAAAGAGGATGCATATCTCACTCCAGCTGTGCAAGAGCTGGGGCATTGCCGGAGGGACCTGAAGTCAGCAAAAATCATCAGTAAAGGCATCAGGGAGAGTTTGTGACTACCTACACACCTTCAGAGAGCATGCTAATTTGAATATGCATGACCAACAGTAGATGATGTGGTAATTGCGAACCAATTAGTGTAAATTTAGGCAGGTTTTTCTCAACCTGTAATCAGATAAATGCATAGTAAATTCTGTGTGGGGGGTGCTGGCTTGTGGAATTACTCCCTGGCACCCGACTCTGCACAGACATGGAATAAGGCAAATACCTCTGCTCTGTGTGTGTGTTGGTGTACTGCACACCAGGTAATGATCACACCTGTAGGACACCACCAGTACCTTAATTCCCCTTCAGTTCCTCCTATGTGCAGACTGATTTTCTGATAGAGACCAAACCTGCCAATCCCCCATAGGGCTGTACTCACAGGGAGGGTGCTCAGATTCCCATGTGGGACATAGAATCATAGAATGGTCAGGGTTGGAAGGGACCCCAAGGATCACAGAGTTCCAACCCCCCTGCCACAGGCAGGGCCACCAACCTCCAGGCCTGGAGCTACACAAGGTTGCCCAGGGCCCCATCCAACCTGGCCTTGAACACCCCCAGGGATGGGGCACCCACCCCCTCTCTGGGCAGCCCCTTCCAGCCCTTCACCACATCTCCACTGCAAGGACAGCAATCCTAAAGCTGTAGAGCTAGGCTGGCCCAAATGCCATTTGCAGTGTGTGGGGGGGGGAGAAATCAGTAAACACAGACGTAGCCATATCCCTGCAAACAGATCTCCAGCTGGCCTCCAACATGGCAGTGCTACAAGGCCAGTGGCAGGAGGTGGCACATGGCAGCAGGCACAATCCCTGCTCAGGGCAGCAGCTCTGCCAGCAGTACTGCCTGCAAGTGTAGGTGACAGGAGGAGCTTGACTTGCCAGCTTGTTTACATCTAAAATTAGAAGTGAAATGAGAGAATATTATGCTTACAATTTCCGGACAATTAAATTTAAATATAGACATTTGCTGTGGTGTTCTGCAAGATGCAATTCAGCAGAGCTCCATTAAACAAGCAGGGGCATTCCTTGTCCTGCTCCAAGAGAAGATCTCCTGTGTGACCAAGAAGCTGTCTGGCCCTGGGGATTAATGTCCCTATGTTGCCTGAAAGCCAGACTGGGAGAAGAGAGAAAAAACACAGTTGTGGTATGTTTTTTTTAATCTTCTCTCTTTTATTAGACTGTAAATAATTAACTGGCAAATTCTGCTGTGTGGCTTAATGCTATTTTGCAACCCAAGTGGGCCCTAAAGCAAATGAAAGCCATTGACTCGCCATTCTCAGTTCCCTAGCAACAAGCCAAAGCACTGAAATGTGCTTGGCCTTATCACAACAAGATGTTAAAGCAATTAATATTCAGCACCACCCATCTTCCTGCATTGGAAGTGAAATCCCCCCCTTGCTCAGAAAAAGCAGCACTGCTCTAGGGACAGACTTGAAGGGAAACAGCCTTGAAATCAGGGCTTTCTCTAGCAAAACGAGCAGGTGAGAGGTGCTGTTGTGCATGACACATTTAGGGTTAAATCTCATGGTTCCTTGTGATTCTGCCAAGCACAGCCCCTGCTAAATTACTTTTGCAGTTTAAACCAAGTTCAGAGATTTCTTAAGCTTGCTTAAAATGCCAGGCTTAAAATCCTACACATAGCTGATGACCTGGTCTGGTAATTGAATTGCTCCATGCTGCGGCAGGGAAATGATCTTTGGGAACTAAGAACCAGGGGTAGGTGGGAGAAATAGAGTGCTTTGGCTGCCAGTGAACAGAAATGACAGCAGCTAATCACTTCTGTAGGCTGGGCTGGTGGGAGGATGATGAAACAGGGGAGAACTAACCTCTTGGTTAAGACAATAACATTCAGAGAAATGAAGTCAAGTCAGCTGTGTGGTACAGAGGTATCCTTGTCAGAGATGAAGTGATTGCAGCAGCAGCAAGTAGCAGGAGTTAGTGGAGCCAGGGCAAGTGAGTGACTGAGTCTGGCACGTGTTGCTGCTCTGAATTCCAGTGAAGGAAGGGCTGTGTGTGTTGCATGATGCTGTCCCCAGAATTTTACATGGGCTCAGGCAAAATTATTTTGGGTGGACCTGTGTTACAACGGGTGTAGTTAAGTGATTCTGGGAGACAATGTGTTGATTGTTGACTGCTGCAGTGGAAGCTCATTCCTTACCCTGCTCTGAGATGTGCAGGCAACTCTGTAGGGATATGGATAACATGACTGAGAAATGCATTTTGCATTCCTACAAAAGCTTAGAGCAAACAATGGTATGTATTTTTCATCAGAATTCCAGGAGAAAATTGGGGCATGAGAATGTTAATAAAACAAAACCCCACAGGCCATCTGATCCATCGTGTCTCTCTCTTGCTTTAACTCTGGGTTTGCCTAGTGCAATACTGGCCTGTATGCCACTCTCACAGCTGCAGTGTGTGGTATTTCCAATGGCACAACAAAAGCCTTCAGCAACTCATCTGGATAAGCCCCAGACTGCTTATGATGCCATGTTTGGGTGGTCTTTCCACTGGTATAATCACTGAAGAAGAGTGGGGAGACCCAGAGAAAGTGAGATATGTGCCTCTCTCCATATTGGATTTGACAGAGCACATTCCCAACCAAGCTTGTGGAAGAACCCAGAGGTTCACTAACAAGCCCTTATCTTTTCCATTGGCTGGTGTGGGCTCTGTCATCAACAAGGCCTTTGTGACATGGCAGCACGCTGCAGATCCCTGCTAAGCTTCAGCTGTCTGATCCTACCCCCTTTTCCACCCACCAGCAATGGCATAATAGCTGTGCAGGCACTTAAAACAGACTGGGACACTGAAGAGTCCTTTCCTGTCACTGAGTTGCCTGCTTGCTTATGACAAATGCAATGAGTTTGGACTGTATACTGGATTATGGGAAAGGCTGAGTGAGCTGGGGCTGTTCAGCCTGGACAAAAGAAGACTACGGGGGGACCTTACTAATAACTGAAGTATGGGATGCAGGGGGAAATGGGCAGCCCCTTTTCAGTGTCTGTGGGGACAGGACAAGGGGCAGTGGATGCAAGTTGGAGCACAGGGAGTTCCACACCAATCTGGGGAAGAACTTTTCCCCAGTGAGGGTGAGGGAGCCCTGGGACAGGCTGCCCAGGGGGTGTGGAGTCTCCATCTCTGGATGGAGATGTCCAGACTCATCTGGACACCGACCTGTGCAATATGAGCTGGGGAGCTGCTTTGGCAGGGGGGGGTTGGACCCGATGATCTGTTGAGGTCCCTTCCAACCCCTATGATTCTGTGATTCTATGATGTTCAGCTGCTACCAGCCAAAAATGCTCAGAGCACTTCTGTTGACTGCATCATTTTGGGGACGAGAAGCAACTTGTAACATCCTTCTGATACAATAAACATCCCTGCCTTGTCATGCCACCAGCCTAGGATGCAGGTTAACACACATTTAATTGACCCCTGGCTCATTAATTATTTATGGAGGGAAATAGCAACAGGTCTGGATCATTTAGTTAAATGCTAAAGTTCGGTGGCAAGTTAATTAAAATGTAACGTTTTTCCCCTCTTAAGAAACCCTTCTTAAGACAGGGTAGGTAAGGCACCACTAATTGTAACGATAATGGGTACAGCTGCTAACAATCAACAGCTAATTACATGAAGCACTTTAACCCATTCAGAAGAGAACTGGAGGCTGGTGAGAGGCACACGTGGAAGTGCTGTGGGTAAGTGGCTGTAGCCTTCCTGAGACCTTTATAAGGAACCACTTTAGGGCTGTTGATTGTGCTGCTTCGTTTTGCTGGCTCTTTGGGCTTCGGTGATTTTACTGCCTCAAGAAAAGCTTCGTACAAGGTAGGGCTGGAGCACTTGGTTTTTTTTTGTCTTGCCTGTAATGTTTCCTTGGATCTGTGCTGTTTTAGCACGTTGGTTGGTGCCCAGTTATATTTGGGTGTATGGGTGCTTGTTATGGGCTGTGGGTAAAGAGGTTGTAGAGTGCTTTTTGTGGTTTATATTATGTTATATTGTATGTGTTGTGCTTGTGTGGTGTTTGGGCAGGTGTGTCCCAGGTGCTTGGAATGTTGTCCTGGTGTTTTGTGCTTTAATAAGCTGAGATCCTGAGGAGTTTTGAAATGTGGTCCTGCTGTGAGGAGAGGGACTCTTATGCTCTTGTCTCTATTAATATATCGCTATGACCTCCTGCAGTTGTAACCAGGTAGCTGCAATAGTGCTTTTGCTGTGTTAATAGGGACTTTGCTACCCAGGAGGTTTGGGCTAGAAGGTATGTTATTGGATTGTAAGGAAACACTTTCTGAGATCTGAACTTAGTTGCTCAGTAGGGAAATTGCCCTTTTCTGATGGCTTTTTTTTTGACTAGTTTCAGTGTAGCCACAATTAGTTGAGCAAAGATGTAGCAGGTTAGCCCAATGCCTCAGGGTCAGTCTGGGCTAGTGAAAGAGTTTGCATCTTGTGGCACGTTGTTACCTCTTTCCTTGTAGATTTAACCATATATGAATGAACATAACTTGTCTCTGATGAACAGGTAACTCTTATTAGAACTGATTTTTAGAGAAAAGAGAAGATGAATTCCTTCTGATCCTAGCATATCTACCTTGTTGTCTGGCTAGGAATAGTCCTGCTCTCCTCTTCTCAGTCTTGGAGGAGGGCATCCATTAATGGTGCTGTGGTGTCAGAGCTGGAGAAGAAATTATGATCTCTTGTAGGGAGGAAATGAGTTGAAGTAGGAAGAAAATAGCACTAGATAATATGATGTTCTGAAGCAATTTATTGATTTGGATTGTGGGGAACAGATTGGATCCTGTATATTCCTGTGGCACGTGAGAAACTGGCAGAGTGGAGTCTCTTTGGTTTTGGATGTTTTCTAGGGCAGTGTGGGAACAATTGCTATTCCTGTTCTGGCAGAGCTGTGCTGGCTATGTTTATACCCTCTCATCTGCCTTTGCATACTTCAGTTAGCCTTTATTTCTGCTTGGGGTTAGTAAACTCTGAGTTGGGGGTCAGGACCCTCAAAAAGCAGTAAGCTTGTTCACATAGGAGGGTGGAGCCTAAGACATGGGGGGCTGGGGTGGTGATTCAAAAAAGCTTCCAAAAAAACTCCCAGGGGGGTATATGGGGAAAATAAAGGGGTTTGTTTGTAGTTACAGAGGAAACTTCAGTAATATGGGGGTAAGTCTGATTTCTTCTCTTGAGTGTCTAACAGATATTGTTTCAAATGGAGATAAGTGGGCCAGGAATACACCTAGTCTGCATATTAGGAGGCAGTTTCTAAACATTAAAAGTTTTGAGGCACTCATAAATGGGGATTTATTTGGGTTTTTTTTAATTCAGCTGAGTTCCTAGTAAGGCTGGAAGTTATATGATGAGTGAATTAGCAAGAATTGTGAAGAGATCACTTAAAGAATGTGTTTTATCAAAGGACTTGGGTAAGGGAAATACATAATCTTTCTGATCCATGTTTGGAAGGGTTTCAAGCTGTCATATTTTAGAGGAGCATCAGTGGTTGTTATTTAATTTCAATGGGAACAAATGTTTCCAAGAAGCTTCATGCAGTGAAAAAGCTGCCATTTCTCAATACTTTGGTTCTTCTTGGTTTGGAAAAACACTAACATTCATAGTTTAAATGCCCCAGGACTCTCCTTGCTTCTAAATTCTAAAGTCTGTGGTGTAACCAGGGCAGAAAGACTTGACATTTAAGGATAGTAGAGGATTCTGTTACAGCTGAGACCTGTAATATCCCCCTAAAGGACAGCCTGCCCAGTGCCTGTGCCTTCAACTTCATTTCTAAGGGGGAGAAATTAATCTACTTCTGTTCCTCTAGCCATAGCAGAGCAGAAAATTCTTCTACTGTTCTTTTAACTGATGGGAGAGTGAATACTCCAGGCTGGATGTAGCAGGGGTGCTCCAAAACTGTGCCTAAACTTCCTACTCATGCTCTTGAAAAGCACAACGGTGGAGAAAATAACAGCACAAAGCTTTAAGGTGTTATTAAGACCTGGTATGAGTTACAGAGTATCACTGAGACAAAACATTAAATAAAAGATACAATCCAGTGGCAGCTCTAGGAAGACAAATAGTTGCAGAAGCTATAAATAAATACAAGGAGTGTGTGAAGTGGTGGCACTGTCCCAGAGACTGGCTCTGCTCTTTGGGCACAGAACAGCAATATTTATGTCTGTTAGTTCCTGTCTGCTGGAGGAAACCTGCTCCCTGCCAAACAGCTGAGGGTGGTGTGGGTAGGGGAGGAAGGGGCTAACTGCAGCTTCCAGGTGAGTGTGCTTGGTTGTATGCTGGAGATTGTCCCTATCCCTCTGGGAGCACACTGGGAGAGGCAGGATGGGATGAGCAAGGGCAGGAAAAGCTGCTTACAGGTTCTCTCTGTGCTGGCTGTCAAAGCTTCAGCATTCCATGGCATGGAAAAAAAGCTGGAGTAAGGGCATAGACCTCCCATAGCTTATACTGAAGAGGTTGAAAGCCAGTTGCTTTTACATCCCCCTCTGCTCTTCTCTGTTTTATGTGTCTCTTGTTATTTTTTTACCTGAAAGTACCATAAAAATTGGCTCTGTTTGATACTGAGAGTTTTGAGTGACACCTGCTGGGTTAGACAGCTTTTCCCCAGGTCACTCCTGACAAGTGTTTCTCTGATTCTTGGAAGTCTGTCTGTTTGTCTCCCCAGGCAGCTAGTCCAGTACACAAAATGGTTACTGCATTGGTTCCAGGCTTACCCACCTTAGTTCTCCTGTGCAGGGCAGGTGACAGGAGCAGAAAGATGAGACACCCTCTGCCCTGAAGAACAATGGGTCGACAAACAAGAACAAGGCTGGAGGCATATTTGGAAGTGTTTTAGAACTTGTTTACCTGCCTTAATGAGGGGAGAGGGAGTAAAATACAAGAGATAGCTTCCAGGTCCCACAAAACCATGCATGGAAGAATTGAAAAGGGAGTAAGGTGCTAAAGTGTGACAGAGCTACAACCTGAAATAGTAACAAAAGTGATGCAATGCTTTCTCTTCAGAACCTTCATTGGTTTCTTAACATTTTCCACAGAAAAGAAATGAGAAGTTTTTAATTGAAGGCATTTATCATGGGCAAACTACAACATTTTGGCTAGTCTGGGCCCTGGGGTTGACCTCAGGGCATTGTCCTCTGTGTTAAACAGGATGCCCTGCGTTGTGGTTGCCCACTTGCTTTTCACTTGTGAAATAGCAGCCTGTCAGCAGCCCACGGTTGGTTTTTGTTATAAAGAAGCTTGGATTTTGCCAGCACAAGACAATGAGATGCAGTAATTCAAGCTGTAAAATCCATCTGTTTGAGCACACTGGGTTTTTCCATGATGTGGAATTACTTGTGCTTTCCATTTATATTTAAATTCATGCCTGTGAAGATACCTTCCTCTGCCAAAGCAGCAGACCCTCTAGTTGCTGGAGTGAGGATATTGCTGTGTACAAGCACTTTTCAGAGCTGAGATCAGTGGTACAGGCTGTGTGTGCATCAAGCTTGTTCTGCACATAACTTAGTAGCTGCTCTCACTTCCAAGATTCATAATGAACCTTGAAAATGTCTTGTAGAGTTGTGGGGAATCCAGGGACCAAACTCTCACTGGTCACCACTCAGTGTTACCTGGAGTTGGTATGAGTTGACCTGGTGATGTATAGGTCTTGCTTTTTGCTGATCTCACTGTTACATGTCTGGGGGTTTACCATGATGTAGTAAGTTTGTGTAAGTGAAAATAGGATTATCCCTGTGGGGGTTTTTTCCTTCTTTCTCAGATGCACAGTTTCTCATTTAAAATAGCTATTGTGTTAAATAACTGTAGGTTTGTGCCATCCCAGACACATTTACCCACAGCTGCTGTACAGTGTGAGTGTGTGTGACTGACTAACTTTTGCCTGAGACCTTTGACAAGTATCTGTTATGTGCATTGGTGTCAGAGGATTGATCAAGCTGGCTGGCCAGGAAGGCTCCACTGATATGTTCAGTGAAGAATTATGGGATAAATGGGATGGACTGGCCAGAAAACATGTAGTGTGCAGGGTCTTGGAACATGTTCATGGGAAGCTTTATGCTTTAGTGTGTTCTTTGGTGGCAATAACCCCATTCCTTGGCTACAGGGATGTACCTTCAATCAATGGTTTGCTATGTTTATTGATCTGACCAGACAGAAAATGTCTCCTTATGAGTCCTGTATTACTAAAGCCACCACAAAAAATTAAAACCAGAATGAAAGCATCTCTAAACTCTTCATTTTGCAGAATAAAAGCATCTCTAAAGTCTTCATTTTGCTAGGATGGCACAAGACACGTGTCTGTATTCATTCTGTAATTGTTTACCATTCAAGGTGGCTTGCAGTGAGGGTATTTAAAGGAAACCTAGCCTCCTCCTGCTTCCAGAACAGCAGATTTGCATTCCTAATGAACTTCCCTGCTGCCAGAGCTGTGCTGCAGAAAGTCCATTACTGCCCAAGTGATTTCTCTTCATACTGAGACTCTGCATTAAGATGCAGTTTATGTGATTTTAGCAGCGTTGTGAAGCCACAGCATTAGTCCCCTTCAAAGCAAGGGAGACACTGGCTTCTCAAACGTGTATCTTGTGTTTGTATATGTGTAAAGTTTCCCTTATTTTTTGTTACCTCAAAGGCAATACCTGTGCCTCAGGCTATTGGTCTGAGGCCTTTGTGTGCATATAGGCAGACAGGGACTTTCTTGGCAGTAAATCTTGCCCAGAGCCATAATGGCTTCATCCACAGAAAATATTTCCATGGCTTAAGCTGCATGTGTTCAGACAGTAAAGTATGTAACTCAGAGGTGAATGTGTGGTAGAAATAGTAGGAGAAGTTAAAATGACTTTGTTTTCTCTCTCTGAAGTTGTCAGGGTATTTAAGGATGCTTTACAGCTTTATGCTTAATATTGCTTCTCATCAGTATCATTTAGGGCAGAGATTGGGATCACTGGGTATGTTAGTGTAGTGCAGAAGAAGAAAATATCTGAAGAACATGAGTTCAATGGAGCCAGCACAAGTAATACTGTCAGTGCAGATGCAGCACCCCAGGACCTAGGTGTGTGTGGGCAGTGTAACTGCAGGTGGGATCCTGGTCAGGTCATACTTGGATTGTTAACAGAGAGTAACACCCATGTCTTTGTTACTGACACTAACTAGACTGACAATCTCTCTCCCACTTTCCTGTAGAACCCCTTTAAGTGTTAGTAATTAGGTCTCCATCATGCCTTTGGCCAATTAATTCTCACCTGTAGCACAGACACCATTTGCAAATGCCTTCAGAGTGCCCTGAGGAAGAGCAGGGTATATAAATTATTTGGGAAGAGCAGTGCTGCAAGCAATGTTTGGAACATGGAGTGAGCTCTTAGTCTTTAGAACTGACAGTCTGAGAACTTCAAGCTGACCTAAGACTTGCTTTACAGCAGCTGTAGAGTATTAACCCAAGTTTCAGGTAAGCACTAGCTTGCAAAATACTATGTAGTGTTTGTGTTTCTAGGATGTGGGGATGTATATGTACAGGGATTTTAAGATTCTCAAAGGGTTTGGTGCAGTGGGAGCTGAATATGAGAAGGTAACAACCAGGCACTGAACAATGTTCTGCTTTTACCAGGTGTTGTCATACTGGGGGACAATATCCTTTGTAGTTTCAGCTTCAGAGTAGTGCCTGAACTTGGTGCTCACTTGGAGCTCTTCATGGTGCCTTTAACAGCATCCTTGTAGGGTTGCTCCAACTGGAGCCATTTGAAAACATGGATTCAGAACTCCTAATATATAAGGGTTTATTTTCACAGCCATGAATGTTTGCAGTTATCTGGAGTGTGAGCCCATGCCTTCTCCTTGTGAAAAGAAGGCACTTACCCTTAATGAGACTTATTCTTCCAAGTCTGAAGTAAATTAAACATGTCAGTGTGAGCTATTTCTACAGCCATCCAGTAAAGCTGGAAATATTTCTGAAATGATCTGATTCTTTTAGACTTTTCTCCAGGCAGTAGCATTTCCAAGTGTTTCCCTTTTAAAGCTCCTTCTCCACCCAGATTCCTCTTCCCTGCTGTCACCAGTGTGTGTTTGGCCCGCTCTGTTGGCAAACCCCAGGATGATTTCCCCTTGTAGTCAGCACTTTGACAAACCCAGGTTAAGCATGAAGCTGGAGGCTGGAGCCAAGAAAGGGAAATCTCTCATACTTAGGAGGCTCCTGGAAGCATATTCTGGATGTGAGGCAGTGTTGCTGGTATTTTGCATGTTCTCACATCTTTCTCAGCTGGCTGACTTGTAAAGGATCAAGTTCTCAGATGACACACTCCTCTAAGACCAGGGGTCCTGAAGGTGGCACGTCTGCAGGATGCTGTGCAAGGTGTAGCCCCTTGTGCTCAGGAGAGGAGGTGGTGAAGAAGCTCTGGTGAGAGGCTGAGCACCAGCCCTTGCCTTGTACGTGGCATGTATTGCCACCAGGGATGCCTATTCAAGCCTGGACACTTAAATCAGTCTGTGCCTCAGTGGTTAGTCAGTAAACTGTGGTTAAAAGCTTTGCTTTTGTCCTGATTTCGGACTGCTCTAGTGATAAACTCCTCATGGAAGCAGTTTGCACCATAAAACAGTGACTTGCAGGGAAGGGGTGGGTGAGATGAATGTAAGCCAGCTAGGAAGCTTAGAAGGTTCCTGGTTGTTTGCACATTTTGGGGTCTGTGTGGTTACATCTAACTTCACTCTTGTACCTGAGACAGCTGGAAAAAACTGCTGTAGCAGCCTCTCTTGCCTCTTTGGGAACAGTGAGAAACAGCAGCACTGCAAAGCAACATGCAAAGATTTGTCATGTCAAGAGTAAACAGGATCCACACTTGTGGGAATCTCCCAGGGTCTTTAAAAGTGAGATTAAAAAAAGACAAAGCACTAATTCTGTGATGTCATTTCCTTGCTTGATTAATGCTGGTCAAAACTTTTTACCTGCTGGAGCAGGTTAAGTAGGGGTTTAGCAGGACCTAACAAACAGAAGGAACTCCTGACCTGCTGCTCTAACACTTCTGGCTTGCAGTTGAGATAAGAATTTTCTTTGAACTTATTAGCTATTAATTATGTTCCCTTAGGGGTTCATTTTTTTAAAGAAAGCTTTAATAGCTTCATTTTTAGACTAATGTTAAGAGTAAATTGTCAAGTTTTCTATACCATTCTTTATAACAAGATTTGTTAGTGTCATAGATATGGTTCTTGCAGCCCTCTGCACAACACTGGAAGCAGTTTGCCTTGCTTTGCTAAAGGTTAACATGGGACAACAGTCCCTCCAGAATTACCTGCTGAAGATTTTTGAGGAGCTCATAGCCATGTTTCACCTGTCTTAACACATATTGAGTTAAAAGCCTTGGGAGCTTGCAGGCAGCAAAAGTAAGCATTGATGGGGAACACCATGTTATGGCAATAACAGCTCTCTGTGTTAGTGCCCAACTGCTTGTACACTCAGCCCTAAAGCAGTGGTGCTCTAGGGTTGAGGGTGCTGCATGAACCTGGCAGGTAAAAAGGCATCACTGGCAGAGAAGCAGGTTTTGAAGTGGCATTTGTGCTGGATTTCTCATATCACTGTCTGTCTCTTCTGTCACTAGTGAAAAGAGGAGCTGCCTGTGGTTGGGTGTTCTTCAGTAAGGGATGGCATGTAAAGTCTCCTGCCTGGGCATATCTCACTCTTCCCACCCTGCATTTGGCAGCAGTGAGATCAGCCATCCCTCAAGAAGCTAGAGGAAAGTTTGAGAGTAGGATGTAGATGCCTCTCAACCCTCTCTGCCTTCTAAGGTGTACCAAGATGGCTTCAGTCAGTTTTGTCACGTGTTTTCCATTGGGTAGTCAGAGGGCAGAATTAAAGACTATCAGCAAGGGCTGAGCTTTGCCTTTTGCTCACTTTTCAAGTCTGAGCTGTTTAATGTGAAAGGGAAGAGTTTGAGAAACACCAGGCAGAAGATAAGCACGGAGATAAAGGGAAATGACACTTCCTTGGACTGTGTTTAGAAACTTTGGAGGTCACAGCCCTAAGATTCAGTTTTGGAGTGCCTTTCCAGCATGGATACAGCTCAGGGGGAGGACTTTGGTCCTGGGAGACTGAACAAATGATGACAAGTCCAGAGACTTCATAAGAAGAGAGAAATAGTTAGAAAAACTTTGTGCAAGATCAGCAAATGAGAAGTCAACCACTTGACCTTCCTTGAACTTGTTTCAAATCCATCATGCCTGTAGAAAATTGAGACTATAACTCAGGTTGCTTCTGTTGGTCACATTACCATTTCCATTATACTGGACTCTTTGTCTTAATTGAGCTGAAGCCTGTTGTATGACTAATTGCTGGGCCACACTGGCCTAAAATAACAGGACATTTTTTTGGTGTGTTTTGAAGCTTTTTGACAGCTTGAAAGTCCAGTTGTTGGCACATTTCCTGCTAAAGTTTGTCTCTTTCCAGGCATATTTACTAGTGCACAGAGTTAAAACCAACGTAAACTTTTATTATTGGGATGGCTACTGATATTCCAGTAGTGCCTACACATAAAATAGCCCTGGAGGTCACTTTGAGCTCTGAGAGTTCTTAATATAGACAAAAAAAAGGTAAGACAACTGCTTTCTGTCCAAACAAGTTCCTCTGAAGCTTTTAAAGGAGGAAGAAGAGAAAAATAAAAGCTAATATAGGCTTATCAAGAGTGAACAATGTTAGACCCATCTTGTCCCCTTCTCTGTTGGGTAGCAGGCCTTCTGCCCTAGGGAGGGCAGGTATTTGTAGCTCTCTGAATTCAGTGTGCCTTCTGATTTATGTGGAACTTCAATGAGCTGCTGTGCAAATGGGCCAAACAAAACTATGCAGAGGGGTGAAAAACCAATTTGTTCCCAAGAACAATCTCTTGTAGAAGTATTAGAAAAGTTGCTGCAGGAACAGTGTTAGCCAATGTTTTTCATGAGGAGCCTTGATGAACTGGAAAGTGTGTGGAGGTAACAGGTGAATGGTGAATTGCAGAGCAGCTGCAAAGACTTCAGGAAGAAGGTCAGGGTTCAGAATGGCTGTGATAAACTGGTGGATACTCTGGGAGAAAATGTAGATAAACTGTCAAGTGCTGAATTGCCAGAATGGGAGCAAGTGGCTGAGCAGGGAAATAGTGACACATACCCAGTGAGTCAGCCAAGTGGGTGCTGCTGTTACCAAAAAAGCAAATGTTGGCCCAAGTGGATTCTGTAGGAGACTTGAGGTTATTGTTCATTCTAATTGGGACTTCTGGGCTCTTAGTTACTGTACTCTGTCTGGATCTGGGCATCTAGCTTCAGGACAGAGCTGACTAATGGGTGTGAGCTCTTGGAATACTCAGAGGGCTAGGAAGCATGACTTGGGAGAGAAGATTCAGTAAAATGTGGTGGTTTAATAAGGAGATGATGAGGCTGACTGATAGCACCCTTCAAGTATGGAAAAAGCTACTATAAAAGAAAAATGCTTTTTGTGCCCATGGTGGACAGCACAAAGCCTACTCTGTGGGGCACAAACACAGCATTAGTGCTTTGCCTTGTTCTGTGAAAGTTATATGAACAGTGTTTTTCACACTTACCCCTCTCTTGTTCACTTGAGGAAACTGATAGTGTGGGGCTATAGAGCATGAGTGTATGTTCTTCAAAACCTGGCTATAAATGTAACTTTACTTCAGTGTGTGTCACCATGGATTCTGCAGGATGCTCATGCCTGAAGCATTGCTGTGAGGCTTGGGGTCTGCAGCCTTTTACGGTCCTAGTGACATTAATTGTAATGATATCATTACTCAAGCATGCCAGTCATCCTAGAGCTCCAGGGAGATTTTATCACATGGGATGCTGCAAGGGGCCTTGTCATATCTAAGCACCTAGAAAACAACACTTCCTTCCTTAGCCTCAAATCTCTTCAACACCAACTGATGCATCAAATTCCATCTGAGATGGAGTTGTGGAAGCAAGGCTCTGAGCAAACTGTGGCAGGAGCTCACATATTCCTCCCATGTGCTGGTGGTATCACCTCCCAGAGGTTATTCTTCATCAGATAAGCTCCTAGGGTGGGAACTCACAAAAAGAGGTCCAAGAAGGACTCTTTCTTGTTGGGATGCAGCGTTATGTAAGATGCAAGCACAGTAGCTATATGCTAACCACCTCTGCTGTGAAAGTAAGGTGGTAGCAGGGAGCTAAGCAGGGGCTGGGCTACAGGATTTGGGGAGATTCTGATAGTTTGTAGTTGGCTTCAGCTCCTGCACTGAGCAGCCTGCAACATGGTGGTGCAACTCGTTGCTGTGCTACCTGGAAGTCTACACAAACATCTGGTTCTTGGTGCTTTCCTCCAGCCTGATTTGTCACTAGTATTTCTTAGCATAGAGAGGACTGGGGCTGTTTATCTGGGAAAGCCTGATGTTGTGTTTGGCCTCAGCCTTGCTATCTCTAGTTCTCCATTGGGAGAAAAAAGGAAGAAATGTGCTACTGAAGATGTGGGGAGGGGGAGGAAAACTTCCTGGCAGATTAAATGCTGAAGATCTGCTTGAGCTATCCCATTCTAGCTGGCACTTCCGTCTGGGAATTGCTGTGCTACAGAGCAGCAGGAGCCTCTGATCTGGCAAAGCTGAGATTCAGGTTGAGCCTGACTTTATAGAGGTCGCTCTAAAGAGGGAGAATCATTCAAGAGTGAGATTTCCCTCTTGCCAGTGTAATGCACAATGGGACAGTTGTGCTACATGGGACAGTTTCTCTGCTCCTCAGTCTTTTGTTGCTTTACCTGCTCCATTAGATTCCATTGGGTAGTGCCTCTCTGGGATACAGTTTGCAAGAGCTGCTGCACCACCCAGATAAATCACTTTGGCTGACAGCTTCAAGCTATCAGGAGTGCATCCCGGATAGGCAAAGGAATTTCACATGAAGGAGGTTGGTAATCTTCTGCCTCAGGACACTAGTAAAATATGCTAGAATGAGCTGTATGCTCCTGGACCCCCTGCTTCTTTCTCTTCTCTTCTCTGCACATCACCATTGGTGAATGGGATTTGGCTTCTCTTGTGCCCCTCAGCATTACCTAGGAGATGTGGGCCGTGTGGCTTAGGCATTGGAGCAGCAGTCTAGGGGTTGGGATTGCTACTCAGTGCTCAGCTTAGTGACCTGCAAGGTGAAATCCCCACTTGATCCTGGAGGCCAGCCTCTAGGGATCTGGGGACTTTGGATAAATGCCAGATGATGCTCAATTCACCATGCTAGATGAAGGGCCTCACCTTGCTTCAGTGCTTAGAAGCTGCTCCATTGGGGTCTGGCCTTGTCCTTGCAGCTCCCCATTTGACAGTCACGTCTGGCACCAGGGTACATCTGAGGGCAAGAGCTAGCTGTTCTTAATAAGCCCATGGTCTGAGCAGGCAGCTATTTTCTACCTACACACCCCTGAAGGCTTTGCAGTCAGTCCCATTTCATTTGTGTTCCTTGCCAGGAAGCTTGTCATATCAAGAGGAAAAACTCAGGCTTCCCAAGGGCAGGATTGAGGTGGTGGTAGTTACCATTAATCACACTGAGTGTGCTCAGATAAAGAACCTTGTTTCAATCATTCTTTAAGTTATGTAGTCACTTAAAATTATTATTACAACATGGATAGCTAATGGTTCTTCTCCTTTGATTATATACAGGGCATTTACTTGACACTGGTTGTGACAACTAGGATGGGTTCCAGGCTTAGCAACTTTGGACTAAGGCTTGATAAGCCCATTTATGTTGTTTTCAATTAGGGAAGTGTTATGGTACATCTGGTGGGAACTTCAAGGGAGTTAGGGGCTGCTTCCTGGAACAGGGGGGAAAAATTAGACTGAATTTTTGCTTCACTGTTAAGTACTCAAGGATGTACTACAGACAAATGGTCTGCTTAAGGGACACTGATCAGAAACAAGATGAGGTAGGACTTCAGTTCCTTTACAAAAAGTGTCTGTCAACCTCAGAGGGTGACCCTTGGCATGCAAAGTACTCTGGAGAATGAGTTTGTAAGACTGAGGCAGGAGGAACCTCGCTGCAGAGGACCAGAAGCAGTTGAGGAGAGCAGCTGGAGATCAGGCTGTAGCATCAGGGAGAAATTCAGTGCTTGTGTCCTTCCCTTGCAGAGATCAGGACTTATGGCTCTCAGGACAAGCATTTGTCAGACATCATTTCCAAGGGAAGGCTGTGCCAATCAGACCACTGCTCAAATGTGGTGGGTTGACCTTGTCTGGATGCCAGGTGCCCACCAAAGCGCCTCTATCTCTCCCCCTCCTCAGCTGGACAGAGGAGAGAAAATAAAATGAAAGGCTTGAGGGTCAAGATAAGGACAGGCAGAGATCATTCACCAACTGCTGCCACAGGCGTCAACTCTGATTCAACTTGTAATAACGAGGAAGGAAACCAAATCTTAAAACCACCTCATGGTGCCTCCCATGAGACAGTCCTCCCCAAACTCCTCCAGTGCAAACCCTTCCTGTGGGCTACAGTTCTTCAGTAACTGTTCCAACATGGGTCTCTTCTGTGGTGTGCAGTCCTTCAGGAACAGACTGCTCCAACGTGGGTCTCTGCATGGTGCCCTGCTGGGAGGTTGCTCCAGGGGGAATCTCTGCACCTCCTCCCCTCCACTTCTTCACTGACCTTGGCATCTGCAGGGTAGTTTCTCTCCCATATTCTCATTCTTCTATCAAGCCCCAATTGATCTTGGTGGCTTTCTTTTCCCCTTCTTAAATGTGTTATTGTCTTGGCTCAGCCTTGGCCAGCAGTGGGTCTGGTTTGGAGCTGGCTGGCCCTGACTCCATCAGACACAGGGGAAGCTTCTAGCAGCTTCTCACAGAAAACCATTGATACCAAAACCCAGCTCTGTAAACCAAATACACCAGAGGTTTTTTTTCAATGTCTTGTGTTCTGCCACAGGCCTCCTGTGGGATCTCATGTGAATTTAATTTTCTAGTGTCTTTTTCTGGCCTAGAAAGTCGGGATACAACTCTGCTCCACTCTACAGAAGAGTTGCAGGGAGAATCTAATTAACAAACACGAAGCAAGCTAATATTTCAAGGAAGGGGAAGGCTATATATGCCTTGAATAATGAACATCTGTCATCTTCAACACTAGAAGTTAACAGTAATATAAAAGTGTGAGAGACTAATGGATACTCAGATACTTAAGGAGCTGCTACCTATTCACACAAAACAAATTTGCACCTGCTGTGTGAAGAGCAGGGGCATTCATTCTGACAAACCCTTTTTCTATAAAGGATGTTGCTTAATAGATTGAGTCATTTTCACAATTTGGTAATTAACAATGCTATTAAAAGTGAGTTAAACTCACTGAACCAAAATGAAGAGCAGGACGGAACGTGAAATTATATATCCCAGACAGGCAGCCCAAGGCAGGGTATTGGGTTTATGTTCCTAATGTCTGTCACTCCAGATGCACTCATGATGTGACAACTGACTCCAGACTCTTTGTTTTGCTGTGTTCTGAATGGAGCTGTAGTGAGGGGGAAGTTAACAGAGACAATGGTGAGGGGCTGGAACAGGCTGCCCAGAGAGGGGGTGGGTGCCCCATCCCTTGGGGTGTTCAAGGCCAGGTTGGATGGGGCCCTGGGCAACCTTGTGTAGCTCCAGGCCTGGAGGTTGGTGTCCCTGCCTGTGGCAGGGGGTTGGAGCTCTGTGACCCTTGGGGTCCCTTCCAACCCCAGACCAGTCTGGGAGTCTATGATCATCCAGTTTCTGTTATATCTGAAACGATCCACCTTCTGAAAGGGCTTTGAACCCCTCCTAACAAACTGGAATAACAGTGACAAAAGGCTTCTCACTTAAACCTTATTTTCTGCTGTCAGGATGTTGCATCAAGAAAAAGTTTTGCAGTGCTCCCTTCTTCTTTGACTGCTCCTGGTTAGGGTGGTGTGACTCACAGGCTGGCTGCACTTCATACAAGATGAATGGGATGCATTTCTTTTGGTGTCTGTGCTAGTTTCATCCTTGTACCTCAGGACTGACGCTTTTCATCCTGCTAATCTCTTAATATACTATCTGTGTTTCCAACAGGCCCTTCTGCTTTGGGATGGGACTCCATCCATGCTTTCTGAACTTCCTCCCTTCACCTTCTTGCTCTTCCATCAAGGGGACATACCTCCCTCTCCAACCAGGAGTCAAATCAGAGGAGTTTTTCTGTGGAGGTGACTGAAAGTCAAAATAAGACCAAATTTGGTCAGATTGTCCTCTGGAGCCCATCTTTTCTAATCATAGCAGCTAGAAGAACAAACTACATTGGAATAGAGCTCTGATTCATGCTAGTTGTGGATTTTCTTCCATGAAGATATACTAAGCATATTGATTAACATAATCCTAATCTGTAAGTGTCTGAGCACTTGCTCCTTCCCCCCCCCCCCCCATGATTTATTAACATTCACCAGAAGGAAGATAGGTCCTTTGAAAAGAACAACACTCAGACAAATCATTCACTGCATAAATCTCCCAGAAGCCGTTTCACCCCTTGCTGCCCCCACACTAGTTATTCCAGTGTGATAATAAAGCTTCTCCTTGCCCACTCTTTTTGTCCTTACTGAAGGCACACAGGAGCAAAGTGAAATGCTTAGAAACAAGAGCAGGGGCTGTTGAAAGTGAATGTGAGTGAGCAAAATCCTCTGCAAGAAGAGAGGTCAAGAAATTGTCAATAGATAAGTCTGTTAAGGTGGCAACTTCCACAGGTTTGATTTCTATAGATATGTCTTAGCTGATTAGCTTTATGTCTTTGATCTCTTCTAGCAGTGTATTGTGTTGGAAACCATGTTCCAAAATGAGAAAATGCTTTATTACTTTTCAGGCCCTTTGTGAGAGGCAGGGAGCAGGAATGTTTTGTATCTGGAATGAACCGTGGCCTGAACTCTCTTCCTGATGCTTAAGAGATTGTTCTCTGATTTGGACACACTTCAATGGATCCTTTCTAATCATCTTTTTTTTTTTTCCCCTTCTGTCCATGGGGTTTTTGTACATATTCTTTTTACCTTTCAAGCCTTAAACATAGTTTTGCAGATAACAAGTTCATTTGTCACCTGCTTTTTGAAATGTATGTATTGATTTACTCTTTGTTCAATTTCCCTCCCCATCTCTGCACCTGAAGTCAACTGGACAGATAAGTAGGGCTGAGAGAAAGAATGATGGGTCATGGAAGAAAGACAAGTGAGAAAGCAGATGAGATTCCAAGAAGACTTATTTTCAGCTCTTCCATTGTATGTAGCATGAGCAAGTGAGCCATTCTGAGCAGGTGCACAAGACTGGCACTGGCTTCATACAATGTAATCAGAGACAGTGTGTGTTATCAATGCAAGCAGGTACTTTTGATGACATATATATATACACACACTTCTTATTAACTTCACACAAATGCCTCTCCCCTTTTGGGCTTGATATTAAATTTATCCAAAGTATACTTCATTTGTATGTATGTGTTTAGGGGGAGGCATTTTGGGGGGCAGAAGCAAGTTAATATAAATCATAAAATAATCCAGAGATGCTCAGTTTCTTCTGTATGTCTGGGAGGGTTATAGCCTTGTCCAGGTACAGTGGTTGTCAGGGGATTAATATAACTGGCTTTTTCATACCAGATTTGCTCTGATGATGTCTGATTGCCAGTTACTGTGTAGAACCTCCAGCAAGTACAGCTCAGCTCATTGCTAGGCAGGAACCAATGCTCAGGTGAGCTTCTCTGAGGATTCTTCTGTCTGACACCACCACCAGTGTAATGCCCTCAGACTGGGGTAAAAAGGCATTTTTCTGGTATGGGCCATTTCATATATGAAAACATTACAGGCTACACTGGCAAAATGTTTTACATGTGTATCTGCATTAGCTGTACCTGTCATTGTGCTTAGGCTTTTTTTGGAGTGAACATGTCTCAGGATGCTTGAGTATCCACCTCAGCATTTTAGTCCTTTTGAGGATTTTCCAGGGAACTCTTCTTTCTGAGTGACAGGGATGATTATCTGCACATTAGGTAAAAATCTTCTCTAGAGCAGTTGTTGCTAATTTTAAGGGGAGAGGAGGTAAGCTGTCACAGCATATCAGCATTGTCTTGAATATGACACTTTAACAAAGCTGCTGTAGACTCTGTGTACCTGTTTTCTGTAACAAACTGATGAGCTTGTTAATTAGATGCAAATAGTGTCTAAATATTTAAACTAAAATCAAAACAAGCCACTTGCCATATTTCATACCAAGCACCCATCTTTAGCTGTGGCATAGAAAACATCTTTAGGAGGTTTGAAGTGGGGTGATGTGTCAGAAGGGATGTGAAGGGGCATAGGGGACCCTATTTTCAACATGACCTTTAATGATTAAAAGCATTGGTTCAGAACAGCATTGGTTCAGAACGACACTGGGATATACCAAGCAGGCTTGGCAGCTCTGTTACTGGATTTTTACAGACCTTTGTTCCATACTGAAATCTTCTGATGGCTATATTTTGTGGTGTTCTGTTTGCTTGCACATTTACTCCTTTTATTTGGAGGCTGTAGCAGAGAAAGGAGGAAAGGAAGATGAAATCAGAGGGGGAAACTGTACAGTGAAGCTGCCACACCTGTGCTGTTGACTCTGCTTGGTGGTGTGTATTTAGCAGAGAGAAATACCTGCCTGTGCAGGCAGAAATACAGGCATCCAGAAATGAGACCACAGATATTTCAGAACCTTACTTCCTTCTAGAGAGCCTCTGATGTTATCTGGAGGGGAGAGAGCCTTTTTTAAGCAGAGGTTCTGAATATCATACGTTGTAACAAGATGTTTGTTCTCTCCATATCTAAATAAAGAAATCCAGTGTGTAAGGAGCCACTTCAGTTCTACATCAGTGACAAAGAAAGGCACTTACCTCTTATGTAAATTATGTAACAGCTTTGATTTTATTTGAGGGGAAACATTTGCAGCACTTGAGTTTGCCAGCCATTCAGCAGGCTGAGAGCTGTGGCTTGCTAGCAGCATCTGCCTCCAGTCAGCTTCAACCTCGTGGCAGGTGCAGTGAAATATCAAGTGAGGTGGATGGAGAGAACAGGCTGTGTCTTAAAATCAGGGACTAAAATGTCTGGTTTTCTTTCAAAGAAAGGAAGATTAGGTTGGAATGTGGTTCCATGTTCAGGAATGTATTAATAAGATGGATGTGGCTGCTTCCGTCCCTTTTCCTGCCCTTTCACTGTGAGGAGTCTGATCAGGAAAGAGACTTCACTTTTGTTTCTGTCCCTGATTGATTGTCACATCTTTTCTATTAAACCAGAAACCAGGCATGGTTCTCCAGAGTCCAGATCTGTTGTTCCAACTGTTATCTCACAACACAGATAACTGCTGCATCTGTCCATTAGGTCATCTTTACTCATAACCGTCCTCTCAGTTCCTTTTAGCAGAGTCCATTTGTCAGGACCACTTCCTAATCTGCTTTGCAGCTTGCTGGAGTTGTGGGCAAACACTCAGGTTATTGGAAACTTTCATTTGAGACCCTGGTTTGTTTGAATACAGTCCTTATTCCTAACATCCCCCACTGGGAGCTTTGTGTATCTGTGTATCTCTCTTAGCAGGCTTGTAATCACAGCTACCTGTCTGTAAAAAAAATTATGGTAAAATTAAAGGGTTGGGGGTGTTTTGCTTATTTAAAAAAAAAAATGATCTTCTGATCAAGGTCAGCCAACTGGACCCAATTAATGTAGCTGGAATAAGGGAATGATTTGTGAACTAGGTCACTCAGCTTAATTATGTTTCACAAGAAAGAAGAAAAGAAGCAACTCTCACCCCAGCCTTGCATGTCTAAAACCAGCTCTGTACAATGTTGCCACTGTCCTGATTGAGAGAAAAGGGACATTTGGGAGCTGCTCCCAGAAAGGAGGAATTCATATCCTGGATTTTCAAGGCATATACCATGTGCATGTTTTCTGTGTAACAGTTTTTTTTCCACTACTATGTGGTGCTCTTTCTGTGTACTATTAAAACGTTGCTGTTCAAGCCAGGGCACAGAGTCCATACAGCTCCTTGGGTGAAGTCCTGACTCCATAGATACTGGATTTCTCAGTGACTTCAATGGTACAAGCTCTTTCTTGAGTGGGTTTGGTACTTCTTCTAATCCTTGCACTTAACTGGTAGAGAAAATAAGGCAAGAGAGGTAGGGAAAGAGATACTCTGTGAAAGAATTAGTGTTAGGTTCCTGTTCTGTATTACTGTCTAGAGGAGCTGCTAATTCAAGTTGGTTTTAGGTGTTGAGCTTAAACTGTGCAAAGAATTATCCTATGAGAGTGTGCAAATCCCTCCCTACAGTGTGTGCATCTGAATTTTGCAGAAGGTGGGTTTTGGCTGCCATTTGTTTGTTTTGGCTTGAAGAAAGGAAAGAAATGAAAGGAATGGAAGTGGGCTGAGTACATTTTTCTTAGGCTGCATTGTTCTGCTGCCTTGATAGGAAAAGTTTGCCCCTAGGAGGAGATTGTACTGTTCTTTCCTTGACAGCTCTCCTCCCTCTTCACATCTTCACCCTCCCCCTTGCATCATATCAAAACTGCCTGGGGAGCTCAAGCCAAGCAAATACTGTTTCCAGAGGATTAGATTAGTTATGTCATTCTTGCTTGTCATGGGTTGATTCTTTCTGAAAGGTCAGCCCAGGAGTTGTTTGTGCAAGCCAGAGATAACAGGGCATCATGCTGTGAGTTTGCACAGGCTCCTGTGTGGTGACTGGGCCAAACAACCCCATGTCACTGAGCACCAGGGAAAAAAAACAACAAAGGGAAGAAGCCCATAATATCACTATGCCTTGGATGCTTCCCAGATGGGTGGTGAATGTCTGTTTTCATGAAGAGTAACATAGAACAAGTATATCAATATGTCTAAGAGCTGTTTCTGCCTCAAAAAGTGGAAATGTCACAGATTTTGTGCATGTACTTGTGCTAACTGGAAAGAATGGAACTATTTCTACCTGATTTATTTACATGTACCTTTGCAAGCACTTCTGTGATGGTGCAAGTAGTGTCCTTTACTCTTTAGTGAAGAAAAGGTCCTGTCAGGGATGCCTGTTCCAATAACCATTCATAGATAAGGAAGACCAAAATAGTTAAGCCAAATCTTAAACTTCAAGTGAAGATTTATTCTATGTATTTGGGAGTATTAGGATTCGTATTTCAATGACCTAGCACATGGACAGTCTAAAAAATGCACCATACTTTGCACACACAAGCTGTTAATGCAGGAAGGAGCCATTCATAATGTACCAAAAGCCACTTTCTATGAGGACCACTTGGCACTGGCTTAGCCAAAGAATTCTATTTCTATATTCAAGGCTGCAATGGCTTTGCAGACCAGCTAATGGGAAACTAGAAAAAGGCAAAGGTAACATTGGTAGAAACACTGTGTATAAGGCTAGGTGGTGTTTGGCTGCTTCCTTTCAGAAGAGATACCTTGAAGAGAATGCTGCAGATGATTCACTGTCTCAGCCCACTGAGGAAGCTGTGGTGTTTGACACAGTTGTTACTTTATGGATGCTCAAATGAAAGTCATGTGTAAACACAGGTGGCTGTTCAGATAAAAGGGGGAAAGGGCATCCCACCCAAACAAATGAGATCAATAGCTTTCCCTGCATGTGAAGAAGATCCACAGCTGACTAAGATTAGCACGGATTCAGTGGATCCTAAGGCATGGTCAAGAGGCAGAACCAGGGTCTGTGGGTTTACATTGTCTTCTATGCAGCTTTGTTAGAAGTAAGCTAATTTAAAATCTATAATTTAGATTCTTTTCTCTAGTACTTTCTCTCTTCTACTCTTCATAACTAAACACTTCCACTTCAGTTTTCTTCTCTGATGGGAACCTAAAGAGCATCATGTTTTACCCATGAAGTTATGATGTGGTACCTTTTCTTAGCTGCAGGACCCTCCAATCATGGCATTTCTGTCCTATCCTCTAGCTGTCTAGATTAGTTTGAAGTATCTCAAAATAGTGTGTGAGTTACCTTTGAGGAAATTTGGAGTATATTGGAAACACAGCAGGCTTGGAGGATGGAACCCAGGCTGTTCACTTTGTAGCACAAGGAGAAAAAGATGCTTGGTCCTTTGTTACATGTGCTCCTTTGGAACAACAGGGATTTTGAGAACAATCACTGGAGTTTGTTAGTTTATTTTTGCCTAAATTATGAATAGAGATTTTTAAAATAACAACAACAACAAAAAAAGACAGGAGAAAGATTTAAAATTATTCTAAGTGCCAATGTATTTACTAAGAGCTGCTGCCAGAAAGGCTAATGAGGCAGTTGAGAGATTTGTGGATGATGTTTTCTTAGGTCTGATGGGCCTTTTTTTTAATGCCTAATCAACTTTCTATCCAGGCATACCAATCCTTCTGAAATCTGAGCTACTAAGAATCCAGTTCTTGTTAATTCATACTCAGGACCTATGGAAAGTTTTAGTGTTTCTAAACTTCTGCTTTTCTGATTACTTTCAAAGCTCAGGGAAACCACCAACTTCCCTGGTCCTAGGACTAGGGCTTTTGTATACAAAAATCTGGAACTCCTCAGGTTAGATGTCTTCATATGATGAAGAGTTGGGGGAAAGCATAAAAGGTGAAAGTAGAGGTGCAGATGAGACTGAGAACAAGCAAGAAGCTGCTTAGTAGAGGATGTATCTCTATTTAGATACTGTAAGAGAGACCAAGCCAAATATAAGCAACTTCAGGAAGCTGGAAATACATTTGATCCCATGAAAAGGACAATATTTGTGGAGGAGTTGGGTAGCCTCATGTGGTATATAAACTGTGCCCTGCCATATTCAGAAAAACAATGCAAGCATTTCCACACAGTTTGTTTGTTTTCTTGAAACAAAAGCCACACAGGGATGTGAACCATGCTTTATGGCTTTGGCTTCTCTGATGGAATGTGTCTGTTTTGAAAACAAGATAGTTTCAGAGTTTTCTCAGGAGATAGAAGCCTTTGGGCTTTGAAGTTGATACTGTAATTAAAGCCATATTTATATAAAAGTAAACCTTTGGGATGAGAACTTATAACTTCTTCCTTTCTTGTTGCTGATGTAGGAGACTGGTGCAGCAGTAAATATTTTGCTTTTCAGTTCTGGATCTGGCAATTGAGAGACTTCTCTTTAGCAGCACATGCTCAGGGTTAGTATAGATCTAACATTCACCAGGGGGAAAAAAACACCCCAAGAAGTTGCCACAGTGGTTGCTTATGTGATTCTAGGCATCACTCCTGGCAAATTCCACAACTCTCTGAAGATGCTTGGGAGATGAATCCAAGAGTTCAAACTCAGGGCACTTCTTTTAAGTGTTATTTAGAAGTTGGACTATAGTAGTTGCTACAATTTGTCATGTGAAATGATGTGGAAACAGAGGAAGGAATAGATTCTTCCCCAAACTATTTGCACCTCATACTGTAATGGGAGGAAGGGGTAAGGAGACTGAAGCCTTAAGGAAGGAGTTTGGGTTCTGAATTCATGAATCTGAATCCAATGTTTTGGTGACAGCTGTGCTACACTCTCCTGTTTCATTAGTTTACACTAATTTCATCACAACAGGAAGGTTATCTGGCCCTCAGTCTCTGAAAAGCAGGTAGCCTGCACTTGTCTCTATATGCCCAGCTGGACTCCTGTTTGACCACAACTAAGCCATGTTTATCACTTTCCTTGCAGTGTTGCCTCTTGTGATGATCAGAAAGTGATGCACCAGGCTAATGAGCTCTTTCTGCAAGCACCATTTACTTGCTTATGTATTTTCCAGGTTACATGTTAGAAAGCAAGAGGGAAGCATTTAGAAAAGGACCTTGACTGTCCTCAGCAGGAGGAGAACCACCCCCCCCACACCCCTCCCAAATATCCCTGGTAAATATTTGATGTGTAAGGAGTGCTCCAACTGAGTGGGCACTGCATCAGATGGACTGTAATGTGAAGTAAGAAAGCAGTCTCAAAGCAAAAAGGGGCTGGAAGGATGGGAGAAGCACTGAGCCCCAATAATTCAGGCTATTCGGAGTGTGTTGTATCCCTTGGGCAGCAATGGGAATCTCTTCACATCTGTGTCAGCTGGCACTATTTACTGTTCATTGCTGTTGTGAGGGTAAATAGTGTAAAATATTCCCCTGCTCTTTGCATTTGCCTGTGCTGGAGAGGGGAGAGAGAAACGCTGGGTAAGGAGAAACTGGTTATTCTTTTTACACTGCAAAGAGGAAGCCAAACCAGAGTATGAGGTGGCTGTTCTTAATACAGCTTTGGAGTGGTGAAGATATATGCTTCTCATAACTAAGTTTTCAAAGAATACTGAATTGATTATCTCATTATAGGTTGATAGTCACAGGATACCTAATTACTGTGTAATTCCAGTCTGAGACTTGAGCTTTTTGCATGATGCCCTCTTTGTAACACCAAGAATGTGAACTCTGGTGTCCCTTTCAGCCCCAGAAGGAGGGTTTTTTCAAGGAGTAAAAATTACACAGGGTTAAAATACAAACCTCCAGGAGTTCTGTAAGTCTACAGATGAGAATTACCCACTCTGGACTGTATCCTCTGTGCCTGTGTGGCAACCTTCAAGGCATTTCTCCTGAACCATTTTTTTAATGGAGGTTGGTATGAGCAAGTTTGGGAGAAACACTGCCTGTTGATGGTGCATTCAGAAGAAGAGAGAGAACTGAAGCCATTAAGACCATGCTGAAATGTTTTATTTCATGAAAGACACAGGAAAAGTTGAGTTCACTGCTGTATAATTCCCTGAGGGAACAGAATTTTATAAGAGGAAATAACTGTTTAAAACAAGTTTAAAAAAAATCTTAATTAATATCAGCACTTCCAGTTTAAGTGCTATGAAAGAGAAAAGGAGGAGAATTTATCATCTAGAACACAGGAGCTGAATTCAGGGGGCTGTGTGTTTTATTCAAGGTGTTGAACAAGCTGGTTTTAAGGAGCAGGTACTTTACAGTTTCAATTAGTGCAGATTACTTTATTACTTTTTAGGCTACCAGGCAGTAATCATTTTTGTAATGAGAAAGCTTTGCAGGCTTCCTAATTTGCACTGTACATGTGGAATGGAATGCACCAATAAACTATAATGAAGGGAAGTCAGATATTTCTCAGAGCTTTGAATCATCTGTCCGTTCTGAGAGACTAACACACACTGTGAAACACCAACAGCATGCAAATGTTGGAAGCATATGATCAGGCAAATTAATGGTGCTCATAAGCAAATAGACAGCATTTTAAAATCCCTTTTGTTAGGGGGTGTGGTAGAAGAATAAGTAGAGCAGTGTGTGTTTGACATCCCAACAATGGCTGTGTTTTGAAAGGGAACCAGCACAAGTTAGAGGATTAATGAATCTGTGTTGGGCACTCGTGCCTGAACTCACTAAACCTGCCTCATTTCAGACATTTAAATGAGGAATCTAAGGTGGGAGTATAGTGCCTCCAGCGTTCTTGGATGGACTCACGTTTATCTTCTGATAAGGGTAGGAATATCCTGGGTCTAAGTCTTGGCCCTGTGCTTCCTCATACATTGGAAGAGTTGGCTCTTGTGCTGGGAAGTGGAAAGCTTATGACACCAAGTTTGTACCTGCTAGCACAGGCACTTTGGAGAAGATGCTGGGATGTGACCAGCTGAGCTCTGCCCTGTGAACTCTTTGAGAGTGAGCAGCTCTCAGTGTATGTGGTAAAAGCCTTTAAGGATTAATATAATTCTAAATCCATTTCCTCTGTCTTTTTAGGACAGCCTTATGATTTTTCCATATTTACCAGTTAAAATGAGGAGAGTCTATTTGCCTGCCACATCACAGAATCACAAGGTTGGAAAAGACCTTTAAGATCCTTGAGTCCAACCATTCCCATCCTAAGCTAAACCAGATCCCTGAGCACCTCATCTCTCCTCTGTTAAACACACCCAGGGGCAGGGACTCAGCCCCCTCCCTGGGCAGTCTGGGCCAGGCCCTGACAACTCTTTCAGTAACAATTTTTTTTCCTAACATCTAATCTGAATCTAATCTATGCCACATATGAACATGTTTAAGAAAGACACAAAATAGCTTTGGTAATTATTAGGCTCTTTCCCATGCTATTATAGCATTATGGAAACTCTGAGACCAGCCACCCACTGTGCTAGCTGTTGTGTGTGCATACAGCATATATTATCCATGCTTTGAATTTATTTCATTTTGTATATATATATAATGACAGAGAGATTGGGTAACAACAGATGGGAGATCAGAATGCCAGGTATTTCCTTCCTTGCTGAACAACAAAAGAGAGGCTGTCCAGCAACAGGACAAGGGGCACTTGGGACAAACTGAAGCACAGAGGGGGTTATGTCTGAACATAAGCAAGTAAACAATGAGAAGATACTAGTCCAAGTTGGAGGCTAGGAAAGCTAAGGATGGAGCCCCCACTGACCATAGTAGAAAGGCTGAACTATTTATAACTTGGGGAAGAGGAGGAAAAATATTGCACTTCTAATGGCTATGCTTGTGACTGAGGCTTCCACCTGATCCATTGGAGATGTAAAGATGGCACTAACAATGTCTTCTATTTCAGACTGGCTTTACTTTTGTTTTACTTTTGGGGGTGTGAGTAGTCCCTGAACTCAGGCTTTCAGACTCCTTTGAGTAGTTGAAATTTTTAGCTTTCCTTAAAAAGCAGTCACTTGCATTTTGAGTAGTTATTTCAGAGAAAATATTTTAAATATACATTAAAACAAGGCTCAAGGAAAAAAAAGACTCAAAAGTGTATTTCAGGAACTACAGAATCACAAAGCTGTCCATCTACTTACTGTTTTTTAAAAATATCTGATTATTACTAAGGGAAACTTCCTTGTGGTCAAAGAACTACTAATGTTCTAGTGCTTGATGTTTGCATGGTCCTCACCTTCAGAAACCAAGCTGGGTATAGACAAAGAAATCCAAGATGAGACTGTGATATCCTAAGGGAGAGTCTGTTCATACAACGTGTACAGTGATATAATGTT
Organism: Gallinula chloropus; assembly: GCF_964237585.1. Classification (NCBI taxonomy): domain Eukaryota; kingdom Metazoa; phylum Chordata; class Aves; order Gruiformes; family Rallidae; genus Gallinula; species Gallinula chloropus. Next base: position 5,942,932 of record NC_140109.1, on the reverse strand, counting down.
GTTCATAGCTGTCTGTCTAGGTACCTCCAATATAGAAATAATAATCTGTAGCTGCCCTCAATGCTGCTTTTACAGCCCACACAATTTGTACTGCCCTTCTGTGTTTCCCTCTGCAGAGAATTCTCTCTATCCACAACCACACCCCTTCAGAAAGAGGGGGGACAAACCCTTATCATGGAGCTTCAGTGATATTTTATCAATCTCCTGACCCTGCTGCTGTGCTGTAGGCTCTGCTGTGTCCAGTTTAATGATGATAAGCGTTATCTCTAGCTTTGTGATTGCACTTTCCTCTGTGGCTCTGACTTCTCAACTTCTCTGGGGGTACTGAGGTGGTACTGATGAATAAACCAGAAGAACATTTCCCATGGGGAAATAGAAATTTCAAGATTTCTTTCTCAGTGAGCTCGGAATGAAAACGATTCAAATGGTTCTGCAGGATTGGAGTCTGTGTTACTTCCCTTCTGAGGCACCTCACTGAAAGGTGTTTGAAGCCTTATGTGTTAAGGGGCAAGCACAGAGGTATTATAAAACAAACAAAAAGAGTCTGCAAAAATTGGGAAAGGGGAGAAAGCCAAAGGGGAAATCTGGCCTGTATCAAGGCAAAATTCTACTTTATTTGAATGAATTCCGCATTTTTCCATGGAAATTTGAAAAGGACAAAATGTTTTCCCTCTTTTCTTCTTGGAAAGAGTTTGGCTGAGAGAGATGTTATCTCAGAAAGGACAGGGTTGCATGTAATGCCTATTTATTACAGCTGAAAAGAAACTGCTTTAGCCCTGCCCTATTTTCTATGCCAAGGCAGAACTGATGTTTTATTTCACTCTAATACCAATCCCTAAAAGTGTGATTAGGAAGTCTGGCTTCAAAGCTGCTATTCAGCAGATGTGCTCATTGTAGAATTAGATCTCTCTTGTTTATTCCCTGCCTGTTGTTTCCTTCCAAGCCTATCCATTGCCCATCACCACAATGCAAAGACAGGCATGGCACAGCAGACGTGGGACAAACACCTAGGAAGAATCGATCGGTCCTTGTGGGAGAGAATGGAGCCAGAACAATTCTATCTCCTCTCTTGGTTTCAGGTGGCTGCCCAGTATTGTGCTTAGCCATCATTCTTTGAGTAAACATGGTTACTCTGAGTGGAACCTTAGTCATAAAGGTCTCTGACTTTACATGGCAATTGTGCACATCCTTATCAGTGCCTTTCCAGTGATTATTTTCCTTGCTCAGAATGTCATGACTTAGTCATCAAGAAAATCTTGTGTGGAAGGCATTCCTCTTCTTGGCCCTCTGGCCAAGACTGTACAGTTTTGCATAAATATGAAATAGAGCTTAATTTACAAATGCTGTTGATCCTACTAAAACTTCCTCACTTGGCAGAAGTACCACTTTTTAAAGGAAAAGGAATTACTTTAGCAATCACAACCCTACAGGCATGGACTGTGGGCTGGACTGCAAAATGCTACTGTAGTGTCAAATCTAAAAATCACCAGCCAATATCAAGTCCCCATATCGTGGCTGTACTGGTGAGCTGAGCTAATAAAGCTGACCATGAAATGACAGCAGTAGGGAGAAGATAATTTATCCTCACTATTGTTCTGCTGTACATCTGGCACCATGTCAAAAAGGGTCTTCTGACATTGGCTCAGCAATGTGGCTGCTGATGGTAGGAATAGTTTTTAGGTCTGCTGGGACAAAGCCTCAGCTGTGCACAGGGCAGAGAGTTGGCTCCCAGGTACTTGTACTGAGCAAGCAACGTGCTGTGAACAATGTTGTCATCTACTCTTCATGGTAAATTTGTAGCCAGTGTTGTTGGGGCACAACAGGACATGTGGGAACTACAGATTGAGAATTTCAGACAAAGCTTTTATCTCTCTCTTTCCTGAGTCTGGCAACAATCAGAGCAGATTGATTAGTAAACAGGGTCTGTCAGTGTCAGTGGACACCAGGCTCTAAGCATACCCTTGCTATTTTCTCTCTCACCCCTAGTTTAGGGGGAAAAGTTAACTAGGTATGAGATGAGAACATGCACTGTTTCATGGCTTTATGGTGTGTAGAGCTGTACTAATTTTAGCCCTCTGAAAGTCAGCTGCCCTATAATTAAAGGCTTTGAGATGGGTTTTGGGTTGGCTTTTTTCTTTTTCTTCTCTCTGAAGTTATATTTGCCAGGAGTAAAATAAATAGGAACATTCCCAAGGCTGACTCTAAAGTTGTATCCTCACAAAATGCTGGGTTAACAATGACCATGCTCCTGAATTTCTACTCAAGGTGCTGCTTTGATTTCAGGTAAGGGCAGCTCTCTAAATGCATAGAGATAACGATGTATCTCTAATATGATTGTATCCTAGAGCATAAGTTTTGACAAATGCTTCCAACCTATTGGCTGACCCAAAGGACCCTTGGCACTTTCTCAAGAGAGCAGTGACTCTTGGGTGTTACATGCCCCTCTGGCCTAGCATTGAACTTGCTGAACACCTTCATTGTCAATGCTTGTTTGTGCTTCCCTGTTACTATCAAGCTTCCTGCTACTAATTACAGATACAGCAGCTGAGAGGGTTGGAACAGAGCTTTAGCATCTTCTATGCCTCCAAGGTCACTGGCATGAACCCCCCAGAAACAGCAGTGACGAAGTCCTTTCAGCATCACAGGGATCTGAATGCTTTTGTCACTGTTTCTCTACTACAAGCCAACCTAGAGATCCAGCAGCCAAAGGATCTCAATCAATCCCAGTTCCTTCTTTGTGGCAGAAATCCCTGAAGTGATTTTCATGCAGGAGTAGTGATGTTGAAGTTGCTTGGTCTAGAGACAGGCTAGAAGATGATGATATTTGGACAAGTAAAAGGTGGTAGAAGTGTACCTTGCTATATTTGTACTAGCAGAGGTACAGCAGGAGCTTTGGCAGCAGCAGCTATGGGGAAGCAATGGTCAGCAGCAAAAGGATGGGAACTCACTTCTGAGAGTAACTTTCTGGTTAGACAGGGACTGGCATAGGTTTTGGACTTGGTAGCCTTGCCCACTAAGAAGAGATGATGGTAGCTTCCCTATGGCTGTTTGCCCTTTCTCTGCCTGCTAATAGCATCTTACTGTCTTCTGCTGATAGGCTTGTAATAAGCTCCACAGGCAATAAGCTGACCAGAAAACAGAGCCCAATGGAAAAGGTGAGATGGTAACAAGGCTGAAAAGGGAGAAGACAGACTTTAGGGCTGTTTTTACAAGGTGAAGCTGTTTACTTGCACTTGCTCTTTTCTTTGCAAGTAAGCTGCCAAAAGCAAATCTGGTTTAATTTTCAAATCTAGACCTGATGAGCAAGCTCTGTTTGCTTTCCTCTCTAATATATCTTTTCACTTGCTTCAGTTAGTACAGCTGTTGTGTGGATCACTTTGCCAAAGTAATCTACCCCCTTTTGGCCTCTGAGAAGTGCTAGCAAGTACAGATTGCCCTATCAGTAGTACCAACATCATCTGTCCCCTGCCAAAGAGCCAGATGGAGGTAGGCTGTAATCAGGCCATGCAAGAGGAGGCAAGAACTGGGAAAGGCTATCACATCTATTTTTGATTCTTAAAAAGGGAAGATTAATTTAGAGCTTCTGGTATACACAAAGGGAGGGGGGGAACTGTTTGAAAGCAAAGGGGCCCAATTCTGACTGTTCTTACAGTCTTTTGTTGTTAACTGAACTCATGGAAACAGACTGCCAACTGCTCCAGCCCCACCTTGGAAATGACCAGTTCCAGGCACAGGACCAGTAAATGGGAAGGAATAAATTCCTTGGATGCAGCAGAGGCAGGTATAAATGCAGTATCAAATGAGATTAGGAATTACAGCAGTTATGTTGCCTTGAAAAATAGTGCTGCTGACTCACTGTAAAAATCAGTGATGTGTGGTTACCTGCTGGGTACCTGCAGAAGGAAGCAAGGCTGAGATACATGCACTGTGTGTCTTCTCAGTAGCTGCTTGTGTAGTACTTTGTGTGTGACCACAGATGACTCCATCCTAATTCTCGACTGGATGGGGGGAGAGATGAACAAAGCATTGATATTAAGTGCTCCACCTCTCCCCAGAACAACCCACTGAAAATTAAAAACCAGATTTCATTTTTTTACACAAAAGTGCTTTTAGAGCTTAAAGCTTGTGGGTGTGATAAAAAGCAATGCTTTAAGAAAACAATTAAATCTGACAAGATAGAATGGATGTGCAGTTTTCATGGCAATGATGAGAATTTGTAGGGGTTGTCTGAGAGAATCACCTTCTCTGGAGACGTGTCCTACTTGCACAGACAGGAGAAACCCAGTTTTCTAATCTATTTTTCAGTGAGAAGGATGAATATTACGGGGGCTGAGTCCCAAAAAGCTCTGCATTCAGGGCTTAGCAGTCTAGAAGCATAGAGTGGCTAGCTGTGTGGTTCTTGCATGGACTGGCCTCTTTACTGATGGATTTTAGTGGAGGTTGCACAGACATCCTTGAGGAAGGGTTTGTGCAGAGTAGATCCTGCCTTGCCCAAACCAGATTCATCAAGTCTTTCCAAGTCCTGTGACTTGTTACCTCCAAAGGCACTTGCAGTGACTTGACAAGGAGACCTGACAGTAACATGGTCTGTAGCATTGTCTGTCTGAAAAACAAGAGACTGAAGAGGAAAAACAAGGAAAATGGGACTTTACTTCCTTGAGAAGACATGGAAGAACCAGCTGAACAAAAAGGACCAAAAGGATTGAACAGGGTCAGCAATGCTGAACTGTAAAATAGGGGTGTGTGTGTGGGGAATATCCTGTGATTTCACTTAAATGTTTTTCCCCCTTGTAAGTATTTGAGTCTAGAAACATTGATGTAGGACCAAAAGTAACCTAGGAAGAAAATAAAGGACTGTGCAGCTGAAAGAATTACAGCAATTTAGGTTTCACATTTTAAAAGCTCAACTTAGTTTTGAGTAATACTAGTCATTACAGCAGAGAATTTGAGGGAGTTGCAGCATCAGGTGGCAACAGTGCTGTTGCCCTTGGCTCCTTTACTAATTTTCTTCCTTTTTTTTCCCCACATTAGCCAATTTCTCTTTTCTAACAGTGGTTAATGGAACTGTGTGCTTGATGAAATACTGAATGAATGGAAAACTGCTAAAAATAGAAGTGGAAATGTTGTAGGTAATAGTGAGGTTGGGCCTATTCAGAAGCTCATTTCAGGAGTTACTAGTTTACTCCTGCTCATCCACTCATCAAACAGGGGTTAGTAGCCCCATATTATTGAGAGAAACATGTTTGTTTTGACACAAATGTAGTAAACTAAGTGAGAGTTGACTCAAACTTATTAGAAGTGGCAAAGTCTTGTACTGTGAATGAGTTAAGGAAGCACCTTTCTCTCTGAGCAGTGAGAGAAGACATGAAAACAGAGAAAAGGTATTTAAGTTTAGCTCACCCTCTGACCAAAAGTACTGCAAATCAATTAGAGCTGACAGATCCAACTTCAGGAGCATCAGCAGGGCAAATAGTGATGTCTCAGCAGTAAGAAAAAATCTCTACCATTTCTGACCTTGGATGAAATAAAATGCCCTCTGCTTACCAGCATTCTCAATTCCCCCTGTATCTGCAGAACTGTCTGTATCAACTCTGTAGTACAGGGAAAATAGGGGGGAAAATACCTATTAGTGTGCATCAGAGTTGTAGAATACTCAGGCTTCCTAAAGTTTTTGGAAAGAGCTGCTTTGGCAGCAGAAAGGTTGCTTTGAAAGAGGTGACTGCTTGCAAACCATTTGGAGAAAGCAAGAATTTATGGTCTTGGGTGTCTCTGGGAAGGTACATGGAATTTCTCTGATACAGCCAAAACTTTGAGCTCATTACTCCCTGGGAAAATACTATGTGATCATGATAGGAAAGGTCAATGTGCTAAGGCATCCAAAGAGTAAATCACCTGTCTTTTTGGAAAGCATTAGCTGTGGTGCTAGGAAAACTCAGCTCCAGTGTTCCTTCTTTAGCAGTTTTTTAACACTTTAAGCCATTATAGTGGATCAGGAACAGGTCAGCAGGGGACTGAAGAATAGAAAGGAGACTTGAAAGGGTTGTTAGTCCCATTTATTTATAACTCTGAGGAAGGGTTTGTTATAAGCCCTTCTGAGCATCTCAGGCAATAGCTGTTCTTCCTAGTATTTCATTTGAGGAGACAGATCAATTTTCTTAATACTTTTCTTCTACTCAGACTGAGGTCCAGGCTGCATAATTCCTAATTTGGCATTCACAGAAACCTTTCTGAAGGGTTTTGTAAGCATAAGTGTGACTCTTTAGAGTCCTTAGAGTAGGAAAGGGGTTGGTTTTGCAGTCTGTGTTCAGAAAGCAACAAGGACAGGGGAGAACAAGCACAGCAAAACATAGCAGGCTCCCACTAACCTAATCTGTGGTGGCTCTAACAGGAGTTACAGCATCTTTACCAATGAAGCAGGTGTGCCTCCAGCTCACTCTGCTCTGGCTCCCTACCTTATATGCAATCAAGTGTGACAAAGAGTAGGAAAGAATGATGCTGAAATGGAGATCCCTTTTGTTTCAGAGGAAAAAGACAAGCTGTGACAGGAGTCCAGGGTCATCTGAGAGCCCAGCAGGGTGGTCAGAGGGAAATTGCCTCTTCCCTTTTTGAGGCAAACACTGTGTTTTGCACTGTAGCCACCAATCACTGGGGCTCTGCAGAGCCCCCAGGGGCTTAACCTTTCAATCCCTCCTTCTCTGGCCTCCCAAAATGTCACATCTCATACACCTGTTTCTGTCTCGCCACTCCATATCTCACAATCCATACCACTTATTGATCCAGAAGGAAAAGCAAACTCTCAGCGTTTCCCAGCATGCTCCTGGAAGTGTGTCTCTGCATATAGAACACTCTGCCCTATAAATTGATAGTTATCAGCTTAGCATCCCCTGCTCTGATGGGATGTAAATCTACAAAATTTCACAATCAAATTTATGGAAGCTCAGCATAGGAAATTACAGCTGTTCTGAAGCCACCGTGACCCTTGATGCATCAAGCTCTGGCAAGGGGCCAGCCTACCACTTAGTGTGATGTTTCTGAGGAATATAAAAAAAATGCTAAATGACATTTTTTCATATTATATCTGTTCTTTCCACTTACTTTTCAAATTTGCTCTAGGCATACCAACTCAGGCTTCTCTTTCCACTTTATAGGTGGGTTTGGAAAGGTATATTAATCCAGAAAGAAATAAAGTCCCTGTGTTATCTGCTAGTTATAAGGAAACCAGGGGTGATTTCAGAAATCCTGCTATTGTGTTGCTGTTTTGCAGCATCTTTCTGACATAGTTGTGGTGCAGGAGATGGGGAGAAGAGAGGTGGATGTTTTTTAAAGCTTTTGAGCACTCAGGATGCTTAAATGAGTCAGAAGAGTGAGCTTGGTGTGAGGATGTGCAGGACTGACTGGCTGGATCTGAGAACAGTGTGACACTGTGTGCCAGGCCTTAATTCCTTGTCAGTGCATTTCATCAGTGCTTGTGCCTCTGTTGGTTCTGCTGCAAGCCCCTTGGGCCATGCAGTCACTGAGCCAAGCACTGCTCTGGTGGCCTGATTCCTCACCCAAGGTACTAGCTGTTCCTTCAGAACTGGGGGATTTGTGAAATCCATGTCTGAATGGTGGGGGTTTTATTTGTATGCATGAAGGCAGACTGGTGAGAATGTCTCCCAAACTCAAAGGAGAGGGAGAGGGGGGGAGTCCTTTCCCATGTAAACAGTTTGCAGACACTTTCCCTGGAAAATGGAATAAAGGAGGATCCAAAGGAAGACTCCATAATAGCAGCCTAGAGCTGGGCACATCTTAAAAGCCATGGTGTATTCTGCTCCTCAAAACAGCCTCTGCTTGTTTCTGAGCAGATAAATGCTTGTGCTGCTTTAGTGTTAGTGCTCAGGAATAAATACCAATATACATAAGTCCTCTAATCAGATAGGAAGTTAAGATGCTTGGAAGAAACCACAGCAGCTAGGACCTCAAACTTGTGGGCCTAGACTTAACCTAAAAACTCTATTTTAAAATTGCCCTCCCTATGTGGTACCTTGTTTGAGCATTGCCATTTGGCAAGTGTAGCAGGTTTTTAGCATGTCTTGCTTTTCTTTTGACTTGGGTGAACATTGTATCTGTATTGGTACTAAGAAAAATTATAATTATAATTAAAAGGCCAGAAAATTATGCAGCAAAACATCTTCACCTGAGGATTTAGCTCCAAGCTCACTCACATAGTGCCCAGGCTTGTAAAGGATGCTTTGTCACTGATCCAGGGTAACAGTGTCATGGTTTAACCCCATGGATCCAGAACAAACAGGATGTAAGTCTGTTCACTGATATTCAGCATATTTGGTGATGCCCCTGCATCAGTATGCAGGCATTAAGCAAAAGCACACTCCCACTTACTCTCCCTGTTTATCTTGCTGTGCTGCTTCTGAGCAGCAGGTGGTGTGAATTCTGACCCCACATATCATGGATATTCCTATGCTTTGAGTCTTTTATCTCAGTTTTTTCAGGGATTAGGAACAAGGAAGAAAATGTCTCCTCTGTTGCCTGTTTCTTTTAGCCTTTGGTATTTCTGTTAAGCTAATGCAGTACTGCACTACCTGCAAGCTTCTCTAGCACACCCTGCAGCAGCATTTCTCTTGTCTGAGCAATATATTGCTATAGCAGAGATTGTAAGCATGTATTTAAACTCTCTGACATCAGCTGCTCTACCTACACAGCGTTTGAACATGTGGGGCTTCCTTTCCTGCAGTCCTTTCATGTAACAAATATGATGGAGTGGTAAGAATCCATTTAATTAGCCCAAATGCCACCATCCTTCAGCATGTTAGGTGGATTTTCAGGAGTAAATGAGGCTTTGTATGCTGATAGCACTGGTAAAGTGGGACCTGTGATCATGTCAAAGCCTGTCTTCCTTGCTACACTACCATGATAACCCCTGTGTTCAGTGGCTGCAGTACACAGCATCATTCTGGTGCAGGGTGTCACTGCCCCAGGTTACTCCTCAACATGAGCTTCATTGTACCAAGGGACAAAGCAAATCCATTCAGATGGTCTTGAAAACGCTGAGTCTCACAGGAAATTGTTCCCAGGGGCTCTGAAGGGTGATGTCAGTCAGACACTGCATTTCAAAACCAGGTAGGATTCTTTATCTCTAAATGAAACCAGTTTTTTTCTAAATCTTCCACCCAAACTGGGTCAAATGAGTTCACAAAGATGTGCTGCAACTGAGCTATGTGCATTTCTAAAGATGCTTTTCTTCATTAAGAGGTACTTGCAAGAAGGAGGAATGATGCCTGCCCTTCCCTGCAAAGCCCAAGCTCTTGTGTTTTGCCGAGTTGCCCGTTGCTATTTCAGTACTTGCTGGCTTGGATGTGTGTTTTAAAGCTGTGTGGGAAGCTGTGGCATGTTATTACAAAGGGCACAGAGTAGCTTCTGCAGGGGGGTGCTTTTCTCATCAACTGCATTATGTTTTCCAAACGTGTTGTCACCCCTCAGGGAAGTGTTAGGCCACCTGCAAAATGTGCCAGTTTGCTATACTTTGTTGTTCCTGACATTTGAAGTCTCCTTTGGCTCCAGTGTGGGGTCTGGAGTGCAGTCTCCTCATTCAGATATACAGACGTAGCTGGATGTGAGTAGGCTCCCCCTGCATCCACCAAATGATTTGCTGGCTTTCTTCAAAGGCAAAATGGACAAAACACTTGGAGACACTTGGGTAGATGATGGCAGGACAAGGGGGATGGATTAAAGCTAAAGGAAGGAAGGTTTAGATTAGATATCAGGGGGAAGCTCTTTGCAGAGAGAGTGGTGAGGGGCTGGAACAGGCTGCCCAGAGAGGGGGTGGGTGCCCCATCCCTGGGGGTGTTCAAGGCCAGGTTGGCTGGGGCCCTGGGCAACCTTGTGTAGCTCCAGGCCTGGGGGTTGCTGTCCCTGCCTGTGGCAGGGGTGTTGGAGCTCTGTGATCCTTGGGGTCCCTCCCAACCCATGTCATTCTGTGGTTCTATATCTGGAAGAGATTTTCTGAGGCTGTGTTAACACAGACATGTTATGTACTGTAATACCCATGTATGTGTGTTTCTGAGGCTCCTGTTAGCTTTGGCTCATGTCACTAAGGCTTTCTTCTACAGGTCCTTTTGAAGGTCCACCTGTCATGACAGAAGACACTATGTGAATCAGGCTGAGTAACATGTAGCATCCTATGGTAGCTGGATCTCTGTTACAGGGACCTGCTTCACTTCTAACAACACAATAGAATCAGGTGCACTGCTAAGGAGACAGCCTCCTTTCAGTGAACTGGCTTGGAAACTGCCAGTCACATGTCACCATCACACAGGCCCACACAGATATTTGAGTCACCCAGAGTCATCCCTATATCTGTGCTGTTTCATGGTCTTTCTCCCTGTCATTTGGTCTCCTTGCCCATGTTGCTGCCTTCATAGCTTTAGGACCAGTCCTGTATTAGTAGTTGATTTTCTGGTTGATGTTTTTTTGTTGAACCTGCCTGTCCTGTAGGTGATGATTTCTGAAGCAGATCTCCTAAAGGGCAATTCCTTTATAGCCCAGCTGCACATCTGGACAGAGCCAGTGGCAGAAGGTCAGTGTATTTTAGGAAGTGATGGAAGTTGGAAGAAGCACTACATAAGCACACACTGCAAGAGACTTCTGACTTAGAGAGGTCCTTTATAGTCACAAAGGAAAAATAGGGTGAAGAAGCTACAATTGAAGGTAGACAAATTCCAGACTCATCCTGTACAAAGGTGACTTTCAGTTATGTGAAATCATTACATGGAAACCTAGTGCTTGGAAAGTGTGGTGTCCTTTCAACAGGAATTACGGCACCGATGCTGGAATTGCAGAATGGGTTTAAGCACTTGAATTATGCAGCAGATCAGAAAGTTGTCAGAATGATCCCTTCTGGCCTTAGAAATCTCTGAATTTCCAATAGCATGGAAAAATAGAGGCTCTCAGGCTCTTTCCTGCAATTTCAGGAAAGCTTATTTGTCCTGGATGGCTTTTTTTTTCCCCCAATGTTGTTTTCTGCTCTTCCCCATCAACCCAGGTGACTTTGTCTTTTGGAATTACTTAAGGACCAGCAGTGTCTTCTGCCACTCTTCAACGCCAGGGCTTGCTCATTCATTCATTCCAAGGCATTTCTATAATATCTTTACAGTATATTTCACAATGGCTGCATGCTCTTCCCTCCCAACCAGTTGATCTAAGCTATCAGAAGGGGTTATTTTTAATCTTTTGTTGGGGGAAAAAGAAAGAAAGAGTCATTATCTCTGCATTTTCTGCCTTCTTTAAACACAGGGAATGGACTGTTATCTTGGAATTATAATAACTAATCTCTTCTTGTTCCCTTTGTTAGGTATTCCTAATAATACTTCTCAGTCTATTGTCCCTAGGAAATAAAAAGGCCTGAAGTAGTCTGGGGCTGAATGTTTTATGTAAGTTAGAAACTCAGCTTAGGGAAATTGGTGTCTTGGTCACAAACATAAGAAACTGGAAGTGATTATGCAGAAGTTTGGGAACTACAAATCATTCTTGTTTCTTTTCCTGGAAATAAACACTAAAGTGATTAACACCCCCCCACACACAACACATCTCCCAGAAATGCAACAGGCTCTTCTGCAGGAGGACAAGAAGCCTGGGGAGAACCATAACTGAAGCAGGGACCATTTGTGTGTATGCCATAATTTCCTATGTATGGAAAGAAATTACAACTCAAGATCAATTTCAGCACATACCTCCAAGGAGAACAGAGGAATTCAGGTGGGCTGGTCTACCTGGGCTTCAGGTGGGCTGGTCTACCTGGGCTTCAGGTGGGCTGGTCTACCTGGGCTTCAGGTGGGCTGGTCTACCTGGGCTTCAGGTGGGCTGGTCTACCTGGGCTTCAGGTGGGCTGGTCTACCTGGGCTTCAGGTGGGCTGGTCTACCTGGGCTTCAGGTGGGCTGGTCTACCTGGGCTTCAGGTGGGCTGGTCTACCTGGGCTTCAGGTGGGCTGGTCTACCTGGGCTTCAGGTGGGCTGGTCTACCTGGGCTTCAGTAAAGCCTTTTGACATGGTTTCTCACAGCATTCTGACTGAGAAACTGGCTGCCACTGGCCTTGATAGGTGGGCTCTCAGCTGGGTTAAAAACTGGCTGGCTGGCTGGGCCCAGTAGTGGGGAAAAAAATAAATTCAAAAATCCCCCTTGACATGAATGAGTTAAAAGCTCTTGGGGTTTTTTGGTTTTTGTTTGGGTTTTTCTCTTGGTGGGTTTTTTTTCCATGAGGAAAGATAGCTTTTAGCTGTTCCAAGCTGAGTCAATAACTTCCAGATATGGTCTCGTTCCAGATAGTAAACAGAAGTGGAAAATTTCCCCCTCTCCCAAATAAGAGCCAAGTCAGTATAGATCTTTGCAGTTTGATGCAAAGCCTGGTACAGAATCTATTCACTTACATCAACTGAAGTTCTTGTCTCTTATTGTGCTACAGAAACATAGGACTTCAGCTTCTGGTCCTTAGCTAAAGGACCTTAGCTGAAAGGGGTTTGTTGTTCCAGTGGTGAAACAAGCTGTCTCCCAGATGTGCTGTCTGACACTGATTAGACAATAGTTCTGCTGAAGCCAGTACATTCTATCAAAGGTTTTGTGACTTCTAGTAGGGCACTTTGTGTTTAAAATAAATAAATAAATTAATAGATAAGTTAAAAGTCACAGGAAAAAAAAAATTAATAACAGAAACAGCTTTAGGAGTATATTCTTTTTCTTCCTGAACTTGCAAAATGTTATGGGGACTCTGTGTGTATCTTATAGTTATTAAAATGCTTAAAGGTTGGTAATGCAGCACAGACTCTGTTGTGTTTGGAAACAAGAAATGTTTGATCACTGCTGTGGGAAAGTCTTTGTCTTGGCTGCCTTGTGCCAGTCTGGTATTAAAGATAGACTTGATTGCTCTGCCTGTAGCAGCACTCTGGAGTCTATTAGTGGATCAGGAACAGATTTCCCTGGCCCATTTTGTGGCCAGGGTTTTTTCAGTGTTAGATGCCTCATTCAAGCCAGCTGCACCTGATGATGGTGAAAACAGGACAGGAGAAGCAGCAAAGCAGGTCTAAGGTAATAAGGTTAAGAGAGATCTTAAGATTGACAGAGCAAGCTGTTTATGTGTGGCTTCTGCTAGAGGCAGAGGGAGCTGGTGAGAGGGGGAAGCAAACTTCCAACCCCTGAATCCCTGCAAGATTCCAGCATGTGGGAAGGAAGGGCATGAGTTCATCCAGAATTTTGATCTGGAGAGAGTTCAAATCTGCAGTGATCTCAGGGATTTCCAGACAGCCCTTCTGGCTGCTCATGGCAAGGGAATGTGCATGCCTGTTTGCAGGCTCATTTCTGCATTCCATGAAGCACAGAAAGAACAGTGCAGGGAAGATGCCACCATTTCACCTGCTGAAAATATGGGTCTCTATTTCTGCTGAAGTTCATAATCCTATCTCCTACCATTTCTCTGACATTCTTCTGTGCCAGATACTAAATTACCTGGTATCAGTGCTTCTCTGCTAACATAAATTCAACCTCATAAACAGATTAAAGTAGTGTAAAAAGCCATATAGAGGAGATAAGGGGATGGATAAGATAGTCCCTGAAACCAGGTGTTTGATCATTGCTTATGTTGTCAGAAAAAAAACAAACAAACCTTTAACAATAAGTAAATGGACAACCTGTCCCTTTTCATTGGCTTTCTCTTGGAGAGCTGTGTCTGCTCTCTCTGTGCTGTAAGATTTGTAACACACTATCATTGTGCCTCAGAAATTGTTCCTGTTACTCATCATTAAGGTTCAGAGCAGAAGGCTCTTGCATATATGTAATGAGACAACTGTTAGATATATGCTAATGTTATTACGACACAGATTCGGTCAAAGGGCATTATGATAGCATCCCAATGTGAAGCTCATGTGGGAGATGAAGGAGAAACTTTAAATGGAGAAAGGGTGAATATAGAAGTGTATCTGTGGGAGTCTAATTGGAAAGCACAGCAAGGACAAAGGGGGAACATGAGCCAGGAGAGCAGGGAGGAACTGTGGTGCCATCAAAGGTCAGGTAGTTGCTGATAGTCTCAGTGGCTGGGCTCTGTGATGGATGCTGCAGAGCTGTCTGGGGTAGGAGAATGAAGGGTGAAGAGGTGTAGCATGCTGCTGTCCTGGGCTGGATGGTGTTTGAGAACCTGTAATACCCTGTGCAATTTGTTCCAAGCATCTTTAAGGTGGGCTCTATCAGGGCAAACTTTAAGTGCAAGGCAAAAATAGGTCTTATCTGTGGTATTTCATATAAACCCCTCCATGCCTAATAGGCATATACAGATGTTCTGAAGCCTCATAGAGGCTGTGTGTGTAATGCCAAACCTCAGAATCTAGCTGCAGACTTTGACAACGTGGAAACATGCTGCTGGTAGCCCAGATGAGCATATTATGCAGAGATAAAAATCCCATCCTTCTGAAAGCAAACTGCTTTGCAAATGATCACACCTAGGAAGTGGAGTGGGAAGAGGGCAAAGGAAAAGATGCTGCTGCTGAGGAAGGTTTAATATATTTCATTTTTAATTTGCCCATTTAACCTACTGTTCTTTCAGCAATCAAGCCATTACAGCTCATATTTTTCTATTACCAAGTGTTTTATTCTTGGCTGCACTTTTCCATCTGCAGAGATCTGAGTGCTTTGGATTAGTTGTTGGCCTGCCCTGTGCAGCCAGGCAGAGCATCTGAAGCATAGAGGGAGTAAGTGCCTGTGCCTGTTCACACTAATCAAGCCAGCATCAGGAGTGACTTGGAACTCTTGCCTGGCAGTGCTGTGCTCCACCCACAGCATCCTGGATAGAGCATGGCTGACCTATACATGTTAGATGACTTTTCTGGAGTGGTGGTAATGAGTGCAAGATAGGATTACTTCCCTAATAACTCTTAAGGAAGCAGAGATTTTATTCTGATTTATCATACTTGCTGTAAAACCCTAGGATATTGCCAGTGCATGTAACATCAGTCTTTTCTATTTCCAGGGGCCTCTTTCCCCCTTTCTTTTCACTGGAGATGATCGTTCTACTTTTCTTGTCCCTGTCTGGAAAAACAATTTGTCCTCTATTACTTTGTTTCCTTGATTTCTCTGGCTATGGATGTTCACAGGGCAGGGCTGTGGCAGTCACTTTGCAATAACAAAGCAAAGCCACCAAAATACCACACAGCAGAGAATAAAGTCCCTTTTGTCCTGCAAGTGGAGATGGGAAGTGTAGGAGATACTCTTCATGCACAAGAGGCTCCAGAGGATAAACCATGTCAGAATGTATGACTGTCTCAACCTCCTCTTTTTAAAAGCTGCATGCTGTCCCTTCCCTAGTTGTCTCCCTGCACTAATTACACCTAGAAGACTGCTTCCTAGCCAGGCTTCAGGAAATGAGACACAAATCACCCAAAATTCATTCATGTTTGTTTAGTTGGAGCATATCTGCAGTTATTCTTGTTCCATGGATAATAGAAGCCTTAGTATCTAGCTAGGCAGATGCATTTGCCATGGTGAGGAACGTGCTTAGTTAATATGGAAATCTGTAGGGGAACACAAGGTTATTTAGAGACAAGCAGCAGATTTGTGCACACATTTGAGTAGATTTCCTCCCTGATAAACACCTCCTCCTGTGTCTGTTATGTGACATGTTTCTGTTACTCAGGCCCTGAAAACAGTTGCCTATCAAGCATTGCATCTAAACACCCTGTGTTGTATCATGGGGGCTTGTCAAAGGATGGCCTGTGTTTCAAGAAGGGAAGCATGTTCCAAGTGCCATGTTGTTGGGATTTCCAAGATCTGGAGTCAAAATACATAAAAAAACAAGAAGAAAGTACTTAATGGTAGAGTCAGTACCTGTGTGTACTGGGTTGTGTGATGCTGTGCCAGCCCACTGCTGAACTTCAACAGTCCGTTTCTTGTTCTAGCAGATAACTTAATGGACCCAAAAAATTCCGATCTCCAACCCCCCTTTCAGGTCTGCTCTTGGATAATGAGATCTGACAGCAAATGAAAACACATTGCACATGGTGAACTGGTGCCTTTATAAAGATGGAGCAGGCATTTTCCCTGCTTCTCTTCTGTAGCAGAACAGAGAGGGAGAGTTCATGCGCAAAAAACCCACCTTATTTTACCATCTTAAAGCAGTATCAGGTTGATGCCAGTCATGTCATTCAACTGACCACCCTGATACTATCTCTGTTTTGAACATATGCTACTGACAGGGATTTTGGTAAAATTATTTACCTTGCCTAAAAGCCCAGGAAGCCAAAAGCAGATCATTTGGGCTTTGGAAAGGCAAAGGTGGGGAAACCCAGGAATGGTTGTCTTTTGCCCAGTGCTTTCTAACAGGCACCAATATACCTCTCCAGCTGTAGAAGTCTAGGAACATTTCTTGTTCATCCAGTTGCATAAACTAAATCATATTCTTAGGGAAGAAATTAGGATTTTTTGTCCCTGTGTCATTGCCTCTTCCTAGTTCCCAGTCACTGAATGCATCAGACTTCAACATTGACTGGTCCAGGTTGCCAAGACCTCAAAGCACCAGCTGGAACTAATCAGCATGTCAATTAAAATAACTTGTCTTGGTCAGAAGCAGCATATCACTGTCTCATGTTTCACCAGGCTTATACTAGAGAAGGTTGTTTTGCTGTCTCTCAGAGCTTCCTCTTTGATTCAACAAGGAGTTTCAGAGGAAGAACACTGTCATAGTGTGTGCGTACAAGTCCTTTCAAGTGACAGTCCAGGCTGTTTTGACCAGTACACTAGAGCAGTAAAGAACTTCCAAATGACATGTTGTTAATTTTTCTGAGTCTTTGAGAATCCTGGAGCATATGGCCTTTCAAGTTTAAAGGCACTAGATATGTCTAGACCAAATCCTTGGGCTGTTTAGAAAACGAAATTAAAGCAAAACGAGACACAATACAGAGAGAATCCTGTGGGATTTCCCCTAAATTGCACTCCATTTTTTATTCTGGCATAAGTACCCATGGATTTTAAGGTGGATAGGTGGCTGAGTGGCATGCTGCTGGAGAACATCCCTCTCCTGCCTGCACAGCACAGTAGGCAGTGGCTCACCTCAGTCTGGGAAGGGACTGAGATGACCCTAAGCAGAGAAGCAAAGACACAGCTCAGCTTCAGGCAGAAGGAGGGTCCTGATTCTTGCAATATTTTCTTGTCAGCCAAGTGCCCAGGACTGACATGGCCAAGGAGTTGATGTTGAACAGCATTTATAACTGAAAAGGAAAGGAAGCATTCCTGTTTCCTATTAAAAAGGTGGCCTCAGCCTCTTTTATGACCTTTATCTTACTGCACTAAAGGCTGCTTTTGTACTAGTGTTGTTGGCATAGACATTGTGGTAAAATTAGCAAACATCCCCACTGACAAGAAGCCATTGTCTGTGGCATCTTTCTAATGAGACTTAACAAAACTGCAAGCAAATAAAAAATAATGCAAATGAGTGCAAATTCCCTTATTCCAAAAGGATTAGAGGATCATTAATGTGGGCATTAAATATTTAAACAATATTTCTATGGAAGAATTACAAGCCTTCAAAGCTTGTCTGTGTGTTATGACCATATTAAAACATCATGCAATGATGACATCTATGCTGAGACTGGGAATTATCTGTCTTAAAATATCAGACAGTGATCATGCCCAAAGCCAACATTCTATCCACAGCTTAGGTCTCCTTGTCTGTTGTTAGAGAGATTTCAACTCAAGTGGGTATGTCAGGTAAGGCAAGGGTGAACTATGCATCGCTGTGAATATGTTCATACCTATTGAAAACCCAACTAAAATAACCAGCATGAGCTGTCAAGTGCCAATCCACCCTAGCTTTGAGAGTCACACATCATCTATATACATATTCTACATGCTATTGTAGAATTCAGCCTGCTAGAGAGCAGATAACTATTTCCTAGCCATAGTAAACCCCATCCCTACGAACAATTTATTGTTTTATTAAAAGGAAGTCTTATTGTGCCCAGTGCAAGCCTCCTTAACCCTTGGTTTCAGCTGTTTTCCACTGCATTTCAAGCAACTGCTCTTATTGGGCTTGATCTGCGAAAGGAGATCCTCAGAATTCAGTGCTTTGTACAGGCAGAGATTAATTTAGTGCCAGCTGCTGGTGCAGCCAGGCAGTGAGAATGCTTGTTCAGTCTGGGAATTCCTTATGCACATAATTAGTCTAATCCATGCTTTATTTACATATCCAATACTCTGAGTTGAGTCTGATGCTGTGATTTCCTAAGTCAAATTCAAGCAAAGCAGTCCAGATAGTGGTAAAACGTGGTCACATTTCATAGGCAGCTTAAATTTAAAGTGAAAATTCTGACTTTTTAAAAAAGCTTCAGAATAATCTGATGTGAAAGAATGCCTTCCCTCTCTTAACCACTCTGTCTTCCCATATTCAGTTACAAACTCTACGAGTGTGAACATGAGCAGAAGGATTTTGAGAATGTCTCAGCTGATAAAATAGCTTTCAGAAAAATGCTGACTGTGGTCAGTCCCCAAGACAGGTGGAGATCAAGCCAGTTATCTGAATTGTATACGTAAAATTTACATGAATTTGGAAGTTATTTTTAGGTTAAGATGATTTCTAAAGCTTTCCTTGCTTTGCATAAGCATCATTGTTCAGGAAAACATATCTCCTGGTTCTATATATTTCACTTCAAGTCTCAGTTACTCTGCCTGGTTGGAATATTTTTACTTTAAATAAAAACAAAGCCCTTCTGATTGGTTTAAAGCTGCTCCTGAGTACTCTGACAGAGTTACTGTTACTGAATCTAAGGATGCAAAACTGAAGTCCACTGTGAAAATAGAACTGAGTCCTGCCACCAAATTTCTGCCTGAAAAAGGAATTTAAGTCTCACAACCAAAAAAGTCAGTTTACTGCCCTGTCCCCAGCAGATCTGAGGAAATGTTCAGACCATTGTGATGAGTGAAACTGGATCCCAGCTGAGTGAGGAATGGGCTTTGTTGCCAGAGGTGAGCAAAACTCTTAACACTGGCATCTCCTGCCTCCTAGAAGGGAGATGCTCTCCCAATAGCTCACCAGCTCTTCTTGCCCCTTTCCAGTAGAAAGCAGGACTGCACACAGATGTATGGATTTTAGCCTGTTGTCAGCACTGAGTGTTATGCTATTTTTCTTACTTTATTTCTTTGCTTTCCTGGTGTTGATGCAAAGTTGTTTTGCTTTGTGCATATATACATATATGTATAAATCTCCAAAATAAACTAGGGCAGTACACACTGCCTTGCCTTTGCTTTGATCTGTTTGTAGTTCCTCTAGAGATGCCCTGATTAAATCAGAATGATAATGAGTGGAAAGGGTTTGTGTCTGATCTGTAAAGCTTCTTCAGGTGTTAGAGGAGGAGACAAAAACGTCCAAAAGACCAGGAAAAGATGGTTTACTGCTTCATTATCAAATAATACTGTCTTTTGCTAACACAGAGAGGATGTTGTCTTTAGGGAAAAGTGCTACAGGATTTTGTAAAACCAGGTGGTAAATACTAATTGTTACTCTTTACTAACTTGTTTCCTGAGTCCAGTTCTTCCTACCACCCTCAATCTTTAATACCAGTCCCTTTTTGCTAAATAGCTTAACTGTCAGCTCCCATAGAAGCTCTGTTTGGAGACTTCTTGTTTCTCTATCTAAACATTAATCTCCCTTCTATTAATAGGAAGTGTAAATTTTTCACTGTTCTGTTTATTCCTGCCTTTTAAATCCTGGGACTTTTAGGAATTCTAAGCAAAAGCAACACTTTGGTAGTATTTTTAAAGTTCCCACTTGTTGTATCAAGCTCTGGTCAGAATTGAGTTCTTTGCCAGGTCTTTAACAAGACATGGTTGTTATAGTCCTTATTTGCACAGTGCTCTAACAGAGGGGTTTCTAGGCCCATGGAGGGCATCCAGGTGCTGCTACTGGACACATGAATTAATAAAATCCTGTGTTTGAGTAGCAAAGAATTAACCTGCTTGGGAAAACATTACAGAATCATTAACAGGGCACTAGGAAAAGGTAAAAATACCAGCAGGTGACTGAGTAGGAGGGATGTGAATTAGTAAAGATGGGAGGGGAACACAGTTCATTTATTGATGCCTGGAGGGTCTGCTGCAAAATTACCAAGTGCTAGAGAAATCCTTAGCTTTGCCTACACTGACCATGAGAGACAGAAACCTAGATAGGAATAGATGGGATGAGTACATGAGGAGGGCCAGACAAGAATACATGAGGAAAATCCTTCCTGAGCTCAGCAGCTTCTTGGAGTCATGTAACCCATGTACCTCTGGCCCCCAGTACCTCAAAAAGGTGGTCCTATTGAGAATTCTTAAGTACTAGAAGAGGAGGTAGGAGTCTCCGCCTTACACCACTCCATTGGAGCTTTGCATGTGAGTGCTTCAGAGCCTTCCCCAGTCCCCATGCCTTGGTGACCCTTATCTCTGCCTTGACCATGGGGACTTGCAAAGTGTGCTCTGCCTGCCACTTGAGTCATGTTCCCCCCCATTATGTTGGTGTGAGTGCTGTCCTTGGAGCACTGAGAGCTTGACCTTCCAGACATGGCTGGCAGATACTTGCTCTTTGGACTAGTCTTCAAGAGGAGGTGAAGCCTGAAGTCCAAGAAAAGGAGGGGCAGGTCTCAAACAGGCAGGCAGTGTGATGCTTCCAGAACCTGGACTGCAAAAATGCAGCAGCAGTGAAAAGTATCACTGTGGTGTGGTATTTTTTGTGAGAAATGGAGGGGACAAAACAAGAGAGCAAAGCAGTTTAACCCTTCCCACATGATCAAGCTTATCCAGCAATGGGCTTCAAGGGCCATAGATTAGTTCAATTAGCAATGTTGCAGTGTGACACTGTAGATCTTTCAGCATTACCCACAACATGAATATTAAAATCACTGGGGCCACTCCAAATCATTCATCTGACTTGCCCATTGTGGGCAAGAAGATGTTCTTTTCTCAGTCACAAAAAGGCTCTGCAGGGATGATTGAGTTACTAGAGTTGCTTAAAAGCTGCCTGCATCAGTGAAAGCCAACTGACAGGCAGGGAGGGGAGGTCAGAGGTGGAGTTCATCACCTCTCTAACAAAATTAATCAAGGGGAGAAAATCAGAACACGTTTGCTATTGAATGCTGAGTCAATGCTCACCGTGTAAAGCATCTTGGTGTGGTCCCACTTTAGAATCATAAGGGAATGTGAATGTCTTGAGATGTCTGAGGAAGGAGAAACCCCTTTTTGTTTCTAGGGAGAGAGGTGAAGGAAAGAAGAATTGGTTCAGAAAAGCCACAGAATGTGGAAATTACTGTCAGATCTCCCTGATGCTTTAACCTTTCATAAGGTCACTAACAGGTTTTAAGGCCAATGGAGCGAATTTGCAAATGAGATAAACAAATGCAACCTCCCCACACCCCCCCAGCCCACATTAGCTAATACAGGAGCATACACCCAGTTCTTTTGATGAAGTAAAACTGGGGGGGCTATGAGGTCCCCTCCCCCAAACCATTGTGTGATTCCATGGTTTGTCCATGTTCTTTAGGAAAAGAGACACACAGAGGAAGAGGTTTCCTTTCCTCTACTCTAGTACTTCTAGCACTGATCAACAGTTACTGGGGTTCAACCTCCTACCCCTGAACTGCCCAGTCCTACATTCACTCTGCACAACACATCAGACTTATGGCTTTTCTGGGTTTATCTTTGGCAGTGCATCCAGGGAGGAGGAGAGGGTGGAGAGTAGTAAAATACCCAAATATATTTTTCAACATTTATATTTAGAAAATATGTAAAGCACTGCAATTGCTGGGGCCAGCACTTCACTGAAGTGTGAGCTCTTTGTTTATTCTGCTGATGTTTCAAGGCACATCTGGGCAGCAGGCATGGTGCAGGCAGTGGCTTCTGTCTGTGTGCAGATGAATAGCAGGGATCAGAGTGGTCTTCCAGCTCACATCAGCTCATATCAGCTCTTAGTAGTCCCTGGGAGAAAAACTCAAACAAAACCCAGTGCAACCGTATGTGGACAAGGGCAGAACCTAAATCTTGCCTGTGAATGGCCCCTGGTTTTCTTGCTGGAGCCAGAGGAGTAGCTCCAGCAGCTGCTGGCAATGATAGGCTCTTCCCCCAGTGTTCAGGATACTGGAGGGAGAGCAGACCTTACTGAACAAACCTCCCAGGGATGCAAAAATATCAGTGGAAGCTGTTGTGTTTGTCTTCCCATGAGGAGTGTTTGGCTACCATGTCCACACTTAGGACCAGCAATTCTGCTGAACATGCAACCAGAAGATTTGGCCCTCAGTGGTGACCATGTGGTAATATACTGTGCTGAGCCTCACCACAAACATGCTGTTTAATACCATAATAAATGCAAGTCTAGAAAATAAGTTTACCAGACATAAAATACCTGAGAAGTTGCTCCTCTGTTACCATGGTTACTATAGTAGTCTGACAATATTAGGAGGAGAATGTTCACATCATTCCAACCCCTTCCCCCCCTTGTTTTCCTTCTGAAACAAAATATGATACCTGAGAACTAAATTAATCCCTGGTATAACAGCAGTTCCTTTACCAGTATAGTACCCAGGTTACATATATAGCCATGTATTTCTTTTCCTGGTTGAACTTACCCAGCCCAAAGGGTTACCTTGAATTCCCTATCTGTCACTGCTCATCTCTCCTTAACCCTTTAGCTGCTGTTTGTTCTGTAGGAAGGGTCACGCTGGGTGTAAGGAAAGAAAGATTATATGAATGAGTGACTTTTTTTTTTGTATAGAAGGTCAGCATGAATTGTTTCAAGGCAAAATTTTAAACCAGTGTTGCTTCATTGGTGCTCAAAGGAGTGTGGGTGCTCTCATTTGATTTTATATCTTCAGTTCAAATGAAGTCAGCTGGGAATCAGTTGAAGAAGAGTGTGAAGCTGAGTTGCCCTGTTACAAATACAAACATAGGCATAGTGAGTGGTGTTTATCCTTTCTGACCTTGATTATGTAATACTTATTCATGACTCTTATGGACCAAACTATATCCCATCTTTTCAGTCACTCTTCCATCCCATGGGTCCACTTGGTCCCTGTCACTGATGCAATTTGAATCAGCATGAAAACTGATTTAAGATAAACTTGTACAAACTCTCTGGTATGTGAGGTATTGGTCCTACTAGTGCTGGTTTTGGAGCACAGTATGCAGGTTGCTTTTGTCCTGATTGTACTAAGCAGTAGCTGGGGTGGGTGATGCCCATGGCCCACACACACAGGATGGGCCTGAATATCTTGAAGAGAAACTCAATATACTGTTAGCCATGTGCAGCAAGTGGCACCATGTGTGTACTCTTCACTCTCAGATTACTCATCTACTGTGTTATGCATTTCTCTTGCTTTGTATGTCCTGGTATCCCTCTCCTGTGCTGTCTCACCACTTCTGTCTTTGTGGACTAAAACTTTCTAAAAGCCAGAATCTCCCCTCCTGTGCCAAGCTCCCCATAGTTCTGTTTGATTCAAACCCCAGAGGCCCCGTTTGACTCTCAAGCTAGTCTGAGATTCAGCCTCATCATTAGACCTCACAAATTGTACAGGTAGAAGCATACAAGTGAGGTGCAGGGATTGAGCTCCCCATGGACTGCAGGAAGGAAGGCTGATGCTGTCACAGAGGAGATTGTTTGCTCAGAGGCCCATGCCAGCAGAAAGAGCAGGCGTTGTCTCTTCACATAGTAAGTAAGAATCAGTCTTTTACTACTTCTTATTGGAATCTGATAATCCCAAAAGCTTCAAGTATTGAACACTGAGGAGGAAAACTTGCTGACTCCAAAATGGCTATTACTTCTGATCCATCCCACCACCTGCCACTCATAACCCCCTTTCAGAAGCAGGCAATGGACTAGAGAAGCAACATTTGTATTTCCTTGATCCTCTTCCATAAATCAGGAGTTTCACTTTTGCAGCTTACTTCTGAAATGGGGCTAAGTGCTACTAACAAGCCACGAAGCTGAGGTTGCTTAGCAATGCAGCACAAGGATGCCTTTGCATCACCGTTAAGCTCCAACACTTCAGCTCAGATGAACCTGAGGTTCCTGTCACAAATTAGTATGTAAATCCTTCAAGCATTACTTTATTGATAAATTTCAATGTTAAACATTTAGATACAAACATCTTAACACTCCTAGGCATTGCTTTTGCTTAATCTTTGTCCTTTAATTTGTAAAAGTCTGTTCTACAGTTTATTCCTTCCACACACATTGACTGAGGCAGCAACACAGGCTTACAAATAAATGAATATGTTTTTTACCTTTGACTGCTGTAGCAAATTAAAATCACCTGCAAGCAGTAATCCCCCTAACCTCAGGCTTAATGGTGCCACGAACTCTCCAACTGGAGTTTTTCATGTTTAAGCCAATTATTGACTGCACTGTCACTGAAGGGAGAGAAAGGTAGAAAACAACAATAAAAGCTGCCAAATTTACCACACTTCCTCTTTGTTCCTTCTGATCATCCTTGAATTGCTATCTGGGTCTGAGGTTACTTTTTGGTGGTTGTGGGATAAAGATCCCAGACTGAGCAAGTCATAGTCTGATCCACAACTTAGAAAAGATAGAACATCAACACAGGTTGAAGAGCAGCCACCTCAAACTGCTGTACAATAGCATACAGCAAATTAAGAGATGAGATATGAAGAGAGGTTGAGGGAGCTGGGCCGGGTCAGCCTGGAGAAGAGAAGGCTGTGGGGGGACCTCATTGCAGCCTTCCAGTCCCTGAAGGGAGCAGAGGAACAGGAGGGGAATCAGCTTGTTCAAGGGCAGAGACTGGCAGGACAAGGGGGATGGAGTGAAGCTGGAGGAGGGAAGGGTGAGAGGAGAGATTAGGGGGAAGTTCTTTGCAGAGAGAGTGGTGAGGGGCTGGAAGGGGCTGCCCAGAGAGGGGGTGGGAGCCCCATCCCTGGGGGTGTTCAAGGCCAGGTTGGCTGGGGCCCTGGGCACCCTTGTGTAGCTCCAGGCCTGGAGGTTGGTGTCCCTGCCTGTGGCAGGGGGGTTGGAGCTCTGTGATCCTTGGGGTCCCTTCTAACCCAGACCAGCCTGGGATTCTCTGATACATGGCATGCATGGAAGAATATTTTTCAAATGGAGCCATTAGAGCTTTAGAAGAGCAGAACAGAGTTTTGTGACTTCTCATATAACTGAAGTGCTGAGCAAAATAAATTCATTGGTAAGGAAAAGCATGTTGGCTCTTGATTAATACACACACAGAGCTGTGTGCAAAGGCAGTGCTCCTGGCTTAGGGTGACCCTCAATAACCAGGGCTGTGTATTATTACATGATCCCACACATAAGATGGGAGCCTGAATGTGGTGTGTCAGAGACTTTTATTGCAAAATCAAGACAGGCAAGACTAGAGGTCAAAGAAATATTTTCTTATTCCTATAGTTGACCAGTGACAAAACAAGAAGTGCTGATGCAAAAGGACCTTTAAAGACAATGCAGTGACAAGCTTAGCTGGAGGATTGTGGGATACCTGATTTCATTCCTGACTGCAGAGATGCTTTTCTGCTATCTCAGTGGCTTCTGCTCTTTCTTTTTGCTGTTAATTTACATTTCACAATTTAACCATTACTGTATGCCTTTCAGGCTATTTATTATTTAAGGAGAGAGGATACATGGAAGAAGCAAAGTGTGCTGGAGTTGTAACAGCTCATGAACACTCCCTACTGTTCTTGCTGCTGTATAACAAAGTTAAAGACTTCTCTAGCTTTTGGGACTACTGAGATAGGACAGAGCATAGTCCAGCAACTGGATGTGAGAATAGGTGTTCAGATACTGGTGTATTCTGCTAATGCCCTTTTATCCTACCTGTTATTTATCCATCCTGTCAACTCAGCAAACTCCTCTAATGCTGTAGTTGGTTTTCCTTTGAGCAGGGGCTTTTAATTAAAGATCTTCAGAGATGACATCCAGCCCAAACTGTACTATGAGCCTGGGGATCATTAACCTAGGGAACCTCAAGGCCAGGCAAAGCCTTTTCTTTTGTACCTGCAGGCCCATACCATCACTTGCTGTCTCAGGAGCAAGCCCAACCTCTCCATCCTTCCACAAGCAGGAAACCTTTCAGGTTCCTGCAGAGTTGTCTTTGCTTTTAGCTCAAAAGAGATCCTACCTCCAGGGACCCAGTCAAACTTTGTGTGGCTCTGCTTGCCTGGCACCCTCTGACTTTTGTTTTGAGCTGTTCTTTAAAGGGGAACAACACCAAATCAGTAGCAAGACCACTTCCTGCAGCAGGTCTGCTTTCCCCACCTCACTGCCAAGCCACACTTAGGATGGAAGTTCTTAATGGGAAAAGGCTACCCTGATCTAGAAAAGCTGTTTGCTCTTTCCCCTTCAAACATACCTGAGGGGAATTAATACGAAAATCCATTGTGTTTTCCTCCCTCTTTCTGTGATATTTAAGCTAATAGTATTTTTTTGAAGCAGTGAGAAAGGTATTTTAATGGAACATGCTCAGCAGATGGGATTTCATTGGCTCTGTCTGATCTAATTACTCTCAATCTCTGCCATACTTCCATGGAATACTTCATAGCCTTACATATTTCTTGTAAATTTTGTGATTTTACAGCCCTAAGAAATGAAACAGCAACATTAATTGATTTGGAAACTTGCCCACCAACTGCACTAATAAAGGTAGCAAACAGCTAGTGGTCTTGGTAAATGAATGCTGAGAGGAATAGAGAAAATGAAAGCCCAGAATGCTGGTGCAGCCAGTAACTCTTAGAACATCAGCAACACCCTCCTGCATCTGGCCAAAACACATGTCCCCAGAAACCAGAGAGTCAAATCCTCTAGCTGGTTAATCTCAGGAGGGTTTTCTAAACCATGAAATCTTTGTACAAGCATTTTTTTCCTCTGAAAACAACAGATGCAAGGAAGAACACAAAGGGGATAAAAAAGCTGTTTTGATGAGTAGGCCTCAGAGAATTAAGAGCAAATTTCTGAGTGGGATCACTTGGCCCATGTGCTCAGAACAGAGCATCACTCATTGCCCGAATTGATCATGTATCCCACATGACCATTTCCCTTATGTTTTCTATCAGCTTTGTCTCTAATTAAACTGGGACATATGCTGTATATCCATACTGTAATGGCTAGACACTCGGTGCTGGGCCTGGGTAGAAGTTATCAACTTTGACAGTGGACAACCCCTGGTGCAGGATTTGTTCAGCAATCCAGCTCAAATAACCTCCATAGGCAGCCAGCCTCAGCAGGGAGAGAGGCAGCTGGGGGACTGAGTATCATTTGTAGTGGAATGACACCACCACATTGCTTAGCCATGCTTCACTGGAGCTTTTTATTCCAAGGAGGGCTGTCAATGCTGAGACAGAAGTGTTAATAAGAGCTTCTAATCATCAGCAGCACTCCACAAGACCTTTCCCTTTGCATGACTCCCAGCTCTGACCTGCAGCTCAGTGTATGTGGAAGAGCCCATCATCCATTTTGGGCAACTGCTATGAAGCAGACCACAGATGCTGGGCTCCATAATTGATTTATTTCTCCTCAGCATGTCTCATAGAGGCTCATAGTGAAGTCCTGGGTTGTGGGGGAAATCTGTTGGCCCCCTTGACAACTGACATGATGGAGAAAATTGCCATGTCACCACTTATTAGGGACAGCATATTTCCTCACTACTAGAGAGGACTGAGCCTGAGAAAGATCCCAGCCAATGACCAAAGAAGCTGGGATTCACCTGATGCTGGTGGCCCTGGGCTGAGTGATGAATGTTTGGATAGATATGCTCCATGCCCAAGGGAGTCTGCTGGGGCATGTGGGGTATTACAGCATGTTTTCACACTTGACCTGTTCCTCACCTCTCTCTTTGCCCAGAGACACAAGGAACAATGTGTTCCTTTCCAAACGAGGATGGCTGGGTATTTTTGGCTGCCTCACAAGGGATGAGCTCATAGAGAGAACTCATAGAAAACAATTTTCTTCCTAATTAGAAAGTATCACTGTTTCTCACCCCAACTAGACCTATTTCTAGGTCTATTCAGAAACACTTGCTGGGTCTTGCAAAGCATCTTATGCAAGTCCTGGTTTTAGAGAGAGAGGACTAAGGTAAGCTGTCTTCAGCTACAGCCTCTGTCATTCTCATTGAGTGATTAGAGGGACATCGTCTCTGCTTATCCAGGTCCAGTGCACCCACCCTTACCCACTGCCATTAACTCAGACTTCTAATGCCTACAGGTCTTCTTTCTCTCTTAGATAGCAGGCATTTTGAAGATAGGGAGGCAGGAAGCAAATAACACATTGAAGTCTGCATGCCAAGTAGGCCTAGGAAGCATTCCTGTAATAATATATAAACATCCCACATGACCAGTACTATAGGCAGTTGTAATACTGGTTGCTCACAGAACAATGTTGATGTTCTGCTATTATCTTATTTACTTACATTATTGTTTCTCTGGGAGCCAGTTGCAAAGTTAAAATTTGTCCTAAGAAAATAAAGCATCTGCCATCAAAACTATCTTTAAACAGGCTTAGGTCAGAGATGTGCTTAGCATCTAGATAACTCCTCCACAGTTCCCATTGCTCAGAGAGGTAGAATGAATATGCCTGCTCCTGAATTTCATTGGAAATGCCCATTGTTCTTCAAAAAAATACTTAAATGTCTTACTGGAACCACAGGGAAAGGGGTATTTTCTAATTCTTTTAACCAACCCAGATTTCATGGTTCCTAGGACCCACTCACTCACTTGCCAAAGAATTTGTCACAAATTAAATCCTGATTTCTAACATGTGAAAATGTAATAATCTAATGGAGAGCTCAACCTAATACCCTCCCTCATAACTAGATTCCTTGCTAAGGTGAAGATCCATCCTGCATTGTGAGCTCTGTGTGAGTGGGCTGGCTCTGGCCACGCTTTGCATAGCCTCCAGCACCCTGTGTACAAGGCACCTGAAAGTATGGGGGAACCCCACATACTGATGCACACTGGACATGTTGGTTACCCTGAGTGGTCTTGAAGGAAGGGCTGAGTGCAAGGCTTGCACTGGGAGGAAAGAGAATCTGGACAAGGGAGCACATCCTGCTTCTAGCTCTCTAGGGAAGGCCTTTTTCAGTGCTAGACACACTGCTGGTGTGTTTGGCAGCCTTGTGATGGGATTTTCTTTGCTTTCCTTATCCTATCAAATCTAGCAGGCAACTGTAACTGGAATTTTAACTTGCAAGCATCTGCTCACCCCTTGCAGACAATAATGATCATCAGAACCAACGAAGGCTGCAGAGACCCTCAGCAAAAAGCTGTTACTGAGAGAACTGGTTTTGTTTCCCTTTCCCTTATATTTTCTGTCTTAACTTGTGCCATAGAATACCTCCAGGATAACAGAGGAAATTTTCTTGTTCCTACAGGCCCAGCCTGTGGAAATCAATAATTACTGTCAACAGACCACACAGATTTAAAAGAATCTTTAGTACCTGGGAGTGACATTAATAGTCTTTACCATTAGCAAAGAATGACTCCTCTAGGAAGACTGGTGGCAGACTAAGTGCTGACAGTCAAATGTTATATCTGTGGTGAAGAGAGA
Source organism: Gallinula chloropus (assembly GCF_964237585.1). Lineage (NCBI taxonomy): Eukaryota > Metazoa > Chordata > Aves > Gruiformes > Rallidae > Gallinula > Gallinula chloropus. The sequence goes on along the minus strand of NC_140109.1, from coordinate 5,913,380 downwards.
GCTTTAAAAATACAGATTGCCCTGGGAAGAAATATTTGCATAAATATTTTACTTCTCACTGATATCACATCTCCCTAAATCCAGCCCTGCCTAGGAAATGAACCCAGCTTTTTTGCATGCTCTGCACAGCCGAGGTAATGGGAGATGTTCTGCTCTAAATAGAGATAGTAGAATCATATTTGGCAGGTGAAAAATTGCTCTCACTTTCTTACAGCCAGTTTCACTATCGTGATTCTTAGATGGGAAGGTGGGTTTGTACAGGGAGATAGATAATCTCCCTCACCAGAAAAGTGTGACAGTGCTTTAAATATCAGGCCTAGAAGGGTATGTAAGTCATGCATAAGAGGAGTGTGATACACCATAATGAATTCAGATTAGTATTAAGCAGAAGCAGCTAATCCAACAAATACTACTGTGTTTTTCCTGAGAACATTCTTTTCTCCACTTTATTTTTCTTTTCCTTTAATTCAGTTTGAATCGTTTCAAAACAACTTAGATGATTGTGGGTGATTCTTTGCAGGTAAATGAAATGATAGACTCTTTTGGTACTTACATTTTTACATATACAACTGACAGAGAAGATTGCCCCCTTGATCCATGTAGAGTTCTAAAGTCCTTCACATAATTCTGGTTTTTGAAGGAGTCAGTATGAAATTTGTCATTGATATTACATATTTGTTGAGATTTCAGTTCTTCTCCCCTTTGTAAGGTGTCTTGTTTCTTTTTGATGGGTTTTGAGCCATTTGAAATTTTTGGTTTACATTTCAATATGGTTTTAATTAGAGTAATAATGTTAATGGTATGCAGGTGTATACAACAGCAATAACCCTCCTGATAACTCACCTAAAGAACCTGTATTAGGTTGCAGGTTCTGGCATTACACTAATATATGTTGTATATGGTATTCTCTCACTTTATTTCTGTAGTCCTGCCTGGCATTCACACCCTGGAAACAGACTGGTACTGAATGTTTCCATCATAGAGAAATTTTGGTTGTCAAAGCCTGTTACTCAGGAGGAAAAAAAGGCTACTACATGGGAATTCACTGTATTAAATTGTTTAGTGCTGTATAATTATGACAAGGAAAATAGGAGGAAATTGTAGTCAACATGCCAACACACCTACTGTCATTTTAGTCTGCTTAGACTGGGTTTACATCTTTTGATATAGTTACTCTGAATTCTTCTCTCATTGCAAGAGTGTAATTGCTTGATACCAATAACGTATTAATATATTCCTGTGTACAAAGCAGCTCTTAATAATTACCCCAAACCTTAATTTGCTGAGACTCAATTATACTAGCAGCTCATTGACATTGTTAAGGTTAATAACTCAGTGATTCATAAGACAGGACACGTTACAAATCAAATTGATTGTGGTAATTGTTGCATTGAACCATAGGAAAAACAGCCACCGTGTTATTTAGCGACACTGAACCAACAACTTTCACCAACACTCAAGTCTCTTGGGAGAACTGCAGTGATCCACAGCATGCTGGTATAAGCAAGTACTGTCAGAGTGATATTCAGCAGTTCTGAATGTCAGAGTCTTTTCTACATCATGGGGAATTTCACAGCCTACCCCCTGTCTTGGTGCAGGAAGACCCAGATTCTGAATTTCAACTGTATCTTCTCAGGGGAGTAAAATCTCAACCCCTAAGACTGTATATCAAAGACCCATCTCCTTGCTCTAATTACAAATCTTAAGAGAACACAGGCAGACAGTGCTGGTGGGCTGGTGAGTGATGGTAACTTTTCTCAACCCAGCCCTGGGTTGAGCCCTACTATGGCTCTTCTACAACAAATTCCTTGGTGGGAAAAATGACACAGTGGAGTTACCCTAGCAGTGGTTTCACCACACATTCTGAACATGCCCTTAAACATTTATGCTTTTCTTTTGTAGAGTTGGAGTGAGATAGGACTGCTCTTCCTTCTCATCATTGCTGAGTGAAGGAGGGGTGGTTTTATGTATGTGTTGGAGTGACTTGTCAAATGAATCTTAATCACATAGGCTAATTAGAGTCTGTGTTTGTTAATCAGATGTGAATAGCAGCCTGATTTTTCTATTTAGATAAATGTCAGCTGGAAAACCTCTGGCAGATGGGCAAATGTTTGCTACCCACCAGTCTAAGTGGGCATTTGAGCAGGTTGCAGACATAGTTTCATAGCTAATTAGGGAAAAAAGAAAACAGCAATTCTAGCGTCCACCACAGGATCCCAAACACTTCCCCAAGCATGATGAGACACATTCTGTACTAGGGTCTGCATTTGGTATTCCTGGTTTCTCCTTACACTAGTAGTCATGAATTGCACTAAGTTGATACGTGTGACTGCCCAGCTCTCCTCCACAAAATAAATAAAAGTGAGAATTTCCTTCTCTGAATGCAACTCAGCCTAGTCATGTCTCAGGCTGGTAAGAACCAAGTTAAATAACCCTAGAACCTTGAGAGAGCAGCTGCAAATGGGAGCCTGCAGCTGATCTCGTGTCTAACCAAACTCTTATCCAACTTTATACTTCTCTCAAGTTCTGTAACCAAGATAAGAGCATTTAGACTTAAAACTTCAGACTTAAGCATTTGCATTTAGACTTTAGGCACTTAAAGCCTCCAGGCTCTGTTGCTGGGGGAGCAGATGATGATGGTGCTTTCTTTTCTGCCACAGTTTCCCTTCCTTGTCAGCTTGTACATCTTATCTAGTGTGGTGGGTTGACCCTGGCTGGATGCCTCCCAGGGACATTGTCATCCTATGGGGTCCTGCAGGAAACAGCCTTGGCAGCTGAAACTAGAATGAGCTTTTGAGTATGTTTGTGCTCCCTTACCACTGTTAATAATGCTTTTATTAATTTATTACTTACCACTACTCTTACTCCGAAGAGTAGTTAAATATCTCTCTTAAGAATTGCACTAAGTTGCCTGCTACCAATGTTCCTAGCAGTTCTTCTGCCAACAGGAGTGCTAAGTAACCTGATTTTCTGATTCATACCTATGGATTAGGGAGGGATCTTATTAACTGCTAAGAACTGACACCTCTATTTGAATAAAGGGGCTCATATCTTTGCAGGCAGTATAACAGCCTTCTTGTTATGCTAATAGATATAGGCATTTGAATAAATTTAATCAGATGTTGTGTCTTATTGCACATGTGGTCCAGAATTATATGGTTCAGTCTTGGGTGACTGCCCCTCCAATGAGGCTGAAAGTACGTTCTAGAAAGTAGTTACTGAATGTTTGAACTGGGAAGGGACTGGGAAAGAAAGAGGTGAGACACTGTCCTTTGTAGAAATCAATTCCAGCTCCTACAGGAGAATATTAGAGGCACCATATGATACATTTTGCATTCTATTGTATTATACATTGTGTATGCTATGTGTTGTATTACAGATAAGAAAAGGCAATTTTCTCAGGAAGAGCTCTGATTGTGCAGGACTATCCCTTTTGATGAATAATGTACCCTGTAGTCTTACAGCTCTGTACATCTGTGAAATATGCAAATGCAGCATCCTGAAAGACCTGGCACTGGTGTGTGTGTGTGTGTGTTGTGCTACACGCAGGAGAAAACAGGAGGGCAAAGTTCTAAGCTTTACATAACCATTCTTGCTGCTGTGGTAAATAACCACTTTTCCTTCAACTTCAATTAGATAAGGAAGCTAACAAAACATTGTGCAAGTTTGGGGAGAGAAGGCACTTAAAGGCTGGAAGGACCTTGTGATGACCACAATCTTGTATAACACAAAAGGGCTGTGTCTTACAGACCTGCATCAGGTGGAACCAAAGCAGGTTTTATCCACAGGGCAGGAAGTGATGGAGTCTCTGCAGCCTCTTTTTCTGAAGCTGGTTTATTGCTGTCAGTGCTAGAAAGATGCAGCTTCCTTCCTGGCTGCAACAGCATTGATGGCAACGTGTATATCCCTGCTTAGCACTGCCCAAAGTCCCTTCTCTCCTGTTTCACTGTGTGCTTTACCCTTCAACAGTACTGAATTTGCTTTTGGAGCCCAGAGAAGTGCTGGGTTCCCTTTTTAATACATGTGCAAATGCTTAGCAGATGTCTACTTCCCTGTGTGAAGCCTCACTTGGACAGAAAACGGGGATACATTGCATGAGAGGAAGCTGAAGAGTTTTGAGATGGGTGTAGTTGGCAGGTGAAGTCAAGGTCTACTTTAAAGACAAAACCAGATGTACCCTTTATGCAGACTGAACCTTAAGCCATGTCTCCCACATTGCTTAGCTTCAGATCCCATTTGGACTTGTGGCTCAAAGCATTGCTAATGAGTCCTTTCCCTCCCCTCTTCCCTGCCTGGCTTGCTGATGAGGGGCTTGGAACACAAGGCTGTGAATGCAAGGGCTTATGCAAAGTGTATGCAGCTCTTCAGGCAAGCAGTCTGAGAGCTATTACTTATTCATTTCAATAACACTTTTCATACATTTCTAAATACTTTAGAGACAAAACATTACTACAGCATCACTGGGGCACTAACTAGGGACTCTTCACGCTTTTTCAAATTATTTATTCCTAACTACAGTTTATAAAACTCTCTTAAAAACTAAAAAAAAATTAATCTGGTTCCTCCTCACTTCCTCTTATTCTTCACTTGACCTGATATCACTAGTTTGCTACTATAGGGTTGCAGGGATTGATTACATCTTTGGGGGAGAAGAAGTATTGGTAATGTTTTTCTATTGTTGTTACAAGGTAAGGAAGAGCCCCCAAGACACAGCCTGATAACTTTGTGCATGTCACCCTTTATCAGCCTCCTTGTGTAGTGAAGCCTCCCTTTACACCCCAGCTATGTCACAGCTACAGCTCCTTCTGGTATGAACATGTACTGTGCTAACCATCCTCAGCAAGCACCAGGGGCTTGGGGCTTTTGGGGTAGAAATGGTGCTTACAAGAGCTGAGCACGAAGAAACAGTGTTAGGAGTACAAGGGGATTATGAATAACAAGAAAAAATTACACCTCTCTCCAGGGCTGGGGAACCACTTTTCCACCACATTCTCTTGTGAGGGTCAGTGCTAACATTTCCACTTGCCTCCCCAAAAGTAACATGGCTACAGAGCACTTGCTTCCCTTCATCTCTCTAGGAGGTTTTCTAATTTACACATTCCTTTCCACACTGGTACCTTTTTCTGGTATTGCTAGTTTTCCATTTATTTTAAATTCTCACATGTATCCCTTTGGGAAGAGATTAACCCATATGCTTTGATAACAGTATGCTGGCCTGATAACCTAGAGGGGTGGGTTTTTTTGTCTGTCTTTTAGATGCCAGGAACTTCCCTTCCTCTTTCCCTGGCGCCCAAAATTAAATATATCTAATTTAAAAATATATCTCAGAGCAGAAACAGACTCTGCCAGTTGCTACTAGAAACTCTGGCATCCAAAAGAGTAGCCACTGCTGCTAGAGGGCATTGGCTGGTCTGTGCTGTGTCTCCTGTGTTCCTTTTGATGGGTGATGACAGACTAATTTTTGGATGGGTTTTATGTCCTTTTATTCTAGTTTGCCTTCAGCTAGTAACAGCATTTGTGGTATGCTGCAGCCTTTTTGGGCCTCATCCTGTTGTCAGATACGTTTCAGGAGGGAGCCTAAGCAGAAAGGACAAGTCCTGCTTCCAGGACCTGGCAAATTACAGTCTCTATGGCAAACGAACTTCTCTCAGAATTCAGTATTTTGAAAACAGTGGTGGGCTTGCCAGTGTTAGGTTTGCAGTTGGACTTAATTATCTTGAGGGTCTTTTCCAACCTAAATGATGCTATGAAATGTGGCTCATGTAAGTGTCTTCTGCACAAACATGCTGCTGAAAACATTGTCAGTGAGTTACACTGCCTGTTGTGGCTTGTTGGCTGAATTTGGGATCTTAAAAGCATTTAGTTCCCCATCATTCCCCCACCACAACAACTCTTCCTGTAGCAGTTACAGGTCAAACAGTAAGAGCAGCATTAATGTACGTGAAATAAAAACAACCCTGGTCCCCGTGTCCTTACAGAATTCATTTCCTAGCCTGATGGAGAGGTAATTTAGCCTAGAATTGATGACTTAAAGTTTGGCTATTTGGTATAGTTCCAAGAGGCACACAGTACATTTGGCTTGGAATTAATGCAGGAAAGGGCTTTCAGACGTTTTAACAGGGCAGAACACTTGAAGGAACTGGAACGTATTCTTGAGAACATTCAATGTCGCCCTAAATTAGACCATAAAAAGTAAGTGCTTTTTAGAAGCAATTTTGCACAGTAGGGTCTGCATTGTCAGAGCTTCCTAGTGATTTAGAGGTTCTCCTTCCTTGCAACTCATGCAAAAATTCCAGAAATGGCATTCTGGCTGCCATGAAAAATACCCTTGTCTTTAAATTTAGAGGAAAAGCCATATATATAAATGTGATAAACATCTATAAACCACATCCCATAAAACTGGGACTCTGAGAGCAGAGGTGTGAAGCAGTGTCATGTGAAGAGCACGTCTCCATATTAACCCTTTTGGTTTCATGTGCTCTGTATAAATGTTGTTAGTGCTCTGATGCTTTTCCCCAGTCTTTGACATGGTGCTTACTCTTGTTGCAAGATCACAATAAAGGAGATGAATGAGAAATAATCCTATAGCACAGAAGTGGCTCATTTGTCATAAAGCTGCATCGGTTTTTTTCCTTGTTCTTTCTATTATTTGAGTTACCCTCAGAGCTTCCACTTGGTTCCCAACATTTCCTGAGCCCTCGTGGAAAACAGTAGTGCCAAGGCTTAATAGGTCATTTCACCTAAAGGAGGAAAGGTGAAAAGTGGTGTAGAGCTTCACCAAGCTTCATTTTTTGAGTTTGATCATCCAGAGGTAGATTTTTCCAAAGACACCTTGACAAGAAAGCTTTTGAAATAGAGCTGATGAAGTCTTGGACTTGTCTTTTCTGTGACTCTTTCCTGAGGAAGGGCAGCTGGGAATAACAGGAGGGAAGAAATCCACTGGCAAAGACTTATTCAAGTACAGATCCTTGTACTTGTGACAGTCACAGCTGCATTCAACAGGCAGATGTCTAGAACCATAAAAAAAACCTTCTTGAGGTTTAATTATGAGCACAGGCCTTCCAGACTTCCTCTCCAGAGAAGACTGCTGTTTAAGGAGGTAAAGAAACCCCATCTCATTAGGAAATGCAGTTTTCTGGACTGTCCTGGTCACTTGCCCCAATCACAAGTGGTGTTGTGCAGGCAAAAGCATGTGCCTGGTGACATGCAGTTGTGTGAATGGCTTCTGAGCATGACTTCTGTGAAAGCAGACAGGATCAGCAGTGTGTTTGTGTTCTGACAGTGATGGATGGAGGTTCCAGTTTAGGTACTCTGGTCAGTGAGGTGTGAGGACCAGAACTCCTATCATCTTCAGTACAAGCAGAAATAAAGCAGGACAGCTAAGCAGATCTCAAGCAGCATAAACTCCAACGAGGTGATGGGCATCCAACTGCAGTTGGTTTTGCTCCATAAACTCCACATAAGCTGTGAATGCTTATGAATGGAAAGAACAACCTCCTATGTGTCTGAGCTAAAAGACCTGAAGAGTGCAACAGATTTGTCTCCCAGTGATCATGTTCTGTGCCAGAACATTGCCACACTAAATGCTGTGTGTAACTCTGCAAAGAACTTCAGGCTTGCTGCCCCTTTGCTGCTGCATCAGAAAACAGAGAGGGATGGCCAGGAGTCATTTTTTCTTGAATGCATGTAAATTGTCTACGTGATTGCTTCCTTTATGGTCTTCATATAACATACTATGCTCCAAGTAAGAGTTGAGAGACTCATGCAGAAGACCTCTTAGTGAGTTTCCTTGTTAGCCCTTAGTTCTCCCCTTCTCACGCAAGTTGGAAGAAAGAAGACTCTCCCCTTTTTAACCCTTCAAAGTAGGAAGTGTTGGAAAGGAAAAGCAAGCTTCTTTTTTTCATGATCTGAAATAGTCTAGGAGGTGCAATAAATACATACACACAGCCTACAGGAAAACTCTGCAAGTATCTTTTCCATCAGAAAACCAGCCTTTCATGGCTGTTGTTACCATTTATCTACTTGGACTAATCAGATGAAATTCTCTGGAGCAGGCTTTTGTATTTTCAGTAGCACTGAAGATAACTTTTTAATTTATCAAGGAAAAGTATCCTGTGAGTGTATCCTGAATGTATACATCTCTGTTCTTGCCTCTAGGTACTTTCACTAGATCTCCAGCTTCTTACCCTGACTTCCTCAGGTGTTGTAGTTATTTCAGCACTTGACTCCTTCAGTCATACTTCCTGGCTTGTTTGATCACACACACAGATTGCAGAAAGCAAACAAAGCATTTTCCTGGCTACCTGAGAAATTCTATTCCTAGCAACTTTATTAATACTATATTCAAAATAGTCATGATGGGACTTTGCAAGTGAGTGGATAATTCATGAAGAATCTCTGTAAGAAATGGCAGGCTTTTCTAAATCAGTCTTCTGGGACAGTAGGCTGTTAGATAGGACTTTGTAGCTGGTCAGTCCCTGGCTGGCTCTTGCTCCTCATTGGGAAGTGCCTTCACTGCTGATCCACGTCCCCATGTGTGCCTCCTTGCCATTTCTTGCCTTCATTTCCCCTCTCAAGGGTTCCTGAAGGAACAGATAGGGGTACTGTGGTTCATTGGGTGCCCTACAAGAGCCTAGTAAACTACAGTAAAATTAAATTTTACTATAATAAACTGCTATAACTGTGAAGCTCCTGCCTTTCTATCTTCATTTATGTAGCTGCAGACACAGCCTGCTCCTGCTGACCCACCACTTAGCTGCATCTCAAATATTCAAGCTAGCATCTCTGAGCCACCATTATTTGCCCTCTGTTACTGCCTTAGCTGTCTCTGGAATGAAAGGAAAGCATTAGTAACAACTAATAATTGTGACTCAACAACTTTAAATTATTTTTTCCCTGCAAAAACCAAGAGAGACCACTGCAACCCCATGTCCTCACACTGTAGTTTAACAGAAGCGTGCTATTCATTGAAGCCTCCTTTAATGAATGGGCTTTCATCAACTATGTTACTCTAAGCATGTAACTTGCCCCATTGGATCTAATCACAAGTGTCTAAAGTACCCTCTGTGGCCAGCATTTATCTCCCCCTGCCTTTTACAGTTCTCTTATCCTTTTAATTTATCTGCTGTTTAGCACTCTTGGACATCAACTCTAATCTGCTTTTGCTTCTGTTGTCTTTGGGTCAGCTCTTATCAGCTACAGTGCCTGCTTCCCTTGCTGTCCTGGGATACTAACATGAATGGGAACTGGCTCATATATGGGACAACACTAAGGCAAAGCTCAGCAGAGGCTTCAGTGGGTTAAGAAAATAATGTGGAGAGGAATTAGTGCAGGGCAGCAAGATTCTGGCCTTTCCCAGAGTCTCAATGAAAAGCCCTTTCAGAGCCATTTAATTTCTTGTGTCAGTGGCCAGACTGGATGACCCAGGGAACAAGAGACCTCTTAGTTCTAGTGTATACCTTGTTGTTCTGGGTCAGCTTACAGGATTTAAACCTTTCTGAAAATGTGCACACAGACAAAGTGTGTGTGTGGGGGGGAAATCAGCCTGGTAAATAGCATTCCTTTCCCCATCAAGTGCTTAACAGGGAAGGACAAGACACAAGCCCATCTCAAAAAGCTTTATTCTAATCTCTAATGTCATATGAAGCTAACAGGGGCAGGGGAGGGATTCCTAAGCACAACAGTCAAGAGCAAAAGACAACATCGTGCTTTTTCTTCTCTCTCAAGTGCTTTTGTCATGTCTATTAGGATAGCTCTTAATTGTTATAGGAGTAGCTGTGTCTCCCAGGTCTGCCACTGAATCAGGATCTTTTCTGGCTGAATCTCTTGAGTCCCAGCTGTAGTCTAGGCACAGGCTTTAAAGCCACACAGCTCAATTAGTGTGAACTGGAAGTGTGCTTTATAAGAGCAGTTCAGGATGTAGGTAGCCAGGCAATCTGCAGACAACTGCAGCAATTAAATGCTTTCCAAAGCAATGACTTGCTGCTTACCTGATGTCCTGTCTGCCAACACACCAGCAGTGTGTGTGCTCCCTGAGTCATGCAGGTCAAAAAGGGCTGTGCTGGCAAACCCCTGGCAGTAAATGACTTAAGTGCATTCAAAGAGGGAGAATGCCCTGAGCACAGCCTTGCTGTCACTACTTTTTGTGCTATTCCATCATGCAAGGTGTCCTTGAGACTTGCTTAAACTCTTTGCACTTCTGTTAGATCTTTTTTCCCCCAAAGTCTTTGCAAGAGAAAGACAGCAGGAGGCAGGGAAGGTGCCTGTGCCCCCCTGGGTTAGAATGAGTCCCTGCTGAGGGGTAACTTCACAGTTTTATTTAACCACATGTTGCTGAACTCCATCTGGAAAAATCATTGGGGAAAATTTTATAGGCTGAGCCATTGCTGGTCAAGAAATCAGAATAAAATTATTGCAGTTGCCTTGTCTAGGTGAAGTCTTTTAGGAACAGCACCCAATCTCTGCCTTGTGAGTAAGCCAGAGAGCTGTAAACAGATGTGGGAAGTGGCTGCTGTTAACAGACTGATCTGCTCCCACCAGGCATACAGGAAAATCCTACAATTGACAAGTTATTGTAACAAGGTGGTGGAGGGTAGGCAGAAACTCAGCAATTTGCATACAAAGTACTGAGATCACAAAGAAATCAAATTAACAGTGTAAACTGGGTACCTCATAATTGAATCATGAGGGCTTGTGTAACTGGTATCCCTTACAACAGCAGATGTCTCTGCAATGGCAGCGCCTTGAAGGATCTTTCTGCTGGAGGAATCAAGATGAATTCTGACACCACAGGGCTTTTCCTTCTCCTTCTCCTACTGGCTTTTGTGAGCATTTAAATTAGAATCAGCAGTTGGTTCCATATGAGGAGTGAATCAAAGGCTGGTGTCAGTGGTTTGTGTTTTGTGCTGGCTTTGCAATGTTTTGATTGCAAAAGCTGCTCTTTTCCCAGCTTCCCAGATCTTGGCTTCTGGAGCTCTTAATTGGAGGTGAAAAGAAGTAATCCTCTGTCAGCCATGCAGCCCTTTCTCTATTCAAAACAAAAAATAAGATAAAGCAGCATATATAGGAGAGGTGAATGAGGTCAAACCTGACAGCAGCATCTTACCTTTCCTTTGCTATCCAGATGAGAATCCAGCATGTATTTCTACCCCCAAGGCTCTCCTAGAATGCCAGCTTACAAACCCCACTCCATTTTGCCCTGCTCATGAGAGGTATGTTAGAGGGAATGGACTCATTGACAGACCAGCTGCTCTGTGTCTTTGTAATGTCCTGGCAGGGTGTCCTGGGTGCTGAAGGGTAAATACTTCCAGTAAGAGAGGAGGGGAAGGTCAGGTTTTGAAGCTGTCATCAGAAACCACTCCAGAGAATCCTGCAAGCAAATCCATTGTCTGAAAGGTGATTACTAGAAGTAAGCACACTGTTCCTGCATGAGGAAAAGGTATTTAGAGTATAAGTTAAAGGAGGGGGGGATAGATTAGAACATAAGTTGAGGTCCTATTGAGAGACCTGTAAAGTATGATGAGGTCTTAAGGACCAAAACCAATGCATATATTGATAAGTGTTTTTAAATTGAGAGCTTTAAAAAATATGAATTTGATCACTTGGATGTGGTGCAGCACCAATTTACGGCTTTTTCTTCTGTTATTTTTATTATGATGAAATAAACAGCACAACACTCAAGATGACTTGGTGGGCTGAGGCACTAGATACACATCTATTAACTTTGCACCCTAAAGAAAGAATTGGGTTCAAATCTTAACTTCTGCCACAGCCTAAACATTACCAAAAAGGTAATGTTCTTTGGCCTGTTCTATGCATTGCAGCCATCCCTTTCTGGCAGCTCAGTCCATTAACCAACTGTACCAGTTGTGTAAAGACTATTAAAGTTTCTCCACTGAGATTTCTTGACCAGGTGAAGGACTTAAACATAAGGACTGAAAGACTGTTTGTTTCAGTACACAAACATCCATGATAGGGGAAGCATCTTGTAATCTTGTAACCTGCAATTTTAAGCCATGATGGTGTCTAGGTGTTAAGAAACCTTTTTGCTACTCAAAGGAAGTCACAGTCTCCAATCATAGTATCACCATCAATTAGTTCCCTTTTTTGTTCAAAACACTGAACTCTCACCTATTGCAGAATTGGACTTAACTGAAGTTTCACAATCTCAATTGTTTCCAGTTTAATTTTGATCCTGTCACGATGTCATCTCATCTCCAGTTCAAACCAGTGCTGTGAGCAGCACCTGCAGGAACATCATCTTGCTTAACATGGGAACACTTCTGGTCACCTGCAGCTCAGTTTACATTCCTCCTTCTCTTTATGTTTTTAATGCTGAGCAGGATCTAAACTGGCAACATACTTATACTAATCTCCACTGCAATCACCTGTTGGGTCTGCAGAATTTCTGGGTAGAAAATAACTGGAAGACCTGTAATTCAAAGGTCACATCCCTGAGGTTTGCTCACTAGCACCTTGTAACCATTGTTTTTGAGCAGTCTGGTTGCTGGGCTAACAGGAGGTCCAAACAACTCTAGTTTCAAGGATAGTTTCAGAATCTTTCCAGTAACTCCAGGTCAGATATGGCTCCTACAATACAAGTCACTCCCAGCAGACTTAGCATATGGCATGTTTCAGTCACATTACCTTGGTTAAGACCTCTGTGATAAACATATTTGATAAGGTCCCTCCTGCCTCGTTAGAGCCTCATAAAACAAAAAGGCATTATTATACTCCATGCATCACATCCTGCAGTGCAAGGTACATTTAAAAGCTGTTTCTGAAGCTTCCCCATCCTTCATCCCTCTTGCACTGCCTGGCTGCAGAGGGATGAGCTAGCGCAGTGCCCCAGGCACTGGTGAACTGAATGTCACCGTGCAGTGTAGGAGGGGCTTTGGTACCTGAAAAAGGCTGAAGCACAGTGTCAGACACAGCTGACATCAGAGCAAGGGAGAAGGGCTGTAGGGTGACTCTCCACCATCTGCAATAAGCCCCTGTTTGCACCAAAGCTGTGGCAGAGAACTCTGCTCAGGGGGAGGCAAAGAGCTGTGTTTTAAGGCGGGGAGGAGCTTTCTCTTCCAGCTGCCCTTTTTAGAGGATGGCAAATCTTTATTATTTATTATCACATTATTTAATGTGAAAGGCCACTTCAGCCCTAGGCTCTAGCAATTAGCACTAATAGCTGATTACACAGCAGAGGCAGTACATAAAGGCAGCGCTCATTATGTGCCAGCACGTGCGCGGCAGATTAATCTGCTGTCTGTCAACCTGCCCCTGTCAGGGAACAGCCACAGCTACTGCTGGGATGCAGGGCCATGAGACACTCCTGCTCAGCAGCACTCTGTGTGCACCCATCTGAACTGTCAGCTCTTTTGGGATATGGCTGTATGTTTTGCCATTTCATACACACACGCATGAACAGTCCCACACAAGCTGATAGGAATCTTCACTGATCCCAGATAGCCTGTTATTTAATTTAAATAAGTTCCTCCAAGACGTGGCAATTTGTGCTTCTCAGCCTGCTCTGCCTGGCAGCTCAGATGCTGACCATGTTCAGAACCACAAGGGGGCTTAAAGAATATTTGAAGTGCTAATACCCACAATTCTGGGTGGAACAGGCTGTGAAATATATGGGAAAGAAAGGAAAACGTGCTCACAACTGCAAATACTTGGGAGTGCCTCCCAAAGTATGGCAGCCTTCTTTCTGTAGAGTTTAATTTCAGCACTGTTTGTGCAGGAAGAAGCTGGCCCTTCATTTCTTAGGGACCTCCCTTGCAGCCTTTGTGTCTCCTCAATGCTTTCTGCTGTGCATAGGTTGGTCTACTGTACTGGTAACCAGCTGCCTTCAGTAAGCACCCAGTTCAGGTCTGAAGCAGCAGTCGGTGCTGGAGGCAAAGGGGCAGTAATGGATATGCCTGCAGCTTTATGTTGTGCTCAGCATGTAATAAGGCTGGAGGGAAGGAATTGGAGCACATGCACTGTGAGGTCTTATGGGCAGTTCCAAGTACCTGCTTCTTTCCAGTGACTACATTAAGCCTGCTAAATTAGGCTTAGAATATCAGATAGCATCTTTTCTGTCATGTTGCCTGCCTGTGTGCAGAGAGCATTGCTCTTGATAGGGATGTACCAGGACTAAAGAGGAGGTCTGCTGTAGCAGTGCTGCTGCTACCACTGAGGACCTCTTGCTCTGCCCTAGGAATGTGTGCCTCCAGAGTGAATGCTGTGATGTGCACCGTGGAGAGCACAGTGAGGGGCAGTGCTGGCAGCTACTCTTCCAGCAGAGCTTCTTGAGACCAGGCTCTTTCCTCAGCTTTCTATTGGATGCATGGGTTGCTGAATTTCCAAAAGCTTTTGTTTCTGAGAGAAAAACCACTGCAAAACGTGCCAAAGCAACCTTCTCCTCAGCAGCTGAGTTCTGTTAGGGAAATATCTACAGAGCTTCAGAATGCCCAAGGTGGAAAATGAATAGCAGCTGACTTGAAGTGTTTACTACACTGGCTGGCACCAAGAGGCTCTTTCTCAGCTCTACTTTAACCTGCTTGTTGGTCTCCCAGTGAGAGATCCATGCATGGAAACACTAAACTGAGTGTAAATCAAATGCAGTGCTACAGACCCTTCCTGCCCCAGAGAAACACGGTACCAAGTAGGGAAGCAGCTAGCAGTGTACTCTCAGGATAAAATATATATTTCTCCTGGCAATATCAATCAGTCAGGCTTTCCTTGGCCAGCCAGAATAAACAGTCATAAACAAGACAAACAAAACAATGTAGCTTGCTACATTGGGTAACTCAGGAAGTACTGAGGGGAGGACTTTCCTCAAATTCACTGGGGAACCCAGTTACTTTCACTCCTGCTTTTCAGGCAAACCTCTTAATTTTTGGATCCTGCCTTGCAAACTTCTTGTTTATTTAGATGTATTTATAGAGACCTTAAAACTTACCGACAGGAGAATGGTGCTTTGAAGTAACCTGAATCTGTAGGTGTAGCAGACATTAGCAAAACTGTGATTCCAAAAAAGCAAGAACCAAGGAAGGAAAGGCTGTCACAGTGTTTAGCAGATGTCACACCAGAGCCAGACTTTAAGGAGAAGTAAAGGAGTCTCTCTTCTCTCTGTAATTTTTGTCCACAGTGATCTGAACTGGACTAGGGTAATAAGCTGGGATCCACTGCTCTGGGTAAGGTGGCAGCAGAGGAGATAGGTGATATAGCTGATGGCCAAAAAAGATCTACCATCTTCTCATGATGGTTTTCTCCAATTTTTAAGTCCTTTGCCAGTTCCCAGTCCTCACCTTACTGCTCTCCCCACCAATATTCCCTGAAACAAAGGGCTTGGCTGTCAGCTGACATGTGGCTCCCTGATTCAGTGGGCCTGGGTCTCTGTGTCCTGTGCTACACTTAATTTGTTTTATGCTCCCTAATGGAGTTCAAGCCAGGTCAGCAGCTACACCCAGAATTAAATGTGACACTCTTCATGTCACCACAGGGAGTTCTAACTCTTTATGAAATACCACTCCATTCAGGGCCCCTTTGGAAGTGACATACTCTGCTTCCTGGCCATCTGGCTGCTGCTGTCTGTGGATGTTGAATAATAAATATAATCTGCACATCTATTTTAAAAACTGCAGGCACACATGACTGTGTGTTTAACTGCAGTTCCCTGAAGGGCAGAGACATGCTGGTGGCTTTGTAGCCTCCAGACACCATTGTCACACCACCAGCTAGACCCAAATCTTACAGGGATGCTGCACTGAAAATCTATGTAAACCATCAGCCTTTACATCCCTTGGATAAAATACATTACAGAAATAGAGTAGATGCCTCTTAACTTCTAAAACCAGGTGGTTCTAAATTTGTACATGCAAGAGAATACAGAGCTACTCTATTCCCTAAGACCCATGGTTGTGGTACAGCTACAACAGGAGGAGAATTGCCAGGGCTGCTTTTTTTTGATACATGAAATACAAGCACATAGCAAAATGCTGTGCTGCTGGCCCCTGAGAACAGCTGAGGATCTTTAAAGTGTTACAAACTCCATTAGTATTGCAAGCAAACAGTATGAGGAGCCCTGCTTATGTCTTGGGACCTTTGGAAAAACACAGTTGCAGTATATTGATCTCATAATGTAGTGCTAGTTGAATCACATTTAACTCCAAGTGCAGTGAGAGGGATAAAATATAATCACTTTTAAAGTAGACTGATTAATAAAATCTGCAGACCTGCCAGATGAGTTCTGTAGCCATGTACCAGAGTCCTGCTCTCTCCAGTTCCATTCCAACCTGTCACTTCACGAGTCCCCATGCTCATCTAACACTTTTTTGTTATGCAGCTGGCACATCTAGCCTATTAAGTGGAGAAGTGCTTTATTCTTTTGAATGAGAGTTGTTCCACCTGCTCATCCAGAGGACTTTCCCCTCTGAAGCACATTGATGATGTGCAGGGAGATGGCATTTTGTAACTATTAATTTAATGAGCTTATTCCAACATCACCCCAGCAAGGGAAAATTTAAACCACTTATCTTGTGAGAACCCAAGGAACCTGAGATAATCAGGGCCTCAACTCAGCAAAGGTGTGTTAACATGGGGCTGACTTTAAGGGATTTGACGAGATTGCTTTCAAACAAGGAGTGTAATAAAGGAGCTGTGAATGTCCTGCACTGCATACTCCAAGATCTTTTATCCCTTGCTGCTGGCAATGGTGTAGGTTTCTTTTCTAAAAACAAAAAAATAACCAGTGAAACAGGCAGAAAATTGTCAGAGAAATGGATATATGCCATTAACTGGAAAGGTTACAGCCTTTTTATGGATGACACAACTGTTTGGTCCCCAAGGGACCTATTCTACTCCCTTTGTTCTCCAGTGCAGGCAGGAATGCTGGTCATCAAACTCATTGATAACCTACTTTTCAGCCTTGCAGGAAAAAAGAACACAGAATCCTCGAGGGATCTTTCTGCACCCTTGAAATTTAGGATGATTTTCATGTTAAGCAAGCACAACAACTTCTGAGTTACAGGGCCAAGCTGTGCTTTGGAGAGGCTAAAGAAAAGCTCATTTCTGACCTACATAGCTCCAGCCTCTTTCCTCACCTTCTTATTTTGAGCTAAACCTTCTATTCATTGCTGTCAGTGCTCTGATGCAGCTGCCCACCTTGTGAGAGATCAAGTCTCTACAGGATACAATGTCAGACATGTAAACGCTTCTGCAATTTCCATTCCAACAGACTGTTGCTCCTCTTGGACTACGTTCACCTACAGTCCTAGAGCTTGGTCAGGAAGATCTCTTGGTAGGAAATCTTTTTATGGAAAAAGAGATTACAATCCTGCCACTGGGATTTTCTAGCTCAACTTTTATCCTGGAGCAGAACTGCAATGTAGTAAGGCAAAATATAGGGACCCAGGAGGCTGCTGCTGTTGTGCTTTATAGAGTGTGTCTGGGAATCATTAGTGTGTGTAACAGAGCTTCAGGACCCAAGTCCTGCTTCCAAGTTCTTCCCCACCCCCTCTTATTATAAGGAAGTCATTCTACATGGCTTCTTGTGTTACAGATCTAAGTTTATTTCCCAAACCCTGAACAGTTCCTCCCTGGTGGGGATGAGCCATTCTACTCCAACGTGCAGCATCTCAGAGCTCAGCGAAGTGCCCCTAGAAAAGATGATGTTGTCATGGAATCGGTTGTGTAAGTCGGCTCCCAAAACACAGGCTGAAGCTAGAGAATTGTCCCATGTCTCACCAAGGGATAATGCTTCAAAGAGGCTAATAGTGAGGACAAAACTTTATCAGCTGTGGAATATCCTGGTTATCCTGTGATATTCCTGTGTGATACGAAGAAGAAAATCTCTTCTCCCTCCCTTTACTGCTGTGATGCTGTTCTGAACAAGAAACTTTCAGTGTCAGAAAGCACCAGCCTGATTTATATGACCCTGCAAATAATGCAGCATATTTCCTTTGCCCCTCCTCCCCTAAAAATGAACTGAATTCAAGGATCTCAGCCAGTGTGACTTACCTCCCCACCACAGCCACATCAACTCTGTTCACCACCCTTTTTTATGATGCTTTGTTTCCAACACCAACAAATGCATTTGCAGCACAATTAGCATCTCCTGGCATGCAAAACATTTCAACAGAAAACCAACCACCCTTCTCTGCAGCGCTTCCAACATTGTTCTGAAGGAGTTTCAATTTACTGAGGTTTTCAAATTACATTGAGTAGCATGAGTAAAGCAAAGTACAGAGCTCTGTCTCTCCCTCCTAGTTACAGTACTGTATAATATAGGATGTTGCAGGAATAAGTGTAACAAACTGTGTGAGGGGAAAAAAACCTGCAAATTTTAAGTTCTGAGTGTTTTTTAAAGATAGCAGCTGGAGGAACCTTTTCCATAACTGGGCTTGTTAGGGACAGTTTCAAAGTTGGAAATAAAAAATAGGCTTTTATAACTTAGCATATAGCATGAGTGTTTTGTGAGACAAGGCAGTAAACGTTGCTAGAAGGAGCTACAGAGGGAAGGTGTCTGATATATTTTGATTTCTTCCAATAGGAAAAGGGGGTGAGAGCCCCTTCCTAAGTGTTTGTTGCAACACACATATGGCCATCCTTGCACAGGTCCTTGGGCCTCTTGAGGAGCAAGACTGTATCCTCAGCTCACCTGATGCAATAGCATATCACTAGCCCACAACTCTCTCTGAGGAGAATGGGAAAGGGGAATCCCTTCCCAGGTGCAGACCTTGGTTTCCTGAGCTGTTGTTTCAGAGGTTATCCCATTAAGGACAGAGAAGGAACTGTCCCCTTCCTTAACAAGCTGAAGCTTAAAACCATGGAAATAAGATTTTACTCTCTGTAATGGAAAATGAAGCACTACCAGTTGTTGCTTCTCTTTGGGCAGAAAAAGAGACGTACTCAGTTTGCTTTCTCTGGGCCAACGGGTAGTAAAGCCTTAGTGCTTGTACAGTAAGTCTGTGGAGGGCAGACATGACTAAAGAGGTGACTCTCAGGTGAGGTTGCTTTACTGCTTTCCACTGCAGGTAATCAGGATGGAAACAGCAGCCACCAAAGGAAAAAGTCCTGATTTCTTAATATATTCCTCCAGTTTTCTGTAACACAAGGGCAGGGAAGAAGGGAATTCAAGATGTCTGTGTACACTTTGTCTATTACTGACTTATTTACATACTTACATTGTGCTTTATTTTAGTTTACAAATACTGCTTGGCCATTCCAACTCATCAGTCAGCTGCAGTGGGAACTGGCTAAGGCCTTATCATTTAATTTTCTAACATCCCTCATTTCTAATTTATACACCCAGCTCTATGACAAATTGAATTTGTAGAACACAGTAAACAAAAGGGCTTCTAACTCTAGTTTCCTGTAATGGAATAACATTATTGGAAACACACATTAAGTGGAACAGACAGACTTGGGGAAAGGGCTCATTTTCACAGCTGTAATTCACATAGGGTCCAACCTGCTTATTTTGCTATGAGGCTAATAGGAAACTGCACATGGATAATTATTCCTATTGATATTAGCTATTTCCCAAGCTTTATGCAGCCTTCTGGAAGAAAATAGTGAAAACTCCTTATATATACAGTTTCAAACCAACAGGTAATTCAGTATTATTCTGAGCACCACTGAGCAGAAAGGTGGTGATAGGGAGTAGTTGGTCTTTACCAAAAAAACAGCTACTCTGCCTGTCCCTGTCAGCTGGGCTGTTTGTCATCATAGAATGATAGAATGCTTTGGGTTGGAAAGGACCTCAAAGATCATCTAGTTCCAACCCCCCTGTCATGGGCAGGGACACCCTCACTAGACCAGGTTGCCTAAAGCCTTATCTAACGTAGCTTTAAACAATTCCAGGGATGGGGCTTCCACAACCTCTCTGGGCACCCTGTTGCAGAGATACATGACAAAGCCTTTCCTAGTCAAAGCTGGAGCCCTGGAAAGAGAAACAAAGGAGAAAATATGCCCCACTGAACTCTGCCACTCTCCTGGCTGCTGTATGGGTAACTCCAAAACCTACTGTAAGGGCTGGATGTTTAACACAGCAACAGTCTACTGAAGTGTGGAGGATTCGGTGCAGAGCTGGTTATCAGAGAAGGGACACAGCTGCACAGACCTGCTCGAGATGGCATAAGTAGGGTAAGGGTTAGTCCAAAGTCAGTGTGCCCTTGGCACCAGCTGAAACCAGTTACTGTTGTCTTAGAAGGATGTGTTTACCATAACAATGTGCAACAGAATGTAAGCAAAGGCAGGACTGCGACTTCTCAGTAGAACCAATGATGAGCTCGACTTTTGCAATATGTATGAGCTAATTATACAGTATATATAAACCCATGCTTGCAAGAATAAAGTTTGAGATGTGCTGATGACCACCTGGTGTCTGCATCTTCTTTCTCCGATAAATGGTGACCCCGACGTGATATCCACTAAGGGACAAGCCCACCACGGTTGGAGAAGTTGGAGTTGGGTCGTGTTTGCAGCCAGGACGGCACCTTAATCAGGGAGCACCCCCAGAGATCCCATCTGTGGTTTTGGGCCATACATGCCACCGGAGCCTGGAAAAGCTGCAACAGCGCGCTGAGGACTACAAATGGATAGGCAAGTGGCATATGATTTATTTACAGCTACATTAAGAAAACGGGATGTTAAGGGTATAGACTTAAAAAAGGAATTGCCGGGGTTACTAGCTTACGGGTATGCTAAGGGGTGTTTTCAGAACCCACACACGGTTCACGAGTTAACCAAGTGGCGGAAGTTTGGGGACATACTGTGGGACCTTATATTAGATGATGACAAGACTGCCAGAAAGTTAGGAAAGCAATGGCGGGTGGTACATAATGTGCTGCTCCAGGCAGTGGCAGAAAAGAAAGCGGCAGAAATGGCAAGAGAGGCGCACAAAAGAAATACGAACTATGGACAGGAGGGAGAGCCTTTGGCGCCAGGGATTACCTCCAGGGTCATCCTAATGGCCCCTGGAAAGAGGGCAGGAGGGACTGGTTGTCCGACATGGCCATCGGTCCCTCCCCTCTCTCAGGAGGAAGACATTGAGGAGGAGAGAAAGACCCCTGCGCGGGAAAAACCTGAGCCCCCATTAACACTAAGAGAGTCACCCGGGCCTACACCATTGGGTGCTGGCCCCGATCCACTGGAAGGGAAACCTAAGCCCCTTCTTCATACTCCCGACCCTGTGCCGGGAGCATTAAGTGATTTGTGGAATGAAATGGCAAGGCAGCGGAGAGAAGCCTGGGAGAATGTGGCTCGGGAAGCCCTGCAAGACGGGGATAGCGAGATGTTCGAGGCTGCCAGGTCGATTGCGTGCCCGGTCACATATACGCCGGTGTATGATCAGAACACGGGGCAGCAGATGGGTTACCACTTTGGTTATAAGCCCCTAGATTGGAAGTTGCTCTCTCAACTTAGGTCGACAGTAAGCCAGTTTGGAGTTAAAAGTGAGCGGGTGAGACAAATGTTGGAATACTTGTTTAATACGACCCTGTTATTACCCAATGATCTCAGGGGAGTAGCAAAGCTCATTTTCACGCAGCACCAGTAACTGCTGTTCAATGCACACTGGCAGGCTGCGGTTTATGAGAGTTTAGCCATTCAGAGGGGCCCCGGAGATCCATTGCATGGCATAACACTGGATGAGTTAATGGGACTGGGGCCATACCTGTGGACAGAGGCTCAGATGACCATGGGGCCAGATAAAGTTCGAGAGGCCATGCGGCTGGTCAGGCAGGCAATAGATAGAGTGAAAACACCAGAGGGAGCACCAGCGTACATGGGTATTAAGCAAGGAAGGGCTGAATCGTTCGGGGATTTTATTGACAAGGCAGCAGCAGCTATAGATCGTGCGGGGGTGCTGGACTATATGAAGGGAGCCATGCTGAAACAGTGCATCCTGCAGAATAGCAACCCGGCTACACAAAGGGTACTTTCTACCCTGGGAGCCAATTGGACTATAGAACAGGCTTTAGAGAGGGTGGCACAGCAACCAATGGGTGCTCAGGCGTTTTTAGTGGAGGCCCTGAACAAATTAGGAGAAGGGTTAAAGAAACAAGCAGAAGCAACGCAGTCTCAAGTGTTAGCTGCCCTTGCTCCTCTCCAGGCTCCGAGAGGTTCCTCCGCAAAGTGCTACCGCTGCGGGGCGAATGGCCACGTACAGTGCAACTGCCGTGCCACAGGGGTGTGGTGCCAGGCCTGCCAATCTGTGACCCACAATGCCAATGCATGTCGCCGTCGCCAGTCGGGAAACTCCCAGCAAAGCACAAACGGCCGCGCTCCGACACAAGTCACCGTAGGGAGCAGCGCGCTGCTGCCCCATACCTCCAGCCCGCAACCCCTGGATCCCTCGGCCTGGACTTGGCAACAGCAGTAGACGTCACCCTCATGACCACTCGGCCCACTAAAATACCCACTGGAATAAGAGGACCTGTGCAGGTTAAAGGACGAACGTATGGGGCACTGTTATTAGGACGCTCCTCTGCCTCAATGTTGGGATTCTTCGTGCTACCGGGAGTGATCGATGCAGACTATACCAGAGAAATCCAAATCATGGCACATACTCCTTTTCCACCACTGAAAATTGAGAGGGGGCAATGAATTGCTCAATTAATCCCGCTACCACAACTTACTACGGATCTTGTCCCGCGTCTCAAGGAACCACGAGATGATAAGGGATTTGGCTCCACAGGCCTTACATTGCTGTCTATGGATCTCACCGACCGGCCTCGAAAGGCCATAGTCATGACTTATAAAGGCCAAGATGTCAAGCTCACCACCCTGTTGGATACAGGGTCTGACACTACCATAGTGTCCCCAGAAAGTTGGCTGTCAACATGGCTGTCATATGCTTCCTCTCACACGGTTATGGGGGTTGGAGGACTCACATTAGCGAGAAGAACACCTCCCGTAACCCTCTGCCTCGATGAGCAACAAGTGACAGTAGTCTTTTCCATCGTGTCACTGCCGCCCACAGTCACCTGTTTGCTTGGGCGAGACGTATTGGCACAATTGGGAGTGGTGTTGACAAATGAGCACCCTTTGGGGTAGTCGCCATTGCTTGGACTTTCCCACTTCCACTCACTTGGAACACTGACGAACCTGTGATGGTTAAGCAATGGCCCCTAAAAAGGGAGAGCCTGATTCAAGCACACCACCTAGTAGAGGCACAATTCCAACAAGGACATCTGAAACTATCAACAAGCCCATGGAATACTCCTATTTTTGTGATAAAAAAGAAATCTGGGAAGTACCGGCTGCTACACGACCTCAGGGCTGTTAATAACCAAATGGAAGCAATGGGGGCGGTACAGCCGGGGCTCCCCAACCCCGCGATGGTACCACAAGATTGACCACCTGGTGTCCGCGTCTTCCTTCTCCGACACTGAAGACATGGTGTTAGCCCCTGGCACAAGAGCATTGAGCAAATACATGGTTTTGTTGGCAGTATTTGCTGTCAATGCAGGCTGGTTGACTTGCTGCAAGAGGAGGCAATTGCAGGCTTAACTTTTCCATTGAAAGATGAGCCTGTGGTCAAATCACAGCATCACCAGGTTGGAAAAGACCTCTGAAGATCATCAAGTCCAACCATTCCCTTCCTAAGCTAAACCAGATCCCTAAGTACCTCATCTACCCTTTTTTTTCCCCAGTAAAAGGCCACTAAATGAAAAGGCTGGTGAGTCTGTCTTTTCCCTAAATACAAAATTGCTATGGAACTGTAATAGGTGCTTCTGACTCTAAAGAATAGTTATTAGCACACCTGTAATGTAGGGAGAGACAGTAGCAAAGATCAAAGCCTGCCAGGAACTTGTCTGTAGGGTCTCAACACCTGCCAGTCTCCAAAAAGTACCCATACACTTCCTGACACCAGTTTCCTTCTGCCTGGCCTGAGGTCTAGGCTCCTAAACTCATGCCCTTGATAAAAGTACTGCTGCTTCAGGCTCTGGTGGGTCCCTCAGGAGTGTGATTTGGGCCCAGATGGGTTGAAGGAAGTTACAGTGTGTGTGTAGCTGATGGAGGTGAAGTGTCACTGAGTCTTACTGTGTCTCTCTGCAAAAATGCACAACGCAACCTGACTGCACCCGTATGGCTTCCAGCCACCAAGCGTGCTCTCCCCATCTGTGCTTCTTCCACACACTTCCCCCAACAGAAATTCTTGCTGCTGTGTCATTTATCTTTCCTCACCAGCATGAGGTTGTGCTCAGCCTTTTTATAATACCTCTGTTTATTATTATTCCCTCCCTTGGGAACAGCCTGATGGTGGCTCAGTTTCCTGAGAGTGAATGGGAATAGCTCTGCTGGCTTCCCAATTTAGCACCTGGAGACAGGGTCTGGCTGAAAGCCTGTGTCAGCAACAGCCCAGCCCAGAGCAGCTCCTGCTGCTTCTGTTGATTGAGCTGGCAACTGTGACCCTAGGATGCATTTTTCTCCCCTCTTCCTCCCATTTTTGTCAAACACCTGAGCTGCTCCCACCCTCTAAATGTAGATTATTCAGGAGTGAGAGAAATGCCTGTCACTTCTTTGCATCCAGATATAGAATTCAGAGGAGGCAAAGTCTAAAATTAGAGTGCATCCCAGACAGCAGCAGCAAACTCATTTACTGTCGCTCCAGCAATAGCCCCTGGGGAGGCTGCAAATATACCTGGAGGCAACTGATAATAAATAACATATGAAGGTAGAAACAAAAATAAGAGAAAGATTCTTTTCTATTCATGCCCAGGAGCAGCTTTCTCCTGAGGCATCCACATTTGCAGGTGTTTTGGTGGTGGAGGACAATGCACAGCTTGTGCTCTTGAAAGGATATTTAAAGAAATAAGAATGTATGTGTTGCCTGCAAATAGAAAGGGCTTAATTTTGACAGCACATTCCTGGATCAGATTGGGAGAGCATCACAAATTATACTACTGAATTTCATCTCATCTCTCTCTGGGTTTTCTTCTTGCTAAGAAAAAAAAATAGAGTCCCAACAAGGTACAAGAGAGATTCACAGCCTTCCTAAATAGCTGAAAAACTAGATTTTCTTTGTTGAATTTATACATGAAAAATTTATATTTTATATATATATTATTTCATATATTTTGTTGAGGAACCTTTGTTTTGACCCAGCATGGCAGCCCTTTCTACCTTGGGAGATAGGATGATTCTACAGCTAAACTCTCTGGAATAAGATTCAGCTGTCTGAAACTCCACAAGCATTCCAGGTAGAGCAAAGGATTGCTTTTGTGATTGACAGCACTAACCTGGTCCTCAGGAGCCCAGTGTACAATCCCCTACCTCTCAATTAGGTGTTCCATGCAAATTTTTCTGATCATCAGTTCTGAAGTACAGCAAGCAAATTCTCTGCTTTCCTGCCTCACAGAGTGATTTGGCTTGGAAGGGGTCTCAAAGCCCATCGAGTTCCAACCTCCCTGCCATGTGGAGGGACACTCTCCACTCGACTGGGTTGCTCAAAGCCCCATCCAGCCTGGCCCTTGAACAGTGCCAGGGGTGGAGCATCCACAGCTTAAGCTGCTTTGAACTAGCCTATATTGACGAGTTTGGATGCAATGGGTTATTACACTGAGGCTTTAAATCACCACTGTGATAGTGAGTAACAACTTCCCCCCTCTTGCCAGCATGCAAAGACAAAGCTATGACAAGGAAGGCCCAAGGGAAGGAAGAGTGAGCCAAGGAGACAAAAAAAATGAACTAAATCTGTTGGTGCTGATAGGGAGTCCTGAATTTGGTCCAGAGGCTGCAGGAGAGGAAAATGTTGTTCATGGAGAAGTTTCCCCAAGAATTTATCCAGGTTCATACATAATCTTGGACAGAAACTAGACCATCTTTACTTCAGTCCAATGCCTGAACCTGTTTTTCATGCAGTGGACAAAGCCACAGCAATGCAGTGTTTTGGTACAAGAGATGCTGCCAGTAAAAACCCACCTTGTCTCAAACCAGTCAGGAACTTTGCAGGAATTGCTAGGAAAGCAGAAAGACTGGCAACCTGGAACTAGCTTTCAGCTCAGAACCCAGATACTCTCAATTGCATTATTTCCTCCTCCTCACCATTCCATAATTACCCATTTCTGCTACAAATGACCCAGCTAGGCACTTCTCCTGCATCTCCGTGGGGTCAGGGAGCTGTTCTCAGCAAGTGAGCTCTGGAGATAGAGAGAACCTGTGGTAAATAAGAGGAAAACAGCACCTTTAACACAAAAATCTCTATTCTAACTCCCAGAGAGCAAAAGCAGACCTTCTGCAACTTCGAAGTAGAGAGCTGTTCTTTCTGTAATTGTTTTTGAGCCAGAGGGCTTTGAATGAGTACAAATATATCCTTAGGACTTAAGATATTTACTGCAAATTCTATTTTATGCTTTTCATGTGCCTTTGTTTCCAAGAGATGGGTAAATGAATTATACACAGAATTTCATAGTTTCAGTACAGAATGGTCTATAGGTCTGACTTGTTGTTAAAGTGTTGTCAACCACAAAAGGGAATATTTAATGCCAGTGTTGGCAGATTAACAAATTGCCTTGTCTAATATTACATGGGATGTCACAAAACTGTCAAGAAAATGCTAGAAGTGTTATCTTTAACAGAAGCAGAAAATTATCTGGCCTTTGGGTTATAGGGCAATTTAATCCAATATATGTAGGGCAAATGTCTTTGGATTTATTTTTTTATTTATGCCAGGTGACAAAGAGTTTCCTTACAGTGGTAGGAAATTTTACATGGATGGCAGAAGCTCAGGGTGTGCCTCCTTTCTCTTCACCTCTGTGGGAAGACCACTATCTGCAGCTATTACCTCCCATTTTCTTTGGAGTAGTTAAGAGTCAAGTCAGTGCTTTTCTTGTTTTCCTTCAGTGTGAGTTCTATCAGTAAAGTTCTATTATTTTTTTCTTAGTAGCAAACCAATTCTACATTTGTTCCCTTGTTTTTTTGGCTGCATGCATGTTGGGAAAATGTTTACCCTGCTCGTGCCAGTCCTGCTTATCTCTTGCTTCTGAAGGATTTGATGATCCCCTCCCTGCCTTTGTGTTATAATTTTTGGATCCTGCATAGATGATTCTGTGCTATTAGGAAGGGAATGTCTACTCAGGCTATAAGGATGAGAGGATTTGGTTGATTTCAGAAAACTGCATTTTCCATTCAGCCTGAATCAGGTTAAACAACTTTTTATTTTATTTTCAACACCACCTTCTACAACTCAAAAAATAAATCTCAGCTTCCCTCATTTGCTATAATTACTTTAAGGGTAACTGCACACAGAAATTGTATTACAGCATCTTCTGCATTTTTTATTTCTCCTGTGGATTCTTTTCCCACTGTGTTATTATTTTATTAAACAATAACCCCTAAGAAATTCATTGCTTGGAGCAATGGTTTGTTAGTTAATTGCTGGAGAAAAATGTGGGAATAGTTGCATTTTTATCATCTATTGGCAAGACTGGACTGTTAGACTGGGGTTTTTTTAGGAAGGCTGAAAGCTGCTGGTCTAGCTACTAAAGACTGTAGCTGCTGGTCTAGAGTAACAGAAAGACTATGGGTGATGGTTAGGGGGGTTGTTTGGGGTTTTCTTATTGAGGAAAAGAGCAGCTGTAAGGAAGCTGAACAAGTGCTTTGGAATGTTACTGATTGCTCATGGCAATTCTTTGCACAAATCTACCTACTCTGTGCAAAACAGACCCATTTTAACAGGGCAACACTGTAATGCCTGAACTGTGAGTTCAGTAAAAGTAAAAGTCCAGGGCACATCACCCTGTAAAGATTGAGGCTAATGTGTGTATTTTCTCTATCTGAATACTTCTGGTGATGTGAATCATAGAACTGTACTGGTTGGAGAAGACCTTTACAATCCACCCATCAGGGTAATCTTACTCTCTCCTGAGGTTCTGTTCATACCTCGTGCAACACATGACTTGCAACCTTAATATAGAAAGAAAAGAGCTGGAAACTGAGGAAGATGGAAGGGTTTGCACAAGATGTTAATAGAATGGCCAAGTCCCAGTCTGGTGCTTCAAAACTCCTTCAAAAGTAAGAGTTGGGTGGCTTTTTTAGTATGTTTTCTGCAGTTCATGTGTCACCTGCTTTGCAGCTGAAGGTGAGATGAAACCTTCAGAGGTGATAGTGGGCTTTCAGGCAAGGACAAAGTACCAACACTCTCTCATACATTAACACATGGGTGAGAACACACGTGGGCTTCCCATACAACCAGGGTCTGCCAGACAGGTTTATTGAAAAGCCTTTATTTTACTTTAAATAGAGTTAGAAGAATTCTAAGAATATCTTTAGGGCATAATCCACCATTTGGATTTCTCCTCTTCATTCTTTTGCTGCTGTCTGTGTGTTAAAGGTTAAACTGGACCATAAAACAGGTAAATGAGAATCAGTTTGGACTAAAACTTTAGTATTAATCCCCAAAGTCACAGTTTTAAAGATGCTTAGGTTTTATTACTCCACTGCCTCAGCCTGCTAATGTTGGTATATTACAAGAACTGTAATGACTGATAGGATAGCTCCTTCATTTTCTTACCCTGCACTGCTTGGCTGCCATCCTGCTTCACTACTGAATCATTTAGCATTGCACATGAGGTTAAAGCTCTCCTCCAACCATGCTTGAACCTCCATCTGCTACTGGAAGATGCTGAAGCATTCCATAATCAAGCTCTGAATATCAGAAATTGCAGAAGCTGTCAGATGTTAAATCCTGAACTTTAAAAGCATCACCTATGTAGGGAGGGGGGCAAAGAAAGAAGGGCTGGGAATACAGTACAATTTACTGAAAACACACAAAGAGACACAGATGCAATCATGCTTCAGCAAATCCAATTCTTAAAGCTAAGCACAGGTTGTTTAAAACCTCTTTTCTGCACCCCAAATACATGCTGGTCCTAATAAATGGACTGACATCATCCCATAATCAAATCACTCCACAATGCAGTCTGTTACTGTAGTTGTTACAGAGAAGATAAGGTTCTAACCAAGTTATGCTTGAAAGCTGCATGATGTAATTACTGATGTAATGTTGCTGCTTGAAGTAAGAGAGAAAGAGAAGATTTTTACCTCCCATCTTTCCCCTGGGTTTACAAAAATCAATCACCTTGCATCAGACACACAGACTTTCAAACACCAAAGCAAAATAGGCTTGGCTTGCAATTAGCACATGTTCAGTGCTAGCAAGCTCCCACTCTCTAAGCTGGGTCCTAGTCCATGATTCCTCCTCTGTGACATGTACACAGGCTTGTTTTAGCAGATCTGATAGATTACAGCAGTCCAATTAAAATGCACTGGAAATTAGAACACAGCAGAACATGAATGACAGAATTCTGGTTCCAAAATTTTCCTTCTGAAGTTACACAGCCAGCGCTCAGCCAGAGGAAGCCCACTACAGAAACAGCAGCAAATGTGCACTAAAAGACTGTTGAGGGATATTGTATGTGCAGAAACCAACCTAAGAGTTGTTGGACCACAGCTGAATGTGAAGCAGCCGATAGCTGTTTGCCAGGCAGTCTGAACTGCAGTTTTGCTCCATCCTTGATAGTGTAGTTAATTCCTGGCAAGAGTATAATCTAGAGCCAACCTGGTGCCTGCCAGCTCCATACCCCTCGCCTCGTATCAGTCGCTGTTGCCTGAGGGTGAGTTACTGGTGTCATCAGAACCAAGATGTGGGAAGTTGTGAGGTGTCAGTGACACAGCACTTGGACCTGCAGCCAAAGGCAGATGCAGCCAAATCCAAATGTCAAGTCAAATGCAATCTTCTGAAAAAAATCTACCAGGTATGATCACAGAATCACAGGGGTTGGGAGGGGCCTCCAGAGCTCATGGGGTCCAACCCCCTGCCAAAGCAGGGTCCCTAGGACAGGGCACACAGGGAAGTGTCCAGATGGGGCTGGAATCTCTCCAGAGAAGGAGACTCCACACCCCTGGGCAGCCTGTCCCAGGGCTCCCTCACCCTCACTGGGGAAAAGTTCTTCCCCAGATTGGTGGGGAACTTCCTGTGCTCCAACTTGAGGCCATTGCCCCTTGTCCTGTCCCCACAGACACTGAAAAGGGGCTGCCCATTTCCCCCTGCATCCCATACTTAAGATATTTACGAACATTAATAAGGTCCCCCCTTTGTCATCTTTTCTCCAGGCTGAACAGCCCCAGCTCACTCAGCCTCTCCTCACAGGGGAGATGGCTATTTTAATTGGATTACTATCTGTATCGTTATCTCTCTGCAGGACACTCAGTAGTAGATGACATTTTTCCTCTCCTTAGAGTGAGGTTTTTCTCTTAAGATGGGTGGGAGTTTCCATTTTTAGACACATAAATACTTCAGTTGCTTTAAGCAATGTTAGCAGAGCTGACTTAGCAGGCCTACTGCCTTTGCTTCCTCTTTTCCTGCTACATAGACAGTTGGGGCTGTTAATACCCTCTCTGGAATCGATTTTATTGTTGTTGGTTGTTTGTGGAAAATAGTGTTACTAAACTCTCTTGTTACCACCCACCTGGAGAACTTGGAAGATTTACTTAAAGCTGGGAAGGAAAGCCAGTTTGGAGCATTGTTTAAGCACGTGTGGGGATTTACTCAGGGGTCAGTTACTCCAGTGCTACTCAGCTGCTCTCAGCTGTCGGCAGCATACTGATGGGATGACAGCTGGAAGCTGTAACACTGCATGTGACACATCCACTGCAGAAATAATCACAGGGTTAATGAACCTATTGCAGTTGTTTGATAGTGTTTCTGCCAGAAGACAATCTTTCACAGTTACAGTGCTGGATTATCCTCTTTCTGATCTCTGTTATTTTAAGCAAGACACGAGCATCTCAGCTTAAGGATTGTGGAGTTTATGAACACATCTGATTGGTCTGAGCGAGCCAGAGAGAGTCTGGAAATCTGTCAAGAGAAACAACCTCCAGGAGACACGAATGAAAATAAGAGAGCAAGTCAGCTCTCTTACTTGGCCAGCAATGTTGACAGGTAGTTAGGTCTATCCAAGAGGGAAACCACCTTTGTCCCCACCACATATAAACCTACATTTAATTTTGGTGGTCAAAATCTGCTTTGTTTTGATCATAGGGTGTTTTAATTGAACAGGGGAAAAACAAAGAAAGGTGATGCCAATTTATAATGTTAATTTTCAGCTTAATGTTCCACAGAAGCTAAGACACATTTAGTGACCACTCCTAAAGGTTTTCTGGAACCAGTTCTGCCTGCCCAGAGTTACAGTAATTTCTGGACTGAAAGGCTAGAGATGGGGGAAGGGGAGAAAGGGGATGGGAATGAGAAACACATTGTGCTTCTTGCCTACACTTTGAATTTTTACCAAGAACATATCTGCTTTACTTAGATGTGTTGTTAAATAGGCAACACCTACCTTCAGTGTATTGGAGTTTTCCTAAGGCACTCATGAAAGTATTTAGACACTGAAGAGCTCAGAACTAGTTGGTTCTTTCCCCTTTCCTGTGTCATCCTTCACTGTTTTTTGACTTCCAGTGTGTGTTCCATCAAAGTAGTGTTTTGATTAACTGGAGAGAAGGCCCATAAGCATTCCAGTACTGTAACTCACTCATGATCAATCTATATGTTTACATAAAGCTTATAGCAAGGGAATCTTGATGTCTAGTTGGGACCTTCCATGAATAAGTAGTGAAAAGAATTGTTCTCTCTTTTTGACATCTTTCATTCTTGCCCATGGTTTGCTACTTGTCTCTTTTCTTTTCAAATCCAAAATACTTGTTCAAATGGGCTTGTCCAAATTGAGTAATAAATCTTCAATTGCTTTAGGGTTCACAAGTGTTTGTAGGCTATGAGCTGTGCAATATTTTCTGCTCCATTCACCAAGGGCTACAAAATCATGGTCCACCCTGTTAGGACTTAGCTGTGTAGAGCAATTTCTCTCAAAACACTAAATTAATCCAATAGATATTTCCATGCCCCTATCTTTCTGCCCTCTTAAAACTTAGATAGCAAGGTGGCTGACGAGCAATGCATACTTCCTGCACTCTGTTACAGCTCTTCAGGGAAAAAAGTTTATCACCAGACACTGCAGCTGCATCATCAGCCACAGGGAATTATATCCAAAACATGCAAAGTTGCATTCCAAAGTGAATGGTCTATTGATCCTAAGCTTTTTCAATTCCTTTCAAGAAATATCTCCTGCTTTTTTTCCTGTTGTTATAGCTGTACATTTCAGTTTATTGTTAAAGATCTTAACCCCATTAATGGGCCTTTTCTGCCAACCATATCCCTTGGAGAGCAAAGGAGTCACTTCCTATATATGAATGCCTTGCAACAAATGCAGGGCAATCCTTTCAAACCATTTGCAGTGATCTTTGTAGTGCCCAAAATGCACAGTCCTGCTCCAGCTTCAGGCAAATCTGTGGCTGCCAGTGCTGCTGGTTTCCAGTTCTGCATCTCACTGCTCCTGTGAGGTCTGCCCAGTGGTTTCAGAGGACTTGGCCTGAGGTCCTTAGGGGGTTTGTGGGGTTGCTTTTGGTGGTTGGTTGGGTTTCTTTTCTACACAGATATATGTGCCCACCAGTGACAGGTTCAGCAGACACAAAGAATGCAGAAGCCATTTAAAACTTCCTCTGCTGAAGGCAATACCTGCCACCACAGCAGGCCGACTGGGTAGGTGTAATGGTCTACGTGCCTAGAAGGAATATGCACTGCTTTTGCCTACAGTCCTCTTAGCCAGGGATCAAATAGAGCATTTTAATCTCTAAGACTGACAAATCCATCACAAACTTCCAGCTAACAGACAAAATCCAAGTGAACAGCAGAATGGCATTGATACTGGTACAAAACCAGTAACTGCCTTTTGACATACTAATCAAATTATGAGGCATGAGTTTCTGTTTGAACTAAGCAAAATAAATACTTGGAATCCAGAAATACTTGGGGGGGAAAAAATGCCAGGAGACTTGTAAAACCATCACTGCAGTATTTGCACTGATAATTTTAATTGGCGCTCTACAGTGTGGCATTTCATTCGTGTGCTCAGGGCAAAACATCTATCCCCAAGTCAAAAAACATTGAAGTAAAACATGGATTAAAAAAAAAATACATATAAAGCTAAGAAGTAACTGTAAATGGAGTTGAAATCCAACTGCATAAAGCTCCAGAGTGATCCTTTCTTTTCTGTTCCAGAAACTTTACCTTTTGCAGCTGCAATGTGATCAGTATTCATACCGACTTCCCTCAGAATTTACTGCTTATGGTAATATTCAGTGATCCTTCAATCATAGGCATTTGTCTGTTCATTTCCATATCTCCTAAAAAATTAACCAAGAGTAGGTATTCAGCCTTTCTCTTCTCATGATCTGATCTACCAATGCTGGAATGAACAGAACAACAATTTCTAGATGACATAAGTGATGAAATGTGGGAACTGGAATCAGAGGAGTAGGACAGGTAAGGGAGGAAAAAAAATCCTCCCTGAAAACAGAACATGTGAAATGATTTGTATTCCAGCAATGAGTTTTCTGCCCACAGACACATATATTGGAGTTCACATGACTGCAGAAACACTACTGCCATGTAAGAGTTGGCTCTGCAGTGAAAAATGTGAAGTGACTTTTCAATGTATTGCCAAGGGGGGAAGTGCTTTTCTTCACAGATTTGAAAAAAAGCCAAAAGAAAATGGTAATTTTCACCCAGAGTCAGATAGACAATAGGAAGCATTTTCACATAGGAATCTCATGGTGATAGCAGAGTCAGGTAGTTTTATAGGCTATACATCAGTGCTAGTGATGCCACTGTTCCATGCTTTGTAAGCCAAGGGGCACAGGGGCAGAGCTGCAGCAGAAGTTTCCCCAATTTTCAGTCAGTGGTACAGAAAATTACTTCTTCTGTCCTTCAGGACCAAGCAATTACCAGAGTGGGACAGACAAGAACACCATCTGGTCCAACAGTCCATCTCCAGCAGCAGTGCCCAGGGCCAGTTGCTTTAGAGGAGGGTGCTTAACAATTTGCAAAGGCAATTGTGGAGGGTTTTCCAGAGACAACCATTTTCCCCTTTGGAGTTAGTGCCAAACCTGATACAGGGGTGAACACACAGAGCTACAAATCTTTCTGAGCTATCTGATACAGCTTTACTACCTCTTCCTGGCCTCTTTAAAGCTGTAAACAGATTAAGGCTTGGCCTCATCTATACAAATGGAAATCAATCTAGCATAGAGAAGTCTGCAGCTGGTGTGAGGTCATTGAATTTATCTGCTTCCTTAGCTCTCACATCCCTGACTGAGCAGTTCAGGGTGTCTCCAGCACTCTGACTTTTCTATGGGACAGTGAGGTGCCTTGCAGGCAAATATCACCTAAACCTGTCCCTAGCTGTCTCTCATGGGATAAGGAGCAAATGGGAAGAAAGAACAGGGAGTTGAAATAGCTTCATCTTTGCTGCACTGCTGGAACCTCAGATGCAATGAGGAATGTTCTCTTAGATGTAGGCAGTCATACCAATCTACAAAGTACCCAGGTGCTAGCAAAGTGCTTACTGGAGAGAGACTCTCTCATGAGAAGATGATTCCCATCTGTTCGTTTAAACTCAATAATCCAGCCTCTTCCATTGCTTGTTCCCTCTATGCTGCTGCAGTTTTGCCTTTGCACTTCAGAGACTTCCCCAATGCCTGTTACATCAGGGGTTGAAGAGTTCCTTTATCTTCTACACTTGAATATAAACTATTTCCAAATAAAGATGATGCATAATAAGCCTTAATATGAATGATTGTTTAGCTGCAAGGGGAGGTGTGAGTGTAATGGCAGTGGGGGAGAGAGAGAGAGAGAGAGCAGTAAATAAGAATCTCACACAGGGAGAGAACAGTTCTGATTTCTATTCTCTCAGTTATAAATGGCTGATTGACATTCTTCAGTGTTGCTATATATGGTTTGGTATTGCAATACACATTGTATAACTCAGTTTCTCAATGCAAGGGGCTGTGGCATCCCTCCAAAATCTAATATATTTGAAAGAGTAATTTCTGCAAGGAACTCTTCTCTGTTGCTGTTATGGGTTTGCTGAAGACATGGATTGGCAGCCAGTTATCTAGGGGGGATTTTTAAAAGAGTATACATTTAATATTTTATCATTTTACATGGATCAGCTAGAATGCTAAGTATGAATTCTGTGCTGCTGTTAGCCTGGGAATATGAGCAGAATTTACTAGAAGAGTATGTTAGATCCTGAATTAAAAGTAGTGGATGCTTTGCTGGGAAAGAATTGCATGTCAGGTTGACTATTTTACTTTGCTTTTCCATCTAAAGCTGTACTAAAAACTGGAAAGGAGATTGAAATGCACTCTTATTAGCAGATGCATGGGAGAACAGGTATTTCTTGACAAAATGCATTGGATGTGACATTTAAAAGCAATAGAAGACTGTGCAAAAGGTGTTAATATGTCAGGGATGGAAATCTTCTGTAACTAGTAAATACGAGGGGGTTTATAAACAGCCTGTTACAGTGTTCAGTATTTGATTCCAGGCCTGATGCTGTAGGCATAGTCCCTTTGAGCTGAATTTCAGCCACATCCCTAGTGTGCTGTTATCCTCATCGTTCCTTCAGATAAATAGTCTGTGCCATCATCCAGGTCACTGATGAAAATGTTAAACAACGTGGGCCCTCACATGGATTCCCAGATCATTGATCATTACCCTTTAATCCTGGTGAGCCAAACCACTTTAAACCCACCTAATACTCCATTCATGGGATCTATCCTTAGCTTCTAAACACAAATACTGCACAAGACAGTGTATAAAAACCTTACTAAATTGCATTTTACTCTCTTTCTTTAGCCTTACTGGTCATGTTGACCCCTTTTCTTGGGTCCCTTGGATCCTCCCACCCAGCCCCATGAATTCAAGTACGTCCAGTTTCTCTAAGTTGTTCCTGGCTTGTTCCTGGCCCACGTTAGAAGAGAGAAAATCAGTTTCCTCCCCAGATATCATGAGTTATGGGCACAGGCAGCAGAGTCCATGGTCTGATTGTGCTTGGGTAAATATTTGAGCTGGATGGAGGACTCCTGGTTTAGGTCACAAAGCCATTCCAGATACACTTCACAGACGAATTATTTTGTCTTTCCCACACCATTCTATATTTAACTTCCCAAGGCTCATTAACCACAATCCTGTACCTTGTTACCACATCAATTTAGTGAAGTTATTTTTCGGCTGCAGTTACGCTTCAATTTTCAGTATTAATTTCTTTTAACACTTGCCCTATTAATCACCTTAACAATCAAATTAAGACAATTATTTTAATGAGTTAATGGATTATACAGAGCAGACAATACACATTTATAAGCACTTATGCTAGAGCACTTTTATAAAAGTCAGCCTTGTTAATAATATATTAGACCATAAATGTACTTCTATAGGCTTGGGGGAAGGGATGGGGAAAGTGTTCTGTTTGACTGATTTAAATATGTCTGCCTCATCTCTGTGGGAGCTTTTATGTGCTCTGGGCCTATTAAAATCAAGTGGCAGTCATTGAAAGGAAGAGCTGTTATATTTTTCTGGGATATTTGTGCTAGGTGGCAGGGTATTCTCTTAGATTGCCTCTAATCTGGCTGCTCTAGATATGTCATCAGGATGAAGTTGTTTTTTACCACATTTTTCACATCTTTTCTTAAGTAGGTGCTGCATTACAAAGCTCTACCAACTCTTTCTTGTTTCACAGCTCTCCTGATGTAGAGATTTTGGGCTGTGGAGGCAAGGAATTATTCAGGTATTGAGTCTGGAGTTCTTTCCTATTTCTCTGATTCAAAGCATCATTTCTTGTGGGATTCCACCCTGCCAGGAAAATTCAGATTGACATTTACAAGAGATGGAAAGGCAGTAAGGTTAAGAGTAGAGAGGGGCCAAACCCAACCTGTGCAAGAATATCTAGACATGTTATCATGGCAAGACCATTTTTGTCTAAGGGGCTTCAGCTCCTTATGAGTATCAATGATAAAACTTGGCCTATACAAACCCAGCCCAGCTCCTGGAGTGAAAGCATGTCCATAACTTCTGGGCCCAAGTCTTCTACCCACAAGCATCAGGTGCCTGTTTAAATCTAATGGAAATTATCCTTTACTGTGTTGTGCACGTTTGCACAGGGAGCCCTGGGCCACCTAAGGAAGTGGTGCCCTGAGCAGAATAAGCTGTTATCAGCCCTCATCTGACTGAACTAGAAAAGCCTCAGGATTTCCAGACTCATGACACTCAAGATAGAAAGCAATTGTTTAAAATGTCTTTCTAATGGCAGAGATATATCAACAAGGGTTTGCTTTCTGCAGCTGAATCCTATGATTGATCATACAATTTATTGCACAAAAATCTGTCTATATTCCTGAAGCAGCTTCTGCTAAGATAATAGTTCAGTTATGTTGCCATCTATACCAATAAACTCTGGGGCTTACAGATATATTGGAACCTTTAGAAAGGATATGCCACAATGCTGTTGAGATAAATGGCATCTTTTCAGTTTAAAGCATTGATTTCCAGAATCAAGGTATGTCCTTATGGGTGGGATAGGAATATACATCAGAAAGACTAAATTAAAATGACCAGGATGACTTGGGAGAAGCTGAAATACATGTTATTGGTACCATAGTTAGCATGGCTGGTTTTTTCATGATGGTTGTATTTAGGATGTACCTATGGAAGATTCACTTCAGAGAGGAACAGTTGGTAATGGGAAACTGATTATGCACACTTGGTGTGTAAGGACCCTGGGACCCATCCCTAGATCATTGTTGCCAGCCTGAGAAACATTAAAGAAATGTATGTAGAAGAACTTGAGCTGAGGAAGATACTTTGTCTATATCTACATGAGCAGGCAGTGCAGCCCAATAGCAGAGGATCTATAAGCATCAAACAACTGGTGGTTTGGACCCACTATCCATATTACCAGCTTTGATTGCTTTACTGCTGGGCAGCTCTAGTGTGGTCATATTGACTGAATGCCCAGTAGGCACTGCCTCACACCATGGGACTCCCCAGACCACAGTTTTCCATCCAGTTTCTTCTGAAAGCAGTCTAGGTCACAGGCTTCATGAGGATACTCATGAGGCAATGAGGATATGTGCTTCAGAAGTGTCCTGCTGATGGGAACTGAGATGCTACCTGCAATGCACATGCAGTTTGAGGGAGGGAGGAAGAGAAATACTCACAAAATGCTGAGGCTTTTAGAGGTAGTGGCTTTACAAAAAAAAAGCTCTAATCCTATATTACTTCTGCTTGATGAGTGGAATCTGAACAGCAAATACCCCCTACCTGAGTAATGCATTTAGCAAGGAACAGGTATCATTGCTGCATTAAAACACAGTGGTGGGATCACTAAGGTTCATTCCCTGAAAACATTTTTATGTCCTTGGTGAAAGGTACATTGGAAATACATAATTTAAACTCACAAACCATTAATCTACATGCAAAAGCAAACTCCCAAATGTATTTATTATTTGCCAACATTACATTTTCCTGTAAGTAATGTTATTCTCTTTCTGGTTTGCTGGGCAGTTAGGGAATCAATGGGGCGAGGCAAGTAAACAGTCAGCCCATGAATCTGAAAAAGGACAAAGGCAACATCAGGCTCATGACATTTCCTGCTCCTCCAGCACATCAGAGACACTGCAGTGGTATTCCTGTGAGCTGACTGAGAAGCAATCTCCAAAGCCAGGAAGGGAAGACACTGCTCCTGCGTTTCTGAAAAGCAGAATAACTTTCTACCTCTGTCAAGGTCTTGTGTTAATCTGCCCACTTTTCACTTCCCTCCCTGTGAGCAATGGCAGCATGTCCACTGTGGGCTGTAAGGACTAGGTCTGCCCACGCAGACTCCCTGCTAAAGGCACTGTGCTCTCCCTGTGGACATCTGTGTGACAGGAGCACTCTGGATGCTGTGAGCTGCTTCACCTTGCTTGACAGGTCAGGTCAGGTGTGCACTTTCCTAGACAGAATTTGGATCCTTTAGAGTTTTATCAGCATTCATTTTAAGCTAACACTGGGTAGATGGTATATCCTAGGTTTTAGGTGTCAGCTTATGAGTACAGAAATTCTAAGCCCTCAAGGTAGTTCATTAAATATCACGTTCCAAGACAATGGTTCTTTCCAGGTTGAGGACTGGGAAGTACATTCTTCCAAGCTACTATATTCAACACCTGATTTATGCTCTAATACCAAACCATACTATGATTGTATGCAGATACATTTTAATTTCTGCTTTGGTCTTTGACACCTATTACTGTTTCAAATCCTACTTACTTTCAAATAACTTTTTAATAGCAAAATCAATTTTCTCCAAGCAAAATTTCATTATCACAGAATTCTCATTAAAAAGTGTCTGATATAAAAAGAGAAGGATGAGAAGTGCAAATTATTACTGTCGTTTTCTTCCAAACTGGTTTGCACTCTGAAGAGACACCCAGTACTTATACTGGTACAATAAATAGTAACCAGCACCTAATAGAAAATTTGGGTCATCTAATTTATAGGTTCTTCCTTCATGTCATGTACTTTATATCACTGGAACAGAGAAACAGAAGGGGCTTTTTATTCCATCAAGTCCAGTCCTCTGCTGATTTATTAATATTCCTCTGCTAAACATGTTTTTTTCTCAAATGGAAACACTGATGATTCCCACAGACTCTCCTACCTGTCAATTTTGGTGTTAAGATTTCACTCCAGGGCATACTAGGGGCACAAGTCCTACATAGGTGAATCTCCTTGCCGCTCCCAGCTGTAGATATCAATAGCATTTTCATCCTGTTACTATCTGCAGATCTAAAAGAACAATCCAAAGGTGTTGTTTTCTAGTACTTCATGTGGCACAGGAATGTATTTTTACAATTTGATAAAATTAAGATCTTGGGATGCAGGTATTTGATCTCTAAGTTGGGTAACATCACTTTGACACAGGGCTGGTGTGAGTGTGATTCACTGTAGATACTTGTTCATTCTGTGGTGGAGGCAATGTCAGCATTAAAAATTTGGGCCCAGAACCAAGTGAAAATGAAATGGGCAGAGTTGTGCTCTAAGAATCCAGGAATGCTATTAGAAAGCTAAGTGCATTAAATGCTTTGCTTTTCACTTTCTATCCCAAATGCTTCCTTAATTCCTACCATGCACAGCTGCCTAAAGACACACTTGCCATGCTTTATGTACCTTTTATTTTATTGACAGTTCTACAGAGATTCTTGCTGAAATAAAGAAGAAAATTAAATATATATATATATATTGCCATGTTTAGCACAGGTGTAAGTGTAAAACCACAGTCATGGCTTAGTTCTTGCAACCCAGAAAAGTCAAGCTGATGCTTTTTCATTCTCGGAGCTTGTTTGCCTGGTGTTTGAAGTTCCTTGTCAATATTGTTTTCCCCATTTCTCTCTAGGACTAAAATGAGGATGAAATAATTCCTCCTGCCTTTCAATCTGAGGATTGTCTTGCTGGAGTGAAGCAGACAAAGGCAAATGTTATGGTCTGATTATTTTATTTAATAGGCAATCTTTGCCATGTCTTCCAGACTACCACAAATTCTTACTAAAATGTGGGAATGCAGTGAAAATGATCTGAGTTTGAGTACTTGGTGTAGCATTTGTGGAGCATAGCTCAGGAACCCTTCATCTAGACAGTGAGATGCAATATCATACAGGGATCAGTGTCCCTAATTCAGCTCCCTCCTAAATGATGCCTTTAAGAAGAGCACTGAGATTTCTTCACAAATTGCCCTTAATTATGTCCCATTCCTGCCATAGAGGGAATGATGTCCACAGTCAACCAGCAATT
Organism: Gallinula chloropus; assembly: GCF_964237585.1. Lineage (NCBI taxonomy): Eukaryota > Metazoa > Chordata > Aves > Gruiformes > Rallidae > Gallinula > Gallinula chloropus. The sequence goes on along the minus strand of NC_140109.1, from coordinate 5,872,672 downwards.
CCCCACACCATGGAAACAGTGGAAAGGAGAAACACACCTCAAGAGAAAGGATATGTTGATGGGTTGCACCCTAACCTGTGAGCCTGGGGAAGAAATGGGTTGGAGACCTTACTCTTCATGTCAGATTGAAGGAGATTGAGTGAGTGAGGAGCCAAGAGGCTGAGGCTCTAGGACTGTAATGGGGCTGTGCTACAAACATTAACGATTTTCAATTTATTTTATGGGCAGTTAAAGTTTATTTGAGGCAGGTAGCAAGAAATGAAGGCACAGTATGTGCAAAACCAAAGATGTTATCCAGGGTATGAAACTGGTGTCAAAGAGCAGGAGCAGACCACAGAGAAAGGGAAATGCTGATCCCAAGGATTAGCTAGCTGAGTGGGATAACTGCTTTCCAAGGAAGCAAATTACCTCACCCAACGTTTGAGATGAACTGTATTTCTTGTCAGTGCAATTTGTTCATGAAGAGCCACGTTCCTCAGAAATCCTCACCATCAGAAATCCTCAAATATGAGTCATCTTATTAAAACAAATAAGGACATTATTAGCAAAGTCTCTCACACTCCCTCACTTGCACTCTATTAAGCAAATGAAACAGAGCCTGTCAGGCTCTCTCCCTGTTTATTCTTCCTTGTGATTAACTGCAGAACAAAAACCATATTAAATGGGTATAAACTTTATACAGGCCCCTTTAAATGGCAAAACCATTATAGCTACAACAATAAACAAGGGCCATCTTTTGAGGAGTGTGTAAATGTAATATGCATATGCACTGTGGCTAGTCCAAGTCCACTGTTTCCTCCCAGGCCAACAAGCTGCCAGGAGACCTGGACACTCCCAGCCTGTATGTGGATACTGATGCTGGCAGCTGCCTGCACAGGACTCAGTCCCTCTTGGTTTTGCTTGCAGGCTTCAGCATTCCTAAGGATCAAAATTTAAAAGCAGTACTAAAAACAAAGCTTCACCCAGGGGATTTTGTTCCTAGATCTCCCTGCAATACAGTTTTTGGTTATTGTTATTTCTGTCCCTATGATTTGGGTCAGTTTTCTAGAAATCAGGACAATTCAGCAAAGTGAACATTAGCAAGACTTAATACTTTTATAGTTCTGGCAGCACAAAGGGCTACTTAAATGAAAAAAAGGTATATGTAGGTATAAAGGTTTCCATGGGTCTGAAGTCCAAAGGTTAAAGTGAGCATCTGTCACAATATCTGCCAGCAAACAGGTTCTTATTCTCTTAAAAAATCACCAACAGCATCCTGGAGCCATGTGTTTCTAAGGGCACATCACAGTTCAGTTTGTCTTACTCATACAAGCCCAGTGCCTGGGAACTCATAATAGGACAGAATGGACTTGGTCCATAAGGGTTACACTTACCATGGCCAGGATTTGGAAATCCATTGAATTTTTTGCTTTTTCTATAGACCATTTAGGTCATAAAACTATTAATAAATCATCATTGGATTCCATATAGACAGAATCCTTTGCAAATGCAGACTTCACAGTGATTTTACATTAACTGATTGAATCCAATAATAAATTTTGGAGGAAGAAGTGACTGAACTGACCTTTAGAGTAAAATTTAACACCTCCACATCTCTTGAATTCCATTCCAAGGTTGTCTGCAGCTTGTGGCCTAAGGCTACTGTCCAAGTATTGCTGAGCTGAGATTTGGCTCTCAAGCCTACTCACATCAACACTCCTGGTTGTGTCTCAGAGTCAAGAGCTACTCCAGCCAGCACGTTAAAGCCTGTATGGTTTTTCTTGTTACTTTTTACTAAAGCTTGTCTTTTCTTCCATGATGTCACAAATTGCAGATCAGTTGCAGAAATAATGCCTCTGCCTATGGCTTATGGAAAATTAGTGGAATGGTAAAGTTTTATTGAAACCATGAGCATCTGTCCCTACTGAATACAGAGATTAGCATGCAGGAATCAGTACTGGAAATAAAGACACATTTATCCAGAAGTTCTCCTTCAAATTAGAAGCAACTGCTCCTGCTATTCCTGTTGTCATTATAGTCTGCATGGATGCTGTTGACCCATGCTGACCATTTCATAAAAATAAACTTGTGGCCTGAAAATATGCCAAGTCACCTTCTCAGTCTGCTTCAGAGAAGACCTTGGCTGTTATGCCTGGAGATCCATGTTTAGCTCATTCACTGTGATTTCATTAAGGCTACAGAACCTTGTTATCAGCTCCTCATTTAGTGCCACTTACAGAAAAAAAACCCCAACATGTCAGGCTAAAATCAACAGCAGAACTTTTTTTTCCTCTGTTCTTTTTTATTATTAACTTTCCAATCAGAGTTCACAGTTCAGCTCAAGCTGTTTGAGAAGTGCTTGTTCATCTGTAACAGATCAGCCAGTTGATGAACGTATCCCCACTGGGGAAGCAGCTTCCCAGAAAGGCGCTGCTGGAGACAGTCATTCATAGAAATGACTCAAAAAGGTCATTTTGGCTAAATACCATCTCATAAACTAAAACTTTAATCATCCCACAATGCTCCTATATATGGTCATAGGGACCCAGCCTCCACGAAGCAGGAGGTATCTTTTGTGTTCTTTTATCCACTCAACCTGAGGCTCTCCACAGAATTTAGTAGCTAATAGGAGTTCAAGGAATCTTAATAATTCAGATCCTCTTGGAAAGGGTCTACCTATGAATATAGGCAAAGGTTAATTTTATACCTGATGTGTAGGATAGAGGAAAAAAAAGAAAAAAAAACCCAAACACAAGTTAGGCTTATTAATATTTTTGCCTCTTAGCATTTACAGGAGAGGGTCTACTGTCTGCTAAGACATGGGTTTGCTCTAAGGAATAAAGCATAGCATTGCTTTGGTATGCCACTGTTACTAGTTCCTGATATTTCTAAAGTGGTTCCTAGGAAATTCAACTTGTTTTCGTATACCTCTTGCAGTCTGCAGATTACTTGTCCTACTGATTTGACCTGGGTGGAAACTCAGGCACATAAAAAGTAAAAGGCTAGAATCTAAAGTGGGTTTGGAACATAGGAGCCCATGGATCTGAGGCAGATCACTTTCTCTTATGAAATGACAGACCACTTGAAACTATTCTCATTCCTTGAAGAAATGTGGACAGCTTCTATGTTTAGCAATGGAGGAAATGAGGCATCTAGCTGTGGATTAAGTCCAGAAAACTGCAGCTTGCGTCCAGCAGCATAGGAAGCCAAGGACTACAGTTGAAAGAACCTTGGCTAGAAGTCTGAAGAATTGGCTTAGGTTCCCCTGGTAAGGCGTTTCCTTCATCCTTTCTGGCAACAGATAGGCTAACAGCAACTCCAGTTCCTCCATACCACGTTACACAGTCATGTCACCTGTGTTATTTTTTGTCCCTTTTCTTTTTTCCAACCATATTGATTCTTCTCTGTGAGGAAGGGGGTGCTGAGGTCAGTGGTAGGATGCTCCACCGAGTGTTTTCAGAGAGGAGCCAGCATCTTGGAAACCTGAAGGAAGGAAAGTGCTCATAAATTCAAGATGCAGACACTTGACATCGTATGTATGTAAGTAATATATTTTCACCTTTTTTCTTTGCTACTGTTAGCAGAGGGAAACAACAGGAACTGTGAGCTTTGGGCATGATTCCCCTGATTTTACTGCTCTGTGCTTGAATCTACAAGGCGCACACAAATACACAAGTACTTGCACCCTGATCTTCCAGGGTGAGTTCACCATCACCCTGCAGCTCCTCCAGGTTTTCTTGAGGACTGGGAAGTAAAAATAGTGTTCAGTGTGACTGTGCTCCCTAAACCTTGCATGAGTATTGAAGAGGATGCAAGAAGCAAGACCGCTGGCATCATTTCTGATACTCTGCATATCTTTGCAGTAGGCAGGATATAGTCAAGGACTCAAGCTGACTCTCCATGGCCAGACTCTGCAATTACTGTGTTCACTCCAACATTTTCAAGGCCTCATGCTCAGCCCTGGTGTCAGGCTTAAAAGCCAGAGATTTTGGTGTTAGGTTCTAGTTAGAGATCACTGGACATCCTGTGTGCTGCTAGACAGCTGAGTTATTTTGACCAAGGAGCTTATTTTTCTTCCCCATCTGTTCATCTGTAAAGTGAAAACATCATTAATACACTTTGCAAAGGACCTAAGATGTCCTAGTGAAATATGCTCCAATAGACTCAGGTATTAATACAGAATGGAAATACAACTACTAGAAATAGAAATCCTTGCATTTGGAGTCAGTTGTTAAGTTTTGGCTGTGAATCTTCCTTTTCAGATAACTTCAATTTTCTATTAAGCTTACTGAAGAGCTAGCTACTCCAGAAAAAGTCTGACTAGAGCAGATGTTGTCCTTAGTGTGATGGCAGCATCCACAACAAATGTAAGGAAAAGAAAAAAATCACAAGCAGGACAAGCTCCAGGTTCTCTACACAAGCTTTTTTCTTAATAAAACATTATTCCCTCAGGAAACTAATTAATATTCTTAATTGGTTCAGAGAAATAATCAACACCAAAATCCACACAAACAACAAGCACACATCCCCCCTCCCCAAGATAAATCAGAATGCTGTATTAACTCCTGCAATTGGAAAGCTCCAGTTCAGCAGGAAACACTCTCCAAATATTAAGTTTTAATTTCCAGGCAGAATGAGTGTTATTTTAACATTTTAGAGCTGCCATGGAAAGGGGAAGTCTGGCATCCATCCACCTGTATTCATACTTACATCTCAACAACTTCATGGCTGTTACATCAAAGGGGCTATAAAAATGTAAATGTTGACTGCATATTCTTAAGCCACATGTTGAATAATAATGTCAGGCCAAATAAAGTGCTCAGTTAAAATCTGACTGGATTAATACCACAAAGGTAGCATGCTCTTGTGCATATCTCTGTTTGCTGCACAGCAAACAAGTACAGATGTTCAGGGAAGGTACAGTCTGTTCAGGTCTTCATCTGTCAGGAATCACCTGGTAAACCATGTTCACAGAAAGAGAAAGATCAATGGGAAAGATAAAGAGGACCATTACAGCCATTCTAGGCTTGGGCTGCCATGGTGACTCTATTTCTGTCCTCTGCCCAACAGTTTCCATCTTCCTCCATCCCTCCTTTCTTTCAGCTCCTGTTGAAATGAGTAGTTTGCTTGTTTTGTAGCCCAGAGACCATCTGGTTTACAGTGAGATGAAATCACAATAACATCCTTATTGCTGGACTAGATTGGTTGGTGTTATGATTAAAACATCACTAGATCATCACCTCCTTCCCTTCAAATAGCTTCATCATCCAGCAGAGACTAGCTAGTCAGAGGGGATGTGGGTTGCTTTCATTATGGAGCACACCCTGGTTGGTTTAAGCTTAATGCCAATTTAAGTGTTTTCTTCATAGTGTCTTATTTTTTTGGAGTACATTGCTCAGAAGTGACTTTCAACAGCCTACAGAGAGCAGCTGATAGTGCCACTGATGGCCAGGGAGGTCCTGATGCTGTGGGAGACAGAAGGGAAGTTGCTTCTAGCTTCCATGACTTGGAAGAGAATCCCAGATGTTGTAGAACACACTTCATCTGCATTCCAGCTACTCTCATTTTCCCATTTAGAGGTCAAGAAAATATGTTTTTGAATCCAGGAGCTGAGACAGTTGCCAAGGGAAACTCAATAATCTAAAGGGAAAACTGTTATTACATTTGTAAAACTTGAAGTTTCTCTAACAACTAAATGTAAAACAAATGTGGCATAAGGAGGGGGGAAAGAGTGGGTGGGAAAATGAGAAAATGAAGTAGAAAGTCAAATCAGGGTTTAGCATGAAGTGCTGAAATCAGTTATATCGCTTTACAGCACAGAATTGATAACACTCAGTTCCACAGAAAACACTTGGGGAGCTCTTCCAGGGCAGGGCTTGTGTGTTGGTCTAGTTTTGTGCAGTACAAATGTGCTTGGCTCTTACTAACAGTAAGTAATAATGAGAAGCTATGATAAAATAATACTGTGTGTCACAGACTGAGACAAGGGGCTATTTCAGGTCAAAGTTCTCAAACTTTGCTGAGTTTCTAAATATACCAAGTACATTTACATGCTGTTTTCAGGCAGACATGAGCTCATGCTCCTTGTGTTCCAGACTGTGAGCCCCAGTGCACGAACTGAGCAGCTGCTTTGAAAGGTGCTGAGCTCACACCGATGTTCCTCACATGCAGTTCTTGTTCTGCAGGCCATCTCAAGAAATGCTCTCACTTCTATTTATAGAATAATCATCAGGTTTTTATTTCCAAACAGAAGAAAAGGGGTGTTTTACAAATAGCTGGGAGGATTAGGTCTTATGTGATGAGAAACAGAAAGTGTTCCTCGTGCAGCCATACACACAACCCACCCACACACACAACACACAGTGGCTGAGCTGCTCTGGACAGGTATTTTCCAAGCAATGGAAAGTATATAGAGAGCTGCAACAAGACAGACACTAATTTGCTTCTCTCTTGAGGTATGTGCCAATAACAGTGCTGTCCAGAACAAGCTTTCAGCAAGGGAAGAATGACACCAAAGGAGCAAGCCTGACCAATCTCACTTCCTGCAGGAGCCCTTGCCTGGGGCTGGTGACATGTTGCTGTCCTGGATCATAACTCTTTAATTTTCCCATTAGCCTCTGTGCTCTTGTATTAGCTTTAGGAGTCAGCAGTCCAGGTGAGATTGTGTGGGATGAAAGCTGGAATGGAGAAGGGATGCTCTCTGCTCACTGTGCCTCAGATCTTGGAGCCTAGGAGCTGGGGCAAGCTGTACCCAAAGGCAATAAGCTGCATGCACTACAGTATTTTCCATTCTGTCACGTAGCCCTCAATTGATTTTCCTTGGCCACAAATGCTCTGCTTTGGGGTTGTCATTAGCTGCAAATTGATCGGGTCTGAACAACATCAGGGAGGCTGGTTAGATGGTGCAGTGCCACTCTCACCCACCCCCTCAGGACTGTTCTAACTCATTAGTGGTTGCACATGCATTTTGCTATTTGCCTCCTGTAGCCTCCCTGGCAAAGCTGACTGTCCCCATAGTCTCCTCAATAAGAGAGCTGGTAGAAGAAGGGCTGATGTGAACAGTAATGCTGGCAAGTGAAAGGGGAGCTCCCTAGTTTGGGTGGCACCACACAGATCATAGGACCTGTTGCTGTGTCCTTAGATGCTCTTCCTTCTGCTGTGGGCTGGGTGAAAAGGCTGAGATTATTTTAATAATTTTTGTCTCCATTTTACTGTTGAGTCTCACAAAAGCCTCTGTCTCCCTTGGGACTGACATGTTTTAGAAATAGGTGGCAATTCTGACAATGTTTCACGTATACACAATAGAGGCACAGTGCTTTAGTGTCAAAACATCTTGTCATGTGGTTTTCAGAGTAGTTTGGGGGGGTTCATTTCAGAAGGCTGTTTCAAAATTAAATTAGTATTTTCAACATCAAAATAATTTGCAAAAAAGAAATTGACAGCCTGAAGTTTGTTACAGTAGATTTATTTAAAAAAAACCACCTTTGTCCTTTTATGGAATGCCTAAAAATGTGACAGTATTAATTACTGCCACTTCTAATGAAATGGTAAATCAGCCTCCCACACCTCCTTCCCCCTGATCTGGAGGTAACTGCATCTAAAAACATTTCTTGTTTAAAGCTTGTTAGCTATCCTGTACCACTAAAGATGTTTTCCTTCCTATATCTCACACCACAGACTATACAAATTAATCTCTGGAGCTTCCAAGCTGCAAAGAAATATATGACAGCTGGAAACCAAAGAGATTTTGCTACCTAAACCCAGGTAAGGTGAATGATGTTGTTTCTAAGAATGCCAAGCTAAAAAAGATTGCATCTTCAGGGATCAAAATAGCTCTGAAATCTACCTGTGACTTGGACAAAAATCTATAGTAAGGCTGAAAGCTGGAACCAGATCATTCAAAGTGCATGGTTTTAAACAACCAAGCATTAAGCTTCCTTTGTTAATATGCATCAATAACCTTTAGACTACAGCTTAAAAGAAGAAGGCACTTTTATCTAAGCAGAGGCACTAAGGGAAATCACATCAGCTCCAGCCTGATGGGGAGAAATCAGCTTTACAGAGATGCCAGTCGCTAGCTTCCCTCCGTCCTCACTGCAACAGCAGCAGGTAGCTTGAGAGGTCCCTTTAATCCCTAGAAAGGGTCAACTTCAAAGGTGACAATGAGGATCAAGGGGTCACATTCACCTCTTGTTCCCACTGGTGTTTGGGGAGAAGTGGGAGCTCTGCACCTGCAGAGAGCTGGCTCCTTGTGGGACGCGCACAGGCCTGGTCTCCATACGCACGTGGCCTGCTCTTTTCTAATCACAGTTGTTCACCCTGTTCTTTCCTACCCCTTGACCCCAACTACACACATATCGATTTGGCTTCAAAACAAAGTATTTTAAAAGTCCTGAGAGGTGACACAGTGTCTGCTCACTGCAGCTGCATGGATTATTTCACCCCTTGCTGCAAGGCGGGCTGATTTGAAGCATGCCAAACAGCAAGGAGACCAGAGCAAAGAGCACAGGCTGCATGGCATCTTCTTCACAAGGCTTCAAATACCCAGTTACTTGGCACAGACTGTTAAAGGCATTTTATGGCATAGATAAATAATTGCAATATAAAATCACAGCTTGAATCCTGATTTATCACCGAAGCTGATGCAATTCAGTATTTATTTCAGTGTACTTAAGCCCAGTCCCTTCTCTGAAGCTTAGAGCTCTGTATTCTCTAGAGGGTGCACATTATGGCACGCTAAACTGACAGCTCTGAAGCATGAAGGCATCCCAAGAAGAGATGCATTGATCCAACCTATATCCAGCCTGTCTCTGCTACTGAGTACCAACCTGTCTGCACAAGGCCAACTACATGTTAAGGGAGAGTTGTTGGCCTATAGCTAAGCCCTTGTGCACTTGCACAAGACCAAGTCTAGTGGGGCATAATGTTTTTATGGAAGGAGCACTAAAAGGTGAAGGAAAAAATATTTTAAAAGAAAAAAAGGCTATAAAGTTTAAGTCTTTTTGGTACAACAGTAAATTTAAAAAAACGATTGACTGATGATAAGTACAAAATTAATGGATGGTTTTAAGTAAGAAATACAGGAAAGGTAATACTGCCCCATAAACACTTCGTTTGGGCACAGAGGGACTATTAATTTTCATGATTCTTTGTACCACAACACAGAAAAGTAATCGTTCAAGTCATGTATGGAGAAATCTAATGTTGTGGTATAATTTCTTCCCATCGATCAGGTCCTAGCCTAGCTGGGGTGATTTATAGGAATAACTAGGGACAGGAACTTGCTGCAGTATTGCAAAGGCCGGTTAAGTTTATGTGCTGTACTGATGTTTGGAGTTAATAGATTTGAAATTATAGTCTGTGTAGTACTCCTAAAGCAAGCTTACCTTGAGTGTCTGAACAGAAGTGGTAGGTGGTGGAGCAGTGGTTAGCACAGCTGGCAGTCACCCCTCCAGTTGTGTTTGGATCACTTGGGTATCACTAGTCGTCAGTACAAAAAGAGAATGGTCAAAGCAGCTTCTGTTCTTAACAAAGAAAGGGTTTAAATCAGCCCCATGTAGTTAAAAATCATTGGAGTTAAACTGATCTGTGCTACTGAGGGTCTGCAATTTGAAGGTGAAGAGACAGAATGTTCCTTTCCTTTAATGCAGAGATGATATATACAGGGGCAGTGCTCTGGTGTCCAGAGCAGTTGAACAGTCTTCAGAGAAACCAAATTTCTGTAACCAGAACTGAAAAATAGCATAGAAATTACAGCCACTGCTACCACCATCGTTCATGCTGTCACCACACAGCCGTGTGACTGTGGAGACAGTCTGTCTTTCTGCTTTTGGTTCAGTCATGTTAAGGTGTAGAGGGCTATAAGCATGGTGAGAGAGGCAGAGGCTCCTGGAGGGAAGCTGGAGACAAAAGAATGACTCCTGGTTCCATTCTTGAGCATGAGCAAGCTAGACTTAAACCTAAAAATGACACAGTCAGAATAGTGCAGCCTGCAATGGTATGTTTGCCTTTCCATGGGAATCCTCTCTCCCTAAAACACTGAATCCAAGGGTGTCATACCCCAGGGCCAACAAACATTACAGCAAGGCAGTGTTACATCTGATGCTCACTTCTAGTATCACTTCACCTGCAATTACAGGAGCTCAAGAACATTCTGTGATTCACTGTGAAAAGTTTTTAACATGGAGCAAATGACATTAAATAGCAGTTTGTATTTTCACCTGCAGTTTTGCTGGGTTTTAGCCATGCTAAGTGCAGAACTCTTGCTATGCAGGAGAAGCAAGAAGCTGCTTGCTTGTTTGAGGATTAGGTGTGGAAGTTTTGTTCTTCCAAATGCTTTGTTGAATTTTGAAAAGAAACAAGCAGTTCTATCACAGCAAAAGGGAATTGTAGCAAATGAACACCTGTACTCTGAATAGAAAGAAACAAGGCTTCACATCATAGACCAGAGAAAAGAACAATGCTTTTTAAGAAGTCCCTGTCACCCTCTTGCCATAATTCTTGGATTCGTGTGTTAGAGGATGTTTTTCCTTGCTAACTTAGGCATTGAGTTTGCTCTGGACTCACAAGAAAGAGGTTTTCTCTGGAGGTGTCTGCATTGTTTCTGAGTGAAGCCAAAGAAAGTACAGGACCCAAGGGTTTTCTCTTCGAACCTGAGGATTATCTGATTTACCTCACCCCAGCAGCAGTGCTTTACAGACATAATTATAAACACTTACTGCACATTCAGAATCAAGCTGGCATGTCTTCCTAGAAGGTAAATGGTTGGGGTTTTTTAACAGGCAATAGGAGCTCTCAGCCAGCCCTGGCAGGTCTGCAAAACCCAGGTCATCCACCCTGCTCACACCTTTGGGTGAGCAGCCTTTCTAGTTCAGAAGTTCAGGGATTTCCCTCTACAGTAATTTTTCTGCAGTGCTGATTAGGTGGTGCTGCCCACCTAGGGCACCGAAAGGGAAGGGAAGTAGAAAGGGGAAAAAACCCTCCAACCCCTTTTTCCAGAGGCACTGTGTAAAATATGCCCCTGGGATTTCCCACCACTGGGGAGTGAGTGACCCACTTTGATTATCCTGGCCTTGATTATCTCTTAAACCTCCTTCTTACACTACAGCAGTCATCTTTCTAAGGTGCAATTCTTTGCAAGATGCCTTGGCATAAGGTCCTAGTAAAGATGGAAGAGGGAGAAGACGACCAGCCAGCATCTCAGTGGCTCAGCACTCTACCAACTGATGGTGACTGAGGGAGCACAAATCCTTTTTGCCTTTTTTTGCCTTTTTTTTTTTTTTGGCCCTGAGAAAAGAAAGGGTGGGAAAAAAGCAATTTACTGCATGTTTGCATCACTTCAAGCAAAACAGTCCATCCAGGCACACAGTAATTTCAGTCCCAATTCCAGGCTCAGCCCCAGCCATTTCTTTCCAGGCCCATTAATAAATTTTGGATGGAGAGTCACAACAGAAGAAACTCTCCACAGCTATTGTAGGCATCATCATAAGGTGTCAGTATTAAGCCTTCTCACTAACTCATTCCCTGCCTGAAAAATAGTTTTCTTGCATGGTGTCTGATGGCCCAAAACCTCAAAGGTAGTTCAGAGACAACAGGAGTCAGCATAGGTCAGTGCCCTGAAAGAGACTTTTCATCCTGTGTTGTGGTCAGTCAAAATTAATTTGGCCTGAGGGGTCAAATTGCTGTATAAACACATTTAGGTACAGATAGATATCCAATTCCCAGAGCTGTCTGTGAAAAACTCTCTTAAGGCTTATCTGAATCCTTAGGTACTTCAAGATTTTTAAATAACCATTCCAAAATTTGGAATTCTGCAGTCAGGTAGAACACTTGAACTGTCCTTTATAAATCCTGGTTTTTTCCTAATAATGGGATTACTTGAGGAGTTTTGCAGTAGTTTTAAGCAAAGTGAGTCTCTCACATCTATACTTTCACCTCTTAAATTGTGGGAGGGATGTACAAAAACATCCATATTATTCAACTAAACAAAGTCTATTTGTGTAAAGAAACTGAATCAATTTTCATCACCATCCCCTACACAGAACAAATATGACAAAGGGATTCACACCATTCAGTCACATTCAAGTGACATTGATTAGTTTGCTGTTCTGCAGATTGCATGCAATTTCAAGGGCTGTGTTTGCTGCTTTATGGTTCAATGGCAATTTTAGGTAACCTTGTTCCTTGTGTGCTTGCTTTATGACTAAAATATTTGCAATACCTTCTGGCAGCATCATCTGATGGCTGCCTAGAAACACTCCTTAATTCTGTTAAGACACACGGTGGCATTTAACAGCAGCAGGGCTCTCCAGGAAAAAGGAAATTAGATTGCAGTTTGCAAAGGGAGCTGCAGAACAGCTTGCTGAGGGAGGAACTCTTTGCAGGGGTATGTGGCTGAGCTAGCTTTCCTGAAGGCTGCTGATTTCCTGAGGGCTGAGATGATGGATAAACAACCCAGCTCCGTTCTCGACAGAGCGCGATGCGCTGTGCCAGGGAGCCAGCGAGGGAAAGAGGAGTTAACAGAGGGAAAGCTGGGAGGGTTTCCCCAGGTTGAAAGATGGGTTCCCAAGGAAACTCCATCACGTGGCCATGTGACAAATCTCCTGGGATATATGTGGCATAGGCAGGCTGATGTCTTCACTAAGAGCGTGGAACGTGTGGCCAGCAATTGCTAGTGTTGGCCCAGCACACCAGGAGCTGAGATTACCAAAGCTGCTTTCCTGGCAAGCTCAGCTCTCCAACCTTCCTGTGAGAAAGCTTCACAGATCAAGGAGCCAGTGGGCCTCCCTCTTCAATGCCAGAAGGACTCACATGAGGGGGAAGCAAGAAAACTGGCTTGCCAAAGAGGCAGGAGAGAGCATGGAAATGATTTTCAATCTGTGTTTTTGCAAGTGCAGGGAGAGAGGCTCTCAGTGCTCTGCTGCTGTGGAGCTGTGTGCTGCCAGGCCCAGGCCAAGCCCTGAAACTCTGCTGCTTAGCACGTTGAGCAAGGAATTATTTTAAGCATCTTGTAAAACTCTTTCCTGAAAGAGGAAGAAATGTTTTACTTTCTCCTGTCAAATTGTAACCGTATCTGGGGAGAGAAATGAATGTGTTTTGGCATACAAAAAGGTCAGGCTGCATTTTGATGGTGCTGCTCACACATCATCCCTGAGGCAGACTGTGCATTTGGAAGAGGAACACAATTTGATACTGAATGAGAGAATGTGAGGAACATTTGGGTTTAACCTCTCCACCAGCAGACATTTCAAAATACTCCTGGCAAGCTGGTCCTTTCTGATAACAAAATACTATCAGAAGTTGGTGGTACACTGATCTTCCCAAGATCTGTTTGCTGTAATAGGTCAGAGCAAAGACCAGGCTAGGCTGGGGTTCCTTGACAGGAGACAAGAGCTGATGTTTCATGTAATGTGTCCCACAGTGTGATTATGCATGCTGTGAAAATCATCATTCACATCCTGCTCACTGAGATGGTGTGGGGAGCTGCAGTACATTCTCTTCTTGCCTTGGCATGAACCCCTGTGCAGGTCATTTATTCATGCTTGTAGGAAACTCCTGTGCACAGCCCAGTGATCTGAAAACAAGCCTCTCTCCTCATTCCCTCCCCAACCTCTCCCTCCGTGCCATCTACATTACTGGAAAGAGATATTTTTGTCCTTACATGGATGCAGGGGTGGGTAGAGCCTGGTGGGAGCCCTGCTCAGCATGCTGCCCTGGTCAGCATGGGAGAATTTGCACTGTGTTCCTCAAAGGTAATGTTCTCCACATGGCACCATGCCTTTGCTCAGTTGAGCTGCTGCCTGAAAGGACAAAAACTGAAGGGAATCATCAGAGGAAGTGTGCAAAGATCTCCTGCTCTCTTTTCTCTTGTTTATTGTCAACTCCCTTCAATACACCCAGTCTGTTCTCTGGAAACCTGTCTTCTCCTCCACTGCCCACTCTCCCACAGTTTGGGGAGCAAACAGCATCAACCCAAACTCAGTAAGTAAGGAAAATCCTGCAACACATGGGCTTGCTAATTATTTAGAGGTTTGAATTCGAGCTTGGCATTTCCAGGCATTGCTGAGGGCAAGGTGGATGCCCATTCACCCTCTTCTCCTCTGGGATTTTTAGGTGCAGACCATGGCATGTCTTTCAAATAGCACTGGGTTATGAACTGGGTTATGTGTGCCTCAACCCATGGCTCCCTAGGAGTGAGTAAGTGATCAGGTTGGAAGTGTCATCCAAGACAGGGCCAGATGTCACTGCTGCTTCAACACCACCACAGGTCCCGCAGCATTGAAGAGATGCAGATGGGTAGGGGGCATTTCCAGGCTGCTTTAGATGTGACTGGCAATTATCCTATTGCTACCCTAAGCCAGACAATGTGGCTGGTTTCTGCCAACGTTATACCCAAGGCCTGCTTCAGGGAGGGTATGTCATACCCAAGGCCTGCTTCAGAAGCAAAGGGACTAGAGAAGGTCAGTGGGCACTTCTGTGTCCAATATGGTCTCTGGGAGCAGGAAGATCAAAGCACTGGTTGCTCAGGGAGTGCATTAAGTAACCTGTGTCTAGTAAACATGGTTTCATGTGTTTTAGGACCAACTAGGGCTCTGTTATGCCATCCTGGCCTGGATCTTCAAAGCTCAGTTCCAGAAGGCACCATGTGAATTTTAGCTACAGACATGGAAATGATCCTCTTGCACCCTGCTGCTTTGAAGTCTTTCTCCCAAAGAAGCCTTTCAGAGAAACTAGAAGGTGGACCTAGGATTTAGTCTGAAAAAAAAATAGGGTGTGAACCTACAGATCACCCTTGTAGGGCTCAGCAGGTGGACATCTGCACATGGCTTGGCTTTCTCTGTAGCAAGCTGAACTGTGCTTTATCCTCTTTCTCTGCAGATGAGATGCTAGCTCCTCTCTCTCTCCTTCAAGCCCATCCTTCTCAGTAATGCACTGTAACCCATGACCCCTCAGATAAAAGATGAGAATACTAATTGCTTGGAAACACTCCACAGAAAGTGGATGTTAAATGGAGTAATGCTGAACAGCACTGGAAGTTACAACGGGGACATAATCAGAATCCATCACAACTAATGAGATTAGAGTAGATACCACAAGAATTCCTAATGATTTACTCTGTGCCCCAAAGTTTTGTCAGTGCATTGGAGCCATGTTTTGCTTTACTCCTGCTTGCACCCTTTGAGGAGTACAGACAAGGGAGGGCCCCAGGAGCCTTCCATCCTCCTCTGTACCTCTCTTATACAACCCTTGTTTCTAATTGTATGCAGACACAACAGCAATGGCAATGACTTCATAGCAACCCCCCCTAATGAATAAATCATCCTAATTTCAAGGCAAAGTTAGCACAACCATCCACTGTGTCATTTCCATGAATCACAGTGATAAAGGGCTGTGCTTGTTGAGACATTGCTTATGCAAATGCAATAGAGCACTAATGAATGTAAGCAAAGTCCTACAGTGCCAGGGCAAGGCAGGCTTGTGCCAAAGCTCCTAGGAAGTGGCTGTTGCTTTGTTCAGAAGAATAAGTGATGTGCTGGGGCAGAGGGGCTATCAGGTGCCTGGGACTGTACTAGGCAGTTATTTTAGCTCCAAGGTTATGGTCTTTATTCTTTAGGGACATGCTTTCATAACATATATTTCTGATTTATAAGCAGCAAGTCCCCTCTCTGAGTTCCTGTAAATTGCAATAAGGGAGAGGGTATTCTGAACCAGGATGATCCAAAGATCAGTTCCTTTGTGATGAGGCAGCAGCGCAGTGTAAGGCGCTGGGGAAGGGCCCACAATACTTTGGATTTCCTCCATTATTACCTAAAGCCTAATTTAATTTAACACCTCACAAAGCAGGTCTTTGCTGAGGCACTATCTCTGTTTTCAAGCAGATTTAATTGTTATTATTGTTGTGTTTGTGCTGATATTTGATACCTTTCTGAGGAGGGGACATGGAAAGGGAGGTGCTGGTCTCTTCTGCCTGGTATCCAGTGATGACACATGGGAGCGGTTCACAGCTGCATCCAGGAGGTTTAGAGTGGATATTATGAAGTGTTTCTTTACTGAAAAGGTGGCTGGAACAGAACCTAGAGAGGTGGTTGATGCCCCAGCCTGTCAGTGCTTAAGAGGCATTTGGATAATGCCTGTAACATGTTACAACTTTTGAGCAGGCAGTTGGACTAGATGATGATTGTCGGTCCCTTCCAACTGAAACATTCTCTTCTGTGCTTATTTCTTTGGGAAAAGGGACTGCAGTGCTGATAAAGGAGATTCTTATTTGATAAAGGAGATTCTTATTGACCAAACTTTAGTCACATGGAGGTGGCAGCTGAGGTTAAATTGATGGTCTTTTCTGGTAGAAGCAATAGCAGCTACTTTACCTGTATCATTCAAATAGGCCAGAGGCCTCTTCATAAATGCACAACTTTGCTTATTTCTCACCCTTGAGATAAAGATTTGTACTTGGTGGTTCAATTCATATTCTCTTCCCAAAAGTTTTGTATGATACTGTGCTGGAAAAAGGGAAAATGGACAAAATAGTGTATCTAATTTACCATCTCTCAGATCCTAGACACCAATGCAAACAGGGCTGTTTATTTTACCAAGTGTCTGTACACATAATATTAAAATTAAATATTGGTTCTGGAGCAGATACTCATAATGGGATAGCTTTTCACTTGATAAATAGCTGGGGTTTTGTGGAATTTGTATCAGGCTCCATACAAACAAACCTAAAGTAAATATTTGCCCATCTCACTTGCAACTTTTCCTGCTTCTGCTGCACCTCTTGAATGGGCTTTGCCTGGCAAGTTTGTGTCTTCAGGCAAGCATGGTTAGCAAGTGATTCTGAAACATGTAGAGAATACAGTAAATTCCTGTGCTGCATCAATGATAAATCAAGGAACAAAACCAGCAAATGGGCAAGACTGAAATCACCAACTCAGCTGCCTGGAATAGTGTGTTTCCAAAATCCTGCTGTTTCTCTCTGAGCCAGGACAAAGATACTTTTATTTTTTTCCTACTGGTCTTTTATTTTTTCTTTCTTAAAACCCAAACAAAGATACACAAACAATGAAAAAACCCAACAACAAACAATCTGGAGAGAATATATGAGGATCACAGAGAAATGCCACCCCTCCTGACACAGAATGGCTTGCTTTGGGTTTTCTGAGCAAAAGCTAGCAGCAAAGCAGGTCTTTAATGGGCTTAAAATACCAACTTACTAAAATGTGTGGACCCCCACGTTGATAAAATAAAAATACATGGCTTAAAAGCCACTTTACTGTTCTTTAAGGATCATTGTATTACTTATTCTAAATGAAATAATAAGCTCCTAGAGGAACTTGGGCTGGAATTTCAACACAAAGGTTTGCACAGGGAATCTGCTGCTGCCTGAAAAGTGATTTATTTATTTATTTATTTATTTATTTTGGTTGTTTCATTCCTAAAGATTACATCCATTAGGCTCTCTCTAGCCACTCTGCATCTATTTTTCTATACATGGATATATAAATACTATATGTGCGCACACTATAAATATACTTACTATTTTAACTGCCTCCTAAACACAACTGTTGTTAATCAGCCAAGGTTTTGCACAATGCCTGGAAAATATAAAATCAAAATCTTCATCCAAAGCCACATATGGCCAGATCCTTAGTCAGTGTTGATACTTGCAGCTCTGCTAGTCCTTTTGGAGCTGGGCCACTTCACGCCTGCTAAGGATATGGTTCAGTAGAATCCAAGTGAAAGGCACTCTTTGGGTTCTCCAAGATACTGATCTGGACCATGGTTATTACAAATGCTCTAAAAAAAATCTGGATTTTGTTAGATGTTGGGACTGCTACTCTGTTAAACTATATGCTGGAATATTTTCCTACTACCTCAAGCCCCATGAAGCAGAAAATGGAAAGCCTGTTTTCTCTCCTCTTGTTTATCTTGAGACCAATAATGTTAGTTTTCAAACTTAATGTTTGACTGAAAGTTGCCTGATTGCCCCAGCCAAAAATTGCTATTGGCAACTCTGGCTTCTGGCATGGCTGACTTCAGAGTGGCCTGTCTATGTAGATTGGAATATGAAGCAGCACTACAAGTGAGGCCTGAAATACAAGCCATTCTAGGACATGTGCCCAAATCTTTGATGTTGAATCCCAGCATAGGTCAGGAGAGTGTGCAAGGAGCCAATTCTGCTACGTGTTTTCTAGGAAATGAGAGATCACCCTGAAGTTTGTGACATGACAGTGTCTATCTTTGCT
Source organism: Gallinula chloropus (assembly GCF_964237585.1). NCBI lineage: Eukaryota > Metazoa > Chordata > Aves > Gruiformes > Rallidae > Gallinula > Gallinula chloropus. Next base: position 5,854,451 of record NC_140109.1, on the reverse strand, counting down.
CAAGAAGAATGCTCTCGGGGCAGTATAATTTAGATAGAGCTTGTTAGATTGGAAGTATTCCTGCCTGGCTTCAAACATAGATTTTGCCACTGTAGGTATAAATGAAGCTGAACAGTAGCTGAACGCATCAGTAACTGAACTCACCAGTTCAACCGTAGCTGAACTCACCAGAGGCCTTTTTAAAACCAAGAGAGGAGGGAAAACGAAACATAAAACAGCAAATAGAAGGACAAATTGCATGAACAGTCCCACAATAATAGGTCCTCCTTTCAAAAAAACCCCCAAACCTAGTCAAACATTTAAAAATAGGAATGCAAGTAATCTACCTCCAGAAATTTATCCACACCAAAGTCAGTATTAGCATAGCAGGGCAAGGGAGGAGGAGCAGCACATTGAACCAGGTCTCTTGGAAGTTAAGGGAGCCCTCTTAGAAAGTCCTTCTTCAAAGGATCAGATTTTGGATGCAGATGTAAGAAGCTGCTTGTGGAACAGCCACAGGGGTTACTTGGCTTTGATGCTGAGTGGCAAAAGAAATGCAGATGAATTTGCTAAATACGAAGCTGTCACTTCTAAGGGCTTTTATTAATTGACTCAGTTGCTGCTGTGAAATACAGAAATAAAGCCTGCTTAGGTCTGTCTCTTCTTGCTTTTTCCACCTGTAGTTTCTAGAAATATCTTTGTATGAGACAAGCTTTACAGTCTCTTTCCTTGACAACTCTCTCTCAGCTGTATTTCCCTGTGGCCACTAAAGTTGAGGGGAGTTAAGAGTTCTGGATGTCAGGGTGAATCTTGCTCTCTCTGTCAGGAGGTGCCTTGACAACCCTTGATTATCTGAGGTTTGTCAAACTCTTAAATGGATGTGCTCTGACATCATCCCTGTAAATAGGGCAGGTTTAGCTGGTGCTAACAAGATTTCATTGGGAAAAGGGGAGAAGCCTGCAGTGATTTATATGAAACGTAGTGTGGTCTCAGGGATCCTGGCTGGGTTCTTGTTCAATTGTCCCAAAACTTACCTGGACAAAAGGATGTCTGCCTTCTCACTTCCATGCTCCAGTGTGCCTGATTTTTATTTTATTTTTAATTATTTTTGGTTTGCTACTGTGGCTCCTTTTTCAGACAGGAGGAGCCTTTATGAGCTAGTAATCAAACCCAGGAAATTAAAGTACTTTTGCAAGTCCAAAGTTACTCACTTTTTGTAGAGTTAATCATGAGATATAGAATCTTTGTTTCTGGGTAGAGTCACAATTTGGAAACTGCTTAGGGAAAGCCAGAGTTGCATGGGGGGTGGAAGAAGTGCTATCTTCAGCAGAGGTAAATCATTACAGCTGTCTTGAGTCAGGGAGCCCATGTTGATTCATGCCTGCTGAGAATCGAGGCATAACTTCTTTCAGTGCATGAATGCTCTATTTGTAATGGGCAAATAAAAACCTCATTTAAAGAAGGGCCTAATTCCTCTGAAGAAAGAATGTATGAAGCTTTGGAAACTTGTTTTGTGGCAAGTTCCAGCCTCTGGAAAGCACGACAATTAAGTTGCATGAAATATATCATTTATTAAAACAGTTTTTACTGACAATGCAGTTTGGTCTCAGGGATGACAACACTGGAATATGAGGTGATGACAGCTCTGAGAAGAAGAAAATGTATGAGGAAGAGACAGGAGATAGACATCCACCCCCACAGCAGGGATGCTTCATGTCCCTTGTGGACAATGTAAAGAGCATAATAAACCACCAGCACAGGCAGCTGCACTTCCCCTTTTTGTCTGGAATGGGATAGCCTGGACCTCTGACGAGTTTGATGAAAGTCTGTTCTATAGGTTTATGACCCAGGTCGGGCAGATGCTGGTATTTTTTTCTATTATAAAGGACTTCACACAACTATTTGCATGGGTGTTTGCACAGGAGGTGCAATGCTTGCTTGCTGTTTGAAAGGCTGGCACATCAGCAGCAATCAGAACCAAGTTGTGGCTCTGGTGGAGGTGGGAGACAAGTCAGTGTTCAAAAGCCCAAAGTATAAAAAGCCTGATGCTCATTTTAAATGCTGCAGGTTCTGAAGGCTGCACCCCCAGTCCTGTATTGCAAATATACAGCCATGTTTTGGGATTGAGACTCTCTGTATCCCTGCATAGGCATATTATTATTTATATGCCACCAGGAATGTACATGGCACTTCAGAGAAAGTAAAGCAAGCTGTTACCTCCTGTGAACTGCTTCCAATCTAAGTGCTTTGTAAGGCTCTTTTAAGCAACTGATTTGGAAATCCAGGTTTTTAGTGCCCCTTCTTAGCCACAGATCCAATGGAAATCATTTGTTTTCCCATTGAAGTTTTGTGATGGCCACCACAGACTGGCAGTGAGCATGTTTCAGGGTGAGGGATTCCACTGGAGTCTTCGTTATAGGCAAACTCCTTCTCTGTTCTCTTTTCTGTTTTACAAGATGATTTATTTATATCACCAAAGACCTTGAAAGCCCAAACTAGAGACACACTGCACGACAGGAACCTCTCAAACATGCACAGTGGAAAGACAGCTGCGGTGCCAAGCAGTAGAGAATTTATAATGTAGTTCTGTTCCTGCTGGACCGAGTTGCTAAGATGACCCTGTCTATGTCCTATCCCATTTTGGCTGAAATATGAATAAGAGATCAACCATTTGCAGATGAAGTGGTGAAAGAAAACACCTATGCAGAGCATGTGTCAGAATGGTGCTACAGGGGACTTGAAGTGATGGGATTCCCAGGAGGACTCCTGCTGCAAATGCAATCTAAATTATACAAGCCACTAGCAGACAACTTGGAGGCACTTCAAACAGCTGCAGCTGCAAACCCCATTTTGACTTCCTTAAGGTTCTGGCTGGAAGCCTAACACAGCACTGCAGAGTGATGGATCCGGCCCCTGGTACAACTGGAAGTGCTTATGGACCTTGGGCAAACCCAGCCAGGGTGCAAGGAGGCAGCGGGTCTGGGCAGCAGCCTGAGGAATCCCTGCTGCAGAGAGAGGAGCAGCAGCCCCTCCAGTGGGTGTTCCTGCCAGGAAGAGAGCTCAGGGATGCAGTTTTTACAGAAGCATTTTGGAGGTTCTTTCAGAAGCAGCGTGACAGAGGAATCTCCAGGAGATTTCAGAGCACCCAGTGCTGGAGGAAAAGGAATTTCCACTGTATTTAATCAAAGGACTGGCAATTTCCATGTTGAGAGGAGTGAAACACACAGGGGGATGCCAAGCAGATCTGCAGCCACTGCATCTGGCTAAACAGTGTGTGCTTGCCACTCCTTTCCCTGCCTTTAGATCACCCTCACACCACTAACAGCAGCGTGTTTACCCTTTGTTTATAGCAGCCTAGAGAGAGGAAAAGGAGCACTGCAAGCTGCTTTCAACAAATCAGCCCAGCCTCATTAACTCTCATCAACTTGTTCTAACATGTCCAGTAAGTATTTGGCTAAGAAAGAAGGTAGCAGCTCACAATACACAGAGGAGGATTTGGCAGTGGCAGTTTTCAGGAGATAAGTCAGAGCTCTATTTCCACAGAATAAAGCATGCCATGAACACTGCCCTGTTTTTATTGTCAGCTGCTGATTAATGCTGTGATAGCTGTGCCCATTTGCTCTGACTCCCTTAGCACTGTCCACTTGCAGACTGTTGCAATGGGAGCTGGGCAAAAGAGAAAGTCTTGGGGGTTTTTTTGTCTCCAGTGTTGGGAAGGTTTTAAAATGAATTCTTTTTTAGTAAACAGCTTGTATTCATTTTCATTTTTGTCTGTGTGTGTGTGTGGGAAAAGCATCTTTACAGCCCAGAGATTGAGCTAGCATTGGCATTGGGTAATTGAAGAGGTAAAATTATATCAGAGGTCATCTTCCTTTAATGAAATGTTTAACTTGCCTTCCTGAAGCAGCAAGGTTGCTGTAAATACACTGTCTGTTCTGTGTATTAGTGCCTACCTGTCCCTCCTTTCCAAGGCATGGAAGGGAAAGCAGTCCAGGGAGAGCTGACATTGCTGGGCCTTAAAGGAATTACAGTGGAGGCAGGCATGAATATTCCTCTCTTTTTGGCTGATAGATGAAGAAATCCATCTGATTCTGAAAGCTGAAGGAGGGGGGGGGGGGGGGAACCCAAGCTCTGCTTTATGGAGTATCAGACCTAAATCTGGTGGCTGTTGATAAATAACTTCTCCAAACCTCCTTTAGCTCTCAGCTTGGGGGAACCATTTAAACCTGCAGTGACTGTGCTGCTACTGGTGTTGCTGCTGTGTGAGGGGTTTGCCTTGCAGCAAGCCTGGGTCATGCAGGGAAGCAGGTTTTGGAGCAGCACAAGGGCTGTGCCTGGGGCCACCAGGGATGCTGTGGGGATAGGGCAGCAATGGGAGCAGCTGCTGCAAAGGCAAAGCTTCAGGTGCTCTTTGGGGGAAGCTGGAAGAGTTTGAGAGGAGCCATGGCACTGCTGGGAGGAGTCTCTGAGGCAACAGAGTGGTGAGTGCAGGGTTGGAGAATGTTCTGGAGCAGTCTGAGCTTATCATCCCAGTTTAGAGCAAGGAAAGCCCCTGGTGGGACGTATGACTTGTGGCTCTGTCTCACAGGTGCTGTGACTCAGCCTGGCCTAGCAATAGAATCTAGCACAGGGCGTGTGCAGATCCCACAGTTGTCTGACATGTGCCTCAGAAATACCAAGGTATTTCTTACTTGTGGCACAGTGCTGCAACTCCCAGACAGCCACAATTCAAACCCTGAATCTTGCCAAGGCCCAGGAGTCACAGGCTTCCTTGGGAGGGGTGTTTCCCCAGAGGTTTCAATGATGGACCTCTTTCTTTGTGCCTAGAGAGCATCCAGCAGGGACACTGCTATTACATTTGGGTGATGTTTGATGCCATGGTGATGGGCAGCAATGTGAGTCCAGTTGCATTCAGTCAACAAGCCTAGAGCCTAGTAGAAAGGCCAGCTCTCACTGGGAGGTCTGTAGTGTTACCTGCCTGATGTACACAGGCACCTTAAGAAGAAGTGGGAACGCTCCCATCCTGTTACTGGGGAGGGGTGCAAAGAGTAGCCTACACTCAGGGTTGGTCCCTTTTTCTATTCTCTGATGTTGTCTAAGACACCACTTTGCTCTTTACCTTACCTGGTCTGACATAAGAGGCGTTCAGCAAATGGGAGGGGAAACAGTATCTCTTAGGATATGGTCCAGCACATGCTCCTCATTTACCACCCCTCCAAGCAGCTATCTCAGGAATCCAGCTGGAAGCACAATGGCTGGCTGCAGAATCAAGTTGTAATGGGGCCAAATGAGAGCTAATTGTGTCTCTGCTACAAAGCACAGGAGGCTCCAGCAAAAAGGTCAGACTGTTAAAGGCTCCAGCATGTGGGCTATTTTCAGTCAGATACAGGGATTCCAGCACATCTCTTGCTGCTGCCTTGTTTCTATAGCAATGCTGAGGCCAGGCTGCACTGGGCTGTGCTGGGATGCAGACAGCAAATAGAAATATAACCCAACACAAATAAGAGTATCACCACTCCAGTCTGCCTTTCCTGGGGGATGGGAAGGTCTTGGGAAGATGCTGCACACTCCATGCTAAATGCTTGTTGCAGAGAGCTGTGCTGAGGAAAGAAAGAGGTTTGATTCACCTACCTGCCATGCTGCAGGGAAAAAAATGCTACAGTATAAATAGAAGGCAGGAAGGGAAATCAAGAGTGGTCCTGGAATGGAGATGCTAACTAGAAATAATACTATCCCTTCTAGTGGTCTTTTAAAAATACTGACAAATTTGATGTTAAATTTAACTCTGAATAATTTTATAGGGTGGTCCAAACAGCCCATAGCAAAGCAGATACAATTTCCCTATGAGCCTTCTTTATGTTCTCTTCCCTGCTGTCTTCCCCTCTCCTTTTCTTTGGGGGGGTGGGGGGGGTGGGGGTTAGTTTTCTTGCATGACTCAGCAACTGTAAAACCATTAAGAGTGTGAGGAGATAAGCCCAGTTGGTCATAGAACATGGTTGAGACAAAAGACATCTTGTTTTTCATCAGAAAGGACGCGCAGGCCTTTTCCACAAATCCAACCCTTCTTCAGTAAGGATCATCCCACCCTAATGAATCTGCACCTAAGCTGCTTAGCAAGATTCCCTGTACAGCCAACAAAAAGAAATAGGCTCTGGGGAATGGTTTTGGCCTGATTTAGATACTTTTAGATTAGATTAAATGCATCTTAGAAACAACTGCTTCACTCAAGTGAAAATTAAGAGAGTCCAGACATCTGTCTCAGGTGGAGGCACCTGTAAACATCTACACATCAACAGTTCATTCCCATCCTATTGTGGCTTTCCTGGCTTTGCAGCCCTTTGAAAAGTTCAGTTTTTACAATAAGTTCAAGTGGTTTCAGTTCATTTGCAGGCTGTAGTGATTCTGTTGTCTTTTGCAGGTATTTTCTGAGCACTGTCATTGAATTTAAGTTCTGTAAAACCAGGAGGAAGAAAAAAAAAGCCAAAGAAGACATGCACAAAGGGAACTCTCTGCTAAATATAAAAATTCTTAAACATAATGACAAAATAAAGAATAAAGCAAGAACTTGAGGATGGCCTGATGGAATGCATCCCTTCCTCTACCACTCCAAACTGGGAAAGAAGCACCAAGACCTTCAGGACGTGCTTTTTGCAGAAGCACACTGAACAGCAAACTGCAGTGCTCTGGAGAAATGCCCTTGCACAGACGTCCAGAGCACAAGCTTTTGAACTTCATTTCTGCCTTAGTTCTTACTGTTCTTGTCAAGCTGCAGCCATTGACAATGTACAGCCAGCTGGGAGCATCAGCTGCCAGAGCGCTGCTCCACTGGGCTGCAGTTCCACTCCCTCCCTGAGCACACGTCTCCAGACACTTCCCTGCTGTGGATCCTGGGGTTTTATGTTTCTTTAGATCTGCTGTTGCTATCATCACCATTTCCCAATCATTCCTTTCTTCATGCAATGGAGAAGATAACTCAGGTCTCTCTGTCTGAGTTGGCTCCTGCATCCTGGCCTGAATTCCCATTAATTCTTTCTCTATGTCATTTACCCTCCACCCAGGCCCTCAAATTCCCTCATTGCCAAAGCTGATAGAAACAGACTGAGCTTTTGTTTTCTTTCAGGAGGAGGAAAGCTAGCTGATGTGGGGATTCTAGTTGCTTTTTTCCCTAATGTGTATATAAAGTGCAGTCCCCATTAGGAGATAATGCAATTAGGGAAGATCAGCTATCAGAGCTAATAAACCCCCACAAAAATGAGCTTGCACCAGCCATCAGCAAAGCCAGATGAGGAGGGAATGTCTATCCTGTTAATTATTTTAAGCAAATGTGCATCTGTGTGTCCCTATGTGAAATCAATACTGGGCAGCCCCTTCTCAGAACCAGGTGTCCCCCTGCCAACCCCATGGGCCCCACCGTGAGCTGTCCAGACACTCGCTAGAAGTAGCTGCATCTGTCTGGTTGTCCACCCTGTCATTTAGCCTTGCCTGGGCTGCTCCTCCACCCCACATGGCTTCCTTTGTTCTCTGTGCAAGCAGATTTTATTTATGATGGGTGCTAAAGCAATACTGAATCCCTGCAAGGGCCCATCTCCAGCTCAAGGAGAAGCGTTATGCAGAGGGGGAGAAAGAGAAATTTCCAGCTGCCAGCAGCAGACACACTCAGAAGAGGCAAAAATTAGTGCTGCTTTTTAAGACATTTGCAAAGCCATGCCTTCTGAGGTTGGATTTTGCAAAATAAAACCCAGGCTGGGACGGTTTCAAGGCACCAGGGAGCAGCACAGAAGTGGAAGCATGTTAAAGATGCATTTATGCTCTTGACCTGCATTTACACTTTAACATCTCTGTCTCGCTCCACATCAATTCATCTGATGGGGCTTCAGTGCCATTATCTGAAATAGGAAGCAAGAAACTTTCCAGAAATACACAATACCCTGGCTGAGAAACAACAGAGTAGAAAGGACAGTTGCATTGCTGTGCTTGACTTTCCCAGATTAAAGTACAAGTGAGTAACTTGGGCCACTGTTATTATTCCTGTTGATACAAATGAACCTCCAGGGTCCCAGGCAAAGATGAAATTAGTCTCCAGAAGAATGTGGCAGGTGGGGGACATGGATAAGGTGAAGGGGCTGTGGGGATGCTGCTTCAGCTGTGGGACATAACACACAGCAGCAGTGCCCACCCTAACTTGCTACAGAGACACACATAAATAAGAGAGGGCTCCTTCCTCTTGCAAAATGACATACTTGTATTTCCCTGTATTGCTTATGTTCCCTTGTCTTCTAATTTCTCTTTAAATCATCTGTTGAGACTATGAAGAACTGGATAGCCTTCCCTTAAAACTCATGAATCATTAACTCCTTATAAGCTCATTTAAAGAGATATTGTTTAACATGCACTAGTCAGGCCATGTTTGGAGTGTTGTGTCCAATTCTGGCCTCCCCAGTACAAAAAATGTATATGAACTTCCTGGAGTGGATTCAGCAAAGGGCCACAAAGATGAAGGGACTGAAGCATCTTTGTTAGGAGGAGAGGCTGAGAAGGCTGAGACTGTTCAGCTGGGAAAGAGAAGACTCAGGGGAGTGTTAATCAACATAGACAAATACCTGCCAGGAGGGAATGAAGAAGAAAACCACACTTTTCTCAGTGGTGAACAGTAACAGGACAAGAGGCAGAGGACACGACCTGGAACACAGGAAATCCTGTCTGAATATTAAAAAGCCCATTTTTTAATAGTGAGGATGGGGATTGACCACTGGAGCAGGTTGCTCAGAGAGATTGTGGAGTCTGCATCCATGGTATTCAAAACCCAGCCAGGCAGAGTCCTGGGCAACTCTGTCTCTGCATGAGCAGAGTTTGCAGTAGATATCTCAAGAGGAGGTGACTTCCAAGCCCTTCTCAGTTTCTGTATGCAGAGCCAGTGCTCTGATGCTTTAATATCCAAGACTTCAAAGTGCAGCAAAACAAAAATCCCAAACCAGGACAAGCAGCAGCTTATGGTCTCTCCCAAGTCCTTCATGATCTGATCTATCAGTCGATAGGTGTTGATAGGTTGCAACTGCCATAAAAAATTGCCACAATTTCAGCTTGTTGGGGTTTTTTTTCCTCATGCTCCCTCTTACTGATACTGTTGAAAATGTCATTTGGGAGACACCTCCTGTCACAAGTTCCTCTCCTGCTCTCTGAACAGGAAAGGCATAGAAAATTAAAAAAAATAAAGCCCCCAGATCTATTTCTTTTCCTGAGCAGTGTCCACTCAGTTATGCCTATATATATCAAAATAGGCAACCCAAAACAAGGTGAAGATTCCAACAATTGTGCAATTTCCTTGATTTTTCCAATGAATATTCTTTGTAAGCCAAAGCATTCATGGACATGTCTAAGAGCCAAGTCCTTCTCCAGTTCTTCTTCCATGACATATTCTTTGGCTGTGTTTGTCTTTTGCCTTAAATTGTTTTAATAAACGGATTCCTTACCCATGGAATTTGTAAGAAATCCATCAAGATCTGTGAGTTACAAAAATCCTACATCTGGATGTCTTTAAAGCACAGCTCACTGGAAGCTGGGAGATGTGGGGAAATGCTGGGGGGGGGGGGAATGTGTGGATTGCTACTTTCTTGCCCTATTCCTATACCCTTCCTTAAGTATCTGCATCTGCAATAGTTCTCCTTCCATATGGGAGTGTTTTTTTCTGAGCACAGGCCAGATCTGTTTCCCTGAGTGCAACGTAAGGCACTTCACTGGGGGCTGAGCAGCAGCACATGCATAGAGTATCTTCAGTATCATCTTGCTGTGGCTGAGCCACTGCAATACTCCTGCTCCAACTCCAGATTGCCCTCAGATCTTTATTAGTTTTTCTCAGTGTGGGGTCCCTTCTTCCAGCCTGAGCTTCACATCAGTCCCCACACTGTGTCAAACTCTTTCAGCATTTCCACAGACACCTGTACTGGTGACCTCTCTCTCTGTCTACACAGGACAGGACGTCACCTGATGAACTGGGAAGTGAAACAGGAGGATTTCACAGAATGACAAGGGGTAAAAAAAAGAAAGAAAAAACCCACAACTAACCAACAGTTCCCCCCTGGAAAAAAATAACCAACCCCACCTTGGTTTAGCTATTTGGGCACTATCACAAAGCAGTGCTTAGCATGGAGTCAGACTGCTTTATTCTAGAATGGACAGCCCTTGGCAGGGGCATATCTGATGCTCTGATGACACCAGTTTTCCAAATAGTTTCCTCTTGCCACTAATACTCAGTTTTCACTCCCTTTCCCTTCTCCTTTACCTGAATGCTTGCTGCCTCTTTCTTACCCCTGGCTTTATCAAAGCCTCTGTGTGTTTCCACATCAGGAGCAAATACTATGATTGAACCCGACTTGAGCTGATTTTCATCCCTGGGTTTCTGTCAAGATGATTTTCATTACCTGGACTTTCTCTGTGAGAAACCTGCAGTACAGTTCTCATCCTTGCATATTTCTATGCCACCTCAACTCATGGTCCTGCGTGTTTTCAGGAAGGAGTGCCTGTGAGTCGCAAAGTGATTTAAATTGCCTTTTAATTGGTATTGCCCAAGTCCAGCCTTCTTCCAGTGGCTCCCTCCAGTGGCTGGCTCCAGAAACTCTTTTCCTCCAAAAAACCCCTCATCTTTGGGAACCTCGGTTGATAAACTTCTCTATAGAAACACGCCTTTGGTTTCTATGCTCCTTTGTATCCTCCACATCACCAGTAAGAGCTACTGGGGGTGAGTTGGATAGTTGAAGTAGGCTCAAAAAGTGGATGAAAAGTTGGCAGCATCTGGGAAAAGTCTCTGGACTCAGATGAAAATATTCATGTGCAGCCTGTCTTCTAGAAGCCCAGAGTGACAGGTATAAGGGGTAAAAGTAGCCACTATCAATTCACCTGAGTTTCCTTTTTAGCCTGGACTAAACTGCCTTAATACAGGTGAAAGTTGAATGCGGAGGGAATAAAACACCCTTAGTTTTGCTCTATGAAATCTCCACCATTTCACAGAGCGTAGTTTGATACAATGCAGATGACTCCTCAGCTGGAAAACAAGGGCTAGTGCTCTAACATTTCAATTGAAAGAAGAATGCCCTTATCAACTTGGCTGTTCTCTAGTCACAGGCAGGGGAAATTGGCAACGTTGATTCATTTAGCTCAGGCACATTCAGGTCAAAATCAATCGTGTTGAAAATACATCACCTGCATTCAATAAGTTTTTTAAAAAGAAGGAAACAGAGATATGGACTACAAGAAGAAATCAGAGCAGACTGGGGCATGGTTTGAAACAAACCTATCATTTCCTTTGGAAGGCTAAATATGTTTTTCACTTTGAACATTTCCCCAATATTTAACAGATGGCTTGGCAAACAGACTGGGCTTTGCTTTGAAATGGCCATAGCTCAAGGTCAAAGAAGCAGGATTGAGAAATCAGAGGGGGGCAGCAGGAGGCCAGGATCAGAGCTCCTCCTTTTGCAGATACATAGCTCCCCACCAATGCTTCTCCAAGAGGCTAGAATGGCACCTTCCTGGAGGGCAACGCTTGAAACCAGAGAGGACTGTTTCCTCTAACACTGCATGGAAATGATGGCTTGTACAAAGGTAGTGGCTTCCCTTGGATGCTACCAGCTTAGTCCTGCAGAGACCCAAACCACCTGCACCAGTGGTGACTCTCCCCGTGTCCCTGAGTGTGTCTCACCACAGGGATCAGTGATTCAGGCCAACCGTCCCTGTCCTGTGCTAAACCAGCTTCCTGAGCACCTCATCTCCCCTCTGTTAAACACACCCAGGGGCAGGGACTCAGCCCCCTCCCTGGGCAGCCTGGGCCAGGCTCTGACAACTCTGCCAGGGAAGAATTCTCTCCTCACAGCTGCTCTGACCCTGCCCTGGGGCAGCTTGAGCCCATTGCCCCTTGTCCCATCTCCTGTCACTTGCTACAGGTCACCAAATCTACATCAGCTGAAAATCCATCCCATTTTCATTAGATAAACACAACATTATGGAATCTCAAGAGGAAAAAAAGCAACTGAGAGCTATAAAAAACAGGATTACACTCAGGTCGAAGAGCTTAAGTTAAAAATAAAGGGTGACAACTGAGACAGGGTTTATAGGAATAGTAGCTGAGGAACCAAGTTCACTATGAGATAAAAGATAAACTGAGGAGTGGGACTAGTTCCTCCCAAGACTAGCTTCTGAATTTGCAGTCAGTTGTGGTTGATTGTTATAAATTCAAGGGTGATGTTATGATGGAGAGCAAGGCAAAGATGAGAGGGAACCAGTTGCAAAAGTAGATTTTTTGTTGAGGACAGGTACCTAAGGTCTCATTCTGAATTTTCAGCCAGATACTGGTTCTTGTCCTATTGGCTTCGATGGAATAATTCTGAGAGAAGAGACCAGCACCATGGGATGCTACAGCCTTTATTGTAGGAGATTAAAATCTCTTTGTCATGAGCACAAGTGTAGATCACAGGGCTCTCTTTATTATCCAAAGCAGAGCATCCAAACCAGGACTAAGATTAGCTCTGTACCAAATACTGCATTTGGATTTTCTTGAAGGCTGGGGACCTGAGCACCCTTCACATCTTCTGAACAGGTTTAGACTTTGTAAATGGGTTGAAGCTGTAGCCCAAGGCTGGCAAACAACGAGTGAAAACCACCTGCGTAGCTGTTGTGAAAGAGTGCTGTGACATAGCTGTGTGTCACATGGAAGCTTTTTTTCCCCTGTGCATTAGGCTAAAAGGTTTTGATCTCTCAAAGACTAATGGCATTTATCTCTTGGGCAATTTTGGGGGGTGTTTCTTTGCTGAAGAAACACACTCTTCTCTCAATCACAGCGTATTGCTAGATTTCCTACTCCTGTACATTAATCTCACTCAAACATTTTAGTGGCAAATCCTTTCATTGCCTCAAAGGGAAATTTATTTGTTTTCATATTGCTTGGAGACTTGGGTGAACCCAGCCTTCATTTAGAGAGCCATCAAAGTGCAAACTGCCTACCACTCAAGGGTACCCATCCATTTCTTACCTGGTACCAGCAAGAGCACACTCAGTGTCCATCTCTTACATGTGACCTCTAGTGAAATGACACAGTAAGACCTGACATACCTGACCCTGGGTGAATGTTATCTTTCCCTGTGTCACATCTTCCATCAGCAATCAATACACAGGCTTTATTTCACCCAGAATATTTAAAAGAAGGGTGTCTCCAAGAAAAGAGCAAACACTTCTCCCCGGAGTTACATTTCCAGAGTAGCAACTCGCTGGGGAACTGTGCTCTAGTTCAGGCATGTGAGCCTAATTGTCAGGTAGAGATTTCCACATGGATTCAATCAACAGGCTCTGGGAAGAAATACTTCCCACCTCAGCATTCCTCTAAGCTTAGGAAGAATCAGGGAGCTCCAGTGAGAATACATCTAATGTTTTTAATTTCACAGATGGCCAAGTGAGTATTGCACCAGAAGAGGAGACTCTGTGACACAAGTGATCTGTTAGAACTTGTTCTTTTCTTTCCACCTAGTTCAACTGCATTAAAAAGTTTGGAATAAGCAACACATGCAATTGCAAGAGAAAAGTCTAAACAGCTTCTAAACAACACATGCAATTGCCAGTCTTCATAACTTACGCTCCACTTAGGTCCCAGTTCTCTTCAGTTTAAGGGATATTTCTTTTGCCCTGTTGCTGCCAAGTTTCTGTTTCTAACCAGTTTTCTCAATTCATGAATGAAAAACGAGTGATAAAGCTGAGTTAGCTGGTAGTTGATTTCAGGATCAGTCCAGAATCGAAATGCTTGCAAGAACTCCACACGTTTTGTGATTCCCATGTAAGCAGCCTGAATTCAACTGGCCAAAGCTCACACTGGTCCTTCAGGCAGGTGATGCTGGACATCTTTCTGGAGTGGCACAGCTGTAGAGCAGATACTCTCCTGAGGGCAGGCATGAAGTAACACAGTGCTTACATCTGAAGATAGCCCTTGCAAAGAGTTGTGACATTTGTGGGGATGTCCTAGTTTCTGATTTGCAGGGAAGAATTGGTTCATTGCTTTGTTTTGCAGTAATTACTCGTGAATCAGATGATGTTTCTGGCAATAAGTGGATGAGCTGGCACAGATGATCCTTCTCAGGGTAAAGAGGAGTTTTGTTGTATGTGCATGGCTCCTGGGCTTTACTGAGCTAGCAAGTCATAGTAGGAAAAGCAAATGGCAAAGGGACCCAAAACACATTCTTTCCAAAGCCATTCTTTAAAGCTGAGCTCAGGAAAGGGAAGAACAGGTGGTCATGGCAGATGGTCAGTAGTTTAAAAGCAGTTAGGTGTAGAGGATATACAGAGTACCCCCAAGATTCCACACTTGGGATATCCTGGAGGCCATTTCCAGATAACCTAAATTCTTTCTTGTCCTCTGTATTTATAAGGGGTGTTACCCTCTCACTTTTGAAGAGGAAATCAGAACTACTGAGCAGGGTGCTATTTAAACACAGGGATTAAGAAGTCATACATGCCATTAAAATTTTTTCTTCCCAACATAACTGTCACAAAGCAAAAAGCTAAAGGGAAGAGGACATTTTAGAAGATTCCAGTTAGTTTTGAAAAAAGTAGAAAAATCAACTACTGCCCCAGACACCAAGATGCACATTCATCTTTTGGATTAAAGGAGAGTTCACTGGTCTATTTGCAATACTGCTGTCTGGTTTGAGTGGAAAACATCATTCACTGATTCAGAATTAAACAGAAACTCATTAATGGCAGTTTTCCAGACCTAGATAACTTCCAGAGAAGCCATAACTGAAAATCTACTTGGCTATCCCAACGTGCAAACCATGACCTGTGAACCACAAAGCTCACAGCTTTATGCAATTTTTTTTGTCCAGCTCTGGGTGATGGCTTCACTTCATCCACTGAGAAAGTAATCAATGTGAGTAAGGAACTTAGCAGCACAGACAGCAAGGCATGGGTGCAAATATTGCCATGGCACTTCCAGATGGAGCAAAAGCTGAGAATGATGAACAAGAAAACGTTAGTCAATCCTGTGAAGGGTTCACCCCAGATATCAAAAAGATAGGTGTTGGTTACTTTGGGCCACAAAAAAATGATGGTACCCCATTTATCAAAGGCACAAAGCCACAGGTTACCTTGTCAGAGAGGGAAAATGAACTGAATCCATATGCTGAACATACAGCAGTGAAGGCATCTGCTCTGCAAACTTAGTGCAAAAAGGCAGCAGCAATTGTGGGAAGGTAAACCATCCTTATACCTCTTCTGGCTGCAGGTTTCCCTTTCCACCTGTGCAGCAGGAAGGATTTGGATTGCATGTCCTGGTGATAATCTAGAAAGACAGCCCTGTGGATTTTAGCAGGAAGCAAAAAGATAAGGAAAATAGCAACACTCATTAAGGCAGCTGAAAGCAGTGGGTTTTAGCAAGTGGGTGTGGGTGGCAGAAGGAAGAAATCCAGGCTGTCACAGCTTTTATAGCCAGTGGTGATTCTCCCCTTATCAAATGAGCCCTGACAGCAATTGTGGGGGAAGGCTGTAAACACTGTACAAAACTGAAGTGCTGCACCTTCTGTTTCTATTAGTTAAACTTTGACACCTGGAAATATGGAGTGGAATTCACCTCGACATAGTTCAGATTGCCCATGGCTAATCAGCACCAGCCTTTAATTTTCAGAAAGTGCATACATCCCAAGATTGCACCACACAAGTGGTCTTGCTGCAGAATATTGCTCCTGATCAGTCCCCCTCAAACATCCTTCAGCCTTGCATTCCAGTGCAAGAGCAGCTGAGGCTCCTTCCCTCCCCAAATACCAGTCAGCATTAACATATCACCAGCATAACCAGCTGCTGGCTGGCTGGCATGAGATGTCACGTCATGTCATCCACATTGGCAGCAGTGGTTCCTGGCATTTTGGATTATTTTCAAGGCTCACCAGGCTCCAAATAAGCTGCTGCTGCCTGTCTGGATCCTGCTGCACTTGTGGTGGATTTGACAAGCAGGCAGTGAGTGCAAATAAGCATATCATCATTTTAAACAGGGGCCATATGCTGCTTTGACCAAACACATCTACAGTCATTTACTGCCCTGGATGTCCCAAGGAGCCAAACCTCCACCTAGAGAATCTTCTGAAATATTCTGGAACTGCTAAAAACATCTAAGTTGTCTACCATCACACTTCAATAAATGCAGTCAATTAATGCATTTAATAATGTTTAATAATGCATTTCATTATCAGAGGCTAGTCATGTCTTCAGATTAATAAAAGGGGTTTAGAAAGCATAAGATGTTCCAGAAAAGCTGGAAAGGGAAGGTGTCTGTAGCTTTCTTGGGTTAAAGATGGGGTAATAGGGAGGAGTGAGAACTGAAGGCTTTCTATCACCAGGGTGGCATTTTCCTGACTGGTACAGTTGTTTGCATCACCCTAGGGAAGATAACAAATTCAGAGGTGTCTGATTATTTCCAATATTGGTCTTAACTAACTTTCAGCTACCATGCAACGTGTTAACTCTACATACTATTTGTCAAGGATGGGAATTAACCACTTTGATACTTTGCATTACACAAAAAAAAACCATGGAGAATTTGTTTCCCAATAACAATGCAATCAGACAAGATTATCTAGGTTATTTACATAAACAGTAACTCTGAAAATTTCTTAAACCACACTGGTTATAGATGCAAAAGAGATACAAAGAACTGTAACTCATCTAGAACTATAAATGGGAAAACCAAACACTAGTATGTATATAGATAATCCTTTGCACAGAGGTGATATTCTTGGAGTTTAAGCCATAAACTGTGTATCAAGGTAAAATCCTTAACTGTTTCTCATCTTATTCCTTAGGAGAAGTGAATGTGAATGGTCTCACTGTGCATTGGGAGATACAAGGCACTTATGGCATGAGTAAAGAAGCCTTGGAGTGTAGCTCTGGGAAATCCAGGTAGGAGGGGGGAAGCATCTGGACACGATCCACTCAGGATCTGTGCAGCCTGTCTTGACATTTGAAATATTTCTAAATCCTAAGAGTCACAGATGGCAGGTTGAGCTCTCCCCATCAAGTAAGAGAAGCCTTTTTAAGGATGGCAAGTGGTGAGTAAATAGAAAGGACACTGGAATGAAGTGCAGTGGATGTCCTTGGGCTTTCTCCTCCATAAGAATTGGATGTCCCCCAGCTCCAGGACTCCAGGACAGCCTTTCCAACTGTCAAACAGAAGCTCTGGACATGGAAAGCTTGCAGAAATGGATCAGGAAGGAGGCTCTGCTGAACAGGAAATGAGTGGGAGTGGGGAACTAGGTCTCAGTGAGCATCTGTGGGGCTGTGAATGGCGTGTAAACAGAGCACGGTACAAACCTGTCAGAGTAACCAGGCCTCTTGTTTCAGGACGGGACAGAAACAACTGTGTTCAGGATTTCACTGCCAGCAGCAGCTGTTAGAGGATTTCCTATCTTTTTACTGAACTCTCTCAACACAAGGCCACTAACCCCAAGCCTACCATTCAATCAAAATCAAGTTGTCTCCTCAGGAAGATGGGACTCTGCTTTCCATGCTTTTCAAGCCTTACAATGCCTGAAGCAACACAAACATTATGAGGCACAGATTACTAAATTTTGGAGCTGTATTCGGATGAAAAGTGCACCTGTTGTGAGAGAGGTGATAATTTTAATCAGGAATTTGCATTGCTGAAGACAGCCCAATGCTGTAGAAACACAGGCATTTGTACAGGCAGTTGTAGCAAAACCCAGCAAGCTCTGTCAAAGGAACCAATTAATTTGCCTTAATCTTATATTTCTAATCAGGCAGAATTGGTGCAGTGTTTGGTATAGCTGCCCTGCTAAAGGAATCTCTGAGCAGTCACTTTTAATTAAGTAGCATCACTACTGCATCATTAGTGGCATCATTACGGATTTGCCATGTGCTACAGCAATGACAACACCAAAATCTTTGATGGTGATTTGATTCCCAATGAAAATTGAAGCTGTTGATTACGTAAGCCAAGTTGTGCACCTATACACAGGGCACCAAGGTGTTATTCTGTTCCCTAAGGTTGATTGCATGTAACATATGGCTTCCCACTGCTGATGTTTTCCAGGCTAGATACAGACTATATTCCTTCAGATCCCTCCTGAATTAGGTTTAAACAATTTTTCCCTAGGTCTTCAGAGTGCTTTGCTAATGCAGCTCTCTCCTAGGCACCCCAACCACAGACTAGGGTGAGGCTCCTTATTCCAGCAGACCTCAGGTCGCTACATCATTCTCTAAGGGATGAGGGTACCTGACAGAGTTCTAACAGTGTGCCATCTGCTAAACCACTGACTCTGCAAATGAAACATTTATCTTCCAGCATAACCTCCACTGGTTTTCTGCTGCTAGTTGTAGAGAAAAAAAGCTCCAGAATTTATTAAGCAACAGAACTGGTTACCATACTAAAAAAGAACTTTTTTCCCTCTGAACATGTCAGTTCTGGATGATCTGGGGGATGTTTTGGATGGGGGGGTTCAGAATAACTGATTATTATCATTTGGAAAGGAGGAGTGGGTTTTGTACCTTGGATGGAAAAAAACAAGGCAGAGAAACCTTTTGGGAGAGTGTCTTTAAGCTCAAGACTGTAGCCAGGCACCAGCCTTCTGATAAGCCTTTTGAGGGAAATAATGATAGCCTGCAGTGAAGTGACAGGCTAAATGACTAATACCACTGCAAACTAAGAAAATAATGATAGGATTTTCTCTCCACCTCAGAAATGAAGCAACACACATGTGGTTTGGGGCTAGTCAGTGCCAGGCAGGTTTGTACTGACTCTGCATATCAGCACAGACTCCAGTGAGCCTCTACCCTTGGGAAACTGATCTCATCTGCAGCTGACACCCAGGCACCAAAGTCAGCAGGGGGAAGGATATTTGCTTTAGTACTGGCCTTCAAGACTTTCAGGAGTCTTTTTGGCAGCTTTGCAGTTTTACAACATTTCCAGTGATGCAAACAGACTCCCCCCTTGCCTGAACTCTTTACTTGGGCTGCAGTGTAGTATCATTTTAGCCTGACCTGATTTGAAATGGAAGAGGTTTTAAATCACAAAACACACAGAGAAAAGCCCAAGCAAGCCTCTTAAGCAGCACAGTGGTAGCACTTCGATGATGCACACATGGTATCTTACATCCCTGGTCCCCAGGGCTCCCTGCATTTCCAGTTTCCCTTCACAAAACCCACGCTGGGGGAAGCAGGGTGGCCTAGCTGCTTAGGTGATGCCGTCTGGATGATGCAACTACCATTGCCACACATCATCCTCTTCTCTAGGGACCAATTTGTTTGGCTTCCAGCTTCAGAGCACTGCTTCATTTAGACAGGCAGAGGCATTGATTAGAAGCATGAGTCACCTGAAGCCACCTGGATCTGAAGCAAGAGCTGCTAATAGCAAGGCCGCTGCAAGGTTACTCAGCGGCTGCTGAGCTGCAGCTGGGTTCCACTTGCATCCTCACATGGCTGCTGAACTGTTAGAAGGAAAAGTTTAAATAAAAAACAAAGGAAAAAAGAATGCCTAACCTGAAAAAGCTGTGTTTATGCCCTGCCCTTTGTTATAACCTTCCTGATAGGCAAGCTCATATAAAAGGGCATCCTTAGGTCCTTACATCTCTCCTTCATGCAGTGGTCCTTGAAAACTGAGGTGAAGCAGTAGGAGTAGCATCAATGGTGAGCAAAAATAATTCAGGCTTTTTGTGTCTGGTTTGTGGTACTTAAACCTGCCTCTTTTCTATACCCTTTCCTGATATACTTACAATTCACAGGCATCCAGAAAGGTTCTAAACAGCTTTTTGGAGTGCTTATTTTGTTCCTTATGGGTAGGGAGAGCTGTTATACCAAAAGGACTGCACACTTGCAGGAGTATTGTGCTAGAAATAATGTGTGTCTTTTATTTCAAATATGAGCCCCTTCTTTATGTATTGCTATGAGAGCTGTTTTTTTTTTTTTGTTCTTTATTGGGAAACATGCAAAATGTGTGAAGTCCTGCCTTTTGTTTCAGCCTGAATCACTTTGGTTATATCTTTCATACAATCTACTTGCTATCATTATTGTGTGCCTATGGGCTCTAAGACACTGGCTCTCTAGGGTACTAGGCACAGGTAAAAAGAGAAGCATCTGCACAGAAATGGTTAGACTGAGTCTTACTTCTGCTTTGAAAACTGTAACATAATTAGAAAGTAACTTAATAAATATTTGGTCTGCTAATCTATAAAGTGCATGGTTCACAGATACATGCTGCTGCCATGTATTTATGCTTCTTTGAAGCTTTGATGGGCTGTGGAACAAATCCTGGAGCTTTAACCTCACTTAAAGCTAGGTTGTTATCTTTTTCCATATTTAAAGCTTAAATTCTGTGTACGAGCTACAGTAGCTGGCCAGAAATACCTTAAAATCTCCCTGAAGCAGCTCTCTAATTCATCCTGTTCTGCATGCAGAGTCTGAAAGTGGAGCATGTCTGGAGGTCTCCAACAAACTAGAACAAAATGAAGAATAGAAAGCAGACGTTTACCCACTCAGCTCATTCCTCATAAAGTATCCAGCCAAGTACAGCCTGTACCTCCCTCTGCCAAGCCAGCTTTTCCCCTTTTCCTTTCTCATGATGAAAGGGTCCACCCACCAAAACAAAGCCAAATGCTCCATGTTTGAGCACTAGCAGGCAGAGTGATGCTTCTGCCTGATTTCTCTGGATCTTTGGGCTGGGAACTACAGGGGAAGAGAGAGCTGCAAGTGGCTCTCCAGGTTTCTATTTCTAGTCTAGAGATTTCTTTCCCCATGTATGCTGGCAGCCACAAAGTTTGTAGGACTGTGTCTGAGACTGTAGTGAGCTGCTGTACAGGGAGGAGACTGGATGCCTCTTCCTATGCAGTGGCAGCTCAGGGTTGAGAGTGGGTCCCCTGAGATGTGAGTACTGGGGTGTTGATCAAAGTCTGAGGCACAAACAGCTTTCTTTTTTTCTTAAAGAAGCAGGATCCTACTTAAAGCCCTGTTTCAGAGATGGGTGCTAAGTACAGGGTCCAAACCCACCTTAGGAATGCCAGTCAACAGGACAGGATCGTCTAAGGAAGCTTTACTTACACCTGCCTGTTCATCTGTTGTATGAACACTTCAGGATGAAACAAAGACCAAAGGTGGTTGCTGGAACTGATGCAGTTTGCTGAATAGCTGTCTTTGTGTTCACTTGGGGAAAAGAACAAACGGTACTGAATTTTAAAAACAAGTCTGACCAGCTCGAAGGAGAGGAAACTCCAGGTATTAGCACCTAGTGCTACTCAGACACAGACCAGAAAACTGTCAAGCTAATTAGAGTTTCAGGAAAATGAGCTCAAAGTAGGGGAAAGAAGATTCTTGTCAACAAATCTTTCCTTGTAGCTACATGCTGATAAGTGTCCTTTCCTAACACCCATCTAAATTTGCATCTCTCCCTAGTAGCTGTGCCAAAGCCCCAGAACCCTGGTAAAGAGAGAGCTGATGCAGCAGGACCAGATCAGGAGAGAGTCTGAGCAGCTCCTGACAGGGTATCAGACTGCACAGTGTACAGTGATTGCCCTGGCTCTCTCATCCCTCCAAGATAAGAAAGCACAATTCTTGGTTTGCTTTGCTGCTGGCCTGGCAAAATGTTTAGTGGTTCTTACTGCCCTTGTTTTGGGGAAGTTTGTTTTCCTTCAAGCCTGAAATAATTGCATAAGTGCAGACTTCACCTTTGAATATTCTGTTGGCTTCTTTTATTTTTTTTTTTTATAATAACCATTAATTCAAGAAAACAGAGAGAAATGGGGAGAATAGGAGGCTTAAGCCCCATGCTTACCTACTGGTTTCCTGCTTTCCTGACAGTTCTAAAACCTGCTGTCTAGCATCTCTTCTGCAGTTTGTTCCTCGCTGGACTTTGATTTAATCAGGGAATGTCACTGCTGCTGGGAGTTATCAGCCATTTCGCCTTCCTGAAAGCAAGAGCTTCCTTGACAAGAACCTAGTAGTGCCATATTTCAAAGGAGTTTCAAACAGGTTTTAGTCCAGATAAAACTTGAAGGATGAAGAGGCAGCAAAAAGCTGCAAATCCACTTAACTGCCAGTGGAAACATCACCAGTTAAGAGCAAGATTTTTTTTTACCTCTTGAATTACTTCTCTGCAGTGAGATACTGGGAATTTCTAACAGCTGCTACTAATGATCATTCACTTCTGTTTTAATTGCCTGCCTATCAAGCTCTGTTAATCTTTCCCACTTTTCTTTAATCTTTAATCAAGTGTCACTTTTTTCCCCCCGTGTTTCGTCTGTATTGATGAGGCATTTCAACATTTCACTAAGAAGAAAAAAAGACAGAGAAAGAAATCTTCCCCTTTGCATCTGGAATGCTCCAGCTTAGAAAATAAGTAGCTATGGTGTCTAATTAAAACTAATAGTTTAATTAGAGAATATTTAGATCCCCATCCTTCCAAACTGTGAAGACTATAAACTGCTTCAAAGTCAGGCTAAACTGCTTCAAAGTCAGGCTGTGTTCATAATTTAAACAATACTTGCAGCTAAGAAAGTTTCTTCCAGAGAGAAACCAACGTCCTTTCAGCCAGGAGTTCCCCAAGGGGCTGATCTGTATTTTGCTATACAAGAAAAGTTTTGACTCGTAGAGAGCCAGAATCATTGCTGTAGTAAATATTGCCTAATTCTCTTGATGTTTCTTGAAGCCATTGGTTTTTCCCAATAATCAGCCTTTTAAGAGTTCATGAATGTTCCTGAACACCTTGAGGCCCTGCAGTGAGGCTGCTCTGGCTGGTGAAAACACGTGGTGCTTTGACAGTATAAGACAAGCAGAAAGGTGAGTTGGTTCATGGCAGCAAAACTCGAGGGGTTCAGTTGATGGAGGTATCTATCAGGAGAGAAACAGCCTCCAGCACAACTCTTAAATGCATTTGATTAATACCATGAGACCTAGGGAGGCCTGATCAGCTCAATTTGTTAGACCAAATAAAGAATAAGTTAATAGGCAGAAAACAGCCTTTTAAGCTGAGCTGGCTGTCTTCATATGATTGCTGTCTCTCTCCCATCCCTGCACACAGAAGCTTGAAATTCTGCCTAGATAAGGCTTATAGGTAGGATTCTTCTGGACCCAGTCTGTATGCATTTGTCATTAGCTTCAAGTCTCTTCCTTTTGCCCTTGAGCATTTTCAACCATAAGCCTTTTCATCAATGAGATGCTCCCTCCTGCCCTGCTTAAGATACTCCTCCCTGTTTACCAGAACACATTTGGGCACCGAAAATATGCTTCATCTTTCCAGGGAGTTTCTGATGTGTGCTGATTCAAGATTTGCATCAGCAAACGAGTTGAGAAAGGGAGAGAGGGAGGGAGAAAAATCAGATGGGCTGGGGAAGAAGCATAACTTTATGTGCAACATCTGATAATGAAGGCTGTCCCAGAAGAGAAACCTTTTTTCAAACTCTGAAAATTCAGATCCAAAATTTCTCCCTTCTCAAAAAAAAAGAAGTCTTTCATGGTGATCACAGCTACTCAGCTATTTTCAATGCTTTGACAGGTTTGTTATCAGCATGCATTGCTACTGTGGAGGAAAATCAACCATAACAAAAGTGTACGATGTTCTAGGGCACGTCTCATCACCTCGTTAGAGCTTTCCAATGTGTCCTCATGTTACTCTTCCCAAAACCATCAGATGACAGATTTTAAAGCCTGGGGAGTACCCACAAGTCTGCTTCCTATAGGCTTGTTCAGAATTTCCTAGGTTACAGGCTGTGCCAAGAAACTGAGGGAGACATCAACAGCTTGGCACAGACCTTGCATAGCACTGAAATCTGAGAGTAAAGGATGACATCATCCCATGTTTATAGTTTTGTAATTAAATTCGTGGTAACGAGTTAAGGTGAAAGTGATAGAAGAAATTCAGCTTTTATTCAGTCTAAAGTCTGATTTCCAGATTTTTTTTCTGCAACATTTGGATCGTGTCAGATTCCCACCCCTAAGGAACAGGATTCTTCTCTCCTACGGGGGTAAATCAGGCATAACTGCATGGAAAATGCTGGTGCTTCTGGTGTGACAGGTTAATTGATCCTTTGATATTAGGTTTCCACAACGCTGTGCAGAGTACTCCTCACTGATCTTTCAGGCTATGCCATCAGTGCTTTTTTTTCCCTACAAAAATATAGCATTATTTGAATCATCTAATCCCAGACTGGTCTGGGTTAGAAGGGACCCCAAGGATCACAGAGCTCCAACCCCCCTGCCACAGGCAGGGCCACCAACCTCCAGGCCTGGAGCTACACAAGGGTGCCCAGGACCCCATCCAACCTGGCCTTGAACACCCCCAGGGATGGGGTACCCACCCCCTCTCTGGGCAGCCTGTTCCAGCCCCTCACTACTCTCTCTGCAAAGAACTTCCCCCTAATATCTAATCTAAACCTTCCTTCCTTTAGCTTTAATCCATCCCCTTGTCCTGCCATTGTCTACCCTTTTAACAAGTTGATTCCCCTCCTGTTCCCTTCAGGAAGCAATAGTAATTTTTTGTTTGAGGGCAATGGGTGGGGGGATGTGTGTGCCAACAAAAGGATGACTGAAGCCATCCCACGCTCTGTGTCTGCTCCAGGGAGAACCACAAGAATCCTCACTTGAGAAGGGTGTGAGATGTAACAGATGCTGCTCAACATATCTGTTCCTAGTCGCTAGAAGTTCAACAATGTTTTTAAATGGGACACTACCCCTCCTTAAACGTGGGATTATCTCTGACAAGTGCAGATCTTCTGCTCCCTGGCTGAATCTTGCCATGTTCTGGCCTTGCTGTGAGGAGTTCCACAGTTTATTTGCATATTGTGCGAAAACAGTATTTCCTTCTACAGCTTAGACTTTTGAATTCCTTTGCTGTGCTCTTCCAAAAGGAAAGTAACAAAGATTCCTTGGACTTTCAGGCTGTGGCACTGTATTGCTGGCCAAGCAACCTTGATTTTGAGCCACGCAGAAACTGAGGGTTACTTTGGAGACAGACACTCAATAGCAATAACCACGCAAATACTGGCAAGAATTAAAGTTCCAAATTCTGATTGCAACTGACCCTCTGTTGGCAAGCCTTCATAAGGGGGGAGGGAAGTCCTTGCAGGGAAAGGAGCAAGCTGAGGAACACCCAGTGTGCATCCCTCTGCCAGTAATTGGGACAGCAGACTAGCTCTGCCTCTCTCTGCATCTGAGCTTGCTACAGCAACCACCGTGACTAATGAACTGCATTCGAGTTGTAACTGAACAACCTGCCTCTCTCAGCCTTGAATCATCTGCTTGCCTTGGTGTTTACATTGCACTTATAGTTCTGTTGCATCAACAGTCAGTCTCAGCTCCTGCTGTGTGTTCACATGGATGTGCTCCCTTCTACGCCCAAGCGCTGGGGATAACTTGGGTTCCCGCTATTTGCGAGGCACTGGGAATTAACCCAAGAAGAAAGAGGCTTGCAAAGGAAGTGGGTCAGCAGGCTCTGCGTTGGCAGCAGCTGGGAGAGGAGTGAACAAGCACAATGAGGAGTTGTGGGTGACTGTTATTAAGGGCTCTCATGGAGGAATTTTTTTTTTGAATGCTGCTAGCAAGGCTGTTGGGGAAGCTGGGACAGCCCCTTCCTGCTCTGGCAGCAGAGGCAAAGAAGCAGTGGTAAAAATGTAAGAAATAGGATATATTTCAATCCCTCAGCTGCATATTTAGGATGAGATTTCCCCCACACTCTCCCCCCCAAAAAAAATATCTGAAGGAGTATCTGTGGCCAGATGCCTAGTCTGCAGACTGTGAGTGTGCTCTCTCAGGTCTGCTGTATATTGCCACTGCCTGAGCTGAGTATTGGTGTGATGCTAAGGAGCTGTTGGCTTTTAACTCACAAGATCTCTGTGGGGAGTGACGCACAGGAAAAAATAACCCCACCACCTCAGGATCCCACAATAAGGCCTGTGGGGAGCAGTGACTTGTTTATGCCTATCTAGTCTGCCCTGGAAGGCCCTAGGCCCCACAGGTACCAGGGGTGTATTTTTAAAAACTCCCACTCCTTGTTGCCAGCTCTGGGAGCTGCTCTGCAGACAGGCAGCTGCTACTGTCTTGATTAAACCTGCTTTGTCCAGCTCCTTAACAAGGAGTTTAAAGCAGGGGCAATTACAAATCTCTTAATCCATTGCGATCTGGGAGTGGAAGGCTGGTTGCTAACGTGGTTGTGACAACTGGGCCACAATGCAGTGAAAGGAGAATCATGGGAAGACCACAGAGATAAAGTAGCTGGCAAGGATATGCCCAGGGCTGAGACTCTAATACAGCAGAGAGGAGAGCCTTCATCTTTGGGTGTGAAGAGTAACAGGCGTAGTAACAGCTGGCTCACATTTCAGCTGGTGTATGTCAACAGAGTCTCAGCCAGTCCAGAAACTGAACTGTAATTATATATCAATCAATGAAAGCTTGTATTTGTAGCAAGTTGATAAGCTGTCAAGATCTGTGATGCCCCTACACAAAAGGACTGAATATTTACATGGAGGTTGTAGAATTTACTCTTCGTATCCATCTCCTCCCTAATTTTTGGTAGTCCAATTTATCTGGTGCTCTTCTACTTTTCTATTAAATAAGCATGAATAAAAAAGAAAAATGAAAATTATCTGATTTCAGACATTAACCCAATCCTTGCATTGTCCAGGGGATAACATGGGATGGCAGTTAGAAGCTTTTACAAGGCTGTGAAAGTATAAAGAATTAAAAGGTCTTTTCCAAACCTTGTGATTCTGTAATTGTTTGCTCTACAGTTTCTACAATTTATTCTCAGGACTAAAAAACACAGACACAAATTAATCTGTCAAACCTCAAACAAACACAATACTTCATCAGGGACCCAATTCTGAGCTGTCAGCAGAAGAGACTGTGTTCAGGAGACACTTCTAGACAAGCTCTTCTGGCAACTGAGAGTACAATACATCCTTTTTTCCCCCTTCTGTATTACTACTGGCCTTTGATCTCATGATCACCAACAGCTGTTTCAGCAGATCACACTCAGTCCCCCTGGCAGCCAGTCACAGTTCCGGTACCAAGGTTTTTCCTACCTTTGGAAATAGCGCTGATGTAATAAAACCCTGGTCTGTAAGAGCCTTGATGTCTTGTCTCCTGGAATGTGGGAATAGAATATCTATTGTTTCCCCTCCCCAATATATTCCTGGAACTTGAGCTGCCAATCAGCAAAGCAATAAAGTGCATGATTAATTTGACATAGAATTTCTAAGTTCCAGTGACTTTGCCTTAGTTGTCTTCTCTGCCCTAGAGTGGGATAAGGGATCTGGCAATTTCTCTAGTTTATTAAATCACTCCAGTTTCTAAAATTCGTTTTCCTCAAATTATATACCAGAAGAGAAGCCAGTGGAGAAATCTAGGGATGATAACTGTGGCTTTATTTCTTTTAGGCATCACTTGCAGCAGCCAGAAGTGTTTTCCTGGCTAAAGTTACTTGGTGAATATTAATACTAGAACTGAACCGTTGTGTTAAGTGTCTCCTTCAGAGAACCAAGTCGGTGTAACATTCAACAGAGAGCGTGTTAGGTTCTGGGAGAGGGAAGAGATTCAGAGCAGTTAATGATGATTTGTATTTTAGATATTTGGAATACATCCAGAACGTGTTTACACTGAGGTATAAAGTATCTCCCAGAAGTTTTCCAGCCTTCATTTTATCTTGCTGCCACACTGCATTTTAACAGCGAAATGCACTCCAGTAGAGAGACCGGTAAAGCCAGTTTATACAAACTTAATTGATTAGCTTCTGTTGCCCCAGTGTTGAGAAATAAGGAAAAGGCAGAGGTCTTAAATCAAAAGGCCCTGTCAGATGCTTCCATCTAATTTTCTAAAATGAACGGCACGAGGTAACACTGGCCATCCATCTGCTTCCTTGTTCCTGGCTCAGTGTATATCTAAACCTCCAATTTAATTCAAGATAGGGATCAAGCAGTAACTATTAGTGCAGTTTTAGTACAAGTTATAATGCCTTCTAGATTTTACTGCTTCAAAGGCCAATTTTGCTACTTCTGCTGAATAGGTGAGTGTAAAACAAAGGCAGGGCAATGGGGGAAGCACACATCCTCCCCCAGTCTCCCATCAAATGTCATATAACATAGCACCTGGTTAACTGCTTTTCAGAAGGCAGGAAAAAAGCAACTTGCTGCTGGCCCCTGTCAGAGGTGGGAAGCTCTGCTAGGTGGAGTTTAGTTCTGATTCTACAAGGTTACAGTAACATGCAAGTGTATGGATGCTTGCATCAGAGTCTGCTCTCTGCAGGAACGCTCAGACATGGGAAATGCTTGGGTGACCTGAGTTAGAAGCTTGTTTAGAAAGCTGGTTATGGAGATTAATATATTAGAGTGTCTCTCTTTTCCTTATTGTTTGTATCCAGCTGCAGCCCATGAGCTGCTGGACTAACTGCCCTCCTGCACATTTTTGTAACTGCCATTGCTTCTGCTTTGGTGCATTTGTTTCAGTGATTTTCAGGATGTCAGCTGTGTCCCTGAATGTGTTGCTTTAGGTTATGAACATAGCCTCCAGGCTATTCTCCATGGACTTGATCCATAGGATTTGACCATATGAAGCTAGCAGAGCTGGAAGTGAACAGTTGAACCCCTATTTGCATTCTATGAAGCCAAAACTAGGGGAATGACAGATGTTTTCCTTCACTGTCCAGCAGGTGCTGTGTGGGTCTTGCCTTCTAGGATAGAGTTTAAGGGAATTAGCATGGCCATTTTAAATATTACCATCTGATCCATGCTAACTGTGTCACATCTCTACAATAAACCAGTTTGCAGTTTATTTCCTGGGGAGCATGAAGAATATAGCAATATGAAAACCTTCTGAAGTACTGCCATCGTTACTGAGGGAAGGTTCATTAACTCCCTCCAAACATAAATCAACTGATGTCACCAAGACAATCCAAAAGCTTTACACTTATAATACTATTTGGTACCTTAAGGGGGGTAAAACTCCTTGCCAAAGTCCAGAGCTCTAAACAGAAAAGGTTAGACCTGAAAGGCAAAGTGCCACCTTTGTGTTTCCCAATTATTCTCACAACAACTGAGTGTTCAGCATCTTGAAACAACGTGATCCTCATTCTGCTAACCTGCTCCACTTCAGCTCCTAAAGCTCTACATTAGATAAATTACTTAGTGCCACAATTAAATCCTTATCAGTCCTGTTGGGGCCTATGTCACAGTCACTTTAGGAAAAAGGAAGTTCTTTTTAAAAACTGAATTACACCAGGAAGTAATTGTTTATTATTATTATTTACAAGCATATTTTTTACCTGTATAACAGAAGGTGTGTGTGAGCTGAGTAATTTCAAGTCTCCTCTGCACTGAGAGATGAGTTCATGCAGGACAGTATATTGCCAGAAGTATCTGTGATCAAGAATACATTAGAAAAATGCCATCTTTATTGATAGTCCTTTGTTTTTCTCCCTGAATGGATTCTCTGAGCCTTGCATTTATCATTTGGTTGTAGAGGCAATTAAAATACAGCTAGAAGGATGTGAGTAGTCATCCTATAAAACACAACTAAGCAGAAGACAAGATGTATGCCTCTGCACTTGCTTGGGCAGGAGAGTAAAGGGGGATGCTCTGTACTGGTCTACTCACATGGCAGAGGCAGGGCTGTTGTGTGGCTTCCTGATGATGGGGCATGAAGGGGCAGGTGCTGATCTCCTCTCTCTGGGCACCAGTGAAAGGACATGAGAGAATGGTATGTAGCTGTGAAAGGGGAGGTTTAGGTTGGATGTCAGGAAGAGGTTCTTTACTGAGAGGGTGGTCAAGCACTGGGACAAGCTCTCCAGGGAACTGGTCACAGCCCCCAGCTTGGCTGGGTTCAAGAAGCATCTGGACGATGCCCTCAGTCCCATGCTGACTTGGCTGGTCCTGTGGTGGTTCTGGATGAGTTTAAAGTCCAACATACTTATGACTGTAGCTTCACAGAATACAAAAATACCCCCACCAAACCCAGGACTGAAGGCTTTGAAGAGTTAGATTAAGCCAGGATATGTAGATCACTCTGTGAGTGATCATTATAGTCAAAGTGCCAGGTATTTATGACTGTAATTCCCAGGTACAAACAGGGAAAGGACCTACTGTGTCCATGCAGAGGAGTTCCAGCCACTCTGTCACTTTCCTTGCATAAACGTGTTCGCACCTTTAACTCCAAAGGTCCAGCCTGGTGAAGACAGGAGCCAAATTGCTTAGGGATAGGATCATTTCCACCTGGCTTTGGTAATGTGAATCTTGTCCAGTCTGACCTTGTGAGAGGTTGGACTAGAGTCATCCAGAGGCTTCTTCAAATCTGTGTTCTCCAACTGTGACTCTAGAGCTGCTTTGTTGGAGACTCACAACAAAGAAAGCACTAAGCATCATACAGTAGGCATTGCTGGTAGCCAGATACACTGTGAACTACCTAAGACTGCTATGGGTTTAAAATGCTTGTATCCTTCTCACCTTGCAAAAGAGAGCTATGCTTTTTTCCTCCCATGGTAACTATTCACCAGACATAAGAAAATAAAGGTTTAGTAAATTAGCATCTCTGTGTGCAGATGATAAAAGCCCAAAAGGTATGGGAAGTCATTTGTCAGGTATTTGAAATGTTTAAGGTGTGGGTCATCAACACAAGCCCCAGCACTCCCACCTCTCTGTCTTCTCCACTGATCTTTCTTCTGCTTTCACTGGTGTTTCTTACATGTCCATCTACACCGTTGGGGATATGGTCCAATATGTTATTCTCCAAGATGGTATAAGTAAGACACATATTCCTCTAGGTCATAGACAGCTCTGCTGGTTACTTGTGTATTTATTTGCTTGCAAACAGAGTTGCATTCCTTTGATTCTTTAAAGCAAGAGTAATTTCTAACCATCTAGTTTGTCAGCAGGGTTTTTCTCCTAATGATGTAACTCCCAGATACCTTTCTACCTCCCTTATTGCTGCTGCAGCTGTTGCAGATCTGGAAATGGCATTTCAGCTCTGACTCAGGCAGAATTTCAGTGCACCAGCAGATTTTGGCAAGGGGATCAAAATCCTTGCAATACCTACAATGAGGAACTCATCCTCTGACACTGAAAAGAACAGCTAAATGCACAGCCTGACAGAAATGACCCTGCGAGCCAGGATGAGAGTGGAGGTGAGACTATTTACATACACATGATGAGATGAGAGGTGCTGAAAACAACAGTGTTCCTTTTGGACCTGTATCTTGATGTCAGTAAGCTGTACTTCTTGCCCAAGCCCTGCCATTTTTCTTGCTCCAAAGCAGCAAATACTTTTCCTTCCCTCCTTTCCTCCTTATGTTCAGCCCATTCTCACTGCAGTGGCTGCATCATTCCAGAAGGCATCTGGCTGTTTCTGATCCCCTGTCAGTTACAAACGCTCTGCAGTAAGAAACAGAGACACTTGTCCAAGCTGTCGCTTCCCTGAGAGCTGCTGCAGATAAGGGAGCTCCAAAGGGAGCCTGCTGAACTTGAGGTATATTCTCCTAGCATACCATGAAAGCACCTTAGGACTAGCAGAAAGGAGGAACAATCACATCACAGCCTTGCACTTGTTGTGTCAAGCACTCTGCTGTGCTCCCAAAGCCTTTTTAAAGGCATCATAAAAGGATATCAACATATTTCATGGGTCATGATGTTCTAAGAGTTTCTGCTGCTTCTCTACAAATTAGCCTCTGTTGCTCTGGTGGGTAATAGCCTAAATCCACAGGTGACTTCAAATGATGCTGCCTCTGAGGGAGGAATGCTTCAAAAAGCTGACTGGTGGTGCATATGTCAGCAGTCCCATTCCTAGCTCTGCCACTGACCTCTTGCAAAGCCTCCTGGTAACACGTGCAGCTGCTCTGAGACTCCATCACTTTTTGTAATGTGGCATGGCTCCTTCCTCTGCCTGCCCAAGGTTCAGGACAAGGGCTCTCTCCATGTAGATGTTTCAGTAAAAGGAGTTTTGACCTCTACTGAAGCTGCCAAGAGTAACTGTAATATGGGAAATAGTAATGAATCTGCCTTTCTCCCTGCCTGGGAACTAGGTAAGGGACATCATCCCACTTGACATTAAAAGAAAAAAGTAGGCACAGAAAGGAGATGGGATTTGCTCCAGGTCACACAGCAGATCAGTGGCCAGGAACTGAAGCCAGCTCCCATTTCCCTTCCCAGACCCCTCTTCCTCCTGCTCTCTGCAGATCTCTCTAATGTGTGCTTTAATTGCTAGACAGTGTTTGTTTTCATGGTTGTGCATTCCACCCACGTGATATTGGATCCTCTTTGTCTTGGTGGGGTGGGTGGGCAAGGAGAAAATTATCAGTTCCCCAAGCCCCTTCCAAATTAGGAATCCTACTTGACTCCAGCACTGTGAATTTGGGGAGGGGAAAAGGGGGGGCCTTCTAGACACTCCGACTCCTTGT
Source organism: Gallinula chloropus (assembly GCF_964237585.1). NCBI lineage: Eukaryota > Metazoa > Chordata > Aves > Gruiformes > Rallidae > Gallinula > Gallinula chloropus. The sequence goes on along the minus strand of NC_140109.1, from coordinate 5,822,071 downwards.
CCCACTAACTAACACTCCCTTGTCCTAGGGGAAAAGAAGCATTTAGGACACTTTAAACCTCAGCTGGCAGACAGGAAATTCAGTGCACTGTCTGAAGAAGACATAAAGTGATAAGGGGCTGAAATGTGCAGAGTCCTGAAGGGAGGGAGGGAGGAGAACAAAACCTTCTACCCAGCATGGGGATGTACCTACGTGTCACTGTAATTCAGCATGATGCATGCTGGAGAGGCTCGTTTGTTACCCTGCATTTGAACTCCAGGGAGAAACCAGAGCTGACAGCCTCCCTGCACCTCTTGCTGGATTGCAAGGAGAACTTTCTGTTTGAAAATATAGCACCTTGTGTGAACAGGCTTCCTTTATCTCCAGCAGGAGGGAGGGGATGGGCTCGTGTTTTATTTTGACACAGCAGTTTGCAGGGCTGGAAGGCTCAAGAGAACAGACTACCAGAAACAACTGGCTTCAGCCAAACAAAGTCAGTTATATTTTAGAAACAGGAGGCCTGAGGGCAGCCACGCTGCACCAGAGGGAAGCAGCACAGGTAACAGAGTAGGGCAGTAAACTTCTGAGAGGGATAGAAGCTCTGCTGCTTCCATTTGCAAGAAAGATGTGTGTGACAGACCCAGCCCAAAGAGCAGACTGGGGTGTCCCCCTCAGGAAGGAGGCCTGGAAGGGAGGGGCAGGCAATGCTTGCCTGTGATTTCTAGTGTATTTCAAGTCCTGACAGCAAAATGCTCAGTTATATGACTCAATACTACTTCAATTTAATAATGAAATGTATTAAATTATAAATAGCATCTACTTTCCTGTCAGCCCTTTGAAGGGATAGCATGCAGACTGTGTTTACTTCACCTCCTGGATTTATCTTGCATCTGTAAAGGCTGGTTCACACTGACAGCTACCCTCTCAGCTGTGCAGCTCCTGCAAGACTGCCAGGGTGAATATATCTTCCCACAAGCAAGGAAGAATTCCAGGCCCAACCATCCTTTCACCACAGTTGACTGGCCAGAGACTGTGGGAAGGAGGAAGTCTGTTTTCAGGGAGTCACGGTTCAGCAAGGTGGCACTCTGCAACAGTTGTGCCATGAACACATCTGTAAGGGCAGCTCTGCCCGTGGGAATGAGGAGTTTTGTGATCCCAAGGGCAATACCTGCATAACATAGGTTTATTTCAGAGCTGGAGGAGAATCTTGAGCCCTTCCTTTATCTGCCCACAGGTTTATTTCCACCTTTGGGGAAGTCTTGGCTTCACCTCCACGTTGCATCAATGTCATGTTGTTGTATTCTACTCAGTAAAATCCCAACAGGGTAGGGAGGCTGGAGGGAAACCTCTCATCAAGACTACTCCCTAAAGAGAAAAACCTCAAAAGAGGCAGAAAATGTGCTTAGTAGAGCTGATGACAGTTTATCAAAAGGTGCTTTCAGTCGGTGTTTACTAAAGCACATTGCACACAGTGCATCACAACCCAGCAAGAAAACCAGGGTAAAGCAGTGGAATAATAAGGAAAGATACTGATGGGATCTTTCCTGCTTGGCTTAAACCCAGTTGTATCCGTAGACTTATTTGTATATCAAATGAAAAAAAAAAAAAACAACCCCAAAAAGCAACTGAATCACCAGAACCTGTGCTTGAAAACCACTAACATTAATAAAGATCAGAGTTACACATTATACACTAACTACAGAGTTGCCCTGTGGAAAGGATGTACTGAAACTGTTGGTGACTTCAGCACCCTTCCTGCTACTCCTTGGCAATTAGCATTCCAGCACTGAGCAGCCCTCACAAGAAGGTTCAACAGGCTTTGTTACCAGTGAATAGCAACCTGAACAAAGAAAACCCAGATTGAGCTGAACTTTATCTGAGACCAATGCCTCCTGTGACAAATTGCCACAGCAAGAGGAAGGCCTGTGCTAGAAAGGGTGCTGGCTGCTTTCTACCCTTCATTTTTGGTGGTTTAAACCATCACTTTTTCACCAAAGCCCAGATTTTCTGGCAAAATAAGATGAGATAGGGAAAGGCAGATCCTTGGAGAGGCAGAGCCTGGCAGGGATTAAGAAAAAAACCTTGTGCCTGTCCCCAGCAGCCCTGCACAGTCCTGTCCCTGAGATGTCACTTGCAGGGTGGTACCCTGTTTGCTGTAAGCTTTGGACGTCTCTCCCAATTCACTTCAGAAGGTCTGAGGAGGAAATTCTTGTCCTCACGCACAAGTTTGAAGAAATGAAGTGAAGGAATGGGAGCTGGTTGGCTTTGAAGTTCAGTTTCCCTCAGAAATGTCTTGATTCCTCAGGGGATTCAGGCAGGTGGGTGCCCTGTCCCATCAGCTGCCACGCTCATTTGTACACGAACCAAAGCTGCTCCAGGGGCCACTTTACAGACCTCACTTTTGGATTGTTTCACTGTCTGATCAGAAGCTGGTATGTTCAATAAGAAATTTACCCCCAAAATGGCCCTTTAATGATATGTTTTCTTGAGATTCACGTTTTAAAACCCCCCAGTTATTGTGACATTGGACCTTGTAACTCTGATATGTCTCTTGGATGCTAATGCCAGCATCCCGCTGCAGTTCACTGCAAACTTTACTTGCAAGTCATTTGCTTGTAAATGGTGAAATCTTGCTCTAAGAGAGATGTCTGATGCAGGGTACTATGTAAATATTTATGTTGTTTCTGTGGAGGAATGCCTTGCAATCAGACAAACCACACAAAGGCAAATGAAGGCATCAAAAGGAACCACAACTGAAAAATAGACATTTATCTCCTTTCAGAGAGAACCCAGGTGGTGCTGGGATGTTTTCCTCAAGAGAAGATCCATTTTCTAGTTTGCAGGTGCTTCTAGACTATTAACAGCCTGGGAGAACTCCCCCAGTCCATCTTAAAACTCAGGAATTGGATTTTCATGGAAGCCCAGTGTTTCCTCAGGCAGGAATGAGGAGAAAGGCTGCATTTTACAGCACAGTTGTTACAAAGTAGCCAGGACACAATCACCACTCCCAGTCAAACACAACAACTTTCAACTGTTTGCCTTTTAAAAAGTTGAAACCTGCTCTGAACCAAATATTTTGCCTCCTGGTCACAGTTTACTGTCTTTACACCTCAACATTCAGTTGCAGCAGAAAGGGGAAGTCTGTGTTTTGTCACTTCTGGTTCCTTTCATGTCCTTTTATTTTTAACACCATCAAATATCCTCAGCACCAAAACATTAAAACTTTGTAGGAAGTTTGCTGCTGGTATAAAAGAATAGATTTACATTTATTTATCCTCTAACTCCAATTTTTGATATGTATTTTATTACAGACAATAATAAAGGGAGCTGCTGCCCGGGGACTGGCCGGGCATCGGTCAGTTCAGGGTGAGCAAATGTTTTCATTTGCATTAATTGCTTTTCTTGGGGGTTATTTTTCTCTCTGTGTGTTATTTTCCTTTCCTGTTGTTGTTGTTATTATACTGTTTTTATCTCAGCATGACTTTTCTCACTTTTACCTTTCCAGTTCTCTTCCCCCATCTTGCTGGGGGAGGGAGAGTGGCTGTGTGGTGCTGGCTGGGGTTCAACCACACCACCAAGGAGTGTACGCAAGAATAAGACCTTTCAACAGTACTGTGGCCTTGAGAGATGCTGAAAAACAATCTGTAGCATCTTCTTTTTGCGTGTGTGTGTGTGCAAGAGATTGCTTTTTCTTAGGAGCTTTAGATGTACATTACTGTTGGACTGCAGCCTGTGTGCTAGGTACAGATGTGGGCTGCCTGCCAAGCATGGAATTTCCCAGAGGTTTTGCTTGATCAAAGTAACAGAAGTTGTCAGCAGCTTCAATCAATATCCAGAGAGTCACTGGACTAACCAACAGTGCTCCTGTCTTGTCAACCCTTTTGTATCTAGCCCAGCAAAACTCTGTACTAGCAAAACGTAGCAGCCAGCCAGCTCTGTGTGGCTGGAGAGGTATCAGAAGGGATGAACACAGTGAAAAACAGGTTTAATTACTGGACTTCAGGTCCTCCCTTACATTCCTTTCACCAAAATCATTAATTTATTCACATACCAGGGAGTGACCCAGAATAGCTTCCACCCAGATATCTATTCCTAATGCACTAATTAACTACTCTGTAACAAACTGTCTTGTTTCAGAAAGTTCTTTTGAATTATGATCTTTTTTTCTTCTTTTCTCTATGTAGCAACCAAGTTTCAGCTATTGGGTTTTATCCAGACCCCCAGCTTTTAGGAAGAGCTTTTGAGTGACTGGGCAACCTTGTGTAGACCCAGGCTGGAGGTTGGTGGCCCTGCCTGTGGCAGGGGGGTTGGAGCTCTGTGACCCTTGGGGTCCCTTCCAACCCAGACCATTCTATGATTCTATGACTGTGACCTATCTGGAGTGCTGTACTGTCTCCTCATAGAAACCCATACACCTCAGGCTCACTATTTAGAACCAGTGGCCACTGCAAAAGAAGTTGAGACCAAAGTAACTCAGGATTCAACAAATTAGGATGGAAGTAGAAATGAAACATAAAGCCCCAGTTTTCTACTTTCACTTACATTCCTCTTGGAAGAAATAACACTACTACTTGTTAGTAGTGTAGTAGGACAAGGATTAAAGCTGACATCTGAGCCCAAATATCTGTATCCTTGAAGGAAATTGGATTTCACTGTGATGATGCAAATCATAACTACCCTTCCCTACCAAGAGACTCTCCCCGTTTTAGGAACCTACCCTTATGAAAGATTATCATACACACCTCAGAATCCATACACTGATGGATAGGTCTGTGCTTGTGCTAAGGTGAATTTGAGTTTGTCAGACCAGGCAGAGCTGTGATATAATGATTTAATTCATTCCTGGGTAAATGCAAGGGATTTACTTAGGAACTCTGAAAACGTGACTGATGGGGTTGTGGAGAAAAGTTTGGGAGTGTAAAAGCACAAGAAGATGGGGGAAGTAAAAGGAACAGTAGGCAGAAGATGGTGCTGTGACTCTCCAGGAAGCCAAAAGCCTGGAACAAACGATCCTCAGAAACACTCCAAAAAAACCCCTCCACAGAGCAGCACTGGCATGTTTGGCAAACACTGAAATGAAAATGTCACCGTCTTGCCAAGCTGGCAGAGGGAGACCTGATGTGTGATCATTAAAATGAACCCTGGCTAACACTAGTGTGTCCTTAGCACAGGCTGGTAAGGGAGCAAGGGCCATTCTTCAGTTACCCCCCACCCCTGTCAGCTCTAGATGCAGGTTGATGGTGTTTCTTCATGAATTAGAATTTCCACAGCTGCCACATCCCAACCCAAATCAAGCTGAATTTTCCAAGTCCCAGTGGGGACAAGTAAACCACAGACTGGTCATGAAGGGACTTGTAATGTATGTGCCTGTCTGTATGCACCTAAGAACATACTTCACCCTGTGAGACTGGGCTGAAACAATCCAGAGGGTCTCCAGATCGTTGCAAAATATCTGTCAGAGCCAGAAGAAACCTTCCTCTTGCAGATGAGGGGCAGAGGGACACTAAAACAAGAACAGAGAAGAAAAGCGACTCCTCGATTACTGACAAAAGACATGGCCAGAGATTTGGTATCCAAAAGCAACTCCAGCTCTTACTCTAGCCATCAGCCTGCTTCAGGCAATGAGTAGAGCTGAGGGTAGCAATGTGGCTGCCTGCAAAGCAGCAGAACCTGGTTATGCTCAGCAGTGACCTCTTCTCATGGCAACTGTGGGCACTAATAACTAATTCATCAGTCAGGAGGGTCCCTTAACCCATGCAGTGTCTGTAGCTGACAGGCATCTTCCCTTCACTTTTCAGACTGCTGCTTAAATGGTTTCGTCACTGACCTTTGTACAAGTCACAGTTTCAAGTCATGCAGAGAAGGATCCATCCCCTGACCCCTTCCCCAGAGAGCCCCTGGCTATTCCATTCCATGTACATGGTCACTGAGAGAGGATGAATCATGACTTGAGTTTTGAGATGTTACAGCTGATGGCAGAGAGATACCAGTGAAAGCAAAGGTACAAACACCAGGCAAGTGCTTCTCACTAGTTGATAGCTGAACTGGAAAATCACAGGCACTGAAGAGACCTGAGCTTTCCAGCAGTGCTCATGCACCCTCAAAGCAAATCTTTCTCAAAAACAGCAGCAAAATCTACACCTTATTTACAGTTCTTCCTCTTGCCATTTCTCTGTTGTTGCGTTTAAAACAAGCTCAGTATCTTATAAACTCACCTGAGCTTGTAGATCATTCAGGGCTGAGATGCTCTCTTGCCTGCATGGCATGGTGGACTGCTGGCAGGCAGTACCACCTGGCATTATATGCAGGATCTCAAGGAGAAAAGGCCAGTGTCATGCTCTGGTTAGTCCTCCCCCAAGAATGCCATAAGCTAATGTGTACAGAGATTCTTATTTTAAGAGGCTTCAAGCTATTTTCCAGGGGAAAGAACCTGTTCAGGGATGTATGGGAATACCAGGGCATTAAGCAGGAACAACAGTATAGAAAAGGCAAAACATGACTCCTAAAAATGGCTCTGCAGCAAACAGGAATGATGGGCAATTATTTCAGTACCTTCAGCAGAAGACTTCAGAAGCAAGATTCCCCCCTGCTCTTGCAGCAGGGCATCTTGGCATATTTAGAAGGAGCCCAGAACTCCATCAAGTCAGTGGGAATCTTTTTGTTTGTTTCAGTGAACTTTGGAATAGCCCCAGATTAGATGCAGCCATACAAAAAAAAAAAGCTAGGGTAATTGCTTGTGGCTGCATTATAAAAAAACATAGTGTTAACCTAAATTTTATGTGAAACTGATTTAAAACTAAAATTCCAACATAAAGGCCTGGGACAAACTCTAGGAATCACTGCTGAAAAGTATTTTTTTTTCTCATAAAGTCTGAAAAGAGAAAAAAATAGTCTCAGGTAACAGCTTTGTCATTTGACTGATCATAAACTCAATTATTTTGTAGTTCTAGAAAGATGTCCAAATGTCAGTTCACTACACCTAACTCCATGTATCACCAAAACATTGAATGACAAATCAGTCCCAGAGAGCAAATCAACATAGTTTACAGATCTTCTATCTGTGTCAGGTTACAGATAGATGCTCTCTATTAATTAGTTGGTATTTTTGTTGTTGTAATACCTAAATGCTTCTGTCAGTAAGCCATTTTATTAAATACTTCAAACACCAGTCAAAATTTGCTTCCTGCAGTGTATGTATACCATAAGACCAAATGGCTAAACCACAAGAACCACAAGGTACCAGCAATAGTCATAAGCAGAATGAAAAAGAATAGGTGCTGAAAGCCAGAGGCTTAGACATCACCTCAGAATTTCTCACTACTTGCTCTTCTTTATCATTCCTTTAATATTGTTGCTCTACATATTCTGTTGTAGTTTCCTGGTCTGAGTGTGAAAGACACCAGTGAAAAAGCACTACCCCAAAACCAGGACTTGGTACTTCAGCAACATCTGTCCAAAAATAACTTTTGGAAGGTGTGCTAAGCCAGAGGTAGGGAATTCTTCTCTTCTACAAATTATTATTTATTGAATTATTAATAAACATTCATCTCACAGGCTACAAGAGAATCTCACACAGCAAGAAAGTAAAGCTTCCCTTGAAGGAAACGTCTGCTTATCTTGCATGGTTCATCCTCAACAGATGTGTTAAAAACACAGACTAAGAACTTCTACAGGAGGGAATTTAATTTCATCTTCTGAGTGTAGTTTCGGAGGTGAATGCCATTGGAGAAGGGGACTATAGGATACAAGGTCACCTGTAAGTAAAATCCCACAAGTACCAGAAACACACACATAGCAAGAGTGGGACCACACACAGGGACCCCATTTGCTGGGCTGTAGGTGTGGCATTAACTCTTGTTTGCTGGCTGGAGAGCTGTGCACTGGAAACACACCACAGCAATATGAAGCAGAACCTGCTGCTATTGCAGTTTTCTTTTATTTGCTCATTTCTTCCCTGTGATTTATATGGAGATTGCTATTTGGAAGATTGGATTATTGTGCAAGCAGTAAGACCACACAATGTTCTGTTCTTTGACTCTCTTACATTTTGCCACTTTGGCCATGCTGTTAAATCCTGAACTGGGGCAGTGAGCAGAAAATGGATCTGTGATTAAACTGGATTTCCTGATCGATGGGCATTTCCAGAGTCTGAATATTTTTTTTTTTTGTTACATAATAGAAAGTACTTTAGAAAAGAAGCAGAAATCTATTACAAAAATATAACTTCTGAGGGGAAAAAATAATCCTGATTTTAGGGGCATAAATTCCCTTCTGAAGTACCTCTCCCCCTCCATTCAGTGTGAGGTAGAGATAAGTGCCTGACATCACTGCTTCAGTAAACTACATAAACTTTGTTGAACTGTATTCAGGCCACAGACCATGAATGACAGTGTCCACCTTCTTCAAATATCACTTTCCATGATAAAGAGCAGAAATTCATTGTATAAGGGAGCTGAAAATATACTTCTGTTGATGTTAAACGTCTGGATAATTCTCCAGAGTAAAGGCATAACCTGCTTTCTAAGGCAACAACTTCTGGATTAATCCACACAGTGGTAAAAGCTAAGCTCTGTCTGAAAGCTCAGGCTGAGATGATCCAAAATTTGAAAGCCCACAATGACAATATTTACACCTATGCTGCTCCCCCCCAGCTCCTCTGACAGGTGTCTCTATTTGCCCTATTGTTGGCATCTGCTTTAGAATGAGATTAACCCAGCCAAAATGACCCCCACCTGTAGCAGGCTCCATGAAGGATGTGCTGTTCCTCTATTTAAACACCAGCTTTCAGCCTTGTTCTCTTCTTACTACCTGGTAGTTGTTGCTTGTACAAAGGGATTGTGTGAACTGGTGCAATGTGAGCTGGGGAGCTGCTTTGGCAGGGGGTTGGACCCGATGAGCTCTCAAGACCCCTTCCAACCCTTGTGATTCTATGAACTGCTTCTACCCACATCTGCTGCTTCAGCACTCACCTCAGGAGAGATATGAAGAATTTCAGTTGAGAAACAAGCACCTGCAAAGATGGGGCAAGGGCAACGTTGGGAGCAAGAGGAGAGCAAAAAGGTGAGGTAAGCCAAATGCAATGAATAGTTTTAGAAGACCCCCTGAGCTTTCACCCAGTCCCTTTAAGTGGGGCGAGGGCAATGTCAAACTTCCTGCTGCTACCCTACAAAATTCTCAGTAGAAAATCTTTGGCCATCACAGAACTCCTGTGCCTTAGAGCATCTCTGCCAGGGTTTTTTTTTTTTCCTTGCAGGCCCCAGGGAGGAGATTCCTAGGAGTCAGTTATGCTGCAGCTGTCCCTTCTGGTCTCAGCAGCAGCTGGGGGATAGGAGTGAGCACTTCAGTGAGTCACGCAGGATTTAAAATCAGTCTTGGTTTTGAAGTTGTCAGGATCCTGTCTAGAGCAGAAGCAGAAATGTAATGCTACTTGACCTGAGTTGGTAAGCTACTTTTTAATGACACAGCTCGAGACAGATTAGACCTTCATCACTGTGACTCAAGGGTTTTCAGATGAATTCCTTTAATAAGGTGTGCTGGTGGGTAGAGCTGTTGGAGGGACAGACAGACTGGGTTAGGAGGCAGCAGCGTTCCCTTTAAGCCAACAAGGCAAGCAGAGAAGCAATGCCAAGGCTTTGCTGACAGCTCCATAGCTGCAGTGCACTGCTGAAGCCATGCTGAGGGTGGCTGTGCCAAAATACAGAGCCCACCATCTTATGGGAGCGTTTATGGTAGGCAAAGTAGGAGAGGGCTCGGATGGATTGAAGTCCTCCTGAGGCTTGTCAAGCTGGGCAGTCAGGCAAACTGTTGATCCAAAGCTGGTATAATACAAACTAGGAGGGGTGAAAGGCAACACTAATACCTTTCCAACTGTGGAGATGGGTTTTTGAGCCCCTGCCCTTTGGATTTTTGTATTCCTACCTTGAGGCTGGAATAACATTGCCAATAACTTTGTACAGAGCTTCTTCCACCCCTCGAGTGAGGGGAGGGAGATGCCTAGAATAGAAAATGTTAATTGCAGTTTAAATGTGCAGTAAGTATTCTCAAGGAACATCCACGTTCCATATGCATTGTTAAAGGTGCAATAAATAAGACTTATGCTGAATATTTTGATATTTGATATTTACTTTGTGGCAAAAATAGGAGATGCTGCTTGAACTAGACTGAAAGTGTTGCTTAGCAATGGGAAAGGATCAGTTCCTGCTCTGCCCAGAAGAACAAAGCAAATCTCTCCCTTAATTCCTTAGGCAGTGAACAGGATTGTGAAGAAGAGTTCTAGGAAAGTTTAGGTTCCTATGTAAATTTAAAAAAAAAATCACAGCAGAAATATGGAGCAATACACAAGCAGATAAGAACGAGACTGACATCACCATGCCACTAACCTTGCTGGGATTTTTTTTTCATTACCCAAAATGACACAAGGATCTGACCATGGAAGTGGTGTTACAAAACAACTGGTATTTACCTTGGGTTTCCTCTGAATGGAATCAAGGCAGTTACTTTGTTCTTCCTGAGAAGACATTCCAGGCTTTCTCTTTTGTGGGCATTCCTCAGATTTTCTCGTTAATGCAAATAATTACTCCAACTCACTGGGGAAACAAAACCAAAATAACCAAAAGAGTTTGGGGAATACCAGCTAGTATAGCAAGTCCTATCTTGTTCACCTATGGGCCTATCACTCAGCTGTTAGGGAATGACTGTACTGAAATCTGCAGGCATCAAGGCCAAACGTTTGCAGGCTCAGGTAGATGCATCTTTGGAAAGGTGATGTGAACATTATTCATGTCAGGTCTTATCCACAATATAATACCAGCTGTGCAATTGCAATGTTTGGAAAGCCAGACAGTAAATTCAGGTGGACTCTGGGCTCCCTGGGATAAAAAAGCCAGGGATCTCCTGGAGAGAGTCCAGAGGAGGCTACGAAGGGGATGAAGGGCCTGGAGCATCTCCCCTGTGAGGAAAGGCTGAGTGAGCTGGGGCTGTTCAGCCTGGAGAGAAGCAGCCTGAGAGGGGATCTGATCAATGGGTATAAAGATCTGAAGGGTGGGACACAGGGGGACATGGGCAGCCTCTGCTCAGTGGCTGTGGGGACAGGACAAGGGGCGATGGGCTCAAGTTGGAGCACAGGGAGTTTTCTGCACCAATGTGGGGAAGAACTTCTTCCCAGTGAGTGTGAGGGAGCCCTGGGACAGGCTGCCCAGGGGGTGTGGAGTCTCCTTCTCTGGAGAGATTCCAGACCCATCTGGACACCGCCCTGTGTGCCCTGTCCTAGGGACCCTGCTTTGGCAGGGGGTTGGACCCCATGAGCTCTGGAGGTCCCTTCCAACCCCTACAGCTCTGTGACTCTGTGACTTCAACAGTTTCTTTCATTTTACAGAGATCTCCAGTTAACTTTAAGGAGCAACTTAGGGGAGCTATGTGAAGTGGGTAAGTGCCATGGACAGCACTGGCTTGTTGGAATTTGGATTGTATAAATGTGACTCTTTAGTATTTGTTAGCACAGGGCAGGTTGGTTAATACTTTAAGCATGCATGTGGACAGTTAAAGTCAAACATGGCCAAGGAAATATCAACCTGACCCCAGGTACATAGTATTTTGGTGGTCTCCAGGATCAGAGAACTGTTTTGTGGTAGGATTCGTTTAGGAATGAAGCTTAGTCAGAAACATAAGACAGAATGTGATTTCCTTAACTGGCACAACAGCTTTCAAAACCATTTTATCTTTTATTAAGTAAATCCTAACATCAAACTTAAGCACATTACGAATGGCTGTATTTAACGGCCTGATTATGTGGACATATCTGACTCTTAGTAACACTGTGAAAGAAATGCATTGTGGATATTGATTGTTATTATAATTATGAGTCATTTCCTCTGATATAATGCTTGTGCCAATGAAGGTTAGGATGCCCAAGAGGCTCTTTTAGGCATTAGAAAAAAAAAAGGATCTACGAAGGGAGTGTGCAGTGTAGAATGGCAATGACTTTCATTCAGAAAACATCTTTACAGGATAGCTTGGCTTAGAGAAGAAAAGGATTTACATCTCTTCTATTATGAAGCTGGAATAATAAGAAGCCAAACTAAAAATGGCAAAAGAAAGCAGAGTTCCATAGTTCCAAAGGAAGTTTTGTAACATTAAATACACTTGAAAGAACAAATCAAGATTTAGATTGGATAAGATTAAAAAGATTAAAATGAGACTTTTATCATACACTGTAAGTGTAAGGGTTTATACATGGAAACATACACATTAAACTTGAAATTTTAACTTCAAAGATGGGAGATTTATTTCCAAAACTACATGGGAAGTAACTGCCAGAACTTCTAGGAATGACATTAGATTGTTGGTGACGCTTCCACTGTGAGTCAGGCTGACAGACTGTCTTCATGAAGCTTCTTTCCTTGGGTATTTACATGAAGAGATCAACAGCAGTCAAGTGCATATATTCTTGGCTCTCTGCATGGATCAATTATCTATTTGCACAGATGTGGCAAGTAAATTCTCAGAGCAGGAAAAGTGCTGACATCAATGTTGGGAGTTTATTCCAGTTATGGAGATAAAATATATATGGTTTTAATGCCAAGACCCTCAATTTCTGGATTGCTGTTTTCTCTCTCAGATTCTGATGACTTCATCTTCATTCTTGAGGTTTATGACATCACCAGAAGTGCCTTAATAGTTTTGTAAACCCTGTCGCTTAAAGGAGGAAGGGATGATACTAATTCTTTTCTTAAAAAGAAAGTAATCTGTGACAGAGAAGGATATTTTAAGGGACTATCTCTGCTTTTATTGCTTATCTGTGAAGAAAAATATTGATTTGAGATGCATCTTGCACCTTGTTATCAATCATAATAAATATCTACACAGAATGGAGTCATACTTTGACTAGAGAGGCTACTGAAGTCCGTTCCCTCAGTGTGCCACTAATGTATGCCTATTTTCTGTAGCCTACAAGTAAGAAATAAATCTGCTTTGTGGTTCATAAATCTGGGTCTAATGGTTCCCACAGAAGATAGAGAGTAATTTTTTGCAGAATACCTGTCCTTAATGATGCTAGCCTAAAGGGCATGTGGATGAAAAGGGTTTTCTGCTGCTTTTCAATGATCAGCAACAGAAAGCATCTGTGATTATAGCAATGGTCGTAACTGTCCTGTTGCATCAGGTCTGAATCCTGGGGTTTGACCTCAGTTGCAATTTTAGATTGTAAACTTTTCTTTCCAAAGCCTGACTACAAAGGGGAACTGTCTGCTATGTCGTTTCTTTTTAGCTTGACAGCTGAAGTCCTCTCTCGACCCCATGCAAAACCTCAATGCCATAGAGAATTTCCAGTGTATCCTGTAACAATCCTGCCTCAGATAGCAACCAGTCTACAGTTATGCCAGGAAAAGGGGGATGCTGACTCTGAAGAGAGTTATTTTGCAGTCTTTCCATGATGCTGAAGCTGCACCCCCTGTGAAATGCCTGTATAGCTCAAACTCTAGTTCACCTGTTCATCAAAGGAGAAGCATTATTTGATAGGTGCCACTGCTGCTATTTTTAAAGCTGGGAGAAAACTTGATCCAAATTTCCTCTTCACTTCTATGCAAATTACCCAATGAGGTCAAGAACTGAAACTTGTGTTTCAATCGCTGATTTGTGGGATTTGCCCTTTTTATTTTACAGATGGAGGAGAAGAAATGCATGAGCATGGCCTGTAGATGCCTGTTAATACCAAAAAAGGGGAGGTGTTTCATGTATTTAGAACATCTCATTTAATTTGTATATGCTTGGGACTGCTCTCTATTGGACTTTAACTACAAAATCCACAATTCTGTTTTTAAATTACACAGCAGCTTAAACTCAGCTAGACATTTGGTGTCTTTGTCAAACCTTATTTTGGTGGGTGGTGGAAGCTCCTGTTTCTGGACGTCTGCTACAGGTGAAACAGTGTTGACTTCCATATGATTACATCTTGACTTACCCTGAGAATGAATACTACTATGTCATGGACTAAGATATTGCTTAATAGGAATAAAGATATACTAGCTGTCTTTAACACAAACAACTACTAGCAGGACATCGTAAGCCATGCTATTTGATGCATGTAACACCCTTTTTTTCACTTATCTTTCTGTTCCAATTTTAAGCAAAGTTAGAAGAGAGCTGTCAATTGGTTTAATGCTCTGTACAAGACATACAAATACTACTGCTTCACAAGTGTTTTGCTGATTTTTTTGTAGAGAAGATGACTGAGATTTCACAGAAAAATCTCAGTTGCCATTTATAAAAATACAGTTGTATCTTATAAATTAGTGGTTTAGCTCTTGAGTCAATATCTAATGACCTATGCACTCCTACAACCTCTAATTATGAATGCTATACGTGTAGTTTTTACAAGGTAGCTGTCCATCTAGATGTTCTTTGTAGTGAATGGAAAGAAATGGACAATAGTGTAAGCCCTCTGGGAACTAGAAGTAATCCTACATACTATTTCTGACAGTGCAGGTGACAGTATGACAACTCAGGCTCTTTTCTCTGTAGGAAATGATTGGGCAGCAATCTGGCTGATTGCAAAAGCGTTTACCTAATTGCCCAAGGTAGAAACTCAGTCTCTAGTGCTATAAATCCAGCTGGTAAAGTTGGTATAAACCCCCCACGTCTCATGAATTCATGTTTTGTTATTGTCTGGGGTTACGTTTTACAGGGCAAGCTCATTGAGAACATTGCTGGCAGAGAGAAGGGGAGACCCAAGGAGAAGCAGATTCCTTGCCACTAGTTCACCCACACTTGTCAACCAGCAGTTGAAAGGATGGAGAAACAAGATGGGAGTCTTGCAAGATGTCCTGGTTTGATGGAGGATAGGGTCTCTCCTCTAAAGCCTAAAGTTATGTAATAATAGATGTAAACTCAGTGTACACTTTATAATAAAAGGAAAAGTATCAAATATGTATCCAGAAATTGGCTTACTATTTGTAGGACAAAGGATGCTATTTCTTCTGAAGGTTTTTATACCAAAGAGCCTTAGTGAAAGGCTGACTTTCTATTCCAAAATGGTCTGAGCATCTGTATGACCTGAAAAACTGTGCATTAATGATGGCATCCTCTTGGATGAGTGATGTGGAGGGTGGGGGAAGACAGAGTCCAAGGCATGGTAAATCTGCAGGATAGTGAGGATTGGTATGAACTGGGAAAGCCAAGACTCAGTGGAGTAATAGAGCAATAGCACATGGCAGGGTTGAGCAAGGTTGCTCTCTAGATAATCGATCCAATATGAGACCATGGTCAAGGCAGACCAAAGGAGCAGGGAAGGTATGTTTTCAATCTCAGTGCAATAAGTAATCTTGTTTTTTCTTGTAGAGAAGGATTTTTATAAATTGAAAGGGGGAAGGGTTTTCTCAAACAGAAAAGGATAAATACAGAAGAATGTCATGTGGTCTGGAATGATCCACTAATGGCAAAATACTGAAATGGACTGACAATATTAAAATATTGTAGAAATATGGGTGTCAAATCATATTCTGAAGATATTAAGCTATCTTGTGCATAAGTAGTTCCTACTTGACAATCTTTTCCTAGTAAAGTCTCTGTGTCATTAGAAGTCCTTATGTGTTCCTAACCACTCTTCTGAATTTCAATTTAAAATAGCAACTAAATGAAGCAAAGGAAGAGAAATAATTTTGCATGTTACAACAAAGGTCTACGTCAGCTGAAGAGCTTTTCTCTACTACTAATGAAATGGAAGCAGACTGTAGGCTGCACCTGAATAAAATCAATGCTTAATTTCTTTTTTTTTTCCCTAAGAACTTTCTCTTCATTAAAGCCCAGATCCCCTTGTTCACAGCTCCCCAAACAAGCACAGGGTATGCCCAGGTAATGGGAACTCTTCACCCTGCAGGGTGGGAAAGGTGTGAAGGGGTGCTGGTAAATGTGATAATCTCAATATTCCACGCCAACATGTGGAAAAACTTTTTCACAGTGAGGGTGAGGGAGCCCTGGGACAGGCTGCCCAGGGAGGTGGTGGAATCTCCTTCACTGGAGATAGTCAAGACCCGTCTGGACGCTTATCTGGGTGATATGTCCTAGGGAGCTGCTTTGGCAGGGGGGTTGGACCCGATGATCTCTTGAGGTCCCTTCCAACCCCTACAGTTCTATGATGGGCTTTCTTGGTTGTAATGGAAATCTACTTGAAAACTGATGTTTCACTGTTTTGTTTTGGGTTTTTTTCCCCTTCCTTCTTCTCTATTCTCCCTGTACTGAGTCCCTATCATGTTTGGTGCTGTGCCCAAGTGCCTGCCCCCTCTCAGATCTTGAAGGAAGTGGAGTTGCCACTGTGGGTGTTGAGGGAGGGAGACTAGAAATTGAGTGACAAGATAGAATCACAGACTGGTCTGTGTTGGAAGGGACCCCAAGGGTCACAGAGCTCCAACCCCCCTGCCACAGGCAGGGCCACCAACCTCCAGGCCTGGAGCTACACAAGGTTGCCCACAGCTGCTCTGTATATACGTTCACCTCATCACAACAGCCGCCATGTCCTGTGTGAGGCGGGGGTGGCGGGAGGGTCGGTGTGGAGCCGTATGAAGGAAGGCCTGGTAGAACCAATCCAAAAGGTGTGTGGCCTCCTTCCTTCCTTCAGAGCTGGGCTGCCACAGCGCACCTCTTCCCCCACGGACCCCCTTGGCTTTGGCCACACGCCTTTGTTAGAGCAAAACGCCGCCTGTGAAAGCTCCTGGCTCTGGGGCTGCCAGTTCACGTCCTCTGAAAACGGCCCAAAAGCCCACCCGAGCTACGGGGGGATTATTAAAGTCTTCTCCTTGCTCTGCTCCCTCCACAGATATGCCTTCGGGCCGGCCCAACCGGCAAGGAGCTGCCTTCCCCACCGCCGCTTCATCCGTCAATTTCATGTTTTGCAATAGACCAGAGGGGCCGCGGCCGCCCTGCCCCGGGTTTTAGCTCCCCTCAGCCCCCAGCGGCTCCTCCGCGGGCGAGGCAGCGGGCACGGAGCCGCCGCCGAGCCGGCACCGCGTTTCGGGACTGGCCGGAGCACCCCTCGGTGCTACCAACCCCCTTCTGCGCAGGCTGCGCTGTACTACTTGAGGCGGACCCGGGTGGAAGAATACGGCTGTGCCAGCAGCCGCCACGCGAGGCCCGCGGCGTAGGGATCCCGGCTGCGGTGCTGAGGCCGCCTGTCAGTCAGCGCGGCGGCGCCGGGACGCGGCCGGGGCGCAGCCGGCAGAAGGCGGTGCGGGGAGTACGCGCGGTAACGGAGCCGGAGCGCAGCCGGCAGCAGGCGAAGGAGAGGACGCGGAGTTGGGGGGGGGGGGAAAAGAAAACCGGAGGGGAAATATAAAAGAAGCGACCAGCGTTTTTTTCCGGACTGCGGGAAAAGGCTATTTCACGAGCGGCTTCCTCTCCCCCAGCTGGCTGCGATGCTGCTAGCCACCGTGCTGCCCTGGACGTTGTTTTTGCTTGGAGCTGCAGGTACGGCCCGGGGCTGTGGGGCGCTGCCCGGGGTTGGGGCGGGGTAGTGCCGGGACCTGGTGGGGCGAACAATGGGGTTGGGCGGACCCCACCGCCGCTGCCCTGCTGCCGGGCTCGGGGGGGGGGGGGATGGAGAGGAGGGGGGAACACACACACACACGACACGACACAGCCCCCCCCCCCCAGACCGCGCCCGGTGTGCGTGAGGAGGTGGCTGTTCCGTGCACATTGTTCGCTGTTGCGGGAGCTGGAAGGGGCAACATGGCTCGGGCTGTGCAAATTTGACAGGAGGAAGGGGGGGGGGGGGGGGGGGGGTGGATGGGTGAGGAGGGTGTGTGAACGAGCGGCCGCTTTCGCGTTCTGCTGCTGCCGTCCGCGGGTGCGACAGGGAGGAGTGGGCTCCTCCCGGGGGAACCCACCTCCCCCTAGGCTGGGGCTGCCTGGGTGCGCTGCGAACCCCAGACAATGGTGATGGGGAACGAGGAGGAGGAGAGCGGAGAGGAGGGGATGCTACGTGCGCTGTGTTAATGGTGTCGCCGTGCCGAGGAGGCGGTGGATTTTTTTTTCGTTGTCGCGCCGGCTTCATTGTGAATATGTTGAGGATGCTGCTGCGCTGCGCAGCGGCGTCCGCCCCTCCTCGCCCTCCCTCCCCCTGGCAAGCGGGGGGCATGTGCGGGGCCCAAAGCGCAGCGTGCGTGGGGAGGGGAGAGATGCGGTGGCGGGGGGAGAGCAGATGTTTAAGGGATGGAGGGGGGGAAAAGCAGCCCAGGCGGCGGGGGGTGGGGAGCAGGACAGCTGGCATTGGAGGGGAAGGGAGACGGGGCGCTGCGGACGGGGGAACGCGGGGGGGGGGGGGGGGGGGGGGCTTCTCCCGGGCCGCTGTCGTTAAGGGAGCGGCAACCGGATGCCAGCGCCCCCCCTCTCGGGGCGGGGAGGGGGAGATGGGCGACTAACGGGGGATGAGAGGCGGCGGCTAACGGGGAGCGGCTGTGAGCCGCTTGGGTCGCCGGTGATGCCTGGTGCCCAGCCTGCCTCCCCTCCCCCGGGCCGGGCCGCTCGCCTCGGGAGGCGGCAGGTTGGGTGGGTGCGGTTATGGCCACACCTGTGCCGACACCTCCCCTCCGCCGGAGAGGCCACGTTCCGCCCGACGTGCCGCCGTCCGCGCTGCCTCAGACCCCCTTCCTCTGCGCTGTCTTTATCCACGCTCATCAGAAAGCGTTTCCCTGGAGCCTCCTGCCCCGACTCTCGGCTGTATCGCTGTTTCCTCCCTGTCCCATCCTACAGCCCGTCAACCGCTTTCTCCCGCCCCACCCACGTCCCCTCCCATCCTTTGTAACCGCGGTGGCCTAAAGCACCCACCCTGATTGTCCCTTCTGTCTTTACCTCCAAATGGACATAGCCTTGACTTCTCTTAGCCCCTCCTCAGCTCGTCATTCCCTAATTACATCCCCATCGCTGCTGATGTCACCTCAGCAAAGCTCACTCTCTGTCCAGATTCCTGTTCTCTTAGGGTGGGTATAGCTCCTGTGCCCAGATTCCTGTTCTCTTAGGGTGGGTATAGCTCCTGTGCCTGTTTCCGTGTCCTTGCAGTGTACCCCAGTGCCCTGCTCCTTCCCCTCCCTGCCATTACAGCTCTCACTGCGCGGCTTCTCTTTGCACCTCACTTCAGCGCCCTTCGCAACGCCCATAACCCCCCTCCCCGCCTTATTCCCACACGGACGATTCCCTGGTATCTCCTGAAGTCATCCCCTCCTAGTGTAGCCCTGTCCACTGAGTAGTACAACTGCTGTCTGGTGGCTGGCTTCCAGCTCCTGTCATGGCGGAGCGTTGCCACCAGTGTGCTCAAGTGGGTTGCCAAACCCAGCCACCTGTTTAACATCAGCACAGCACCCATTCCTAGTGATACACAGCTCCCCCGTGTCATAAGCACTGCTTTTTCTTATCATTTTAAATAAAATATTACTGCTTACTAGAGGGTATATATAACAAATGGGGGGGGGGGGGGTGTATCTTTCTATTTCCAGCCCAGTTGTTCCCTCTAGCCAGCTCTGCATCTGGCTCAGCCACGCCTTCTCATCACCAGCTCTGCATACATTCCTGGTCTCAACCATTATAAGATGCCAGACTACTATCTGTGATTCTGCACCTATCGCCTCCCTGACACATATCACACAGGCTTTCTCAGCTGTGGGAGGGGAGAATAAAGTGGGTTTGGTTTTTTTTTTTTCCAGGGGGAATAGAAGGGAGTAAGAAAAGAGAAATTATCTTCGCATCATCTCTTGCCCCAACTCAATACATGTTTATCCAATAATAATAATTATGAATGTGTAGAGTGCCTTGGGAGCTGCACAGCTGGAACTGGGCTGTTAAATCAGCATAAAATGGAGAACACAAAACCCAAATAAAATATTTAAAAAGCTGGAACAAAGCAGCAGCACTGTTTATGGTAAAAGCAGCACCCAGCACATCAGTTATGCCTTCTGCGCTGAAGGATGCTTTGGCTTGCTAAAGCTTGTACCTTTTTTTCCCAGCTGACCTCACCACAGTCTGTGATGGGGGTGGGGGGGGAAAGGCTATTGCTTTGGAAGCTATGATATTGAAGGAGATGTTGGTGCAAGAGGGGGAGCAGCTACCATGATGGTCATTAAAGAAACCCTAACTACAGCTTTGTGGTAGCTTAAATGTAAGAGGTGGCAAGAGATAGATGCTTATCAGAGAAAAATCCCTGAAGAAACTGTTGTCTGAGCAACAGTGATTTGGTAGGTTCAGAAGGAAAGCATGCCTTTACATCTTTGAGAATAATTCCTTATTTCAGATGTATCCCCATGGCCTGTGATAGTGGGGATTTAGGCTACTATTAAATTAAAACATTCTCTTGTAATTTAGAAGCTGATTTACAAACACAGCAGATGGCTCATCTCATTTCATTTATATCTTGAGAACTATGATTTCTTAAATAATAGAGCTTTTTGTATAAAATTCATCTATACAAACTTAAAAAGCCCTGGCTTTGTTGTTGCATTTTTTGTGGTTTGCTTTTGTTTGATTATTTTGGGGGGTTTTAGGACACTTAATGTAATAGCAATTTAATGAATATCCCATTCTTAACTGTTAAAGATTGTGACTGCTCTCCAGACTGAAAGTACCTTTGATTTTTCTTGGCTTATCTCCAGAAACATATGTTAATGATAAACTTTTCTGCAATTGGATACAAGTGATTTGTTTCTTCCTAACACGGCATGAGTTCTTTTGAGTTTTTGTTTGGTTGATCTTTGGTTTGCGGGGGTTTGTTTTTTTTATTGGCCAACACTATGGTTTTGCCTTGAACTGGCTGTCAGGAAAGCAGAACCAATTGATGGGGGAGGAGGAGTGGATGCTGCATCTGCTGCCATCAGTCTGCAAGGAGCAGAAAAATAGCTTTAGTATGAGACAAAAGCACGTTTTATTTCCTCACTGAAGGCCATCCTGCATTTTTTACTCATTGACCACACTTGGTGATACTGTTTATCTACAGAATGTGCAACTCTAGGGTTTTTTTTGGGGGGGTTTTCTTGTGTGGCTTTGAAGAATTGGCTTTGCAGTGCAGTCTACTCCAGTATGATTTGATGTGTCAATAACAATCTCTGCTGTACACTGAATTCCTGACTTGCAAATAGTAAAGCAGGTATTACAAACTTCCCAAAACGCCTGTGTAAGCAGGCTGGGAGAAGCAGTCTCCTTTGGTAGTGTGTCTCATTGCTTTTATGAGGGGAACTGTCAGAACGATTCAAGTAGGGGCTGTTACAGTGCTTTTCAAGTGCAGGGAAAGGCTCTGTTGTCTTCCCAAATCAGTGCTAAAATAAGTAAAGCCACTCAATTTTTAATAGAATCAGAAAGCCAATTGTGCTCTTTATCTTCCTGTGATAGCTGTCTGGGAGAAACTTGGCTGAGGGTGTGTCTGTAAGGAGAACTACAGCTCCCAGGCACCTCTGCTTCCCTGGATGCTGTCTTTTGTCCATAGCACTTGCTGTGTCGGTTTTCATCACAGCCCCCTGCAATCTGGGGAGGGGAGGGGAGGGGAGAAGAGCCACCAGGCAAATAGACTTTGAGACGCATCAAATTCCCAGAAGCAAATGTGAGGGTCAGATCTATGTTAGCTCTGGCTTCTTTTGTTTAGGACAACACATTGCCATCATTTAAAGCCCGTGCTTGATGCAAAGGGATGTAAATGAGGTGGGCTTGGCTGTGGTGCCATTATGCCCTTTCAGTTCTTGGTGTTGACATGCAGCTTCCCCCAGTGCAGCTGCTCATTAGGAACGTTGCCTTTTGAAGTCCCCCTCCCGACAGCCAAATGGCAGGCTTTGGGCTTCCCAGCCCTTCCCATAGGTCCTGCTCACAGGTGTCTGAAGCAGCCACTGCTGAGTACCAGAAGGAGATGTTTCTGTGGGGTTTAGTTTACAATACAGGTGCCTAAAGAAAGTGGGGATACAAGCCAAGGATCAATGTCCACTGAAAATCATTCTCTCACTCACAGTTCACATCCAATAACTTTGGCTGCATCTGTCTGAGGTAATTGTTATCCCTACAGTGAATCCTACTGGCAGCTTCTAGACCTTCCAGGGAGAAATGGAAGAAGAAAAACCTGTGCCAAAACATGTTGAGGTATACAGGGTAGATGATGATCTATTTGAAAACAACCTTACAGCTTCTGTTACGGTGGTTTTGGATCTTGTTATTGGCTCTGGCATCTGAGAGAGCTTTTGCTTTATCACAAACAATGTGTGTGTTCCATGTGCTTTAGCAAAACTTGTTTGGGAAGTGTGGAACATCAGTAGCCTTGTCCTGCTGACTTCAGGTCTTTAGGCAGCTGCTGATGGAGAAGTTGTGTTTTTTTGGAGAATACCTAGCAATCCTCCTAGGCAAGTGCAAATTGCTTTGAGATACCAGAGTCCTCTGAAGAAGCACCAGCTGAGGTGTATTTTCACATTGCCCCGTGCTGAAGAATCTAATCTGGATTAGTTATCCAGATTCTTAAGCCATCAACCTTAAAAAGTGAATAGTTAGTATGGATATCTAGTATTAGACCTGTGTATTTGCAGCAGAAACAAGGGACCCACGTTACCTTTGAAGAAAGTAAGATGCTCGTGCCTGAAGATTCCTGTCTAAACTTTCTTCTGCATGTTTGAAATCAGACCCCAGAATTTAAAAATTAGGGAGAGGGATTTTCAGCTTAAGCCTAAAATTGTTCACATTCTCTACCGTGCAGGTTCTGTGTTTCCTTGCAGCCCAGATAACCAGGGTATTGAAGGTCTGTAAGCCTCTGACCATGGAAGTCAGTAGTAAATGTGTCATCACACTGCTTAAAGCAGGTCACAGAGGGACCCACTATGAGGGAACAGCAGAACCTGATCCAACAGCTGTTTCTGCCAGGAGTTCGTAAGGGTGGGGGTGAAGCTGTAGATCAGTTACAAGGTAATGAAGTTTGGGCTAGAGGTAGCCATGTGATTTGTATCACAGTTGATCCTTGAGCTATTCACATCTTAGACCTTATGACAAGACAGCTCCAGAGATCTGCAAGGGTGTGTGCTGTGGAATCTGGGAGCTGCCTGATTTAGTACTTGCTAGAATGCTGTGGAAGATAATTTGGAAACCTGTTAATATGGTTAATTTCTCAGAACGAAGAGAGTGTTTAATTTGGTTTTGTGTTAAAATGAATATCCATCACCTTGTCAGGTGACTGTTTGCCAGGACCTAATGCATGTAAACTCTCTCCTGTGTTCCAGAATCCTCAGTCTTATAAGGTCTTGAATAGAAATATGTTTTCTTTGTAGAGATTGTAACACTGTTGTGTCCTTGTAAGTCAAGATAGGTACTTCTCATGATTTGTCACTGATATTAGAAGTACACAAGACAGACTAATTTTCTTAAGCTCAATCCACTCAGCACCAGTGAGGCCACATTTGGAGTGCTGTGTTTAATTCTGGGCTCCCCAGTACAAAAAATTCATGGATTTAGGAGAGTGAGTCCACTGAAGAGGCTCACAAAGGCAGTGAAGAGACTGGAGACTGTTTGTAAGAGGAGAGGCTGAGAAGGGCTGAGACTCTTAAGTTGGGAAAGAGGAGACTTGAGGGCATTTTAAATGAAGTAGGATAACTAGCTGATGGGAGGGAATGAAGAAGGAAACCAGGCTTTCCTCAGTGATACCCAGTAACAGGGCAAGTGACAACAGGCACAAATGGGAACCCAGGAAATTCTGTCTGAATGGAAGCAGCAACAAACAGAACAAAACCTTTTTCTAATTATTTTTTTTATTTACTGTGAGTGTAGCAATTGAATCCAGAAACAGGTTGCTCAGAGAGATTGTGGAGCTTCCATCCATGAAGCCATTCAAAACTCATCTGGGGACAGACCCCTACATAACCTGCTGTATCTGCCTCCCCCTGTTGTACTAGATGATCTTGAGACATCCCTTCCTACCTTGATGATTTTTGTGGGTTTAATACAGCTACTTCTAGAAAAAAATCTAAAATAGATGCTTATTTAAATATTTGATTTGCTTTTTTTTTTTTTCTTAATATATATCTTAATGATGTGTATCAACTTTGACATCTTTAAGATAAGCAAGAATATGAATTGTTGGGGTTTGGTTTATATTTATTAATCATTTACCATGTTGGTTAATTTGAAATGCCTGTACAAAGACATGAAAGGGAGTGTTTAAATTTGTGTGAAAGGGTTGGGAAGTGTGTGAAATAAAGGGCTACAATGAGAAATTAGTTAGTTAACATATTCAGACTGGAAAGACTATAATATATTGTCACTTGAAATGAAAGGTCCTTTCCATAGGAGAATCCTGGCTGAATTCTACATAGGGTGGTTAACCAGGTGATAAATGACAAAAAAGAATGATCAAAATCTTATACAGGGGAAATGGGGAATTGGTATCTCCAAATCTGAATGGGCTTTTCTGAATGTTTCAGGTATTGTTTCTTTTGTCCCAAAACCAGCTATGTATATTATATATATATGCACACACGCACATATGATGTTACTGGAAATGCAGTAGATTCATACAGGAATTAGTTGTCACTGAAACTAGTTTGTAATATTATAACATTTTTTTATTTTAAAAAAATCCTCAATGTTATTAAAAAGTGCATTTCTTTACATTGGGGCTTAAATGCAATTTTTTTAACAGAAAGATTGATATACATTAAGAACTCAGAAACTGAAAATCCTATTTTTTTTTGCAGTGCCCTCATACTAGACTATATTCAAAGCTGCATTTAAATATGATACAAAAGATGAACAGTCAATTTGGCGTTGTTGACACAACATTGGCAAATTGGTCTTAATGTGTGGTATTATTACATAATCTTATGTTTAAAATAAACACTGGAAATAATTGAAGAAACCTCAGAATTTGGAAATGCTCGTTGGTGGTTCTTCACATCCCACTAAAAAGCAGGCTGTCTTTGCATATTAATCAGCCTTTCAAAGGAAGTTTGCCTTATTTGCATTGTGCATGCACTGAGGAGTCCCATAGTGTGCCTGAGAAAAAAAAAAGAGGGGGGGGGAGGATTGGAATTGTTGTTCTCAAAAGGGTTTTTATTCCATTCAAGTGGAAAAACTGAATGCAGGAGAATTAGCGCAGTGTTTTGTGGAAGAACAGTCCCATTTGGTCATGGCGTTTCATGTGGAGCAGTCCTGGCTTGTAAGGAGCCCGGACACTGGGGGTAGGGTTAAGAGGGGAGTGACTCATGACTGTATGATGTAATCTACAGGATGCGAGATGCTCTGAGTTGTGTGTGCAGATACTCTGTGGGTTATCAGACAATTAGGATTTGAAATAACACATCAGAGTGACATTTAGTGTTTGTCTTCTATGGATACAGTGGCCAAAACATGTTTAGTCTGGAGGAGGCTGAGGGGAGCCCTTCTCCCCACCTCCCCTGCCCTGCCAGGAGGGTGCAGGGAGGGGGCTGAGTCCCTGCCCCTGGGTGTGCTTAAAAAAAAGGGGAGATGAGGTGCTCAGGGATCTGGTTTACCATAGGATGGGAATGGTTGGATTTGATGATCTCAAAGGGCTTTTCCAATTCTGTGATTTCTGATTCTTTGATACCTTCGGAAAACTTTGAAGGTGGAAAGATTGGGGAAATTTTCAGGTTGCATAAGTACTGGAATAACAAGATTTCTTAGGCCTACATCACTTCTCTGGTAATGTGGTTTTACATTGTCTTTCACTTTGGGGCAGTGTAGGTTCCTGTATTAATGAGTTGTGCTACCTTTGTAGTCTCTGTTCTGGCTGCAGATCCAGGCAGGTGAGCTGTCCTGTTATTTTGACATTAGGCATGTGTATAAACAAAGAAGGGGTCTCTCAGACTCAAAAAATCCCCAAACTTTGTATTCTGTGATTTATTTTTTCAAACGTGAACTTAAAAGAAGAGTAAAGATGTTTTTATGACTCTCAACAGCTCTCAAACCATTTTGCTTGGTATCCTAATGAGATGTATAGGTAAAACACATTTGTGTGTGTATATATATGTAGTGCAAACACTGTATTGGGAATTTTTATTTTAAAAGGACCTGTGGCACAATAAATAAGACTATTGGCTTGCGAGCTGGATCTGTGGTGGTTATGAGTAGCATTATCCACAGCTTCTGTTGTAAGGACAGGTGAAACCTAATCTGTTCCAGTGGTGGCCTTATTTCTGCTGAAGGCAGTGGAGGAATAGACATCTGTTGGAGGGAGAAAGTGCAGCTCAGACAACTAATATAAGCCCTGCACTTTGCAAATCCAAAGATGTTACCTTGTGTTCAATCAACAATATTCTCTGCTATTTGCTGAAGTCCTTGGTGTCCTTTTTCTTTTGCTTGTACTTGCATTGTCAACTACTGGGTTCTGTTTTCTTATGTTAAAATAATTTCATTTTGTTCTTTTAGTAAAATAGCAGGTAGTTTCCTTTTAATGTGAAATCTGCAAAGTTGTGATTGATGTAAACCTGTGTAGGGGTTTTTGGAAACCCTTGTCCTATGAACTAAAGACACCAGGAAAATCTTGAGTGATGCTTTGCCTGTGAAATGGTTCATTTTTATTTGAAAAAGTCTCTCCAGAAATTAATCACAGGAACAGAGCTTGTGGTGTCTTAACTGTTGCCACCTGTAATGCAGAGTGATATCATAGAATGTGTAAGGTTGGAAGGGGCCTTTAGAGGTCATCTAGTCCAACCCCCCAGCAGTGAGTGGGGACATCTTCGCTCAGAGCCCCATCGAGCCCGACCTTGAATATCTCCAGGGATGGGGCTTCCACTATGTATCTGGGCAACCTGTTCCAGTGATCTACCACCCTCATATTGAAGAATTTTTTCCTATTGTCCAACCTAAATGTCCCCATTTTGAGTTTAAAACCATTATCCATTGTGCTACTTCTACAAGTCCTCTTCCCCAGCTTTCTTACAGGAACCTTTCAAGTATTGGAAAGGCTTATCCTCATAGGAGAGGTTCTCCAGCCCTTTGATTGTTTTCCTATCCCTCCTTATCTTCTTAGCTGAACAGAATGCTCAGCTTTTTTCTGTCACTGTGAACATGAGGAGTTTCTGTGTGTTTGGTAACACCATTAATTAATGCAGGATGACAGGAAGAGCATCCTTCCAGTAAACCTTCACAGGTTTATGGTGTCTGTGTGCAACTGCATATGTTCTAGAGTGGAAATGAAAGATTTTCATGCTGTATTGAAGCATGGTCTGTATGGTTGTGTGATCACCACACCAACAGTAAAAAGGAAGAAACAGTCAGTGCAATATACTTCCCATTACTCTGCACCTTGATTTTCTTAATATGTTTGTATAAAACACTGCACTTCTAGTGTTTAGAGGTTAAGTGTAGTAGCAATTATTCTGTACAACAACTCATAGAATAATGGCATGGGTTGGAAGGGACACCAAGGATCATAGAGGTCACACCCTCCCTTGCCACAGGCAGGGACACAAGCTGATTCCCCTCCTGTTCCTCTGCTCCCTTCAGGGACTGGGAGGCTGCAATGAGGTCCCCCCACAGCCTTCCATTTTCCAGGCTGAGCCAGCCCAGCTTCCTCAGCCTCTCTCCGTAGGGGAGCTGCTCCAGCCCTCTGATCCCCTCCATGGCTCCTCTGACCCCTCTCCACCAGTCCCACATCTTTCTTGTCCTGGGGCCCCAGCTCTGGACACAGGACTCCAGCTGGGGCCTCCCCAGGGCAGAGCAGAGAGGGACAATCCCCTCCCTGTCCCTGCTGCCACCCCTCTGCTGATGGAGCCCAGGACACCATTGACCTTCCCAGGTGCCAGAGCCACTGCTGGCTCATGTTAAGTTTCTCATCCACCAGAATCCCCAAGTCCTTCTCAGCAGGGCTACTCTCAAGGATGCTCCTCTCAAATGCTGCTGTATCCCCATCTGTGATGGGTTTTGATGATAGCTGCCTTAATATGTAGCTGTGGAATTGTTGTGCAAGCTGTGGCACTGTTGTGACAAAGCAATGCACTTGTACTGCACAGTCCTGTGTGTGCTCTGAAAGCCTTATAAATACATGTTCTCTCTAGCTCTGGGTATAAATAACACTTATGTGCTTAAATATTAATTTTTTGCTGTTCAGGCTCTAAGCATGCAAAATGCATGTTCCCAGTATTAGCTAATTATCATTTTACAAGAACTTCATTTGGGGGTTTTGCATATGTTAATAGAGAGACAATCATCAGACACTTGTGTGTGCCATTTTAGAGAAATATAATCAACAGCTGCTTGTCCAAGTAACTTATTAAATTACAAGCCTGCAAAATTCAAAAGAACAGACTACTGTGACCATATTTCTGTTGTAGTGTTTGGAAAAGATAATCCCTTAGAAGTATAACAACATGCTTTTAGGGGTTGTGAACAGGCGTACAGATTTACTCCACAGTCTCCTAAATCCTTTTCGAGTTTAATCTCTTCATGATCTGGGTGATGCAACTTGAAGGCATTTAATATTTATTATATACACCGTAGCTGTTGGTGATTTTTAGGCAAAAAAAAACCCCTCCAGGCATAGGAGAATATTATTATGAAAATAAAATGTGTCTAGGTATTTGCTATGGATGCTTAGTCTGCATATGCTAATGAATATTAAGAAAGCCATGGTGACGATCTTAATGAGCACTAGGAAGTGGTGTGAATCCTACTTAGCTCCTCTCCCTGTTGTCATCACTAGAATTTCTCATCCATCACGATCAGACTCTAGCTAGAGATACACCTTGTTTCGGATCTGTAAAGCTTCTCTGTCTGGCTGCAGCTTGCTAGAATTTTCTCTGTTCCACCTTTTTTATCTTTTCCAAAGCTGGATACAGCTACAAGAGGAAAAAGATCAGTATTTATCTCTCATTTCTGTAGAGATTGCTTGTTTGTTACTGCATTTTGAATCTAACGGTTTCAAAGCTGACTGGCTGCAGAATTTTTCCAGCATTTTGAGTTTTGCTTGAGAGAACTCAGTGGCCTGTAAGAAGAGGAATGGCATATGGAATAGATTGGATTTAATATGGATTCACTTCCCAGCTTTGTCACTGGGTTTTGGGTTTGGTTTTTTTTTGTGGAATAGTTTTTCTCCATTTCTCTGTAAAAATAAATATTTCATAAAATACTTAATTTGTACAAGCAGGTTGATGGTAGTTTGTGCTTTTCAGACAAAAATAATGCAAAAAATGAAGTGCTGCATTGTTTGTGTGCTTGTGTTTGGATCCAGAAGACTCTAATTTTACGCTTCAAGCGAGCCAGGAATGTTAGATTACTGGCTCTAGATTACTGTGAAATGGGGCTGTTTAATAGAATAAAAGTCATTTTGTCTAGGTACTTGAAAATAGGTCTTCCTGTTGGTAGGATGCTTTTATTACTAGCAAGGAAGCATGGATTTTAGTCATGCTTGTGTTCAGTTTGCCTTTGCATAGTATCAGTCATTAAGGAGGTAAATCCTCCACTGAAGGATGTGTGCAGAGCTGTTATCCACATCAGTGAGAGTCATACCTAATGGTCAGGAAGGAACCTGTCTCACCTGTTCTGAGATGCTGTAGGGGGGATCACTAGTCAAGTGGGCACCCTGTCAGTGTGAGTGCTGTGGAAGCTGAGAGTGGTGACCTGAGGGAAGGTGAATGTAAACTGCAGACCTGCCAAAGACTTCTCAACTAAGTGGGCATTCCTCTGAAGTGAAATGAGTTGTGATAAGCTTTTGTATGCTTGCTGAATAATTTTTAAAAATGTAAATAAAAAAAAAAATTAAGAAATTAAACATTTAAAATGAAAGTTAATTTTTTTTTTAAAAAAAAAGAAAATATGTATTAAAAGGGGGGGAATCTAATTGAAAGAGGAGAAAGGAAGCCTTCTGAGGAAGCAGTTACCTGCCTTACTGTTCACACTGAAATTCATTTGACCTGTGGTTTCCAGTAATGACTTCCTCTTGGTTGGGTAGGAAAAAGTATAGAAAATTGATGTGAACAGCGATCTCTCCCTAATTAGGTGCTCTCAGCATTTTAAATGCTAGTACAGTTAGGACTTAAAACACTTAGTCTGTCAACATTTCATGGTATTTAACAGTTACATTTTTTTTTTTCCTGTTGTGAGAAGAAAAATCCTCCACTTCTCACCAGCAAATCTGCTCATCACGTAACGCATGAAACTGATACCAAACAACCTCATACCTCTGATGTGTTCTTTTACTCAGTCTTTCTCCTGCTGTGTTTTAACTGGACTTTTTTTTTATTTTTTAAAATACACATTTTCTGAAGCATTTGTGTTGCCTTTATTTTGCTAAATAGACATTGAATATTCACATTAAAAAGATGCTCTTTGTACTTGGAGCACGAGCTCTTGGAACAATCTCTGCAGTATGTTTACGTTGTGTTTTTGCAGTACCCTGTGCATAGTCACAGGGCAGAAGCGCTTCAAATATTTATCTCTTGATCAGTAGCAAATGTTTATTTTTGCTTATACAACAATAGCAGAAATAAACTTGTTAGAGACAAGCTTGGTTTTAGCAATTGCTTCATTTTATTGCTCAAATAATAACTGGGGTAAATGAGGGAGCACTAAATGCTGTACAGTGCTTGTAATTGACTGCTTCCATTTATCACTATTTCTTTTTTGATACCTAAACTTCCCTTTCCAATAACCTGTCTTTCTGTTTTAATTTCTGTCTACTTTGCAAAAACCTTGATCCCCAAAGAAAAGTCTGAATATGCCATTATTTATAGCTGAAAGTCTTGGTGTATTCTGTTTTCAGAACTGACTTGGGTTGAAAGAAACTGTCTATAGATGGAGAATACTTGTCTTATGAGACTGGATCTCAATTTAAATGAAATCGTAAACTGAATGTGTACTGAGCTGTTGACTGCTTTTTTGCTGCAGTTATACATGAATTTAAGGTTCTGGGGTTTTTTTGGCTTTCTAGCTAGCTGGCCACTGTGTCAGGTCTAGAGAATGATTAATACTATATGCAGAAGCTTCTATATATATCATAGAATCATAGGATGGTCTGGGTTGGAAGGGACCCCAAGGGTCACAGAGCTCCAACCCCCCTGCCACAGGCAGGGACACCAACCTCCAGGCCTGGAGCTACACAAGGTTGCCCAGGGCCCCATCCAACCTGGCCTTGAACACCCCCAGGGATGGGGCACCCACCCCCTCTCTGGGCAGCCCCTTCCAGCCCCTCACCACTCTCTTCGTTAAAAACTTTCCCCTAATACCTAATCTAAACCTTCCTTCCTTTAGCTTTAATCCATTCCCCCTTGTCCTGCCATTATCTACCCTTTTAACAAGCTGATTCCCCTCCTGTTTGTATGTTCCCTTCAGGGACTGGAAGGCTGCAATGAGGCTTCCCCCTATATATCCTTAGTAGGTGTTTCTCATAAACTTGAATTTGTACATGCAAGTAAAACTTGAGATAAGTTAGTGTGGGATTTGCTATTTTTATTTCATGTGTTAAAGACATAAATAACATTTCATGCATCTCTGCAGCGCCCTTTTGTGCAGATGCAGTTGTGATTTACTGTTTATAAGGAAATCCAGTAGTACCTTCAAGGATTTGAAAAAATAAAGGCTATTTTCTTATCAGGTGAATGTTTTTATCTTATCTCCTTTTTCTGGAACATTGCAATGAGTAGTGGGACCAGAAGAATGGAGCTGAAGTGGCGAGTGAAAGCAATGCTGCTGATTCCCTTGGAATTTAGCACTTTAAATGGATTAGAACTAAAAATATCTCTGCTTGACACTGCATCGGATCTGGAAACATTTTAAAGTATCTCCATTTACACCTTTGATGTAGCTCAAAAGTGGAAATATTTTAAAATTTACATGAGACCACTGCAAATACAAGCATTTTGGGGATTGATGTTTTTATTGGTACATCTGAATGTTGGACACAGCTGTAAAATGAACATGTATTTTGCTAAAATGTTAACCCATAGAAAAAGCATTTGGGAAGGAAAATGTAATCTTTGTTGTATGCAAGATGTAGCTTAGATATGCAGAAGCCTTAATAAAAAGAAGCATTAACTTCCTGATGTAACTCTGAGGTGGCATGGTATCTTTCAGTCTCTTTTGCTGTTCCCCATGTAACTAGGCATTGTACTTAGTGTTTTGAGGTCCTTATTTCTGAGCTGTGTTTGTAGCCTTCTGTGCCTTTGCAGGATGAGTAAAATGTCAGGATATGGAAGAAAAAGGCATAGTTTACATCAATAAAAAGCAGCTTGTTAGGTCGCTAGGTGAGTTCTTATTAAGGAAATGAATTTTATTGCTGGTAATGTTTCATTGCTCATCAATTATGTTGCCAACTAATTCACCCTTAGCTGCTGGTTTTGTTCTGTGGGGGTGTGGTAACGCTGCATTATGGCTTGAGAGATACTCCTGCTTATAATGACATCAACCCCAAGATGGTATTTTAACAATGGAGAGTGAAATAACTGCATTTGATGCTGATCTAAAAGTGTGGAACTTCAGTACCTGCAAATGATGGTGGTTTGATTTAAACTGTGGTATCTGTTCCCATCTTGATTGGCCTGTGCTCTGTCAGGCCTGAGCCAGAAAAGCTCTTTCACCTTTGTTTGCCAGACAAACACCATTGGGACGTCCTTCCATTTTTATAGGTGAGACCTGGTCCTGTTATCTTACTGGATACTGTGGACAGCATCTCTAACACCAGACTCCCATCTTGCTTACAGTTACAGGCCTCAGAAGCCACTCCAGTGAAATGTGGGCAGCTTTGATTACTCTGCTGCTTTATGTAACACATCAGACGTTGGAGACTGCATCCCACAGTCTGATTTGGGACGTGGCACTTACATACTGTAGGATGTTTTTGTGCAGCTGACCTTAGAGCCTATATAAGGCTTGGAGATGTAGTTTTGGTTTGAAGACAGAGTTGTGAAGTAAGGCAAAAGATGTAGAATGGTTTGGCATTTCCTTCTGCATTGTATTTCCATTTACTGTCTTCACTGGGTAAGGCTAGTTCCCTTGCCCGCCTCACCCATTGCAAATGTGGGATAATACTACTTCTTTATACGTGTTTCAAACCAGTTCTGAACATTAATGAGCTAGGGACCCTGCCTTGGCAGGGGGTTGGACCCAATGATCTCTTGAGGTCCCTTCCAACCCCTGTGATTCTATGATTAAGCGTTAACAATGAGCAGTGTGGCAGTTAGACTTGGTGTTCTCAGTCTGTTGGGCATACAGCAACCATCCTAAATCTTAAGAGAAATAGGGAAGCTTATGCAAATGTAGCTTGAATTAACTCACAGATGGGTGGATTAATGGTAATAGTTTTTACTTTCATACAGTGGATAATCTTGGTGATCTTGCAGAGGGGCTGAAACAGAAATACATAATCACATAGCAGTAGTTACTTATTTTCCTATAAGAAGTTGTAATGCTTTATGTTAAATTTCCCTCTGCATTCTTATTTTCAAACCTGCTGGAAAAATAGTTATAAAATGATACTTTTTTCTCCGTTATAATGATAATTTCTGTTAATTTTTGGCCCATACTTACTGATTGCATTGGCTGCGTGCTCCACAGCTGTAAAGGTGCAGATGTTTGTGCAGATGTTGAAGGCTTTTACCTCCTTCTGCAGACTTCCAGAAGTTGCAAAAGATTTAACATGCATGTTACAGTGATGTGTTTGGTCCCATCTATGTGCTGCATGGAAGGCCTATTGAGTTGTTCCTGCCTTCATTTCATTTAGGTGTTTATTATAGAGGTCATAAGTTAAAAGACAGTGAAGGGCAGGTATGGTGTGAAAGCTCTGCTCCAGGTTAATATTTGGAATTCCACTAGGTGGCACTGATTTATTGTTCTGGGGATAAAGTTGCTTTCTCTGGACAAAACCACCAAATGCAACCTGTGAATTATGGTGGGAGATGTTTGCTTTTGGCTCAGGAAGCATAAATAAGATGATGAAGATGATTCATACTTCTCTGTTTATCTTGTGTATACATATATGGTATCCTTCATGACCCCCCTGTGCTTTTGAAGTGGACTAGTGAGCTGGAGTTTTTTTGGATGGGCTGGGAAAATCATGGTATTTTTTAAAAATTAGAGCCAGAAAGATAAATGAGAAGGGAAAAGATAAATGACAAGGGATGCTTGTGTAGCATGGGGGGTTTTGTTGCTTTTGGTTGGGTTTTTTTTCCAACCCTTTTTGCTTAACCATCCTCTCTTGATCCCAAAGACAAGAACTGGTCCAATGGATTGGTGGC
This sequence comes from Gallinula chloropus, assembly GCF_964237585.1. Lineage (NCBI taxonomy): Eukaryota > Metazoa > Chordata > Aves > Gruiformes > Rallidae > Gallinula > Gallinula chloropus. The sequence continues at coordinate 5,787,914 of NC_140109.1, read as the reverse complement.
AGGTAGTGTTTGATGGACAGCTGGGTTCTCCATAATTGTGTGTCAGAGCATCTGAAGCTTGGTCTGAGAAGGAGGAGTATTTTTGGCACATTATGGTGTACAAATACTAGCATCAAAATGATTTCAACGTATTAATGCTGGAAGGGCATTGGATAGGACATATTTTATTCCAGAACTAAGGGTAGAAATGGCTGTGGCAGTTCTTTTTGGAAAGATGATACACAGTAAGTTCTCAACAAAGATCCTCTGTGTCACACTGCACTGAGCACAGCCTAATCAGAGGAGATACCACAGAGTGGTGTATGTTCCTTTGCCATCCTTGAAAACATTACTACTCATTTGGAGCAGTCTTGGGCTCTGTTAATGGCTTGCTGGGAAGAGATTTCCCTCTGCAGTTAGTAAACCCTATAGCTGGGACAGGCAACTTTCTCTGCAAGAAGCTGGAAGTGTTGTGCTCGTTACAGATGTGACAGAGTATAAAATCAGCTAGCTAGCTCACCCCATGGAACCAGTGCTGTAAGGGTGCATGAAGTAACTCATCTCTTGTCTCCTTTCCTGGATTGTCTCTGTGCCTTTGGTGTGGCTGATGCATGAGTCTCATATGGACCTTGCCTTCAAGCCAGTAAGGGAGATTTTTAGGATGCTATATAATAATAAATTCTGAATAAAGCTTTGTTCTACCAACAGCACCTTCTTTTCTTTATCTAATCTTGTTTTCTGTCAAGCCATGGGAGAGCTATAGGCAGTCTTGCAGTCTTTCTGGAGAACCTTCTGTCTCAGAGAGCTATAAAACCTGATAGTAAATCTTCAGCTTTTTATCAGTATTGTAGATGTTGAACAGTTTATGCCATCAGGCTTCTGATCCTTTAGCTGCACTTTTTGGAGCTGTGTGTAGGATTTATGGCAGCTGTGTTATTTCCCTGGGGGCTTGCTGTGCTGTTGGGGCAGGTCAATGCACTCTTCCACCAGCTGGTGGCTTTGTGGACCTCTGCCTGGCATGGGGGGTTTTCCATAGGACTGGAAATGAGTGATTCACATCTGAAACGAGTTTTCAAGCTCTCAAATCTCACTCCAGCCCCAGCCAGTTCTTTGATTGAATTTATACATTGGGCAGGGCAAAGGCAGGTTTAAAACCTAAATGATAAGGCTGTAATGCTTGTATTGAGATGTTTGTGCAGACAGTGGTTAATCAAACAAAACACTCTGGTGATGCACATGAGGGAACTGAGATACATTTTTGTTCAGTTGGCAATCTGCCCTCAGGCATTTATGTTTTAAGTACCGTGAAACAGTTTGATTTATGTGCTGATGTCCTTTGTCTGGCTTAGGATTTGTTGTGTAGTGTTTTTTTTCCTCTAAAACTGTAGATTCAGTTGTTAGTCTGGCTCATAATATATAATTATAGTTATTTTTCACCTGGCATAGTACACTGCAATCTGCATAGACTCCTTCCAGTGGAACTCACAGGATTTTTTTACTATCTTTTTTTCCTCTTGGTGCTATTTAATCCTTACAGAAACTTCTGTGCTTTAAGGTTTTAACCCTTTCTGAAGAGTCAGTTGGTGATACGTCTTGACTTTGTATTGTTTGAGTGGTTCAGTTTTAGTGTAGCCTTCTATAAATGATGCAAGGATTTCCTTTGAATTAAAATGGTGTGTAGGTAAATGCTGTGAAAATGCCACAATACATAGTGTTTTCAGACAGTATATAAAAGGTATGAGCTGATAAAATGTTAATTGTTTGAGTCTTATCTGGGGATAAGACCAAATAAAGATTTTTACAAAATTTATGAAAATTGTATCACTTTTCTGGGTTTAATCAGTATATTTGCTATTGACTTTCTCTTCCCTTGCCATTTAATTATCTTCTTAACAATTTCTGTATCTTAGTTGCAGCATATTGTTTAGCAGTTTGAAATTCTGGTGCTGCTACTCTAGATGTGACTGTATAAACGGTGCTGTTAATAACTTTATCATGGCAAGTGTGGCTGCAAATGCTTGGGAATACCCTCTGCCTGTTCTCTGAGGCTGATGGGGACTGGCTGCCTGCTGGTCTTTGGACAGATCACAAATCTAATTGTAAACCAGCCTAAAAAGGGGAAATTTACTGAAGCGTATCAGGGTCTGTTTGGTTTGTTCTGTTGGGCTAATCAATCAGGACTGATGACTGAGGTGGGTAGAGACAAGGGAGAGGGTGGTGAGGGCAATGAGTACAAGGTCTGTTTTCCAGAACAGAAGGTGGAGTAGTAATTTATTCCAGAAGAATAAAGAATTTTGGAAGCAGGCTTTGCATATGCCCTCCTACCCCTCCCTCCACCCCCCTTTTATTTATTTAGGTGCTCAGAAAAACAGAAGAGTTAAGTCCATCCTTGTTACTGGAAGTGAAGCTGTGTGGTGTTGGGCCCTGTCCTGGTGTTGAGATACACAGCATGAGTAACAGTCCCTGAACAATCCAACCTGAATGTGTTAAACAGATTGAAAAGATGAGAATGAAGGAAGAATGGCCCAGAAGTAGAGTCCCCAGAAGTACAGAGTGCTGGGAGTTATGGATACTTGCAGTACAACTTGCCCCTTCCCCAACCTGCTGCCATGTGATACAGGACAGTAGCAAGGAGCTCTGTATTGGACCTGAGTATCTTTGGAAGAAAGAAGAGCTGTTCAGGGCTAAACATGCCTCCTATTTAACACCAGTGAAGAGTTAGATAAGCAGCATGTGGATCAGTAGGCAGTGTGTGAGTCCCTCCATGCTAATGGCACATTTACTCCACTGTGGTTTGGTTTTACTCCTTTGTGGCTTTTTTTTTTCCAAGGGGGCTATTAATTGAGACTTTATTCTTGAGCTACTTTGATCTGTTGAATTTTATTACAACATGGCAGTGTACTGCTTTCTTTTTTTCCCTCTTTACTGAGTGTAAAATGGCAGAGGCAATTCTCATCCTCTTCAGATTGAAAGGAACTGCTGGGTTCAGCATCCTTGGTGTGACAATGTGGTCTGCCACAGATGAAGAGCAGATAGGAGTATGTGTGCACTCTGAATGTGTTTCTTGTGGCAAGTAAGTGCCTTCTGGGTGTCTGTCTGCCTTACAGCCTTCAGACTGTGATCAGACATTACAGAAGTCCCTAAAGACCAAAAAATACACAGATTATATGGAAAAGCAGTGAGTGTTTATATCTGAACTAGTTAACTCTGCCTACACAAGCCAGTGGCTTTTTCTACTGCAGCATCAGGAGAGTGGCATACGCCTTCAGAAGGCAATTTAAGGTGTAGAATCAAGTAGACAGTTACTTAACCTAAGTATTTTGAATACTCTGAGGACAACTGTCCTGCCTCACTGTCTAAGAAGTCTGGGGACCTTTGGTCCATAGTTGGAGCTGCTGTGTTAGGTGAAGTGAGTACTTTCTGAAATGTACAACTTGGCAGAGTGGTCCTTCAGAGCATCTCAAGGAATGAAATAATTGCTCACAGGATCATGGAGCCATGGAAGGGATAGTATTAAGAATCCTCTGATTCCTAGGCATGTAGAATTGTATCAGAAAGAGGTTTGACTTGAGATTTCAATTTAGAATTCTGAAGGCAAGTCAAGTTAGTGTCTGTTTTGCTTTTCCTTCTAATTAAAAAAAAAATACCCAAAAAACCCACTATGACATGAATGTTAAAAAAACAGATGAAGGAGAGAAACAATGTCTTTCCATTAAAATGCATTTCTATTAATTTGAAGGCTTTGATATCAACCACTAGTATTCTGTAATTCTTGTTGATAGCACATTTTCACCATTTGAGTGTAAATTTTAACCTCTGATGCTCTGACTTGCTCCTTGCATTTTTTCTCACAAGAGACCATACTTCCTTTTCTTTCCTCTATTTCTCCAGCTTTTGCATGGAGAAAGTAGAAAAGGGGAGAGCTGTTACTTCTAGTTAAAAGTTAAGCAGGTCCTATATGAGCTTTGCCTAATTCATTATAGATTACCTCTTTAGAGTTGGAAAATTGTGTTATAAATCATGATGTCATTTCCAATTAATCAGTCCAGGCACAAGCTCACATGTTCCCTTGAGTGCTTGCCCATTATGAACAGCTGCATCATGTGCTTTGATGTCTTGGAGAGACAGCAGGATCATTGTTCTAACTTCAAACTGCTGTGTTCTTTGTTTAGCATTAGGTTTATGGTATTTTGTGAGATGCAAAGGAGAAAGCTTGGTATAAGTCCTTGGCAGGAAAATGCTTAGGAAGTCTAGCACTTAAACTTCATTACTCTGTCAGAATTTTAGCAGCAGAGTTTTAATGCTAACAAATAGATGAGAATGGAGGGGAAATCATTGCTCTTTGAGTGGAAAAAATCCAGATGAATTGAGAGGGAAAAGATATTTAGTATAGGTAGCTGAATGTGAGGCTTTATGGAAGGTTCTAACTGGAGTGACACTGCTTGTGCATGGATAAAATGTAGTTGTCTGAGACTTCAGAGAACAGGCATGTGTATTCTTGTGGGATTTTGAAGTGGACAGGGCAAGATGCGTGCAGAGAACAGGGTAACTCACTCCTTGTGTGTGTGTGAAGGGAGTCTGTCTATGCAGAAAATGGTTGGTTCTTGCCCTCCCAGTTATGTATGTTAAAAAGCAGCAGTTAATTGCATGTTTACAAGGAGGAGGAAGTAATTGTATCTGGGAGAGGTAGGGGGGGGTAACAGAAGCACCATTGCAGTGGTTTGGGTTAAGCTTAGGAGCTGGTGTAAAGTGACAGTAGATCCATTCTTTCTCCTCTTACTAAATGTTCTGCTTGCCTAATACATTCAAAGATTATGGCAGATGTGAGCTGAAGGCTGCACTTGGCCATTGGAGATTATTTGTGAGTGGCTGAAAGAGAAGATTGAGTCAGGTGAAGATACCTCTGTCATGTACAGAACTGCCTTCCTGTGGAAAGGAGCAGTGACTGTCAGCTTCCAGAAACAGCAGCCTGACGTCTGAAGACCAGATCATGCCCCTGAAATGGTTGCAAAGATAAATTAATCCTGGATTTAAAACCAATAGTGAAATATCTTGTATTAATGCTGTTGGGTTTGTATGTTCCCCATACTGGCAACATAAGAAGGTGATGCTGGGGGTGGTCTTCAGGTGCTTCAGTTGAGAAGATAGATGGCTTGAATTCTGGAAAAGGATATGAACATAGAATGTAAAACATGGTTAGCAAGAAGAAACGTCAGAAGGCAGCTATTGACCATGCTGTGGTTATCTTCTTACATGGGGATTTGAAGTGCTGTTACTTTATTTCCAAAAAGCATAGTAGGTCAGACTGTTCCATTGGAAGACACTTCCAGCAGCCATCTAGTCCAACTGCCTGACCACCTCAGAGCACGTTAAGGACATTGTCCACATGCCTCATAAGCACTAACAGGCTTTGGGTATTGGCTGCCTCTCCAGGAAGGCAGTTTGAATGTCTGACCATCCTTTCAGTAAGAAAATTCCTTCCTTCCTAATGGCTCACAGCTGTGAACCATTCCCACATGTCCTATCTCTGGATACCAGGGAGAAGAGACCAGCACCTCCCTTGCCATATCCCCTCCTCAGGAAGCTGTAGAGGGTGATGAGATTGCCCCTCAGCCTCCTGTTCTCCAAGGCAGACAAACCCAAAGTGCTCAGCTGTTCCTCACAAGACGTCCCTTTGAGCCTTCCTCCAGCTTTGTTGCCACCTTCTGGGTGCATTCAAGTGCCTTTCACAGCAGCCTTAAATTTTGGGGCCCAGAACTGCAGAGGTGAGGCCACACAGCAGGGTCAGCACCTCTTTTGACCAGCTGGTTATACAGTGTTTGCCCCCCAGGATGATGTTTGGCCTCTTGGCTGTCAGGACACTCTGCCAACTCATGTTGAGCCTGCAGCCAGCCAGCACCCCAGATCCTTTTCTGCAGAGCTGCTCTCTAAACACTCTTCTCCCAGTTTATGCTTGTGCCAAGTGTTACTCTGTCCCACATGCAGAATCCAGCGTTTGTTCTTGTTGAATTTCATAGCATCGATGGTTCTCCAGTCTATCTAGATGTCTCTGTAAAGCCCCTCTCTTCTAAATTTGGGGATTTTTAAATACTGGACAGCTGTATCTGATGATTTATTAGATTTCAAGGAAGCTTAGAAGTACATTCTCACTTACATTTTCAACAGTAATAACTCTTTTTAGAGTCCTGGTAACTCGTGTTCTCACAGGGGTTTTGTTGTTAACTCAGTGACATAACTAAGGCTTTTGTGTATGTATCAGGTACCACTTTTCTTGTGCCTCTGTCACCAAACTTTGTCAGTTTGTCTGTATCTGTTTGCAGCAGCCTTGGGAAGAGTGGGAGGAACAGAGCTGGTGGTTAAAAGCAAAACTCAAGTGGACCTCCAGGGATGCATTTCCTTATTAGTGCAATGATCAGAGAAGGGCAAGTACCTAGTTTGGGGTTTTAGTATCTTCACCAGCCTCTCACAGATTATTTAACTTAAAAATTCTTCTGGCAAAACCTGCAGGTAACTCACTATATTAACCCTGTCATTAACTTCTTTTAAAAAACTGTTTACTGCTTTAATTGCAGCTTGTTATCTCTTGTTCTGATGAAGTGAAGGATCAGGATGTCCCTGGAGGTACTGGCTACTAACAAAATCACCTTCCACGTTAGCTCAGACTCAGAAACAGGCCTCCTGAGTGCATTGTTTAATGAGCTCACACAGTAGGAAAGGTGTATTGTTCTTTCCACAAACAATTGCTAACTTGTACTGTCTTGGAGCTCTCTGGCCAGAATTTTTTGCTTACTGTGCTAATTGTCATTTGTTTGTGGGTTTTTTTCCTTTTAATAGATACAAAAGGAAAATAATCATAGAAATATTTCTGTGTTAGAGGTAGAAACCTTCTATTTTATTGTGTTGAAATGGACTTCTGGGGAAGTACAGGCAAAACAAGAACAAACAAGGCTTGGTATTTTTCCCACAAGAGAACAAACAAACTGCTCCTCAACAACACTTGAATACTCAGTGACTTATGAATCAGTGCTGACTTCAGGAATAGGTTCAACTGGACGTGAAGTAAGCAAACATGACTCCAGAGTTTAAATTATTTCTGGTTTCTGTGGGTATCTATAACTCTGCAGCCCTGTTGTGTGTTACAGTGCATCACTGACAGCTGGGATGTGGTAAATACACTGTTTGCTATCTGTCAGGTGGTTCTTGTAAGCCTCCTTCTTCAGTTCTTCTCCACAGACTGAAAGAGACATGAGTTTTGGTGGTGCTTTGTTTTGAGCACAAGTATGCAATCCCTTTTACAACAATGATTATTTAATGAAACAAAGGCAGGAGTTGGATGCGAATGGTGTGATGGTGTCGAGTGTCTCACCAAGTGATTCTGTTGGCAGGGCTTTATCTACAGGACAGAGTTACAGAATCACAAGGTTGGAAAAGACCTTTGAAGATCATAAAGTCCAACCATTCCTGTCCTGTGCTAAACCAGCTCCCTGAGCACCTCATCTCCCCTCTGTTAAACACACCCAGGGGCAGGGACTCAGCCCCCTCCCTGGGCAGCCTGGGCCAGGCCCTGACAACTCTGCCAGGGAAGAATTCTCTCCTCACAGCTGCTCTGACCCTGCCCTGGTGCAGCTTGAGCCCATTGCCCCTTGTCCCATCTCCTGGCCCCTGGCTGAAGAGACCAGCGCCCACCTCTCTGCACCCTCCTGGCAGGGCAGGGGAGGTGGGGAGAAGGGCTCCCCTCAGCCTCCTCTTCTCCAGGCTCAACACCCCCAGCTCCCTCAGCTGCTTCTCAGAGGATTTGCCCTCCAGCCCCTTCCCCAGCCTGGTTGCCCTTCTCTGGACACGCTCCAGGACCTCCATGTCCTTCTGATGGTGGGGAGCCCAGAACTGCACAGAATACTCAAGGTGTGGCTTCACCAATGCTGAGTACAGGGGCACAGTTACCTCCCTGGACTGCTTGCCTTCACTTATGGTTTGCTTTTAATAGTATGAGACCTAGAAGGCACACAGGGATATGAGTGGTGGATGGATGTCCTTTTGGTGTAGCTGCACTGAGCACAGTTCTTACCCCCTGAGCACTGTGCCTACAGCTCTTGTTTATGTTGAGCCAATTTAATTCTGTCCTCAATTGGAACAGGACACTTGTTTGAAAGATTCAGTTAGGAAGCTGTGATTTTTATCTTCTTCTGCTACAGATCTTCAGCAAATAAATGCCTTTTACAAGTGAGATTCTGCAACCCCACTAATTTAATGCCCCAAATTATTTTTTTCCCATTATTTCCTGGTAGCCTAAGCACATGTGAGTTAAACAGAAGAATCTGTCCCCAGATGTTAAGGCTGGGTGTTGAAGTGATTTACACTTTCCATGGTTCAAGACCATCTTTTTATCAGTTCCTGTGTTGGCATCTGTTTTTGTTCCTGGATAGTTCAAACTGGAGCCTTGCACTTCAGATACTTCTTGAAAAACCCTTTGGAAATCTAATTGCTCCTCAGATTGGAGACCAAACCTGGAACAGTTTGTTTTACAGTATTTGAATTTCACTGAAACAGATTGGTCCTCTGGAAATCCAAAGCAGTCTGGTGAATTACCTTCCCTCTATAGAACCTAAAGTCTGTGACCAGGCATTTCTCTTGCCCAACTTGCAATTGTGGATGCTTTGCTAGAAGATGAATTTTCTTAAATGTGCACAGATGATTAAAAAAACCCTTAGCAGCAGTTGCTTAATTTGTTGTTGGTTTTTTTTTTCAATAATTTATTTAAATTATCATCTCCTGTAGAAAACTCTTGCTTAAATTTCCTTGGTTTAAGACTTGTCAAAACTGTGTGCACAAGATCTTTTCCATTTGATGGGAACAACTTAAAAACATCTGGAGGTTCCAAGTTGTGGGTATGATTTTCTAAGTGCTGTGATTTTTCCTAACAATGTGATCAGAATAGATTTTTCCAAGAGTGGGAAATCTAATCCTTGTGTACCTTGACTGCAAATCAGTCCAAACAGTGTGGTTGAAGGGGGTAGGAAAATAAGCTTGACTAAAACAACTGACAAAAATAGATGACTTTGCTTGAATGAGTATAATGGGGAGGATGAGCCCATGGGAGTGGGGATACCCCTGCCAGTCTCCACGTGATTCTAGGGAAGGAGCACTGAAGCATTATGGTTTTACAGGTGGCTTCATGCTGCAGAGGTCTGTTGTGAGAAGGCAACGATTCAGGAGTTTATTCTTCAGTTACAATTGGAAGAACAGCTGTTTTTTTTCCTAATATTCTCTAGTGAAAGGCACATTCCTGAGGGATTAGCCAGTCATGGAAGCTGATGGTACTGGAAGCGCTGTTTTCTCTGTTCTGTGGCTGTTTTACACAGGCTCAAGAGTGTGTGAGCTGGGGAGCACAACCCTGGAAGGAGTGAGATGGTTGAAAGATGTGGGGGCATCTGCAGAGTCTGCCTTTGATGTCCCAAGTCTGCCAGAGAGAAACGTGTAAATTGCTGTTTTAAAATATGGGTATAGAAATATAATAACTGTTGACCTTTGAAAGAAGAAAGGGTCCTGTTTAAGGAACAGGACGTGTCTGTTCTCAGTGGGGCTGATTAAAGTGTTTAGTTTTCTGATTTATTTCTAATTGGTATGATAGAGCCTTTTGTGTCTATAGGGACATGGGGTTTGTATTGTACTTAAATCATCTTTCTTACCATGCTACTTGAGTTTCCTGTTGATTTCTTAGTTTAGCATCACCCAAAAGGTATTTTATTCCTTTGATAAGGACTATAGTACCATTAGTTCATCATGGTATAGAGATAGATAGCAAAGGGGCTTTTCCACTTTGAAGGTATTGTCACTGAGACCTGTTGTTACCTCTCAGTCTTTAGGAAGTATGGATTATATTATTTAATTATGAAACATGATAATTCTCAAGTTGTTCATACTCATCTGTGTGTAGTTTCTCTTTTTTAATTGTTGCTGAACAAAATGTTGGGAATTCTTAGTGTATCTGCTTGGAAGGAAACTAATTTGAGTACTGGGGGAAAGTAGAGATACCAGGCTTGTAAATAGTAGCAATACTGCAGCTGTGACTATTGAAGGTGGCAGTGTAAGACAAAGAAAACCCCTGTTTCTTTGTTGTTCATCCTCAAGTGAAACTTAAATAGCTTTGTGAAGGATGTGGCTAGAAGCTTGTGCTTCGTGATGCCACAGACTGAACAGGATAGCTATTTATAACTGGGATGTTCTTACAGATACAAAGGAAATATTTCTTACAGAAACAATATGGAAAATAGGTGCTATCACTTCACATCCCAAAACATATTTAAGGTATTTGAATTTTCCTTGATTTCCTTTTTTCTGGGATTATAAAGTATATAGAGTCTCCCTGTTTTGGTTGCTCCCAAGATATGCTTAACATACCTTAATGTCTTTGTATATTAAATGCATTGGTGTTGTGACTGTGTTACTGGAGTCAGTGGCTGTGTTGGACTAGATCTTTTCCACAGTAAGAAGAACTTCTTCCCAGTGAGGGTGAGGGAGCCCTGGGACAGGCTGCCCAGGGGGTGTGGAGTCTCCTTCTCTGGAGAGATTCCGGCCCCGTCTGGACACCGAGCTGTGTGCCCTGTCCTAGGGACCCTGCTTTGGCAGGGGGTTGGACCCCATGAGCTCTGGAGGTCCATCCCAACCCCTACAGCTCTGTGATTCTGTGATCTTCTGCCTTGCCTAAGGAAGCAGGGGGGTGAGGAAATCTAGTTGGTAGGGGTTATGGTGCCTGCCTCTGTGGTTCTTTCCCTTTCTCTCAGAAACAAGAGGGCAATGCCTCTGGCAGGCTGTGTACAGTAGTACCCCCACTGCATGATCTGTGTACATGAAAGAAGCAGAACATTATGTTGGTGCTCATGTTTAAAGGAGCCTGGGAAGCAGTCTGGCCCCTCAACTCATGTGAACCTGCTGCAGCAGCAGCCAAGCAGGGTTTCCCTTCTGAGCTCGCTTTGCTGGTGAAGGGGAGTCCTATATTGTTGGCAAAATAAGTGTGTTTTACACCCTTGAGCTCCCAGGGGTGAGATGCTTGTGTTTTGTATTCAAGCTGATAAAACCTTTGAGACTCCTGGGGCAAACAGAGGTACCCTGAGGTACTTTCCCTCTCTCTCTTGGTTATCATGTCAGGCCTGCCTGATGGCTGCCTCAGTGTTAACTGGCTTAACTGGAATGTTACAGCTTCTCTGAAGTATTTTAAAAGGTTCTTCAGTGGGACTCAATGGAACAAAACCAGAGCTAGAGGTGACATTTACTGATAAATGTAAATAACATTTTAAAAATGCCCTAAAAGCCATCCAAACTGCTGAAGTTGTACCAGCTCCAAACCCAGATGAGATTTATGCTTCTGATAGGAAAGTACATGAGCTTGTGTAAGGTGCATTGATCGTCTTTTTAATTGATTTTTCTTTTTAAAGCAGCACAACGTGCTCTGCCACAGAGCGCTGCTGCCTGTTTGTCAGAGATGCAGATGAAGACTTCTACCCTGTTCAGCTGCCTGGTAAATACAGTAAAAATACATGATTGTGAAGAATGAAGCCCTGCAGACAGTGGTGTTGGCCCTTGGGACCTGAAGGCAGTTGAATGTAGTTTCTTTGTTTAGAAAGTGATGGGTGGGAAGTTAGTTGTTCAGACCTTAGGGACTCTGCTTCTGAGGACTCGATACAGGCGGCTTGTAGGAGCAGAGAGAGTAAAATCAGATCTGGACACAGGACTCCAGATGGGGCCCCACAAGGGCAAGGTTAGGTAAGGTTATGTCATGACTTGTATTTCCAGCCATCTCTGGCTTTGTGAAATTGGCCACATGTGAAGTGATTCCTCTTAGCAGCTCAGTTTCTGTAGCTGCAGATTGCTTTTCATTGCAATTTCACGGGGCTCTTACTTAACACCCGTTCGATCCTTGTTCATATCAGACCCGTTGAAAGTAAAATGGATTAGATCATTTAAACTATAATATGTGGGCTTCTGAAAGACTGTGCCTTGCTTTATGTCCGAATATATTTTTGGTGGGTGTCCACCAAGCCATTCTTCCTTCTGGATGTTCACAAGGAGCGGGATTTTTGCATGTTCTTTAAAATATATCAAGCTGATAACAACCTTGTTCTCAATGCCTCTTCAGCGTACCCAGTAGCTGAGTATCAACCTTGCTTCTTACTGGAAGCCCAATTTTTGCATCTGGAATTATGCCAGTTGTAGTCTTCTTGACAAGACCTGGCTGCTGTTCACAGAGAGATGTGGTTTTACGTGGCTGTGAGTAGGTGTTACTTGTGAGACAGGGATGTGTTTAATAGTTTGCCTGCTGTGTTAGAGCCAAGCATGATGGGTTTGTACAGAAGGAATCTGTGTTCTGCCCATTGGTTCTGACTGCTCACTGAAAACTCTGCTTTTCCTGATTTTATAAGGAAAGGAGGCCAGCCTTTGATTTCCCAGTCCCTTGTTTCTCCCAAGTCAAATTTACGGTATGTTAATGTTTGGGGTTTAGTTCTTGCCCCTTTTAAGAGTTTATTGTGCTTATTCACACAGTACATGTGAATATATATATAAATATATATATGTGTATATATATATAAATATTTTGTATATATACACACATGTGTGAACTTTTGGGTTTAGCAGGTACTTCAGGACCATTCAGGAATCTTCTGTGCAGTTTCCTCTTTGCTGTTGTCAGTTGCTTATAAAAAAAACCCCCACATACTTCAGCTGTCTCATTGTAAGAAAGGTCTCAGTGCATTTCCTTTCCTGGCTTAATTTTCTTCTGCCTGGACTTTTCAAATTATAACAGTAGGGTAAACAGTGCACCTAGTCATCAGGAGTGTGCTTCCACCTCTTGCTCTCCTCCTGGTTCTTTGAAACTTTATTTGTGAAATGGGGAATAAACAGTGCAGTGGTGATGCCTCAGGAGGAGAGCAGAATGGGGCTAATTCTGCTTTGATCATAACATCAACCTATGATAAAGCTATTAAGTTCTTTACTTTTTAAAGGCTTCCCTTCATATCTGAAGCATTGTGCTGAGCTAACGAAGGAAATCTGGTTAGGAATCATTCCAGGAGAGCTGATGAAATGGAAGGTTTGTGTTTCTCTGTTTGGAAAGGGATGAGAGATGGTGACAGGTGTTCATCAGAGGATTTGGAAGAGGAGGAAGTTGAAGTGTGCAGCTTGCTGTTTAGTTTCTCATCCTGGAGTTTTACTGTATATCCTAAATGAATATACACAGTTGTGTTCCTTTACTCAACAAATAGTTACGAGTGTGGCTTGAATTCTTTTGTCATACCACGGAGGAATCTGTTTTCTTGAGCCTGTATTTAAGTAGAAAGTTGATAGAAGAGGAGATTTCCCTAGATCTACACTGGGATGGTATATGCTCAACTTCTCAAAAGAGCTTGCTGTGAGAAAGTTTGGTGCTTGCATTTTTTGGTGAGGGGATAATACACTTTTCTCTTTATCTGGGGTGAAGTTCAGGGACAAACACTTTCTCTTGCACTGTGCGTAGCACTCATACTGACAGGAGCTCTGAAGCCGTCCCTGTTTGGGGTTTCCTGTGTTAACCAGTGAATGAGCAATGAGGCCATAGAGGGTTAAATTACGTTAAAAATGGGTCATTTGCTGGTTTTCTTAGGATGTGTCTTACAAACTGTACCCAAAACCTGGCTGGCTGTAGAACCACTTTGGTTTGCAGTAGATCTCTGGAGTTTGACACATCAGTAGCACACACAGATTTAAGGAGCTTGGACCAGTGTCACCTGTCTACTTGCATGTTTCTTGCTAGAGTATTGCTAGACTGAGGAGACCTGTCAGGTGGGTTTGGGTTGGATTTCTTCCAATTCAGTGCAGCATCTCTATAACTCTGATCCATTTTCCAGAGGTATTCCTGAGAATGGCTGGGACCTGCTGTCTGAATCAGGTCAGCATATCTCTTTTGCTTTCTGCCTCTGGGTCATACATGGCAGTCACTGTAGTTCTGGATTTTAACTTACCCTGCTAGAAGATTTCACTCCCAAACACACAACATCAGGAAGAAAATGACTTGTAATGCTTCCTGAGGTGTTCATCCTGGATGTGTGATTGTCTTTCTGGACTGAAGTCTTCACTGAAGCAAAAGGAGCTCCTTGATTTGATTATTTATTTTTTTTTTTAAATATTTATTTATTGGTAGTGATGACTACCATGTTTTAATGTTTCCTACACTAATGCTGGTCTCCTCCTGTTGAAGAGCAAAGGAACTGAAGTTGGGAAAGTATGGGAAAAGGGCCTGTGAACATCTGAGGTGCTTACAAAATACTTGATGCGCTTTCCCCCTTACAGCACGATGTGGTTTCTGATCTCTGGGTGAGCAGGGAAATGGTTGAAATTCAGAAGAATGCTGCTTGTCACCTGCAGATGCTGCCCTGTTAATGGAGCAAACATTTGTTTAACTCTTATGGTATGAGTCTTGAGGCTTGACAGTGGAATTCACTCCTGAAGCAGCAGGCAGTTACGGTAGCTTAAGGGCTGAAGGTTTCCTAGAGGCATTTAACAGCTGGGAAAGCATTGCTGGATCAAACAGCCAGTGCTAGCATTTAGTGGCATAGCTGGCACTGTCCTTGTCCAGTGTGCAGCCTGCCATCCTGCTAACAAACTGCCTGAGCTTAATGCTGAACTGCTGACTGCCATCTGAGCATGCTGGCTTTTCCTTTGGGGAGAAGGATGTGCTGGTGGAGTACAAGTACAGCCACTTTACTCCCATGTGATTTAATGACCAGTCACATCATGTGCTGATAACCGTTCCATTTATAACACATAACAATGCAGCAGCATCTTGGGAGGGTGTAATTAATGTGGGATTCAGTTCTAGAAAACTGCTGCATCCATTTTGAAGGTCTTTTAATTATAGACCCCAGCATGTTGTGTCAGAGAACAGGGTAATTCATTTCTTAATAGAATTGTACCCATTCCTCCAGAAATATGCTTGCTTTTTTTAGGGAACAAGCAAGGAAAAAAAAAAAGCTGTCAGATGTGAAATCCACTTTGGAATAGTGCAGGAGAGACAGTGCCCGAGTGTCTTTCAGAAGTAAAGCACACATTAATTCTGCATGCAGCATAATCATAGAGCAGGAGATGGGTTTTCCCTCCCAACTGCTTGCATTAATTGGCTGTAAGCATACACCATTTATTTTAATGGTCCAGCCACTTATTTCTGATGTGGCATTTGGCTGTGGGGTTTTAAGTCATTTCTTTCAGCTCCATTCTAATGCCCCAGGCTTTTTGACTGTTTTGATCTCAAAGCTTTTATCAAGACTCTTTCTTTCAATGGTTGTATTTCCATGGGGAATACAGCACTAATTTTGGGGAAATTCCAGCTGTGGATTTTGGCTTAGTTTTTGGTCACATGTGACCTTCCAGGGCGTTCTGTAGTAATCACAGAATGACAAGGTTGGAAAAGCCCTTTAAGCTCATCGAGTCCAACCGTTCCTGTCCTGTGCTAAAGCAGCTCCCTGAGCACCTCATCTCCCCTCTGTTAAACACACCCAGGGGCAGGGACTCAGCCCCCTCCCTGGGCAGCCTGGGCCAGGCCCTGACAACTCTGCCAGGGAAGAATTCTCTCCTCACAGCTGCTCTGACCCTGCCCTGGCGCAGCTTGAGCCCATTGCCCCTTGTCCCAGCTCCTGGCCCCTGGCTGGAGAGACCAGCGCCCACCTCTCTGCACCCTCCTGGCAGGGCAGGGGAGGTGGGGAGAAGGGATCCCCTCAGCCTCCTCTTCTCCAGGCTCAACACCCCCAGCTCCCTCAGAGGATTTGCCCTCCAGGGAAAGTCACTTTGCTCCAGAGCGCTGCCCTAGGGTGTTGGTTTGGTTGCCATTCCCCAATTCACCACAGACATTCACATGGAAATCTCTTCCCACAGGCTTAGTTAGACTCAGTAAAAGTCTGTGTACACAAGGCAAGATCTGCAGTGCTATAAAACACACCGTGAAACATCCATCCTGAGATGGGGGTGGGATGAGGTAATAATCAGCAACTGCAGATACTACAGGAGCCCAGTCAGTGTGCAAGTGTTGCCTTTCACTAATTATGAGATTTATCTGGCAGGATAGCATGGCAGGGGATTAGCCCTGGTGATCTACAACACTGGTGACTGCATGAATCTGCAGTGTTAACAGATTTACTTCTGTTTTGTGCTTTTACTCTGTTTTTCCTGTGTTCTTTGGGCTTCAGAGGTGTAACAGGACATCTCAGCAAATAAAATGGGTACTCGTGTGTGCTAAAAGGTTAATTGTCAGTTCTCTCTCTGCTTGATATTCAGCTTCTTTACTCTCTGGAAGGTGATAAAATAAGGCAGAAAAGTCCAGAGGCATTTTGCTTTCTAAACCTCCTTTCTCTAGGCTTCTGAAACTTATTTATGCACAGGCCTCCATCCTAACAAAGGACCCTTTGAGGGTCCTATGGTAGTCTAACATTCCCTTCTTTCACATGAAATTAAGGGCTGTGATTTACTGCAGTGACCTGAGTGTTCTCATTTACAGCTAGCTCCCCCCCTCTTTTTTTTTGGGTGTGTGGGGGAAGCAGGCAGGGGAGCTCCTGTGGGTACTTTAGTTGTGCTGACACACTACTGTACATGTGAGGGATGGGCTGATGTCACAGACCTCACAGCCACGGTCACTGGAGTTACTGGGGGGGGGAATTAAAGCAAAATCAAAACTACCTATTCCTTTCTGGAAAGAAAATTCTCCTTTCTTTCCCCTCCCCTGCTGAAGTCTTTTGCTTTTTGTCAAGTGGAGGAGGGAGACTATTTCTCTTTAATTGCTTATTACATAAAGTTATTTTAGTTTTTGTTATCTCAAGGGATTGTGGAGGGCTTGGAACTGAAAGGTCTAGGACAGACTCTGAAATGATCACTGTTACAACTTGCTGTTCAGCATTCTTAGGAAATAATGTTTTTATTTTCTTCAGAGAATTCAGGATGTATGTCCAGCTTGGTTGACCAAACCATTTCTGCTACCACAGGAAAGATATTCAAGAGCCCAGAGATGTAGTAGACCTTTACCTAACAAGATACAGGGATAGGCAGCTGGATTCCTCCATTGTTTTTCTTCCATCCTTCCCCCTGTAACATTTTTGATGTGCACCTGCTGTCCTGTGTGTGTCTGCTGTAATTTTGTATATAAACCTTGTGGCATTTAATGGTGGGCTCAGGTAGAACATATTCCAGTTTTTACTTAGCAGCCAGGGATTTTCAAATGTTCTCTACCAGCTATTGTTTAGGGTACAGTTTTGTAGAGAAAGCTGGTTAAACCACGGGCTATCTGCTATTTTTGTTGTGCTGAACACACAAAAAAAACCCCAAACACATAAGCCTTTCTTTCTTTCATGAGAACACTATTGGGTTAAGCACTGAAGAAAACCTAAAATGCACGTGGTGCCCAAAAGCACCGAGTACACAGCACGGCATCTAAAAGCTGTGCAGCTTTCCCTGCCCCTCTGAGGTTTCCTTCTTGGAAATGCTTCAAGACCAAAGCCCAAGTTGGATGGCCCTAGGATCTCATTTGTGAACTCCCTCAGGAGCCATGTCATGGTTGCCATAAACTACTCCCCTGTCATGACCAAAACTCCTATTCACAGTGAGTGCTGGGGGAAACAGGTGGCGCAGGGTTTCCTGAGCATCGGTGGTGGGTGGTACAGAGGAGGATACACCTCACAGACTTGTTGTGGTCTCTGGAACTCGCTGCCTGTTTTGGAGTTTCCTTCCTTTTGATTTTTCCTTCTTTTTCCCTTTTTCCTTCTGTGGGCTCTGGCTTTTCTCTCCCAGGTGGTGACTGTGGGCTGTGGGGGAAGGCTGGGCTGGCTACCAGTCTCCAGTGAGAATCATAGAACCATAGAATAGTCTGGGTTGGAAGGGACCCCAAGGATCATAGGGCTCCAACCCCCCTGCCACAGGCAGGGCCACCAACCTCCAGGCCTGGAGCTACACAAGGTTGCCCAGGGCCCCATCCAACCTGGCCTTGAACACCCCCAGGGATGGGGCACCCACCCCCTCTCTGGGCAGCCTGTTCCAGCCCCTCACCACTCTCTCTAGAATGCAATAGAGAATTCCAGTTAAACCTTGTTTAATTGGGGTCTGTCTTTACTGATTAGTCTGTCTGTAGGATACTGCACAGGTATCTCACAGAACTGTTTAGTTGCAGAAAGTTACAAATCCATCTCACAGAATACAGGAACTTGCCCAATGAAAACAGTGCTGGAGTGGGGAAGAACCAGTTCCTTCCCTTTAGTCATCATCAGTATAGGTTTATATTGGATCCAGGTCCCAACCTTGAGCATTACATTATTTTTCTGGAATTATATCCAACCTCTGTAGCTAGATCAGCTGCAAAGGAAGAGAACTACACTTTGTAGAACATTGGTGTGGTAGCACAGCACAGAAACAGCACAGAGGGTCTGACTGAAAACATCTTTTTGGCTTGTTCCTGTTCAGTATGCTTGCCATACACTATAAACGTAATGCAAGATAATGGAATTATCCTTGGTAATGTAATTCTTTCGCTTCATGATCTGTGGCACTTGCCATTGTTTTTAAGAAGTTTTTCCACTCAAATTTTCAGTGTGATACTGCCTTCAGCACAGCATTAGTCTCATGCCTTCGTCATCTTCTGTCTTTTTCTTCCCCTTATTTTTATCTGTCCTTGTGTGTCTTGTCCTTCCCTCTACCAAAAACAAAACATCCTTTGTGGCTGTAAACTCAGCATGCCAAATAGCTTGAATAACTGTAGCACTCAGAGAGTGAATGGAAAACATAAAAGCAACAGTAAATTCCTTTCCATGCTATCCCATAACAACAAGAATTCCGGGTTTAATAATTGGGGCAGTAGAATGATTGACCTTGGTGTTTGATGCAACCCTTAGGTGGTTTGGCTTGGTTTTCAGAATCTGCTTACATTCTGTGTTAAACTTTGCAGCCACCAATTTAGAAGATTGTTTCATGACTACCAGGCGTATTTCCTGTTGTAAGCCCCTAAATGGTGTGTGTTTTGTGAGAATTTCTCCTACTCCACACACTGGTTTTGCTGCTTTAAGGTTGGATGTTACTGGTGGGTCATTTGGTAGTTACCTTGAGACAGCCCTTTAACTTTTCAGAGCATAATTACACTGTCCTGATTGCTGCCATGTGATGCATGTCACTTCAGAGGCTCCAGCCAAGCTTTGTTACATGTTTAGGTGTTTCAGGTATAAAAGCTTTATATCTGAAATACTGGGGTGGGGGAGACGGTGTGAGTAGATTAGTAATTACGTAATTAGATTAGTAATTTACGTGGTATACTGAAAGCATCCTACACATCAAAAGGCAAGCGTGTCTTGTTCTTAGGATCAAAACCTGTTCTCTTCCCAGGGAGACAGAGACCCTGCTGGCATTGGAGGTCCTGCTGTTGGAGACTTGCTGTGCCCCTGGCTAAGCATGTCTACCTAGACACCAGCTGGCTAAGCTGCCAGACAAAGCCTGCTGACATGCAAATGTAGATCAGGTATTGTCTGGCTCCTCCTCCTAGTTCTCACTTGATTGTGCTAGGGATGTCTGTATGGAAATTGAGTGAGCAGCTGTCTTTAGGGATCTCAGATAAGTAAGTGTATGAAGCGCTGTGGCCATTGTTTGAAAGTCGGCTTCTGGTCCTGCCTATGGCCCTGAGCTGATCTGTGATGTCAGAGAAGCCAGCTACATCTGTTCCTATTCCAGACCATTTGTTCTTTGGTGGTAGCTGCATGCTAAAGGCTTGTCGAGGTCAAAGAGGCAGTTTTACAGAAGCTGGGGAAGCTCTTCCCTCCAGGTTGCTTGTGCATTCAGGAAAGGACACTGGCCATTGTTTGAGTCAAGAACTGTTTCCTAGTTTTATTGGCCAGTGTAGGGAAGAGTCACTGAAGGGCAGAGCTAGGGATGACTGGTTTATTCACCTAATTATTAGCCTTTGGGTTTTGATCACACTGAAACCTACCTCAAATTCACAAGTTGACTTGCCCACAACTTGAACCTGGTGTTAAAAATTTCTCTTCTGAGTTATTCTGCACAAATAATCAGGCTTCTGGCAAGCTTTCACTTGCCAGGGACTTCCTCATCTACTGAGCAACCCCAGTGAATTTCATGTGTGCAGAGTGATGCTGAGCAGGGCAGAATGTGCAGTTTGATTCTTTTAAAGGACCAAGGAATCTGCATTAGTGTAACATCTGCCCCTCCCTCAGCTCCAGCAAGAAGGGCCTTGTGTTGCACATAGGGCCAGTTTGGAATGCTTTCCCTAGGACTATAGGAAAAAAGGCTTCAAAACAAGCAATATCCCTTGGTAGTGATGAGTTAGAAACAGAGGGGGTTTTCCTGGAAGAATTGGGATAGTTTGGCTCTCAGGAAATGAGAAAGCATTTTGTTGGTTCCTGGGGTGACTCTCTGAATGGTGTCTAGATAAAGAGGACAAAAGGCCTTGCCTATGTTTATGATCACAGCAAAAACCTCATAGGTAGAGGGAGCGGTGACCGTAGGGCTGTAGTTTCTTCCACCTGTTTGTGGTTATTTTGGTGGAGGGTGGGTTCTTTTCCTTCTAACATTGCAAATATAGATCTGTTTCTGGCTTTGGCTGGAATGCTCTGGTGTTAGTGCAGTCCCCATGTCCAGAATAAGGCCAGCACTAGGATGAGTGATCATGGGGTTTTTTTCCCCCAATTAAATGACTCTTGGATAATAAATGTTTACTTTTTTTTTTTTAACTTCTCTGGTCTGCATTGTCTTCATGCTTCTTGCAGACTGTCCTAGCTGCTTTTCCCTGTGACTTCTGGGGAGGGGAGAGTCAGCTGGCACACGTTCATAGAATTTCATTGTGGAATACAGAAATACACTGTGGCTCAAAATAAACCCATTGTAGCTTTTGACATTGGAAGAAAGCTTTCCAGCCCCACTGTGGCTTTCATTACACCAAAGAAAGTTCTTAGTGGCAAGAGAAATTTATTCAGGGGATTGCTATTTCTGCAATTTTGGAGTTGTGCAGCTGTGGAGGGGGAATGATAATATACTGGCCAGGGGCCCCATCTGTTCCTAATAAAACACGTCAGGAAAAAGCTATGCAGAAGTGGCAGGAGGGAGCAGTCCTGTAGTGCAGATAGGGAGGTGAGTGCCAGCAGTTGTCTACTACCAGTTTCCCCTCTGTATCTTCTTAGTGAGAAGTGAACATCTAGGGAGGGATGAAATATTAGGGGGAAGTTCTTTGCAGAGAGAGTGGTAAGGGGCTGGAACAGGCTGTCCAGAGAGGGGGTGGATGCCCCATCCCTGGGGGTGTTCAAGGTCAGGTTGGATGGAGCCCTGGGCAACCTTGTGTAGCTACAGGGCTGGAGGTTGGTGTCCCTGCCTGTGGCAGGGGGGTTGGAGCTCTGTGATCCTTGGGGTCCCTTCTAACCCAGACCAGTCTATGATTCTATACCATGCTTTTTCCTCTCCCTTCATTTTTTTCTTCTAAGAATACAGACTGTTATACCCTCAATGTGGTTTGAAAAATGAGCTGTAAGACAGAACACTGCATAGCTGCAGTCCTAGGAAACCAAGCAGCAATCTCCTCAAGCCCTTGCAATGCTCAGTGCAGTAGACTCCAAGATGGGTTCAATCCTGTTTCTGTAGATGAAACGTAGGTAAGTTGTCTGCTACTGATCTTCTTGGAATGCTTGGTTATAAAATATACTAAAGCAGCTCAGGTGGAATTTTTAATGGAACATTTTTCACATCTATTCTACAGAAGCTCAAAACTGAAGTGGTATCATTTAAAGCATAAGATAATGAGGTTATTTTAGAGAGAATTTTAAATGCTTGTTTGCCTTGCTTTCATCAGTAACTCAGTCTGGAGGTGGCAGTGTTCTAGCTGTAAGTTTTTCTTCCAGTTTTTCTAGTTTAGTAACAGAGGCCATAATATCTGTTGAGCTGGAAAGTCTGTGGACACTGGTATCTTACATTCACACTTGATGGAGTTGGGCATCTCCAAGCTGTTGCTTTCAGTGGGAACAAATATTACTTTTCCATTATAGTGAATTAGCTTTGATGGCAGCTTTTCCTTCTACATGAAGGTGTCTTGAGGCGATGGAAAATGGTAATGTAAGGTCCTTCTCTGCTCTTCCATGGCAAATAACCCTCTGTTGCCTGAGTCAAACCCTTATCTGAATTATAGTGGAAAGTATGCTTGTCGTTTACTGCACTGACAATGCTTGATGTGTGTCTGTAATGGATGGTATGTGTCTATCCTTGGACTCCCAGGAGATGGATGCTTTTGATTGTGTTAACATCCTCAACTTTGATTATTTTTTTTTGCTTAGAAATGCATACTATGCAAGGATTAGGAACTTGGTATATGAAGCATTATGTGAGCATAGGATAAAAATGTGATGCTTTTGAAAAACCTGATTTGTGTTGCAGCAAAAGAGGGCAGGGCTGGAATGGGTTGGGAAGAGGGAGTGGAAGGGAGGGGAAACAGCCTGGAAGTTGAAGAGATGCTTTGTGTTTCCTCACTCTAGAGTGCAGAAAGGCACCCCAGCCATGTACCTTTCCCCAAATGGAAGGCAGCACAAATGAAATGTTGGTGGTGATGTCAGAGTGCTGGTTTGGAAAACAAGTAGGGTCCCACACATTTCATCTCTGGTGAACTTGGGATCTAGAATCCAAGGGGTTTTAGATGAATGAATACCAGGCAGAAGGTGAGCTACTGAAACAGGTCACTTTGGGAGTGGAGAACACTTCAGAAGTGCTGTAGTATCCTTCAAATAGAAGCAGCAGTCCAGGACTTGTGCCAGATGGAAGTTTACAGGTGTAATTGGATGAAACCGTGGTGCACAGAGGTGGAAGCAGCGGCTGCTGGTTGCGTGGCAATAACCTTGAATGAAACCCAGGAGTCCACCCTAGTAACAACTGCAAAGTACTGTGCAGCTTTACATCATGCAGGCATTTAAGGGAACCCTTTACTGTCTTTGCTTACAGTCTGTGTGTTGTACCAACTCTGGTGCCAGCTTGCAAGGACTTGGAAGTGTGGTGGAATAATGGTGCATGAGATGGCTTTGTGATGCAGACAGCAAGTCAGCCCAGCTGCAGTTAGGTGCATGTTGCCAATGGGTGACTTGTGTGCACAAGGAAATGAAGTGTCAGTTCTTTGAAGTAAGGGAGGCTTCTTTTTCTGTCATGCAGTATCCAAATGGCATGATCTTTGAGCAGGTGGCTTCTCTGTCCAAAATGGAATGGAATCAAGGCTGCTCTTTGTCAGGGTGATTTATGACAAGTTACCCAGGTATCTCAGTGTCTGCAGGAATTAGGGGTGTGTTGGAGAAACAGCTGGCTGAGGCACCATCCACAAAAAACAAGAGCATTGTACTGATAGTACGTGTTTGCTTGTACTGATCATCAGAGGGGTGTGCAGCTTTGGATTTGTTGGGCTGACACCCCCACCTCCTCTCTGGCTCAAAAGCTTACAGGTAATTGCTGATTGCAGCTCAGGAGTAGTCAGGTCACTGCACCTTTGTACACTAGATCCAGACTAGTCACAAATACTAATGTGGCTCAGCTAATCCACTCCTGCCAGGTTCTGCCTTTCCTCTTTCTTAGATCCTTCACAGGGAGATGTAGGCATAGTGGTCCTTTTTGACCTTAAACCAGATGGGTTTAGGAGGGAAAAAACCCAATGTGTATTATAACCTTTCTAGGGTATGAACCCTAGTTTTCATGGGCAGTGACAAAGGATTATTTCATATGCTTGGTGGGAAGGGCTGAGAGGAGGATGGCTGAATACATGTTTCCTTTCTGGGGTGTTTTTTTTCTTGACATGCATTCTTGACACTGATATTCTTGTGATAGTTTTCCACCAAGTCTCTGAAAAACCTATTCTTTATAGCCAGCTTGAAATAAAAAAATACTTCCTGGGAGATATAAACCAGCAAATTGTGGTTCTAAGCTGGGTGAGTTGAATTCTGCAGCTTTTGATTCGGAACACTGCACATCTCATGCTCTTGAGGCAAGTGTTACTGTAGTGCTTTGTTTCAGGAGGGTTTGTGGAGCTTTACATCCTCTCCATTGTAACAGGACACACATTGTGATGCTGGGGACTCATTTTAAAACACAAGATTGGAATTACTTGTGAGCTCTGAGGAGTGCATCCCACAGCTGCAACAGTAGATGAGAGGGGTGAGAGACTTTTAAGCTTAAGAGCTCTGTGGAGGGAACAGGTCATCTCCAGCCTGTGTGGCTGGGGTGGGTTGAGGTTGGTTCTCCTTTAGCACTGTTGGTAACAGAAAGGATGGGACTTACCATGGGGAATGTTCAGATCTCCACGCTTGTTGCCACTGAAGAACTTCGAGGGCATTGCTTGTGGCACCCAGATTATATTCTGCAACCTAGAGCTGCTCTCTGTAGCTCGTTTCTGGCCTCACCTCACCCTGTACTCCACCCCCCCAGCCCTTACTACACCTCCAGTTCTAAGGGTGTCCTGCCCAGCCTGGCGCAGCGGGCTCTCCTGTGCCATGGGTTGCGGACTCCCT
This sequence comes from Gallinula chloropus, assembly GCF_964237585.1. NCBI lineage: Eukaryota > Metazoa > Chordata > Aves > Gruiformes > Rallidae > Gallinula > Gallinula chloropus. Next base: position 5,763,408 of record NC_140109.1, on the reverse strand, counting down.
CTCGTGGCTTCTCCGGGATGCTGCTGCGTAAAACACCAGTTCCCATGCTGGGAGGGAAGCCATCCCAGTGCTGAGAGCCATCCCAGCTGGTCGGGGGCACAGTTTTCACTGCAGCCTGCCGCTTAACCCCCGGCATTCAGTCCAGGAGGAGCTAGGTGTAGTTACACACCACTGATGGATCTGTGCACTGATTGCATCGCCCCTTCACTGCTCATTCAAAAACGTTTTTCCCCTTTAGCATCATCTTAGTGGGTGAGGGGAAGGCTGTGGGTGTAGTGGGCAAAGCCTTGGGCACCGTTTCTCACAGCATCCTGATTGAGAAACTGGCTGCCACTGGCCTGGCCAGGTGGACCCTCAGCTGGGTTAAAATCTGGCTGGGTGGCTGTGCCCAAAGAGTGGTGGTGAATGGAGTTAAATCCAGCTGGATGCTGGTTGTGAGTGGTGTTCCTCAGGGCTCAGTCCTTGGGCCAGTTTTGTTCAACATCTATATCAGTGATGGAATCCCTCAGGGGTCGGTGCTGGGACCTATACTATCCAATATACTTATTGATGACCTGGATGAGGGAATGGAGTGCACAGTCAGCAAGTTTGCTGATGACACAACCCTGGGAGGGGTGGCTGCCACCCCAGAGGGGCTGTGCTGCCATCCAGCAAGGCTTAGACAGGCTGGAGAGCTGGGAGGGGAGAAGTTTCATGAGATGGAACAAGGGCAAGTGGAGGGTCTGGCATCTGGGGAAGAACAACCCCAGGGACCAGCATAGGCTGGGGACTGGCCTGTTGTGTGGGAAGCAGAAGTTGTTTGGACCTTAAGACCTGGCCCTCTTGCAGGGATGGCTGTAAGCTGCCTGGATGTAGTAACTGCTGATTGTCCTCGTGGCTTTCAAAGCTGATTGGTAATGGGAATTATTGATCACCTCTAACAACTTTATTGTATCCATTTAGTTTTTATGTAGTGCATCATCCTCAGAGCTTTGTGAGAAGCTGTTGTACCCTTCACCCCTGTAGTCTCTGGAGGGTTCTTTTTGCACCCTCAGCTGTTTTTTCAGTCTGAAATGAACACAAGGATCAGATGGGTAGGGATTGGGCTGTGTTAATTTTTGAGTCATGTTGATGGTGATTATTTGTGTAGCTGTGGGTCTGGGTAAGGTTAGGATATGTAGTACTGGACCCTTGGCTGTAACAGCAAATACTGGCTCTTAATGATGGAGAGGAAAGGCAGGATATTGTATCTGGGAGATTCAGACACTTGAGCATCTCGCTGTTCCCTGGGGGCTTCTTACAGCAAAGAGCAATTAATAATAGTAGCCATGATTCCTAAAGGGGGTTTAATGGCACGTTATCTTCTGCTAGTTTTAATCATGGCAGTGCAGTGATACTTAGGTTTATTCTTTCAGCAAACTTCCTACCCTCATTACTTGGCAGGGGGAAGGGTGTCAGTTGGAATACATGTTAACTGTTCCTGTACTCTCAGGGGACGTTTGTCCTACTCCTGCTGCACTTTCTGTTCTGCTATTATGTATTATACAGCAGTGATGTTTTCCTTAGGCTGTTACTTCATGCTCTGGAGAGTAGGAGAGGGTGTGGAAGGAAAGGAGTTCAGGAATCCTCAGGTGACTCAAAGGCCTTCTCCCTCACCGAGCGCTGGATCTCTTGTGACAGTTCCTGTTTTCCTATGTAGGGAACACATCTCAGTAAAGATCTGAGTGTTGAAAGTGCAGAGCAGGCATCAGTATCCCTTGACATTAGGTGTTGGGTGCTGAATATGAGGCTGCTTTGTAAATCTGGAGTAAGGATACAAGGTCTGAGATTTTTTTTCATGAAGCCTGAAAGTGAAAAGCTTCTTTAGAGTAATCCTGTTTATGACTTTTAAATTAAGTCCCAATATTCTGAAATTCATGGTTACCATTCCAGTATATCAGCTTATTAGATATAACTATATTACCACTAACTTTAAGCTTCTGTCATCAGACTGGACAGCGGTTAGACCTGAGTACCAGCTGAATTTTCACCAGTTACTGGAAGGTGTCTGCTGACTGTGTCCTTGCAGGTGTGACAGTGTTTTGTTGGGGGCTTTTTTTTAAAGCAAATGTTGTATCTTTTAAGAGCTTGAGGCTGGATTTTCATTGTCTTTATTCAGATGGAGTAATCAGCCACTAAATAAAACTACAAGCCAGCTTCATTAAGAACACCACAGGCCCCTCACATTACTGCAGCAGTCGAGACTCTTGCAGACTCAGTTCTCCTGCTGGTTTTATTACACTGAGTGGAGAAAGTTTAGGCAGTACAGAGCCATTCACTGGTCAAAATCAGTGATGAAGGAGGGTAAGCAACTGATGTTACTATGGAAACAGATGGTGCATCCCAGATAAGTCTTGGAGTGGTGCTGGGAATAACAGAGGAGAATGAGCAGAGTGGTGGGGTGGTGCAGGAGTGTTCTGCAGAAGAGGGGGTGGTATTGGGCAGACGGTTGGACTTGATGGTTGTAGTGGTCTCTTCCAACCTTAAAGGTTCTGTGATTCTCTGAGTCATGACTTGTGACAGGCAGTGAACTTCACAGGCCAAATTCTTCTGCAGTTACCCTCCTACAAAGAGAGGTTCTGGAGGAGACAGAATAAGAGAGGACAGGGGAAAAAAAAAAGCTAGAAGAAAATAGAAGTGGTGGATTAAGTGCATGGCTATGCCAGACTGATTTGCCTTCCTTAGGATTATACTGTGCTTACATTTTGATCGGTAACTTTGGTAGAGTTGCAGTGGGTTTAGCACAGATTAGAGTCCTGTTTTATAAAGCCTTGATGGTTTTTAATACAAGGCTGCCTCTTTGTAATCTTGGTGATTAGCTATGGCTTAAGCTGAGTTCTCATAATTTACAAACTTCACCTGTTTGTTTTCCATCCCATCAAAGCTGCTATAGTAGCGAGTTCGCTTTTGGAGGTGATTTCATGAATGCACTATAAATTACACTTGCTGAACACTTGATGCCTGAAGCCACTACTCTGACTTAAGTCATTCTAACTCCACCCAGAGAGACTAATGTACTGCAGACATGAAAATCAGAGTATAGTACTAAATGAGTGAAGGTAACCCACTCTTCTGTGCATTTGTGCCCAGTTTTTGTAGAGGAGGAGCACAGTAGGGTCAGGAGGTGAATCACTGTGTGTATGAGATGTATTGGATTTTTGTTTTTGCTTTAAAGGGCTGTTACAAGCACAGTGTCATGTGAAGCAGTCAGCAGCAGCAGAGCAGGAGTGTAGCTCCCCACTACCCTGTATTTTACGGCACAGGGAGAGGTGTGACAATCCAGTTGTGTTTGGAATGCACTGAAGGTACTCTTGATGCTTACATGGAGTAAATTACCAGAGGGGACAAGAGTACCTTGCTTGTAGTGACTGAGGGGTTCAGTCCTTAGCTCTGGCAGTCAGTTCTCTTAATTTTTGAAACACAACTGTTCAGCTAAAATGGAGGCAAAGATCATAGATACCCAAGGAGAACATTCCCTCCAATCAACTTGGGCTAACTAATGATGAGGCTAACTATAACCCCTTAACAGATGCAATTGTCCCAGTAAAAACCCAACTAGATACCATGTTTTCTAAAGCTGAGGCAACTGGGGAGAAGACTCCCAGCTATCCAGGTCTGTGCCCCATCGTTAAACATGGATGAAGTTTCTTATATTTGCTGTGGTGAATTCCTGCTAGGTTTCCAGGAGATGACCCAGAGGGCAGAAGATGAAGCATTTTGGGTACTATTTATCCTGTCAGTCACAGCTGATGCTATATTTAGATACTCTGAGGGGGGAACTCTGCATTCCTTTTGTTTCTTCCCCTGGGATCACCTTTCTTTGAGCTTCCTAGCTGTAAATAATGACTGAGGTACTGTTTGTGTAAATTACCCCCCTCTCCTACATGTTGTAGTGCCTGAACAAGGAAGGCCAGTAATTTATTGCCTGTAACTTGACATGAGTCTGACAACTACATAGTAAAATACGCAGCAGCATAGCAAACAAGCTCCTTTCACTCCTGCCTTAAGACCTTGTTTGTTCCTGTGCTTGCTGAGCAAACAGGCCAGTGGATTAGCATGTTACTCAATCTTTTGGCTTCTGTTTTCATCACAATAATGCTTTAGGTTTTATTTGAGGGAAAGATGTCTTAATGATGTTAATAGCCCTAATGATTTTCTGAAGTTCTGGAGGTTTTATCAATATGGTAGTTGCAAAAGGTCTTCCAGTTAAGACACTACTTTAAACCTTATCATAGCCTACCCAACGACTTGTAGTGGCATTTCCAGAGGCACTAGCATATTTAGCAAATTCCCAGAAACATCTTATAGTCCACTCTGTGACAGTGCAATATTAGGTTGTAAGGAAATGTTGATAATTCCTCTTGACTACAGAGGAGTTGTTTATGTATCAGTAGTACTTGTTCTTGGTTTTTATCTGTCTGTAGCTTTGGGACCCAGCTAACCATCAGCATCCTTTGTTGTGTCACTTATAAATTATCAGGAATCACCTTTTATAAACTGTGTTCTGTGAATGTTACCTCCCCCAAGTCTGTTCATTAACAGCTACAGTCCATCTTGGCTACTTTTAAGGGACAAATCCTGATTCAGCTGATTCTTGTAGAAGATTTCAAGCTGTAATGTTATGGGCCAGTCCTCCTGGCAAGAAATACAAGTAAGGCTAGCATGCTTTACACACTTACTTTGGCTACTCTTGGTGTTAAGTTAGGGAAAAGGCACTTTGACTCTACCAGGTGAAGTTTCCACTGTTACTTTTAACATTGGTTTAGCTGCCTTCCTTCATGGTACAGGTCTAAACTGCTTGTCTGCCAAGATTTTTCCAAGGTGAATATTTGCAGCCAAGTTACAAATCCTGGAGACTATGAATGTATAAAATAGATGCTGACACAGCACATCTTGTACAGCAAGAACACTTTTATGCATGTAGAAGGTGCCTTGCATTGCAAAGGTGCATCTGTGGACTTAATTGGGTTGTGAGCCAAATCAAGCCTTCGTGTAGTATTGCTGACTTTGCTCATGTTACACATGCACTCTGTTTGCCCCTCTGGCACTGCACAATACTTGGCTGGATGTCCTTCTCTTGAAATAGTCTGCAGCCTTTCTTAGCCTCCCCCTATTTTCTTGGGGCTGGCTTTGATTAGGTTCTATGTAACCAGGGACTAATTCAGGCTCAGTGCCTTCCTCACTGGGGTAAGTGAAGAAGCTTTAGTGGAAAACCTGTATTCTCTTATTTTATCAAGATGAGAAGTGTCTGTTTTGGCACACACCAGGGCAGGCAGCTAACAGGCTTTTTTAATGTTGTGTTGGACAAAATCAGTGATCCTGTGTGACTCCTGGGTACGCTCTCTGACCAGTGAGGGAACTGAGCTTATTAAGTCATGCTGTATTTGAATATGGAGTGCCAAGTCAGAAATAATCCAGTGATAGACCATTTTCTAATAAATATTGTGAACTATATTTCAATGGCATCTCATCTGCAGGAGATGGCATTAAACATTACTTGTATTGTGCTCTGGTAAAAGGATTCATTAGAGCATACAGACCCTGCTAACTATTTAGCTGGATGCTTTGCTACCTTTGTATACTTCAGAAGGCTTTAATGAAACACTCCATATTGCAGATTTCCTTAGTTTGTCTGTGTGTAGATAAGTCCCTTAATTTACACAAGTAATTAGAAGTCTAAAGAAATTCATAATGAGGAAATTAAACCTAAGAAAAAGCCTCCATCTGAGGTGCTGCTGGGATAAAAAGGCTACTTCACAACAAATTAAACACTTGAAAAATACATTTATAATGTCAGTAGGGTAGAGCTGGGAAGTTCGCCAGTTGTATTCTTCTTTTCTATCTTGCTAGTGACCAGGAAGCTAGGGAGAATGTGCAGAGGGGAGTTGGTAAATGAAACATTTCCTATCGTTTAGGAGCTAAAAGAAATATCAGCTCACATCTCCTTAGCTGCTTATGCCAGCTCTGACTTGGGGTTGAGGGAAATCTGCTGAGAGGAGCTGTCAAGAGAAATTCTGTATTCCAGATGCAAAGAAGATTACAAAAACATGTCAACAGAGAGGCCAGATGTTCAGGTCAGTCAGCACAAGCTGTGTAGATTCCTGAATGTGGCACAAAGAATAGAGCCATGTTAATCAAAGCCCTTTCAAAACCACCAGCCTTCCATGAGAGGGCTTCTTGAGAGGGTCTGGTGGAGCACAAGATTCTTGCATGTCACTAACTCTGAGTGTTTTTAGCTTGCTACCTTAAAGGTTTGTTACCCTTACTGAGTGGCAGCAGATTGTGAGGAGCTGAGGCCTGATCTGTGTTTAAAGGGCAAGCAGTGTACAGTGTTCCCTTGCCCTTGACTAGGAGTGTTTCCAAACACTCTGTTATGGATTCTGCCATCCATCATCTGCAGCTTATGTGGCTTCTGTAGTGTTCTGCCCTGGTGCTGGCAAGCAGCTGCACCTGGTCGCAGCCCCGAGGTTGACTGAGTTCAAGAAGCATCTGGATGCTTCCAGTCCCATGCTCTGACTTGGCTGGCCCTGTGTGGTGCCAGGAGTTGGACTTGATGTTCTGTATGGGCCACTTCCAACTTATTATATTCTATGATTTTAAAACTTAGGTTTCACTTGAGTATGAGACCTATAAACTGATTTGATCTTCACTGCAGTGTCCTTCACAGACCAATGCTTTTGAATGTGTACTCCAAGTAGCTTGCAAAACAACGGGAAAGAGCTCCAACTGGATACTCTTTTGACATCCATTTCATCATGATGTATGCAGTGCAACTGATGTTTTGCCTGACTTGTTGATGACATCGTGTGTTTGGTGTTTACAGTTTGGCAACAGCACAAATTTTGTAAACTGTCTTTTCACAGGCATGATTTAGATCCTGGTTTAAACCTGTTTCCCAATATTACTGTCAGTTTCTATAAAGCACAAAAAAACCTCCAAACCAACCCAAAAAATACTCTGGTCATAGCTCTGAAACGTGCAAGAGTGTATGTGACAGTATGTGGTGAATACTGTAAGCTTGGATGTCAGGCAGATTCAGCCCTGATGTCTGTCTAATTATGTAATTATAGCGTATGCCAAGGAGAAACAAATTACTATTCATCACCAAATCAGTAACGGTGTGAGGGTTTGTTTTGGTGTTTGGTTTTGGGAGGAAGGACAGGGCTAAATGATCAGTTGTCATCTCTGTCCATTCAGTGGTGAACTAAAACTTGGGTTTCTCGTGGTGTTAGTTCACAGTCAGAATGTGCTGCCATAGGTCTCCTGGTTCTTTGCAGAAACCATGGCTGTCTATTTGGAATACCTAGCCTAATGTACCCAGACCCGTGCTCCTTTGGAGGGCAAATCCTCTGAGGAGCGGCTGAGGGAGCTGGGGGTGTTGAGCCTGGAGAAGAGGAGGCTGAGGGGAGCCCTTCTCCCCACCTCCCCTGCCCTGCCAGGAGGGTGCAGAGAGGTGGGCGCTGGTCTCTCCAGCCAGGGGCCAGGAGATGGGACAAGGGGCAATGGGCTCAAGCTGCGCCAGGGCAGGGTCAGAGCAGCTGTGAGGAGAGAATTCTTCCCTGGCAGAGTTGTCAGGGCCTGGCCCAGGCTGCCCAGGGAGGGGGCTGAGTCCCTGCCCCTGGGTGTGTTTAGCAGAGGGGAGATGAGGTGCTCAGGGAGCTGCTTTAGCACAGGATGGGAACGGTTGGACTTGATGATCTTCAAAGGTCTTTCCCAACCTTGTGATTCTATGTGATTCCTTTGGCCCCCTGTGTTCTTGCAGCTCAGAATCCTTTGTGTGCCGGGCTGGGAGGCGGCGCGGGAGGCAAGGCCAGGCCTAGTCATCTTACTTCTGTATTTCAATTCCAGAGAGTTGTAGGTGTTTCATTACTATGAAACGGTGACTCTTATGGCTGTTTTCTCATCTTTTTTTCATGTGTTCTCAATGCTGCCTTTCCTGTAAAGTACTGAACATAGGTATGAGCCCTGGAAAGTGCTTGTTGCCTAAAGCTGAGTGCTTCTGGAGAGCCACTGACAGGATTAACAGATATAATGGTATCACCCAAGTGATTTCTCTGTTTCATAGTTACAGACCACAGAGCTGAGTACAAAGAATTCCTAGGGCTTGCACCAAGACTTGTAGCTGTTGATCATCTTAACATCCAGTACCCTTAGCAAACAGCTTCCTGGCAGCCATTTCCAGGGATGGAGTAGCTGAGCCTGTAGTAACCGTTGTGCAGTGCCTTTTAAGCTTCTGGCAAATGCTGTCTGTAAGCACATAGGCTTATTGCAGTGTGCATGACAGGGTCTGCATAGGAATAGTTCTGTGTTTGTGGTACCTGATGTTGATGGATTTTTATTCTTTCTTTTTTTTTTTTAAATTTTCATTGCAAAACAATTTTTTTCTTTGCATTGGTTGAGTAGCAACAACAGCAAATTTTAATGGCAATAATAAATAGGCAATGTTATGTTTTCTTTAAGTCTGTGATTCTTTTAGCTCTTCCTAAGCTGAATACCACTATATAGTTATCAAAGAATTCCCAAGTCTCACTAGATATGAAAGATTAATGTACACATTAAATAAAGTATTGATTTCTTTGTACTTGGCAAAAAGATGACCCCCAGATAGGAATTTGAACTATTAAAATATATAGCACTCTTTTGGAATCATGTTTGTAAGCTGCAATTTATGAGAGGCAGTATGTCTCTGAAATGCATGTGGAATGTTTAAGGACTTGGATAACAGGGGTAAGAAATCCTTCCCTAGGAAAATAACACAAAGGGCTGTTGGTTCAATGTTGATGGTACAAAATGGATCAACATATGATGTAGAGGATTAGAAGTCATTGTGTCATATATAAATAATTGATTAATTGTGTCCAATTAATTGCCACAAGTTGGACTGTGTTACTAGAACTGAGGTAGGTTGGGGGTGGGTGTGATCTGGATGGATTTGGACTGCCATAGCTTGTCAGGTATGGTGTCCTGCCTCTGGATTGATTATGGGCACCCATGAGCTCCCCCACTCATGGTGCTTGTGGTCAGCGAGTATCCTCTGTTGCCAGGTAAGCTTAGTTTCCAGCCTCTTCCTCAACAGGGGCAGTAATAAGGTTTGTCTCTGCTTTCCAATTCATCTCTGAAGAGCTTGGTTTTCTTGGAGACTCTTTCTGCATTGTCCTAGCTGGCTGAAGCTTGTGATTACACTGCCTGAGGAGGGATGGGATGCAACTGCCACACCTGAGAGGCAGCATTGCAGCTGGCTCACTTTTTTAAGGAAAGAAAATTGGCCTAAGTTCAGGTAGAAAACAGAGTGCCTTGGATTTGGATATTTGTAAGAAAGTTTTGTAGATCCTGATCTAAAATTGAAGTGAAGAACATATGCCTCAAAACCTCAACTTTGGTTCCTTGAAGCAGCATCCAGAAGCTATTAAGCCCCTTAATATTTTTTTGCTTGCTTTTGAAAACCCATGTTCCTTTGTCTTCTCTCTTCACTGTTTAGACTGCTTCTGTCTTCTTCTGAGCTGCCACAGGGTAGATCCACAGTCAGGTTGGACCTGATGATCTCTTGAGGTCCTTTCCAACCCCCTGTGATTCTGTGATGACAAATACAGGACCTATGAGTAAGAAGTGGTGGTGAGTGCAGCTAGGCTGCTGTCAGCACATTAAGGCTGCTGTACTATGGGATTGTCTGATTTTTTGGCAATCTAACAATGCTGCCCAAATGACAGAGTTGTTTTGGACATGACCTTTCCCATACTGTTACAATCACTTCTGTCACTGATTCTGAACAGAAACTGAGCTGTAAGAAGAAACAACCTTGCAGCCTGTGACTGAAAAGCAGTCACAGAATCCTAGAACAGCCCAGGCTGGCAGTGACCTTGAAAAATCCCCTGGTTGAACCTTCTGTGGAAATGGGAGCCTGGATGTCTGCTTTGCCATATCAGATCTACTGCTGAAGACTCTATTGGTCATGTTACCTTGATACTGAAGTGCTTTAGGAAGAGGCATGATCTTAAGCAGAAATGCCTATAGCTGGAGGAAAGCAGGAGAAACCAAGTCTCATTCTTGCTAATGTCAGCAACTTCTGCCTGCTGCTTCAGCTCGATCTGCAAGAACAAAATGCACCAGTGCTTTCATACCCACTGAGACTTCATAATCGAGCCTTTAAGAATCAGAGCACTTCGCTTCTGCATGTGCTTCAGCTTCTTCAGAAACAGAAGAGAGAGAAACTACATCCTGTGTTTTCTTTATTCTTCCTTTTAGCTGAAGTACAAGGGAAAAAAAAGTGACTTTTCCTCTTGAGACACTCTGGTGCTCACACAGGATAGGTCAAGCAAAGGGAGAAGTTATTCTACAGTATGGGAGCAACTGTCCACTCATGGAACTGAATGAGCCAGTCTTAGAATGTAGCTTCCTTGAGTGAATCTGCAGTGGTGAGAGGAATGTTACACTGAATATTTTCTATTAAATACTTCACTTAAATTTTTTCAGCTCTCCCAACTTCAGCTGTTGCCAAAAATACATCCCATAACGAAATCAGCATATAAAAAAGACCAGGAAGTAATTGTTTTCTAGACTTGAAAATAAAGTCTCATGCTAATAGTGCTACTGCATTTACTAAGGCTAAATGATACTCTGTAGAGGAAATGGAGCTTGCAGGTTATGGGGATTGCCTCAGTTTAGAAATGACATAGACATCCCAAGAGGTGCAGCTCTTGTGGAGCTGTGAGCTACTGCTGCATTGCAAGTGAAGCAATAGTTCTATTCCACCAAAGAATGCAGTATGTGTGCACACTGCTCAGCACACTGCTAAGATAAAGCTGAAAAAAATAGACATGAATCATGAGCTCTCACACATCCTGTGTTTCTCTTCTCTGGGCTCTTAATATTCCCATTATGCAATAGAACCCACCCCCATTTCTTTTTTCCATAGAAGATGGTAAGATCATTTGTTTTTAATTAAAAATGTCTGTGATTGAAAGGCTCCATAAAGCATCTTAGCTTAACTCTGCTTCAGGTAAATGAAAATATTTGCTGTGACAAATAGACCTATTAGTTTTATGATCCATAGCAATAAAAAGCTTTTATCAGGAATGTCATCAGAAGAGGGGTAAGATATTGTTCCATGTAAAATGACTGAGAAGCTTTGCTTTGGTTTATACGTTTCTGTAGGAAAAGGTGATAGTGGGATCACTTTTTTGTGTGTGTCTTGTGGTCACTTCAGAAATTCAAAGCACTTCTCAGCAGTGTTTGAGAAGATCTTGTGCCTATGAAGGATAGGGTTGCAACCTGGGCAAGAGATCTGGGCACAGTCTGAATTATCCCCTCTTCTTTGCACAGATGGCCTTTATGAACTTGTGCGGGCATAAACCAGCCAGGGATCTCCTGGAGAGAGTCCAGAGGGGGCTACGAAAGGGATGAAGGGCCTGGAGCATCTCCCCTGTGAGGAAAGGCTGAGTGAGCTGGGGCTGTTCAGCCTGGAGAGAAGCAGCCTGAGAGGGGATCTGATCAATGGGTCTAAAGATCTGAAGGGTGGGACACAGGGGGCCATGGGCAGCCTCTGCTCAGTGTCTGTGGGGACAGGACAAGGGGCGATGGCCTCAAGTTGGAGCACAGGGAGTTCCACACCAATGTGGGGAAGAACTTCTTCCCAGTGAGGGTGAGGGAGCCCTGGGACAGGCTGCCCAGGGGGTGTGGAGTCTCCTTCTCTGGAGAGATTCCAGCCCCATCTGGACACTGACCTGTGTGCCCTGTCCTAGGGACCCTGCTTTGGCAGGGGGTTGGACCCCATGAGCTCTGGAGGTCCCTTCCAACCCCTACAGCTCTATGATTCTGTGTCGCTTTGTCCAGATTCAAAACAATTTTGACTTAAATTAAGCACAGAAGATGCCTGTTCATCTTGCCTACAATGTGGTGTGTTCAGCAACAGGATGAAGAGCATCCTGTCATGTCCCAGCTGTGGGCTGCCCTTGAGCTGCTGGACTGTGGGTTGGGTTGTTTTTTTTCAGACAGTTCCTCTATGGTTGCTTTGCTCAGGTCTTTCTCTTTGTGTTTTGCCATGACACTGTGGTAAACTGCAGTTCACTTCCATTTGAATCTTTATGTTCAGATATTCCCCTAAGGTTTCAACAAACCCCTCCCCCAATTCATGGGAGCATCACTGACTGGTTACCATGGTGATGGGGAGGCATTGGCTCTGCAGAGCAGCTGAGATCAATCCCAGCTGCCTGCCTCCCAGCCCCTAGCAGTCAGCGTATTTTTCATAAAGTGACTGTGTACAGGAGGCATGTCTCTGCCTTGTTAAGCCTTTGTTGTATATTAAATCCTGAGGGCTTTCACCATAATCTGCTGAACTCACAAGCTTTACAAATCCCACCCTTACTCAAAGAGCTGTGGATTTTTTTTTTTTTTTTGCACTAGATTATTTGGGGTTTTTTTTCCCCTGATCAGTTCCCTTTATTTCAGGGATTCAGTGTGCACTGCTGGCTTTCCTGGGGAACTCTTCCTAGAAAAGAATAAAATTTAAGGTACAGTCTTTAAGAAGTGCCCCTGGGGGGTCTGCCTTTAAAACTCATTTTATCTGTGCTGAGTTTTACAGAATCACAACATCACAAGGTTGGAAAAGACCTTTGAGAGAGAGTCCAACCGTTCCTGTCCTGTGCTAAACCAGCTCCCTGAGCACCTCATCTCCCCTCTGTTAAACACACCCAGGGGCAGGGACTCAGCCCCCTCCCTGGGCAGCCTGGGCCAGGCCCTGACAACTCTGCCAGGGAAGAATTCTCTCCTCACAGCTGCTCTGACCCTGCCCTGGCGCAGCTTGAGCCCATTGCCCCTTGTCCCAGCTCCTGGCCCCTGGCTGAAGAGACCAGCGCCCACCTCTCTGCACCCTCCTGGCAGGGCAGGGGAGGTGGGGAGAAGGGCTCCCCTCAGCCTCCTCTTCTCCAGGCTCAACACCCCCAGCTCCCTCAGCCACTCCTCAGAGGATTTGCCCTCCAGCCCCTTCTCCAGCCTGGTTGCCCTTCTCTGGACACGCTCCAGGACCTCCATGTCCTTCTGATGCTGAGTAGCCCAGAACTGGACCCAGCACTCGAGCTGCAGCCTCCCCAGTGCCCAATACAGTGGAATTTGCCAAAAAGTGATGTGTGTTCTTTGAGCTTCACTTGCATGTTGCAGAGGGATGTGATCCAAAGGCAAAGCAGTGGTAATATAACACTAGTAGTTTATGCTGTTAGTGGGTTTGCTTCTAGGCTTTTAGCCTGCCATTTCTTTCCATTAACTTCCATAAAATCCCTTTGCTTCCTGGTATCAAAAGCAGCATCAGCTGGCAGGGCGAGCTCCTCTGAAAATCCATCAGTGGATTCTGAATCCTTTTCCACCCAGTTCTAGCTGCACGTGTTTAGGGCTGCCCTTAGGTGTGTATATAAAACCTGGGTGCATGATTCAATCTCCACAACTTGGATGTGAGCACAGCGTGACCTCCATGCCATAGAAATTCACCTTGTTTCTCTGCACTGATGCGATAAACTGAGATATCCTGCTGGTTCTTGTTTCAGTCAGACTTGTGTCTCTTATTCTCTTACAAGGTGGATGCAAATTTGGGTCAGAGATTTCAGACAGCTGGAAATAAGCTTGTCTTGGATGTTACTTAGTGCTCTGTATTTAGTTTCCTTCTCCCTTAACGCCTCCTCTAAATTCCTTTTCTAAGGCTGTCTTGTAGGAAGCTGTGAGATACTAAGGACACTGTTTTGGAAAGTATTTTTGGTGCTACTTTTATAGAGACTATTTCTTCTAAACAGTCACAGCAGTCAAGTTACCTGCTTGATGCTGCTGCCCAGGGGCATGAAGGGATGGCTGACCTCCTGTGAAAGCAAGAGTGGCAGATCCTTACAGATGGCAGTTCTGTTTGTGCTGCAGTTGCAAGGCTCCAGGCTTGTTCTTTGCGATCCTGCCGACTCTGTTTGTATAAAGGGATAAGTCTAGCTTTCTTTATCTCCTTTTCTGTACCTGCTTCACCTTGCTGCAGCCACAGTGACTGGTGGCTCTCTTCTAAATATAAAGAATTGTTTAATCAGCTTGAAACTGCTGGAATCTGTTTAGAGCCTGTTGATCCCAATATTTCTTTATCTTTGAGAACAGAAAGTGGATTTTGTCAAAGGTGCAGCAGAGGCAATGCTTTGTTCTGGTACTGTTGTCCTGAAAGCAGTGAGTGTGACTGGGATTTATGGCCTGGGACCATTTTAATAAGGGATCAGGGACATTTTCCCTTGGTTCAAACAAGAAGTAGCTGATGTGACACGGGCAAAGCTTCAGCATTTGTAAAATTCTTATCCCAGTGATTATTCTTTTGTAGCTTCTTTTCCTAAAGCCATTCAGAAAATGTAACCAATAAATGGTTTCATGTTGGTATGGCTCTGTATTTAGGCCCACTTCCCTTTGACTAACATCTGGGAAGGAAAACTCAAGAGCTTAATGAACTTCTAACAACTGTTGGAGCTCTAGGCTGCCTGGTAATGCATCTGTTCAAGGAGAGGCATATTGTTTCATGTCTGAATCCCCAGCTTTGTTTTCCTAAATCACCTCAAACCATCTCAGTAGGTATGTCTTGGAACACTACATACACTTTCTGTTCCCATGGCCCTGGATAGATCTTCAAGAGCTGTGTGTGCATTAGCCTTCCTGCTTCTAATGTGGAAGGGTGACTGCATCTCACTGCAGTTCACTCACACTTTGCTTCAGTTGAGTCCTTTCCAGTTCAGACAGATAAAGAACCAGTGTGCAGCAGTGAACACGCTTTCCTGGGTTAAAGTGGCATGTTATTTACTCAGCAGGTTAAACCTCAGTCTTAATCCAGCCCAGCAGGAAGACAACCTCCCTGCCTATTACCAAAAAACATGGATTAATTTGAGCTCATTTATTTTGTTGAAATACAAAACTAATGATACTTCACTACAGATGAGCTGGAAGTTGCGTTAGCAGAGGGTTTGGTTGGTTTGGTTTGTTGTTTGGTTTTCTTTTCAGATGGATGGGGATTTATTCAGCATTATTTTGGGGGCTGGAGAACTTTGTAACTAAATAAAAGATGGAGAGGGGGGGAGAGCTGTAAAAAGTCTTATTGTGTGATTATGAAGAGGCCTTTTAATGCAGTTATGTGATGTTAAAAAGGCCTTTATTGCTTGAAGTTGGAAGTGGAATACAAATAGGCTCACAGTGTCTATTAAATGAAGAGTGGAAAAAATGGTCTCTGTTTCCCTGAACTGCAAAGCAAAAATAATGATTGAGTAGTGATTAAAATCTGTGGCAGTGCTGGCTTTGCTAGTTTGGTCATAAACTAAGCAATAAAGCTTAGCAAGTAGGGAGCAATTGTTTGTGTAACTTAAGGCATATCTCATTGTTATAATGATCCTCTTACCCAGGTTACCATGTCAGCACATTGTTCTGCTGATAATGGCTGGTTGAAACAATTAGGGTTAAATTCTCCCTGGTGTAAAATAAGTACAGATGAGCTTGATGTGAATAATTTAGGGGGATTTTTTTTTTTGATACCTGATTTCCAGAAGTTATCTTAGATTCCCTGTCTGAAGGCTGGTGGACCAAGACAACTGGGCTCTTTTGTGCCTAACTTCATCACCAGGGGTCTGCCTCCCAGCTCTTTGAAGGAGAAAGCTCCTGTTTGCAGACACACTGAGAAGAAAAAACAGGGCTGGTTCCAGGCAAGCAGATCCAGATCTTATCCAATCTGTTATCTTGGCTCCTACAGAGAACCACTGCCAGAAGAAAACACAAGAGACTGAAAAAGGCCAGGTGTGATTTGGCTTCTCAGCTTCCATGGCAGAAGGGAAATGTTGAGGTTTCTTAAGTGTATTTTATGCCTTTAATAACTACAAGGTGATCACTTGCTCCACCTGGTGATTAATAAGGAGGAGTCTTTCTGCTGGGAGTGATTGCTGACTGGGGTGTAAGCAAAGGCATGGCAGCAGACAGTACTTTAAGGTGGTTCTTGGCTGTTTCTTAGGTAAGTGGATCCTGGATTTCCTTGTGCTAGGCACAGTATAAATGCAAAACAAATGCTGTGGCTTCTGCCTAAAGACAGATGGGAAGGTGCAGATGACTGTGGGCAGATTGATTCCCACTAGGAAGTTCTGAGGAGTTGACCTGGAGCACTTACATTTAGTTCTCTAGCCTGACAGGTTCCCCTCTCTGTTTCTGCAGACAGTTAACACTTCCCCTTCTGAGGTGTTCCCACTTCAATTCATCTATGCTGACAGGGAACTATATCATGCTTGTCACTGCTGCCTCCTTGCTCTTCCATCACCACAGCTGCAACTTGTCACTTCATTATAGCTTTATGGGGAGCTTTCCAAAATGTCCTTGTACTGACAGGACACCATATATATATATATATATGTGCACAAGTGGAAATTGCTTCTTTCTGGTGCTGACATGATCTTACAGGAAAGGACACAGATGTTTATGAAGCTGAAATAGACAAATACTGGATGAAGATACCTTCAGGAAGATCTATGGCATATTTTGTAGGTCACTAGTCAACATAAGAGTACAAAATTACTAGGCTTCACTGTAGTGAGGAGCTACTATTATATATATATATATATATATATATATACTATAAAACATAGTAGCCACTATTTTCGCTTTTGAGTAATATTCTCTGAGAACTTAAAGCTCTAGTTCTGCAAGCAGTGGGTAATTGCAGCACTGTGTGTATGCAAAGGCACCTGAGTGACTCAGAAGCCTGAACATCTGGTGCTATGTGCTACTCAGAAGGTAAAGGGACTTGGGCTGCCAAGTGCCAAAGGTGACTATCAAATTTCTTCAGAGTGTTCTGCTGTTGGTTGCTAATATAAATGAGCTTGCAGCAGAACCTCTGTTGTATGTGTCTGGTACATATGACTTGGATATTTCTTGGTAGCATCAGTGTATTAGAGGCTTCCCTGAATACCATGCAGAAGAGTAGCAGACATTGAGCAGAGAATTCTGGCACTAACAATCATGTTTTAGTTTCTAATGCAATGAAAGCTGAAGCACCTCTCTTGTGAAGACAGGTGAGAGTGTTGGGGTGGTTCAGCCTGGAGAAGACTCCAAGGAGCCCTTAGACCATCTTTTGGTACCTAGAGGGACCTACAGGAAAGTTGGAGGGACTTCTTACAAGGGCATGGTGAGACAGGGGAAGGGGGAATGGCCTTTAGCTGAAAGAGGGCAGGTGGAGAGGAGATCTGAGGCAGAAATCCTTCCCTGTGAGGCAGGTGAGGCCCTGACACAGGTTACCCAGAGAAACTGTGGCTGCCTCTGGATCCCTGTCAGTGTTCAAGGCCAGATTGAATGGGACTTTGGGCAACCCAGGCTCATTCAGGGTATCCCTGCCCATGGCAAGGGCGTGGAACGAGATGGGCTTGAAAGGTCCCTTCCAGTCCAAACCATTCTGTAATTCTGGTGACATAACTTCTGTCACTGAGGCTGTAGGGAAATCAGTCCCTTGTGTGATGTAATGCTGGTGTTTTTAATACCTTCACTGCAGCTGACTTGCTGAGCGTGGTGATTTCTTCACTGACACTGGGTTCAATAGTAGGATAAGACTCAGAGGAGAAACAGTATTATTCATTATTGGAAACATTAACTGCCAGTCTGATAGTTCCCATGATCCTGAGAAACTCTTGAGTAGAGGAGAAAGAGCATGTAGGAACTTAGCCAGCTACTACACTGAGAACAAAATCATGTCTGTGTGGTTTAAGATGTTGTGTACCTGTACTGGCTTTAGTTTGCCTTCCACAGTGCAGAAGGACACTGAAACACTGGGGAAATCAAAGTGTCTGGTGCACAGAAAAGCACGTGGGTGGTGAGTTGTGTAACGGCTGCTGGTGGTGTCTGGTCTGCTAATGGGCTGGTAAAGGGCAAGCAGTGTATGTGCTTCCTTTGGTCATGTTTGCAAGAAGCTTAGAGCAGCCAGTAGCAGCTGTCAGGAAGGGTGGGCAAGTAATTTTTCAAGTTCTGGACATTAAGAGGGTTATTTGTGCCACTTGAGGTCTTGAGCAATTAAGAAGAGGAAGAAACTTCTCTTACCTCCCCAACCTTAAGAGCTAATTATTCTTCTGGCAAGATGGATGGGCTTTTCCTGTGAACAGAAGTCTTGTTGTACTGGAGCACTGCTGTGTCACTGCAGAGTCCTCAGCACGGGACTTGGGCCTTTGAATAAGATTGTGCTTGTGGAGTTGCTGATGTTGTGGCAAGCTTGAACAGGGTGACTTCCAGAGGAGCAACAGTGATGCTGTCAAGACACTTTGTGACCTTAATATTTACAAAGAGATTGATACAAAGGCACAGGTAATTCTCTAAGGTCCTGTAAGAGACCTTAGAGAGGGTGGACCTTAGACCTTGGTAGGGTGGATGGGTTGTTACAGGCAATCTGCTGCGCCCAGCCCTCTGTGTTTATAGGGTAATGAAGGTATTGGATATCTGGATTTGAGACATTTAACATCTCTTGGGAGTAGCTGTGCTCTTGTTCCATACAGCAGACACCTCCCTAGGAAAAGCACCCCAGAATATGATTCCAGGTGTAAACAGATGTTGGAAAACTTTATAAAATACCAGTAACAAATATGAGCCTATAGAATTGGGCTCTTTAGTCCTCTCTGCACTGAATCTAATAAACCTTTAGCCTTTTTTTTTTTATATTTGGCTCTTTGTGCTTGCAATTCTGTTTGGGATGAAGTTATATTAAAATAATATCACTTAGAGAAATTAGATTACCCAGAACTAAACCAGGCTGAATGGAGGAGCTAGAAGGGCAAGGTGTACTTCATTGAAAAGTACAAGGAAGGTGAGAGAGGAACCCTCAGACGAGACGTGTGAGTTAAGTATGTCCAAAGGGAGACAGGAAACATCTGAGATTCATTTTGATTTCTTTCAGCAACAGGATCCTCAAATGTGCTCTCTGGAATTATTATTTAATGGATTATTTTTAAATGATTCCTTTGAGGCTGTGCTGGATTCAGTTGTAGGGAACACAGACAGTACAATGTCTTTCACTGACTCCAGGATCCATCAGTCCCAGGCAAGTGTGTAATAGATGCTTCACTTGGGTCCAGGGAATATCTGGTCCACCTCTGCTGCCAAAACACCTTGAGTCTCTTATTTAAAAATAGAACATCAAAAAGTCAGGAAAATAACAAGTAAAAAATAAAAGCCAAAGCACCAATGATGTTCTGAGAAAAGACAGTGGAAGAGACCGAGAGTTGCATCCCTGCAGCGGGAGGGAGTTGGGTGAAATGTTCCTGGATGAACTCTGAAGGCAGAAATCATGAACTGTCAGTAGCCCTTGTCAGTATAAACTGGAGGAAATCTCCTTCCTACCCATGGTATGCTCTGTCTGCTATAAACCTCTCCGTTTGCAGGCTGTTTGGATTAGGTTTCTGACTGGAAGATCAGAGTGGGAAATCAGGGAAGATCAAGTGACTCCCACTTTGCATCTGTGATAGTTCTTAACGGTGACTTGTATGAATGTGGTATCTTAAAGAGCAATAGGGATTCTCCAAAGCAAAGGTAGTTTGTATTTGCTGCCAGGAGGCAGTGTCAGTTTGAATTCAGAGGAGTCTCTATTGGCTGCATGATGTTCTGGTGCACAGATCAAGTATACTCCCTGGCACTGCTGTGTGGTAGAGATTTGAATGTAACTCAGCCCTTTCTGTATGATTTGGGGCTTTATAAAGGGCCAGAAACAAACCTGCATGTTAGCAACCTCCTTTTGGGTCCTGAGGGGTTTGTAGCTCTTCAGAGAAGGCTCTGGGCAGAGCTCATGGCAGCTTTCCTGTATCTGTAAGGGAGGTGGAGAGGGAGTGTTAACGAGGGCACAGAGTGATAGGATAAGGTGGAATGGCCTTCAGCTGAAGGAGGGGAGACTTAGATTTAGATACTGGGAAGAAATTCTCTACTGTGAGGCTGGTGAGGCCCTGGCCCAGGGTGCCCAGAGAAGCTGTGGCTGCCCCTGGATCCGTGGCAGGGTTGGAGGCCAGCTTGGATGGGGCTTTGGGCACCCTGGGCAAGTGGAGGGTGTCCCTGCCTGTGGCAGAGGGGTTGGAACAAGGTGGTCTTTAAGGTCCCTTCCAGCCCAAACCATTCTGTGTTTCTATGAAATACTGATGAACAGCATTGCTTGTGAAGCCAGGAATGCACTAGCCTGTGGAGCCATGGGGATTGGAAGGGTGGTAAAGCTTTTTTTGCTGAAGACCACTCCTATCACCTAACCATCTACTGCATGCTTATTTCTTTTCCAGCCTCTCTACAAGTGGACATTGTTCCAAGCCAGGGGGAAATCAGTGTTGGAGAATCTAAATTCTTCTTATGTCAAGGTAAGTGATGTCTTATGGCATCCATTGTCTTCATTTGGGTTTTGCTGGGCAGGTCAATCAGTGTGTTAACTCTGGGATAAAAGCTCCAGTGACAGGTCTGGCTGCAACATCTTTAGATCTTTCTTTCTTAAATGTCTTTATGGTTTATAAGACTGCATAATGAAGAGGACACGTGCTGTTTATTGGAAGCAGAAAATGTGTTCTCTCTTCAGAGCTGGCAGCAGAAAGCAGCTGCAGCAAACAGAGTTTAAAATGAAAAAAAGCCCAGGTGTCAGTGTTGCCTCTAAGCTTGGGCTCTAACCATGACAATGGCACCTTGCATCTTTCCACAGTGCTTTGATCTTTTGAGTTTAGAATTAAGCCTGTTGTTTTTCCAAATTATGTCTCTAATCAAATGCCAACAGCAGTAATGAGAATTCTAGGTGACTTGGGAGTTGTTACCTCCACAACTAAGGATTTTAATGCTGCTGAAAGCCTGCATTTTCTTGTGCCACCATTTACTCTTTGTGCAGAGCACAAAAGTCCCCAGGCTGTTCTCCTGCAGTGTGGTGCAGTGCTGGCACAAGCTGTGTACCCCAAAGTGGGTCCTACCGTTATGGTGTTTTCCAACTCAGCATCCACATGTCCCCTCCAGAGACTTTCCTGAAAACAGCTGGGCAGCTTTCTCATGGGAGGAATTAGGACCTTGGAGCACTGGTGTGATAGCACCCTGAAGCATGACACAGCAAATGGGTGCTATGGTGAGGTCTGGGAGCAAACCACAATGAGAGCACTAGGCTTCCTCAGGAGCATACTGACTGGGACAAGATGTGAGGTCATCTGACCCAGGAGTGCTCAAATGCAGAGTAACCTGGTGAATCTAGTGCTTTAAAAATGGAAGTATACGCTGGGAAAGTGATGATATTTGCATTCAGAAAACTGTGGGACCAATTAAAGCCCCTCCAGCAATAGGCCTTCATCCCAAATATCAAAGCCACATTGAGAAATGCAGAGATGGGAGCTGCAAGAAAGAGACTGCCTGGAAGCACTTAAGATTTGTGACTTACTCTGGGTGCAGCAGGAGGTTTAAGCTGATCAATGCCAGCATTGCTGCTACAGCAGCATCACCATTTTGGTATGCAAAAGTAGCTGAGGCTGCAAATAAAGATGTATGATGGAGCTCAAGCAGGAAGAGGGTTTTACTGTGTAGTGGAGAGACAGGGCCATGGGATTCCAGGATACATAGGCTATTCTGGACTCAAGTGAGTGAGCCCCTGCAGATTCTAAAATCAACCTAATATCGTTTTTGCAGGACAGCAGTTGGCCACTCTCAGTGCTGAGAGACAGAATTTTCTTTGCTTGCTTCTCAGGTACCAGCAGCCCTTCCCTTAGGTTAGTCTTCTGCCTAGTGCTCCTGGTTGTGTGTCGTTCCCTCTGTGCAGAGCTGTTGGGGAACTCACTTGGCTTTGCTCTGTTCTCTTGTTTTCGTTGTCCCTAGTGGCAGGGGAAGCCAAATCCAAAGACATTTCCTGGTTCTCCCCCAACGGTGAGAAGCTGACGCCGAACCAGCAGCGCATCTCGGTGGTGCGGAACGATGAGTTCTCCTCCACCCTCACCATCTACAACGCCAACATTGATGATGCTGGCATCTACAAGTGTGTTGTCAGTAGCCTGGAGCAGGGAGATTCCGAGGCCACCGTCAACGTGAAAATCTTCCGTAAGAGAGAGGCTCCCAGGCTGGTTTCTGGTCTTACCTTGCACATCTGTGAGGCGACGTTAGGGAGTCAACCCTCCTACTTTTCTAGAAGAGGCAGTTTTGAAAGGGGAAGAAGGGGTTTTCTTGAAAAGAAAAGGGGTGTTTCTTGAAGGGGTTGGTGGGTGGGTGTCTTGAAGGGTGAAAGGGGTGTTTCTTGAAGGGGGTTTCTTGAAAAGAACAGGGGTGTTAAGAAGGTGAAGTTGTCTTCACTCGTGGTTTTGAGGGGGAAGGGGGATCTAGGACTTGGCCTGACAGGGCATTACCAGTGTGTTTACTGCTTAAATCCTCCTGAAAGACAGGAAAGCAAGGGGTAGGAGGAGATGATTCTAGCACATCCTCAGTGTCTGGGAGGAGTAAGCAAACAGAGCGGCTTTTGTGGGTGACAGACATTCTATAAGATAAGACTAGTCTTCAGTAAAGAAGATCACACGTTCAGAAGTGTTATCATAAACCATCAGCATGTTGTCCAGCAGAGCCATGATAGCAGCTCTTCCCCTTCCTGCTGGGAAGCTGAGAAATCCCAAGTTCACATTTTCTCTTTGCAATGTGGACAAATCAGTGAGCTCTGTAAAGGATTGATTTGGCCCACTGACAGGCCTGGAAACTGGGGTTCCTGTGCTGCAGTGCGTTGAGTCACACACACCTTTATCATCCTCCCCTTGGGAACATGGAGATTGCTAGGGAATGTGTCCTCTGGGGTTTCTTTCCTCAGGAGCACAGCTTGTGGTGTGCTGAAAGCTGCAGTGACTTTCTCTCCTCTGTTGTTTTCAGAAAAGCTGATGTTCAAGAATGCTCCCACTCCTCAGGAATTCAAGGAGGGGGATGATGCTGTGATTGTGTGCGACGTGGTCAGCTCACTGCCTCCTACCATCATCTGGAAGCACAAAGGCAGGGATGTTATCCTAAAAAAAGATGGTAAGGCACAAGAGATGTTTTGGTGCTTGTCCATTCCGAGGTCAAATGTCCATCTCTCATCTTAATTCAAATTAGGCTAACAGAAGGGGTTCAGAAGAACAAAATGGTGGTGGTCACAAGGGAGAAGCAATTTGGACCTAACAGTGTGTCTTAGGATTTGAATTTAGTTATTCAAGATGCTCTGGTTTGTCAGGACAATAATGCTCCCATAGAAATGGCCATTGGGCTTTGACACTGAAACAGGTGAAGGAATGTTAGGAAAAAACTTCAGCTAAAAGAAATCCCATCAGAGAGAAAAGCCTCATGTGGTGATGCCCTCCTGCCTTCCAAAGGAAAAAGGGCTAAAAGAACATTTCATTTCAAAATGCTGCAGGCTGTCCTGCCCAGAGGAATGTTTTGCTATCAGAGGGGACTGCAGAGCCCTGACTCCAGATTGTTTTCCAGGTCTGCTTGTTGCAGGCTCAAGGGGCCTATAGTAACACTTGACCTCTGCCACCGTTGGGCAACAGGGACAAGTTTCAAATTGCTTGTTGTGTAATACTAATGAAATGTAAATGTGTTTGTGTGTGTGTGTATGTGCTCCTCTCTGGGAGGGTGTACTTACAGCACAAAGCACCAGAGCATTTGGTCTGCTGCCCACGTCTGGTTTCTTTCATGGCAGCTTCAGTTACAGCAGCAACTCTATTAAATTATAGAATCACAGACTGGTCTGGGTTGGGAGGGACCCCAAGGGTCACAGAGCTCCAACCCCCCTGCCACAGGCAGGGCCACCAACCTCCAGGCCTGGAGCTACACAAGGTTGCCCAGGGCCCCATCCAACCTGGCCTTGAAGGGAAATGTTGTTATGCTAAGCTTTGTCTCAACATAGCAAGGGCAAGGAGAGGAGAACCACCTGTTAGAGCAGCAAGCATTCCTGAGGATCCTTGGATGAACCTTCCTTTTGTCTCTTCCAGTTCGATTTATAGTCCTGTCCAACAACTACCTGCAGATCAGGGGGATCAAGAAAACGGATGAAGGGACGTACCGCTGCGAGGGCCGGATCCTGGCGCGTGGGGAGATCAACTTCAAAGACATTCAGGTCATTGTGAATGGTGAGTGGCTGAGAATAAGGCCTGGTTCAGGGGCAGGATGTGTAGTACCTGTACTCCAGGTTCCTGATGGAGATGTTTCTTCAGATTGGGGCTCACAAGTTCTGGGCAGCTCAGGAGTACTTCTCTGCTGTGTCAAATAGAAATGTCCATGAAATTGAGCACTTACAGATGTTTACAGGGAATCAGCATGTCAAGAGAAATCTGAAGCCCCTTGTGACACTGATCTTGTTGGGACTCACAAGTGGTTTGGGCCACAATACTGATTTTCTGTTGGTCTCTCCACCCTCTGCCCTTCCTTCCCTGTGCTGTTGGCTTTGGAGAGGTCAAACCTGTTCATTGAAAGCTGCAGGTGATGGGATAAGGGCTTTAATTACTGGTGATGCCTGTGTGTATCACACATGTACAGTGACCCTTCCAGGGCTCACTGTTGCTCACATCTTTTGCTCTTCTTAACTTGAACCTGAATTCCTTCTCTTCTAGTACCTCCTTCTGTGCGTGCCAGGCAGAGCACCATGAATGCCACTGCCAACCTGAGCCAGTCTGTCACCTTAGCTTGTGATGCTGATGGCTTCCCTGAGCCAACCATTACGTGGACAAAGTAAGATGCTGTGTGCAATGTCCTGATGGTGTGTGAGTGTGGATGTTCTCACCAAGGCCTGGAAAACCAGGCTGGAGGGAATGCAAGGTTTTAACTAGAATAAGATTGATTAATTTCTCTCACAAGAGGAAGAATGGCCTCATAATGGAGTTGCAGTTAGCTTCTGTTGTGGGTTAGTCCCAGTAGGCAGCTCAGCACCACACAGCCATTCACATTTATCTGAGTGGAATGGGGAAGAGAATCAGAAGGGTCAAAATCCAAAGCCTCCTTGGCTGAGATAAATGCAGTTTAATAGGTAAAGCAAAAGCTGTGCCTGCAAGCAAAGCAAAATAAGGAATTCACTTCTTACCATTGGCAGGCAGGTGTTTAGCCAGGTCAGCTGTACCCTCCCAACTTTTGCACACCCTCAGCCTGCTTGCTGGCAGGGCAGTGTGGGAAACAGAGAGCTCTTGGATGTTGTGTGGATACTGCTCAGCCACAGCTAAAACATCATTGTCTTACCAACGCTGTTTTGGCCACAAACCCCAAACCATAGCAGCATATGAGCTACTATGAAGAAAATTATCCCAGCCTCAACCAGAACAGCTTCCTGGAAAAACAAGAATAATGGTAAAATCAGTAATTTTCACTGGCCTGGTGCATTCTTCTGTCAAGCTGCAAATTAAGGTGAAGCTTCATGCTCACCAGACTTGTCCTGTGGGTCAGTTTGTGTTCATCTGTTGTGGGGAATCTTAGGCAAAAATGGATGCTGTAGCCTGTGTTTGTCATACCAAGAGATCTGTATGTGAAGTCTCTTCATTTTTGTCAGGTCTACGTTTCCCTGTCAGGCAGTGGTACAGTCATCAGGTACACTGTTCTTGAAATTGTGTGGCCTTCTAGGTAAAGGTTGTGAGGACAAGTTGTAACGATGAAAAGGCTTTTGACATCCTGGGATAGTTGCAAGGACAGAAGCCACCTTCAGGGTGTTTATAGCTCTTGCATATAGGCTGTAAGATGTGTTGAGGGTGGGGGAAAGGTTCAGCTACCAGGAGCCCTGATGCAGGAGGGATTAGGAATAGATCAAAATGTAGGCTTTGATAGCTTCTCCTTCCCAACACAGTGTGCATTGTGCCTTGCAGGGATGGAGAGCCAGTGGAACAGGCTGATGATGAAGAGAAATACAGTTTTAACTATGATGGGTCTGAGCTCATCATCAGGAAGGTGGATAAGAGTGATGAAGCAGAATACATCTGCATTGCTGAGAACAAGGCTGGTGAGCAGGATGCCACCATTCATCTCAAAGTCTTTGGTAAGCATGCTCTTGCTGTCCTCCCTTTCCAAGCCAGTTGGCTGTTGGTAGCTCTCTAGTGCAAGCTGGAAGTAACCTACTTATCCCTGTTATGCCTGGTATGTCTTATCCACAGTTGCTGCCTTCCCAAGCAATGCTGTACACCTCTGCCATCATGCTAGGGAAAAGTAGATCTAATGTATGTGTCTGAAACAGATGCCAACTCCTTTCTGCTCCCTCTCTGATAAAAGAAATTCAGTCCTGTGCCAGGGGTGGTGTGAGGGTTCACATGCTACCTGAAATATCTTCTAGGCCCAGCAGGCTAAATCCTAATCCAACAAAAGCTGTGATTAAAAGGGCTTTAGCACTTCAGGGGGACTTACTGTAACCTGGACAGGAAGGTGAACTCCACCCCACCACTGTGAATGACCTTAGGCTTACAGGAATGAATCAGCAGCTCTCCTACCTTCTGTGAGTCTGGGAGTGTTAACATAATTCTCCCTGTCCCATCCCCCTGTAGCCACTTGGCAAAGCTGCTTATCAACCAGCTAATTTGGGACAGAGAAAGTAGACAGCAAGGTACAAGATTTAGCTGACAGTGCCAGGGAATAGTCATTTGTGCACTTTAAATGGGTTCTATGTCAGATATACCCTTTTCTAGTCTTTTCTTACAACAAGCCTCAGCTGTAAGCACGTGTAGAAAAGGCTTTCTAGTTCTGCAAGGAGGTACCAAATGCCACTCTGCTCCCTTCCTCACATGGCAGTAAACTTGTGACAATTCAAAAGGCTTTTTCCCCAGTGTTGCTTGTTACAAACACTGCTGCTGACAGGCAGGCTTCATTCTGAGCACCAACTGAATGAAGATTGCTTTTTTCTTTTCAGCAAAACCCAAAATCACCTATGTGGAGAATAAAACAGCCATGGAACTGGAGGATCAGATTACACTGACCTGTGAGGCATCTGGGGACCCAATCCCTTCCATCACTTGGAGAACCTCCACCAGGAACATCAGCAATGAAGAGAAGGTATAACCCTTACCAAAACCATGGCCTCACTTGCTGGGATCAGTGCAGCTTGTATCTGCTTGCCTCTGCTGATCCTGAATGCATGATAGCCACGCAGAGATGCACATGGAAATCATGGTGATTCCCCTCTCTGTAGTAAGAACACGTGCAGTCCTACACAGGCTGTCTGCTAAAGGGTCACCTGGACAGCTTGAAGTAGTGTCATAGGTGTCCTTTTGTAGAAAGAGCCATCTCAGTGTGTAGTGATTGAGGATCTGAATTCCTGCTGGTATCACCCTGTGTTGAATGAACTTGAAAAGCAGTAGACTGGACACTTTTCAGAGGAGCTTCCAAAGGGACCTACAGTTGCAGGAAGCTTCTGAAAGGGTTTTTTCCCTTCTGT
Organism: Gallinula chloropus; assembly: GCF_964237585.1. Lineage (NCBI taxonomy): Eukaryota > Metazoa > Chordata > Aves > Gruiformes > Rallidae > Gallinula > Gallinula chloropus. Next base: position 5,736,035 of record NC_140109.1, on the reverse strand, counting down.
TCCCAAGCTGAGAGGTGGAAATGACCATCCTGATTCCAGTGTTGTCCATACAATCTCAGAGGGTGGCAGGTTGAGAGGTGTTGGGGTATTATCTCTCAAATATGCACTGGACCAAAATGAGCCTGTTAATTCCTTCTTGCCCTGTACTGTATTCTAATGCTGCATGTACCTGAAGCACAAAAGCCTGGCTGCCTTTGTGTTCACCTGTTTGTTGATCACATCAGTACCATTTTGTTCTTAAAAGGCAAAAATAATTAGCAGTTTCTCTTTCAATAGCCTGTGTTGGTTTTTTGTTGTCCACAATTCCCCTTAACCAAGTGAGATCAGGATGTAGTGATTTACTGTAGGTATTTCATACTGGTTGCATAAGGTAATCAGGAAGCAAAGTTTAGAGCCAAGGAAACACTAGAAAAAGTAGGAGCAAGGAGCTGTTTGCTTATCAATAATCTAATAACAGAATGCTTCAGGGATCAGATAACTTGGGCATACCAGGGATTCTGACTCAGTACAAAGGCAGCAGTTGATAGACTTCTTAAAGTGACAGAGGTAACCACTGTCAGTCATTCACACAGCTGCCATTCTGCTTTGTAACCTCCTAAATGAGCTTTTTGAATTGCCTTCGTGATGTGAGCTCTTCACCATGTTGTTACAGAGTCACAGAATCACAGGGGTGGGAAGGGACCCCCAGAGCTCATGGGGTCCAGCCCCCTGCCAAAGCAGGGTCCCTAGGACAGGGCACACAGGTCGGTGTCCAGACAGGGCTGGAATCTCTCCAGAGAAGGAGACTCCACACCCCCTGGGCAGCCTGTCCCAGGGCTCCCTCACCCTCACTGGGAAGAAGTTCTTCCCCAGATTGGTGTGGAACTCCCTGTGCTCCAACTTGAGCCCATTGCCCCTTGTCCTGTCCCCATAGACACTGAGAAGAGGCTGCCCATGTCCCCCTGTGTCCCACCCTTCAGATCTTTATACCCATTGATCAGATCCCCTCTCAGGCTGCTTCTCTCCAGGCTGAACAGCCCCAGCTCACTCAGCCTTTCCTCACAGGGGAGATGCTCCAGGCCCTCCATCCCCTTCGTAGCCTCCTCTGGACTCTCTCCAGGAGATCCCTGGCTGGTTTATCCCAGGGAGCCCAGAACTGGACACAATGCTCTGTTTGCAGAGAGTTTGATCTGTCCAGCCTAATAAAACTTAACAGGATGTCAGTGGCAAAACTGCTAACCATTTTTGAGCCTCTCATATATCCAGTTTGATGGTGTTAAGTTGATGATCAATGTTAAGGAAAATGTTAATGCTCTGATAGTTTCTTACATATATGGGGGAAAATCAAAGGTTTGAGGTACTACCACGTGTCTCATGTACTAGTTCAATCCTTCAGGGAAAAGGTTTGGTCTTTTGGGTTGGGGGGGTTATCATATGCCATGCACTTTCTAGGCAGGATTCTATTTTTTGTGTGGTTTTGGTTTTCCCTTGTCCCCCATTTTCTATCTTGTGCTGTAAACTTAGGGGAATGGTACAGATAGCCAGAAAATCCTCAGGTCAAAATAGCTCTGATATGCATTTGGTTGCATATGTAATAAATGTTTATATTTGGTTTACTGTCCCTGGGTTAGCACAGGGAAATGGGTGCTCTTTGCTGTGGGACCAAAAAAAAATGCTATTTTTAAAATTATCAAGCTCTACTTTGGAATATGATTTAGATGCATTGGTCTTGCTAGGTGTTATTTACTTTTGTGATCATACTCCAAACTTTTAAAGATCTAGAGGTGCCCCTTATTCTCATGAACTTCAGAAAAACCTACCCATACCCCCAAACAACAAACAAGTCCTCAGTTGCTTTGTGGTTCCCCCTCTCCACAGTCTTTGTCAAAGAACAGAGACAGTCTGATGTGTGGACAAGGGGCAGGAGGTGCTATAGTCCAAACACTTGGTTAATGTAACAGCTATTTCCACAATCCCATGCTTCCCTGAGAGACCTGAGGATATCCTAGCACCTTTAGCAGAAGTTTCTCCTCTCTGTGGCTATGCATAATGTGAGGTCCCTTTGGGCAAACAGCCTCTTGCATTGAAGATGCTCTGCAAAGGTAAGTGCTTGTGGCCATGCTTTAGGAAAGTCCCATGATTGGCAACTGTGTCCCAACACAAAGGAGCAAACTACACTTCTAGATACTGGCATGGTAATTGTTAAAAATAAAAAATAATAGCAATTTTTTAAAAATAAATTGCTTAAATGTGGTTTACTTTGGTTGTGGATGTAGAAAGGTGCTGCCTAGGAGAAACTCTTGCTCTGTTAGTCTGTGATTCCACTGTCATTCCTGCAGAACATGGCCACCAACAGCCCTGGAAAGTCCTCAACACAGTGACTGACGTGGTTTGGCTTTGTCTTTCCTCAAGTATTTATTGATGTAGCACTGTAGAGAGGAAGAATGCTTTCTCTTTGAATGACACCAGCTGCAAAGCTGATCAAACCAGTATGCCATGTTCCTCCTCACCTTCAGTGTGTTTCATGCCCTTTCAAGAGACATGCTGCCTCTGTTCCTCTAACAGACTAACTGGGGTTCAGCAAATAGAGGTTTGCTCTCTACTGGTGTGTACAGGTTGTACCATTTCAGTGCAGACATGAGTGTGGTTACTGACAGGTTTGTGGAGTCACTACCAGCTCTTCCACATGACACAGTTGCAGACAGTCCTCTGTGTGTTACCCAGCAGCCTAGCTTGGTGCCTGAGGAATGGGAGGTGATGCTTTTTGTGCAGACCTTTGACCATCTTGCCAGAGCTGGCAGTGGGTATATCTGTGGTGTAGAATCTCCCCCAGCAATGCTGTCTGTCCTCCCATGCTGGCACTCAAGATCTGCATCTCATTAGCATTTTCTCTATGGCAGGTCAAAAGTAAAGTGAAGGTTTTATCACATCCTCTGTCAAGAGCAGAGGGACAGATGTGTTCTGGTGTTCTTCCTCCTTTATCCTAGTTACAGTTTAACCTGTAAAGTGTCATAATGCTGGGTTACTGGTTCCTACTAAAGTAGGATAATGCAAAAGTCTGACTTCTGAATGGATCAGAGTTTGAGGCCCCCTTTAGTAGGTGACTGATTCACAGAATCACAGGGGTGGGAAGGGACCTCCAGAGCTCACGGGGTCCAACCCCCTGCCAAAGCAGGGTCCCTAGGACAGGGCACACAGGTCGGTGTCCCGAGGGGGCTGGAATCTCTCCAGAGGAGGAGACTCCACACCCCCTGGGCAGCCTGTCCCAGGGCTCCCTCACCCTCACTGGGAAGAAGTTCTTCCTGTGTGCTGATGCTAATGAGCATTGTTGCAACACCTTCAGCAAAGTGCTTCCAGATGGGATGCAGCAGATCTAAGATTTCAAAATTTAATTTTCTGATTTTTTTTTTTATACAATTCCCTGTCCTAGATTTGTGATGTACTTTTTATCTCACAAGAGACATACATGGAAATATTTGTGGATTTAATGATCCAGGGGGGAGATGAGATTGGAAGTTCACAGGAGCTCTCTTGGAACTGAAGATGTTCCTGTTTAACAACTCACTTCCAAAGGGAAGGGGAGATGCTAGCATGCCTGAGGCTCTTGATTCCCCCTCTGTCCCCTGCATGGTGCTGAGTACAGCTTCTGTATCTCTTTGTCTTAATCAGGAAGGGTTAGTATGAAGCTCTCCAGGATGGAAAATGTGGTTCTATTCCCCTCCATCCCCCCACTCACAAGCACCATTACAAAGAGACTCTAGGAGCGTGGAAACAGGCTTTTTTCTTCTTTTATCTTCCTTTAAGCTGATAGGTACTGAACACCAAAGGATAAAACCACATCTCCTTTTCTTGTTGTTCATTTGGATTGTGGGGTGTTGGGTGTTTTTTTTAAATTCCTCTGTGCTGACACCACAGAGCATCAGCGGATTGGGTTGAAAGGGGACTTGCATGGCTATCAGCAAGGCAGTTCCCTTGCTGGCCCATCTTACTCAGATACAGAGGAAGTGCTGTTATGTCAGAAAGGGGTTATGATGAATTATGGTTGCCTGTTCAGCTTTCCAAGGAACTTGTGCCCAACAGGATATGCAAACACAGAAATGATGGGAGTATCCTAGCCCATGCAGTTGTTAATGAGCTTCTCTTACAACTGCTTCACCTCAGGCCTCTAGTTGCAGGCAGATACCTTGTTTTCCTCAAAGACATTGTAAAATGGGGCTGTCTGTACCTTATGTTTAGTATTTAAGTGTCCCAGTGTTCACTAGAAGCACTGTGGAAGGAGTTGTGCACTGTGTTTCTCTGATTCCCATCTCCCAAGATTCCATTCCCATTCCTGTAACGTCACTCCCTCCTGAGCTGTCACATCCACACGTCAGCAGTGCTTGTGCCTCACATCAGTAATGCCATCCTGGCTGTGATATTAGCAGGTGATTTTTGACTCCTGAACTGTATCAAGTTGTAATTGAAATACAGACCAGAAGAAGAATATTTGAAAGATAAATTGGGGGTTGGGGTGGTGGTGGGGAAGAACCAGAACCCAGCAACTCTGTGCTTTCTGAACCACACTGTTGGTGGCTTTCTCTGGATGGGAAATGTATGCTTACTGGGAAGGTTTGTGCATGTTTGGTTGTCCCAAGCCACTGGGACACAGGATAATGAGCTGAATGAACACTATCAACTGGAGATGCAAGGTTCTACCCTGCTGTCTCCAGGCTGGGAGACTTCATACTGTTTCAGTGCTCTGCAGCTCAAGGTCTCCTACTCCTGACCAAGTGTGCATGTCAGAACATGGACAAATGCATGATCACATCAGCAGTGTGAGTGTTAATGTCAATCAGTGTGTGTGGGTGGCTAACAAACCAGTGTCAGCAAACCAGTTCTGTAACTGTCCTTGCAATTGAGTGACCTGGGTCATCCGAATCTCTTCCCCCAGTGTGCTGGGGACAGGTTTCTAGCCATGGTGAGAAGTGACAAAGGAAACAGTCACTCCATGTGTAAAAATGGGAGCAGGTTTTATTAGCTTTTTGCTGAATCATTTGAAGACCAAATGACAGGGTGTAAAATTTGGACTGCCAATCTAAATTGAGATGATACTGAGAAATGGGAATGGTGATCACCCCACACACGAGAGGAACAACTTGGAGCCTGCATGTGCACAGAACGCTATGTGGTGCAGACACTGTGATACCTAAAAAGCAACCTTTGATAAACTTTTATTGCTTTTTTTTTTTCCCCCTGTTGTTGTTGTGTTCTATATCTGTTCTCTCCAGGCTTCCTGGACCCGGCCCGAGAAACAAGAGGTATAAGATTACCAGACCTTTAGCAAAACTTAGTGGTTTTGGTTTTGGTTTGTTTGGTTTTTAAGCATTACAGATTAACAAATCTCTAGTCCAGTAACCATGCCAACTAAACCAGCGTTAATAATATGGTCAAATTAAATATCAGTACATAAAAGAAACAGCTTGTAGAGTTAGAAACCGCTTGGCACGTAGTAATGCATTGTTGGATGAGCAAACTGGCTGTGTTGGGAGTGAGTAATTCTGGTTGCACTTTGAAAAAAAAGGAAAACAAAGACAATTAAATCATGGGCAGCTGTGAGATCTGACAAATACTGCTTTCATAATTTTCTTCTCTGCTACCACAGTGAATCATAAATCTTTTCTAGAGTTTAAAGAATTAGCAACAGCACATATTCTGGGAAAGTATGGGTTTTGGTTTTTTTTTTCCCAAAGTCAGGCTCTTTTGCTCCAGCCAACTCATCTGTTTGCTCATGGTACTCCTTATATTTGACCTTCTCTTAAAGCACAACTGCATCATGTTCCATTTCAAACTCAATGCAGATAAATCTTTCACAGGTTGTATTTTTCCACAAAATGCTCTGAATTGCCAAACTGTCATTTCTGTTGGAGTTTGAGGGTCGGTGAGGAGGTGGGGAATAATGCAGGGATTTGTTTTGGTGCAGGTGTGGTTTGCTGTTGTTTTATTTCACATTCAATGCTGTTTTTAAAAATAATAACAACCTACTTTTGTATGCACCTGATTTATAGCATTCTTGCTTCAAAATGGACTAGAAAGTTTGTTTCCAAGCAAACAATAGGGAGCAGGTAGAGAAGAAAACTAGCTATCAGAGCTACGTGTAATTGTAGGATCAACAGCTTCAAGGAGGCTCTGGGTACCCTGAATTCTCTTTTATTTTTAACTTGTCCTAACCTGCTGTGGCTTAAACAAAGTGAACCTCTGGCTTAACCACCACCTGCCTTTGCTTCACGTGGAGCTAAGAAGATACCACCTATTCTTACTCTAAAATTACCTGTTGGAATGGAAGGTTTGTGGCAAGTGAAGGCATTGGATATTCAGTCCAGTTTGCGTTGAAGAATTTGGAATCTGAGTAGTTGCATCTCTTCAGGCCTGATGGTAATTGCTACTGCACCTCTCCTCCCCAGCTGCTGCCTGTGCTCTCCATTTCAAGGGGGTTTTTAATTAATACGAGCACTAATACTATTAAGCTTGCTCTCTCTGAATTCCTCACTGTAACCTTGTATTAAAATGCCCAGGCTGAGTTCTGTAAGGCTGTTGTTGAAGCTTATTGCAGCTTGTTTTAAATAGCATGGTGGCTTTTAGCAGCATTATCCCAGTGACAGGGGCCACAGCTCCCAGGAAGCCCAGTGAATAGTCGGCATCAAGTGTTTCACTGGCACTGGTGCCTTAGCTAAAGTAAGGAAACCTCTATGAGCTTCAGTCATAGCAGCATGTATGGCTGTTAAAACTTGCTTTCCTTGCTTTGGAGGCACAATTTTAGCTGGCAGCTTCTTCCTCTAAACCACAGTCAGCTCTGTTTAGTATGCACAGTGCATAATGGTTCTGTTTGCCATGCTGGTCCTGTATATCCTGGAGGATTGCTGAAAGTCATGTTAGCAGCATATGCTGACAACCCCCCCCCACACACACACACAACCACATTATCACCAACAGATGCTAAAAAAACTCAATTGGAAATGAAATTACATCTCAGTTATACCCCAAACTGGTGATGCCTTTCTAACCTTGCAAATATTAAGAGCTTCAGATGACTTCTAGTCAGCTTGGTGCAAGCACAGAGCTAGGACAGACCCTTTGTTTTCCTTCACCAGAGTTTGTAGCTGTTGTCAGGAGTTTCTGGGTGCTGTTTTGTAGTTACATCCACCATGTGGAAAAAGGGTGAGGAAAGGATAGGACTGTTTGTTTGAAATTGTTGTGGATAATGTTTGTGAAAGAACTGAAAAATCCAGAAGGTGGAGGGAAGGGGGGTAAATGCATTCCCTGCTTGTCTGTCCTCTTCCCCTTTGGCAGTGAAGTATTGAAAGAGGCCAGCTGTGTACACAGAACTCTGTGCCACATTGGTGGTGTTGCCATTTGGAGGAAAACACTGGCATGTCACATGGATAAATGGTACTAATTGGTGATAGGGAGGACTATCACATCCTTTCCTGTAGAGTGGCAGTTGGTTTGACTTATTGCCTGTCCCCCTTAGGCTGTCTCCCAGTTACTATGAAACATTTTATTATCCAGAATCATTGAAAACAAGGAAGCTAGGTAAAGGGAGTCCCAGTGTCTACATCTGGCTCACAAGTTTCTACCTCCTTTATCCCTAATAGCCAGGAATTGTTAGCATCTGATGGTCTGAAATATGAATAAAGAAAACTAGTAGCATGCTTTCTCAGGTAGATGGGGTTTTTTTCTCTTCTTTGGAGTATTTTCCCCAATCATTCCTTTTTTTACTTGCACATTAAAAGAGAGAGCTTCATCTTCAGAAGCAGTTGCATCATTTGTGAAGTTCTAATTTGTCTGCCTAGAACTCTTCTGTTTGTATTGAGTCTTGACAAAGTGGGGGAAGGTAGGTGACACTGGATGTAAAATGACTTTTGCTGTAGTGGTTGGGGTTTTTCTTTTGTATTTTGCCATGTTTATACCCTTGCCTACTGATGGGGTCACAGAAACAAGTGTTTTGAATATCTACCCAACTTATGAGCTAAAAGAATCTGGAAGCCTCTGCAGATCTGTAGTCTTCGCACTGATAGATCCTTCTGTAGTAATTTCAGAAGTGAGCTGAGTCTTGGAGTTGAATCACTAATTGGACAACAAGATTTAGTCAGGCAGTGGAGAAAGATAAAAGCAGAATTGGCATGTGTAAAATACCACAATGGACTGCTGGTGTGTTAAGGGGTCACAGAACTGTAGGGGTGGGAAGGGACCCCCAGAGCTCATGGGGTCCAACCCCCTGCCAAAGCAGGGTCCCTAGGACGGGGCACACAGGTCGGTGTCCAGATGGGGCTGGAATCTCTCCAGAGAAGGAGACTCCACACCCCCTGGGCAGCCTGTCCCAGGGCTCCCTCACCCTCACTGGGAAGAAGTTCTTCCCCATGTTGGTGTGGAACTCCCTGTGCTCCAACTTGAGCCCATCGCCCCTTGTCCTGTCCCCACAGCCACTGAGCAGAGGCTGCCCATGTCCCCCTGTGTCCCACCCTTCAGATCTTTATACCCATTGATCAGATCCCCTCTCAGGCTGCTTCTCTCCAGGCTGAACAGCCCCAGTTCTTCTAAGAAATGTTGCACACAACACCATGTGTATGTGAAATAATGAACTGTCCCTAGCAACACAAAAGACCAAGCAGAGGAGAGGGAGTTGAGCTCGTGGCACTGGTCAGATCTGCAGTAAACCTGCATGCAGGGTAGAGGAGAGAAGAAAAATCCATCTAATTGGGTTTGTGTCATCAAAGGATACTGGGTTTGTGCATATGAAATTTGACTGGCTCAAATGAACTAATATTCAAAGGTAGCAGAGGTAATCATGTTTACTTGTAGAAACTTTGTTAGCCTTGGAGTTTGAGACAACTAGCTCAGAACAGCAAGAGGCTTCAGGCCTGGAAGATCTGACCTTTGTACTACAGCTCAGTGTATTTGGCTGCTTAATGTCCTAGTGATTTTCCTTGTAATCTCAGTACTTGTCCTGGATCTTTCAAGAGAATTAATGCTCTTGTAGCATTAATTGCATTAATTATAGCAATCTGCAGCAGTAGGCACAGCCATGAAGGTTCCTAATTTAATTTGCATGTGCCACTTTGAAAACTAGATGAGAGAGCTGGTGCTTTAAAGCTTCCAAGCTGAAGCACAAGCACCAGAAGCTCTCACAAGCCCCACAGTGGAAGGAGTCATTTGTGGCCCTATGTGTTTCATAAATGAAGAGAGCATGAATTGGAAAGCCTTGGGCACGAATTGGAAAGGATAAAGATAAACAAAACCCATTTGTGTGGGATGGGATCACTGGGTGGCTGCAGTGCATGTGAGCAGATGGCAGACTGGATTTCACAGCCCTTGTCTGTCTGTCTCATTGACATCCCTGTGCTTTCTTGCACGTGGGAGCAAGTTCTAAACTTGCATTGTATAACCACAGAATCACCAGGTTGGAAAAGACCTTTAAGATCATCGAGTCCAACCCTTCCTGTCCTGTGCTAAACCAGATCCCTGAGCACCTCACTAGCCTTTTTTTAAACACACTCAGGGAAGGTGACTCAGCCCCCTCCCTGGGCAGCCAGATTGCACTAGAATTTTCTCAAAACACCACAAGACCTCGAAGCATGGTTGTCTCTAGAAGAGTCACACAGTTTCCTTGCCCTCTTCCCTGTACCTTTCTCCCTTCAGTGCCATGTTCAGGTGAGAGGTCTGAACTTCCCTTTTGCCTTATTCAATTCTGAGGTCTGGATCTATTGCCAGTCATTTCAAGGAGATTGAAATAAAAGAAGTGTCAGTGAGAGAAGAGAAAGGCCTAAATTCCCTGAGTTAGAAACACAGCAGCTATTGAGGAGATACTCTACAAGAGCATGCTGGCAAAAATTATTAACCAGAGCTGGATCTCTACAGTTTTCATTCTGCAAAGAAGCTTGATGTTATCCAGCTGTCCTCAGACATGTAGTAGCATCTGATGCTTTGGTCTTCCTTTTTAAATTAATTTTCCCTTCTCCTGAGTGCTCTGAGTCCCCGTGTGACAAGGGATCTTCTTGTTGCTTTGGGAAATCCCTCTCCGTCCCCATGACTTCACCTGACCTCAGGTGATCCCTTCTGAAGTCAAGAGCACTGGAGGGTTGGCGTGAGGCAGACTTGCATTTGTTCACATCCCTTTGGTTGGCATCACAGGCTCGGAGCTCAGCCTCTAACTCTCTTTTCCTTTCCTGCCAGACCCTGGATGGGCGCATCATAGTCCGCAGCCACGCGCGAGTGTCATCGCTCACCCTCAAAGAGATTCAGTACACAGATGCTGGAGAATATGTCTGCACAGCCAGCAACACCATTGGGCAGGACTCCCAAGCCATGTACCTTGAAGTGCAGTGTAAGAAGCAGAGGATGGTGTGGGGAGGGTGCTTGTGTGTGTGTGTGTTTAGGGGGGTAACTGTTTTGCAGGCTTCTTCCTACGGTGAGACCTAGGCTCCCATGGGTAGGGAGGTGTGTGGTGTTTAGGTAGAGGGCATGAGGAGGAAGACAGTGTGAAGTGATTTCATTGGAGACATGATGCTGTGTGCATACATGCAAATGTTTGTTCTAGCTGTCTCCAGCTGGGGCACTGTTAGGACCTTGGAAAGATTATGGACCATGAATCTGCTGGAGTCTCACTTGTTGGATGTATCTGAGCTCTTCCCTAGGAGGACATCCTCATGCATATCTCTGCATGTATAACATGCTGTCTCCTCTCCCTTCCACGCTGTATTAGGAGCAGCCTTTGAGACTTGACTAGGTTTCCTCCTTCAGCAGAAGACATTGCTCAGCCCTCAAATGAGAAGACAGTTCAGTTTCCTGTGTTAGATTCCCTTCTCCACAAACTGGACCCTAGCCCAAGGGTTCCTTAAAGTGAGGCTGGCTGGGCTACTTTTAGGAGATCTTCTGGCTCAATTGCCTTCATAAATGCAAACATGTCTGTTTTTCAGATGCCCCCAAGCTTCAGGGCCCTGTGGCTGTCTATACCTGGGAAGGGAATCAAGTCAACATCACCTGTGAGGTATTTGCTTACCCCAGTGCTGTCATCTCCTGGTTCCGGGATGGACAGCTGCTTCCCAGCTCAAACTACAGCAACATCAAGATCTACAACACTCCATCAGCAAGCTACCTGGAGGTAAGGAGAAGCAAGGAGGGGAGAAGGCATCCACAGCCAGCAGGGCTCAATGCTTTCAATGAAATTATGTTCCTGCTGTTGGAGGCATTAAGTCTTTTGTCACCCTGTTGGTAGACAAGACATTGTGTGTTGTTTCTGGCACATAAATGCTGAGAAAATCAGGTAATACAAGATGCCACCCCCTCCTTGCCTTTGACTTTCTGCCAACTGCAGTTCTTCCCACTGTGGACAGCCCTCAAAGTGTCAGCACATGTACTTGATCATGACTTCTCTCCCCAGCAAATTGCAGAGTGGAAGGGTTTTCTGATCCAAGCATGAGCCTTCCTTCCTTCCACAGGTGACACCAGACTCTGAAAACGACTTTGGGAACTACAACTGCACTGCTGTCAACCGCATTGGCCAGGAGTCCTCAGAGTTCATTCTTGTGCAGGCAGGTGAGCATCCTGGGCAGGGAGATAAGGAATCTATCTATTTTCTAGCCTGCATTGGCAGGGTAACAGGAAACCCAGCATTTACTTTCAAAGAGAGCATTCCTAGATTTGTATTGGAGTGGGCTGTAGATAACAAGATCCTTGGCATCTGTGTTGCCTTGTTCCTGAAGGGTCTTGTTCCTTTCTGCATGCTTTTGACATAGCTGGGATCATTGATCTGTGACAGCCATGGCATAGGTGTGCATATGCACACACATGCTTCTTTTAATCAGCAAAAGATCCTTAATAGTACAGGTAGTGTAACATAGAAACTTCAGGGCACTGTGTACCCACTAAAAGGGCCTGGGGTTTGACTGCCTGACAGGCAGGAAAGGTCTCTGGTATCCTCTCAGGGGCTGCCATGCAGGTATAGAAATGGTCAGGCTGTATATGGGAATACTCTATAGAAGAGGACACTCTGCTCTACTTAAAGGTGTCCCAGCTGTCTGCAGGGGGGTTGGGCTAGAAGACCTTTAAAGCCTTCCTTCCAACCCAAGGCATTCTAAGATTAAGAAACTGTAGGGACAGAATAGCATCCAGGGTGGTCTTGCTACTCTGCTCTGGTTGCCCAGGGCCCCATCCAACCTGGCCTTGAAAACCTCCAGGGATGGGGCATCCACCCCCTCTCTGGGCAGCCTGTTCCAGCCCCTCACCACTCTCTCTGCAAAGAACTTCTCCCTAATATCCAATTTAAACCTTTCCTCCTTTAACTTTGATCCATTCCCCCTTGTCCTGCCATTATCTACCCTTTTAAAAAGTTGATTCCCCTTTGATTTCCTTTGCCACTGTAGTTTGTTTCCTGCTGTCTTTCATATCACTGGCTGTTTTCCTTTCCTCCCCCAGATACTCCATCCTCTCCTTCCATTGACAGAGTGGAGCCCTACTCCAGTACTGCTCAGGTGGAGTTTGATGAGCCTGAAGCGACTGGCGGGGTGCCCATCCTCAAGTACAAAGCAGAGTGGAGAGCTCTGGGCGAGGGAGAATGGCATTCAAGGTTGTATGATGCAAAAGAAGGTAGGATGAAAACCCAAGATGTTACCATCCCCTGCATCTACATCTCAAAAGTCTTTCCTTCAGGGAAAAGTCTGAAGGGTTCCAGAGCTTTGCAGTTTCCTCTACTATATTAAGGCCCCAAACGAGTTCTTAAGTGTGTGTTTTGCAGCAAGACCTTCAATTTTCAGTTGGAAATCAGGACCCCCCCTTGTGAAGTTCAACATGTGTGATAAGGCACCAGCCTTCTCCACCTACAGACCACGTGTTGTAGCAGTATGTTCACCTCTGTATCCCTTCCTTGTTTGCACAGTCCTGTGTGAATAAGATGAACCCTGTGACTGGTATTGAAGGATGTTTCACAGGGTTGTGACTCTACTTACCCTTCCATTCCCCTTAGAGCATAAATCTTCCCATTCTGGAAACAAGTCTAACTCCCATTACAGTCTGCTTAGAGTAATCTACAAAAATACAGACTGCTTAAAATGAATGCTTAAGTTCAGTAAATCAAAGGAATTTCGATTTGGGAGGACTCTGCAAAGGGGAGTTTTCTTTCAGAGCTGAATATTCCACTGCAAATCCTGCCTGGAACCAAAATTCTTCTTTGGGGTCCCTACTGGAGTGATGTGATCATAATCAGTCACGTTTTATTTTTCTTATTTCTCCATTTGTGTCTGTGTAGTAAAAATAGAGCTTATTTCTTTCCTCATACCATGATAACCCAACAGCATTTTCTTTCCATGCCTTACATTGTGCCTGACTACCTTATAGATTGTTACAGGAAAGAGGTGGGTTTCTCTCCTACTAAGGCCTTTGCTTTCAGCAGGATCATGCAGTCCAACAGATGAGCAGTTCTAAGCTTTATGTGTCTAGTACAGAGCCCCACATGACAGTGGTCTTTGAACTGCATTATTCTGGGAGCTCCTTAGCACAGGCCAGTGTCTACCACGAGCTCCACTACATCCTCTCTAAAGAGGCTGTGGAAATAAACCTCTGTAATCAGCTGTTTCTCACAGAGGTGGTAGCTCTGGTTTTGCACTGTTGATGTGCCACTAGCCCCAGAAGAGGGCTGTTAACATGGGGTGAGCATGGCCAAGGTGTAGGATAGAAACACAGCAGTTATTGTTGACTTAAATCTTGAGCCTTTCTTTGCTTTTTCTCACCAGCAAATGTGGAGGGCATGATCACTATCACCGGCCTGAAGCCAGAAACAACCTACTCTGTGAGGCTGTCTGCAGTAAATGGCAAGGGTGTGGGTGAGATTAGCCTGCCATCTGACTTCAAGACACAACCAGTTCGTAAGTAAAACTGAGACCTCAGTCTGCTTTCCTGGTTCTCTTTCCTTGCCTCTTTCCAGGGGATTTCTGCCATGCATGGATGACACCACCTTCTCTCTTGCAGAACTTGCTGCACCCTTTGTTCTTGTGCTTTTAGACTTTGATCACCAATTAGAAATCTGATTTGAAAGGAGGAGGCAGAGGAGCTGTTTGGTTTGCACTAGTTTGTGCCCAGAGGTAGTAGTATCTCAACTTTGTGTATATGAAGAATGAAGAGTTTTAATAAGAAAAAGAAGCGACTTGAGGAGGGTGTTTGTCATGGAGAATGTAACGTTGTCTCAAGGCAGGGTTTTTTTTTACAAATCAGGAAAAATGAGAGGTTCAGCATTGTCTGGCCACAAACTGTGGAAAGAAGGGAATTTCTTCTCTGCAAATCACTGCTTTAAGATGCCCATGCAGCATGTAAGGTGATTTCCACAGCCTCTTTCTGCTTTCCTTGGGTAATCTTCCACTCCAGTGGCAGGATGCTCTGCTGTGGCCTTAAAACTTTTTCTCCTTTTTCAACTAGGAACAAAAGACCATAACTTTAAACCAGCATGGGGGTAAGCAGAGTGGGTAGGGGAGATGTGACAAAAGCAGGCAGGGGAGAAGTGATCTTTTTATCCTTGTACACAGCCTCATCCAAATACTAGGATCTGTATTCAACCACCCACAACCCCGGGGGGTTCTTCTTTCCTATTCCTTTTGTATTTAGATCTACAGCCTATTCTTCCCACCATCACACCCATAGCTCTTCTGAAACCGTTATGCAGGACCTTCTCCTGAACTCAGTGTTAGCAATATTCCTAGCCCATGTATGTGCATGTTGTGAGCTGTGCATGGTCTTGAGTTTATATGCCAACTTCTGCCTCAACAGAATTGTTGAGCAGCATGGCACAGTGCACTTGTAGCTGGGAAATCCCAGGTCCTGGGCAGTAAACCAGCCCTCACAGTTGATGTTTGTTGTGGCAACTCCTGTAAGCTGCCCCACTCCCTCGGGCTGGATTTGAGACAGCTGGTGGTATTTTGATTTTCCAGGTCCATGTTCTCTATCTCCTCACTTCCTCTACATTTATTTTTTTATTATTTTTTTGTGTGTGTGTGTGTGTCTATCTCTGTCTTTTCTACTTGTCTGTGTTCCATCCATGGAAAAAACTACAGGCATCCCTCACTCACGTAAGTGCCTCTCTGCATTTCTCTCCTTCTCTTTTTATGTTCCTAGAGTGTTCCTCTAACATACATAATGTTACCTTTTAATCTAGCTTTTTCCTCTCATGGCCTTTAGAAATGAAGTAACTGGTATTTTCCATTTCCTAACAAGACTGACACTAGAATAGCGATTCTGCTGTGGGTAACAGTGTTCTCTCTAGAGCAGAATTAAGGGTTAACATCCTTCTCTCTGTAGTAAAGCATGCAGTTCAGAAGTTTAACTTGGTGATTGTCTAATAATAATAATAGCTTGTTGATTACACAGTGGAGTAGTGGAAGGCTTCATTTTTATGAATCACTTAAATCACTTAATGAAACGTAAATAATTGGGGGAGGGGGCACAAAACAGGAAACACTTGTAGCTAAATTGCAGATCTGGATTTAGGCCAAATAAGAGACAACCAAAACCTTCAGAGTTG
This sequence comes from Gallinula chloropus, assembly GCF_964237585.1. Lineage (NCBI taxonomy): Eukaryota > Metazoa > Chordata > Aves > Gruiformes > Rallidae > Gallinula > Gallinula chloropus. The sequence continues at coordinate 5,720,515 of NC_140109.1, read as the reverse complement.
TGAATACTTACACAATTTTGAAAGCAAAAACTTGAATTCAAAAAGAAAAAACACTTTTATGGTTTTTTTTCCTCATCTTGCTAACAATTTTTACTCTTAGTCGCCTTTGGACAGTCTTCCAGCACTTGTGTAGATTGTGTACTCAAATAAACAGACCTCATACTAAATTAAAAAATAAAATAAAATGCATGTTTCCCTCTTCCCAGTAGGAGTTAGAGAGATTTGATGTGTATGTTTCATTTTCAGCTGGGTTCAGTGAAACATTGTGTGCTGCATGGCTTTGTGCCTTTCAACTCAGAGTGTTAATCAGTGACTAGAAGGCACCTCTTTATCTAAGTGACCATTATTCTGTTTATTAAAGTATTTGTTCTTGTGGTGAACTGTTATTCCCAAGATTGCATGGGCAATTTTAACCCTAATTACAGGATTTCAATCATGCTTGTGCTGTTTTGTCTTAAAGATTGTATTATATGAAAGCTTGGACTCCATTGACCACTAACACGATGAATGGATTGGTAGTCAGGATGGATGGACAGGTGGATGGAGAGAATTTCAAATTGCAGTAGTTACAAAGAGTTTCCAGAACATAAGTACAGTCTATTAGTTAAATTGTTTGGAGCCTGTTAATTTCAGCAGAAGTAATAGATCCCTTACCTGCAGCTAATCATGGCTAGTGTTACAAGTATTGGGCAAATGATTTGGTGAGCCCTGCTGAATTGAATGTAGTCAGTGCTACAAAAGGGACATGAAAGCTTAGGTATTCAGCCTCTATGCAGATCAGCACCACAGGAAAAGGGAAAAGATCCAGTGAAGAGAGGAAAAAGAACATTAAAAAGCTTTGTTTCAGCCACATCTACAGACCTGTCTTCCAAGCCTTATGTTCATCACTTGGAGATGGGTATGTCGCTTTGAACAACATTAAATCATGCTTATAGTAGAGTGTTTAGGGGGTATTTAATGTGGCAGTCTGCTGTCAATCAGCCTGCAGTCCCTAACTTTCATCCTTTGTAGTGGAAGTTCCATTTCTTTTTTTCCTTCCTTGTGAGCTAGTACATCTTTTACTGCACAGATTCTGCTGATGCTCTCTCAAGAAGCTCTATGGTTGTAGCTCTGGTCCTTCCGAGCATTCAGTTCTCTTAATTCTTTCTCTGCTCTCTGGGATTCTCAAAGCCCATCTCAGATCAGAACTGGGTTGCAGAGATTGTTGGCACAATAGAAATGCCTTTTTTTTTTTTTTTTCTCCTATGCAGGAATTCTAGTCACATGCTATTACCTGTTTGTGAGCCCAGTCAGGAAAAATTCCTGTGTTCCCAGTCTGATGTGACTTGAAGACCACAGAAATGTTTCAGAGATTTTACAAGGACTATAAAAATGGGGTTATGACACCAGGCAAGGCTGTATTTTCAGACTAGACAAAGCAACTACTTTTCCTACTTGAATGTAAAAATTGACACCACTTTTTATGGGTGGGATATTTTTTCCCCATTTTTCTCAATAAGAAAAAAAGTAGTTTCTCTTAGAGGCCCATTAAGGCCAAAGTAATTAGATGTGCTGCAGTAGTACAGATGAGAACTGTGAGGTTGGGAGCATATCTGTCTGACTTGACCTGGTTTGTATTCCTCCAGGTCTTAAGCTGGTAATAGGATAATTAGCCTTCACCAGAACACTGGTTGTCTTGCTGGCATACACTCAGGGCTGGCCAGCATCTCTGGCCTTAAACAGAATTGGTTGGAACTCTGGGGAAGGCTGGTGGACACTGGGGGGTGTGTGTTTTCAGAGATCAGGTGTTATGACAGTGTTGGTTTAAGGCAAGAATTCACAGAGGATCCAAAATGCAGGTCTGGCAAAGTGCACTTACTTTGCTTGTGCTCTGTGTCTGGAGAGGCTTGATCTGACACCATTTCTTACCAATTTCTTTATTAATTTTCTGTGTTTTGGCAGTATTTAGCAGGAATCAACTCTTTACCTTCCTTTCTTTCTCTTCCTTTAGCTAGTAGTGTTGCACCCACCTCCTGTGTAGCAGAGAGTGAGTATGGTAGAAGCAGCTGTGTCTGTGTTCACTCTGCATGCATCTCCTCACCAAGTGTGGTGCAGTCTGCCTAACATACTGGGGGGGATTTTACTTCTTTGCTGGTGGAGTTTTGCTTTGTTGTTTGTTACTTTTTTCCCCCCTGAGAGAAAACTGAATTTTTGAGTAGAGGAACTACAGATAAGCATGAGTTTGATTTCCAGGGTGGAGGAAAGCCACAGGCAGCTCCCAGGCATGCTGGACTCATGAAAGGAGAGAGATCAAGAGGAGGATGTAGAGTGAAGCCCTGCCCATATGAAAGCAGCTTTTTATCACTGGCTTCAACCTGCCATCAACCCAAACCCCCAGATATTTTTACATGGGTCGGCTCTCCAGCCTCTCAGGACTCCCCCATCTCTGTAAAGTTCTCTGGCCAGCCATGAAAATGGGACAGTGACAGTTCTTGTTAGAGATGTTATACAGAATGGTAGAGAAATCCTTCACAGCTTGTGTGCATCGTGCTGCATCTTCCCCATAACCTTTAGAAGTTGAAATGTTCTTCTTTGTCAGTCTGTCCTGGTAATCCTTGTATTCCCCACTTGTACAGTCTGCCTTTGCTCTCCTGGAAGTGGAATGCCCAGCAGCATTCCCAGTGGGCCTTCAGGCTGCCAGCTTCTCTAAAATCTGCCTTACTTCTCAGGGGTGATCACAAGGGGCTCTTAGATCTTTGCTTTTCCTCTTCTCAGCCTGTTCCCTGGCTTTGGCACGTGGAGGTGAGAGAACAGTGCATGGGGAGGGTAAATGCCCCTTTGAGCAAGGGGTGCTACTCTGTAGGGCCTCCCAGAAACTCCAGTACTTAACGGGCTGGCAACACGTCAACCTCAGTTGCTGTTTGGGCCAAAAGTAGGCAAAAAGATTCAGAGCTTCAAGTCTTCAGGATGAAAAACCATCAGCAGGGACCTGTGGAGCCATAGCTTGCTGCAGGAACCAAGCAGTGCAGGCTGGCCCCCCTGTCAAGCAGAGGGGCCTGTGTCTGTCAGTATCATCCTCAGTTGCTTCTCATTATATCTCCCCTCTCTCTCTATATATATATATTGCCCCTACCACTTATAACTTCCTGAGATGATATGCTTCACTGTTACATGTCCCATCAATCCTTCATGTTTCCATAGCAACTTGGCCTCTGGCTGCATCTGAAAGCTCAGAGCCACAAAGTGAGTAGATGGGAACTGCACCCCTTTGGTCTGGAGTGCTATTTGTTGTGCTGTGGCCCTTCTAGTGAGGGAGTTAAAGTGCTATACTGCATTATTTTGATGCCTGTTAACCAGAAATCTGGCATTAATGTGTTGTGTGAGCATGTAGTTGTTAAGAGCCCAGCATGGTACTCCTCCTCCTCTTCCTGTTATCCTACCAAGCATGTGGTAACAAAATGGAAATACAAGATTTAGAAGAAACACAGAGGGGAAGAAAGAGGGAAAACAAAGAAATATAAATGATAATTTCCAAAAGGAATGTTTTCCTTTCATATTTTCCATCAGTGATTTTAATTTAAACCTCCATTCACAAAAGGGACACGAACTAAATAATCCTTTTACTATCTTCTTGAATTTAGGGCCATACAGTCGATATTAGAACTCTGGATGTTGAAAGAAGATGCAAATGAGGAGGTAGAATATCTTACAGGAGAGCAAGCATCATCCCATCTTACCACTGATGCCCTGCCTGCATTAAAAGAGATCAGAGACTTCACAAGAAGCCCATATCTGAAATGGGAATTGGATTCAGATTCCTGCCATTCTTGCTCAGCACCTTGCTGGTTAGATAGCCATTCCTGGGGAGAGTGAGTCAGATAAGGAGATGCTTCTATGCTGGATCTGAGTAGACTAAGTAAAAACAGCTAAAACTTGCATTAATTGATTTGTATGTAAAAGAACCCTTATGAAATGTCTGGTTTAGACTAACTGTTCAGAGTTCAGTGGCACACCTTCCAGATACTGAGTGGATGTATCAAATGTGTGATTTTAATCCCTATTTATAGGGGATTTATAGCAAATGACATTTATAGCCAAGCAAACGTTTTCCACACAGTCCTGGAAGAGGAAGTAAAACACTTAGGAAGACACAGGTTTATGTGGTGCATGTGTGTGCAACTAATCCTTTCTCCAGAGAGAAATGCTTTGACTTGTGATTTGCAGTAATCAAGTGTATGTGCTTCTGTGAATATGGTCTCTGAGCTAGAGACCTCTTAGTTTGCCTGTGGTGGGTTAGAAGTGGTTCAAAGTTTCTAAACATTAAATACTAAAAGCATGAAGTATGGGAGTGGTTTTGGGTGTTGGGATGGAGGGGGAGGGCAGTATGGGTATTCAGAGGTATTAAAACATATAAAAATACTGCTGCATTTATGGGTGACATGTTCCATGGTCTTGCACCTCACATGTGGTGATCACATGTGGTCCTTTCCAGTGACTACAACAAATACTTTGATTTTTGCAGTGTTTTTCACGTACCCAAGGTGCCACACCATAATTCCTGCTGCCTCTGGAGTGGTGGTGGTTCTGTAGTGCTGAACAGAACTTTTCATTTGAATCCTACTTAGAGGGTGAAGGGCAGGGGAAAGGTGGCAACCAGCAGGTCTCCTACTAATCTTCTGTTTTACTTTTTAGGAGGCAGGGACTCCATTATGGCTGTTCAGATGTGGGACTAGGAGATAGCTTTGCTTGTGAGGGGAAAAATCTGTTAATGTTTTTCAGGACAGTCTTTGTCCTTAAAAAGAATGGGTCTTTCTGCCCAGAAAAGATACTAAACCTTGTCCATGCTTTTTTGGGGGGTTGGTTTTTTTCCTATTGACTGGGAGTATTGGGTTTTTTTAAGGGTAAAAGTTCTGATTTTCCACCTGTATTGACATTCAGGCTCTTACACTGAACAAAAGCAGATGTGACTTGTCACTGTCTCATTGTCATCTGTGTACACAGTCGGTTTATGCAACTAGTATACACACTGGGTTTGGATGCTGAGTTGTTGTTCAGCAAATGAACGTGCTCTGCTCAACAGCATAAAGGGGTCCTGCACAAGAAATGTGCTCTTAGAACTTTTCATCATTTAATTATTGATGCTGCTGAGTGACCTTGTGTCTCCCCCAGACTTGACTTCAGGGGTTAAAAGAGCAATTAGAAATCAAGAGCTGCTGTGAGGCATCATGAAGAAAGTTAAGTAACAGAGAATTTAATTGGCATCTGATGGAGCTGGAGAGAGTTTCTTCACTGACTTTATGTGATCAGGAAGGTGTGGGAGAAGTCTGTGGTCATGTAAGAGGTTTAAGGAACATGTATCTGCTCTGACTTAATCCTCTTAGGTTGCTTGAATAAATAGTTCTGTGTCAGTGGCAGTAATGAAGTTTTTCTTGTAGCACTCTCCACCTTGGAATCTGTTTTGCCTAGCAGTGTTTTAGGCCACTTGTAAAACTTCTTTATATTTCAGTTGAGGTACCAATTTGGGTCTTTTATCATCTAGTCTTCTAGTTTTCCAGAATCTCATAGGAGCTTTTGTCACACTTGCTGGATACTGACCAGTTGATTTAACAGTTGTTGGATGAAAGAGGTGAAGGACACTGAGCAGGACACGTGCAGGTGGAAAGCCAAGTGTGTGTTTGTTTTCTATAAATTCTGTGTTATCTTGCAGCATGCATCCAGTCAGTTCAGAATAGCTGTAGTTTTGAGATAAAGGTGGTATGGCTGTCCCAAGGAGCTGTTGACTCTTTCCTTTGGAATTCCTTTCCCCAAGAAATGTGCCTGGCCACCAAGTATTTCTTAGAAGCTGTTAGACATCAGTGGGTGTGAGCATATTTACAGGAAAAAAAGCAAAAGTTTGATAGCAGCTGTTGACTAATTCATTTTTTCACACCCCTTTTCTTTCTCCTTTTCACTTATTCCAGACTTACCAGGCAGTAAGCACAGATGTGTATATTCTCTGCCCCTGCCTGTGTCCAACCAGAACCTAAGAGCTACTATTGCAGTGCCTCAAGGCAGACAGTGCTGAGGTCCTCCAGAGGAGTTTCATGTTCAGAGACAGCTCTAATCTGAGATCTAGCTGGCTAGGGAGTTAAGGAGAAGCGTTTCCATGGAGCAGACAAAACTGCATCTCTCTTCATGCTTTTTAAAAATAGGATCTGCAAGTAACCTGCTCACTTGTCCATAGCTCTTGATAACAACTATACTTTTAAAAGATATTTTTATGGGGTTACTTAATCCAGGAAGGATTAGATTACTGAACTGACTATGCAAGCCCTTGTGTTTTCAGATTCACTTAAGTACTGCCTGGGAATAGAAGCCTGTGTGTACCAGGGCCTAGTTCCTCTTCAAGTTCCAAGACAATCAGTTTTCTGACTACCCAACTTCTACCCATGACAAAAGAATGAATTTCAAAGTTTTAAGATAAAGACAATATTTCTAAATGTCTTCTGTGTTGCAGAAACCTCATACAAAGTGGCTTTCAGTTATATTTATACTGTTAATTTTGTGCTTGATCTTGAAAGCTTTCTCTCAGGAGGAAGTGATCTCAGAGGCAACCTTTCTTATCTTTTTAAACCTCATGTTATATATTAAGTTTACTGGGGATTTGGAAAAATGTTTCCTTGTAAGTAGAAGACACTGAATGCCTTTCCAGGTAATCTCACAATAACTCTTAAACTTCCCTCCTTTTGGGATGTACCTGCCTAGAGTTCCACGAGTCTCTGTTTATAACTAGAGACAATGGATTGGAAGCTCAGATATAACAAAAACCCATTTTACATTTTGCACCATCAGTTCTTTTTCCAGTCCAAGCCTGACCTTAATCTTGTCAGATACAAGCACCCAGAAGATTAAGGGTTTAATTGTCTTTACACCAAATTAACAGGGAAGTACCAAAGCACTGTCAAGTAGCCTCATTAAGATGAGACAGAGGAATGATCATGAAAAATGCAAGTTAAAGTAGAATGTAATTTAAGGAAGGGATACAAAGCATGGAGTTAGTGGTATCCTTCAGTCTGACAACTGATTTTATTTACTTTTTTTTTATTCCCTGTCATACAGTCTGCACACTTTTTCATGCCTCTCAGCAGTAGCTGTCTTCCTTGTGCCATCTTTGTAATGAATTTCCAGTGCAGAGTGCTTCCTTCCTCTCTCTGTTGACAGAAAAAACCCCACCCCTTGCACACATGAAATCATCTGTGTAATTAATTATACAACTCATGCCATTCCTTGAATCTTCAGGCTGAATGTTGGATGGAGCTTGTGCACTGTGAGTGATGTCAGTCTGACCAAATTCTGGTTGCAGAGCAAACGTTCTGTCCTGGGAAATGTGTCTGTATGGTAGGTTTTTCTCTTTTCAGATATTGTTGGTATTTCAGAAGACATTTGTTTCTGCAGAGGGGAGTGTGAAACGCTGAGGTTTGCCTTCAGGGGACGGCGTGGGCTGTGGTGTTGATCACTTCACCTCTGCTGCCTGGGCTGTTTCTGAATAACAATGTATGCCGTTTTTCTTCCCAACAGTCTTGTATCCAACAGTCTTGTGGATTCCTTCAGCTGTCCCAAGCTCTGGTGCACGCTCTACAGTAATTTTGTTCCTTCAAGTTGGTATTAAACAAGCAGCAATGCAGCTGTGCCTAACACTCACAAGGTCATAACTCAGTGCTTTCTATGGTTTAATGCTCTTATAATTCCAGGCAATGTTACTGTCTCCCCAGTGTTTCTGATAAATACTGGCTAATTTAATTTTGTTTCTGTTTTATTTAGTCTGTAATTCTGTTGTTGATTTTTTTCCCTTGCCCATTGTTTACATCAGTTTTTTAATTTTTTTGTATTTTCCATGTGACCTCCTCCACTTTCCTTTCAACCAATCATGTGCGTATCATGTGGCTTTGTCATGTGGCTTGCATGGTGCTGATGATGTCGTCCACGCTGGTGAACAGAAGGTAAAATACTTTGTTCTGATTGGTTGCCTAGATTTGGGATGAGGATTTCCCCTCTGGTCAGTGACCAGGGATTTCAAAATTCCATCACTCCCCAAAATCCTTCTACAGGCCTTTTGGAGAAGTTACTGCTGTCTGCATATGAAGAAGTCAACTTCTGTCTTCCACACTGAGCTTAAAAAAAAACAGCTTGGAGAGGAAAAATAAGCCCACAAAAAGTCCCAAAACCAAACCAACCAACCAAACCAACCCCCTGACAAAAATCACATGGCTCAGTCATTTGCTTCTTTCCCTATTGGAACCCGACAGTCAACATCCTCATAAGGTTCTAAAACTCTCTCTGGCTTTAACACCGATGGCCAAAATCCTTCTGCCTTTCAGGGTACTGGTGCACCAGCTGCAGAGTGGTAGTTGATGGGAGATTGTGGGTAAGATGCTTGGGTAACGTCAACACCATATCTCCTGTTGCTTTAGCACCATTTTTACCCTATACAGTGTGTGTTCATATAGAGAGACCTACACACATACACATTCCCACTCTATGTATTTAGTAGCCTATCAAAAGGACCTGAAATTCCCTCTCTCTGAAATGTAGCTGCTGGTAAGCATGCAGCATTAGGATTTAAGAAATAAATCTTTATTTCATGAGGAAAACTTAACCACAGCTGGAGTGGGAGCTGTGTTTTAATAGAGGAGTATGTGTAGGCACAGAGTATGTGATGGGAGATAGGTTTTGCACAACGGACATCAGAAGTACCACTGCACCCCTCCTGCCAGACCACCTCGTTCCTCTGGCACAGTATCTCAGAGCCTGGCAAAGGCTTTAATCTGAACCTGTTTACCAGCAAGAGCTACAGTAGCTGGTGATTTCCATAAAATGAAGAAGCAAATGATTGACCCTTGCAGCGTTCGGAGATGGAATCAGTCTCTGAGTGAAGCTTGTGGCAGTAAGAACAATTCCCCCCACACTGGGATTTTTACAACCTGACTTAACGCTGTGTGCGTAAGCTGAAGGGGAGGAGGGAGGGGAAACTCCTGGTTTTCTGCTTCCCCAACTAAAGAAATAATTTTGAAAACCAGGATGCAATTGGCTTTTTTCAAGCTGTGAATTCCCAAATCGCCTTATTGTCTTGGACCACCACCAGGAAAGGATTCAGTTTGGGGTTTGCCAGGAAAACAGAACTAATACCAGTAACCTTCCCACATGACTGCATGCATGGAAGCAACTCCTTAGTCTCTTCCCTTTCTGGTCAAAATCCAGGAGGTTTGAAGACTTGGTTGTCTGTTTTTGCATGTTCTTCTGTTTTTGTTTCTTATTGTTGTTTGCCTCTCTTGTGTGGTTTCTGAAGACTCCCTACCTATCTTTCTCACCTGTGTATGTTTCCCACCCTAGGAATCTTTCATAGGTATGGCTGAAGCTTGGTTCAAATTGTGACACTGTAGGTCACAACCCAGTCCTATTTATGTGATGGTCAAAGATTGCAGAAATCAGCTGCTTCCTTGCTCATGTGTTGCAGAAATTACCTTTGATTGCAGCTGTATTCTCCAAGTACAGCAAGGATGCAGGATCTTTCTTTGGTGCCATCTGGGCAGGGATGTTAAGCTCAGAGTCTGAAGTGCTGCAGTTGTCTAATAACCAGTTTGAGCAGCTTTTCAAAGGTGGGCAGCAGAAACACATGGAAAGCTGCAAAACAATTGTGCTGCTTCCTAGAAAAATAGTAGCTCAAAGACTGGAGCCACCTAGTCCCAGTGTCTTGTTTCTCATACTGGCCAGCAAGACATTTCTAGTATAAAATCTGATTTTGGGCAAATCAGTGCAGCAGGAGTCTTTTCTGAAGTCATTGTTTCTTGAGAAATCAGCTATAAGGAATGTGGGGAGGGATCCAGCCAGATGAGGGATGGAGAGCTTGAGTGTGGTTAACGTTATTCAGGCAGCTCCTTGTGGTTCTCAAGATAAAGCAAGCAAGGTTTGCTCAAAACCAGTTTAAACTGGAAGAAGCAGGCAGTGTGCCATGTGTACCTATTAGCCCTTCTCATAGGTAGAGCACCTCTTTGGATTCCTTTTCTCCTTGGCTGAAAAGTGTCACTTGGATGAAATGTAAATCAGTGAGAAGTGTCCAGGTTCTACCAATATCCACCCCTTTTCTCAAGGAAAAATATTAAGTGTAGGGGTGAAAATTTAAGATGTTTGTCTCCTGCCTTCCAGGGGACTCCCCCTGGATGATTTTATCTTCTCACTGCTGTGCTGAATAAGGTGCAGAGTGGCTCAGACAAAATCCCTCAGCATTGTCGCACCATGGAGTTGAAAGGATGAGATCCTGCATCCCTTCTGCAGCAGAGGGAATCCTAAACAGATAGGTGTTTGTAAAATCATTGTCAAGAGGAAGTCTGGCATGCTTGGAGCCATCTTCTCTTCATGAGCTAAGCAGCAGTATCACAAAGATCCCACGTTTACTGGGTGGAACAGGCAGATTTCTGCAATGTGTCCAGTGGGCTCAGTGTGGCTGGGAGATCCTTAGGCACATAGCACACCTTTGTAATGCACTTTTCCTTTTCAGCCCCCATCCTGTAGGGAGGATGCATGTTCTGTGAGCATGAGTTTCTTCTCTAACCTTCTAACTACCTTTTCTCTTCAGCTACTGACACTTTGACTCATTATAGGGATGCTGATTCTGCTGAACTAAACTTTTCCCACTAAACTTCTTCCTCCTTTGTTTGAAGCTACACACTAACCCAATTTTAATTTTACAGGCCTGTATCTGGATTACATCTACCTTCCTAAGATAAATGCAATGCTATATGTTTATGGAAAGGAAATGAAAGTATCCAACAGGCCTTGCACTGCTATACCTGTTGGGTTTCAGCCAGTAGGAGTGGTCCATATTCTCCTAGTTGAAGACAACGTTTCTCAGAAGTGTGTTTAAACTACCAGGGAAAGAAGGAATCGGGATCTAGAAACTAGAGAATTAAAAGTGAAGGGAAGTTTCAGCAGAAAGTGTAATTAATCATTGGAATGGCTGTGTGTGTGGCATCTCTGGCACTTAAGATGCTCATTCTTGATCAACTTTTCCAAAGGATGTTCTTTCACATGTCAGTCTAGGTGTTCAGTCACTGGGGAAAAAAAATCCAGCCTGTGCTAGGTAAGAGGTCAAATTCTTGAGGTAGTGTTTCCTCATCACTTCAAGGTCGTTTTAGTGAGAATCATCTCACATCAGAGAGTTCTGTGTATCCATGGATTGTAATTACCTTCTTGGAACAGTTGGTGTGTTAGGGTATGTGTTAGCCTGCAAGAAAATCTAATTACTCTTAAATTACTGTTTCAGTCCAGGTCTTACAGTTTTCTCAATGCTGTTTCAACAAAGAAAAACAAAAGTGCTTGAATTCTTTCTTTGGGGCAGAAGGGGACGGGGGAATGACTTCAGTTACTTCTGAAGATCAACTTTGAAGGATATTGGAAGATCACCTCCTCTCACATTTCCTCTCCATTAGTAGCTGAATACAAAACCAGACAGAATAAATTCAGAAGTGAACATGGGTTTGGGGGTTGAAAAAAGCTCCTGCAGATTCCCATGACTGATGCTATCTTTCAGAGTTGATTTTAGTACAACTACTGGCTTGTTTCCATTCACTTTTAGTGTAATGCCATGGAATGAAGTATTTTGAAAGAGTTTTATTCCAGGTAAAAGGCTGAGCTTTTAAAAAGTCCCAAATACTACTTCAGGGACCTGGTTTTGTTCTCATTTCATTACATTCAGACTGTTAAGTGGTGAGTCACACAAACTCGTGGACTATTAGGAGGTGGAAGGGACCTTGAAAGATCTTCTAGTCCAGCCACCCCTGCCAGAGCAGGATCACCCAGACCAGGTCACACAGGAACACATCCAGGTGGGTTTGTTTGAAGGTCTCCAGAGAAGGAGACTCCCCAACTTCCCTGGGCAGCCTGTCCCAGGGCTCTGTCACCCTTATGGTGAAAATGTTTTTCCTTATGTTCACATGGAACCTCCTGTGCTCTGGCTTGTACCTGTTGCCCCTTGTCCTGTCACTGGACATTGCTGAGCAGAGCCTGGCTCTGTCATCCTGACTCTCACCCTTTACATATTTATAGACCATTATTAATGAAGTCACCCCTCAGTCTTCTCCAGGCTACAGAGGCCCAGCTCCCTCAGCCTGTCCTCAGAAGGAAGATGTTCTGCACCCTTAATCATCTCTGTGGCTCTGTGCTGGACTCTTTGAGTAGTTCCCTGTCCTTATTGAACTGAGGGATCCAGAACTGGACACGATATTGCAGATGCAGTCTCACCAGGGCAGAGCAGAGGGGGAGAAGGACCTCTCTTGATCTCCTAACCACCCCCCTTCTAATACACCCCAGGATGCCATCAGCCTTCTTGGCCACAAGGGCACTGGTCATGGTCACCCTGCTGTCCCCCAGGGCCCCCAAGGTCCCTCTCCCCTATGCTGCTCTGCAACAGGCCAGTCCCCAGCCTATACTGCTCCCTGGGGTGGTTCTTCCCCAGATGCCAGACTGTACGCTTGCCCTTGTTGTGTTTCACTAACCACTTCAGCATTCTCATGGTGTTCTTTTTGCAATACATCCAGAATTGGAGCATCTTTTTGGTTGTATCTCCCCACACTTTGCATATGTGAGCACACAATCAAGAAAGCCCATTGCCCAAACCACGAGTGGCACTGCAAGTACAGACAGAGGTGCTTTACCAGAACTGTGGGGCAGTTTGAGCTAGAGCAGTAAGGTGTGTGCCCAGCATTAAAACCTGTGCAGATGTTTGGGGGCTGTAAACATGTGGGAAGTGGGAAGCAAATCACAGGGTTCACTGTCTGTTGTATTCTCTGTGTATAAATTTCCTGTAGCACCTCTACATGAGCTGTTCTCCACTGACATTAATCAGCCTGACTTCCAAACTGCATAAAATCTGCATGACTGTGGTTAAACAGAGGTGTGGGAGTGTTTTGCTTTTTAACATCCAGCTCTTTAACTGCTATATAAAATACCTGCAGGAATGAGGGCCCTGCAGTGGAGCTGCCCAGCAGCAGGTCATGGATCTCAGGAGCTGGTTGGAATCACCCCCTGCAGCTGACTTCTAAGTTTTACCTTACAGATAATTGCAGTGTTTTGCTGAAATTACCCATAAAGACATTGGGCAGAACAGCTCCCAGAGAACAGCAGCTAAAATGGTCAGAAGTTCTTAAGAAGCTCCTAAGCCCAGACTTTGTGGCTTAAGCACTTTAGGCTCAGCTCTGTGCTGTAGTTGCTGGCAAGTACTGTAAAAGGACAAGCAGGAGTTATGATGAATTTTGCCAAGTCTTACTGACTTTGACCTGTGTTTAAACTTTTGGGAGGGGTCAGGGCTGTAGAAACAACAACTCCAACCTCAGATAAGCATTGGTGAAGAGGAAACTCTTCACATAAAATGGAGCAAAGCAAGCCCAGAAAGCAGAGGCAGAGCAATCCTGTGCCCTAATTCACTTCTGAAAAGAGAGACTAGTTCTCTTTGAGCAATTAAGTTCTTTTGCCAATTTTATAGTTAAATTTGGGGGAGGGTGAGATTGATTATTCAGCTGATGGGCTGCTTTATCCCCAAACCCAAGTCAATAGGTAATGATGCCTCTTGCATAGTAAATTCACAGGCTGTCAGGGCACTTTGGAAACAGCTGATCTGTGGGGTAATGTGAAAGCAGAAGGTGAAAGTGTGTCTCCTAAGCACTTTGCTGCAGGATTTTTTTAAGGGGGGTGGAGTGGGTGGGACAGTACAGTGTAAAGGTGTAATCAATCTGTAGATTTGGCTTTTGTTAGTAAAGGTACAAGAGGAGGTACTTCTGTTGGGATGGGGGAACTGTCTTCTGCAGACTGTGTGTGCAGATTATGAGGGAAGTAGGTGGAACAAGGAGCTGTGGAAACATGAGTGTGAAAGGGGGAAGGTGGTGTAGATCAGTGTGCAAACTGGGAAATGACAGCTCTTCTTTTAATGCTTCTCACAGAACACTGAAGGGGTCTGGTTCTCTCCACCCTGTATTCACTGCACCCAGTTACACCAGTGCAAGCTGAGTGAAAAGATGTGCTGGTATGGGTCGGTACCATTTTCTTCCACGCTCTTAAGTGAGCACACCAGTCAGTCTCTGGTCCAGCAGTGATGAAACATAATGTTCAATGGAAAACACAGCTCTGGATGACAAGGATAATGTCATTTCAGTGATGTTTTTGCATCTGTGTTTCATGGTAGCAGTCTGCCTGTTTGCCACTTACCCTATCTTGATGTTCTCCAGGTGTTTCACATTGGTGTTTTACAGCAAAACTAGGGAGGAATTGGTTATTGCTCTAGAATGTTCTTGTGGAAGGGCAGGTTCTTCACTTAACCTCTGACTCCATTCCAGCACCCACAAAAATAGGAACTTGTATTGGTGAAAAAAAACCTACCAAATGCAAGAAATACTTGGGTCTTGCAAATATTTGTACTCTGGACACACAGTGTCCCCTTTCTGTCTGGGTCAGAGTGAAGCTGATACCCTGGCAGTTGAGTATGATGAAGTATTTTTCTCATTTTCATAAGTACTTTTCCCCTAATGGCTTTTTTATTTGTTTGACAAATAAATCCACCCTTGTTTCAGGGGAACCCAGCGCACCCAAATTGGAAGGTCAGATGGGAGAAGATGGAAACTCCATTAAAGTGAATGTTATCAAGCAGGATGACGGTGGCTCCCCAATTAGACATTATCTGATCAAATACAAAGCTGTAAGTATGACTGATGCTCAAGCCTGGTTTGTATTCAGCCTGTTCAGAGCTCAGGCTTCACTATGTAGGCTGATAACCATGAAGGCTGGAGGTAGGCCAGTATGGGCCAATATGAGCTGGGGAGCTGCTTTGGCAGGGGGGTTGGATCCGATGATCTCTCAAGGTCCCTTCCAACCCCTGTGATTCTATGGGGATATGTGCTAAGCAGATGTGATGGAAGTATATGTGGTATGAGGCATGGCATGCACACAAGCAACACCCTTTGTCTCATTTTCTTTCCTTTCACTTTGACTAGGAAAGGTTATTCCTGTATGCTGTCTTCTGTGACCATGTAGTAATTACATGCACTTAGTATTACTTCACTTCATACACTTCTGAGCTGGGATTGCCAGCAGCAGCTTAAATAGCTGGAGAGACAGAGGCTTATAGTGCAGAGCATTGCCACCCCTGGATCTGTATATAATCATCATTTTCTACTGGTCATTGAAATCGCCACAGTTAATGCTGTTAGAAACCTAATTAACACTGTGCTAGTATCTCTTGTCCCCTCCAGTTGCAGCCAACAGCATGTGATGTTTTGTATCCCTGAATTAGCTGAGGAGCATGTGCTTGTTGTAGAAACACCCCCCTGTTCCATGGGGTAGTCGTCCCAGCGTTCTCCAAGCTGGCTACTAACGTGCTGTGTGTTTTACACCCCTGCCTGTCGTCTTTCTGCGCTGCAGAAACACTCCTCAGAATGGAAGCCAGAGATCAGAATTCCATCTGGCAGTGACCACGTCATGCTCAAGTCCCTGGACTGGAATGCAGAGTACGAGGTGTATGTGATAGCTGAAAACCAGCAAGGGAAATCCAAGCCAGCTCACTACGCTTTCCGGACTTCTGCTCAGCCTACCGTCATCCCAGGTACAGCAGGCATAAGCTTCCCTGTGTTTTCTGCTTCTAATTAATGCAACAGTGCTGCATCCTTTAATGTGCCTGAGTAACCCTGACGACTTGCTTGCTTAAAGCCATTATCACAACTGGTTACCCATCCAAAAGCTTAGTACATACCTGTACTGTAGCCCGTGTTACAGTATGTACAGCAGCAGCAGGACGCTGGTAGGACTGTTCCCAGGGAATGGTGGCATTTTGTGTTCTGTTGGAGCAGCAGGATTGCTGGATGAGAAAAGCAGTGGAGAGAAAATGCTTTCTGAAACCAGAAAGTAAGATTCCTGGTGTAAGTTAAAGCTGAAGAGACCGTTTGGATCTCTGGGGAGATGCTTTTCACAATGCAGATTGTCCTTCCAAATCTGCTTTGCCTTGCTTTCTGCTTCTTTGTCCATCCAGCTCAGCCTTTGGAGAAATAACAGCATAAAGAGTTTGCTAGCAGGGTAAGGGAAGGGGTTAAAATCTTGTTTTGAAGGTGTTTTATTAAACAGAGATTAAATTACAGTGATTTTTAGAGCACTGCTTTAATGTTGGGTAGGACATTAGGAAAAAGGAACTAAACAGCATTAGAATGCTGCTGCAAACTCTTGTCTCAGGCTGTGCTTATCAGCATGCTTAAAAAGTGAGGTAGGAGCACAAATGCTGTGAAAAACAAACAGATCCTGTTAGCTGAGATGCTAGGAAGTAAAAGTTGACTGGGAGGTGTGGAAAGGACAGTCAGTATTCCTTTGCTACACAGGCAGTAGTAAAAGTCAATCCGAACAAAACCTCAAGGGTGAAATTGCTGGACTACCTGTAAATTGAAGTTCTGATGGGTTAAAGGCAGATAGATGAACTTCCAAGCTTGTTTCAGTCAAGATAAGTCCTCACTGCACAGAGTTAAGCATATTCATGCCAAGGTTGGTGCTAACAGTCCATATTGAAGGGAGTGATGTGAATTCATTTCGTTCCCTCCTTCCTGCCTATTAATCAGCCTCGTGTCTGTCTTCAGAACAACTAGAGAGTCTTCTTCAGTCTTCCCCTTGCTCTGAGTATTCAATCTTTGGTCTGCTGTCTGAAGGAAAGAGCTGAGGCCTTGATGCAGTTTGCATGCTGAAACTCCACTTAATTAAGCCAGTTAACGTTGTTAAGTGTACAAGTGAGCGACCTAGTTGGCTGGGGCTTGGAGAATGTGTTTGGTAGGGAGGATGAGAATAGAGAGGAGGAGGAGGGAAGTGGGGCAGAAGAGAGATTGCAATGTGTGCTTGAACAAGGCAGTAATTTTGGGTGGGAGGACCCTCAGTAACTCATTAAGCAACTTACTCTCTGATTCTCATTTTCAACAGCTCTAATACTTACTACCCTCATATATTTGAAGGACAACGGTGACTGATGTGGCAGGAGAAAGTGAGGGTAATTTGGCAAAGGGTGCCTTAAGGTCAGTTCAGAGCTGAGCAGTGACATGCAGTAGGCTGGAAACAGCAGCAACTGGTTCCTCTGCGCCATGACGTGTACCTACAGGGAGAGTTACAAGTACTGAGCAGCCTTTTTGTTCCTCCACACTCCTTTGTGTGCAACCATTGTTGCCTTCCTGTGCTGATACCCTCCTTTAGCCTTCATTACATGCCCAGTGGGACAACTGGGACAGCTGGGATGCCTCACACAGGTGTATTAGCAAATTTGGGGAATGCTGTTGCTTTTGGAGTGCAGTGTTCATGCTGTTAGTCCCTGGCAATGGGAGGAGCAGTGAGCCCTTCAAATCCAACAGTAACATGGGCAAGGACTGTCTAAAATTGGAGGGGGGGAAACCTAGTTTATTGTCACAGGTGTACCTTTTTTGGCCTCTCTGAAATTACTCCTTGCTTAGAAGGAATCAGGATTTGAGGCTGCCACTCAAATGGCAGCAGCAGGCTGAAAAGCAGGTATTTCCCAGTGCAGTTTTGCTGCAGGATTGACCCAACAGTTGAATGCAGTTGGTTCTCAGGGAGAATGTGCTCTGGTTCAGGGGCACTGTGCACTGCAGTGATTACTGCTGGCTGTGCTGGGTTTGTGACTCTGTTTGCCTGGGGTTTTAGTGGTTTTGGTGGGGTTTTTTCAATTTGTAGAGGATTTTTTTTTTTCTGTTAGGCCTTCCAAGGTGTTTCCAGACCCTTTGATTCCTTAAGCTGATTGCCCAAACTAAAAACATTGGGGAATATATTTCAGGAGGGGCAGGTTAGGTTTTTCTGTTGTGCAGTCCACAGTCCTCTACTGAAATGAAGGCAAGTATGCCAGACTGCAGCAGGGAGAGGCTCTGTGTGTGTTCCTTTAGCATCTCTTGTCATTTCCATCATGTTTAGCTTTTATATTTTGATTTCCTAATGAGCTACATAGGAGAAGTCAGAGGCAGTGCCTCTAATGTGGCTTTGCTCTCCTTGGCAGTAATAACCAGGAATTTCCTGCAGGCAAAATGTATATTAATTCTATAGAGTCCTTTGTTACATCACCTGTAACGTGTCCTTAAAGTGATTGGAAGGATAATGGTATTATTTTCAATGATAGTACTAATTGCATTAGAGTAGTTTACAAGCAGCTGGCAGGCTAATTGGAAAAGTCAGTCCTGTATTTTTGAGGCCTCCTTGTTTCTCCAGGGTTTTAGTCACCTGGATCTGTTGTCCAAGTCCTTGGCACAATAGGCTTTGGGGGAAGGGCTTGGACAGGCAGGTGAATTGTCTGCTACACAAAAGCTTTTCTTTTCTTTTTTTTCTTTTCTTTTTTTTTTCCTTTTTTTTTAAATACGTATAAGACAGTGTTGTCCTTTCAAATACCAGATAACCATCTTCCTGTGTGTCTCATTGAGCCTTCTATCCCATCATTTTTAATCTCATTTGCTTGCAAACCCCATAAACCCTGACTTGGACCCTGCTCTGCAGCTTTGAACATTGCTGAGCTTCTGACCTGGCCCTTTTGTTGGTGTGAATGTGCTAACGCTCTTCTTTAACCTTTAGCCATTTTAATTTGCAAAATTAAATAAACCTTTAGATTCTTATGTTTTTCTATATTTATGACCTAATTTTTTTTATCTATTTTTTTTTCTCTCTCTCTTTCTCTCTTTCTTTCTTTTTTTCTTCCTTGTCCTTTCTTCCCTTCCCTCTCCCTCCTTCCCCTGACTCCTTTCCTGTGTCTGTCGTCATACATGTCACCTTGGATCTCACGGGGAAACATCCACGCTTGCCACATGCACCAAATTTGTTTTTAAACAACCATGTTTTCCCCTCCTGGGAACCATTGTCTGGCACCTGCAGCGACCTTGGGAAGTCCATCAACGTCGTCCTCCTTTGTTTCATTGCTTCTTTCTGCAGTGACTCTGCTTTTGCTCTGTTAGAAACTTAAAATAAAGCAATATTTGCTTGGAAAGGCCTGGGTTCCACCAAGGCATGAAAGCAGATAACTTTGTTTCAGAGGATCATGTCAGTTCAAAAAAAACCAAGAAACAACAAAACCAAACCCTCCCCTCCCAAAAAAAAAAAAACCCCACCCCAAACCACCAACAAACAGCTGGGAACATTTGAAAAACAAATAATAATTGGAAAGAGTGTTTTGTAACAAGGAAAGAAGGTTTAAGCCAAGTTTGGTTTTTTTTTTCCTCTTTAACTTTTTGTTTTTCCTTGTGATGAATTTTTCCCTTTTTAATGGATGTAAAGAAAGATTTTTCTTTTGTTGTTGTTGTCTGCTTGTGGGTTTTCATCAAAGGAAGGTACAATGGTGAAAGCCTTTTAAGATCCTGCTTTTTACTGAGTTCTCTGCACGTCTGGTGCTGATCACTGCACTGTGCAAAAGGTTTCTAAAGCCCCAGCCACAATTCTGAACACACAGACCATAAAAAGAGAAAGAAGATTTGTCAGAGAATCCTGCTGGTTGCCCAAATGTCTCTTTGGGCTTTTGCATATGGATTCCAATTCATGGCCATTAGAAGGTTTCCTGAATGTGGTGGTCTAAATATAAACATCATGTGGGAATTACATTGAAGAGATTTATTTTATTTCCTCTCTTTCTTTCTGTCTTAATGTCATTGAATCCTTGTGACTTCATTGGCCCCTTGTGTGCAGTCAATTATCTCATGACCCATAGTGGATCTGGGGCCCAACACAGCCCATAAATGTACAAATTTGGATGGATGCTTGTCTAATGTTTTCTGGTTTTCCACTGCTGTGTTATCAGCTTCATACAGCAATCCCTTTTCTTGTCATGTTAACAGAAAAGATTAGCTTGGATCAAGTTACCTGACCACAACAATTTTGTACTATTACTGATCCTTAATAATCTTCTTGATTAACTCTGTGTGATGCTACCAGACAGGATTAATTCATGGTGTAAATTGGTGCAGTAGAATGCATCTTTGGTACTGAGCTCTGTGTATTGCATTTCATTGAACAAACTTCAGTTAACCCTCCTCTTCTCTATTCTTCTCACTCAAGGGAAAAGAAAAACAAAACCCTAACCACTCAATTCCCAAAATCAACAACCAACCCTGTGCCCCTCAAGAATTGTCTGTGTGAGGGTAAACCCATTTGGCTCTGATGCTTTTCCAAAAAAAAGGTTTACCTCTCCCTCTAGGTCACTCTTTCCATTTGAATGGACCTGAGGTGACCAAGGATTAAATTGTTGACATAGTTGTTGAACTGTCTGTACAGAGTGTCTCAAATACTATCAGTTGTCTGGAATGGAATTAATCTTTCTAACAAAACTTTAATAGGGACAAACAAAAAGCCTTGCCATCAGTCTTGTCTAACTATGCATTTTATGCCTCTGCTGTGTTTATTCAGACTTTTTGTTCCTTATAAATTGTGAACTGCTTTTTTATCTGTGTTATAAATGAAAAATTTCTGCAGGTGGTGTGTGCAAAAGCATGTGGGTTCCTTTCTTAAACAACTCCTCACCTCCACAGGACAGAAAATTTGTTAGGCCTTTTGAGTTTACACCTCAGTGCCCTTGAAGTACAGCAAGGGGAATCATACTGCTAAAAAGTTGTGGGATGTTTCCTCAGAGCTGGATTTAGTAAGTTGATCTTTAGATCTGCTGTCAGCTTGTGTTGGGGGTTTCCCCTTATCCCCAGGCAGAGGGTACTAGCTGAGGTTGAGATTCATCTCACTCAACTCACAAGGTACTAAAATTATCTTGCCTAAACTATGACTTTGTGTAGTGGGGTGTGGAGAGAGAAGAGCACCTCTGGAGGCCGTTCTTCCTGTTCAAGGAGACATGCCTTAAGGTAGTGGAGGTGCATCATGCTCTGAGGGACATCCTCTCTTGTGGTGACTAGGCAAAGCCCAGGCAAGTAGATGAGATCATTTACACAGCTGAAGTTCCTTGAAACAAATCCCTTAATGATAAACAGGAATCCAGTCAGAAGGGAATATACACAAAAAAGAGCTTTCTGTCCTCATGCTTATAAAAATAAGGAGCATAACTGGCAATTTCCTCACCAGTTCACATGGATTCATAACATATCAGGAACCAGATACACATCAGACTCCTGAGGACTGTCAGTCAATACTGTACAAGGTTCCAGGGCTTATTCTTCATGTAAATAAAACTGTAAAATAGTTTGCAGAAAAGCCAGCTCTTTTTTTTTTTTTTTCATGCTCAGAGATGAGACATAAATTCTGATCTGGAACCAGCAGTAGTTGAACCACTCATGATTTTCAGTGTGCACACACACACACACACACACTTGTTGCAAGCACATACTCCATGGGAACACCACATACCTACAGAAAAGCTGGATCCTCAACCCTTAGGAAAGGTATTTCCATGTGAGTGTGGTGAACTGCAGAGCCTTGTAGCATCTCACATGGCCCGTGAGATTCCAGCAGCTGTACCCCCAGTTTGAGCCTCTAAGACATTTGTCAAAGCATTCAGCTGCCTTTGCTGAAAGGAAGGCAAGGATCAGTGGCAATCCTTCACACCTCTGAGTTTCTGCTAGGTAACAAGTTGGGTTTGAAGCTCTCCTGAAGCTGGTGGAGTGGCAGGAGTGGCCAGGGGCACTGGGGTGTGTGTGGAAGGGCAGCTGTAGGAGCGGTCAGGCTGCGGATCAGCTGCTCAGATTTGCAGTTGGGTTGATTCCTGGAAGAGGATCTTGTGGGACTCACTCTTTGCTTACAGCTTTTCCTTTCTGTGTGCTTATATTCCCCTTTTCCTCTTAGGAAGGAGAGTCAGTCATAGGAACATAAGCCAGGAGCAGACCCCTGAAGCCACACAGTGCTGGTGACAGTCTGAAATGAGTTGAGTAATAGCTGGGAGAAATACCCACTCCTCTCCTGTGTTGGGAGGAATGCTCCACAGGCTGCTGTGTATTTCTGCTACCCAGTAGCTCTTAAGTTGAAAGCAAGCATAACTTGCCAGGCCTAAACCTGTGTGGAAAGAGCAGCTATTACCACTTGAAACAGAAGGTTGCTCACGTGTTGCTTTTCTCCACTCTTAATAAGTTTTTCAGAGGGTCTGAGGTCTGTATAACTGACACCCCTGTTTGAAGGATTCTTCCAAGTGTTTGCAAATTACAGCTCAGCATCCACTGAGGACAAATGGCTTTTCTCTGCTGGTTGTTTTTAATTCTTCTGATGCATGAAATGAATTTTTGGTTGTCCTTCTCTCTTCTGCCAAATATTGCAGGAGCACTGAAATGCCTGGAATCTCATCTACTTCTCTCCACCCCCCTTTATTTTGTCTCTTGGCTTGCCTGTGCCTGAACATTCTCTACACACTCTAGCTGAGACCCCACTGGGAAGACCCATCTGAGTGGTTCTGCTCTCGCTGACAGTGCAGATGTCTATATAGACTTGCAGGAAGTAAAACTGATGGGTCACTTTATAGCACACTGTAAAATAAGGGTGATTGGAAAGGTCCAACTTGCAGGAAGCTCACTATCCATTGAGAAAAAACCATAAGTTTGTAATTAATAAATTCTTCATTTCTTTAGAATTAAGGACTCGAGATTTGTTTTTTTAACACTTGGTGTTTCCTTATTTATCCTGGGGGAGGAGTGTTCATCTTATTCCTGGAAAAATAGCAAAAGGGACTTAATGGAAAACTCCTCAGGCTGAATGTGCTGTGGAATGGGTCAGAAACGTCCCACCATCTGTTTACATGGTAGCACTCAGTGGTGATACATGTGTACTCTTCTACCTGTGATGCTGGTAGCTGATGCTTAACAACCTATTTGTTTCTACACCTCCTTTGTACACTGAATTGTTCCAGGCCTCAGCCTATTTGATTAAACACAACATAAATTTAGCTATATGATTGAGTGAATAGTTCTTAAAGTACTTGTAGATTAATTGAATTTAATCGAATGTGCCTCTCTGTGCAACTGAGTAATACACTGCCTGCTGCTTGCAATTTATAGCAACCCCAGAATCCTTCACAAGGTATCTACAGCCATATAGAAAGGTGGCACCAACAGCCTCCAAGTTCACGAGGTCTTTGAGGATCCTTACATTGCTCTTCCTCACTGCTACCCTGAAAGATTTGGAACTTCAATTCATGGCACGAAGTAGAACTTACAAAACCAGAACGAGTAGAAGAGATCTGAAAATGACTGAAAATTGCAGGGCTTTCTGAGCAGCCTGGGAAAAAAATAACGTTGCAGGCAGTTACCTTGGCCCAGTTTCATTGTCTGAAACACAAGATCTGAGAATAGCACAAACCCAAGGGCATTCCTCTGCAGATTTGCCCTTGTTCTCCCCATCTCCGGACTCTTCCTCCTGTCAGCCTTTCCTAAAGTAGCTCCTCGTGTTCCCTGGGGCAGAGAAGGAAAGACAGTAATTTAAGAGCAAGGGGTGGGGAGACTTGCATCTCTTCAGTAGTTCTCCTTTGGGTGTTTAGAGAGAAAACAAGTTATTTTGTAGCTATCATAGCAGAGACTGGATCTTTGAGGACGGATGTGGTGGAGATCCTTTTCTGTGGCTGCAAAACCACAGCAGGCTGGGTTAGAACTGTATCTTCATGCTAATTAAATGAAATAGCCTTCTGAGGAAACTCAGAATTAGCTTATAGTTATATATGAGCCCTCCTGGTGTAGCATTGTAACTATTTTATGCCCCTGCTTCCTAACCACAAAAGACAGGATAAACAAAGGCTCGAAGGGCACATCTTTGCCACGAGCTGTTAGTTCTCTTGGCTTCAGCGAGTCTTGGCAGTTGTAGTGGCTGAAGATGGACTGCTGGAGCGTAGGAAGTTCTGCACCAACATGTGGAAGAACTTTTTCACAGTGAGGGAGCCCTGGGACAGGCTGCCCAGGGGGTGTGGAGTCTCCTTCTCTGGAGAGATTCCAGCCCCGTCTGGACACCGACCTGTGTGCCCTGTCCTAGGGACCCTGCTTTGGCAGGGGGTTGGACCCCATGAGCTCTGGAGGTCCCTTCCAACCCCTGCAGCTTTGTCACTCTGTTTGGTCTTGGGCTCACAGAGCAAATCAGTGACAGAGCAGAGAAAGGTGGGTTTGGACGTCTTTCCTGTTGCCTTAGTCATACAGCTCTCCATTATACCTGAACTTCTTTAACCTCTCCTGTGAGAACAGCCTTGCAGGTTGTCTGAGAACGTGACTGCCTTTGGGACAAGGTTCCTAAAACCCCAGATACCTGTAGCAATTTTGGGGGTTTCTCTCTGTTAGCATTTAGGTTTTTGTTCATCCTGTGTTTGAAAGCTATGTAAAACCAAACCTTAAGCTGTAGATGAAATCAGGGAGCCATCACTGGGTCCTTGAGTAGAAACTTGGCCCATACACATTGCAATTAGTAAGGTCAGTCATTTTGTGGGGCCTGGTACTTGTTGAGAGTTGTGGGGTTTTTTGCAGGGAATTTGTGGCCAAATGGATCCTGGTGCTTGCCAGAGGCTGTCAGAGAATTAATGCTCTTCCTCCCAAACACTAGTCACAGCAATGCCCAGGAATGCACACACAAACACCAGACCCTGCCATGGTCATTGTAAGTGGAATGGCAAATGTCATCTGGAACAAGAAATATATTCTTCTTCCATTTTTGCTTCCCATTTCTAATTCTAAATAGAGAGAGGTGAGTATTCAGACAGGTTTTTCTGCAGTAGTGCCAAAGAATCTGCCTAAAATCTCTGCTTAGAAAGTAAAGGGGATTTCAGCCAAATTTGATGGATTTCTCTTAAATTTGGGGATTTCTCTTAAAATTCCATACCTTTTTTTTTCCCTAGCCACAGCTCACCTGTGTTTGGTTTCCAGCTTTTGATTCTTCTTGTATCTGCACTCAAATAAAGTTCTTTCATGGTATGTGCTCCTCTGCTGCACATAGGGCTACACTGACTCAGTTCATCCCTGCACATTTTGTTTTGGGAAGTTTATATTGACTGAGTTTCCCAAATAATTTATTGTTTAATTCTTCAACTGCAATTATGGCATTTCCCTGAACCATCACCTTCCTCAGCATCTTTTCTGAACAGCTTTTCCACATTAGACATGCTGATGCCAAGAATGGAGGGGGTATTTCACTTCAAGCTCCTTAGATCCCTGTTGAAACACGTGCTTTGGGATTGCCAGAAGTGAAATGTTAACAGGCTGGGCCAGTATCCTGTGGGAATGGCTGAACCTTTTGATCTCCAGTGGCACAGCAGATTCCTGCACAGGGAAGAAATTAGCTCCTTCCTTACTGTTCCTTGCCCAAGTCTGATACCACAGTGGCACTTGAAAACAGCCTCTGCTGCACTGCCTACTGAGGACCTGTGCTCCAGAGGCAGAAGCTGTGATTGTCCTGATGGGTCAGATGTAGATGAGAAGAAATGTTTGACACATCTTTAGCTTTTTTTCCAGGAGCTGCTGTGAACAGGAACATGTTACTTATTGAATAATCCACTCAGAAACCTGAATGCATTAGAAGAGGAGGAAATATGTGACCTCCTCATTCCCTGAATGGATCTGAGGTTGATTAGTTAATTTAATGATGCAGCTTGCACAAATGTTCTGCTGAGTAGTTAAAGGACTGGTGATGTGAATGTCAAGAGTCAGGTGCTGCAGAGTGACTTTTAGATACAGAAGGAAACTTTGTTGTTGGAGTCTGGGTTCCTTAATACATTATCAGGGTCACCAAATTAAACAACATTCATTTGCCTTACACTAAACATGTTCTATCTCCTATTTGTAAGTAATAAGATGTGTGGCAGAGGATATGGCACTGTGAGCCCTGGAAATGATCTGTCTACCTGGCAAAGTCAACATAAATCAGGCTGAGGGAAAAGAGGGGCTTTGCTGGGCTTTTCTGCAAAGAAAATACTCAAAGTGTTTGAGGACTGTGACATCTAGCAGGTTGGGGGTTTTTTAATGGCAAAAAAAAGCTCTAGAAAATGAATAGAATTGCATCTTAATTGAAAGAAAAAGAAAAAAAAACCAAAATACTCCTGCAGACAATGACAAACATGCTGCTCTGGGGACTAGCAAGGGAGTTTTGAGTAGTTTGGTACATCTGCATAGGTGCTTAAACTGTGTAACCCAACAGCCAAACACTGTTGTCTTGGGAAGAATTACTCTGAGTAGAACAAGAAGTAGTTGTGTTCAGAAAGCCATAGTAAGACCAGGAGGCTGCAGCTGGTAACATTGAAGCTGTGCCTGTTGCTTTTGTGACTGTCAGAGGCTTTGACAGGATTAACTGCTGTGTTCATCCACTCCCTGTTTCTGAGAAAGCACTCAGCATTTTACAAATACATAGAAAGCTCAAGGCACCTCCTCTGAACTTAGTGCTGTGTGGGCAACCCTGTGCCTTCTCTAGACCTCCATCACCACTTCTCACCTGCTGTGTTTTTTGTCTCCTGGAAAAGGCAAGGTATTTTTTAATTTCTATTCTATAGCTGGGGGAAGGTGGTAGAGGCTGGGTGTGGTGGAGCAGAAAGCTGAGGAGACTAGACCCACATTGTCAACAGAGTGACAGCCTGCTTATCTTTACTGTCTGCTGCCTCAGGTGGCTGCTTGGGTGGTTGTCTGTGCCTAAACCAAACCAGCCCTAGAGCAGTCAGTGATGCAATCAGCTCTTTCTCAAGAGGACATGAGAATCTTACTGGTTTCCAGTTCTGGATAGGTGGGTCATACCTGAGCAGCAGGAAGGGTTTTAAGTTTTCCTGTCGTTTTCCCCACATTAGGGGCCAATCAATGTGGAGGTGGTTGTGTTCTGCATCCCACCAGGGCAAGTCATGCTTATGGAATCTAGGCTCCATTTACACTTGTCCTTGTGTCAGGCTGGGGATGCAAAACCCTAGATATAGCCTTCATCTTAAGGAGAAGAGATGGAAGAAAGCAGAAGTCCTTCAGTGTTACAGCTGAGTGTGTGCTATAGAAGAAGAGATTTCTGTAGGCTGCTTTCCAGGCCTTAGCCTAATAGAGGTGGGAAAAGCCTAATAGAGCCTAATAGGGGTGGGAAAAGCCTGATAGAGGTGGGAAAAGCCTAATAGAGCCTAATAGAGGTGGGAAAAGCCTGATAGAGATGGGAAAAGCCTAATAGAGCCTAATAGAGGTGGGAAAAGCCTAATAGAGATGGTCCAAGTGAATCTGTTGTTTCAGGTAGATTGTCCTGCATATCTTTAGGATAAAGTACTGGTTATAACACAAGACTGCTAAGGAGGGGGTGTACTTTTTCTGAGTTTCCCATACTTGCAACCTAAGCATAGCCAAATCTGAGCCATAACTAGCCCGATCTAACCTATTAACTACAACACCTTCTTTTCTTCTCTTTTTATTCTCTAAAGCCAGCACTAGCCCTACATCAGGCCTTGGGACTGCTGCCATCATAGGCATTCTCATTGTTATCTTCGTGCTGCTCCTGGTGGCTGTGGATGTCACCTGCTACTTCCTGAACAAGTGTGGCC
Organism: Gallinula chloropus; assembly: GCF_964237585.1. Lineage (NCBI taxonomy): Eukaryota > Metazoa > Chordata > Aves > Gruiformes > Rallidae > Gallinula > Gallinula chloropus. The sequence continues at coordinate 5,693,058 of NC_140109.1, read as the reverse complement.
TGCTGATGTGCATTGCAGTCAATTTGTGCGGCAAATCCGGCCCAGGAGCCAAGGGCAAGGACATGGAGGAGGGCAAAGCTGCCTTCTCGTGAGTACTGCCACCCCTTCCATTGCTCCTTCTGTTGATCAGCCTGTCCCCTTAGCAGCTTTGATAAGAAACTTGTTTAGGGAGCTGTGGGTTCCTCATCTCTGATGGGAGGATACTGCCAGGATCTGGGGCTCTGCTGGGTCTGCTTTGTGTTTCTAGGAAAAGAGATCTGCAGCTGTTTCTCTGGGTTTTACCCTGTTCCTGTTGGTAGCCATCAAATGGCTGGCCCAGATGGTGGGCATCACAGTGGTGGTGTGTGCTGGTGGGCAGTAAATGGAAAGAGGAGTGACACCAAGAAGTAATCTGCTGTTTAGGCCAGCCTGTGTCTGCCATTCCCTACTGACACTTGCAGCATGTCTTTGCAGGAGGGCACCTGGTGTGAATGGGAACCAATCTCTATGTAATTCCCTTGTTACAGGAAAGATGAGTCCAAGGAGCCTATTGTGGAGGTGCGGACTGAAGAGGAGCGGACCCCCAACCATGATGGGGGAAAACACACAGAGCCCAATGAGACCACCCCACTGACAGAGCCAGAGTATGTTGGCATTAGTCAATCTTAGCACAGGAACAATATGTTGTCCTCAGTCGCCTTGATCCCTGATCTCTCATGCCCATGACTTAGTGCAGGAAGAAAGGTAAAACTCCACAGTCCCTTTGTGACATAACAGTAAGGAAATGCCTCCTCTCTTCCCCAAGATTCAGTGACTCCTATTCCCAGCACTGGGAGTAAAACAATGTTTCCTGAAACAGTGGGTGGATCAGGCACTGTCCAAGTTCACTGCAAAAGGATCCAGAGCAAAAAGCATCCTCCAGCTAGCTCCTTGAACCTCCTCTGCCCTTGCAATGCTGCCCAAGTCCTTGAACCCCCATGGTGAAAGCAGCCCTCTCTACTGATAGCAACAGGGTAGCTGTGCTCTGGATGTTGAGGGGTGCGTGGCAAGTTGGGTTATTGCAGGAGAGTGCTGAACGCTACCTGTGAGCTTTGTTTGTGCTGGGAGAACTTGTTTGAGGCCTGAGTCTGTGAATCCATCCACTTTAAGAAGCTGCTGAACTGCCTGGTAAATATTTAGGTCACGTTTGTGGTTGATGGCACAAGTTGGGCTCTTTTCCTTCAGCAGAGTCACCACACCAGTGAGGTGGTCAGGCTCTTCCACCCACATACTGCTTACCTCCTTTTTTAGGCTAGCTTTAGGGTCTGCTGGTAAACTGGCTCTGCTGGAAGCATCGTGGAGGTGAGAGGAGACAGGAGGCTATGTCCAAAAGCAGCAATGAAGCATGGACATGTGGCACTGAGGAATAGCTGTGACTTAGACTGTACTGGTTTTCTTGGCTAGTCTTACTAGAGTTTTAACTCAATATCCTCTTCTATGAAGGTTTTCTTTCTGTTAATAAGCCTGAGGTGGTGTTCTTGGCCACACCACTTCTCATGGAATAAACCATTTGGTTTTCCAGCTTTGCATCCATGTACTTGTTAAGGTGGTACCTAGAATATACCGAGTTGGAAGGGACCCATAAGGATCACTGAGTCCAACTCCTGGCTTGACAGAGGTCCAGCCAAGTCAGAGCATGGGACTGAGGGCATCATCCAGACACTTCTTGAACCCAGCCAAGCTTGGGGCTGTGACCACTTCCCTGGGGAGCTTGTCCCAGTGCTTGGCCACCCTCTCAGTACAGAACCTCTTCCTGACATCCAACCTAAACCTCCTTGTCTTCATGGCTGCTAAAGAATAGCTATGTTATCAAGGCACTGTCCTAAAGCAAACCTTATTCTAGCTAACACAACAGGCTGGAATCTGGTCAGAAGGGCAGAAAACATCGCTTCAAAGCTGCATGTATGTGTGTGTATGTACATATACATGTTACATGTGTGTGTGAGAGAAAGAATTCTATTCTGTATGCTTTGATGAAGCCCTTAGACTTCCAGGCAGAAGGGCAGGGCCAAAATGAAGGACTGGATTCAGGGGTCCTACACCAGGACCTTGTTGCATGGTGACAGATGGCACAGGACTGCAAGCTCAGGGAATTGGTAGAATCCTTGTGACATTAGGTGGAAGAGGCTGAGAGGAAGGTCAGGCTTAAAGGAAAGAGTCTCTGCAAGTTGACAGGGTTACATTTGGCTCAGACCTGAACCAAAATCTGCGTGAGTAAGCCATTCCTGAAGGATGTGTCCTCTTTGCTTTTTCTCCTCCTAGCCATTCTTCAGTCATCCCAGCCAGCCCTCCCTACCCATTGCACATTTGACCTCTGAAATGTTTCTGCTCCTTCAAGTCCCTCTCCATGTTCTCTGTGTGTTGTAACCACATGTCATGCTGCTGCTGTGCCACTTACCTGCCTTCTCACTCTGACTCTCTGCTCTCCTTTCCCTGCTGTCATTTACAGGCTTCATTGTCTCTATTTCTCTTCTACTCCTGTCCTCTTCACAGGCACCCTGCTGATACCACAGCTACTGTTGAGGACATGCTGCCTTCTGTAACCACGGGCACCACTAATTCTGACACTATCACTGAAACCTTTGCTACTGCTCAGAACAGCCCTACCAGCGAGACAACTACACTGACCTCCAGTATTGCCCTGCCAGCCACAGCCATTCCTGACTCAAACTCCATGTTGCCTGGTCAGGCTACTCCAGCCAAAGGGGCAGCCTCCTCAGTCTCTTCACCACCACCCTCCTCCACCCCCAAAGTGGCCCCCCTTGTTGATCTCAGCGATACCCCAAGCTCTACTCCAGCTACTAACAATTTATCTTCAAGTGTCCTGTCCAGCCAGGGTGCAGTGCTCAGCCCCAGTGCTGTTGCTAACGTGGCTGAGACCTCCAAAGTGGCAGCTGGTAACAAGCCAGCTGCCCCAAGCCCTGCAAACCTGGCTAGCCCTTCAGCTCCTTCAGAGCCCAAGCAGGAGGCCTCAAGCATCAAGAGCCCTGAGAAAGAAGCTGTGCAGCCCAGTACAGTGAAGAGCCCAACAGAGACAGCCAAGAACCCAAGCAATATGAAGAGTGAGGCTGCTTCAGGCAGCACCAAAAACCCCTCCCAGAACGAGGACTTTAAAATGGACGAAGGGACCTTCAAGACACCAGACATTGACCTTGCAAAGGATGTTTTTGCAGCTCTTGGCACTACTACTCCTGCCAGTGTGACTAGTGGGCAAGCTCGTGAGCTTGCTTCTTCCACTGCAGACAGCTCTGTACCTGCTGCACCTGCAAAGACCGAGTATGGCTGCCTTTAATCTTCTGTTGGTTGTGTGCTGTGTCTCTCGTGCACTGGTGCTTGTGCTGTTCTTGTTGGGTGTTCTGTTAACTAATCTCATTGTTTCCTTAGCAAACTAACTCACCTGTGAACCAACCAAACAGGGCTTGGCTTTAAAGCTGCAGGAGGAAAGCCAGGGAAGCAGAGGAAAGACAAACCCAGGGACTTACTGTAAATATGTTGTTCTTTAGAACACCTTTATGCAGCTTTGGCTATTGTAGGTCATTCTTTGCTGGAAGAGATCAGAAACTGATGGGTTTGAACAGCAAAAGAAGTGCTGTCCTCAGAGGTCTGAGTTGCTGCCACCCAAACTCAATTTCCTGACATCTCACTGGAGCCCTTCAGAACTTACTTCAGTGTAAGGCAGGGCAGAAGCCAGAGCTGAAAGCACAGTACCTCTGATCTGTCCTTAAACTGACAGAAGGATAAGGCAACGTCATCCTGTCTGTGAGAGAGGGAGCGGTTGCAGCACGGTTGGGTCAGGAAACCTTGCCGGTGTGTTGTCCTGGTATATTAGTGTTGAGGCTCCATCTGCTGTACTGGGGTCTCATCTGTACCCACCTGATTTATTCAGAGAGCATCAGCATGCTCCCAGGGTCCTTTGGAGCCTTATGCCATCTGGACAGGATCCACTTTCCTCAGCTGAGATGAGTCTGCACCTTGTGTTTGGCAGGAGACACTGGAGAGTGAAAACAGCATGAAGTCCTCACCTGGGTAACTGAGAGGAGGGTCCCCAGCTGTTGTGCAGATGTTGGACAAGAACACTCTTGCTCTGTCTGTCTGGATGGCGGTTCCTGACAGAGCCACAATCATAGAAACCTGGAAAACACTGATTCAAAATGGAGAAGCCACCCATGAGGGGACAAGTACCTAAGGTCCCTGTGCTTTCTGGCTTCCTATTTGGATACAGGGTGTTGTCAGAGGCAGGATGAGATAGGACTATCTTGTCTTTCCTGTGTGAGCAGGGTCTGTGCTTTATCACAAGAGAGAGTGCTGCAAAGGCAGTTTGGATTTGTTGCAGGAGTAGCTCCCAAAATCAGAAGACTTGAGTTCACACTGCATCTTTTCTCTTTTTGGCAGAGAGAAGTGTACTGAGGACATCAGGCACTGCACTGTCAGCTTGATTCCTGCCAAGAACCTAACCAGATGTTCTAGAGCTAGGCTTACAGCTTGCTCAGGCAAATCTAGGCTGTGTTACAGCAACCACACTAGAGATGTACCCTAAGTCATAGCTTTGGTTAGAACTTTTTTCATCCTCACATCTCCAGGAAAATGACTTCATTCTGCAAGATTTATATTTAATCCAAAGTAAGGCCTTGGCCTCGTGCATTGGCTTTGACACTGTGATCACAGTGTGCATTGGCAGTCACAGAAGAGCAGGCAGACACTGTAGAACCAGGCTCTTCACCAGATCCGAGTGAAAACCCATTCAGGTACCTTATCTTACAGCTCTGGTCCCTCTTCCTCCCTGCTCTGCTCCTGTCCTCTCCAAGCCAGGAGAGTCTATTCTGCTGTGTGACTGTCCCACAGCACTGCCTGTGCCCCATGCAGCCGTGGAGCATCTGGCATTCCTGGAAGCCCAGATGATACAGCAGATGCACCAGAGTTGGAGGGAACCAGGCAGCCTTGATGGGTGCACCTGAGCTGCTCCCAAGCAGAGAATGTTGGCTTCATTTCACTGCATCTAAAGCCGTTGCCCTGTCATGCTGGGCTCTTTGGAGAGACAGAGCAGAAAACTGTGATCTGGTACTGGACTGAAAGGGGGTAGGAAATGGTTTGCCCATCACAAGGAAACATTTCAACTGAATTAGTGCAACTTGGTCTGTGTCATGTAAGTGAGTTCTTGGTATGGTGAAATGCAGAGCTGTGCTCTTCCTGGTGATCCAGCCACATCTTCTACCTCTAGTGCTTATCTGCTTCCCTTGAGCTAAATCAGTATTGCAACCACAGGCTTAAGTTCATCTCACCTGCTCATCAGGGTGAATTAAGAGAGCAGACATCTCACACTACCTTTGTGGCCAATGGGCCCTTCTTCAGGGGGGCCCCTGGATATGTCTTGTGAGGTGCATCTCCTGACTATGAAGAGAGCGTGGGACAAACAGGCTTCCCTGATGCTTCAGTAGAGTGCCAAGAAGGCAGGCTGAGCTTTAGCCTGGGAAGCTGTTGGCCTCCCTTACACTTGTGAAAACATATTTGACAAAATGAACTGCTGCTGTGTTTCCCTTCCTGCTCCATCCTGGGAAACTCTGGGACTGACTGCCTATACAGAGACACGTTTCCCGTGACAGTGGAGGTCTGTTTGAATAGGGCATTTTGGGGTGACACGAATGAGCAGTGGTAAAATCAAATTCCTTCACATCTCCTTGAGTTCTCCCCATTGCTCCTTTTTTTGTTTTCCCCAACACAACTCGTGCCACTGCTGCAGCCTGAGACATCATCCCACTGGTACGTTAGCTCGGGGCAGGAGGAAAACCAAACAAGATCTTGCTGGAGCTAACTGAATCTAGGGTTGGGGAGGGAGGGGGTGAGTTTGGTTGTATCTCCTCTGCAAATGCTCGTGTTGCTCTAGCAAGGCAACATTCTGTGTTTCTCTGCCTCTAAACTCTGCCATTTTTGGTGATTCTTCCTCAGGAAAACCCCAGTAGAAGACAAATCCGAAGCGCAAGTGACGGAAACTAAGACACCTCCAGCAGAAGTCAAGACGGTCCCTAACGAAGCCACACAAACAAATGAGAACGAGAGCAAAGCATGATCACCAACGGATGGGAACAAATGACAGAACAACTTCACCTGAGCATTTAAACCACAAACCACAACACCCATCTCATTCCTCTAGTGTCTGTTGCCTTTTTTTTAAAAAACAAACAAAACAGGAAATGCATAAATGGGGGGTGGGTGGGAGGGGAGGGGGGAATATCTCTTTCTTTACTTCTTTTCTTTTTTTTTTTTGGTTTTTTTTTTTGTTTTGGTTTGGTTTTGGAAGATTCTAGAAAGGTTCTATTTGTTGTGCACTTGCTTTTAAAAAAGTAATACATTTTAAAAACAGGGTTAAACCCACAACTAAATCAGGGCTTAGCTGACCCTGTGTATATTCAGATAAGGAAAATTGCAAATGCCATTTGCAAGGTGGTTGGGAAGCTCCAAATCAACTAGTCCTAGACACCACACAAAAAAAAAAGAGAAGAGACCCTGTTCTTTCCTTTGTTAGTATAGCAGATATAACCACTGTATTATTTGGTACAGCTGGTACTTAATGAACAAAGTCCACAATTTATTTTTATACTTTTCAGTCAAGTTTGAAATATGTAAAGCCTCATAAATAAGTTATAATTTTTGTTCACCGTGTATTTGTTCAGTATGCAAAGTGTCTCGAGCAATTTGTGACTGAATTCTGTTCTCCACGTTAGACATTTATTTCGGTTTTCTTATTCTATATTTTTATTTTAGGAAGAATGCCAAAATCGCAGCTTCGGGGGATGTATTTCAATTTGCAGTATTCAGACTCTACATTTCTTTTAAATTTTATGTTCTTTTTTTTTTTTTGCCAACTTTTGTTCATTCCAGTGTTTACAATTGACAAATTTTTTTTAAAACTTTTGTTGTGTTTCAATGTGTTTGTAAAATAGCTGCTTTTCTTTATTTTTAAGTAAATGCAGTCTATAGTTACTAGGTTAGCAGCATGCTTGCTTTGCTAAGGGAGACGTTTTAAAACATGGATGTTTACAGTAGTTGTTTCCCCTTTATCTTAATTATTATTATTGTCGTTGATGTTGTTATTATTATTTCTTACTGGAGTAAGAAGAAGAAAAGTAACGCTGGGTCCTGGGTTGGGGTTTTTTTGGCTGGGGGGTGGCAGCTGGGATTCAAACCAGTTGTCACCAATCAAGGTCTTTATCCAGCAATCCACATAAAACACATGCTTAACTTGGAATGAGAGAAGTGCTGGTGAGAGTCTTTCTATACTTAAGTTTAGTAAGAGTTTTAAAGTCCCTTACTGGACCTGGGGCTGACTGCATAAGAGAAATATAATCTCTGCTTTTTTAGGACATTCTCCCCTTTCCTTCACGGAACCCTCCTGGATCTTTGAAAAGCAGAAGGGAGATTGTACAGTTAGGGCTGGTCTGGTCTCATCTCTGATGTTTAACCTGTATCAATTCCTCCTTAGTGTGTAAGTAAGTACCATTTCAGCACTAGAAATCTGGTTTGAAAGCAGATGTTTTGCACAGGGGCGCGTGGCAGCGCGCAGGGCCTCTCCTGCAGAGCCAGCTCTGTCAGCACACGGGCTGGGTGGATGTGTAGGCCTCTTCCACCCGCACAAGGGTGCGTGGCGGTGCGCAAGGCCTCTCCTGCACAGCCAGCTCTGTCAGCACGTGGACTGGGTGGTTGTGTAGGGCCTCTTCCAACTGATCTGTCCCATTGTGTATATTGAGTCAATATATATGCTCCACAGAATCAAAATTGTGAAATCAAGAGCAAATGCTTTGAAGTCACTGCCAAGACTCCCATCGCTCCCCTTGGCATTGTGTCTTTAACAGTTGGAAAGGCTGGGGTTGATGTAGTACAGTTATTATTATAGAGGGAGAGGGGTATCATTGGAATTTGTGGAGTAACACAGATTTTTGGGGTGAAAAGAAAGGAGCCTTGAGCAGAAGGAAGGCAGAGATATATAGGGGAAGACCAGCCCATTGTGTAGAGATGTTCCTCTGTTGGGGTTTTGGTTTTTTCTTTTCTTTTTTTCTTTTTTTTTTCCTTTTTTTTTTTCTTTTTCTTTTTTATTTTTTTTAAATTCTACTTTAGATCTGCAAGCTTGTGCACTGTGGGTGCGTGACTATTTTAGTGTGAAACGTGTTTTTTGTCATAGTATTGAAATAATAATAAAAGCTTCGACATAGTTTGGATGTGGAAGGTGTAGAGATAGTTCAGATTTAAAAACAAAAAAAAATATATAAAAAAAAAGTTGGGGAGGGGAAACAAAAAAAAAAAAAAGAGAGAGAGAACAACTCTTAGAAAGAACAAAAGACTTGAAATCAAAAGTCAAACCGAGCTGATTATGGCATCCATTCCGTTGTGCTAATGTGATGAACAGAACAATGGTGGGGGGTGGGTAGACTGCAGTTTGGCTCAGGTATAATGAGCCACCTTTGTTAGTGTGTTCTGAGTCTGCAGTCTTCTACAGTGGCATCACATAACTTCAAACTGTGGAAAACAATGGTCTTGTCGTTTGCTAAGTGTGGGGGGTTTTGTGGTTTGGGTTTGTTTTTTTTTTTTCCTTAGCTCCTGGGATGCAAATGGAGGATGACTGGATGTGCAGGTATAGACACTCATGCAATACCCATCCTGAGCAGGGTATCGGGGCAGGACGGGTCCTCCCTTCACAGCCTTGTGTCAAATTTCACCCTTGTGTGACCCATCACAGCGGTGTCAGTCTAACTGTGGGCAAGTTTGGCCTACAGTTCCTAGGATATTTATTTTTTTTCTAAGGAGTCAATCCACAAAATGTAGGACAAAAAGCTACCCTGGTCTGTCTGTGGTTGGGGAGAGTCTTTGGGACAGCAAAGGACTAGAGGGCAGGCAACGTGTACCTCCGTTCTGTGGATGACCACAGCAGTGTCTCCCACAGCATCCTTGGGGCTAAACTGAGGAAGTTTGGCCTGGAAGGTTGAGTAGTGAGGTGGTTTGAGAGCTGGTTGAAGGGAAGAAGGCAGCAAGTTTTGCTCAATGGGACAGTCTGGCTGGAGGCCTGGATCTAGTAGAGTCCCTCAGGGGTCGGTGCTGGGACCTATACTATCCAATATATTTATTGATGACCTGGATGAGGGAATGGAGTGCACAGTCAGCAAGTTCGCTGATGACACAACCCTGGGAGGGGTGGCTGCCACCCCAGAGGGCTGTGCTGCCATCCAGCAAGGCTTAGACAGGCTGGAGAGCTGGGAGGGGAGAAGTTTCATGAGATTGAACAAAGGCAAGTGGAGGGTCTGGCATCTGGGGAAGAACAACCCCAGGGACCAGTACAGGAGAGCAGCGTAGGGGAGAGGGTCCCAGGGCACAGCAGAATGACCATGAGCCAGCAATGTGCCCTCCTGGCTAAGAGGGCCAACGACATCCTGGGGTCTGTTAGAAGGGGTGTGGTTAGTTAGGTTAGGTCAAGAGAGGTCCTCCTCCTGCTCTGCCCTGGTAAGACCACACCTGGAATATTGGGTCCAGGTCTGGGCCCCTCAGTTCAAGAAGGACACAGAACTCCTTGGAAGATCCCAGCGCAGGGCCACAAAGATGATTAAGGGAGTGGGACACCTTCCTTATGAGGAGAGGCTGAGGGAGCTGGGGCTCTTTATCTTGGAGGAGACTGAGGGGCGACCTTATTAATGTTTATAAATATGTGAAGGGTGAGAGTCAGGAGGCCAGAGCCAGGCTCTGCTCAGGGATGGCAGTGACAGAACAAGGGGCAGCGGGTGCAGCTGGAGCAGAGGAGGTTCCATGTGAATGTAAGGAGGAACTTCGTCACTGTGAGGGTGATGAAGCCCTGGGACAGGCTGCCCAGAGAGGTTGAGGAGTGTCCTTCTCTGGAGACATTCAAACCCCACCTGGATGCGTTCCTGTGTGGTTAATCGGGGTGATCCTGCTCGGGCAGGGGAGTTGGACTAGATGATCTTTTGAGGTCCCTTCCAACTCCTAACCTGTGATTCTGTGAATTTGCTCCTCAATTCTGCAAAGTTTTTAACTTCCTTTCCCTGTTGTATGCTATACCTCCCAAGTTAGAACCAACTGACAGCTGAGTAGCTGATAGGTAATAAAGGCTTTACAATGTTAATGACCAGGAACATGTCCGGTGACACTGGTCAGCACCTGTTGGGTGTAAATTGTGGTAACACCACAGGGATTGGCAGTGATAAAAACTAACTAGCTCAAAGCCCAATCCAACACCCAGTTGCATGATTAGAAAGTACACTGCTGGCTGCAGTGGGGTTGTGTCGAGATCAATGGAGTGAGCATCATTCCAAGACAGAAGTGAACCCTGTGATTGCCTGAGCACTGGGAGTGTCCATCCAACTTCCTAATGCCCTTGTGACATCTCCAGTGGGTCACAGATTAATTCTGGAGCGTGGCTTTATACTCTCCCTCCATGGAGATGTAGCAGTACCCCATTCCCAAGGTAGCTTAGACTTCACTGCTTTTATTTAAACTTTTGAAGAGGGACCAACCTGATGCCGTTTACGCTGTATATGTTTATATATGTATCCATGCCATACATATATATCTATATGGCAATTCAGACTGATCAGCTTCTAGTCGTGTAGTGATTACATTTCATGCTGCACCATATGTAAAGATGATAATAGTGCATCCAGTTGTTCAGCTTTTAGAGTGGAGTTTTTATTTTCACAATTTTCTATGGAGCCTTCAAACCCCAGGTTTTCACACTAGGCTGTTTTGATAGTTGTTCTCAGATCCTCCATTGACATCCTTACCCAGCATTCCCTACTTTTGGGGGGCCTTCTATCTTGTTAAAAAAACAAAAAATCAAAAAATCTTTTTACCAAGTGAAACATCAGTTCCACCTTTACTCCCATTCTCACTGGTGTAAATACTGATACTAACTGAGGATTTTGACTTTGCATTCTGTCAGAATACTGTGTTCAAATAAAAATTACCAAAAAAAAAACCAACCAACCAAGCCTGCATGAGTACATTTTGCCCTTCTTTAGATGTTCTGCTAGGTCCTGGATCCCCAGGGCTGTGTTTGTACCTGAGCTGGATGTGAAGCCAGCTGGCCCATTGTGGTGTGCCCACAGTGTGTGTTAAGCATCTGCCTGAGGCTGCTGTGGTGCCTTTCCAAACTTCAGGTGTGCAGAAAGAACACCTGCCAGCATTGATTTCCCCCACTGTTTTCCCACTGTAGACAATCTCCTGGAGAGAACTAATGGCACAGATGCAGTTGTGTGTCCACCCTGAGTTGGGGAGAGCTGAATTTCCTGTGGAAAGGAGCTGCTCTGTGTGTGTGTGTGTGTGATGGTTGGGCTGCCCTGTTCACTGAAAGGCTTCTGTGTGTGTGTGTGAGTGATGGTTGGCTTTAAAAGATATTCTTACCCCACCCTGAGTTGGGTGTCTGGACTTCATTAATACGGGATAAGGCTAATTAAATCCGATTCCACCCTAAGCATTGGTCTCCTAGAGCGTGGAAGGAGAAATGAGAGCTCCAGTGCTTGGGGTGACAGAACTGTTCCCAGAAAAAGAAGGAAGTATTGAGCTGGAAGTACTTGCCAGCCCAAGAGAATACTCTTCTTCTTTCTGCTCCTTCTCTAGCACTTTGCCCTCCATTCCTGACAGCTGTTTCCACTGTGGTTGCTGTGATGGGCCCTGTATGTCTTTGCTACTGCTGCTTTAGCAAAGGCATGGGGAAAATCTGCAGGAGCCACTCCATCTTCTGGGTGGGTTCCTTCCTCAGGTGTCTGTCACTGCAGAAATCCTTTAGAATTCACCTTCCAGAGTCATGCTTTCAGCTCCTTTCCAGCTGCTTTCACTGGAATTCCTGGCTTCCCTCTCCTCTTTCACAGAGTTTGTGGAGTTCTCCCAGCCTGCTTTGTTCTTGGAAAAGAGTTCCTCCTTTTCCCAGCCGGCAGCTTTCAGATGGCAAAGTGATTCTGCCTTTAGACACTGATTTCTCCTTTATGTTGCATGTTTACCCATGGGGAGCAGCAGGAGCAGATGGATGTGGTACAGCATCAGTCCTCAACTAACACACACAGTGCAATTGTTTCATCCAGCTTCTGCAGGAGAGGTGGGAAGTCAAAGGGTGCTCTGGAAATAGTTTAATCTTTTTTGTCTGGGATTTGGGGGTTTTTTTCCCCCTTTCTCTCTCCTAGCTTTTTAGCTAAAAACTGCCAAAATTGCAAACTTTATTTAATTTTTCTAGGCTGGGGTTGCAGGAGTGTGTCTGCTTACTTTTTCCTGGGAACATCTCAAATTCAGGGAAAGTAGACTTTCCCTTCACATGAAAGTTTCCTTTTGGCTGAAAAGCTTTTTTTTCCTCACTACCTATTTGAACAATTTTTTTTTCAATTACTTCCAAGTCAGGGAACTTACTTGTTCAAAGTCATTGATGCTGTTTCAAGGGAAGGCTCTCAGGTTGCCTGTTTCAGTGTTCCTGGCTTTAGCAGCTGCCTCCCAGAACCCCATCAGTGTCACCTCTATGTAATCCCTGGTGGATGGACTGTGATCCCTGGTGGATGGACTGTGTTCCCTGGTGTTTGGCTTGTTTCCTGCTGCAGCACCTTCATGAACCATGGCAAGCTCAGGTAGTCCTTCCTCTTCTCTCAGAGGTCAGTAGAGGGGCCTGGAGCACATGGCCTGATTTACTGCTGCTGCAGAGCACGTGTCCTGGTGTGATGAGTTTTTCTTTCCCTGGACCAACAAAATTTCTTTGACAAACAAATTTCCTCACTAGATCTTTTTATTTCCTCAGCCATTCACCAATCTTCAGACCTACCTTTCAGGGCAGCTTTGTCTCCTCGTGTTGAGGCTGTGGCACCCAACTGGCAACCCCAGCTCGGCTGAACAGGTCTCCTTTTACCACAGGCTGGGCTGAAGGGAAAATCAAAGCAGGGGCTTAAGGGAGGTGGCTGGAGAGCTCCTGCCAACAGTTTCTTCCTTCTCTCCTCTCTTCCAGCCATTCTAATTAGTTGGCTTGTCATCAGCTATAAATACATGAATATACAGGTGGATGCTTTCAGGACAACATCTGAAGTGCTTCTGTACTGAACTGTGTGGAAATGCTGAGAGGCCTGGGCACTGTTTCATTAAAGGTGGCTCTCCCTTCTGCACATCAGCCAATTAAGCCCTCTACTGATTGCTCTGAAGGAGAACACTGCACCCATCTCAGGGCTCTGGGCAGGCAACCCTCACCTTTGGGATGGAGGCAAGAACAGTGCTGACTTGCAGCAAGAAGAGAGAAGGGAGATACTTTGCTGTGGCAGATGAGGGCAGGGCAAAGAGATCTTCTGACTGTTCCTGCAGCTATGAGGCTGGAAGGGACAGGACATTTTGCTGCCTGTGGAGTCAGGCAGCTCAGCACCTTGTTGGTATGTGTAGCCCAGGAGAGCCATTTCTCCCCCTAGGTAGCGTGGTAGGAGATTGAACAGTGGGCAGGTTGTAACTTCTCAGTGAGATTTCTGATTTCCTGCCCAGCAGATGCTAGATTGGGCTGCCCTGCTTGGTACCCCACAAGCCTTACCCTGCTTGGTACCCCCACAGCAATGGTGCTGCTTTCAGGAGGCCTGCCAGGTAACCTCTCGCTCTGTTCCTTGCCTTTCTGTCCTGAGATGGCTGGTTTACAATGTGTCTGGAGTGAAAATACCCTGGCAGTGCAGCAGGGATTCAGTGATGCTCTGACTCTCTTTGGTGGCTGCCAGCTTCCATTTAACTGCCACCTTCAATTTCCCAGCTCTGAAAACATGGCCCTAGAGCATCTCTTGAGAGCAGTGACAAGGGCCCATCTGGCTGCTGGAGCCCTCTATGCACATGTGAGTGTCTGATGGGGACGTGCTTTGTGTGAAGTGTGTGGGGGTGGAGCTGGAGGCAGAGACTGCTCAGAACCAGGGGGCTGGCACACCCCAGCAGGGCCACAGAGTGCAAAGGGGGACTATGGATCCTCTTTGTAGGGCAGCTGGCCCCCTCAGAGCCTGAAGAGGTCGAGATGTGATGCTGCAGATGAGCCAGCCCTTGTGTTTCTTCCCCTGTGGCTTCACCCAGCCGGGCAGATCGCACAGCCACAGGGTGCTTGCGGGGTGGGGGGGCTTGAATTTGGCAGCGCCCGAGTTTGGCTGGCAGAAGCGTGGAGGCTGAGCTGGGGACACAGGCAGCAAAGCAGGGAAAGGCCTGAAATCAGAGCTTGGTTCCCAGCTGCTTTTTATGCTGGAGGATGGTGCCACCCTCTGGCTGTCAGACTGGCGACAGGCTGCATGTTCCACCCCGGGGAGGGCTGCACTGGGTCCCGGGGGCGGCATGAAGCCTCCCTTAGGCACCAGAGCCCCCCCTCCCACACATTGTAGCCTACTAACCCGAGCACTCTCCTAGGGACCTGCCTCTTTTCTGATAGCACAGAGATTGTCAAGCTGTCACTTCTCAGATGCTGCTGGGACCCTCTGATCCCCTTAACTTGGAGGGAAGAAGTGCCCACTTTGAATGAGCATTTACCCCTCAGCCAGCTCTAATCTCTCTGCTCCCCAGTCCTTAAAGGGTGTCTTAAAAAAAAGAGACTGCATTGGTTGCCAGGTCGTGTTTGTTTCTTCAGGTTCCCTCTCCAAGTTGGTAGGTCTCCTAAACTTCAGTTCAGCTAACCTTTATAATAATCAAAGTGCCTTTCACTGGTCGGTTTTGCCCACACTATCCCATTCCTACCCCCTGTGCGTGAGCAGGAGGAGACTTTGGGCATGAAACAAAGCCAGAGCAAAAGGATCTTAAATGCTCCTTGGAGAAATGTGTGCCTCTGCTGATACGCTCCCTGCTGTCAGCTGCCAGCGGGGCTGCTCGCCTCCTCCCTCTGCCAAATCGAACCCAGATGGGTGTTTTGATAAAACAACAAGCAGGAGGGAGCAGCAGCAGCAGGAGATCTCAGTTCTGCCTGGGTTTGGGCTGCAAAGCGAAGGCTGACTTGCTTCGCTGTTGGGAAAGGAGCATATTCAGCTCAGCCATCAGGGAAGGGTTTCTCTGAAGTTTCAAGTCAGATATTAAGTGAGGAAAGGCAGGTTGAAGGTAGTGGCTCTCTACCAACTCTGGACTAGGAGTTTTAATGGATGCAGGGGAAAACATAGTGACAATGGATTAGGAAAAAGCTGATGTTCTTAAGGCTTTTGTTGCCTTTAGCAGTAAGATTAGCTGTTCTCTGAGCACGCAGCCTCCTGAGCTGGAAGACAGGGATGGGGAGTAGAATGAAACACTATATTTCAAGGGGAGATGGTTAGCAACCTGCTACCCCATTTAAATACACACAGGTCTATGGGGCTGGAGGAGATCCAGTTCTGTGGGAGCTGGTAGAAGTTCTCATCAAGCCATGTTCCATCATTTATCAGCAGTCCTGGCCGAGGGGGGAGGTCCCAGGTGGCTGGAGGTTAGCCAAGGTGACACCCATCCACAAGAAGGGCTGGAAGGAGGATTCAGAGCACCTGCATGGAGTCTGCAGGTGGCATCAAGCTGGGAAGGAGTGTTGATGTGCTGGAGTGTAGGAAGGCTCTACAGAGGGATCTAGACAGGCTTAGGGGGATGGGTCAGTGGCTGGGCTTGGCAGTCCCGGGTTAATGATTAGACTTGATTTCAAGGCCTTTTCCAACCAGAACGATTCTGTGATTTTTAAGTCACCTGCTTCACGCTCTGGCGTGTGCTGCAGCTACGAGCAGAGAGACGTTTCCCCCCGGGAGCAGAGGTCTAAGAGAGCACTCAGAAGGAACCTGCGAAGGGAGGAGGCGGCAGGAACGCCCTTCTTAAGGGTCTGCCTGTTCCTCGGACGCTGCCAGGCGCTCTGCTGAGCGTGATGCTCTCACCCGCTCGCTGCAGGGGCGCTGGGGCGGCGCAGCCGGCTGCCGTGTAAGGGCGAGGGAGGTCTGGGTGTCCACGTCCCGTTCCAGAGCCCTGCTCTTGGCTGGGCTCCCCCTTCCCTGCTCCTCGGCTGGGAGCTGTGCTGAGCCAGGAGAGGGACCCCTCGCTGCACTCGGCGGGGCGACGGCAGCTCGCACGGCTCGGGCAGCGCAGCCCGGGGCCCAGGGCGGCGGCTGGGGCCGTTCCTGCGCCTTACGATGCCCGTGGGTCGCGCTTGAGGGAGCACGGAGGGAAGGAAGGAAGGAAAGAAGGAAGGAAGGACGGACGGACAGCTGCCGGCTGCACATCGGAGGCGGTGCCCGGGGCTGCGGCCCGGCCGCGCTCGGTGCTGGATCTGGGGCTGTGGCGGACACGGGCTCCGAAGGCTGCTGATGCTCCCCCCCCCGCGCCGCCCCAGCTCTCCGCGAAACGGCAGCCAGCGAGCCGCCGCTCCTTGGTTTGCATCACCGCGCCCGCCAGCGCCCTCCCTGCTGCGGCCGGAGCTCGGCTGCCGCGCCTGGTCTCCCCGGCAACGAACGGCGCGGGCCCGGCTCGGTTGGTCCCTTCCCCCGGCCTGGCCATGCTGGAGGACGAGGAGCAGGAGGAGGATTTCCAGCGGTTCCTCCGACGCGTGGACGAGATCAGTAAGCGGGGCGGGGGCGGGTGGGGGGGTGGGGGGGGCCGCTGCCCCCGGCCGGGCGTGGGGCGGGCGGGGTGGGTGATGGGGGGGGGAGGGGGGGGGGGGGCGGCGGGGCCCGGAGGCGGCTGGACGTGCCCGTTTACCTCAGCGAGGGGCTGAAGGAGTAAGCGAGCGGGCAAAAAAGAATGCGGAAAAGGAATGGGAAGGAGGGAGATTGACCCCCCCCCCTCCCTTCCCCTTCCCCTTCCCCTTCCCCTTCCCCTTCCCCAGTCTCTTTAGGGTGAGGTCCCCTCGTCAAGGGGGTGCGAGTCTCGGGGGACGCCTGAGGGGGGTTTTATCACGCAGGAGGAGCTCTGGGAAGGAAGATGCTGTTGTATTTGCACATGTTTACATTTACAGAGGCTGCCCTGGTCACCAGTGCCTTCAGAAGCCTCTGTCACCCGGGGCACAACCGAACTATCCCCCAGGGATGGCTTGGTCGTGTGTGTGTACATATGTTTGGTTTGGGGGGGGGGGGGTTATTCCCTTTTTAGCTAATTTAGTGCAAGGCTGGAACTCCTCAGACCCGGTTGTCAAGGAAAAAGCCGTTGCTGAAGCAGAGAAAAGGCTCCATGATGAGGAAACTAACCAGGAGGAAAGCAAGGCTGGGGTGAACAGAACAGTCATCAACACCCGGCCTTCTGTAAGGAGCTTTGTTTCCCTTTACTCCTTATGCCTTTGGGAGGTGCCTTATGTCATGCTGTGTTTGTCTGAAGCCTGTTGGTAACACAGAACACTGCAGTTGGGTTTATCCCAGTCATACTCGGGCTCTGAGGGGCCGTTACGTGCAGCTTCTACCTGTGCTTCAGGACAGGAGAGGCTTTACATTGGGCTCTGATCCCTGCAGCAGGGTTTGGATTTGAGTGGCTTGCCTCATTAAGGATACAAATGGAACATTTCTGTTAATGTTAAAAATAATTAAGCCCTTTAAGTGTCAATTTGATGTTACTAGTGTGTGTCAAGCTGGATATCTCAGAGGCCCTGTGGCTTTGAACAACTCACAATCACAAGGTTGGAAGAGACCTTTGAAGATCATCAAGTCCAACCATTCCCATCTTATGCTAAACCATATCCCTAAGTACCTCATCAACCCCTTTTTTTAAGGGTTTTTAACTCAACCAAGTGTTTCTTTGCTGGACATGAAAAAGCCCTTATTTGCTCTGAGGGAACAGAGCAACTGGAGCAGGGTGTCCAGAGATGTTGTGCAGTCCCCTTCTCTGGAGATACACAGGACCAGCCTGGACACAATCCTGTGCAACGTGCTCTGGGTGATGCTGCTTTAGCAGGGGGGTGGGACTAGATGATCACCAGAGGCCCCTTCCAACCCTCTCTGGTTTGGGAAGCTGCCTGTGTACATGTGTATGATGTGTTCTTCTGTTTTTTCAGGGCACAGCAAACGCAGAGGCAGTGGACACAGGTAGGACAGTGCGCTCTGGTATTTGTCATCTCCTCTCCGTGTTGTAGCAGAGGTGGAGTAAGGATTTCTGTTACTTCATGCAAGACCTAATTCCATTCCTGCCAAAGCCTGAGCTAATGTTGGAGGCAAGCCTGCAAGTCCTGAGTGGTAGCATGGGCTGTATGTGTAAGAGCCTGTTGTTCCCATTCCAGTTACATCCCTTTAGTATGTTCTTTGTGCAGAGATGACTCAGCAGTACCTCAGAAATTACCTTTCTTCCTCATCTGTAGACTGATTCTAACGAAACTTGGGGTTTGTTTTGTTTCTTTTTCCTTTAACTAAAATGCCCCCAACTCCCCTGGCTCACAGGTGGCTTCCTGGCAGCTTTGGAAAAGGATGCAAAAGAACGAGCTAAACAAAGGAAGAGGAATGAACAGTTAGCAAATGGTAATCACCAAGGGCTTTGCTATTTAATACCTTCCAGATCTACTCAGTATGGGAGCTGGGCTGACTTAGGATGCTGTGGAACTCCTCTTGTTACTGCCATTCTCAGGGATACTGAGAGTGCACTGCTTATCTGGCATTGATTAGCTAGATAGATGCCTCACAGAGCTGTCACAACCTGTTCTTCTCCATACTGTCCTCTGTATTATAAGGGTTTGGGGTGAAGGGGGTGAGTTTGAGGATTTCTGAGCTGGGCTGGGCACAGAGGAATGCTCCCTTTTCCCTCAGAAAGAGGAATGGGGTGTGAATAGTTCAGAAGCCCCTTGGAAATAACAGCTGATGCAGAGAGCTATAGTGGATCTGGGCTGGAATTTTGATGATTATCCCAGCAGGAGAATGTAGCCTCTGTTTCCTCAGAAATAGACCCCAAATGTTGTTTTGAATGCACATGTGGTGTTTTGCAGCTCTGAAAGAGAAAGGAAATGATGCCTTCAGGAAGGGGCACTATGTCCTAGCCATTCAGAAGTACACTGAAGGCCTGGAGAAGCTGAAGGATAAACAGGAACTTTACACCAACAGAGCACAGGTCAGCAGGTGGAAATGAGCTATACAACTTCTACTGTGAATTGGTCAGGAGAGAACACAAACAGGATTGTGCTCTTACCTAAGTGAACTTCAAAACAGGGACTACATGTTGTTACAGAGAAGTTTAAAAGGGAGCAAGGAATTTTTCCTGACTGTTCTCCACTGAATGGATTCTGCTTTGCTGCTCTGTTATCAACATCAATTTGTTTACTGTGGCTAGAAGTTAACAGCAAGACAGTGCAGACTCAGGTTTTAATATCTTTTGACAAACTTAATCAGAACTGTACAAAGAAGGTCCCTCAAAAGGGAGGAATTTATACCTCCACTGATGTGTCTGAGTCCCTTGAGGCTTTACTTCTGTGGACATTCCTTCCTGAGGAATATCTCCTCCTTCTTGGATGTGGCACAGGTGAACATTTGCTCATCCAGAATAAGTGGTACAAATAATTCTAGTTCATAGTTTTAATTAAAACAAAAATGGTGGGGGATCACTTTTATAGCTGTAGAATAACATTTGCTTCTATAATCCATATGTGGGTATTGAATTTTTTTCTATTAAATGTATGCTAAAGCACAGACTCCAAGGAGAGGGAAGGCAAAGTAAGAACCAGCTGGTAATTATCCTGCAAAACCTAAGCAGATCAACAGCCTACTTTTGTTTTCTTCTTTTTAAATTAGCTAAATCTTTACTGGAGAGTTGCTTGACTTATTCTAATCCTTCTGTCTGGACTCTCTTGGTTTTATTTCAGGCCTATCTGAAGATACATGAGTATGAAAAAGCCATCAGTGACTGTGAGTGGGCATTAAAGGTAAGTTCAGAATCCTGCCTTGTATCATCAGCTCCTGAGAGTCAGGTTTGTAACTGATGGAAATGAAAGGATGTGGTGGCATTGCACAGGTTCCTGCAACCCTGAGTTCCCTCAATAAAGCAGTTAACATCTCAGAGCTGCCTGTGTGCAGAAGCTTTTTGAGCTCTTGAGAGCTTTTAATTAGAAGTTTTGTTATTAGTGAAGACAAACTACTAACTGCACACTTCAGCCCAGAATAGGTTGCCCATCCTTCTAAAAAGAGGGAAAGGGACCCTAAGCTCACCAAGAGCAGATCTGGTGGGAAAGGTAAAAATTACATAAGATGCCAAAAAGGTTGAATCAAACTCAGTTGTGTTACCTCAAGGATGCCTTTGGCTACAAGACAATTAACAGGTTATTCATAATATTGGCAGCATCATTTCAAGAAACCAATGTCTTTGACATGTAATTAAGCAGAAGATCCAACTAATTGCTAGTGGTGAGCTAGATGTTTCCTCAGTTGTTTGTTTTTTTTTTTTTAATAAACAGCTGATGAAAATTAGCACTTAAATATTTAAGGTCTGGCAGAATTAATCAGAGGTGTGTGGGAATTCTCTTGTCATAGAAGCTCTGTGATTGCTGACTTGCTGATGCAGGCTGCAACATCACCTCCTTGCATGAGAGGCTGCCTGGATTGCCTGAGGTGCAGGTTTTTTGGGAAGGATATCAGCACTAACTGCTTTCCATCTCTACATTCCAACACCTACATTCCTTGCATAGGGAGGGAAAATTGATACCTGGGGGGTAGTAATTCAGCATATAAACTTTAGATGCCCCTGGTAGGTAGTATGAATACCCTCTTCTGTGCTTACAGCTTTGGGCAGCTGTAACTATTCATCAGAAGGCTGGAAAAATATTTTTACAGTTAACCTTTCTAGACAGCTAATTAGTAATTCCTTGGGTTTTTTTTTTCCACACAGTGCAATGAAAAGTGTATTAAAGCCAATTTTCTAATGGGGAAGGCTCACCTGGCACTTAAACACTACAGTGAGGTAAGCTGACTAAGTCTTGTGGCCATGGGAACATGTTTTGGTCTAGGCTTTGATGTGATGTGAGTTAGGGGGATGAAGTGATCTTTGAGCCTTTAGACTGGAGAGAAAATTGAAGGACATGGAGGTCCTGGAACGTGTCCAGAGAAGGGCAACCAAATTGAGAGCCTGTTTCTCTCCTCTGTTAAGTCCAGGCAGTGTTATGAGAAGATCTTACAAATTGATCCCCAAAAGGAAAGTCTATTTCAAGGTAAGAAATTGAAACGTTTTACACTGTTGTCCCTTGTTTGCTGGTCAGAATGGAACCTAATCACCACCACTGCTCTGCTCTGTGATGGGATCTTTTGCTTCTGCTTGTTTCTTAGAAACATAGAATTGTAGAATCTGCATTCCATGTGTGAAACCATGATGGAAACATAAATACATTCTTCTTTAAGCTCTGTTTCACTCCCCAGAGCCATGGGTCTTTCTGTATGTAGCAGGTAGTGGTGTCTCTGTCATGGAGCCTGCTTTGTATCTTGAAAAACTTGTCATTTAACTGACATGCTGTGTTTTCTTTTGATGTCCAAGACTGTATGAACGAAGTAAACCTGGAGGAAAAAAGGATGAAAGATGAAGAGAGAGCAATGAAGGAAGCTCAATCTGGAAAACTGGCTGCTCTGGCCATAAAAGAACTGCTGCAAAAACTTGAGAGGCCTGACCAGGATATCATCTACTATACAGGAGGGGTCAGACTTTTGGCAGGAGCCATAAAAGATTGTAAGTACTTGGCTGCAAACTTTGTTGATCATGGGAGTTGTAATCCAAGTAGGTGAATAGAAGTGGAGTAGCTTTTAAAGGAGCAGGAAAACTGTTCCTATATTTCAAACAAAAATTAGCAATGCTTGATATTTGGGAATCTATGGCCAGTAGCTAGTTACATGTATTTACATATTAGTTTGGGGTTTCTTTAGAACTAGACTGATTCAAACTTCTTATGGATTTGGGTTTCTTGAGAGGCGTTTGCTTTCCCTCTGAAATATTTGCAATTCCCTGTTCAAGTATGTTGCTTTGCAAAGCCAGTCTCATGTTTCAGTCTGCCTAAAAAGCCTTTAACTTGAAGCCAATTGTTCTTCACAGCACCAGGCATGAATTAAAGCCCTCTCCAGCTTCAAAGCTGTTTCTGCTTCAAGTAGAATTCGTGGAGTGTTTTCTCCTCTTCTAACTATGTTCTTTCCCCAAAGGTGTTGATACAGTGACCTTTTCTTTTAGCACTGTTATAGGAGAGCAGTGATACATCAGCCAGATGCATGAGAGAGCTGATTGGTTTATCTCTGAATTTTTCAGGCACTGAGCAAACTTTATTTAGAATAAACAATGGATTCAGTATCCTCAAAGACAACGAGGTTCTAAGATGGTAAGAGCTCTCCAAAGGGAAACAGTAGGGTGTTACAGCACAAGGAAATGAAAATACTGTTTTCAGGACAATCACCTCTTGAAATGCAGATGAAATGCTCAAAAGATAATGTAATAACAGATTTTAATGTCTGAATGGGCTGACTTATATCTGACTCTGGTACAAACAGTGCTCTCTTAGATCCAGTGAATGGAATTCATGAATTTCTGCTTCAGTCTCCTGTTTCTGTTCAGTTATCCTGTCTCCCATGGGGAGAGCAAGTCTGTAAAATAACCCAAATGTAAAAGAACATCTGAAAGCACTTTGTTGCTTTAAGTATACCTGGCTAGACCCTTGGTTCTGTTAAATGCTAGGGTAAATATTTGGCCATACAGCACTCTAACATGACCTGTGAAACTCTAATTCTGTAACAAAGGAAGAGGATTATCTCTGGGGACCTGTATTTTCTTGGCTGCCATTATATTGTGTTTCAGTAATCAAGAAAAACAAAATAAATCTGAGTAATATATTGCTTTATAAACTTTGTATTTAGAGGGGCTTCTTCTCTGAACATGTGTCTGTTCAGCCTGGAGAAGAGAAGGCTGTGGGGGGACCTCATTGCAGCCTTCCAGTCCCTGAAGGGAGCAGAGGAACAGGAGGGGAATCAGCTTGTTCAAGGGCAGAGACTGGCAGGACAAGGGGGATGGGGTGAAGCTGGAGGAGGGAAGGGGGAGAGGAGAGATTAGGGGGAAGTTCTTTGCAGAGAGAGTGGTGAGGGGCTGGAAGGGGCTGCCCAGAGAGGGGGTGGGTGCCCCATCCCTGGGGGTGTCCAAGGCCAGGTTGGCTGGGGCCCTGGGCAACCTTGTGTAGCTCCAGGCCCGGAGGTTGGTGTCCCTGCCTGTGGCAGGGGGGTTGGAGCTCTGTGACCCTTGGGGTCCCTTCCAACCCAGACCAGCCTGGGATTCTATGATTCTATGATCTGAGTTGGGTTCAGATGGATAATGGAAACAAGATGTGCAAAAGGTGCAGTTGGAAAGCAGTGCATACTGAAGTTGCACAGCATGATGTGGTTGAACAGAGCAGGAGAGCTGGTCCTTAAGGTTCTCAGTGTGACTGCAGCACTGAGACTTCTTCAGGCTCCCTCAGTACTCTGGGTGCTGGCTGTAAATAGACTTTAAAAGATATTGCACAAAGGTTTTATGCCCTGGCTATTCACAGCTCCCACAGCCTAGAGCTGAATTTATCACCTGTGTTGTGCTGTGTAATGCTTGTATGGGGTCTGAGTGTTGAGGGTAGAGTAGAACTAGTAGATCACAAATGTGGTCTCAGGGAGGTCTTTTGGAAACAAGCCTGACAGCCCTAAAAAAGTTGAACCAAGGAGTTGGGTTTAGAGCTTATCAGCTTAAGAGTTAGGATGGGGAAGATCCTAAAACAACTGTTTGAGCCATCCTTTTGTGGTTTTTTACAAGCTAACTTTCTAATCTAGGGGCTTCTGTGCAGAGCAGAAAACCACTGCTGAAGTGGATCTGGCTGTTTCTCTTCTCATCCTTTGGCAAGCTGTCTGCACTGGGAATGGTAATACTCTGTAAACAGCATGAATCTTTGTTAATATATTGTTAATATACCATTAATATGGCACTTATAAAATGGTTATTTGGCATGAGCATCCCATTCCTGTAGCACTTGGGTCTAGACCTTAGGATAAACCAAGTTTTACAGGTCAAATGCCAGTGTGGGAGGGGTACTGCTAGCAGCAGCCACAATTTTGGCAGCTCTGTGCATCATGAGATGACATTTCACTCCCAATTTTCATGAGCATTTTAAATCCACTCAGGGAGTGGAAAGCAAGTTCCTTCACATTATTGCTGCTCTTAAGATAATACCACTTGTATCATCAGGTCATTTTTAAGCAGTTACACCAGCAGAAAACTGGGTTTTCTAGAAGTGCTATTAGAGGAGGCTGAGTTCCTTTGGCTTCCACAGGCAGCAGTCACTGGGCAGGCAGCCCTCCCCTCTGTTTCTTGGGAATACACACTTAGGTGAGGAATGGGCTGGGATGCTGCTGGGTGGTGCCACACAAGGACAATGCAGAATGCTTGGTGGTGGTGTTTGTGTGGGCTTGGATATCCAAGCTGATGCCCAGAAGCAAGGGGAAAACAGGCTTTATACTCTGCCTGGAGGTAGGTAGTAGTAAATACAGGCTGAGGTGTGGGCTTGTGTTGGCACCTGGCTGGGCAGTGTCCTACTGTGCCTCAACAGCCTGGGCCCTAGCAGATTGCCAGGGATGTGTGAGAAGTGCTCTGTGCTCAGGATTACAGGGTCTCTTTGGGTTCCTAGCCTCTTGTGGTGAGAGCAGCAACTCCAACACAGTGTGTGTGTGGAAGCAGTGGAGCTGAGAGAAGGTTAGTGGGTGCTCTGCCTTTACCATTGTTCTGTGGGAGTGTTATGCAAGATGAATTATCAGAGTGAATGAGCACATCACTGGATGAAATGAAGGCACTGAACCTGTTAAATCAGCACCTAGGAATAGAAAATACAGGAGTAATGTGGTTGCTGTTGTGGGTGACATTGGGGGTTGGACCAGGTGACCGTTAAAGGTCCCTTCCAACCTCACACATGCTTTGGTGCTGAGATTCTATGATTCTTCTCTTTTTCAGAAGAAAATCAGCGTCTCCTGTTGACTCAGCCTGATGTCAGCACACAGCTGCCAAACCTGCTTTCTTCTGGGATATCAGAGATCCAGCAGGAGACACTGGCACTGATCTCTCTTTACTCAGAGAATGAGAATGGGAGGAGACTGCTGCTCAGGCACCAGGCCCTAACTGGGTAATGAACACCACTACCTCAGAAAAATGTCCTTAACGCCTGGGTTCACAGATACTCAAAGCTCATCCCACTAGCACCAAGGTGACAGGCTTTCTGAGAGCAATGTCATGGCCTTGGGAGTTCTGTCCTTGAGAGACAGGCCTAGTTCAGCAAAAGTAAATGTTAGGTGTGTGGGGAAGACTTCAGTAAGCTCAGTTTTACAGACATCTTCAGATACAAAGCAGAAAGGGCTTATTCCTGAGGATGGACATGTGATTTTGAGGTGTAGGTATCTTTTTAAAACCACTAAGTCTGTTTGTCAGGAGCATACACTGTTGTCTCTTGATAGCAGTTGCAAACTGCAGCTCTCTCCTCATTTGGTAATTGGTATTTATGATTATTCTGTGTTTCCATGATTCACCAAGTGGGGAAAGAAACAACACACTATTATTATAAGAAACATCCTATTATTAGTATTATTACAAGCAACCTTTATCCTGTTGTCCTGCTATTTCCTTCTAGAGTTAAGCAGAGGGGAGATTGTAGTTGATTGGTTTGCAGTAATAGGTAGAATGGAAAAAAGATTCTCATAACACTTGTACACACTTCACTGTATCATATACAGCATTAATCCATTTTTTTTGTGGAGGAAAGGTTAAAGAAATGAGCCACATCTGAGAGGATGCTTTAAAAAGGTAGGTAATATTATTAGGGCTTGAAATATCAGGAGTCTGCAAAATCTGTCAGCTTCTGGAAGAGATCCTGGGACTGATCTCTTGGAAAGAGCTAGGATGTTGGGAAGGTAAAGCTGCAGATAGCAAGCTTCTCAGAAGTTGGGCTCATCATCAGAAGGACACAAGACTACAGCTTCTCTGGCTGTGCTGCAAAACTGAGGGAGGGTGGCAGACAATTTCAGCTCTGTAGAGGAGCATGTGGAGATCCCAGCATGTGTCTGTAGATGAGCTTAGTGCTCAGCAGAGCTCATGGGTTCCCAGGCTGAAGTCCTGTGAATCACATGCAGTTCAAGTCCCATAGACACAAGCACGTGCTGCTCTACAGGCTCAAAAGGGGAAAGGGATGATGCTCTCTTCATGCAGCCAGGAAATTCATTTGCCTTTGCTACATAAAGCTTTTCAGTTAAACTGCTCCAAGGACTGTTGAGCTTGCTCAGCATGTCCTGTGAAGCCATGCAGGCATCAGTGCTGACTTCCCTTTCAGTCTGTTGAGGCTGTTTGTCAGCTACTGGGCTGTGCTGATGGTGTTCTTGGTCCCAACTGTTGCATCCTGCTTGGCTGTTCTGAAGGTGTTTCTCATCAGCAAAGCAGTTTAGTTTTAAATCTCTGTGGAGCTTGCATGCTGTTGAGATATTCTAATGCTGAATGTGTGTGTTAAAATAGTCCTACTTGTGCAAAAAGGGGCAATACTGTGAGATAATCTAGTGCCAGGATTCTGTGCCAGTTAGGTGACTGAACATGCTTGGAGTATATATGGTCAAAACCCTACTGAACACAAGGGAGCTAAGATCACAAATTGTATTGTTGCACTTAAAATGTCTATAAAAACCCAAAGCTGATGTAATTTTGTGGTGGTTTTGTGTTGGGTTTTTTTAAAAATAACAGGTGGCTGCATCTTTTGATGAAGTTTGTCAGCAGCACTGATGCCAGGGCTACCAGTGCCATGAACATACTAGCTGATTTAACTCAAGAGGAAAGGTAACTTGCATTTCTTTATTCACTTGTATAAAGGTGTGCTTTGAAAATGCCCTAAATAAGTTAGTGATAGAGGCTGTTGGCTTTCTTTGCTGTGAAGGTGCATTGCTGAGTGATGTTTACCTTGTCTTTGTGTTGCTGTTAGCTGTGATTTTTGCCTAAAGCTTTAAGTGTCTCAGCATGGCTTTTATCCCCTAACAGGTTCAAAATCCAGTGTCGTGACATGCTTCCAACAGGTGTTTTACCTTTATTCACCCAGCTGCTGGTATGAAACCTCTATTTCTATATTTCTGGTGTACTTTTTGTGTTACATGTCTTACCACTGCTCTTTCCAGTTCTTCAGCCAGTTGTTCTTAGACAGAACCCCCCTCTGTGGTAAAACTAGAGCAGTTTCCATCACTCCAGTTCTGTAGAGACCCAGTTTTGTCACACATTTTCCTCAGGACACTATGACTAGTTTTATGTTCAGTGCAAACTCTGGACTTGGTTGCAGATTCCCACTGGTCACCTGTCAAGGGCAGGATTTCCCTCAGCTCTTCCTGATGTGTCTGCAGTCCACTGTCAGCAGCTGGTTATATCTTGCTTGGGTAGTGACTTTTCCTTTCTAATCTGAGAGATGAGGGTGAGAAGATAACATTAGGTGATGAGGTAAAGATGTTTAGTGGCTCAGATCCCTTTCCTAGGTATTGTTTATTGACACTACAAGCTTACAGTACTGTTGGCACAGAAGCCTGTCCTCAGGAAGAAGATGACAGGGAAGACTGGTTCAGTTGGAGAACAACTGGGAAGTATTTCCAGATATATACTTTCCAGATATAAAATTACTTCCCAGCTGTAGAACTCTAAAATACTTACAGTTCCAAACAAGCACCAAGACAATGCAATAATTACAGCCTTTTAACATTGCTTGTTGCTCTCTCCTTTTGAACAGACCTTACTGGAATTACAGCTGCAACACAAGCTGTTCTGTGACCTAAGTAAGAGACAGTGGGAAATATTCACACTCTGAGGTTAGGGACCAGAGTCAGACACTTGGGATTTAACATAAGAGAGATTCTGGGATCCTGTGTTCCACTGCCAGAGGAATAGGAACAGCTGGTTCTTTTCTTTCTTTGTCAATTGTTCTGAATTTGTTCCTCCTCTGTTGTGTTTTCAGACCTCTGCCAAGCTGGTGAACCAGGCAGCCCTTGCCCATTGCATTGGCATCATGGGGAACCTGTGTGCAGATGCAGTTATTCGGAGGCAGATGGCTGAGTGCAGGGAGTGCTGGCAAGCATGCCTAAAGCTGCTGGTAAAGGATCCTGGAGGCTTCCCTAGAGAAGTGTTTTGAGCCCTATCTCCTCTGGAAATGGCACTTGTGTGATCACTTTTATCACCTCTCCTACTGGCTCTGAACCTTTGACTGAGATCTTTCCCATCTGCAGTGGGATAAAGGTCTCAGAGCAGTCACAGAACTCATGGGTGAAGGAGAGTGAGAGGTCTGCTGTTGTCAGTGGCCCATTTCAGGGTAAAATGCACTGAGTCCTTGGAAAGTAAAGAATCCAGAGGGTGGGAAGGGATCTTGTTCACTGCCTGAACATTGGAAGCTGAGAGTGTGCAGCCTTAGAACCCAAAGTGAAACAAAAGCCTGAGCAAATCTGCACCAACAAGGTGTCAGCAGCTCAGGTGGTCACAAGACACTCTACTTCCTGAGCTGATGCTGCTGCAGCATCAGTGTTCCCCTGATGCCCCACAAGGGTAAGCACATAGGCTGAGGCAGTGGATGCTCTGAACCTCTGAACTGATCACTGCCTTGTCTCCTTCCTACGCAGGGTGAGTGCTCTGGTGCCAGCACACCCAAACAGCAGGAGTGTTTGTTTGCAGTACTGGGCCTCATGATGAACTTGCTGCTTGAATCAAACATCATCATCCAGGTATACAAGACCTTTTGAATGTTCTTTGGCAGTGTTCTTCTAACACATCCCTTCCTGAGAGACTGAGTTGCTGCAGCAGGTAGAGCTTCCTCCTCCCTTGTCACTGACCTTGCAGTCTGCAAAGGGAAAAAGCTTGACTGCACTAGATGGATTTAGAGCCCTCTGGCACATCAAGCATCCTGAAGCACTTCAAAAAGTCTGACAACCTTCTGGGTTTTTATTGGTATGTAAGGGTTTCATTAGGGTGGCCAACAAAAGGAAGCTAAAAAGGGAAAAAATGTACAAAATTTTCTCCCTCACCCCCATATACACACACACAAGGAAAATACAATGTAAAGCCCACAATGTTGTGGTTGGCTTTAGTCTGCAACTATGGGGTATTCTTAGATGCTTTGGTATGTTCCAAAATTAATTAAAACTAGGGATTTCATTAAGAACAAAGGATTTTGTAAGTTACACCCAAGTGCTGAAGTGTTGGTAATATACTGCCAGGGGTGCTCTGATCTCTGCTGGATTTTTTTGCTGCCAAGTACTTTCTCTTTTAACCCATTTCTACTCTTAACATCTCCCAGCAATCAGCTGGACCTGAAGTTTTTCACGTTGTCATTCCAGGACTTTGCTGTGGACATAAGTGGCAGCTGCATGTCTCTCCTCAGGGATAAGGATGGAAGGATTGTGACAGTAAGTGGGATATCTGGGAACTAACAAAAGATTGTATTAGCTGACCTGACCTGAACCCTTCAGCACAAACTGTTACCTTTGTACTAAGTCTGTACATTAGGCTTTGGAGCCTCAAATAATCATAATTAGTAGCAGTGAAGAAATAATACATCACTTCTGTTGTTCAGGTTTTTATATTTGATGCAAGAGGTTCTCAGTGTTCTCATGAAGTCTGCTTAATAGAAGTTCTTACAAATCATTTTATCCTTAGGATGGTTTTCAATATAAACATCTCAAAAATCAATCTAGAAGCGAAGGAGCAAGAACAATTTGGGTGTTTGGCAGCTGTTTGTTGTTACAGTTCATCTGTGTGAATCATACCTAGGAGATTGTACTCCTATTAATGGTGTGTGACTCCCACAGATAGCAGTTATTCAAGGCAAACAGGTAGGAGCAGATGTGGACTTGGGAGTCTGTTCACCTCTCCAAACTCCTGAATTGTTCTGCTCTGGTTCAGCTGGGATAAGGTTCAGTTCCCTTCTAGGACCTGGGACAGTGCTGGGGTTTGGATTTAGCATGAAAACATTGCTGATAACACACTGCCATTTTCAGTTGTTAGGAGGCAGCTGTAGTGTTTACACTAAGCCAAAGACTTCTCAGCTTCCTGTGCCCTGCCAAGTGCACGAGCAGAGAAGGGTGAGCAAGTGGCTGTGTCCTTAGTAGTTACTACCTGGAGTTAAACCACAACAGTGACTCGATACCAGCAGTGCCAGGCTGGTTTCTACCAAGAATTTGTTTCAATGAATAAACATACATGGAGTTGTCCTGACATCAGTTTGGTCTTCCCTCTCTCTACATCCTCTTTAGAAGCTGTGCTGAATTCACTTCCCAATAAGCAAGAGAAAAAAACACATCTTAAAGATGTTCTTTATGCTATTTCTGTGAATTTCTCCTTTTATCACTCTCCTTGCTTTGGTTTTATTCTGCCATCTGGGACAAAAAAAAAAAAAGGAACCCTAAATGATTGGAAAACTCCTTAAAGTTGTCCAATTAACTTTGTTTCTCCTTCTCTCACACTGCTGTCTGGTTCAGAGAGCCACTGGAGTGCTGAGTCGCAGCCTGCAAGCATCCTCCTCGGCGGTGGAAGAGGCAGTGAAAAGAGGGGTGGTGAAGTTAATGATCAAATTCTTGAAAGTAAATTAACTTAACATTTTCCACCTTTTTTTTCTGCTTGTGTTGTCCCTTAAAAACTATAGTTACACCTGTGTTTAGCCTCCTTTCCCTAGGAGAAAGACTTGTGCAGTCGCTCTGGCTGCATGTGTCTCAATCTGTGTTGGCCATTGTAATGCTGCTCTCAAGTTTCATTTTGAGCTAGGTAGCCAGTATGGAAACCAGCCTGCCTTCTGTAGTCTGGTCTGTAGCCCACAGTTCTCATTTGTTTCCACATGAGCCAGGTGCTCTGCTTGCAGAGACCTGCAGATTCAAGAATCCACCACTGCAGGCACAGTTGGGGAGTTTAAAACTGGTATATCATAGATGTAATCTCATTCAGACCCCTGAAAAGCAAGGGAGCCCTTTCTACCTATGACCAATGAGTGCAGAATCATGCTTGGGAGCAGTTTTTTTCCCCTAAATAAAGCAGATGTTAAGCTGTTTTGCTGCATAACCCCATCTAGCAGAATGTGTACCTGCCCAGCTTGATGTGGATTCTAGAGATATGCTATGATGCAGATAAAATTAGCCTAGAAAAACATTGTGGCACTCAGCCTGGCTCTTGTAACTAGCAAGGAGTTAATAGTTTGAAAGGAATTGGGCTCCATGCATTCAGAGAATTTTCTATGTTCATTGCTGGCAGCAAAGAGATGGTTCTTGGGTCATTTTCAGGCTGGGTTCATCTTGTTATGGACTCTACAAAGGTCTTGATTTGGTATTTGGGTTTAGGCATCAGGAATACCTAACTAACTCCATGGTACCTGAGTTATTTCATAACATTGCTTATGTTGGGGTATTGACTGCATGCAAGCTTTATTCTATCAAATCTAGGCTGGAGGAGAGATCACATCCAATTACTGTTTAAAGACCCTTTCTGTCTGCACTAGAAATAACAGACAAGCTCAAGAAGATCTAGTGAAGTCAGATAAAGGTGAGTGACAACTTCTCTAATTAGAGGCTGAAGGCAGTGATGTAATCTCAGTATCATTCAAATGTTTTCTTCCTCTCTGGAATGGAGCTGAACACTGGGTTTTACTCTTGCATGACTTCAGCCATGCTTTAACCTTAAGGAGCCTTGCTCTGTGTGTTGGATGGAAAAAGCACATCAGGTAAGGAGCCTGAGTCAAAGCAACTGCACTTTGGAAAAATGGCTTTGTGTGCTTTTTCAGGGCCAGAAATAGGTATATTTTGAAAAAAGTGCTTATAAAGTGTAACTGAATTGGGTTGTGACCTCCCAGAGTTAGTGGCTAAAGTAAGAAACTTCATTTAGGCATCTGATTTGCAGAGACTGAGGCTGTTTGTAGTTTCTTTCAGTTTACACATGGATATTTGGCCTGATAATAAAAGGAAATGAGTGTGGAGACAGAGTGATGACATGATAGAAACATTTAGGTTGGAAAAGACCTTTAAGATCATCAAATCCAACTGTTAATCTAATACTACCAAGTCTACCACTAAACCATGTCCCTAAGCACCTCATCTACACATCTTTTAAATACCCCTAGGGATGGTGACTCCACTGCTAGACTGGGCAGTCTATTCCTTGGTCCCTCTTCTAGATGGCTGTCACACTGGCTAACCTCCAGGCAACTGGGGTCTCCTCAGGTAGCCAGGACTGCTGATGAATGACAGAAAGAAGGTGGTTTAAGTGAGTGCTTCCACCAGCTCCTTCAGACCAAGTGTCTCAGGGTATTTTTGAGTAGATTTGCTCTGGTCATGTGGTATAACACTCCTTAGATGGCTTTAAAATCCAGGTTCAATTAATGCTGGTGTAGCTACAACAGAGAATACTTAACGTTTTATCTCAGTGGTTGAACCTGTCAAGAAGCTGTCAGCTCACATAGTTCAACTTGAACCCTAAGGATTTCCACTCATTAAAAGCCTCTCAGAGCATCATCTTCCTTTTGTACACCCTGTATTAGTCTCACTGTCATCTGTAGATGAAGCTTTCATTCCCTCAAATTAGCAATAACACTTCAACTCCCTCTTCCCCCCGAAACTCTGGATATTGCTGTTTGGTTTTGTCATCTCTGCTGGCAGATGCTGGCAAGAGCCATGGAACTCTGTGACAGGAGTACTGACAAAATAGTCTGCTGCTGTACATTAGCACAGAGTACAGAAGTAGAGGAGCTGAGCTGCTTTATGGTCCCTAAGGATATATAGAAAGCTTTTTAATGTTCCTTTTCTCTGCTGTTCTTTCCACGACAGCATTCTGTCTTCACACATTTAGCCTGGTGCTGTACCTGCTTCACCCTGTGCTTGCCTAGCTCATGCAGTGGGGTGAGAGGCCAGTGCAGAACCCTGCAAGCAGCAAAGGTGGCATGTTCCATTGCAGAAAAATATTAAACAAATGCAGAGACAGAAGCTCCATGCTAGAGAACCTCTGTAGATTCAGTTCAGAGAGAGACATCTAGGCAGGTGAAGCTGAGACAGCATCCTGCATCCTGAACTTTGCTATGAAATTTCCTTGCTCCTTCAGGTTTTCTAGAAAAATGCCCCCCATGGAACAGTTTAGGAGTTTAGGTAAAGACAGGAGAAAATACCAGTGCTGTTTGAACAGATCTGTTTGCATTTGGAACAGTTAATCTCTCTCTCTCTCCCAGGGTTCCGAGTGCTGCTGAAGCTCCTGGACTCAGAGAATGAACTGATTGTGGGAAATGCTGCTTTCTGCCTTGGCCAGTGCCTTGGAGCAGTTCCTGGAGCAGCAGCATCCTTACTGAATTCCAATGTTGTGATGGTGTTGCTGAAGCATGCTGGTGGTGATGCTACAAGAACTTCAGTGCAGGAGAATGCAGCGGTTGCTCTGGGGAAGCTTTGCGTTGCTGAACCAAGGTATTGCAAGAGAGGCCACTCTTCCCCTTCCCAGCTGATAATTCCTGAAAAACCGACCAATACAAGTTGGTTCTGCTTGTAGAACAAGCAGGAACAAGGCAGATGATTAGTTTATATAAATACCTCATGAAATGTAGCATCCATCTTCCAACTAGAATTCCCACTCATGGTACTGTCCTCACAGTTCTGCTTTAGGACTCCTGTGTTGATGGTTGTCTGTCTGAGCATGTTTCAAGGAACTCATTTGGCATTTCTTTCTGATGTTACCTCTGCTGGAAGAATGGAAGGAGGAGTGATGGCTAAGTTGGTAGAAGTCAGAGCAATAATGAAAGCAAAACAAAAGTATAAGTATCAGTGAAGAATGCCTGCTGCTGCCTGCCAAGAGCATGCCAAGCTCTATCTACCTGCTAACTTACCAGTTAGATCTTGAATTGCATTCCAGATGGAGGGACTGAGTTCAAGGATACATCCTGAACCACTGCAGAAAGTGAGGGATGGTGTTTGGGTTCCCAGAGTTTAAGTGCCTTGCTCCTGCATTACATCCCAAATGAGCAATAGAGTGTGTATGCTCTGAGATGTGCAGAGCACTCCAGAGAGATAAATGGGAAAACACCTTATTCTCTTTGCTTTGTTAATTTGAAATGTCACTTATTTGAATTGTCAAGTGTTATTTAGAACTTTAATTTTTCTTTTTGTGGGGAATAGTAGCCTAGACACTGCTGCTCATGCTACTTCAGGAGGGATTTACTGAATGTAGCATTAACTGCCTTGGCAGGTCTGGCATGGGGTGTAGCAGAGCAGTAGAAGCTTAAAACATTTCTTGTTGGCCATCTTCTATTCTCCTAGCAACCTTTCTGTCCTCTTCAGGCATATCTGTCAACTGAGGAAACTCAACGGGCTGGCCATCCTGAACTCCTCCATGAAATATGTGCAGAGCACCTGAAGTCCTCAAGAGCCTTGAAACATGCTGTTCATAGCACTTGCTGTTGAGTATTTTCTTCTTTACTTCAATAAAACTCACTCAGAACACAGGAACTTTTCAGTCCCTTTTCAGAATATTTGTTGGTCCTCCATAGAAGCCAATGAAGCAGAATCAATAAAAGTATGAGGAGAAAGAAGTTCTCCTGATAGAAGCCTGTTTTCTAGGCTAACAACTAAAATAACAGCTTGTACTAAGCCCCTGTTTGCTTCAATAAATGATGTTGCCTTTCTTACTGGTGAGTTCCTTGCTGGTTAATCGCTGAGCAATGGCTCATCTAGTCTACTTCTCCAGTTTGGGTCCAGTAACCACTGTGCTAGAGAAAAACAGAACTGAATTGTGAGTTATGACTTTGACAGATCCTTTTTATGCCCATAAACTGCCTTCCAAGAGCTGGATGGTGATGCACTATCACAAGTGTGATACTACTTCACACTTCTATTACACATTAACCCTCACCCTTACTTGCTTAAATATGTTGGTCTTAAATTCACTAAGCCTTCAAGTGAGGTTTGTTTATGAACTATGGGTTGTTTCTTTTACTATCATTGCACTTACCATCTTTGTAAACTCAATGGGATCCCTTTGTCCTTTGCTTCACAGACCTCACTGATCTTAAGTCCTTCCTCATGGCCCCTCGTGCTCATCTCTAATCTCCTGTACAGTTATCTGGTTTTTAAACAATAACACAAATGGCACAACCTTCTTGTGCCTGTGTCTTCTGGAGAGGTCAAAAAATGAATTACTACTAATGGCAAATGTAATTTGGAAAGGAGGCAGCAATGCCTTGCTCTTGCCTTTAGGTGTTCTTCCAGAAAGGCACTTTAAGACACATGAATTAGAAGCTGCTCCAAAGAGCAACCTACTTTCTGCACTAAAGCACAGCAGCTTTATTGCTGAGGTTCAGTGTCAGTGGTGAAACAAAGCCTCAGAATCAAGGCAAAGCACTAGGAAAGCAGATTCATCATCTGTGAAGAGAAACCCCACAGCTTTAGTTGGTGTGTAAAGATGCTCCTGGAAAGCACACCTGGTGAGGTCCCTGGGGCTGCTAGCAGAACAGCAGCCACAGTACTGCTGGCAGAAGACTCTCAGATTTAATGAGTAGTGTCTTCACAAATAAACAGGTGGGTGTAGACACAAATCTATACCAACTGCTTGTAGAACTCAGGCCAGGCAAGGGCTCTGGCCACAAATACAATGCTTTGATTCCTGTGCTCACAACCAGCCCAACAAAAGAGGAATATTTTACATTCCTAGGAAGAAGCAGGGGCCAGTTATGTTTGACTTTAAAGTGGCTCCCTTCAGTTTGCCTCCCTGACACCTCTGGGTGTCTGTTCTCTAGGTAACCTCGTCCCTGCAGAACGGTGGCTGATAAATTCTGTATTATCCTGTTCAAAATAGCAGCTGAATCATCTTCCCACTTCAGAAGAAGGAAATTGTCTTGCACCTGGTCTTTCTGCCCTCAGTGGGAAGCTCACAGGTGCATTGTATGTACTGGGAACAGATGCTTTTCCAGCATCTTGTAAAACAGTTGCAGCAGATCTTAAGATACATCTTGACCGATGCTCATTAGTGTAACTCATGACAGCCTGAGGGAGGAGACCCCTGACTTCTCAAGGGTAAGTGGCCTGCAGAGACTGAGAGGTACTAACTGCTACTTCTAGTGGAGTTATTCCTTTAGTTAGAACTGGAAAGTTCCATACTGTTTAGTCTGAACAGCACCAGGTATGGTATCCATGCTGATGTACCATACTCCTGTCTGTCAGACAGTGTGGTAGGGGTTGGATTGCAGATCCCAGCCGTTGATCCCAGAACCTCACAGCACCTGGAAAATTGAGTATCTGCTCTGATCTGGGTGAGACAGTAACACAGGCTGTGTTACTTGCTAAGTGAAGACAGGAGCAGGCAATGGTTAGCCTGTCAACCTGTGAAAGAAACAGGACACAGCTTGGAGATGTGGAACCTGTGGAAATGGAGCCTTTTTGGAAGTGTTTAATGTGTTAGCTAACATGGCAAATTACTGTGTGCTGGCTTGGGGGCACCAACTAACGTTTAGGTGTGCCAGGTGCTGTACAAGTGCCAGTCAGGATAATTTTATTTCACAGACAACTTACTGAGTGGGAAAAAGATGAAGTAACCTGACCTTAGTTACCCCATCCAGGTGAGTGATATGGCTAGGACTGGAAATTATCTGTCAGCACCTTCTCTGTTGCATTATCTTCTAGACTACACTTTATCAGTTTGCTGAAGGATAGATAATGGCTTATTGTTACTTCCTTCAAGAGCTATCACCTTGTCCTTGGTGTCTCTTGCAGTGCTGTTCTCAGCTGTTATTATGCTACTTACCTGACCCTTGCTCATTGTTTGACTTCCACCAACAGTCAGGGCTATATGATTATGGTCTCTTTTATCTCCTTAAGCTGCTTTGCACTAAATTTTCTGTTTCCAAGTGTTTCTTTTGCTCTGTGTGTGTGTTCAGGTGCTTGGCACTAAAAAGATGCCTGATTTATGCTACTGTCTTCAAGTGACTCTTTGCTGGGGTCTTACAGCTGAAGGTGAAAGGGTGAGTAACTGCAACTTTGCCTAAGAAGCCTCTGGTCTTGTGTTGTTATGAAAGAGTAAGTTAAGCACTTCTCATGCTTGTTCTTCCACTGTGGCTCTCATTCCTGTCTCACCAGAACGTTAGCTGAGGCTGCTGTGAGCTGGGTGAGGTTAGCTGCTGTGCTGTCATCTGCTGTGATTCAGAGTAGATTGTCTTCTCTCCACATCTCTGGAACTAAGAGGTCGTTTTGCCTGTGGGCCTAGGGAAGAGAGGATCCAGCAGGCTTTAGAGAATGATAGAGGCAGCATCACTAGCAGCCTTTGTCCATGGCTTTAACTCTGCCTGGAGAGTGTGGGGACAGAACGGCTCACAGTGTGAAACACGTACAGAGATGGATTGCTTCAGGGAAGTGTTTCCCTCTGACATCCAGACTGGTCCCTGCTTATGTTTGTCTTGGCATAAACTGACAAAACCATCTGACCCTTAATGGGCAGAATTAGATTTATAAAATTATAGGCTATTTTGGTTGGAAGGGACCTCCAACAGTCACCTAGTCACAACTGCCTGACCACTCCAGGCCTGACAAGAAGTTAAAGCATGTTATTAAGACCATTTTACAAATCTCTTCTAAACACTGACAGGTTTGAAGCACCAATTGCCTCTCTAGGAAGCCACTTCCAGTATTTGGCCACTTCCTTGATAAAGAAATGTTGCTTAATGTCAAGTCTAAACCTCCCCTGATGAAGCTTTGAGCTGTTTCCACGTGTCCAATTGCTGGATACCAGGGAGAAGAGACCAGCACCTCCCTTTGCACTTCCCCCCCCCCAGGAAGCTGTAGAGGGCAACCTCATTGCCCTTACACACCAATGAGATTGCCCCTCAGCCTCCTGTTCTCCAAACTAGACCAAACACAAAGGCCTCAGCTGCTACACACAGGACGTGCCTTTCAGCCCTTCCATCAGCTTTGTTGCCCTCATCTGGCTGTATTCGGGTACCTCACCGTGCTTTTCAAACGACAGGGCCTGGAACTGCACACAATACTCAGGGAAGCACTTCAACTTTTTCTCCAGAGACCAAGAGCTGCCTGGCATGAGCAAGCTCATGTTTTCCATCCCAGCCACGCATGGGAACCTACTCTCTTCTTCAAAAATCAGTTGATTTCAATTGGTCCAGTGTCCTTTTTATCTTCTTTTCTTTTTTTTCCCCCTTGGAACAGATTATTGGTTGCTGCTTGGCCCTAGGTTCTTATAAAGCAACCTAATACTGTCACTGGAACAAGCACAGCAAATGCCTACTCCTAAGAGGCAGCAGTGACTCCTTGGAGAGCTGCATCCTGTCTGTATATCCTGTTACTGGGGTGACTCAGGACCTGCTTCACAAGATGCAAGAAGAATTTCCCATCTTTATTCTGATTGCAGCTGGATTATTGGAATTATCTGGTGAGTGATGTGTTTTGTTCTGCTCTTAATTGCAGTCTTTCTGCCTTCTTTTCCCTCTGTTATCAGGAAGCATAAAGACTATGCTAAATATTGTGCCATCGGGTGTGTGACAACAGTGAGATAAAGGAGCAACTCCTCTCTGTTTGTGCTCCTTCCTCTTGAGCTGTAAAGCTCAAGATCTGTTGTGAATGGATTCTGTCATGGGAGCATTGGTGTCCCCAGATCAGGACACAGCTGTGCTGCTTATGCAAGTGAAGAGCCAGTTCATTCCCCAAAGAAAATATCATCCCCTTCAGGTGGGGGAAAGGAAAACCAGTCACTTCACAGAGTAGCTCCCTGGCTGAACTGAGGGTCAATCTTGTGTCTGCTGAAACCTTCTTCAGCACATACCTTTCCAGGCACCACTGTTTATGACACTAACCATGAGCTCCCCTCTTCACCACGCAGTGACATACTGTTCTGCCTTTGCTTTGGGAACAGCTGTCCTGCCAAATATTTCTGACAGTATAAAATCAGTGATGAGTTTGTAATGCTGTCATGCCTCAAACGAGTTCCTAGGGCTGCTGTCAGTCAGTGCAGGGAACCAGTCACTCTCTGCTTTCTACTTCTCACCCTGTGCCTGTGAGCATACCCTCCAGATGTACATAAAATTAACTTGGCTAATGAAAGCAGCCTTGTGTCTGCAGGCAGGCTACTCCCTTCAGTCAAGATAAAATTGGTGGTGGTGGTGGTGGTGTCAAGGAATTTTCCTCCTAATAAGTAATTCTGTTCTTCTGTGGGGTTTGTTGGTTATGGGTTTGGGTTTTTTTTTAATTACCTTGTCCCCCTGCAAGGTGTGTTTGTGGATACCTGCACCACTGCCTTTAGACAAGACCTTGATTCAGTTAGTGTCTCTCTTTCTAGACAGATCAGTTGTGTTGCTTTGCCAAGTTGGGGCTAAACCATGGGAGTTCCATTTGTTTGCACAAATGACAGTTCAAAATATTTCCTAGATTTAACACTCTGGTCTCCATTATCCATTAACTCCCATTTCTTTTTTAGCAATATATCAGGGTTTTTGGGTTCCCTTCTATCAATTTACCCTGCTCACTGCTGCCTGAAAGCAGTTCTGGTTCTCCAAATGACCACAAAGAAGTTGTAATCTCAATTCTTAAGGCACTACACTTGGATGCCAACCCCAGGGATTTCACCTGACATGAAACTGCTAAACCTCTTCTTTGCCATTGCCAAAAGGCCACAATTTAAATGCATTAACACTGAAACACATAGTCACTTTCTGGTTTTCAGATAGATGTATTTGTGGGCAGGTGCCTAAAGGAAAATGCTCAACCTGTTTGGAGAGGGAAGCACATTCATATTTTAGTCCATGGTTTGGAAATATACTTGGGAATGTCACCCTTCTGAATGGGAAGCCAGAAAAAAGGTGTGGATAAAACCATACCCTTGTAAGCTGTCTGTCTCTTCAGTTGTCAAAAGTGCCTGCTTTTGAGTTGAGAAGTTGAAAGTAGAGAAGTTACTGTGTTCTGTCTGCTCTGTGTCACTTCACAAAACAAACCACCTTTGTCCTGCCTGGTCACCCAGTACAAATCAGGAAGCTCATCACAGGATGGGGATACTGGTGGTGGAAGAGTGGTTAGAGCCAGGTGAGTGATCCCATTCATGTATATATTAATCTTGCTTTGCTGTTAAAGAGCCACTGGTCTGTCTTTGAGCAGCCTAAGCATTTCACTCCCCCTGCGTCTTTGGCTATCCTTTATACCCTTGTACAGGCTAGTTAATGCTCTGCATCAGTATGGCAGGAGTATGAAGTGTCATCCTTCCTCTGACACTGCCTATAAACAGCAGAAGGTCAGATTTATAGCAGCTGGCTGTAAGAATGGCAGTGTCAGAGCTGCCTGGCCACCCTCCTGTATGGTCCTGAAGTGCAGCAAGGGGGCACTTAGCTGTCCACTTCCCACTCAGCCTGCACCAAAGTGCAAGCTGTTAAAAGTTCACATGGATCTGAATAGGCAAAGGGCTTGTTTTCTGTTCATCAGGTGCCTCCAGCAATGAACATCATGTCAGTGAAGTATTAGGCCTGATCACTCCTGGAGAAGCCCAACCAAGAGCTGAGAGCAGCCCGATGCCCAGCGAAGTGTTTTCCATTCCAGAAGACAGCTCAGGCAACGTGACCTTTGATTTTCAGAGTTCAGCAGTTGATGCTACCAGGGAAATGACAGCAGAGTTGGCTCCTGTCCATGCAGAGATAGCTGCACAAGGAACTGCTGTGCTGCCTCAGGAGGCTGATGGAAGCTTGGAGGTGCACACAGAAGCAGCAGCTTTAAAACTCCAGGATGAACACACGTTTCCTAGCAAGCTCTTGAGTACAATAAGCATCCCTGTCTCCACACAAGGATCACGGGCTCCCACACATCTGGAACAGCCAGAAAGGTCACTGCAAGGAAAACCAGAAAACATTACTGAGGCTGGTTTCAGTCCTACCAGCTCTGAGCTGCCCCAGCCTGGTCTCAGTGGAAGGACACATCATGACTCCCATGACTTTACAGCAGCCTCTTCCATTCCTGTTGCCAAGCAGATGGAGGTGCCAAGTCCTAAAACGTCTCTTGTGAGTTCTACAGTAAATTTTCATCCTCCAAGAAAAGAAATAGCAGCATCTCTGCATCCCATCAGAGTTAAGATTGCTCTTGAAAGTGCAGGGGTGGATTGGTTACCAACAGGAATGCCTCCCACTGGCAAAATGGCAAAAGAGACAAAGCCAGACGTCCAGCCTGACAGCAAAGTTGGTGTGACACCTGCATACCTGAAGAAGACTCAGAGTATGGATGTTAAAGTTGCAACTTCTGCATTTCCACAAAAGCCAGCTTCAGGGGACCATGATGCAGTCTATTCCAGAATGACACAGACAAGTGCTGTTCAGTTTTCTCCTACTGTCTCTCTGAGCCAAGAAACAACAGGCAGTAAAGCCAGGAACTCAACAGCAGCTGTAATAAAGGGTTCTGAACACCCAACCCCACTGCCTGCTCTTCAGACACCCCCACTAGGCAATGTACAGTCGTCTTTATTGATGCATCTGGGAGCTCTAGTTCATGATGATTTACTTCCATCTCCATTTCAACAGCCTGTTAACTTAACTGATAGACAACAGCCCCTCTCTTTTTCCCAGGCTCTCAACTGTACTGAACATGTTTCCCAAGAAACCAACAAGAGCTCTCAAGAAATAACAGCTCCAGTTTTGCAAAGAGACCCTGATCGTTGGATGATGACAAGTAAACCTGAAAGATCCAGATTCCCCAAGAGCCCACAGGCTTCTGCTACTGCAGCCTCATTAAGCCAATCATGGATTTCCACATTAAAACTCTCCCAAACTACTAAAGAGCTGAAAGGAGTAACATCTGCACCCTTCCCAGGTATGTCTAAGTTTGGGAACGCAGCCCTTCACCCTGTAAGCACTTCTGATCCTGTTCATGCAGACCTCCCACCACTGGGTCCATCTTCTCCTACTCATGCTGGATCACAGCTAATGGGCAGCCCCACCTCTGCTGAGAAAGGACTTCACATACCAACTTCATCCATGTCTACAGGTGCTCAGTCTCGGGTTCAAGGTGTTACTGCCCATTCTGAGCCTCAGGAAGCCTTCCCTGTGGTGCTGCAGATGAGCACAGTGGAAGACTCCAAGAGAAAGACAAGCCCCCAACAAGAGACAGGTGAAACTGCTTCTTCCTCACTGACTCCACAAGCTCTCCTGGTCCCCAGCCCCTCTGTGCTACGTGACAACGGGAATCAGAAAGTTCCACTCCACAGCTCTGCCCCTTCAGCATCCCAGGTCCAGCAAGCTGGCAGCCTGGCAGCTTTGGCTCCAAAACTACCCCTGCTCCATGCACAGGGAAGCCAGTCCAGCTCAGCACCAGCACACCCTGCCACAGGGGTGCCCAGTGTTTCCCATGTGATGCCAGCCTATCTGGCACAAGCCCTGCTGCAGAGGCTCAGCATGTCCCATGATGCAGCTACCAGATCATCCCCATACTTGTCCTTTCTGCTTAAAAGTACTGATGGCATGATATGCCTGCAGCCCATGCAAGATTCCCCTCTACCTACAAAATTCCCAAACACCAGTGTTGGGGCTCTGGTTTCCATTCAGCAAATCCTGGCAGCATCAAATTCCTCAGCACTGGACCTTGCAAACTCACAAATCATGAGCCCTTCTAGCTTGATTCTGGTTAAGCCTGTATTTATCCTTTTGCCCACAGACAGACCAGGTTTACAGTCAGCACCCTCTCCTGAGGATGAAGATGACCACAAAGCTGCCCTCTTGTTCACAAACACACAAGATCTGGATACCCCTGAAAGCAGCCATGGTATCCCAATGAAAACTAGTTCCTC
Source organism: Gallinula chloropus (assembly GCF_964237585.1). Classification (NCBI taxonomy): domain Eukaryota; kingdom Metazoa; phylum Chordata; class Aves; order Gruiformes; family Rallidae; genus Gallinula; species Gallinula chloropus. The sequence goes on along the minus strand of NC_140109.1, from coordinate 5,650,374 downwards.
ATCTCCCACTATTAAGTCTCTGAGGCCTGAAACTACTCTCTCCACTATGTCAAACCAACAAGCAGAGAAACTAAAAGTAACTTCTCAGCCAGTGCTAACTAATCCTAATAGTACAGCCATCACCAGTTTGTTTCAAGCTGTTGCCTCAGGCTCAAACCCTTTGCTGGACCCAGGGCTGAGGCTTAGCACTACAGTGCAGGCTGTGCATCTGCACAGGCTGCTGGAAGAGATGCAGGTACCTGCTCCAGTTTCCCAAGAGGCCAAGGGGACTGATTTGCTTTTCCTTAACAGGATGTCAGCAGAGTCTTTCACCTCCACTGTGCCACCACTAGCAGTGTCTACAAAGCCCAGCCCCCGTATTTCCCCCAAAGTATTTCTCCCTGCTGAAAAGCCACATTCCTCTTCTGTAATTCCTTTGCTGACAGCAGAGGGACCCTATGATTTTCAAATGCTTGCCCAACCTCCCTTCACTATCCCAAGGACTGGAGGTCAGCTTCAACACAGTACAAAACCAATGCTGCAAGCTACTGGCCATCACCAAGGGGTAGGGACCACATCCCCCTCTGCCCACACACAGTGCACAGAGTGCTTGGCCTTGCACTCAGCTAGAACCATGAAATACCCACTGAATGTATCTGCCAGCATGGTGCCTTTGCAGTCTGCTTTGAAAAGCCTCTTAAGTACTGAGGCACTTCAAAGGCTGCCATCACAAGTTCAGCTTGTGGCCAGCACATCCTCAGCACTTCCAGCTGGAAACGCTGGCAGAGGTGCAGCAGCACCCAGCACGGCCTGTGCAGGAGTCATGGGGTGTGCTAAAGCAGCAGAAACCCACACCACTTCCATAAAACCTGATCTTACTGAGCATTTGGAATTTACTCCTGTTGCCCCTAAGCCTCTTTTAACGACAGAGTCACCAACAGCAGCACCAGCACGTACTCTGTTTTCAACAAAGGTCCAAATGGAAACAACACTTTCTGGGAAGCTTCTGGCTACAATTACCCATCCAAGGATGTATACCAACTCTCCTGCAAGCCCACCTTCCCCTGCATCTACACACCTTCCCCCACTGTCAGCTGTGAAGTATGACCCAATCCATCAAGCCCCTCCTAAACTGTTCTCACAGGCCACCATGGGAGAGAACACAAAGCCAGCTGAAACCAGCACAAGTTTAAGACAAACAGGAACTGGTGCATTCTTGAGAACAAGTGCACCTCTGTCAGCTGTGTTTAACACAAGGACACAGCAACCACCCACAACAGGTCTTGGGAATAAGGTTGTTTTAACTGCAGTGCAGCCTCCTGTGTCTTTGGGATATATCACTGCTCTTGAGAGGCAGCATAAGCTGACACAGACCACGTCACAAGCTCCACTAGCTGTGGCTTCTCCTTCCACAGCTACGAATGATGATATTGCCACTTCACTTACAAAGAAAAAGGTGTTTCTCCTGCCAACATCAGCTATCCAGTCTGACCCAAACATGGTGCTTCCTGAAGGTGCCAGAGCGAACAACTCAACTGTGGTCTCTATAGCAATGGAGAAGGGTAAGGACATGTTAGTGAAAGGAGATGCAGCCACCACTCGCCAGCTGCCCACTCAAGTACCCATCTCTTCATCACATCAGGCATCAGCAAGACAGCCTTTGGAGAAGGCATCACTGGAAGATCTCATCGAAGCTGAGACTGGGCATTCCAGGCCTGACACTGTGAAGCCTGCTGCTGGGTCATCTACAACTAAAGCATTTGCTGTCTCTGCTAGTAGGCTTGTAAAGAAGGTTACTAATCAGCCAGCTGTCTTCAATAAAGTAGCTGGCAGTGATGCTGAGATGCTTCTAGCCAGAGATCTAATCCAAGTCCTTCCAACCCCAGAGAGCCCCTCGTATTCTTCTGGGAGTCTGGTTGTGCTTACACCACAGGGGAATTCCTTGCTGGGAGTTGCAAACACTGGACAATCTGACAGCCTGTTCTTGAACAGGGAAGCAGAGGAGATGGTTCAAACAAACAAAGTAACAGCACAAGCAGCTGAAGGCTTAGTAACTGTTCTAACACAGCTGGATTCAGAGCCCAGTGCACTGCTGAGTGAATCACATCAGAGGAGGGTCTCTCACTCAGAGGCTGCCATTCTGAATGGGTAATTATGCCAGTATAGCTGCTGTTGTGTGTTTGTGCTGGGTGATTTAAGGCTGGGGGGGGTTAATATTCAAATTGCTCCATGGGCTTGGTGATACAGGTAGGCAGTACTGTGGTTTTAAAAGCATTTACTTTGCTCAGCAATGCCATGACATTAAAAAGGGGGTCTTTTCATCTTGCAAGTGGGAATGTTTGACCCAATGCGCTGGCAAAGAAGGTAGATACTCTCATAGAGTAAAGAGCTTCCCAGTTCCCCTCAGCTGAAAGGATTTGAGTGCACAGAGCCAGGCTGTGGCTCTGATGATGGGATGCTCCATGGTGCTGGCTCCTTTGTTTCAGCTTAATGTTTGGTTCCACAGAGGAAACTCACTCTAAGGCTGTTTTGTTCCGAGTGGGCTGTGAAGAATGGCTGTGCCTCAGCTTCCTCTGCTTCCTCCCCTAAAGCCTTGCAGTGGTGACTGATGATGCCTGTGGCTCTGGTAACTACACCGTGCAGATGAGCCTGCGCCCTGCTGCAGAAGCAGGCCCTGAGCTTCAGGGGTCGGTGCCTTCCCGAGAGACCTTCCTGGCTTTGATCGCCGTGCAGGAGAACGGCAGCCAGCCCTCGCTCCAGGTCCGGTCCTGCTGCGTGACACCTTCTGCCAGCCCCGGGGGACCAGATGCTGTGTGCTGCCTGTTCCGCAGGTGAGAACTGGAGCTGCGCTGTGGGAGGCGGGCAGGGGCATGGCTCTGTGTGGCTCTGCATGGCTCTGCATGGCTCTATATGGCTCTGCCTGGCTCTATATGGCTCTGCGTGGCTCTATATGGCTGTGCGTGGGTCTGCGTGGCTCTGCCTGGCTCTGCGTGGCTCTATGTGGATCTGCCTGGCTCTATATGGCTCTGCCTGGCTCTGCCTGGCTCTATATGGCTCTGCGTGGATCTGCGTGGCTCTATATGGCTCTGCATGGCTCTGCCTGGCTCTGCCTGGCTCTATATGGCTCTGCCTGGCTCTGCCTGGCTCTATATGGCTCTGCGTGGATCTGCGTGGCTCTATATGGCTCTGTATGGCTCTATATGGCTCTTGTGTGGCTCTGCGTGGCTTTGTATGTCTCTATATGGCTCTGCATGGCTCTATATGGCTCTGTGTGGCTTTGCCTGGGTCTGTGTGGCTTTGCCTGGCTCTGTGTGGCTCTGTGTGGCTCTGTATGGCTCCGCGTGGCTCTGGGCCTGCAATAGGAACTGATCCTTAGTGACCCTCTCTCTTGTGTCCTGTGGCTGCAGTTAGAGATCTCTTTGGGGTTGAGAGTAACGAGTCCTGGAGTGCTCTGCCTTCCCCCCCAGCTGTCTTGTAATTAATACAAAGGGATTGGTAAAGCAAAGAACCCTCAGGGAAGAAATCTCCCTTCCCCTTTTGATTCATGGAAACAAACAGCCCAGCTTCTCCACATGATGCTGTCAGAGATGGCAGGTTTACAGCATACTCCTGCACCTCCTGCCAGGGGATGGCACAGCCTCAGAGCACAGCAGTCCAGGAGTGCAAACCAGGCTTATCCACAGGCCTCCATTTCCCCATCAGCATTTCTGGCCTAACCTGTCTAGGCTGAGCAGAGGGAAATGGAAGGATTCATTAGCTGGTGTTTGTAAAACCGTGGAGGCATGAAATGTGTGCCACACATCACTGCCATCAGCAACAGAGCGTTCTGATTTGCCCACATCTGCTCTAGTGGGGGATCACCTCTGCAGCCGTGCTAAACCTGCCTGCCACAGGGTATGGTTGTTGCACTACAGCAGCCATTCCAGTGGTTGTAGCAACATCAGCCTCAGCTGGACTGTTCCCCAGCTCTAGGACTGTGGCTTCCACAGCAGGGACAGGTACAGGCTGAGACAGTGGCACTCTGTGGATTTTTGTTTGAGTCTCTAGATGCAGGTACCCAGCTTAGAGCTTGTGCAGACCTGTCTGAGCAGATTCCCCTCTTCCCTGCCTTTCCTTCGGGAGGAATTTGAAACTGTTTGCCCTTTGTCCTTGCCAGGTTGCCATTTGAATGCAGACACATCCAGTTACTGCCTAGCAGGAAGTCCAGAGCTGCTGCTAGCTTCACCATCCAGCTGTTCCAGATGCTAAACCACTCAGTGGCCTATTTGCACTGCGAGCTCAATGTCTGTCTGCATGGGAAACCAGGATGTGAACAGGTAGGTGAGGCAGCCCCACTCTCACGGGTCTGAGGAGCAACTTGAAAGGTGCTTCCAACAAGTAGAGTCGTTTCAATAATCTTGATGGCAGATTATAGAGCTCCACCTTCAGAATCACAGAGCTGTAGGGGTTGGAAGGGACCTCCAGAGCTCATCAGGTCCAACCCCCTGCCAAAGCAGGGTCCCTAGGACAGGGCACACAGGTTGGCGTCCAGACGGGGCTGGAATCTCTCCAGAGAAGGAGACTCCACACCCCCTGGGCAGCCTGTCCCAGGGCTCTTCTTCCAGCTTACACAGTTCTTTCTCAGTCTCCTGTATATTCTTTTGTCTCCTGAAGCCCCAGATGAATTTCTGTTCTTGATTAACTGAGCTCACAGTGCTTTATATTCACTGTATGACCACAAACAACTCACCCTTGGTTGGTGTATTCTGCATAAGAAGCATATAAACCACTAGGCAAGTAGCAGCTTTGTAGGAGAATCACAATGGAGAGGCTCAGCAGAGCTATGTAGTTTTGCATTGCAGAATTACATGAAAGGGCTCAAATCTGTCTCCATATCAGACTGTCCTGGGTCTGGGATGTGGAAGTTTTAAGGCTTCCACAAGCTTGGAGGGCTCAGGGATAAGACACAGTGTCTCATACTTAGCCATAGGCCATGCTGTGGATTTAAAAGGCACAGCAGTCGTGCAGAGAAGTGTTTGGGAGGGATGTAGAAGAGAGACTGATGAAAGTTTGAGTGGTTGAACTGCACAGTAGAGCTAGAAATGTTCCAAAAATTAAGCCAGTCAGGCTGAGCCTGCTTTTAAGAAGCTTTGGCAGGAATTAGAACATCAGTTGTATGAGCACAGGAAGGATGAATGTCTGCATCTTACATAGGTACTGCTTGCTCTAACAGTTGCTGCCTGCTCTGCAGGCACATCTGTTGGGCCTAAAAAGAGAGCTGGGCTCTCTGTAAAAGAACTCATTCATCTCCAGTACCACAGTCACCACATCAGGAGCATCCCATACCTGGTCCATCCCTTTGTTAAAAGTCTGGAAGATGAGTTATTGATATGAAATGGTAGCAGCAGGTGCCAATTCCTAGGGGAAAGAAATCAGAGACTAGAGATTTACATATGCAGCTCGCTCATTTGCATTAGGCAGCTCACTTTTTGGAATGTTAGCAGGGCTGGCCAAAGACTGAAGCTGAGGAGACCTGCTCTGTGGTTGCTGTGGACTGCTCAGTGCAGGAGATTCTTGTCAGATGCTGCCTGTACACTTGCAAATGTTCTCCCTGTGTCTTTCCCAGGACTGCTTTGAAAGTGTGGAGACGATTCTCCAGCCAAGTGACAGGAGGAGCTATGGAAACCTGCACAATCTGATCTCATTTGGTCCAGTCTTGAGAATGAAGAACGGGTTTCTATATAAACCTGTGGCAGGTGGGTCCCCTGTTTTTTCTTCTTCTCTCTCTCTGTGTCTCTGTCTTGCAGAAGCTTCTGCTCAACTCTTTCTGCTGTAAGATAAAGAATACACTTTCTTGACAGCCACCTAGTATGACTAGATTATATCCCAACAACTCCTCACCTTTGTTTTGGTCTTACTAAATCCCAAACATGATGGTTGATCAGTATCAGATCTGACAGACTTTCAGACAGGAGACACAGCCAAGTGTATCCTTTAGAAGGAAGAGAAGAGAGGGGAGGGAAACAAGGCAGAATGTCTGCTAGCTGAAAATAATTTTCCTCTATGTTGCAGCATTTTGGTGAAACATTTTGAGGGAGAATGAGGAATGCAACTGAAATAATTGTGAGAGGGCTTTAGGTGAGATGAGATGAGATGGGAGGAATCAGGGTCCGGGAACCTCCTTTTTTTTTCATTATTTTCTATTAGCTTTGCATCTTTTAGAATGAAAAAGCAGTGCAGTTATTTTTTGTACTGAGCTCAGGGAAAAGTCCTCATATTTAGAGGCTGTTACCTCATATGTCAAGGAAACACCATCCACAGGTAACTGAACAAAAATCTAACTTAGGAACATGAGGTGAAATAGAGCAGCTGGTTAATGTTAATGAGATGTTGCCCAGCTATTAGAAATGAGTGATGCTGAACCTGACACATCATGAGCATGAGAAACTTCTCAAATCCACCAGCACCATCCCTGAGAGTCAGCTAACTTACGGTGTCTTGTTTATGCAAAGGATATTCACTGCTCAGATCTTAGGGCAAAGCAGATGATGTTTGAAGAGGCACTACCCCTTCAGGCTCCTTAATGGAAAGAAGTTCAGCCACACCTGCTTGGGATGCTATAAAAATGAATGGGAGTTTAACCTTCTCTTTCTTACCCCTCCCTCTCTTAACGTTGTTTGCTGCTTGATTGCTTCTTCCCTTATTTCCAGGTCCTGACTCTGCATTGCTGGTACCCATTCTGCTGGGATCCCTCACTGGCTTTGCTGCCTTGAGCAGTGCCTTCATAAGCCTCTGGCTGCATAACAGACAGAAAACCAAACCCATACACCATCCCCATCTTGGAGAAATCTATGGCCTGTGACCTACGAGCAGCTGAACCATCCTGCAGATCACACCCCTCTGCTGTGGTGGTCAGAGAAAGGATGGCTTTTGCTTTGCACACTCTTATTGCTTTGGTAGATTTTCTGCTGATCCAGGGAGCAAGATATCCAATCTCTGCTTTAAACACATCTCCTCCTTCTTTGCTTTCCTGCTGCATGAGCAAGCCCACAAGCTGCAGGGAGAGAAAGAACTGTAGCAGCAGCAGCCCAGCTTTAAGGCAGAGCAGAGCTTACATCGCAGTGTATGCAAGCACCAGCACACAGTCTGTTCACAGAGGAGGGTGCTGGGAGAGCCACATGAAATAAAGCACTGTGAACTACAGCCACAGAGTGGTGTTTTCTTCCACTCCCTCATCTTTCCATTAACAACGTGTGTTGTGCCAGCGTGCAGCTGTGGGCAGAGTGGAGTGCTGCATCCTGGACACCACAGCTTCCACGATGGGGACTATAGCTGGGGGAGGGTGGGGGTGCCAAGGCATCAGCAATGGCTTTGGCAATGAGTGGGCAGTCATCCTTGGAGCCAGGTCTGAAGATGTGTTATTGAGGGGATAGGCACAGCCCTTTTGGCAGCAGTAACCTAGCCTCTCAGAAAGGGTATCCAGCATTGCTGTTTTCAGGAGCTCAAGCAGCGTCTGTGCTTGTTTCCAATCTGGAAAACGTGGCCTGTGTCCCACTGGACCCAGCACTCCTGCAGTGCCTCTTACAGAGGTGGTGTGGACTTGGGGTATCCACACACGTTCTGGCTGTGGAAACCCCTGTTCATGAAGCCCAGGCACCTCAGCTGAGCTTGGAAGTGACCTCTCTGGAAAGGCATCGATAGCACGGTGGGTACTGATGGGTGTTTCCTGTAAATCTGAGACCCCAGCCCCTTGCAGCCACCACAGCGACTCCCAGACAGCCCTCGGTGAGCCACGGCTGAGGCCGGCGCTGCGGGTCGCTGCCCGGCAGCCTTGTCAGGCAGCTTCTCTCCTGAAGCGGAGAGAAGGAGCCTCCGTAGGCCCTTGGGACCAGGGCTGCCCTGGAGCCCCCTGATAAGTAGGGATGCGGAGCCCCTTTGGCTTTGCATGCCCAGCTCCGTTTGCCCAGGGTACTCGCCTCCCAGCCCGGCTGGGACTCCGCAGGAGGCAGAGCACCGGAGCACCAGTTCGGTGAGAAAAGCCCATCCAGGAGGCTTTTTCAGGGGCTCTTTTTCGGGGTGGGATGGGGTGTGTGGGGGGGAGGACAGCCGGGATCGGGTTGCGCTTTGGAGAGCTCCCTCTGGGGACCCGCCCGGGGCTCCATCTGTCCTCCAGGCAGAGAAGAGGGAGCCTTCTGCTTGGAGGAGGAAGAAGAGGCATCCACCGTGAGACCAGAGCAGCGAGAGGAGGAGTGGCTGCAGGCTGAAGGAGAGGCAAGAGAACAGGCACTTCTGGAAAGGGGACCTCCATGTCTTCAGAGCTGCAGTCACCTGAGACAGCTGCGCCCCTTGGGAATGTCTTCTGCAGCCACAGAGTGTTTCCTCCCACTCCCTCATCTTTTCCTGAACTTTCTATAATAAAAGCTGAGCAGTTCAGTAGGTGTTTGTCCTGCCTGTGCCTAAACACCAGGGAATGGAGCTCCAGTCCTTGGCTCTGAATTTGTGTTGGCAGGTGAGTGGCAACAAGTGGGCGTGGAGGTGGCCTGGGGGGGGGGGGGTGGTACCTGGGCTAGAAATGCCCCACTTGGTGGGCAAGTCTTCAGGAGTGGCAGGAAAACAGCAGCAATCATTTGTCAGACTCTAATGCATTTCCACACCCTCTCCCCCAAAAGGCTGACTGGTTTTTTTCCCCCTTTTCCTGCTTTCCCTGAAGTCTTGCACTGGTAAGTGATGGGCCATTGTCAGATGCAGTGGAGAAGTAGCTGGTGCTTCCACTTGGATCCATCCTCCTCCAAGAATTTCTTCAGGTCTGGTAGGTAGCTAAAAATTCCAGGTCAAGGCTCGATGGCCATCACCTTTCAGAAAAAGTAATCAGCATTTGCACTGCAGTAGCACTAAGGAAACCAGCACCACGGTGTGGATGACCTTGATTTACCATCAGACATAGTCCCTGTGCTGAGTCATTAACAACATACATGCACAAGACTCAGAGAAGTGTCATTAAACCCTTTTTGCAGCTGGGGAATCAAGGCATAAAGCAACTAAAAGCATGCATGCTGTTATTAGTGCTCACATGGTAACAGTTAAACAGCTCAGACCTGCTCTTCAGTATTCTCCTGTTTCTTCAAATGCCCCTTGCAGGCATTTGACAGAGCACTTTCACCCTGGGGTAACCACTCTGGCTCACCATGTTTGCTGTATTCAGCTGATGTGTTTTTCAGACATATGCACTCCTCTTTGCCATATGCAGGTTCTGGGTTTTTCTCTGTTCTTTGTCTTTCTGGAGCATTTTCCACTTTTCTTCTTCACCCAGCTCACACATGCAGTGCTACACAGGAGCCTTGTGGGTTTCTCCCTGTGTTAAGGCCTTTCTTCCCTTCGTGTACCAGTCTCCTTCACTTTCCCCCAGCATACACCAGTGCCTTGAGGAACCCTGTCTTTGGCACAGTGCAGTTGCTGAAGGATTGTTGCATCGCACCATTTTTTGGTTTGTACTCTCAACATTTGCCCTCCCAGTGCTTGGTAAGGGGGAGAAGGGCAGCACTATAGATATGCAGACATGTGCCCATCCGTGCCAAGCTCTGTGCAGTAGCCTGGCATGAGTAATGTAGCTCCTCTGCCTACCAAATGAGAGCGACACATAGGATCCACCTCTCAGCAATAAATAACATGGCTCATCTCAGGCAACTCCCTACTTCCCTGTGCAAGTCAGAAGTAGGAAGAACTCATTTATTCTTCTGTGATACCAACCTGAGCAAGGGGCAGACAGGCAGGCTGCCTTTTCTGTCATGACTTCGGAGAGAGACTGGCAACTGGGCAGCTTAACTGTCTTTAATAAGGAGGATTTTGAAGATGACTGGATTAAAGTGGCCAGTGGAGGCTTTGGGCATGTGTACCAAGTCAAGCACAAGAGGTGGAGAACGGTTTATGCAGTGAAATGCTCTCCATACCTGCTGCAGGACTCCGGTGTGGAAAGGTAAGTCTCTGGTCTTTTCTAGCTCAGCAGTTGAAACTGTCAGTTTGAGCCATCTATGGGGATTGGGTGCTAAAACTCTGCTGCTTGTCCCTGGGAAGGGGAGGTTTTGGTACCCAAACAGAGTGGGAAAAGCACTGGTGGTCTGGAGGACTGCCTCTCTCTTATGTGTGTATGTGCACATGGTAGTGGGACAGGAACGCTTACTCAGAACAACTGGCATTGAAATCTGCAGGCTGAGGTAGGCATCTTTAACTAAACATGGGCATGTGGATAAAAGCAGCCTGATTGCTTATTTGCAGCTTTCACTGGACGTTGTGAGTGATGGGTTCTGTTAACCTCGAGTAGTCATTGCAATCACCAGGTTTAAAACTGGGGCACAGAGACTCTCCAGCTGGTTTTGCTAGGCTCGCAAAGCTCTCTGCTCCTTCACTTGCCTTACCCTCCAGACATGTTCTTTCCTCTTGATGGCTGTGCTGCACCTTCAGTTTACTTTACTTTTTCACTTTCACTCTGTTTTTTCGCTCTCTCACCTGCAGAAACTCTTCTGCTGGCTCCTTTGGGCTGGGTGATAGAACAAAGCAGTGTTACTGCCAGCAGTTGGGATGCTTCAATTGGAACAGTGACTGTCCACTTCAGTTTGCACTGCTTGTGCTCCTCAGGTGTTACAGTTTGCTTTTCCTTCTCAAGAGGAAGAAAAGAGTCACTCTGTTTTGCTTCTGTGTGTATCAATTCTATGGATTGCTGTTTGCAGAATATAGATTATCTCAACTCCCGGTGTAAACTCGTGGTTGAAGGTCAACAGAAATGTTCATTGATTTGATTTTATTGGGTTTTTAACTATTTCTGCAATCTCCTGGATTTGAAAAACTAGATCTGAAACTCTTGAGTGTTGGAAAAATACCTAACAGCATGTGTGCCTTTAAGAGTTCCTGCACTGGCCTCCTAGGAACTGAAGTTACACCACTTTGTCATTACAACAACTTTGCACTCCAAGGTAGTGTTATAAAAGGCTTTCCTTACACGTGTCCAAACAGCTTTGAGGCTGCTCTGACACACTTTTCACTAATCTCTGTAACTTCAGGTTTACAAGGAAAGACCACGTTGTCCTGCACTATAGCTGTGCCAAAAATCCCTCCTTTCCCTGGGGGGTTCTAAGAAGAGACAGAATCATTCCTGTAGTCTGGTGCATCTGGAGGTACTGTTTGATGGCCATTTCTCTTTGCTTTAGAAGGTCTCCAAATCTGTGAGCAGCAGACCTTTAGTGTGCAGTTTGTCTCATGCACATGTGCCCACACAGAACATATCTGAGTGCATGACACATGAGTCTGTCATGAACTTTCTTGTATGTACTCTAAAATGGTTTATCTGTGGGCACCAAGTGCAAGCCCCAGATGCAAAACCTGAGAGCTTCCAGGCCACTCAGTGGTTTGAGAGCAGTACAGCAGCACAGTTCTCTGGAGGCAGAAGTTTCAGAGGAGCTTGTAGAAGCATTCCTTAGCCCTCCTGTCTGTGAGCTTGTAAAAATAACCTGTCTCATCAGCAGCTATGAAGACAATGGTGTGGTGACTTCCATCTGCTCACATCTTGATGCATAACCAACCCTTTCTCACTCTTCATTCAGAATGATGGGGTAAACTGACAGCAGGTTTCTTAACCTTGTGTGGTTTTGCTTGTCAGGAGAAAAGAGGAGCTGGGTTTTGTGACATGATGGAAGACATCCCTGTGGGCCCATGAAAGCAAGGAGGGCAGGCACTCAGTGAATGCCACTGAATGTGTGTATCACCTGAGAGAAGGAAAGGAAGTAGTTGGAAGATGGCTGTTGCCTTAATTTCTGCCAGCTGCAAAAGCACATAGTTCACAGGGCTGTGGAGGCTGAGGAGGGGGAAAAAAAATCACAGGGAACCCACCAGAAAACACAGCCACAGATGCAGTCACAGCATTGCCCAGCTGGCTGAAACACTCAGTTTCCTGCATGAGAATCAATCCTTTTGGGGCTCTTGTTCATCCCCCCTTACAGGTCTCATTTCTTGGGGCTCCCTCTGCGTGTCCAACATCCACCTTCTTGCTGTACCTTCTCCCATGTCTGTGCTGAAGGTACAAAGGAGGCAGACAGGGGCTGTGCCCAGCCATTCTATCCCAGGAAAGGAGCCAGAAATCACAGAAGTCACTTCTTTCTCCATGCCCAGCATTTCCCTGGGAGGGGGAAGAATCAGCCTGCAACCTCCCTGTCCTGTGGGTTGCAACTGTCTCCCTGTGCTCAGCCTGGGAAAGACGATGCTTGAGATTCCTTAATGCAGAAAGGCATTTTACTGTGGGGAGCCTGCTAGAGGCAGCCTGCTAAGAGGATTTGCTTAGCTAAACTTTCTTTAGAGCTCTCAGTGGCCTGGCATAATGTTGTTGCAAGCTCAGAGTCACTCCCAGGGTGTGCTTTCTAAATGCAGCTTTGGCCCTTCAGTGCTCAGCTGCTGTCAGCACGGTCTGGGCACCCCAACTTGTTCAGCAGGCTGGGAAATGTAAAGATTTAGTGAAACAGATCTTCCAGAACTGACAACAAGGAACAGACATGTCTAGACTTCCTCTGGGAACAGTTTCACCATACTCATGGAGAGAAAGCTGCAAGCAGAGGCGTAAATATAGGTATGGCCAAGCCATGCCCTCTGGCCATGCAAGCCTCCATGTACTCCAGCTCAGCAGGTTAGTGTGTCCTTGGAGCCTGCCTGCCTGCAAGCTGTGCTCAGACTTATCATTGAGGCTACCCTGTACACACATGGTGCACAGCTTCACTATGCTGGGCCTGCTTCCAACATTGTGCTTTCAGGGAAGCATCACTTGGGAATTTTACCAGAGTCTGAAAACAAGCACATGGAGAGTCTTCTGAAAAGATCTTCTGAGTCTTCCGAGAGCTGGATTAAGATGAAACTTTTGATCTCTGTCTCTAGATGCTCCCTGGTTGAAATTGCCTAAATAATCCATAGTTCATCTTGAAAAGTTGCAGTTGTATGTTAGCTTGTGATCTGCAGCAGATCATGATGTGATTGCATCATCACAAGTTCCAGGGGCAAATTTGAATGAATGTTTTTGGGGTAGGTAGGGCTGCTTGAAAAATCTGGCCATCAGCAACCTCCTATCAGCAGTAACTGAGCCTGTGAATCAACTGATACTGTTTCTTGGTTCCACTTTTCCCCCCCCCCCTTTTTTCTTTACTTTTTCTTTTACTTTTTTAAACTTTCTTTTCTTTTTTTTTCCCCCCAGGACCAGTATGAACTGTCTAATGGAAGAGGCAACCAAGATGGAGAAAATCAAATTCCAGCACATTGTCACTATCTATGGGGTCTGCAACAGCCCTCTGGGGATAGTGATGGAATATATGGCAAGGGGGTCCTTGGAGAAAATTCTTCCCACTCACAGAATGTCATGGCAGCTCAAATTCCGACTTGTCCATGAGATGGGCTTGGCTATGAATTTCCTGCATAGCATGACACCTCCTTTGCTGCACTTAGATCTAAAACCAGGGAACGTTCTCCTAGATGGGAACATGCATGTCAAGGTATGACCTTAATGCTGAATTTGTTACTTCTCAAGTAAGAGGTTATTATTTCTATGCCAAAGGAGTCCAGAATTCTAGTGAGTTAGGTTCTTCAGGAGCACACAGTGAAGAATTGACCAGTGGGGCTTATAAGAAACAGCTGCTGAGTAAATTATATGGTATGCTCAAGCTCATGAAGGTAATCTGTGCCTATAAGTAGTAACTTAAGGTTCCAACTTAGGAGGAGTTGCTCATCTGCTAGACTCAGTGAGAAGCACTGACTACAATTTTAGCAGGGTTTTGTCAAGTTTCAGCTGCTAGGTACCTCCTCATGAAGGATGGAGGTATTTCACAGCTAATCTAAGGAGGGTTGAGGCTGTGAGCATTGTGGGGGGAGGCTCTCATTTGTTCTGCTTGCAGATCTCAGACTTTGGGCTATCCAAATGGATGGAGCAGTCCAGTCGAATGCAGTACATTGAAAGCTCTGCTTTGAGAGGCACGTTGAGCTACATCCCCCCTGAAATGTTTCTTCAGAACAGCAAGCCCCCAGGGATCAAATATGATGTGTACAGGTAAGGGCTGCCTTTCTGATCACAAGTCACCCAGCTTTGCCACCCAGAGCAAGAGGACTGATCCACTGCCTCATCATGCTCATATTCTGGCTCTCTGCTTGGCATAATGCCCTTGGTAGGGAACACACTGGAGTAGCACATGGTGCTCCAACCTCAGTGATGGAGAGTGGTGGGGAGAGGGATTATCTGTGGACAATCAAGTATCTCTTACCAGCTGCACCTCTCTGCAGCACGGATCCCATGTGAGCTGCAGCCTGTTGCCTGAGGTTCCAGCATAGCCTGCAGGAAGTTATTATACAGAGAAGAGTAAGATCAGAGTAAGATCAGAGCACAGAGCAGTGTCTGCTCTTTCACAGCAGTTGCTGTTTAGATTTATTTTGATTTTTTTAAAGCAATGTTGCTTGTCTACTTCAGTATTCAGCTTCATTTTGGTCAGGAACAGGTGGAGAAAAGATTTCAACCAGATTTTTTCCTTTTGGCCAGTGCACTCACACAACCTATGTACATACATTCTGGACATTCAGTAGCTCCTTAGCCACTGCAGTACATGGAAACCCAAGACAAGAAGCAAAGAAGGATTTGCATGGCCATGTGAACTTGTAGGGTTCTAAAACCCAGTGTGAGGAAAGAGGGGAGGGGGGGAAATGGCACTGAGACCTTGATTTTCACAGGAAATTATCTAAATAACTCGTTCAGTACACCAACCCTTTCACTGAGGCATCAGAGACATATGTGATAATTGGTAAGATCTTGTCCTTTTGGTGTGGGAGATGAAATCCTTCCATCCTGAAGAATTTCCTTCCTGATCTTCACATTTTTCAAGAAGATGAAAGCAGTAAGTGAACTTGATCTTTGTGTACATATGGGAGTGCTCATGATCTCTCATTGTCTGCAGCTTTGGAATTGTCATTTGGGAGGTACTTATGCAGAAGAAACCCTATGCAGGTAAATACAAACCCTTCTGACATACTCCACACTTACTAAATCCTTATTACAGCCACCTTCAGAGAGTAAAAGCTCAGTGCACTGTTCTCTTTTCCAGGAGCCAACATGATGGCTATCATAGTCAAGGTTGCAGCAGGAAAGAGGCCCTGCCTAGAACCCTTCAGTGATGACTGGCCAGGGGAATGCCAGCAGTTGGTTGACTTGATGAAGAGGTGTTGGGACCAAGACCCTATGCAAAGGCCAAGCTTTACAGGTGTAGTGGCTGATTGTGATATGGATTAGCCAAAGGTCAGCTGCATGGATTAACAAGTAGGGGGTATATCTGCATGTAAGACTTGTCAGTTAAATGGCCTGTTGCCTTGGAAGTGTTTGGTACTTATCTGCTGTCAACACATCTGCTTTCTCCCTCTTTCCTTCCTCCCCACGTGGAAGATGTGTGGAAGACTTCCAGTTTTGGGTACTGATCAGGTTCTGAACATCTGGTTAGCCTGCACTGCTAACAGTCTCTTTGCTCTGGTAGATATCCCTGTAGAAACAGACATGCTGCTGTCCCTGATACAAAGCCCTGTGGTAGATCCAGAGAACGAGCGCCTTGTTCGGAAGATGTCCCATAAGCCTGCCATCTCTGGGAACCAGCAGGTAAGGAAGGCTTCCCAGTACCAAGCAGGAAAATCCTTTCCCTGTTCTTACCACTTCTTGAGAACATGTTTCCTCTCATCGCTGTTTATCATCAGTCAAGGAAACTTGGCAAGGAAAATCAGGCAAGGAAAATGCTCAGATGACCATTTTCCAGCTCCTTGGACCTGAGGGCATTCCAGTTTATACAACTCTCATAGAAGAAAATGAAGTTTTAAACCCCTGTATTTCTCTGATTAAGGAAAAAATCAGGTTTCAGGACAGTCACAATCTTAGCCCAGCTACTGGAATGTAATTGTGCTTAGAAGTCAGCTTCATACAGGGAGAAACAGCAGTTGAGAACTGTTGCTATGTTGAGATTTTGCCTACTTGTGCAGCCAGCAAGAAACAAGATGCCTGAGTACAGAAGGCTGAGGAGATGGGGCTGTTTGGGTTATTGGCGTGTGCTGCAATAAGGAACTAGAATATATGTATGTTTGGGAGCAAATGAGTGAGAGGAGAAAAATCTCACTGCTAATCCAGAGATCCAGGCTCCCACATTCCTGTTAGCATCACGATTTGCTTTGCTGAGCTTTGGATGCAGTAACAGGACTGGATACAAACCACTCGAATGATAATACAGAATTATAGAGCAGTAGCAAAGAACTCTGTGCAAGTATTAAAGAATGCAAATAAACAACTTTGTCTTATGGCTTTTTCTTTTCCCTTTCCTGAAAATGAGAATGCCAAAGAAGAGTTCACCTACCCCCGAGGTCCTGGAAGTGTTGGTAAGTGGGGGAATTTTAGAATTAAAAAATGAAGAAGGGGAAACCTACAAAAAAACCAAAAGCCTGTTTCCTCCCTCTCCTGTGACATGGGTGTGGGTCAAGAAAGCTTTCCATGTGGGTAACTTTTCTTTTTAAGTTCAGGATAATTAACTAGACGGGAAAGAGCAGATACAGTTCCCAGGAGAGAAAGACCAAGTGTCTCGTTGCTTTCTAAGAGCAGGTAGCACTCTTGCCTCATGGCATATTCCCTGTCTCTAAAATTACATTAATTGCATTTCATACTACAAAGATTCCCATGTTCTCCCTCCCATCATTTGCACACCATGCTATTATTTCTCTTGGTCTTACTCTTTTTCTCCTGTTTTGTGTCCCCTGCCTTCAGAAACTGATAATCAGGATGTTCGTATCCCACCTTCTTACAGTGAGGTTGAAAGTCCAGAGGACATCCTGTCTGAGGAGATCTGTACAGTCCATGAAAACGGCCTCACACTGCTTCACCTCATGGTGATCCAGGGAAATGTGGAAAAAGTGAAGTTTCTCTTGAGCTGCAAGGCCAATGTGAACAGCCAGGCAGCCTGTGGCTACACCCCACTGATTATGGCTGTTCAGAAGAGGTCGCCAGAGATCTGCTCGGTTCTGATCGAGCACGATGCAGACATCAACATGCCTGATCATGAGGGTTGGACACCTCTTCACTTCGCTGCTCAGAATGGGGATGACAGGATTGTACGCCTCTTGCTGGACCACCAGGCACAGGTAAATGCTCAAGAGCACGACGGGTGGACCCCCCTGCACTTGGCATCACAGAACAACTTTGAGAACGTCGCCCGAGTACTCCTGTCCCGCCAGGCTGACTCCAACACCCAGGAGATTGATGGGAAAACTGCCCTCCACGTGGCAGCTTGCTTTGGACATGTCAGCTTGGTGAAGCTGCTGGCCAGTCAAGGAGCAGACCTGGAGAAAAAGCAGAAGAACCGTAGAACCCCACTTCACGTTGCTGTGGAGAGGGGAAAGTTCAGGGTAGTCCATTACTTGCTGAAGAACGGGACCTCTGTCAACAGCCTGGATCAAAACCATTACAGCGCCCTGCACTTGGCTGTGGTGAGGGGGAAGTACCTCATCTGTGAGAAACTCATCAAATATGGAGCCAATGTGGAGCTGAGGACAGACAAAGGTTGGACTCCCCTGCACCTGGCTGCTTTCAAAGGACACATCGAAATCATCCACCTGCTAAAGGACAGCCACGCCAAGCTAAACGCCAAAGGGAGCATGGACTGGACACCCCTTCACCTGGCTACTCGTTACAGTGAGGAGCCAGTAGTCTGTGAGCTGTTAAGATGTGGTGCAGACCCCAACATCGCTGAGAAGTCAGAGTGGGCCCCTCTCCACTTTGCAGTCCAGCGGGGCTCCTTTTTGACTGTCATCAACCTTCTGGAGTGCAAGGCAGATGTCAATGCTAAGAACAAAGTGGGTTGGACACCCTTGCACCTCGCTGTCCTCAAGGGCAATATGGCCATAATAAAGACCTTAATAAAGGCTGGTGCTCTGCTTGATGTGGAAGATACCACTGGCTGTACAGCCCTTCAGTTGGCAATTAGACATCAGAGAGAAAACATTATTACACTGCTTCAAGGCAAGGACTCATTGATGAATAAATCAGGGACTAGGACTCTGGTGAATGATGCTAAGGCTTCAAGACCCAGATTTCTTCCAGGAAGGACAGATCTGTAGATTCATCAAGTGTGGCATTTATCACTTGAGTTTTCCAGTATCAGGTGCTGCCTTAAACCACAATAACCCATCACCTGGTGATTACAGGAAAATTCTTTCTTTATTTTTCTTGAAAGAGAAAATAGAGCTGCAGAAGGAAGCTAACAAGTCATTTTTCAGAGTTTGACCAAGCTTGTAGAACGCTTTGGGTTGGAGATGCTGGCTTTAGGCAATGCTTTCCTCTTTAAATATTACTGTGCAGGAATGGAAATGGATATATGTGCTTTCTTTTCATATGGGAAATGCTGACGCTGTGCACAGCAACCTATATAAATATATATATATATATATGCCTTCCACAGATTTTATTGCTTTTGTTCCATGTTTTCCTACAGAGCAAATTGGTGTAAAATGGCCTTGGCACAGGTGGGAATTGAATCATGAGATTCTCACCTGCTGCTGGAAATAGACATTAAACACACAGTACAGCAACGTGTCAGATTTCCTGACATTTCATTTCTACAACAAGAATAAAATAAAACAAGGAAGGAAGAAAAAACCACTCGTAGAAAGTGTTTAAATGGCTGCAGCACAGAGAAAAGAAATTCCAGAATAATTTTACTCCATCCCTTCAGAAAAAAAAACCACCCCAAGAATTATTCTTTTTAATCTAATCATTCCAATTCCTTATTGCCCACCTCCACACTTTGCACATTGAGGCTGGCATTAAAGAGGTGGCTTGAAGGATAAGCCAAAAAGTGGGTGCAGTTCTGACTCCTGTTCCCTGCCATGAGGGCTACCAGTAATCTCCAGTCTTGAGTACAAAGTGCTGCAGTGGGAGGTTCATAGATAGGTTGAAAGAGCTGCTTAGCAAAACATTATCTAATTTGGGTAACTCCAAATTCTGAGAGCCTTTTAAAATTCCTCTTTGTGGAGGGGGAAGTGTTTTCTTTTGGTCTTTGTTTGGGGGAGGGTGGAGGGGGGGAGATGGAGAGCACTGTGCAGCTGGGAAAGTTAGCAGGTACTTGTCCTT
The DNA here is from genome assembly GCF_964237585.1 of Gallinula chloropus. Taxonomy (NCBI): domain Eukaryota; kingdom Metazoa; phylum Chordata; class Aves; order Gruiformes; family Rallidae; genus Gallinula; species Gallinula chloropus. The sequence goes on along the minus strand of NC_140109.1, from coordinate 5,631,254 downwards.
TGAGAAGGTACAGGTGGGTCTTATAACCATCAGCTGCAGGTATTACCTTAAAAGGCTCATCTCCCAGTCCCTCCTTCTCCTTAAGGAGATGGGGGAGTCTTCTAGAAAGTTGGTGTTTAAGGTATGGGAGTCAACTGCCTAGAGTCGTTCTTTTCTGCTGAAAAGCAGCTTTTGTAGCTGTTGCTGTGGATGAGTAGAACAGGCTCTGTTACAAGTGCATCCTGTTTTTATTTCTGGTTCTGTTTGTGGGGGTTGTTTTTAGAGATGGGGAATCAGGGAAAGTGACAAGAAGTCATATCCCTGCTGGGAAATAGTTCTGGAGTTCCATCAGGAAGATGTTTTAGAGCTTTGTTACTACTCTGGAGAACACCTGGCCTTCATGGATTTGAGTCTTTCATCACAGTAAGTACACTTCTCTTTTGCTTGTGGCAATCCTGCCATGATTTGCTAACCACTTCCAAAATGTGTCTGGGGTGATGCTTTTTTTTATCATCTTAGCTGGGAAGGTGTTGCAATGTAAACAAATAATCCCCAACTCCACAGGGGGAGAAGATGCATCTGTTGTGATGGACACTATTACCTGGGAGTCATTACTGTAGCAAGAGTTACTTTTTATCCTTTATAGATGGAGAAATAGAAAAGTCTATTGGTGCATGCAGGTCCCAGCAAGCCAGCCCAAGCAGTAAAGCAAATATGTCATTTGCTTCCTACAGTGAGAGATTGGTGGGCTCCAGAGAAATAGGTCTCCTAGGTCTGAACAGACTTCCATTAAAGCTCCAGTAGCTGTGGGCTAAAAGGAAATCTAATTGTGCTGGAGTTTGTCCCCTCTAGTGGAACATTAGTAACTGTTCTGGTTTGCTCTGCTTGTATTTCAGTGTCATTGGGAGTGTTTTAGCCATTCAGAAATGTTACAGAATCACAAGGTTGAAAAAGGCCTTTGAGATCAAGTCCCACCACTCCCATCCTGTGCTAAACCAGATCCCTGAATACCTCATCTACCCTTTTTTTAAACACATCCAGGGAAGGTGACTCAACCCCCTCCCTGGGCAGCCTGTGCCAGGCCCTGACAACTCTTTCAGTAACAAATTCTTTGCTCACATCTGATCTGACCCTGCCCTGGCGCAGCTTGAGGCCATTTCCCTTTGCACTAGTAGTCAGAAATTCCTCAAGGACAGACATAGTACTTGCCTACTTTCTCTTTCTGTCTATCTTCCAAGATTTCAAAGGGATGGCAGAAGAAAGAGGACATACAGAGTGGGATTAGAGGCTACTATAATTGAGATGAGGGACCAGTGTGACTTGTACCCATCATACAGTATGGTGTGAACTTCCCACCACCTGTGCTAATATCTCCTTATTTTTCTTCCTTTCTTTCCCTGGTTGTATCTCCCCAAGAAATACCTTGTGTAACATAAAGATTGCATACATATAGCCTGGATTGTTTCAGATAAATCCCAGTTTAGTTCTTGTTGGGGGGTGATGTTCACTTCTGTAAGAATGGAGCACCATGCACAGAGTGAGCATCTGCAGAATTGCCCTTCAGATGATGGGGGAGCATCACTTGTTCAGTACTGTCCCCATTCTTTTTTTAGCCATTATAGTATTTCCCTGACAAACAGACAAAGCCATCTGTTTGGTTCTGAAGCCTAGCTCTGAAATCCAGAGCTCTTTCCCAGTGTTGGCTGCAAAATGTACCCTGTCTTCAGTCAGGAGCATGACGTGGGCAGTGGTTTGAAATAGAGCTTGTTCTTATTCATCAGATGAAGAGAGGAAGGATAATGACACCTTTTGCATTAAATCAGGGCCCAAGGAACTGAGAGAAGGCAGCTAGTTGAAGACTGAATGCCAAAGTCTCAAGTGACTCTCAGAATGCCACCCTCCTCCAAGGAACCTTTCATATGTGGAGAGGCCTGAGGGGGGGTGTTATCCATGTCTCATTAATTGGGGAAGGGCCTGCAATTTAATGCACTGCAGCCAGTCACAACTGGTGAGCTTTGTGAAGTGATACAGTTCATGTTCTGTCTGCTCTCTGTGCTTCTCAGTGCCTTGATATATCTATTTCTGATGGGTTTGTGTCACAGGGGTGTCTCTGGGGGTGTTCAAAGCCAGGTTGGATGGGGCCCTGGGCAACCTTGTGTAGCTCCAGACCTTGTGGTTGGTGGCCCTGCCTGTGGCAGGGGGGTTGGAACTCTCTGATCCCTGGGGTCCCTTCACCCCAGACCAGTCTGATTCCTTTATAGTAACACTTACAATGGAAATAGTTAAATTTTACTCCCAGAAGGATGTCCTTTAACACCTCCCATTCAGTGATTTCCAAGAGGTGTCCTGTGATTTAACAGGGCTATTTTGAAGCAAGTACATCTTTTGTCTTCACTTAACTGCAAACTGGAGGCAGTGAGCTGTCTCCAAAGCTCTCCAGAGAGTCCCCAGAGCAGCCCAGCAAGCATCCTTTCTCTTAAATTCAGATCAACAGGGAGCCTGGGAGACTGGTGGCCCAGACAGACTCCCAGCTATCAGGTATCTGCTGGGAGGCTCACAGGACGTGCCAGACAGGAAAAATTACAAACCTGGGTTCAAGGGGCAGAGAGCAATGGAAGAAAGTGCTGAGGAACTAGCATGTGAGGCCTGTTTTACTACTTCTTTTTGTTAAAGACCATGATGATGGCAAACTTTGACCTGCTGCTGATTGTGGCTCCTGTGTGGGCTGGAGAGGGTGGTTTCTCTATGGAAAAAGCTCCATTAGCCCCAGTAGCACTGACCACAGCTGTGCCTACAGACTCAGTCATGCAGCCACTGCTGATGCCACGTGCTGAAGAAACAGCACTCTTCACAGCTAGCCTCAAACAGGGGGGTGTTTGTTGCAAATTGGGAGCTTTGTCTCTAATTAAAATGCCATACTTCTCCTACTCCAACAGCCCAGAAAGCTCACGCTGAGACCTAAGCTGTTTAGCTGTTGTTAAGCTGTCAAAGGCATAACACTGAAGAACATGAGGCATAGACAGATAGCTCTCCCTTGGTGTGACGTTTTTACTCCAGTAGCACTTGGAAGATGTTTTCCTTAGCAGTGATGCTTGAAATGCTGCAAGGTGATGGATGTGACTGTCAGCATGCTGATCTCCCTGTGCTAGCAATGTTTTTTTTTTTTAAAAAAAGACAAGCAACTCCAACAGCCCAAAACCTCAGCAGTAACTGATGTAAGTCCAGGGAGGGGCTTTGTGGTTTGAGGAGGGTTGTGGTTTTTTGTTGCTTTTGGGTTTTGTCTTAACTTGGGTGTGGTGGTGTGGGTTGGGGGTTTTTTGGGGATGGTGGTGGGGTTGTTTTGGTTGGGTTTCTTTTTAATGTGTGCTCTGAAGAGGTCAAATTTCTGCAAGGAATCTCTGGTGTTCGTTGCTCCTTGTAGTCTCCGGAGAGCAGTTTATGGGGGTGAGGTGAAGTGAGGGATGAGAGACCAACTCCTGCTTGCTCTGCACAGTGCATGTTTCCTGGCTTGTCTATGTTGGTCCCAACTGTTGCTTTCACCAAGCTGTAAAGACATGAGAAATAAAAGCAGAGTGATTCACTTCCCTATGCCTTGTCCACACGTATGCCCTTCTTTGCTGAGCTCTCTGTATTCCTACATGGAACAGCCTTTGTGATAGCTGAGGGGCATAACTGAAAAGCAGTTGGGAATGTATGAATATAGTATGGAAAATGAAAGAATTGGGGTTTTTTTGTTGATTTGTTGGGGGGTTTTTAAATATCAGTATTTTTTTTATATATTCGACCCTGATGTCAGCTAATGCCATGTGATCTTTCCTTGCTTCCCCCTATTTTCAGGAAGCAAAGCTGAAAGTTTTAGGGTACCAGAATTCCTCACAATGAGCAATGACAAGCATTAAAGGTGTAATTATTCAGTAAGGATGGTTTGGCTTTTATTCTTGATGTTTAGGTCCTGCTCTGCAAATCCTGCAGTTGAAGTATAGAAAGCTGGTTGGGTGGGTATTCAGAAACCTGGATTCAGCTGCCAATACTGAGATTTGCAAAACTTCTGGCTTTACTGTGTTCTTGACTCCACCAGCTGCTTGTCAGACAGGAACAAAGGCAGATGTTCTTGACTGCCATTTGGTTATGGAAAACTGTGTGAGGACACACACCATGGGTTGGTTTGTCATGCAAGACAGTTTGGATCCTGTTTTGAGGACCTCTGCATGGTAACATAAATGATAATTATAATAATATGTGTCTCTGCAAGTAAGTTGTGTAACTTGGGACAGTAGGAATCTTGTCATTCACTAAGTTTTATCAAATAGTGTCAACAAAGTGTGTGGAATGAGCAAGATGTGAGAAACAGGGAATTAGCCTAAACCAAATCTTCTCTTTAACGTTTGCAACAAGAAAAACAAAACAAGAAGTGCCCCATTCAAGTTCTGCTCTGTTGGAACATTGATAATACAGCATATGTTGCTTGGTAACCAGTCCCAAGTAAAACAAAGAGGAGACTCAGAAGGGTCCTCCCTAGAGCAATAATACCTTGCAGTGAGGCCAGGAGAGAAAGAAAAAGCTGTCACAGGGACAGTGTATTCAGCTGTGCTCTAGTCTAGGGAGGATCCTTCAAAGCCAGTTTCACAAAGAGAGTAGGTTATTCTTCTGCATTCATCTCTGCTCTGCAGGTTGTTGCATTTGAAGCTTTTTAGCTCCTGGAGCTGCTTGCATTTCCCTGCTTTGCACAGAGGTGATCTGGAAGGCAGGCTTCAGCCACTCAGACCTTTTCTGTACAGCTCTTTCTCTTAACATTAGCTGTATCGATTCAGCTGGGCAAAGTGAGCATCTCCACTGCTTAGCATTATCTGAAACATTTAAACAGAGGAAAGAAATCCAATTGCCACGTAGTTCAGCAGCTCCTTTCTCTCTTCACTCTGACAGACCACAATTCAGCTCCTATGTCATAGAATGTTCTCTAGAAGAGCTTAATTCAATTTATAATGAAAATAACAGGGGATTAAGAAGATACAAGGGAAACACATTTCTCTTGCAGAGCACTCCAGAGGTGATGGAAGCAATCTGCAGAAAAAAAAACCCCTACCTGTTTGCTTCTCAGTTTCTATAGAAATTAAACGAGTCCTTCCAAACTGCATCCCAGCCTCCGCTTTGTGACTGTGCAACTTGCAGCTTGGTATTTCTAAAATTAATTGTAGATCTCCATCCCTCCCCCCCCTTTTTTTTTTCCCCCCCTTCAAATACATTTTAGTCTTTTGTCCTTGCTGATAAATATACTGATGGTTATGTCATGTTCTTAACGAAGAACTGCCAACGCTGACAGCCAAGGCAGCGCATGTCAGCGGTGTCTTTTGAAAGGAGTAGTAACAGGACATGAATCTTCTAAACAGCTCATTACCTGAGTGCACTGTTGGGCTTCTCTGAAACACTTAGGCCTCATGAAAATCATGTCTTTGTGGTATCTGAAGTTGGCTGGGTGAACAGAGTAATGTCCTTCCCTTTGCCACCGACCTTGTTCAGGGAGGCAAGTGTAAGTGCTTCTTCTCCAGCACAAAGTTTATTCTCTTACTAGCATTAGCAATGCCTCTCTGAGCATTCAGGGAACTGAGAGGTCTGCCTGTAGCCTTGAACTACAGGGAAAGCTCTGAGCATTGCCTGCAGAACCCCAAACTAAGGATGAAAAGCAGCCATACACACTCAGGGTCCTTGCTTCCCTGTGTTTGGGGCATTGGCACAACATCTTTAGCAGTGGATTCTTTCACACTTAACAATTTCTCCTTGTTGCACATCTGTTTTTCTGCAGTTTTGTTTCTTCTATGGCATATGGGGGGAGGGGGAAGTAGATGAGGCTTTCCCAGTATCTGGCAAAAAGGCGATTGCTGTGATCGGGTTGGGAGGGACACTGGGCTATTGATGTTTGCAAAGGGCATTGAGATCTGTAGATTAAAAGCAGGAAGGAAGTGCCAGGTTTTAATTTACATCAGCCTTGAGTAGGCAAAACTTACTTGGGCTCTCTTTGGACCTGTGAACCTCCATCAGGTTCCTCTTCTTGGTCTGGTGAGTGCCACTGGCAAGCAGTGCTGGGCACCTCTCAATGACATCGAATGGCAGGGCTCCCCACCAGGTCATCATTTTTCCCAGCAGATCAGACCCAAAAGTAACTCCCACCTCTTGCTGTGAGGCTTGAGGCTTGTTCATTAGTGTTCCAGTTTGATTTTAGTATGGTGTGGGTGGAGTGAGTGAATATTTTATGTCTGTGGTGTTGCTTTTTCCTACAAGTTACAGTTGATCTGGAGGACAAATTTCAAGCAGTGTGGTCCATGGATAAGCATTTGGATCCAGGGCTCCAGCTGGCAGAATAACATAGTGCTACAACCCTCCAGCTTGGGTGAAATCTGGGAAAGGGAAGGGAGATGCTCCGTGCCTACTGCTGAACATCCCTGGGTTACCCAGTAAGCCTGGATGCAAAGTCCATGAGGAAAGGAATAGAGGGTTTGGTAAATACTGTGCCTGTGTTTGTCTGTGAAACAGAACTCTGAGTGGCTCCCTTCTGTAACAGGCACTTCATGTCAGGAAATACTACAGGGTGCTTGCTCTTGCCTCCTGATGGGGTGGCTCAGGAGTGCTACCCTGAACACCTCTGTATTGTTTAGCAGTTCCAGCCAGTGTGAACCATTTGAAACAATAGTTTCAAATCAATTGCTTTTCAAAACCTTCTCTTTCTTTGTTGCTTAGATCATTCTGGCAATGAAGCATCTTGCAGTGTAAAGGAACAAAGTTCAGCTTGCATTCGTTCTGAGCATGGTATAAAAAGGGTTTAACATAGCTGAAACTTGGAGTTTCTGTGATTTGTGCTGTTGAAACTGAAAACCAAATTAAAGACAGACAGACTGAGTCTCTGCCATGGGGCATCTTGTAGGGCTGCAGACACACGTGTACTTGACTGATTTGATCTGGAGGTGGTTTTCACTGTGTATGGTAGAAAGTGATGGAGAACCAGTTCCAGTGATGACTGAGTTCTTGGGTGATTTACAGATGTTTTTTGTTAATGAAATCCTTGCTGCTAACATGGGAGAAGTGGGGCACCTTTAAGCTATTTCTATATGGATCTGATTAGGACACTAAATCACAGCGACTTTTACTAGGTTAAAAAAAAACCCCAAACTAACAAACCAGAACATAACCAGTATGACACTTGGGAGGTTTTCCACATTGCTTTACTACTCCCCTTTGCATTGAGTTGAAGGCACCACTAACCTGATTGCTGTGAGCTCTTTCTGAAGCCACCCCATGCTCTGTTGACTCACTGCAGCGTGATCCGTGCCTACCTACCAACCCAGCTGCCTGCATCCAGTTCCCACTACTTCTGTCCAAGAGATCAGTGGGGAAATGGCTCCAGTGTGACTCTTGACACGTACAGTTCTCAACAAACACCACACAAATAAATTCAGTGAAGATTTAATACATAAACCAAGGAATGGTCTTAGCACATCTCTCATTATTGCCAGAGGGGTGAAGCCTGGGACTGGTATTGATTTCTTGAGTGCTGTCTGCTTTCTTAGTGCTGCATCTGACTATAAACAATTTTCACTTGAGAAATGTACCCCCTGAGTGAGCAAGTGGGGATTTGTCATGCGTGGCACGGAGCAGTAACATCCCTGGTGAAAAATTCGTTCGTAGGAGAGAGGGTTTTGTCATGATCCAAATGCTTTGTGGATGTTTCAGTCCAAAGGTTTGGTCTTCTGTGGAAACCTCTTTGCAGTAAAACGTTTTGAAATGAAACCCTTCCATTTGCATCTGTGTTCTGCATTGAAGAAACTAAAGGGTTTTGTACCAATACCTACTGGATTCAGAATAATGCTGAATGGAAACTGACAGCACTCCAGCATTCTTCTGATCTGAGATGAAAGTAAATATCACAACTGGAAGTACTTCTGGCTGGCCAGAACTGGCCTCTGAAGTCTTTTTTCACACAAGTGTTAGGTTGGTAGCTGTGAACCTTGTGGGACAGCAGTACTGGTCATAAGGCTTATTCTGGGGAAAAAGGAATTGGCATGTTACTTATGAAAAGCAGTCACCAGAACAAGCTTGTCACTTACTGCTGCTGCATCCTCTTTCCCTCAGTAACTGGTATCTGCATTAATTCAGTGCAGACATGTGGATGTCATGCTCTGGGAAGGAATCAAAGAGTTCATGTTCTTTCTCTGCACAGCTCCATCCCTGCTATCACCTGCGTGCCCAGTCACACCTCAGTTGCAGGATGATCTCTTTCATTGGTATGAATCTGGTCACAAGCTCATATGGTCATAGCACATCATTCAGATTGCACTTCCTGCTTGGTATCCCACATGTCACTCTTGTTTTCAAAAATTACCTTCATTACAAATCAGACTCCTTAAGTTCTGTTCAGCCTCCATGCTCATGTAAAACCTCAGATCTTTTGGCTGATCCAGATTGGCCTGAAACTTGACCTTTTCATTCCCTGTTGTATCAGGGAATTACAGAAATGGATCTTCAAAGACTCCATGTGTGCGTGTGATGGTGCCTTGTGCTTCTACCCAGACAACCTCCTATTAAAGTGCTCAACTCTTTAAGCAGTTCTACTGTTTTGCTTAAAGTTTTTTAAAGCAGTGGATTTTCAGATCAGACACCTTTTGAAGTCACTACTTTCTTCTGGGTGCATTTGCTTCTCTAAGTGTCCTTCTCTCAACAGCGAGGACTCGAGTCTGTTTGGCAGTGGTGGAATTATGTAGATATGCAATTAAATTTAAATTAAGATAATCCTATATTCTGGTGGAGAGTAGAGACTAATAAATAGAGCTTGGGAAAGAAAAAAAAGTCTATTTTAGAAGAAATGCTTGGGTTTTTTCCACAATCCCTTAGGTGTGGAGAATCAAGATGTTTCTGACAGCAATGATGTGAATGTAGGAGGGAGTGATTTTAATGTAAGAAGAAATAGTGAATTCTGTGTGTTTCTTTTTTATTACAAGGAGGTGGTTGTAGGATCTGTACTGTATCAGACGTCAGTGTAAGACATGCCATACTCCCTTCACAAGCTTTTCATGGGCTGACATAATTAATCCTGCTCTGGCTGCTCTCGTTCCAGACTATCCAGCACTTACCTGTGCTACTCCCCAGCTTTAGGGAGTATTTTCATCTTCTTCTTTTGAAATAAAACCATGTATCATTTCAAAAAACACACCTCACTACCCAGCTCTATGTTTGCATGCAGGTGTGAGCTAACTTCCATTAGAATAATGGGGAAAAAAAAGTGCCTGACTGGGTATCAAGGAGCACTTGCTGTTTTCTCCTACCAGGCATTTCATCCCCAGCAAGTTTAACATCTTTTGATCCTTTCATCAGCTGCTACTCTCCTTTATTCTGGCTTGGAGCACAGCATGAAACCCTTCTCTCCTGCAATTTGCTGCTGGCCTAGTTATAAGCCCTCTTTCTATTATTTTGGGGAAAAAATTCCCCAAAAACCCAACTAAGAAACAAAACCCCTCACCAAAAAAGAAACCACAACCCAACAACAATTGTTTTTAAAGCTGGACAGTCCTTTGCATTGTTACAGCCCCCAGAGAGGCCTGAGTTCAGCAGCAGGGAGGCAGTCTGGTGAGGAGATACCATGGTTCAGGCTCTGACTTTGGCAATTCAGTCTTTTGTACCCAGACAAGGACCAGGAAGAGACATTTATATTCCTACTGTAATAAGCAGGGGTTCAGAACCATAACATTGCTTCCCAGCAGAAGCTGCCTACTGTTTGGGGTGCTCAGCAGTTGATGGAGCTGTGCATGGCACAGGGACCTTGCATGGGTCCTGTGAAAGAGAAGCCCCCAGGCCTAACCTGCCTCATCTAAAGAGGACAATTTCTTTTCCACATCTGACTGGAGCTGGGCTAAAATCCCAGAAATGCTGAGGAATAGTGTGTCCAGTTCTGGGGCCCCTGGTATAAAAATCCAGGGATCTCCTGGAGAGAGTCCAGAGGAGGCTACAAAGGGGATGAAGGGCCTGGAGCATCTCCCCTGTGAGGAAAGGCTGAGTGAGCTGGGACTGTTCATCCTGGAGAGAAGCAGCCTGAGAGGGGATCTGATCAATGGGTATAAAGATCTGAAGGGTGGGACACAGGGGGCCATGGGCAGCCTCTTCCCAGTGTCTGTGGGGACAGGACAAGGGGCGATGGCCTCAAGTTGGAGGCGATCATCTAACTGGTCATCGGTACCTCTTGGTTGGATGCATCGTAAGAGGATGCAGCTGTCACCTGGGTCACTAAAAATGATGGCCAGGATGAGAGCTGAGAAGTCTGATGAGAGAACTGGAGTTAATGGCTGGTGTAGCTGGGACGATTAGACTGAAAGAGATTGCCTCTCTTGACCTGAATCCAAAAGGCTGATGGAATCACAGCACTGCCTGCACAGAGTGCTGCAGACCTTCCACTGTGTTCAGCAAAACCTTTCTCTCCTGTCTGGAGTGCAGCCTCTCCTGGCCCAGCATACCCTGCTGGTTCTTTATGCCAAATGGGTGTCAAAAACACCTTTGTGGAAGAAGAGAAAAGGAAAAGGACAAGGAAAAGGAGGGGAAGGGAAACCAACAACACCCCAAACAGAGAAAAAAGCCTTAACAACAAACACTACAGAACACATTTAGTGGTATTAGGACTGTGGAGACAGAGGAGTCATGTACCTCAGTCTGGACATGTGCCTTGTTCTGCTTTCAGAGTAAGGACCCTGAAATAATAAAAGCAGCAGACTTAGCCATCCTGTGCAAACACTTTCCTACAGACTCAATCCTGGTAGCCCAAGAGGTTAGCTGACTCAAAATCAGAAGCAATCAAGGATGATGTTTTTACCTTAAGTAAATAGCTCTTTCTGGCAGTGACTGGTGCTACCAAGAGTAGTTCTTTGAATATAGCTGGAAGGAACCCTGAGAATGATATGCTGTCCTCCACAAAAAAACATTCCCAGAACACATCTCTTTGGCTTGTCCTATGTTACACTGGTCACTTCCAAAGGCCATTCATTCCACTGTGCTCTTGTTACAGTTCCACAGCACTTAAAAGTGAGGTAGGGTTTAATCTGTATCTTCATGGCTGTGGTTAAAGAAAGATGTAAACAATTGGACCTAAAAATAAGTCAGTCCCAACTAGAAGTATAGAAAATATTATCATATTTCTGTTAACAAGCCCTGGAGCATGAGCCAAACCCTCTTGCATAGGTGATTTACAGCTAGGACTAAATCCTGTGAGAATACAATTAATCAGATAATGCTGTAGGGACGCAGTTGCTCATTGTATCCATGTTGAAAAAGCTGCATTCTGTTTGGTTAGCAGGAAAGACTGCTGATGCTTTTATGAGTCACTAATTACTGCTGCATTTAACAAATTGCTCTGCTTTTGCAAGAACATGGTGCAGTCGTGCAGTCATTTCTTTAAGCAAGTCCCTCAGATTTATCCAGTGCAGTTGGAATTTATGGACATGGGTTACCAGGCTGGAGGTCTGGGTCCCAAGCCTGCAAATGTGCAACCGTTTCTTGAATTAATCTGTATTTCTATTTGCTTAAGGGAACTGATTTCCACAAAGGATCAGTGTGAAAAGCTTAACTCTGATTTCTATTACAACTCTCTTCTGTCTAATGCCACTTATTAAGGGGGGGGGAGGCATGCATGAACTCCTGGAGAGAGATCCTCAAGCTTTTTTTGCTCTCTAGAGTACAAATACCCCTTTATGATAAACTGAGTTGCATGAGTATAAATTAGTTAAATTCTATTTGTGAATCACATAACTAACGTGCAGCTCTAATAACTATCATTTATTCAATGAGTGCTTAATTTGTGTTTTTTAGAAAAAAATCTGGTTTGAAAAACGAAAAATCAAGAAGATCAAAATCATCCAATGGACAGAAAACTCAGGCACCCCCCACAGAACATGACTTAATTCTCCATCCTAGAGGTATGTGGTAATTGTACTTCTGAATTACCAAAAAAAAAAAAACCCAACCCAAAAACCAGCACACAAAACCCAAGTAATCTTACTAATTAGAAAATATCCCGTTATAAAAATTCCATCTCCATCTGGAGCAATTATACAGAGGAAAATTAGACCAGGGTCAACAATAAAGAGGTACGATAATTAGCTGCAGTAAAGGATAAAATGAGCCTTTGTTTGCTGCTGTTAATCCTGTGGTACAGTGCTGTTACTTTACAAAAAGAGAAACATGGACAATGACAGAATTTAGCTTCAAGAGAATTTAGGTTTTGGGGCACATTTGGAATCCATGGCACACAGTGCTCTTCAACACAAGCTTATTTCTTAGCTGAGCACAGATGTGTTCTTCTTACCACTGTGAACATTTTATTGCTATTTTTTGAACAAACTTCTGCCAGCTTCAAGCAGGGGAAAAAAAAAAGATCCCTTATAGGGAGTTCAGGGAATTAATTTATCTTTTTCAAAAAGACTTGTCTTCCAAAAGGTTTTGCTGAGACCAAGCTGACTATATTTTGCAGAACTGTTTGTTGTCTAACATCCGGCGTGAGTTCTCCCAGAAGAGCTGAGTAGGTTATTTGCTGGCTGATATACTGCTCCTTCTGACTGAACACAGTTGTGTTCTGTTTATGGCTCATCCCTAGAGACCCCGGTGAAGGCAGAAAGATGTCACAGGACATGAAGCCACTGAGATATTTTTAAAAAGCAACAGGGAGATAAACCAACAACCACCCCTATTAAACAAAGAAACGTGGAGACAGAGGAAAGGCAGAACTCCTTCAAAATCTGGTGAGGCTCCTGGAAAAGAGGTGTTTTCAAGGTCATCTCCAGGTCAGCAAAGTTTGGGATGTCAAGACACTCTGCATTGCTGAAGGATTGGATCGAATGGGAATTTCACAAGCCTAACTGGATAAACATATCCACCCAGTAGCAAGAGAGGAAACTTCAGCCTTTCCTTTGCACTTCAGCCTCTGCACGTGAGCAGGGGACCTTTTATTAACCTAGAAGGGAATGGCTGTGTGTGCAAACAGTAGTTGATGTTCTCTCACTGCCTGAGTACAGCTCTGTTTGGCTTTTTTACCTAGAAAGATCAGTCTGCCAAATGAAGGTTGCATGTGACCCCTTGCTGCCCTTGAGAGTCTGTTGTGTATGGTGGCTGCTCAGTGTGATATGCACTGCATTTACCTTGAGAACAGCTCTAGGGTGCTTACTGCTGCACCTCCCCAATTGCATGTTAGGGCCCAGCCAGGACAGTGAGGAAGGAAGGGACACTGTATGCTAACACAGCTCAGCTTTGTGGACAGTATCCAGATATACTGAAATGGAAAACACCATCTCAGCCTTTGTGGTCCAGCTGGTTCAACCAGCATCTCTTCTACAGGATGTTGTATCTGAGCACCAATTTGACATGAGGTTGGTCCATAGAATGCAAGGGAAGAGGGAACTGGATGAGGAAGCTGAGTGCACTGGTTTCCCAAATTTTACAGCTAGAAGTAGTTGTAAGATCAGCCTGTTTAACAGCAAGTCCCACAAATTTTCTGTATTAAATCCAAAGACTTCAGTTAGACCTTTAAAACATTTCCAAAGACAGTGATGCAAGCACTATTGATAAATTGCTGCTTTTATGAAGTATTGATCTAGGCTGGAAGAAAGTACAACCTTAAATCAAGCAAGCAAAACAGCTGCTTATGATTGCCAGGTTTGCTGCTTGAACCTTGAAGTCAAGTGAACTGTGTGTCAGATATATATCAGCATGAGCTGCTAAATAGCAAGGATTATTTCCTTGGGAACTGGAGCTGCACTCCAATTTGAGGAAGAAATTTGCTGCTTTAGTTTTGACTTCCTACTCAAATTTTATTAGGGATTTTTTTGGTCGTAAAGCTGATGGAGGACTTGAGAAGGGAAATGACTCCCAAAGGAGTGTTCTTCTTGTATATGTTTCAGCTCATCTCCTCTTCACACTTTCTATGCTGAAAAGATCCATGTCTTTGGTTTTTAGCAGAAGCTGAAAGGTTTAAAACCATGCATGGGGAAGGGTGCCAAGGTGCATTAAGGCAGCTTTTGGAGAGAATTAGTGAATGAGATCAAGAACAGGGCTGTCTGGAAGGTGCTGGATGACATGCAGAAAACATGGAGCATGCAGGGCATTCAGGCAACTGGATTAGATCGGGTTACAGGTGATTTCAGCCTGTTTGTCTAGGAGGCTGCCTGCTTTTTTCCTGCACGCTGTGGAAAGGACAATGGATTCTCCTATTTCTATTTCTTCTGTACAGAAATCCTGTGTGCTTTGTGTTCACTGATCCTCAGCCATGTCTAAAATTCATCCCTGTGCTGGCAGCCTGTCCCTCAGGTGAGGCTCAGTCGTGCATTCATTCCGCCTGCCTTTCCTTGAGATGGGCAATCCTTCTTGTCAGCATCCAGGCTGTGCTCTCAGGTCTCCTGGTGGGATCCTCAGGGCTGAGCTTTCAGGGTTGGGACTGTGCTGGCCCTGTTGGTAGGGGGTGAGTTCTCCAGCCCCTTCATTTAGGACTTGGAGCTCCATTTGTTTTCTTCGGTGACTTCTTGTTTCTCATCTACCAGCCAGAGAGCAGAGGTTTGTGTCTGCAGACAGATGTCTGGAGTCCAGACAGACCTGAGGTCTGACAGTCTGTGTCACTGCAATGCTGCTTTTCCAGGCACTGACTGGCAGCTCCTTGGAAGGAGAAAATTCCCCTGTGGGAGTTTACTTGAAGACTTTCTGCTTTGAGGAATGATCAAAAGGGGAGGGATTTCCCCTAAAGGGCTGAACAACCAGAGGGACTGGGTTTTGTTTGGTTTTGCTTAGACCAAGGCTGTCAAGTTTCTTTCACTATTAGTTTTCTAAAAGCTAAACAAAAAGGGGAGAAAACCTAAAATGTTTTCTACACAGATCCTAAAAGAAACAAACAGAAGCTTTTATACCATTCCCTGCCATGCTGAAGCCCAGACTCCATTACCCTGGGTGCTGTACAAGCACAGAAGCATCTCCCTTCAGGTCCTTGGCTTGGACTAACTGTGTTTGTAGACAGAGGTGAAAATTTCAAATCCACTTTATTATGCATAAAACAAAAGCACAGGTTTCAGATTTTGGGGGGAACAAATACTTAGGGTAAAAAGATATCTGGAGGACAAGTCTTACTGCAAAAATACCTTTTTTTTTTTTTTATGAATTAACCTGCCTGGCATGCTTGTGCACAGAGACATGTACATACAGTCAGCCTCTCCCCTGGCAGGCAATAGGCCTCTTCTGAGACTTTCTAAGGCCTCTGCTCTCACCTCTAGTATGAGGACGTGCCAGGATGAACCCCTGTGCATGGGGGTGCCCCACCCCACTGTTGGTGCCGCTTTGGTGGACGTGTAAGTGATGGTTACTGCAGGGTGCCTTTGGCTTTAAGCATCTGTTTCCAAGCACCTTTCTTTATTCAGACAGTCTTTCTTTGCCAGACTGCCTGGGAAAAGGAGAACATTTCAAAATGAGTCTACTTCATGGCAAACTTCCCCTTGCTTTTTATAATTAGGGAGAAGGTAGAATTTAGTAGCATGTTCCCTTTCACTGATGTCTCTGAATCGCATTCCAGTTCCTAGTATTTCCCTCTCTGTAATCTTCTTGAGTGATTCTGGTTGCATCTTTGAAGTAATTTACAGAACTTGTTTATCAAAAAGGCAATCAGACCTTGTTTCTTGCAAGATGCCCTGAGAACTGCCACACAAACCTGAATATTTCCTTTGATAGTGGGCTCAGATGCACAGGCATATCTCCATGGCAGAACAGGTTACCAGGCATTAACTGAGCCACAGTAAATCATTCTTTGCATAATCTTATGCAAAGGTAGGCATGTTAATGTACACATCATGAAGGAATGTAAACTAGAGCACTTTACAACTGCCACCAGCTGAGAATATGCACAAACTCAATTACCATAGCACAGTAAATTGCCAAGCCACAATAATTAAGTCATAAATCTAACATCCCTAGGTTAATTTGGTGTGACTTTTGCATCTCGAGTCCAGCCTTCATATATAATGCTGAAGCTAATTCCCTGTTGTTCTGTACTTGTTCTGTCACTTCGAGCAAAGCAGAGTGCACAGTGGGTGTACAGTGCTACAAAGGCATCAACATTTTTCCTGATGTCTCTGCTTTTAGCCAGCCTACTCATTAGATTTCGATTCTGCAGCCCATTTCTAAACTCACCGGTTTGGTTTTGGGCCAAACTCTTCTATTCTGTATAATTATCTGTCCCATTCCCTGTTGGTGAGCCCAGCCCATGGCCCATAGGGAGGTAGAAGCAGTAGTTCAGCTTTTTAATACCAAGTCTACACGTCACTGAATCGCCTCATGCAGTGGCTTTGATCCAGGCCAGATGTGGGCACATAAGTGCATTTTTACCCTACTAGCCAGAGCACATGACACCATACCCTTTCCTGTACTGGGGACCCCAGAGGCAGGGCAGTTGGCTGAGAGGCTGATGTGCCTCCTCAATTCAATGTTGAGGAGACTCTCCAGTGAAGTAACAGCAGCTGAATTCCACAATCACCCTGTAGAGCTCCTAACATACAACAACTCCTGTTCCTGTTGCATGTTACAAACTCCCCTAGCAGTGTCTTAGTATCTCAGTAGTGGCTTGGTTAAAAACCAGGAGTGTTGTCTTCTACTGCAGACCAAGCCCACAGTCTGTCCTGTTTGCTTGTTTCCCTTCAGTAAGCCTGGTGCAAAGTCCTGCAGCTGAGATTTAAGTGATGTAATCTTTACAGTCTCATCAAAGTTATGGATACAGTTGATTGCATGCAGCAGGGAAGCAATGCTAAGCTTGGTTAAATGTGCTTACTTGTTTTCATTATACCAATTTTTTTCATGGGCCCAGCATGGCAGCTTGGGAATACAGAGTGTTTATCCTCATTTAAAAGGGCCTAGTTTTTGCTTTGCTGTTTAAGTCTCTTAAAATGCATTTCTAGGTCTGTTAATGATTTGTTACACCTTAATTATATTTAGTCCACCCTCATCACTCTTTCTGTGGTGAAGAAAGTTGTTATTTATGAGTCAAAAGCTATTTATGAAGCAGACTGTCTGGTATCGTCAGAAAGACAGGAGTTGGGGGAGCCGTATAAATTATTAAGAGAAGCTTTGATTACAGACATTGAGTTAATTTAACAAGTGCAACTGGTTTTCTCTCTCTTTTTTTTTCTTTTTTCTTTTTTTTTTTGTTAGCTGTGCAGAAGAAAGCATATCCATTAATCTGTCAAGCCTGACCTGAAACTCTAGGGCTTACTCAAATGCCCCAGGAGATGAACAGATCAGTTCTGGTTTATTTTTTCTGAATGGTGTGAACAGTGCTTGCTGGGGTCGTTTTGTAGTCTATAGGCTCAGAAATAAAATGTTGCTGTAAGGGAGAACCTCATAGTAGCTGGCCTTTTATCCTGACAGGCTGGGGATGGACATGCTAAAAATGAGCTGGTATGTGTCCTGTTGTTCCATCTTGGAATATTACTTATTCTGGTTTGGGGGGGGAAGGGGGTGTCATTTGAACACCTAATTTTTCAGCAGTCATGTGGCATTGAGTTGGATCCTACAGCAAGTAGAATTAAACATCAGTTGAACTTAGTAGTTTTGGAGATGGTGGTTACTGTATAAATTGAAGACTTCAGGGCTGGGATTATCTTTCTGTTCCACATGGGTTCAAAACTGAATAGACCAAGACTCTTTGTTCATGCCAATTATCCAAAATGCCTTTAAACCCACATTTCAGTTTGTTAGTTCTTGGAGATAGTTTTCTATGCTAGTGGTAGGAAGATTTTTTTTTTTGGTGGTTGTTTTTTCTTTTTTTTGTATAAAGAAAATAACCTTGGAGAGAACTACCCACAGACCCCAACTGTGTGGCAGCCTAAGCTGAGGTTGTACTGTTGTGCTGACTAAGCCTGTCTGAGGTTCACACACATCAGTTGGATTAGTTCTTGCATAAATACCAAGCCTCTCAGTGGGCAGCTTGAGGAAACCCTGCAACAGTGAATGCAACATGAACATAAACATCCCTAAATGAAAGAATGAAGTTCTGTAGCACAAAACTGAAGCGAAACACAAAAGGCACAAAGCTCCATGTGACTGGTTACTTAATCTTGGCCTAAGTTACTACACAGGGCTCAGCTGCAGTATGCAGTCTGTGCTGCCAGCCCCATGTCGTGTCTTCACCAAAACCTTTTATACCAGACCAAGTGATGGAGGTGGAGAGCTGAAGTGCTCCCACTGATGTGAATTCTTACGTTAGCTGTGCTCAGCCAAGTGGAGTCCACGATTACTTTTTTGGAGCATATTAACTTCTGCATGAACCAGAGCATTAAAGATACTGTACTCATCATACACACCGTCAGCAGCGCCACAGGGGTCTGACAGCTTCTGTTTATTTTCTCCATGCAGAGAGATTGCCAGTTTGTAGATTCCACACAACTGTTTATTGTCGCCAACCAAACCCACACAGGTTGGTGCTTAGGTTTGACTCATATATTTTTTTCCCCCTCAACTTTTACAGCTCAGGTAGACAAACAGTGTCCCAGTGACTTTCAGTCCCCATCTTGGACCTGTACTGCTGTGGACCAGATGCGAATGAGTAGTGCCAAAAAGTAAACACAGGCAGCTGTCATGATGCCAGAAGTACCAGCAGGACTGCACTTGGCTAGGTACTTATCTGTTTTTCATCCCTTCCTCTTCCAAATCCTCCCCAGTCTGCTTCTGTCTGGAAGAGAAGAGAGATGGAGAAATGTAACAACATTTTCTTTCCTGTCTGTGTCTTTCTGCACACTCTGTTTACCATGCCTGGTTCTCCTAGCTGCAGTCT
Organism: Gallinula chloropus; assembly: GCF_964237585.1. NCBI lineage: Eukaryota > Metazoa > Chordata > Aves > Gruiformes > Rallidae > Gallinula > Gallinula chloropus. Next base: position 5,612,452 of record NC_140109.1, on the reverse strand, counting down.
AGACAAATCTAGAATTCTTAAGGATAGACTGGGATAAGGAAGAAAGAAAAAATGCAACTAGTGAGAAAAGTAAGTCAGAAAAAAAACCAAAGATCTCATCTGAAGGCCCATCTTTTCCTGCTATGTGTGCAGGTCACTAGAGTCTCCCTTCTTACAGTTGCTGCTGCTTCTGATAAAAAGAACAAAATAAGCTTAGAACATTAGGGTAGCTTATGCAAGTCTCTAATTACAGTGCTGCATGACAACATAGCTTGGTGTCACGTGTACTTGTGATGGGTATTACACATTTTTGCCTCCTCAGGGAGCTATGGTTTCACTGGGGATTTGCACCACAGCAGCAGTAGCTTTTTTTTTTCCTCCTGTCTTTTTATTTCAGCTGGATTTAATAAACTGGTTAGACCTACTGTAATTAGTTTACTCTTCAATCAGGGAGATAAATAGTATTATAACTGTATCAGGAGCAAGCAGGCAAGTGCCAAATACAACTCAGGCAGAATTCACTAGGTTCTTAATTAAAACCTGTTCAGGGGGGTGCAGAGAGCCACACAGGCTTCAGCAAGCTGTGAATCACATGGGGGGAAAAAAGCAGGAACAGGAAGGCTCAATAAGCAAAAGTAAAGCTTCAATTACAAATAATGAATCAGAAAAAAGGCTCCTAAGTTCTTCACAAATGAAAAAAAAATTAAACCCTCTCACTAATGTGTTGTAAAAACTATCTCAGTACCCTTACCATCAGCAGCACGCCTCGCCATCTGAAGTCCTTGGGAAAGCAGAATCTTTTCCAGAGTGGAAGTACAGTGAGAGCTGTATTTGCCAGGCTCATATCTGTGAGCAAGAGGCCTCAGAGTCCTGTGTGATGCAACAGACTTCTCATCATTTTCAGAAGCAGATCTTCCATCACAACTGTGGGCTGGTTGTCCTCATGCCAGGTGCTGTAAAAGTGGATTGCAAAGGCTGTCCTTGCTCTTGGCATTGGTTTATTCATTGTAAAGCCAGAGGTGATGATATAGTCTAGTTCTCTCTTGAAAAGAGTTATAAAGGATTGATTCCTGGATGGAAAGTGCTTTAGTTTGTTGTCTTTAAGTGTAGATGTTTTGTGGGAGAGGAAAACCTGCTGCAGAGGTGAACAGACAAGGCATTGTCACCTTCCCAAGGGCATGGGTATGTAGACAATTCCCACAAGACACTTTCAAGTCTGCAGCATTAGGAACAAGTGGCTTACAGTGTCATTGGGATGAATGATGGGCTGCAAGTAATTTCTCCCAACAAATACTTAATCTCAAGGAAATGACACCTGGTTTTTTTCGGTCCAAATTAACAAATATGTGAAGGACTTGGACCCTTCAGTAGCTCTTTTCTTGCATGACATTTTGGAAGAGTTTTTTCACCTGGTAGTTCCAGTGAGTTGAGCTATAAAGGTTCTGCATCCAGATTAAAAATCATTAAAAAATGTACCAAGGTGCTCAGCATTGAAGAGGATGATTTTGTCCTGGGTTGACACTGAACACAAAATAAAAATATGGCACAAAGTTAAGACATTTTTCATGTTCCAATTCTTTTGAGAGCCCACACCAGGTTTTAGTACAGGGCAAATACCACCCATGGCAACTCCCAAATGCTTTCAAACTCTTTTGTCTGTATGCATATTGTTTTCTACTTTGGTTTAGCTCCCCACCTGTTGATTCAGTAAATCAAACGACACTTTGATGCTTTGTGATTGTAAATCTGTTAGAAAATTGAGCAGTAGCTTGTTACTATTTTTGCAACAAAAACCTACTGACTTTACAGTATTCTTTGAACCTTTCAAGCAATACCAGTCTGAGTTGATTCCCATCACCAAGTGAACTTGATTGGTTAAAACTGGGGAAAATAAAAGAACAGGTATCATGTGCCTGAGTAAGATCTCTTAACTGTGTTTCCAATTTTCTGATTGAAAAAGGATTGGAAAGTTTCTTGTGCTTCTGTAAGAAGTGTTTTTTTCCCCTTGCCTATAATCCTATTCCTATCCCAAGCTTCTGTAGCTGTCCACTACAATCCTAAGACAGAAGAGTGACTGGCCCCATCTTCCAAGTTTAAAATGTTTTGTTCTGACAGCATCGTGAAACACCTGGCTCATGTAGGTCAACAAAATGTTGCTCTGATAAGCATGTACTCTCTTATTCAGTTAGATTTAATGTATTTATTTCTGCTGAGGGAATAGGCTAAAATCCTGGGACACATTTAGGCATCCGTAGGATCACTCTTCATTTAAATTTATAGCTGTGAACAGGCCTTGAAGAGCCACGTTAAAATGTTAGACAAGTCCATGGGCTAAATACTTCTGACACTGGTTATTGACCTCTTCCAGAAATACAAGGTTTAGAATGGAAACCTTTGGATCAAGGTGGGACTCCTGTTTCAGTTTCAGAAAATGGCTGAGTGGGTGTTGTAGCAGCTTGATGCAAATTCTGCTTGATATACAGCTGGAGCACATTCCACCAGCACAGTCCATCCCAGAGAAAAATGCTTTGTTAGTAAAATAGGAAAACCAGAGAATAAAAGAAAACACACACCCCACCCTCCCTTGGCAGTGGCTTTCATCTATCCTGAAGCAGAAACTACGTGAATATTCCCCAACCTGCATAGAGAGAAAAGGGATTATATGGCTCTCCAGATCATGTTTGAACATTTTTAAGAAACAGCAGGTAGCTAGAACTTGGGAGCCTGCCTCTTTGTATGGCTATTGTAATAATCTAGTTATCCAGATCCTAGGTTAATTTCTAGCCAGATCTATTTCCATGTCATTTTAATCATCTTACTAGATCTTATTTACAGAGATATTACAAAATATATTGTGAACTGAATACAATTAGTAAGTGGAGTGTGGATTTGGCAATGCCAGTCAGCATGGTGAAATTATGCTGTTAGGGGATTTCTGTCATCTTAATCCATGGAAGATATCAGAGCGTGAGGGATGCTGGAAACATCCAGACCTTTCCAGAGTCCAACTTGGATGCAGGATCAGGTCCAACTAGGGACTTTCTTGGGCTTCTATTCTCAATTTTTCCAAAACACAGAGTTTTATCACTTCTTATTTACTGTTAATTGAAATTAGGCACGATGTTATTCTGCACTGTCCTTAATGAGAGGCATAGGCTAAATCATATCTGAAGTGGTCCTTGGCTTCATGGCTCCCTGAAGTTAGGTGAAAAGAACCGGACCTAACGTAGCTGACTTGAACAAGTTCCCATCTGAGACAGATATGGCTGCAGATGCCCCAGCTGGCACGCTGTTCAAGGTATCACACTGTCTTCATGTTTCTACATTCACCACACTAACATTCTTTGCCTAGGTTTGTAGCTTCTTGCAAGAGACTGGAGATTAAATGCTGGTGGGCAGAGATTGCTTCTGGGCTGGCTGATGACAAATGGTAGTTGGTGTCCTGTTTGATCTCAATATATACCATGCAATATGAGGTATCACTTCTGTAGTTTCTCTCCATCTATTTTTTTGGCTTGGGCTTCTGTTCAATTCCTCCTGTTTATTCATATTTACACTGATGTAGTGGCCCCACAGGAGGCTGATTCTCCACTTCTTCCTTCTGCCAATTGCTTTTAGGCCCATATTGTTACAGGTATTGTATCTGTAGGTGGTGGAATGTCCTTAGTCCTCTTGGGGACCTCTTAAAGCGGTGGCTTTTCCTCTTTAATACTGGGTGAGTCAGCTTGAGATGAAGGCAAAGCTATTGCAGGGAGATTCCGCAAGCTCTGGCTGGCTCCTATTGCGAAGCGGAAAGGATGCTCTTGTCTTTGGTGAGAGTTGTATCAATGATGTAACACTCAAGCCAGTAGTGGCAGTGACCTGTCGCTCCCTCCACACAGCTCTGCGACTGTCTGTGTTTAATGCACTCGAGGTTGGATGGCCACAGGCAAGAATCAAGTGAGCGCGGCTTGATTTTTGCTTCTGCTTTAAACACAGTGTGAGGGTAGCTCTGAAAAGTGCCCTTGGGATTGGTGTCCCAGAGTCCAAAGGTCACCTTGAGGGATGAGGGAACCTCCCACATGAAGTTCCTTGTGACATCCCTGCCAAAGAGGTATGTGGGCATGGCGTTGTTGTAACACTGTAGGTCTCGTGCCTAATACAAGAGCTCAAGACCTCTCCATGGCAGCCCACTTGTGTGCATGAATGGCATTCGGGGTTGGTTGTGGTTTTTTTTCTCATTCTTAAAAATGGAGTTGCTGAGTTCACTTTTAACAGTGGAGAATCTTCATGAAAGCCTTGCGAAATTCAATGTTGAAGGTGGTGTAAATAATTGGGTTGACAGCACTGTTGACATATCCAAGCCACGTAAAGGCGCTGTACATTGCTGGGGGGATGTTGCAGTCGCAGTGCATGTTGAGGATGTGAGTGATGAAGAATGGGAGCCAGCAGATGATGAAAACACCTAGGGAAACAGGAAAAAGATGGACTATGATTGCTGGAAGCTGGACAAATTTTGAGACTATAAGAACAGTAAGATTCTTTTGGGTATATGGGAAAAATATTTCCCTGAGGAATAAGCATTCTGTTTAAGTCTCATGGTCTATATTCTGAGTATTCAGGTACTAAAGGACTGTGCTGATGTAATTAGACCAGTTACATCAAAAAAACCTGGCCTTTTGAGATGGGAGTTCCTTTCTGAGCTACACTGCCTCTTGTGTCCTAGAGAGCCCATAGGCCTCTTGTCCCCACACCCAGCTGTCTTTTGGTGCCCCTAGGTGGGCTATTCTCAGGGCCTCTTGGACAGTGCTGTGCACTGTTCTTAGCTGGGAAGAAGGCAGCCTTCTTATTGGGAACCTCTTGCCTGCTTGTGTATGCATCCTCTAATGTATCAAGTGAAATCATTTCTGTGGAGGCCCAGACAAACAGTCTGTGCTGGACATTTTGGAGTGGCTACCCCAACCCCGGGTGGCTATTGGCTTTCTGCAGAAACAGAAGAGGAAGGTGATGGGCACTCTCACCGAGTACAATAGCTAGCATCTGAGTGGCTTTCTTTTCCTTCTGTTGTGACAGTTTCCTCCTGCTCACAGTCTTGAGAGAGGTCCTGGTCTTGCCATTGGGCATAGACTGGATCTCAAAGACCTTGGCTGTGTGGCGTGTTTCTTTGGCATGTCCGTTCTTCTCTACTTTCCCCGGGCTGTCCAGAGCTGCCTGCAGGGTTGAGTTGGTGCCCTGATTAGAAGCAATTGGCACAACCAGCTGATGGTTACTTGGTGCTGCTGGCTTGATGGTGGTTTTCTCAGGGGGACTGGTACTCGAAACCATCTCCATTTCCATCTCTTCTATGTGACTCTCCGCCTCCTGGGCAAGAATCAAATGGCCACAACATAAAGACAGATAAATACACAGAGAGAGGAAATGAACATTCCTTACAGAGTGAAGCTGGATGATGCTGAAGAACAATCAATCCCTCTTCTCCCTCCCTATGCTTTTGGTAAATGTTTGGAGAAAGAGCTGTAAAGTGGGAGGAGACACCGTCTCCACTCCCTGCAAATTTGTATTTCAGTTTTCAGAGTGTAAATAAATAAAGATGAAATTAACAAGCAAAACCCAACAAAGGCAATGCAGTCCAAGAATAAAAATAAATAACAGAGAGGAGAAGGAAAATCAAAGACAGAATGTTAAAATGTCATGGCTTTCATAGCTGATCTTTAGGCGAGCTTAGTCTGGCTTTTTGAGCTCTGTGATCTTAAACCCCCTGCTTCACTCTAAGGAATGGGAAGAATATTTAAATTTTGAGATAGAATGGTAACCTTTGTTCTTAGCTTATTTTTTCTCCCACCCTACATATATTTAGTTTGTGTCCTGAGAGGTGAAAAGGGAAAAGCTAAATGCTCTGAAAAGCTACCACTTCTCTTTAACACTCACCACTTTGCGCTTATTAACTTGGAAACTCCCATTGGACTTCACAATAACTGTGCAGAGCTTGACGTCTTCTGGATGAGTGCATTTGTCCTAAGGGGCAAGCACCAGCTCAGAGGTTACACATGCAGATAGTAATTGGGAAGGGAAGCTGATAAGGGAGGCAGTTGGAAATACAAACACAGGCCATGAAGCAGAAAGTAATCAGTGTGACTAAGCTCCTAAGAATGATGGAGAACTACTCTGAAGAAGCAGTAACGGAGGCAACTATCCCCTGTGCTTTTCACCAGAGGAAGAAAAGTGCTTCTGTTTCAGTTTATACCTGTCTTGCTGCCTCCTTTGCTTGACATGGCACTGACCTCTGAGGCAATGCAGTTTGGAGGTAGTCCCCTGTGACTATACATTCCTACTGGTTGTTTTCACATTTGCTGCAAGAGTAACATTTTGACAAGTGGTCTCACACTTAACACGCTCAGCTGGACTCCACTTATACACATATCTCATGCTCTGAGAGGCTGTTTTCACTGTGGAGGTATCATTACCAGCGATGTCTTTTGCATCCCAGCAACGCAAACAATTCCCATTTGAACTTCTTCATCACAACATCGTGACTGACTCGGAACAGAGTATAGTCTGTAGTCTTGGGTACCCCAACCCAAACTCATCAGAGCCAAAGCAAATGCAGTCTGGTTAATGAAGCAGCTCCTAATGCAGATCTGCTGCTGAAACATCCCCTGAGATCCAGGGAGGCCTGTGAAGCACCCGCCAGTGACCTGATAATCCAGAGTGTGAGACTGGGACTCCAAAATGGCACCGCACACAGCATTCACCTCTGTGATCCAGTATTTCACCTGGTCCAGCCAGTGGCATTTGGGGGAAGGAGAAAGTGCTTTGGGGAATGAAGTGGACTGGGAAGGGGAGAGAGAGGACAGAGATGGCTTGAGAGCAAAGCAGAGGCCTAGTTACCTTCAGCGGGGCTTGCATGTCTGAGTTCAGGATGCGTCTGCTGCGCTTGGTGGTGACGCGCTTCCTGCGCCTCCGGAGCACGATGTAAATCTGCACGTAGACTAGCAGGGTGACGATGAAGGGCACGTAGAAGGAGACGATAGAGGAATACACCACAAAGGCAGGATTGGCAATGACGCACTCGTTCTCATCTGGAAGACAAAAGGTTTAAAGCTGCTTGTTCCTGCTGCTAGGGGATGGCACTGGCTTCCCCCTTGCCTCCCAGTCTTTGAGAAGGCATAGAGATACCCAGAGAGTGAGAGGTTCAGGTTCTAGGGGGGATCACTGTGTCAGCTGTAAGTGGTACTAAACCAGCAAACTCCTCTTGGGTCCCAGGGAGTCACATACAACCCAAAGTCCCTGGCTATTGCTTGCCTTAAAACTAAAAGCCAGCTGATCACCTGCTGTATGCAGTCCAGTTTTCCTACGAAACCTGTGGCTAAACAGTCAGTTCTTTTCTCTCCTCTCCCAGTGAAGCTAGTTGTTCCATGACTTTGTTTCACATGCTTTAATATGAGAGGTGTTTTGATTTTTGTCGTGGACAAATGGTAATATAACATTGAGTGTTGTGTAAACTTCTACGTAACCTCCCTTCTGCTGTGTCTAAACCACTGGTCTGGAACAGCAAGAGCTGAGACAGGTGCAGAAGCAGTGGACAGAAATAATCTGGAATGGCCAGGACACCTGAAGTAAGGATGCATACATCCCAGTACACCTGAAGCTGATCCCCATGTTTATTCCTGACTTGTAACAGAAGACTATCTGGGGACCCAGTAAAGGCAGGAAGATGCCAGTAGTAAGCTGAAAGTGACGTTAGACTCACCTGTGTTGTTGAGGCCAAAGAGGAGTGGACAGGAGATGGCAAACGAAAGCACCCAGACCACAGCAATCATGACCGTGACCCTGCGCTTCGAGCTGTAGCGGGTATTGTACAGCATTGGCATTGCTACAGCTGTGTACCTGCAGTGTGAAGATACAAACCCACTCTATTGTTATTCTGCAGTGCTGACAAGCTTTGTGGGAAATCACGCCTAGTTGCTGTGCCTGAAAGCCTGGTCCAGCACGAGAGTACAGGGCAAGTCAGGTTTCCTGAATCTCCAAGATGTCTGTGTTCCCTGTTTTGGAAGGCATGAGGCTGGGGTCAGCTTAGCATAGCATTTTTCTTCCACTCTCTCTAAGCCCCTAGCCTTCCCAAAGATATTTGCTTCCCCGTTTGAGTACATAAACAGAAGGGCTGAACTACCAGGGACATACACAGATGATTCTATTTGCATTCTCAAGGCCAGTGTTCCTATGTCTGCTTCTGACAGGATTCCGGCTCAGACCTCATTTACATCCTCCAAATTGCTCTTCAAAAGGTGTCAACAATGCTAGATCTCACCATTTTTGAGTCTCTCTGAGTCACAGGTAAAATTAGACCATATAAAAATGGCTGTGCCTTGCTACCGTGGATGTGACACGACTTGCTGCCATGGAGCCACTCACCTGTCAATGCTGATGGCACAGAGGTTGAGGATACTGGCAGTGCACATCATGACATCAAGGGTTACAAAGATATCACAGTGGATCCGACTAAACCTCCACTCACCAACCACCTGCAGAGAGAGAGTAAGATCAGTAAAATAACCCACCGAGGCTGTGCCATTGAGAGGGTCTAAAGTGAGAGTTGTGCACGATGGCACAGACACTTGCTGGTAGCTGGAGATCATAGAATCATAGACTCGTCTGGGTTGGAAGGAACCCCAAGGGTCACAGAGCTCCAACCCCCCTGCCACAGGCAGGGACACCAACCTCCAGGCTACACAAGGTTGCCCAGGGCCCCATCCAACCCGGCCTTGAACACCCCCAGGGATGGGGCACCCACCCCCTCTCTGGGCAGCCCCTTCCAGCCCCTCACCACTCTCTCTGCAAAGAACTTCCTCCTAATCTCTCCTCTAACCCTTCCCTCCTCCAGCTTCACTCCATCCCCCTTGTCCTGCCAGTCTCTGCCCTTGAACAAGCTGATTCCCCTCCTGTTCCTCTGCTCCCTTCAGGGACTGGAAGGCTGCAATGAGGTCCCCCCACAGCCTTCTCTTCTCCAGGCTGAGCCAGCCCAGCTCCCTCAGCCTCTCCTTGTAGGGAAGTTCTGTTGGTTCAAGAGGGATCAAAATTTTCCCTACAGAAGTTCTGGCTAGAACCAGGTCACATGTGATCAGTCACACGCTGTGTCAGGTAGGGTTGTTTGCCATTGAGTGCCTTTCAGGACTAGTCTCAAATGATGGCACAGCCATAAAGGAAGTACTCTGCTCCATCCAAACTGTTCTTTATTCATCTGAGGGCCTGTGTGTGTTTTTTTTTTTTTGTCCTTCCTAATTGCATCCTGAGATTCTGTGGTGAATTGGGCAGCCCAAGCAGCAACCACAAGCTTATATTCCAATGGCATAAGGGGATGCAAGTTTCCATAGAGTGAACTATGTAGGAGCTTAAGCAGGGCTCTGAAGCATTGTAAGGAGGTATTAGGAAGAAAATACATTAATTTCTATCCTGAGCACCTCTAATTGTAATTGCAGCTCTTCATTAGGCACTTTTTGGCAATTATATGTAACAAAGATCAGCAATAGAGAAACAGCAGCTTTCCTTCATTTCTTAGTTTAAAGAATCAGGGTAGAAATTCTTTGCTTTTTGGCTTTTTTTTGTTGGTTTTTTATTTTTGTGAACGAAATGAATTTAATTCAGACTGAAAATTCTTTGACACACTACATGTTGTGATAAAGACAAAGAACTAATGATAACACTTCCAATTACCAGTAGCCTTTTTCTCTTCACTTCTCTTGCTATTGAAACTGAACTTTGCCAATTAAGTTTAATAGCAATTATTAGGACTGCTGTATTTGACATATGATAAAAAAGAGTATATTTCCCTCTAATAAAAATAGAGTCCTACTGCATTTGAAAATAGAATGAATAAGATATCTATTCTTCAGTTATTTCTGCTCTGATATACATAACCATAGGCAGCATAAAGAAGGAAGAAAGAATGACTGCATTGAAGCCTGAGTGACAGATGAATATTCAGTGATTAAAAAAGCACTTAAGACACAGTTACATCAGTAACTTGGATGGGAATTTGCCCAAAGGCAAAGGTTTCCAGCCAGGTATAAACCTATGCAAAAGCAGTTTCCTGAATGTATAGTTTGGAGTTTATGGGAAATGAGCTAAAATGCAGCAGTTCTTTCTCTCAGTGCATTTGTTTCATAGGAGAAACCTCAGAAGTTTGGGGTTAGAAGATTTCTTTGCATTGAGGCTGTTTTTTAGAAGGATTTCCTTTTGATTTTCGTTTTTGTCCAAGCTTGTGACACAAAGGGAAAAAAAAATATATATATATTTACAGAAGAAAAGCTTCTGGCCACTTTGGATTTCAGGTTTTAGATGCAGACAGGGACCACAGTGTCCCTACCCCACCTCAGTCCAATGGTCCTTTCCTATCAGCAAGTATTTGCCATGTTTCTTGTTGCTTCAAGCTAGCATAGATTTAGCAGAGTGTGGATAAGAGCAGAAGGGGTGAAAGTAATTTGTTTATTTATTTTTAAGTACTGCTGAGGTGTGGAGGCTTGATTGTCCTCATTGGTAGATCAAGAAACTGAGGTTCTTGACCAACCTCATGCACACATGAGCACAGAAAGGGGTAAACATATTGCATCTTGCTCTATTCTTCCACATTAAAATAAGAAGTGGCTGAGAGACTCTTACAACTGGGCCTAAGAGACCAAGAGCTTCTCACAGCAAAAGCCTCTGCTTGAAATGGGTTGTTGCAAAGGAGGCATCTAATAGAAGAGCATAACTAGTCCCAGAGGCATTAACTACAGTCACAACCAGCCTGTGGTCATGTTAATAAGCTTTAGCAGATGCATGATGCTTTACATTTTTAAAGTGCCACAAAACCAGTAATTAACTGGAGTGATAATTAGTATTGTGGTTTCTCGACAGCCTGTGTCATGTCAGTGGGTTTGTTTTGCTTTGCATTAATACCTAATGGACTAATTGATTATGACTTCTTCCCCTGCTATCCTCTGTTTTATCATATTCTCTCATAAACAAGTGCCTGAAAATGAATTGTAAACTCAATATAGTTTCAGTCTTACGTTTTCTCACCACTGTTCACTCTCTCTTGGTTGTGACTGCCACCACAGCATGCCAGCTCCCAGCTGACTGAAGAACATGGGCATCCCAGCAAAGGGGGCCAGAGGAGAGGGGCTGTATATCCTCTCTTATTCTTGCCTCTGGAGAGGCATTTCATTATTTCAGGCTATTTGTTGTTGCCAAAGTCATTTGATATCAAGTAAACAGGTGTCAGTCTGGGAGTATTTGGTTTTCACAGTGTCACTCAAATATGGTTCTGTAGACAGAAGCATGGAGCTCCTTTGTACCAAAGTGGTGTGCTAACAGCAGCAATGTGGAAGGCAGCTCACTTGTGATACTGTTTTCATGTGTTGTGACACATTCAACAGAAACATTCAGCACTGCACAAGAAAACTGGGTCACCTACCTCCAGATAGACCACCCAAGGCATGACCAGAGTTGCTACCAAGAGATCTGCCACTGCCAAACTCACGATCAGGTAATTAGTAGTAGTTTGAAGAGCTTTTTCCCTGGACACAGCCATACACACCAGCACATTGCCAAAAACAATGACAAAGATGAGGAGGGTGAGCAGCATGGCATAGTAGTTATACTGAGGCTTCTGGTCTGCATTGGACTCGTTGAGTGGCTTGCTCCAGTTCCTGTCACCGATGTCACTGTTGTACCAAGACAGGTTTAGAGGATCCATGGAGGTTAAAGTGCCAGGTTCCAGCTCCACCCTGACACAAAGATGTTGAAAACACAGTCAAAGGCCAGTGTGTAAAACAAAAATAAAACAATTATGCATGTGCTACTCTTGGGGATCTCTAGAGCCTGTTCCCCCTGCCCTGAATTCCTCTCTGCAAATAGTTGACTGATTGGAAATGTGATGAAGACCCAGATGGGAGGCTGAACTGACAGTCAGATACCTAGGCAGGGATTCAAGAAGTTAATTTCTATTTCCAGTTCATCCCCTGGATTTCTGTGGCCAGGGGTATTAATGACTCTGTGTTAGAGCAGATTCAGGCAGGGATTTTTGTGTCAGCTCTGCTGGTATTCCTTAACCACTAACTACTCTGTGTTAGGGGGGCACAGTTCAAGGCAGTTGTTCCTTGACCTACTTCGTTGCTTATTTGTTGTGTGCTTAATGGGGCTTTGGGCTGAGTTCTTTCTTTCCTTTTTTTTCCCCTTTGCCTTTCCTTATTTTTTTCCTCCAGTAAAGAAATAAATAAATAAATAGATCTATGAACTGACTTGTGAGGATAATGAAACTTGACAGTAAGAGTTTTGAAGTCAGGGCTGGACACTGCCTGCTTTCTGCCATTCCTCCAGTTAGATTGCAGTGCTAAGGGGAAAAATGGTGGGGGGGTGGGGGGACACGACAAGTGGGTGCTATCCCACAGCCCAGCCTCTGCAGCTCCTGCTGTTGGGAAGACAGGTCTCCTTGGGAATCTGTGGCGTGGCAAACCATCATTTCTTCCTTGACCACTGCTGTGCATTCTTGCAAAGGTAACACTTCAGCAAGCTGTGTGTTTTTGCTGTAGAGTTCCCTAGAACCTATTAAGGGTTTTGTGTGTGTTTTATACAGTCATAGCAAAGACAACTGCAAGTGTATTTCAGTCTTTTGGACTTTTTCTGTCTCTCAGGGCTGTTTCTGTGCTCTGCTTCCTTAGCTGGGCTGTTTTTTTGGCATACAGCAAGGGGGCTGTCACCAAGAGGCCTTTCTTTGGCTTCCATTGGCTATGATCAGCTCCCAGGCTTACTGGCATTTTTTATGGGTGAAGAGGAAGAAGAAAGAAAACGGAATGAACATAGATGAGGAGACAATATTATAAAGGAATATTGCTGTCTAGATATAGAAGGTATATAAACAATGCTAAGGTGTGGGATTTGGTGTGTGAGGGGAAGGTTGTGGTTTCTGCTCTGATGATAGACTACAGTAGAACTGGTATCTCTTAGATCATATTTCTCTATGGTGAAAGCTAGTGAAGGGGCATTAATGTCCCTGGGGTTTATGCCAGCAGGCGATGCAAAGCAATCATGTTGGGACTCTGCATACCCCTGGATCATTGGCATCCAACTGCACGTGTGTCCAGAGTTTAAGAAACTGGCTAAAAGTTAAGCTACATCATGCAGACCTTGGTAGAAGGTGTCTGTGTTGGGGTTGTCTGGTGCCAGCATACGAAAAACAAATACCACATTTACAGTGAGGCCACTGGTTCTGGCATACTGGAAAGGCTTTTTCCTGCCTGTGTACTGAGGCTCTTTTGGCTCTCATTTAGGTGAGCTCACTAAAGATCTCCCAGGGTAGGATCTGTGCAGCGGGTGCTCGTGATGGTTGGCACCACATTCTGGGTATTTCTGCACCATCTCTGGTCCCGCTGGAGTTCCTACATACTTAGAAAACAAAGGGATTTCCACATGATGTGTGTTTGCTGAGGAGTATGGACGAAAATATGAGTTTTGCAAATCATCCCTGTCTTCTGCATAGCTGAGCCAGTAGTACAGGCAGAACTGGCCAAGCTTAGATCTGACTGGCACACGCCTGCTTCTGCTGGGCAGAGAACCATGAAGGCTACAAGGAAAGCAGCACTGAGCTGAATTTCACTCTGTGAGCTAATAAATTCCCTGAGCTGACCAGAACTGATAATGCCAGATGCTCCAAGGACGAGCAAGCAGAGCAGTCTGATCACAACAACACGGCTCTGGCTTGCAGCAGAGGCAGACAAATGCTAGCATCGTCAGAGCTGTGTCACTGAGCAAGATGAAATACAGCTCTGTTCCATTTGTTGAAACAGAGCTTTCTTGTCAGCTGGTAAATTATCTTAGCAAGGCCCCCAAAAATAGAGTTGTCATAGCCAAAGTGCCACGCACAGCTACAAAAGGTCTCTGGAATTAGCAATGCCTGTTGACCGTTTCAGCCACTCACCAGGTTTACGTGTGTGTTTAAAAACAAAGTGTCGGGGTCTGTACCTGGGCCTGATGGGGTCACTACATCAAGAAAAGGGGACAGAGAGTGTGCTCAAAGAGTAAACAGAAGAGTTGTTTAAAAGCAACAAGAGATTTTGGCTAGGTTTTTTTTGGGGGGAGGGGGGGTGTCTGGTTTGAGAGATCTTGAATGGACCTCGTTTGCTGCTCAGCACTCCCTAAAATCAAGCAGTCTGTGTTTCTCAAGCTCTGTTTCCATAAAGACCACTGTGATTTGAAAATCTGACCATGTTCTCAGACATCCCAAAACAGGCCATTTAATTTCCTTTCAAAAAAAAAAAGACAAAGTGAATTTGATTTATTAAACCACGTAAGTGATCAAAATAGCAAAACATTTGCAAATATCAAATTTACCTGGGAACAATGGTTTCTTTATGTTTCAGTGAGCTTTTGTGTGCTTTTCTCATTCAAAGAGCAATTTGGATAATAATCCTTGGAAATTTGTTGCATATGGGTCCTTAATAGCTGATAATTCAAAAAGTGTCTGTCTGACAGTGCTATCAGCGGCACTTGATAGCTCTACAAATGTCTTCTTAGAAGCTGTCAAAGTGTCAGAAATTAATTAAATGTTAGCTTCTGTGACTCAGAGCGAAGGGGGAAAATCAATGCTAAATGCAGCAACAGGTTTTTCTTTTCTCCTCTTGCCCTTTGATAATGCAAAAGTATCTAGAGAAAGGAGAAAGATGCATAAAATGCAGGATGGAGGGGGGGGGGGGGGGGGGAAGAAAGAAAAGTGGGAAGGTGGAAAAATATCTTCAGTGTATAAAAGGAATGGAAAAGAATTGTGGTTGGTGGAGAAAAGGCCAGAGACAAGATGAGTTATATACACAGTCACTCCAGCCCTGCTCATTTCACAGGACACAGCAACTTAATGGCAGAGATGGAGGAACCATATGAAGCTAATCTCTCCTGTCCATTTATTGGGCATTTACATGGTGGAGGTGAGGGAGGATGCAGAAGGCCCTGGATAAAGTCAGTTCCCTTCTGTTTCCTTCTGCAGCTTCTGTGAGATTTCTTTTTTCTTTTCAGTAGAACCGTTTTCACATCGGGAGTGTTCTTTTTCCATGCAGCTGATCAGCATGAATACAGTTCAAAGACTATGTTTGAGTGGTGTAAAAGTGAAAAAGGGTTGATCTTTCTATTTAAAAAAAAGTAGATTTCATTTGGGAAGACTGAAAACCAAAAGAGTTCCAAATATTTTGCATTAACTAGGGAAACTAAAATACACTGTAATTTGTGATCATGAAATTAAAGGCTGTATCTAGTACATATCCATATGGTACAAAACTCCAATTATGTGGGCAACTCTTTATTTCCTAACATTCCAGATTTTGAGTTTTCTGCCCTAAAAATAATCTTAAATTCTCCAGACACAGAACTGGCCCATTTGGAAGCATTATGGTGGCCATTAGAGTGTCTTGTGAGTCTCTTAGTACTGCTTTAAATGAACACATTTTCTGCTGACACTTTCTCAGTAGAGAAGAAAGAAGCACTTAAAAAAGCTGTCTCAAAAAGAGAGTAGTTTTTACTGCATTTTTCCAGGCACCTGCATTTTCCTATGGAGGCAGGTGGAAGGGATCACAAATACAGAGGAAAGGTAACACAAGTGGCACCTCGCTACCCACTGTCCTTGTGGGACCTTGCTGAGTTTCACTCTCCCTCTACACTACCTCCAGAGGCAAAGCAGAGTCTGTTTAAGCTGAGAATTTGGATGCCCTGAAATGGAACAAATTCCTTTGTGAATTAACTGCATAAAGCCACTTTAATTCCCATACAGTGTCCACACAGATTTTTAGTATGGCTGAGCTAATCCAGATATGGATTTACTGAGAGGTCAAGGGCAGGACAGAGCAGGAAGGTTGCAGCCTTGTGTTTGATGCCAGCAGTGTGTCTGCATCACACGGAGCACCTGCTGCTTTCCACTTATGCTATATCAGGTGTTCATCCAGGTCTGGGCTAATCCCCTCTACATTAACTTCCTTGAGTGCCCCTGCTCAAGCATGGTCTAACTGGGAAGCAGTTTGCCATCCAGAGGAAAATAACCTCTCTCAACAAGTCCCCATGCTTTCCAGCAACTGGAGGAAAGCAACTGTCTGGCTGTTATTCCCTGCTGGAAATGATAGGGAAAGGGCTGCCAGAATAGAGGTTGTGAATGTGGAGCCAGAGGTTTTTCTCTCCTTTATAGTTAAGTTCCTGTTCTTTTCAGTGAGCAAACTGAAAAATACACTTGTTTGCAATGCTGGTATCCTCCTTGGCTCCTCATGATTGATCATCTAATTACATTTGTCGCAAACAAGCGTGACATCTTCCTGGCAAATGTGTAACGTTCACAACTGGCAGCAACAAAACTGTTTGTCTTTCTGGCAAGATGTGAAACATGGAAATGTGTGTTAGAGAAGCAGAGTTTGCTCAGTCATATAGAGATAGATGTACCAGACAGCTCGCTGGAAAGCGGAGGGTAAAAGGCTCCTGCAGAAACTCATAGTTAAATGTTGCCTGTGTCTGAATAGCACCATGGGTGTGCTGTCTGCTCCCAGTTCCACGCCAGGTCAGAGGTACCCTGATTCAGTGCAAAGGTGTAAGACTCTTTCTGGGCTTCACCCTGCTTGCCACCACCCTTAGGCCTGGTCCTGAGCTAGAGTCAGTGTCGAGCAGAGACTATGATGCATGTCCTTGGCAGCATCTGGTTTCTGTTTGGGAAAGATTTGCGGCCTTCGGAGCTAATCTGGGCCTGGCTGCCAAAACACACAGACAGGCTTTGCTTCTTCAGAAAACAGTATTCAATTCCCTCAGGTTTTGCCCCAGACATAATGCATTTAAGATGAAGTCTGGAGTTCAGCCTGGAGCTGGCTGCTAAAGGTACGTGCAGGAGCTGAGGGATGCGGCTGCGAGAGCTGCACCCTGTTCCCTGCCGCCATGCCTGAGCAGTGGCTGCGTCGCACCTCCCTGGGCAGGCAGCACATGGTGGGGGCTGCAGACAGCTAGCAGCATTGTTGTCAGCTGGAGAGGTCACTGGTTTAGCATGCTCTGAGGGGCCAAGCTTTCCTGTGGACTCTAGATGCGGTCATACAGCACGTCTTGGGGCTCCTAATTGCCATAGTGCCTCAGTGGCTGAACTTAATCTAGGCCTAACAGAAACACAACTGCAAAATCCATGGGCAACAACATCCTGATGGCAGATGTTTCCACAGCAGCCTCAGGACAGTCTCTACCTCCCTTTCCCAAGGTATTTCTTGCATGCAGTTCTTGCCAGATTCCTTCTAATTGATGCTGCCCAGACATACCCACCAGGTTACTGAAAGTCTAGCTGAGGGCTATGGGAGAAAGGTGTTTCGAGACAGATTTGCTCCAAAGGCATTTCTGTTTCACACAAATCAATGCCTAAGTGAAACTCGCACAGTACAGTGCCTCCCTGAATATTGTCATTTTCCTCTGAAATTTGTGAATCAGTGGGCCACAGGAAAGCTGTCAAACTGACATCCTTTCTGTCCTGAAGATGCTTCTTGATGCTGTTTACTGGGCTCTGCTGAGAATGCCACTGAGGCACTCCAATCAAGGGAAATAACACAATCTTTTGGAGTAGGAAGGTGGTGGAAGAGAAAGAGAAGGGGAAAGTGTGTTTAAGGAGTTGGGGTTTCTTTCTGTGGGAGCACTGTGCTAAGAACAGCAGCTTCTGGAGTAGTTTCACTATTTTCTGCATGTAAGCCCAAATCTGATAATCTATGCTATGAATTCATAGTCATGGTTGACTGGAGAGCAAGGAAGGCATGTAATAGCTAGCAGTGAGTAAGAACATCTTCCCATCCAGGTCTGTGCAGGGGACAGTGGCTGCAGACATTGAGGAAGAGAAGGACAGGTCAGGAATGAGGAAAATATTGTAAATTCTGTCTTGATCTGAGAATCACAGTACCCACTGCTGCTGCTAATGCTGATGAAAAATCCCGGCCACCTGCCTTGGCATCTGACACTCCAGGATCAGCTGACACAATGAACACAACAGCAAAGTGCTAGTGGCTTTAAATAAACCTGACTCTCCCAGGCACTGAGTAGTACATGCAAATACAGCAGGGATTTGACAGGCATGACTGATGAGGTCCTGGCAGTAATTACATCTGAAGCAGTTTTGAGCACTGACTGTATCTTTTCAGAAGGCAGTACTGTGCAAACTGAACTTTCTACACTCCTTGCATTTTCTTAGTGGTAAGTAAGTCTAGTGAGAGGTAGATTACACAAGTAGTAGGCTTAGCTTAGCTACACCTGCATCGTAGGGCACAGAAATTTGAGACAAGGATCTGGACCAGGCTGGGGTTTTCAGAGGGGAAAGAATTCTAACTTCAGCACTGTGCAGCCTTTATATCTATCCAATACAACAGCTCTGCCCATCAGGTCCTTGCAAAAGGCTCTTGAAATGGAGTCTCCTTCTCTGGAGACATTCAGACCCTGCCTGAATGCATTCCTGTGGGATTTAGTCTGGGTGATCCTGGTCTGGCAGCGGGGTTGGACTAGATGATCTTTTGAGGTCCCTTCCAACTCCTAACATTCTGGAATTCTGTGAAAAGTTTCCTTCTTTCTTGCCTTTCTACATGGCTCCTCGTTCTTCAGATCCTTTGTTATTCAGAACACAAATGCAATGCATTTTAACCACAGTTGTTTCTTGCTTCTGATTCAGAAACATTGCTGCATTTCCCTTGGACTTGCATAATATCTAATTGGACCTTCCTACTAGAAAGCTTGTACTCCCCCTCCACACCCCAGAGTGTGTTGTAAAGCACCTAATCTAAGCACTTCCTCCTCTAAATGCTCAGAAGTGCTATTAGCATGGGGTTTATACCTAATGCACTCCAGCCACATAGGCCTTTGAGTCACTGCCGTTAACTGGTCCTACCAGTGGCGTGATATTTTCTATTCATCAAGCTTTACTTCTCAGTAATTGCATCCTTCAGAGCACTCTGCACTAATCCTGCCCTGCAAACCACCACCTCCCTCACAGGGATAGAGGAGGGGGAAGCGAACCACAGCAGCCTGAGCTCCTTTCTGTGGAATGCCAAGAGTTGCCTCCCTGTAGGAGGGAGGGGGTGACAGGATGATCTTACAGCAATATCCTAATAGCTCAAGAACTTTAAGGTGGATTCCTGGCTTTAATCACAGAATCACGAGGCTGGAAGAGACCTTTGAAGATCATCAAGTCCAACCATTCCCATCCTAAGCTAAACCATATCCCTGAGTACCTCATCAACCCTTTTTTTTGAACACATGCAGGGAAGGTGACTCAGCCCCTCTCTGGGCAGCTTGTTCCAGCCCTGACAACTCTTTCAGTAACAATTTTTTTTCTAATATCCAATCTAAACCTTCCCTTGCACAGCTTCATGCCATTGCCCCTTGTCCTATCTCCTGTCACCTGGCTGAAGAGACCATCGCCCACCTCTCTACAACCTCTCTCTTCAGGTAGTTGTAGGTGGTGATAAGGTCTCCCCTCAGCCTAATGTAGATGCTCTGACGTTGTTCACCACGATAAGTCACTTGATTTCTCAGTTCTCTGTGGTATGAGCACATGATGTCATGAATTTTCACCTGATTTTGAAATAGCATTGTAGGGAAGAAGAAAAGGAGGACGTTTCTTTTTACCCAGAGCACTTGGCCATTATCCCTGAGTACTGTGCTGACAGAGGAAAATGTTTCCCAGGACTGCTACAGTATAGACAGAAGAGGCACATAGGGAACAGACTATGCTACTGCCCTCCCAGTTGAAAACCAGCACACGTAGTAGTCCACACCATTTGGAGAAGGATGTTCTAAGACTGGACTTCACTGGGAATTAGACTGCCATCTAATTTCACGTCCTTTGAACATCTCATTCTTAATTAAAGGCTTGTCATAGGGTTTTATCAGAAATTACTTGAAATTTCCGATTCTAACATTTCTCTCATTCCAGTATGTTAACCAGTCCAAACTACTAATTTTAGCACAAAAC
Organism: Gallinula chloropus; assembly: GCF_964237585.1. Lineage (NCBI taxonomy): Eukaryota > Metazoa > Chordata > Aves > Gruiformes > Rallidae > Gallinula > Gallinula chloropus. The sequence goes on along the minus strand of NC_140109.1, from coordinate 5,592,510 downwards.
AGTTGTAGTGGGTTGGTTTGGGGTCTGGGTTGTTTTTTTGGGGGGTTGTTTGTTTTGGGTTTGTTTTTTTGGGGTTTTTTTGGTAAATGATCTTTTTAGGATCTAACAGGATTTCAAACCTGTTAAAAGAAGTTACAGAAAAAATAGAGGGGAAAAAAAAAACCCAACAACAACCCCCCCCCTCAAACTGTCTACTCTGACATTTTAGTTAAATTGTGCCTTTTCTTTTTAAAAGATCTAACTCAAACCATTTTACCATCCAAGAGCAGAATATATTTTGCAAACCTTTTAAGAAAATTCCAATTTCAGGTTTCCAAGACTTTAGCATGGGCTCTTAAGCCATCACAGGAGGCATTAGAGTGTGCAGTCTCACTGCCAGCCCTCCTCAAAGGAGGACGTTGGACAGACATAGGTACATAATTAAGCATCTCATTACTTATTAGTAATATAAGACCTAACATCCTGTATTAGGTCTTATATAGACCTAACATCCTGTTCTGTACAAAACAGTCATCTCAAACACAGAAGGGCTATTTACCTCACAAATCACTGGTTTTCCTTCCAGAATAGAGGCAGGTATAAATAGTTTCCTATGTTAATAACCTCCTTCCAGAAAACCCTCTACCCACCTGTAGTTCACAAGGGTTGTGACTCCTTCCTGGCAGGTTGCTGGAGGAGAGCCCCTGACTCCTATTACTCTTGAGGAATATGCAAGTACAGGGCAAGCTTTAATTTTCTGAGCATTTGGCAGACTAAGAATGTCACAAATCTGGAGCCACTCCAACTGCAGCCCACTTGAACAGTTCTCAGCTTGGTGGAAAGGCTGGGCAGACAAGGATTTTTTTTCTTTAAATCATTGCTGACTGTATGTGCTCTCAATTTTGGACACCCAACCAGAAATACTACACAGATATACATTTTCAGTGTTTCAGGTGAAGAATGTATTTCCTTAAAGCAAAGACCCGTTCTGAACTCTTATGTTGGGCTTGTTTGAAAACACATTGTAGAAACAATCAGATCTCTTGCACTGCAGGATCTAAGGAAATCTTTAACAGCTGCAGATATGGCTGTGAATTAATAGAGTAGGCACCTCATCTCGCTTCACTCCTGCCTTCTCACATGGAGGTGTCCACTGTCAGACACAGGTCTTCTGACTAGACAGACATGGGTTCTTCCTAAGCATTGCATTATTATAACCTAACATCCTGTTCTGTGCAAAAGCCCATTTGAAAAGATCTTTTATATGTATCCTAATGCTAAATCTCTCTGACTAGATCTGAGCCTCTGACTAATCTAATAAATTCCCAGCTTTATGATAGGGGTGATCTATCCTCTTTTACACTTTGTTATGTGTTTGAGCTCATCCACCGATGTCTTCACTAACCCTTAATCAGTAGCAGAACTAATTGTATTCTTTTTGAGGAAATGAAAAGGTTTAATCTCTTCATTCCCCATCCTGAGTAGTTGTGTGTAGAGGTAGCTGAAATTTGAACAAAATATTAACTTTTAAGTACTGGTTAAAATGTGGAAAATGTATAAGGATTTTTTTTAATTATTTTGATTTATCTCTTTAATCTTCACTGTACATTGTGGTGCTTGGCATTTGAAGCATATAACTTAATTTGATTGCAGAAAGAGGTTGTGTTAATTCAGGTTGTGTTGAATAAACCTCTTTTTCCCCCCTCCTGTCAGGCTTCCCTTGTTTTTGCAGCACTGTAGCACAATGGTATTTTAGCTCTGAGTCCTTCAGCCATACTTTATTAAAGGCAAATAATAATTCCGATTGCCAAGATCAAATATTTGCCTTCCACTTATTTCATCTAACATTCATTTAACATCTGCTCTTTTCATTGCCACTCCTATCACTAAGCTTGTTTGCAAAAATATTTGCCAAAAGAAGTGAATTCCAGAGGAAAGGATAGCTCCTTTTTCCCTCCCCTCATCTGCCCTCCTCACTCCTTAGATTCTGTGGGGGTTTGCCCCACACACTGTATGACTAACATTTGCCATGAAGTCCCTTTTAATGTATTCTTTGTAGAAAATATGATGAATATTTGTCCATCAGCACAACATCCATGTGTTTCCTTCTTGCTCGAAGGGCCACTTTCCTGTACTTAAAACTTCAAGGAAACATTAGATGAATGATTTTCCAGTCCTTCATGGCAAATGGGTGTAAGTACAGGCTACAGTCACAAAGAGAAGGTGAGGAGACTCCATGTATTCTTTCTATACAGATCAGCCAGTGCTCCTCAAATTTCAAATCCTAATGATCTTTAATCATATAATCCCTGACCCAAATCAGCTTCACCGATCAGCTTAAATACTGACTTCCAACACCCACCTCTGTTATCTGTGCCAGCAAAATGTGAGTAGGAGTTCTCAACCTCTTTTTACATGTCCTGCCACAGAGTGGGGTTTCAGTCATAGAAGAATTTGTCTGGATCATCAGCTCCTGTAAATCAGCATCTGTATTGGAAAGGACTTGGTGAATCATGTACTGCCTGCTCTGCCACTTGGCCTTTCCATGACAAGTGTGTGTCTGAATTTAATGATTTAAGCTTCTTGACTGTCTTCCAGACACACAAAACTTTGTGTGCCATATATACTTGTTATCCAGCTTGTCTCTCCATTCTCCTGCTGTTGCATTGTCCCCTCTTTCTTTGATTTGGGCTACCCATGGAGGCATAAATTCACAGATCTTTTTCCAGCAGACCTTTTTCACTGTTACATGTTGTGGTGCAAAAGCTCACGTTCTTGGAAGACATATTGCTTCTAGGCATGATTTTCTTCCCAATGGGAGGCTTTTTTCATGATTTCAAATGGATTTGGCCCTCAGCTTGTGTAGCAGAGGTAGTATATGCATTTGGATCTCAAGCAGAGATGTGGGGAAAAAGAGCCACAGGCAATGTAGAAGCAATTAAAATAAAAAACAAAGGAAAGCAGAGTGTAAATTTTACAGAGAGTGAAATTCCAGGGAGTTATCAACTTGCCATTGGAACCCCTGACAGGACATATTTCCTGGCATCATTTGCATTTCAGAGGCTGGGGAGATTCGCAGGCGTGTTGTCCTGTGATGATGGTGTAGTGACTCTCTGCCCACACTCCTCTTTTCCCTGGGGCACCTCAGGACAGCCACTCCCCTTGGAACATACAGCAGGGAAGCAGGCTAAGAAGGAGGCAGGCATCTTTTGCCCCCAGCTTTTTGGCTGACCCAGTGAAAGATGCGATGTGACAAGACGTGTCAGATGGGATCAGATAACCCTCCACGATGTGGACGCTGCCTGTGACTGACTCAGTCACACCCCTCATCGGGATGGCAAGAGTCAAACACTCCCTCATGCTCTGGCTGTAGGGATCCAGCACTTAGGGTCTCAGGGCCCCATGCTCAGCTTGCTCCACAGCTGTGCCCTGATGTGCTTCTTGTGGAGACTGAGGGGAGGGATAGAAACTTCATCCCCAGCATGTCTGAGGATAGGACTTTTAAACAGGTCTAAAGAAATTGAGGGTCCATCCTTGCTTGTCTTTTACTTGTTGAAGCTTCTTAACGTTCTACACAGGCCACCTGGTTCTGGTTACTACTTTTTGAACCCTTCACCAGCTAAGTGATTTCAATGGGTTTATTCTGAAAGACAGGCAGTATCTGTCTACACTGCAGAGTGGGGGCAGAGGTTGGTGTCTATGCATTTGGAGGGTATGTTTTTTCTTTGCCCAGCCTTTGGAACTGTTTGGCTCATGTCAAACAAGCTCCCTAAGAGCAGGCGGGTGTTATTCTACATGTTAAGTTCTCCCATGTTATATGAAATTTGACAGTGGAAGGGGAAGACAAGCATCTTGTGTCTCTTCAAAGACCTCAGACAATTGGGTGATTCAATCCCCAGGAAAGCAGGTTCTTTGCTTCCACCCTGTGCAGTACAATTTGCTTTCCAGAGGAATGTGTGGCTGTTTTGCCACCTCGTGAGCTAAGATGTTAGAAAAGTGGTTTAAGAATTTATCTGCCCCCCTTGTTTTTACTAGGCAGAAGGTGCTGAACTTCTCCCATAGGCCTTCATTAAAATTCAGGGAAGCTCATTAGCATTCTAAAGTCTAATTATAACACACATGCAGATCACAGCCTAAGAACAGATGGGTCTCCCAGGTCTCCAGCCTGTTGCAAGAGTAGTCCTTGCTCAGTTGATGGCTTTGGGCTGATTCTTCAGTGAGGGGGCAGGACATAGTGATCCAACAGCAGGTAGAAACCTAGCAAAGACATGTATTTTTCCCCATACTCAACATGACCAGTTGCTAGCATCCCTGAATCACCCCTAGCTAGAAGAAAAGGTTCAAAGCTCCAGTGCTCAAGAGATGGTCAGTTTTTTGAATGATTTGAATGGTTTACCTTGCAGTAAGGCCCTGGCCCCTCAGAAAGGCTCCAACCTCCCCCTGTGCAGACACAGAGCACAAGTGGGTCTTGCCTTGTGGGCAGAATTGATCCACCCCAGCCCCCACACTCAGTGCCCTTGGCCTGCAGCCCCCAAACCCCCAGGTTTCCCAGCTGTGGCTACAAGTAGATGCAGTGAACAGAGCATCTGTGAATACTGTTTGCACTGACAGCTCCTTGGGTAGAATTTCTCTGGGCTGGGTTGTCAGGTAGAGTCAAAAGAAGCCTGCAACTGTCAAAGCTGTAAAGAAGTACAAGCTCAGGCTGGGAGGACCTGTTTCCTGCAGTGTGCCCATCTAGAGCCTAATACAGGGAATGCAGCATCTTCTCTGAGACTTGTAAGTGCAGCCATTATGTACAACAGCCATAATGAAGCCAAGTCATAAATCCAGCAATCTGGGACGGCTTTAGCTATGAATTCCTTATTATTTCCATATTCCTTTAATCCACAAAGTCATTAACAGAGCTCCAGAAAGTCATGAATATTTTCACCCTGTTTGTCAGAGAGGAGATAGATACTCATTCAGACTAAACATTACAAGGAGCTACTAATGTTTCTAATTATGGAGTGCTAGGGACAAGTTATTGTGAAAGTTAAGGCAGGACTAAATCCAGTGCTGTCTTCAGTGGCTGTTTAATTCATCAGCAATATCAATAAGGGAGTGCAGAAGGCTAAAAACAAAAAGCAGGTGACCTGAACACACATGGCCTCCTTGCTGAAGGTGAACCAAGCTCAAAGTCTGCAGGAAACCTCACAAATTCTGCAGGCACTGGCCTCTTGTCTGCCCTAAAGAAGTGAATTGTAACTGCACAGGAGAGACGTTCTCTTCTATAGGCTCACCCCACAGACACAGGTCCCATTCTTGAACCCGTGGTTCTCTTTACACTCACATCAAAACCCAACACTTTTTAGTGGCCAAGGTGTTGTCACACCTGATGTATTAAAAGCGTCCTCAGGATCATATATTGTGAGGGGACACTGAAGGCTGATGGAAATGCTTAAGTTCTTGAACTAAGCCCTGCACATATTTAATAATTGTTTTCCTTTGACATTTCCTTTGTATGATCCCTCTTTTCATTGTTTTTTTTGTTCTTCATTCTTTTTCTAAAGTATGTTTGTTGCCTTGACAAACAATATCTCTTATGCTCAGGCTTTGTGGGTATGATTCTGAGGCCTTCTGAATCAGAAATTTAACAATAAACTGAATTGTAAAACGTAGCACCAGAGGATATTAAGTTTATTATAATCCCTTTTGTCATTTTCCGTTACTGCTGTAATTTCCTAATTGATTCTTCCTTGATGCTGAGGAAAAAAAAAAACCAAACCAACCCTACAGATCAATAAAAATAACAATTGGAAAGGCTGACAAAGGAAACTGCAAAGAAACAGACATCAGATGTAGCCAAACATCCGCCTACACCCTGAATAATTGCACATTGTCAGTGTGTGGATTTCTCCTTTTATTAGTAAATTATCTTTCGAAGGAAATGCATATGCTTGTATTCTAGAGAAAAGGAGTTGGACTTTTCTGGTGGTGTAGAACAAGGGAAGGATAAGATGCCGGTGCCAGCAATGATCTCTCTTTTAGCTCCATTAACCTCTGTCAGGAGCTCTGAACCCAGAAGTTTTGCAGCTAAACAAAATGTGGTAGTGAAGTGGTAGGGGAGGGGGAGGAGCAAGAAAACTTGTGAGAAAAGCAATTACTTTCTGCAAACTACTAATTTAGTTCCACTTTCAATGGACATAGTTCTGGATATGTTTTCAGCTCATCCTAGTTCTTATAGCTCTGCAGAACCCATGTTGTGATGGGGTGGGTATGACAATACCAGGTTTTAAAGGAGTGCTGCCTCTTCCCACCAAAATTGCACGCTTTCTTTTGCAGCAAGGATAATAAAACTTTCCCAGTTCCCTCAGATCTCACTCAAAAGGTGCCTGTGCCAACTGAGCTCTCACTGCAGTGCGGTCATTGTGATACCTTGCCCTGCAAAGCACTCATCCTGTCATTTGGAATATAAAACATGCCACACGATGCTACAGACTCTTTTAGGATATGAGGAGACAGGAGGGGTCTGGGAAAGGCATTATGTGGCTGAAACATGCAAGCCTTAGCAATACACCCTGTTGTGAAGCTGCTGTTGTTTTATTTAAGTCAGTGAGCTGTGTGCTGCTTGTTCAGCACCCAGTTTTGTGTCTCTCAGACCCTGACCCAACTCCCAGGGGAGTCCCCAAGATTATGCCTGCCTTGCAATTTAAAATGCATTAGCCTACTGTGGTGTGACCCACGCTCAGAAATGTCTGTAGCCAGAACTCCAATGCCCAGCACTTGTTAAGGGAGAGGAAGGAAACCCAGTGGTTATTAAAAGACATTCTGATCTCAGCTTCTTCAAGGTGCAGTGCAGACTTTGAGCTGTAGCCGGGCTGGTATTTCCACTCAGCCCTTGTCTTCAACCTGGAAATAGATCCACACCCAGGGATTTCTTCCACCTGCTACCTCTATCTCAAGCAACCACCCCAGTGCTATCCTTGGGAGGACTACTTTACAACCAGCTGCAAAGTTTGAGGAAAAGACTTTTACTCTGGTTTTCTAGAGAGGAAACACCAGGGGAAAACTAAAGTTCATTGGTACCTTTGTGTGCAGCTTTAAAATAACAATAACAACTGTAATGCTTTACTAACCTCTGACACTGGGAAAGGTCTGGAATCTCCAGTCATGGATACACACTTTAGAAATGAAAAGAAACCAATAGTAGGAACATGCAGGAATCTTCACTAGCGTGGAGATTCTGATGACTTTTTGATTCCCTAGTTAGTAAGATAATTAAAACCCTCTGATTCTTACTGTTGATTTGCCATTAAGAAAGTGCAAAGTAGGAGCTTACATATGCCTAGCTCTTTCATTCGGAGTCATGGTGGCTATGGTACAATCACAAGTATTTTTAAAGCATCCAAACCCTCATGGGTATGATAAATGGTCAGGTACTGGGACTAGGGTGATTCTTTCTGTTTAATGAGACATATATGCAGGGGGGAGAGAGGTTCTGTTTTTAATGCTGCTTAAATGGATAGGGTCTTTATGATTGTAGCTTTTCAAGCATTGATGACTAAAATTCCACTCCTAAAATCTGTGTGCAAATGTCTAAAGAAAAGCAGGTTGGCTGGAGGCACCCTGTTCTCTGACGTGGGAGAGTGCTAGATGCCCAAGCGTGTAGGTAAGGCTGTAACTCAAAGGTATTCTTGCCTGAAGTGGTCACCAGAGAAAACAGATAAAAAGGTTAGAAATCTGACTTCTTCAGTAATCACATTTTTCTCAACTGTCATATAAATATGTAAAAGCTTGAAACACGCAGCTATCCAGGTAACTGGAGGTCAGAAGAGTGTCTGTTACAGACAGAACCTTAATTTGCTATAACTCCAAATTGTGTGAGATACCTAAATAGTGTTTTGGGGTGAGGATTCAGCTTAGACAAGTAATTTGCAAGGTGTAATATGTTAGGGAATGGATTTAACTTTTCTGATCCAGTGTCTTAGCTGCAGCCTTCAGGGAAGCATGATCAGAAAAGCTGGGATACTGGTGAAGCATTCCTTTTCCTATAAAGCTGCAGATTGTGCCGTGCACTCTCAATAGTGTTGATTTTGCTGATCCATCTCCAGCGTTAGCAGTTGGCAACCTGAAGCAGGGAGCAAAATCAAGTACGTGTATTTATCAACTGTTAAGTGTGTCCCAGCTCCTGGGACGCCTCAGACAGAAACAGCTGAGGCTACAGAGCCTGAAATTTGGGATAAATGATGTACAGAAAAGGAGATCCAAATCAAAATGCACATTAACCTCAAAAGCTGCACGGTCGCAGTGGATTTCACTTACTTCAGCAGGACTGGATTGCCCTCTGATTAGCTTTCCCCAGGCAGCAGTACACAAGTTCTGTATGTTTATTTAGCAGCAGTGGAAATTTGAAGTGTGGACATCATTCTGATCATCCAGGCTTAACGCTGTGTTCTCTTATTGACTGCTTCTATTGCCCCCTTACAGTCTATCTCCTTTTCTCCAGTGCTACATAACACATAAGGGTGCATTTACATTTTCTGAATGGACTAATCATGGCTCTCTGCTTTGATAAAGAATGTGCAGCCTCCCACATAACCACATGGAAACCAACAGGGAAGAGTAAACCAGAAATAAACCCGTTCTAGGGGGTTGAGAGAAAAATACCCACCAAGATAATTGGGAGGGATGTACAGAGATGAAGCAACTGAACACATAGTCACATCTTAAAAAAAAATTAGAAAGCTAAAAATACCCAGATGAAGGACAGCAAGAGAAAACATGATTGAAGCTGAACAATTGGTAGAGGAGTTAATACTTATTAGCAATCATTTTAGATTGAATATAGGTTGGTTTTGTAACAGTACAGGGAATGATGCATTTGACAGGACTTAAACAATTGCCTCCCCCTTTCCCAAAGAATCTAGTGAGCAACACCCTGGCACAGATTGATGAATCTCGTGTGCTCCTAAAGAGTTAGCCAGAGGAAATGCAGTTACTGAAAGTTTTTATTTGTAAAATGCAGTGAAGTTAGATACCAAATAACCTTTCAAAGTCTTTCATCCCTATGTTCTGAATGTTTTAACGCTTAGAATACTGTATTTTCTCCTCTAGCCTTAAAATAATAACCCTTAAAAGTCAGACAAAGTTCAACCAGTGCCGTATCTTTTCTCCTGAGGTAGCCAAAGGCTGGGTAAGATTATAAGAATTGAGCTAGTATATGTGATGTATTTCTAAGTAGTCTCCCATTATCTTACTGTTTGCAGCCCAGGTATCTACTGAGCCTATGTGTGTTTTATGCATTTACTAATTATCAGTGGACTTTTCCCCTGGGAATTGAAATTGCCTGATTTCCCCTTACCTCAGTCAACAATACTTAGGAACATTCAGCATCTAGACATCCTGTGGCAAGAAATTTACAGCTAAATTACATGCTGTGTGAACATACTCCCCATCCTATATATCCTGCCTTTGAAATACCAGCTCTGTGCATATGAGAAAGCAAACACTCACAGCCAGGTTTCCTAAGTGTTCAGTAGAAATCTGTGCACAGAGGGTGAAATTGAAAAGGAGTTCTTAGGAAAGTAATGTAAGATTCAGGAACCAAATCCATCTTACAGCTGAAGAGCTCCAAGTATTTGTGCATTTGAAGAGAAGTATTTTTCAAAGTTCCTTGTTGTTTTAGGGAATTTGTGTGGAATATTTGTTAAAGAATATTGCTAGTGAGAAAACTGGTATGTCTAGCACAAGGGTGTTAAAAACAAGTGAGTGAATGCTTTGCAGAGGTTGAGTATAAGGCTTAGAAATTCATTTAATGGCTTCATCCACTCAGTGGAAATAACAATGACCCAAGTTTTCCAAGTAATACAAAATTCTGCTTTCTTCTGGAGGAAGCTTGTGTTTTGTTTCCATCCAAATATTCCCTAAAGTTTCAGAGGTAGCTTCAGAAGATCATAGAATCAGAATGTACTGAGTTGGAAGGGACTCATAAGGATCATGAAGTCCAACTCCTGGCTCCACACAGGACCAGCCAAGTCAGAGCATGGGACTGAGTGAATTATCCAGACACTTCTTGACCTCAGCCAAGCTCAGGGCTGTGACCACTTCCCTGGGGAGCTCATCCCAGTGCTTGACCACCCTCTCAGTACAGAACCTCTTCCTAATATCCAACCTAAACCTCCCCTGTCACAGCTTCATACTGTTCCCTTGGGTTCTATCACTAGTCCCCAAAGAGAGGAGATCAGCACCTGCCCCTCTACTCCCCCTCATCAGGAAACCACGCACCACAATGAGCTCTCCCTCAGTCTCCTTTCCTCCAGCCTGAACAAACCAAGGGATTTCAGCCTCTCCTTGTGAGACTTCCCCTCCAGACCCTTCCCCATCCTCACTGCCCTAATGTAATACCTTGGGCATCAAAGATGAGAAAGTCTAGGGGTAAGTCAGTTCATACCTGGTCCTCAGGGTCTTTACAGTCACAGGGTAATTTGGTTGTTACATAGCACAGACCCTTGTTTGTCCAGTAGGATTAGAACAACCCATCCATCAGCCAGGCTTTTTTTTTAATCCAGTGATGAACACAGAGGCATACCAGGTAATTATACTACCTGAGGGTAAATTGCAACATGGAAATGTGGCATTTTAAGATTCATCAAAATCCAAGCTCGAAATCATAAGCTCAAATTTGAATTCCAAATTTTAAGTAAACAAAGGATGGGAGGGTGGAGATATGCTGATTTCATAAAAATCCTGGATTTCAGAGCAGCACCACACTGGAAACAGTACTTTCTGTGCTTTAGGGAGTAGGCCTTTCCATCCTTGAGGGGGGAACATCTTTGTCATAGGTCCTCACTGATCTGTGCCACTCAGTGTTCAGACCTTCTGACCCAGCTGCAGAGTACTGCTGTTCTCTTCTGGCTGCGTTCACCATCAGGTTTTTAACTGGCCTGTGCCTTGAGCCTTTGCTAACGGTAGTAGCAGCAGCCTGGGTCTGCTAGCCTGAGGGAGTATGAGGAAGACTACACTGAACCAGTGATGAAGGGCCATTAAAGAAGAAACTGAGTATTTTTCCCAGGCAGGTGTCTTGCAATTCAGCTAAACTGGGAAAGATTAGAGTGCAATCTTTGTGCTTGGTGCCCTTGCATGCAAGCAGTGCATGCAGAGTGAGTGGCTGTCAAGCTGTGATTCCCTCCTGAGAGGAGTGCATATAGATAAGTCACCTCTGCTCTGCGGAGTGATGTGGATACAACCTACTCACTTCAGTGGGCTTCATGATGATTTGGGATTGGGTGGTGGGAGGACTATCAGCATGGGCATAAGGGATGCTGTGTGACCTCTTAGCTAATATAAATCATGACCTAGCCTGTCATGCAGAGCATGAAAGTGACACAGAACCCAATGTAGAAGAAAAAGGAAGCTGCTCAGTTCTGGGTATGATCCATCTTAGCTACAATATAATCTGTGCAAACTATTAACCCAGCCTCACCCGGCTTTTGAGGGATCTGAAGTCTGAATCAGGCACTTTTGCCTTATAAGTGCTACAGTGTACCAATTTGAAGCTCTTTTTCTAAGAACACAAGCAATCTGGATGCCTGTGTGCCTGTAGAAGTGATATGCAAATGTCACTTGCCCGGGATGAGTTTACTTATGTGTGACTGCGTGGCGTGCATTCGGGTGGCATTCTGTGGTCTGTGACACATCACGTAAGGCAGTTTGCTTAATCCATGTCAGATAACTGCTCTCTGGCTGTCTTCAGAAATATTGAGGGGGAAAAGGCAGGGCCCAGACTCCCATCTTTGTAATTCTGCTGGCATATAGTTATTCCTCCTGATGTTACGATTTCAGATGACTGGGAGATTTGAAGCCTGCCCTTCTCTCTCTGCCATATTTCCCTGTCTGTGTAAGCAAATAATAACCACATGGTACATAAACCAGTGGAAAGCACTTCTGTAAGAACTCTGTTCAGAAGTATGGGAAGTTCTACTGTGACATAATTTCTGTAGTATGGAAAAGAAGTTAAATGGGGAAAAATAAAAGAGGCTACAGGGCCAGTGCTCCTTACACTTCTTTGCTGGAGTTAGCAATGTTGCCAATAGACAGTTCTTTTCTAGATTGCTGCAGGCGACTCATGGACTTTTACTTCAAAAGAGATAAAACCCCCCATGCACAGGATTAGGAATTCTTTTAGAACATTATGTGGTTAAAGAAGAACAATTACACAAAGCCCTGAAAATGTAAGAAATAACAAACCACACTATTTTGCAGCAAACTGCATGTGTGACCTATTTGACCAGTTATATTATAATCTTGTGGCTGGTTATTTATGAAATATCAAGTTATTTTTCTTTTTTATTTTGAACTTTACTTGAAGAACAGTGATTCATGCTCCACATGCTGTTAGCTCTGTGGCTCCATGCTTTGCATGTGGGAAAGTCAGGCTGAGAAACTTGAGAATTAACATGTGAGGATGTGTTATCTGTGTAGAAACCACCTACAATCAACAACTTTGAACAAAAATACTTCAGAATTGAATAGGAACCAACATAATTCAGAGTCTGCTTCCCTGCCCTAAATCCCCAGTTTCTACTGGTTTCAAAAAGACAGATGAAACACAGAACTGAAGGGCAATGGAAAAAATTACAATACATACAGGACCAGTTTAGATTTCCTTTATGCAACAAAAGTTACTGGAGACCTCACACAAAATCTACAGTGCAATGTCCAGAGAAGTATTTCTGAGAGATTTCTTTCCAGGGCTTCTTTGGGAAAGGGTGTCAGATCTCATTCCCTTCACTGGGAAAGATTGTTCAAGATCAAGCCTGGTGCTGAGAAGTACATTTTAAGGGGACATAAGTTTTGCAGTATGTAAAAAAAAGGAAGTGTCATAAGAGGAAAAAAAAAAAAGTGTTTTCCTTCAAAATATTTCACTGAACAATCTCATTCTTTGGGGAAATGGAATATATCTACATTATATCCTATCTACACATCCTCCTCCTACGGTTTTCCCTGTCACTCTACTTCCATTCAGTCTATGCAAGAGCAATGTTAAACATCAACATTCTAAAAATTATCCCAGCTGCTTAGCAGCTCTAAATGCTTACTTACTTAGCCTTTAATAACAATTGCTGGTTGATTTGCAGTTAGTGTTTTAGAAGGAAAAATAAGACAGTCTGAATTTCTAAATCTGAAAGCTCACTTTCACCTTACTCTGTTTCAGAAGAGAGCAGCTTAGTGGATCATTTGGTATGCTGAATGATGTTTTCTTTCCCTACTGTATTTATTTACATTGCTAGGCAGAGGTGATCACAGCAACTGCTATTGTCTTCTATGCCTTTACCAGGGTATTCACAACCTTTGTAGTTCTTGAAGGAAAGCATCAGCATGTATCTCTTACCTTCAAGCCATATGAATCTCTTGAGCAGAAGTGGCAGTACTTTGTGTCCAATATATCCAAAATACCACAACTCTCCACCGTGGCTTTTGTCCAGGTGTCCCCAGCTTCCCAGCAGAGTTTCTGATCTTCACTATTCACTCCCAAGCAGAGGAGCAGAAAGAAAGGAATAAAAACATCACCTGCCTGACCCCTGCAAAGCGGGACTCCTGCAGATGAAACTTGCTGTGATTTAACCCCAAGCTGGGCTAGCGACTGCTAGAACTTCAAGAGCTCAGGGAGCGGATTAGCTTCCTGGGAAGAGGCGATGCTGGAGCAGAGCTCTCCTGCAGTCATTCGCTGTCCGTTCCGTTCAGCACATCGCTGGGTGGAAAAGCAGCAGCTCCGTCTCCATTTCCCAGAGCCCAGATTTGGCTAGCTGGCAGTCAGAGCCGCCCTTTCCTCCCACGACGAGATCCCAACAACCTGTTCCCACTACAGCTCCCTTCGCTGGGCTGCGATTTCCCGCAGCGCTCCCCCTTCCTGCCTCTCCTCCAGCTGGGGAGAGGCGAGGGGGGCAAAGTTTCCTCCCCCGAATCCCCTCGACTCACGCCGGGGAGAAATCGCTCCCCGGAGGTGATAGGCGGCTCCTTTACCCCCGGGGCTGCGGGACGAGGTCCTCCGGCGGCTGCGTGGCGGGGGGGATGAGGGGGAGCGGGCGGTAGCTTCAGCACCGGGAACCGGACAGCACCGGAGCGGGGTGCGGGGAGCCGGGCGGCGGTAAGAGCGGAGCGCGGCCGAGGGATGCTCGCAGGGAGCCAGCCCCTCCTGCCGCAGCCCCGGAACAGGAGCAGCAGCGGCCCCCACCCCGAGGAAAGCTCCGATGGGGAATGAGCCTTCCCCTCTCCCGGCTGCCGGCTCTGTGCGACGCGGTGGGAATGGGGCAGGCAGCCCGCAGCCTCCGCACGCTCTCCGGGGTGAGGACCGATCGCTGCCCTGCTGGGTCTGGGAGTGAGAGGTTCCTCGCTGCCCCTGCAGATGCTCGGGTCTGGGAAGCTCTGTCGGGTTTCACAGGGAAGCAGGAAAAATGCGGAATGACCCTCTAGTTAGAATAGGATAGGATGGGATGGGATGGGATAGCATAGGATAGGATAGGATAGGATGGGATAGAATGGGATGGGATGGGATAGGATAGGATGGGAAGGGATATGATGGGATAGGAAGGCAGAAAACCCCGAGTAAGGAAGCTGACTGTAGTAGTTATTTCTACTGTAAGTGGCTGGTCTGGTTTCTTTGTAAAGAAACGGATCAGTACCAAAGAGGGACATTGCTCACACTCACCTCTATTCCTCCCCAGCAGAGAAGTCCCGGTACAGCCCTGTGTATCTAACAGCCCAGGCTACAATTCTCAACAGTGCTCCTGGTTTAAAAACTCTCTGTAATGGTAAACAGATCTCTCTGCAATTCAAATGCTGAGAAAAACCTTTTCCTGATAGGATGATGAAAGTGTAGCTGCTGTTGCAATATTTTAATATCTTCTTAGAGTTTAATGTCTTTAATACCACTTAATTTTCAAAGCACTGGGAGTCCATAATGTGAAGGGTGTTTCCTAAGAGAGCTTTCTTCCAGAAGTGGCTTGATTCTCTTTTCTGAATGTGCTTTTTGTATTACCAAATAACACTAGCCAAAGAGAAAGCAGAATGAAACCCGTCTCTATGGTTAGGTTTTGAAAAAAGATCTGATTTCTGGAGGATTGTTTCTGCCAGGGAGTGGACCTAGAATATTGCTTTCAACCTTTTCTGACTGTGGAACCCTAACATTTTAAAGCAGAGCTACTGACCCCTTTAGGATACTGCATACATGAACTGCTGTGAAATACACATGCGCTTCTCTGAGTCATCTTCAGTGTTAAAGAGAAAATGTGTTCTCTTGAACTTTCCAAGTGTTATTGAAATAATTTGCTTGTTTTTTTTTTATCCACGTAACTTTACACTGTGAGTGTTGTGGTGCCAGGGTAGTCAAATGAATACTAGACCTGATGCCTTTAGCCCAAAGCCCAGAAACAGTCACAGGAATGGCTGTAACATTGCAGTAACCTGGAAGTGTTCCCCTGAAGTGCCAAACTCTTGCTCAGCACCAGTACAAAAAGCATCATGCATCATTGTTTTGGCGTATCTAAATCATTGGTTTCTCCTGGGAAGCAGGACAGGAAAGTTTTGGTGCATGTGACATTTTGCTTGCCTGAGAATAAATGTATTTCTTTAGTGAATGGATAACACTTCTTTGAGATGTTTAAGCTTCCTTTGAGGCCAAGAAGAATCTTGTCTTCTCCTAGTCTCCTTTGCCTTCCAGTTGTGTCATAAATGTGCTTCCCATCCAGTTATCTATAAGAAAATCGAATACACTCCAAGTCAGGAAAACAGTGATTTAGCAATGAATAAGCAGGGAAGCTATTTAATGGACAAGCTCTGAGTCTCACTGACTCTTTGCCATCTGCCTAGGCCTTTAGATTTACAGTGAGGATGTGTTTAACTGCTTGTAAGAGTCATATCTCTGTGTTGCTGCCACCACATCTTTTCAGTCCTACTAAAGAAAACAGCTGTTATCCTGTCTGCCAGAAAACTATGAATTAAAGCAGTGGCTGGTCTGCTGGAAGATGGTGTTAGATATCACATCTCTTGCCCATGCTAGAAATGCATTAGTCTGTAACGTGAAGAACTACACCCTCAGCTGATGAAAACAGCAAGACACTTCTTGGGGGGGGGGACTATGTAGCTGTCCTTATGAAGTTTAAAGTGAGATTCATTTCCCTTGAATTTTGTATCAAGAATTTCAATAAATGCCCTAGAGTTAGATGAATCATGGGAGAGAATAAAGCACAATAACAAGAAAAATGGACATGGAAAAAAAAAGGCCTCCAACCCTGAACCTGAAGCCAAAATAAAATGAAACTTCAAAACCACAAGTATAACCTTATAAGAAGCAAAATCTCTCCCCACCCCAACCCCCCAGTGCATTTCTGTTTTGTGCTTGTTCACTGAGTAAGCTCTGTGAGTAGCTCTTTGGTTAAAGGCTGTTCAACAGCAGCTTTCTGCAAGTTGACAGCTCTGCAGAGCTGTTACTGGTTCATTTGGAGTAGACACGTTACTCCTAGGACATAGCTACTCTTTGATTTTAGGGACATAACAAGTGGAGTGCAGTTCCTGGGGCAAATATCATGAGCATTCTGCAGTATTTCCTCAGCGTGCATTCTCTCTTTTTGCCTCTTTAACAGAAAACAGCCATCTGAACAGCACTGGAAGGGGAATCATAGAATCATAGAATCATAGGGGTTGGAAGGGACCTCGAGAGATCATTGGGTCCAACCCCCCTGCCAAAGCAGCTCCCTAGGACAGGTCACTCAGGCATCCAGATGGGTCTTGAATATCTCCAGTGAAGGAGACTCCACCACCTCCCTGGGCAGCCTGTCCCAGTGCTCTGTCACCCTCACTGGGGAAAAGTTCTTCCCCATGTTGGTGTGGAACTTCCTGTGCTCCAACTTGCAGCCATTGCCCCTTGTCCTGTCCCCACAGACCACTGAAAAGGGGCTGGCTGATTCCCCCTGCATCCCCTGCTTAAGATAATTATAGACTTTAATTAGGTCCCCCCTTAGTCTTCTCTTCTCAAGGCTGAACAGTCCCAACTTACTCAGCCTTTCCTCATAGGGGAGATGCTCCAGGCCCTTAATCATCTTCTACCTTCTCTCCTGCTCTGCACCGTGGCTCTGAAAAAGTAAAATGGCAGTGCAAAATCAGTCATCAAGATCCTCAAAACAAGACAGCTTATTATTTTACTGTTCTATCACATTCTGCTGGTGTGAAAAGCTTTGAAGAAAAAGATTAGGTCTTGACTGACAGCTTTATTTCTCTGATGCAAGGAATACTCAGCCAGAAATGCAGAAGAGGAAATGTTTCTCACTCCACTGGGGACAAGACAGAGGTTTCTTCAGGTCCAGTCCTGTAGGATGAGAATTACTGTGGCTTTATCACAACTTTGTAGCTTTCTATGTCAGGCCCATAACTTTGGCTTTGCTTTTCCAGCATCAACATTCAGTAAATATAAAAATAAGGAAGATTTTCAGAGCAAACTACTTCAGTGTACACAGTTCCTCCTCAAATGTAAAAAAGAACCCCACCCAAACCCCTTTACCTGAATTAATTGATACATCACACACACTTCTCTGTGATGCTTAGATCTCACATGAAGTGTGGCCCATGAAAACTAACTCAGAGTAGTGTGGAACTCTCCCAGAGACAGTGTGGGACTATCTGTTAGCTCACAGGAGTTGCTAAACATCTTGTTCAACAGACTGGTTCTGCAGGCTCCTAAAAGATGCCATTCTTCCAAGGGTCAGTGCTAAGCTGGTTAGGTGGAAAGTCAGAGAAATGCAATAACAAGCCCACCTTATCCAACCCCAGCAACTCCTTCCTCTGTGGTGCTTAAAGCTCCCTGCAGCCAACACTGCTAGATTTAGCAACTGAGACCCCAAGTCAAGGGCCAAAATGTCAGTCCCACTTCCTCATGCACTGCCTTATTACAGTTCAGACTGCCATCCTTTCTTAATCTCTTTAACAGCACCAACTAGCAGCTAGATTACCTGCAGAAAGGTCAAGATGGATCCATGTGCAAACCTGAATGGAAGTTGGCAGGGCTCTTCTCTTCCTTCACAGAGGACTGCTGGATGTTGTGCCACCTTTAGTGTAAAAACACAGAATAGCACATCAGCATTTTTTTTTTTGCAAAAGATGCTGTCTCTCAGAGCAGCACCTATATCTGATTTCTGAATAAAAGACTTGAAGCTCAGAAAGGCAGATTACTCATAATGAGCCTTGTGAACTTGAGTGCTCCACACTTTTTATTTCTATTCTGCCAAAACAAATAACATTATTAGACTCTTACTTGCACTCACTTCTAGTGTAGAGGGAGTCTTCCCTTTCATTAGCAGAAGAGGCACACAGAATTATCAGGGTCGGAATTAGCTTCTGGGAAATCACTAGCTCTGTGCCTTGCACTGTTGCATGAAAGAGAGATACTCCTGCCAGAGGAAGCACCCAGTACTTGTTACAGGCTTGCCTTTCAGTGCATGACACTAAACCTATCCTTGGGGAATTCAAGCTCTTGACATAGCTGTAGATACTGTGTTAAGCAGTGACACAGAGTCATAATCCAGCAGGAAGTTTCCCACCAAAATGCTGTATTTTAATAGAGTAAGCTAGTACTAAGGTATAAAAATGATGGACTGCACCTGACATGATCTGAAGGTCTGGTCTGATGGTTTCTGAAGTACTTTGTGTTTCCCTTTTATTATAATCTAACAGAACATACTGGAATATGAAGGAGATGTAGCTTGGAAGACACAGTTTTTCCTGGGCTGTAAACTAATGGTAATACCTTGTTACTTAACTCAGCACATTAATAGCCCTTTTAATGGGGCTGATGGGTGTGGGTTGCTCTTTTATTGTTGTAAATTCCAATGAATCCTCCCTCTA
This sequence comes from Gallinula chloropus, assembly GCF_964237585.1. Lineage (NCBI taxonomy): Eukaryota > Metazoa > Chordata > Aves > Gruiformes > Rallidae > Gallinula > Gallinula chloropus. The sequence continues at coordinate 5,573,658 of NC_140109.1, read as the reverse complement.
GATGAGAGAACTCACATCTTTGGATCCCTGAGAGCTATAGAAAGAGGTACCAGTGTGGGCCATCTTTGGGTCTGCTGGCGTGGAGCCTCTATGGGTTCAGCAACCGTGTCATGTGTCATATTTTCACCCAGTCTCTGTGATCCTTAAAGAGGTGTAGTTGCTAAACACCTGTTGAGTTTTCAGTGGGTTTGAGGTGAGATACAATCTAGTCACACAACACTGGAAATTACTGAATTGGTTCATTTCCAAGGTAGGAAATCAATAGTCTTTTGCCTGAAATTTCTTCAGAAACCAAGATGGATATTGATACCTCTCTGGAAAGGAAATGAATTCTCATCTTCTTATATCTTTTCCAGAGATGGGCTAGGAGAATGTTAGTTTCTCCTGTGAATAAGGAGCCAATAGTGAGTTCAAAATATTTTTGTCCAAAAGCAATGCACCAGGAAGTGGTGATATTAGGAAAAGGATTGAAAAAAGGGAACTCTGACCTGCCTCTGCCATGGTAGGGCAAAATAAAAGTTTTTGCCTTTTCTCTGTCTTAGTCTGAAGTTAGGATAATCAGTTATTTAGGATTACCATGGGCAAGCCATGATTCAGCCCAATCTGCATTCTCTACCTGTTCCAGTGAATAAAGTCTGTCTCCTTGCAGACAAATTTATTGCTAAATACTTGAACTGGACAACATGACTTCAACTGCCCTGCGTGCCATTATTGAGTAGCCTGACACAATCAGCTATAGATGGTCAAATTTGACCCTGCTGTCTTCAGCTGAGGCCTCTAAAAATTTTAAAATACTGTGTAAGAGCAAGTATGGTGAAGACATTGCCATTCATCTCTCTGCCATGGATTTCCTTTCTGTGGCATGAGAAGAAGGAAGCTAACACACTGAATTTAATGCACAGGGTAGTCTGAAGACTTTCTTAACTCCAGTTTATTTATTACAACATCCCTCAATCTAGAAGAGCACCATAGAGCTTTGGTGGTTTCTCCTGGAATCTTTTACTCTTTCTTACAGTTGCTTTTATTCTCTAAAGTGGTCAATTCAATTCCCACAGGAGGCCTGACTGAGGAAATGCTATTAGTGCACATTCAAATAAAATAAAATCAAATCCACCCTACCTGTGTTAAAAAACCATTGCCTGAGCTCTCTGGAGAGCAAAGCCAGTGTTGGAGTGTCAATAATAATTTTTAAGTGAATAAAATATTGAAATATGTCTGCTGAAGCACACACTTCTCAATTGTCCAGGTGGCTTTTTGGAAACTAAAATCTTAGTTAATAGCCTTCTTGTAGATAGCTATAAAAGGGGCCAAGATTTCATGGTGTCACCGTTGTTCTTCACCAGTTGGTGCCTTTTGTGCTGGATGCTCATCTCACTGAATGCAGTATTTTTCATGACAGATAAGGACAAGAGTATGATGATTTAGAAGCACCTGTCTAGGTGCAGCTTATGAATTCTGATTAACCTTAAGAAAATTCAGTACCTCGATACTCCAGTGGAGTTGGTCAGGTGCTGTCAGAGCCACGTCACACACTCTTCACATCAGGGAAGCAGAGAAATACAAAACTGTGATGGCCCCATTCACTTGGAGACACTTGCAGAGCACATGTAGAAACGTCCAAGATTTTGAATGCCAACTAGGCTATTTTTAAAAAGAGAAGAAGAGTCTTCCTATTCTCTCCATCTCTTTGTCTGGTGCTTTTTCTCTGCTAACAAAGGCCCTCGGGAGCCTTGAGTGTTGGCAATCAGCTTGGAAAAATTCACCTGGATTGCAAGAGCCTCTTTTCTGCCTTTTCTTTTTTTTCACCTCCTTGTTATTTTTCCAAACCTCGGAAGCCAGTAGAGACAGGTAATTAAAGTTAATTGTGATTGCTCGATGATGCAACAGCCCCCCCACTGACATGGCCTCAGGGTGTCTCTGGCTTACATATGGCTGCTGCCTGCGTGCACCAGTGGAGTGGGCACACTTCAGAGAGCCAAGCCTAAAGAAACACCCTCCTCTCCAAGTCACCATAGCCCCATGCCAGCCTCCTCTATGTTCAGCCACAGGCACTGTGTTTGGGCACATGCACCCTGCTTCTCTGTGTGCTCACTCTGTTCACAGAGGAGATGGGAAATCTCCCCTTTGTCCCCTAGGAGACTCCATCTGCATCCCCATCAAGTCAGACCATGTGGTTAGCACCCAACAAGTTAGCCACAGTAGCTATGACAGCATTAGGAACCAGGGGAGTTGAGCTTTCTCAAGGTCTTTCATGCCTACTTCTCTTGGCTGGCTGTGACAGGTCTATGGTAGAGCCTCTGGTACTGATCAATACCTCATCTGCAAGCTTTCTTCCCCAAGGCAGAGGAGGCTGACAACACTTTGATGTAAGATCACAGACTATCCTGACACATTCCACAGTTCTGTATCAAATCCAAAGCTGACTTCTGCCCTTCTGCCCACCCAGACCTCACTGGGAATTTTGCTCCACGGCACCTCTTCGACGCATCATGACTTCAGGAGTATATGCACCAAATAACCTGTCTTGGTCTCTGATGGGGGGAGAGGAAAAAAAAAAACCCAAACAAACATTTCTATAGCTAATTTAACATCATTATGGGCTGGTGTAGTGGCTACTCCACGGACTGCAATTCAGCCAATGCAAAGGGAGGCAGTGTTTCAATGGCACTGTGCCCTGCTGATAGCAAGAGCATCAGCTCTTGCTGATGGGTGGAAGAATGGCTGGATTCTGGGCAGCCCACGTTTAAAATGAGGCCCAAAAATTGATGTAAATTCCATTCTGACACCACAATGAATGTCTGATGGTGATGTTAAATTGCCACTGGGCAAGCTATACATAGTGCCAAATTCAGCCTCATAAGAAATGGTCGTCTACAGTGAGTTTTTCCTTCCTAATTAAAAACAGAGCCACAGCCAGTCCCAGGTAATGAAGGAGCCAGTAAATCTGATTAGACAAAACAAAGTCACTGGTTAGACACTGATTTGCAAGGAGAAGTGATCAACAAAGGCCACAGCAGTGAACGTTTATGGGTAGCTTGCAAAGGAAAGCAGCTTTGCCTTATTGTTCTGCAGTTAAGGGTCAGTCTGTGTACTTCATGGACTGGTTCAGAAGAAGCCTGTTCCCCTCCTGCCTGCCTCACAGCCAAGTGAACTAACTAACACCTTCCCTGGTGAAACTTCCTCTTTTCAAAGCCTCAGCTCCCTGCTTTCCCATGTTTTACAGAGGGCGCTCTGCGAGCTCTTTTTCAGCAATGAGATTCACAAGCCACCTGGATCTTCTTTGCAGTTAGGGAAATAATTACTTTACGCAATATAATTTGCTTAAAACCATGACAGTCTTAACTATAGTTTAAGGCTAAATGACTGTTCAGCAAGACAGCTGGTAAAATTCACCCTGTAATAAGACTGAAGCAATGTAAACAAGCCCAGCCCATTTAGGGCTCTGAGTTAATATAGATGTCAGATCCTTCTTTCAATATCTCTAAATTTCCCAAACCATCAGACATTTTCCTCCTTTATAAATGTATTTATGGTAGATCCCATCCTTTATGACCCAAGCCAACAACATGTCTGTCCTAAATCCCTCTAACTGATCATGTTTCACTATAAACTAACCTCAGAAGAAACATCATCCCAATTTCTTGAAATACTACAGGAACCTGAGAGACAAGGTAATGAAGCACTCCTGCAGCAGCATAGCTTTAGGAAGCTCCAGGCCTGGCTCTCTTGTGCCTCTGAGCATGGCTGTTCTGAAGAAGCAGTCTGAAGCAGCCAAAACCAATAGTGCTTTGGCCTTTAGGATAAAACATGCCCTGGGACCTGTCACTCTGCTCTGCTTGGGCATGTGTAGTGCTCTGCTTAAATGTGTTATCTGAGTTTACCTTCTGTTATGCACCCAGTCATAATAAGGAGCTCGTTTTAAAAGCCACCCTGAGGAGGAGCAATCCTTGCTGGATATTGACATAAGGGCATTATCTGCAGAAAGGCAAGGTGATCTTTGTGTGAGGTAATCATGTGCTCACAAGCCCTGCTGAGCCACGCTCAGGACCTTAGAGAACTAGACCCAGCTAAGGGTGACAACCAACTCAGATTTAGGCAAGAGGGACTGGTAGAGTTTTTCAGCCCTGGATACAGGAATATGAACAAGTGGGGGGCTCAGCACTTGAGCTCAAGTTTGCAGGTATCAGCAGAGAGTTTGCCATTCACTTCCTTATGCTGGGCATCGGGCTTTTTGAGTGTCTGAATCTGCCAGAAAGCAGAATCCTGGGCAAGGGGATCATACTTGTAGAGAAACCGAGTCAAATCATTGAAAACTAAACCCCGTTTTTTGCAGCCTCCCTGCAGGCTAAGTAACACCAAACAATTCTAATTTAAATCACAACCAGTAGGGAAGTATCTCTGGGGGCTGATGTCCTCTATGCAGCTCGGTTAATAGCACTGATACAACTGCAATTATGGCGATAAAGCTCAAAATTCATTTCCAGTCACTTGAGTTGTAGTGATTTATTGTTTGGTAATTATCTTGCTGGAGTCTTGAGGATGAAATAATCTCCCCTATTTACATAATCAAGGCATCAAAGTCTTTAGAGTAGAGCATGCTATCAGCAGATGGCTCTACCATGTGTGGTAGGATCCCTGAGTTTTTATAGCTCATCTTGCATCCAATCTGGGTATATATTTGCCTGCAGCAAAAGTTTACTATCTTCTCCTAATTAAGTGTAATTTACATTAATATAGAGAGCTCTGTGTGCATTACAGCCAAGCTCCTGAAGTCCCATTCAGTGCCAGCCCTGACCCACCTCTTTAGCTGAACAGGTGCCCTGGAGTCCTGGGTGCTTCACAGTTGAGGCAGCGGCTTGAGTCCCCTGTAAGCAGGGATGTAGAGCCTCTTGGGCTGCTGCTTTCCATTGTATGCCCAGCTCCACTTGCCCAGGGCACCCACCTCTGAGCCCAGCAGCGAGACATGCTGAAGTAGGAGGGTTTTGAGGGGTGGGCATAAGGATAGAGCACTGAAGTTCAGAAGTATTGCTTCATGCTTTACAAGTACATCCTTGGTGTTCCACTGCCACAGCACTCCTTTCCAATGCCATGTAGAGGTTTGCAAAGAGAGCAAAAGCTTGTACACCACCATGCTTTGGTGTAGAAGAGTTCATTTCTGTGATTCTCCAGGTCATGTACTTGCCAGGCAGCAGAGGAACTCAATGGCGACGCAGGAACCAACACAGGGCAGTTCATGGTTTGTACAAAGCTTAATGGAGTAAGGGGGACCTTATTACAGCCTTCCAGTCCCTGAAGGGAGCAGAGGAACAGGAGGGGAATCAGCTTGTTCAAGGGCAGAGACTGGCAGGACAAGGGGGATGGAGTGAAGCTGGAGGAGGGAAGGGTGAGAGGAGAGATTAGGGGGAAGTTCTTTGCAGAGAGAGTGGTGAGGGGCTGGAAGGGGCTGCCCAGAGAGGGGGTGGGTGCCCCATCCCTGGGGGTGTTCAAGGCCAGGTTGGATGGGGCCCTGGGCAACCTTGTGTAGCTCCAGGCCTGGAGGTTGGTGGCCCTGCCTGTGGCAGGGGCGTTGGAGCTCTGTGACGCTTGGGGTCCCTTCCAACCCAGACCAGTCTGGGATTCTATGATTTCAATGAACTACATCGTGCCCTTTAAAAAAAAAAATAAGGCATTTCCATCATTCTTGGAGTAAATAAAGCAGAGGGATGACTCGTAAATTGCAGGAAATTAAACTGTTCCTTTTATTTTGTAAGTTGGCAATGGGGAAAAAGATGTAGGGGATTGTATCAAAGCAAAATCGCATCTGTGAAGTTTCCCAAGTCCCTGCTGAGAATGGAGCTTTCTCTACTGCAGGCATGGAGCAACTGCTTCGAGGAGTGCTGGCAGAAAGCTACAGGAAAATGTGGGATGGAGTACTGTCCCTGGAGTTGCATAGGAATTATGAACTAATACAGCAGCTTCTCTTATACAACACTGTTCTCTCAGATGCAGAAATACCCTCTGCATTGAACTGTTACTGATTTAGTTACCACATCTGAAATCCCAGGTATTTTCAAATAGAGCCTCCACCTACCTGACCATGGACTGGGCAACAGAAATTAAATTAAGCCTATCTCCATGTTCACTTCATTCAACCTATACTTACTAAAACAGTATCTTCTGTCTCCCTTTGCCTTCACATTAGCTCTGTCCTTTTTCCAGATAGACCTGCTACTGTTGAAATATCTTGATAACCTTTGGCCCAGAAGTTTGGCAGCATTCCTTACTATTTGATAGATCTGTTATTTTTTCTTGTCTTTTTTGGTATCCCACTTCTAGATAGTGCAGGGTGTAGTGGTTTGGTTTTGATGGGGTTGTTTTTTTTTCTAATATAAGGTTTTTTTCTTTGACAGAATTCAAAAAATGTCCCTTAAAACAGAGGGCTTCTGTCAAAGTGGTGGTCTGATTGTATGCCTGTGGAAAAGAAATCATACAAAAATCTTGATACAATTTAGAAAAGAAAGCTATTTTTCCGAGGGCAGGATTCCAGCTTGTCATTAGATTAAAAACCATACATATAAAAGGCTTGGAATTGTGTTTCAAAATGACATTTTGACTTGACATTTCTGAGCCTTGTAACTCTGTGCCTAAAAAATGACACTAGCACTTTTCAGCTGCCTTTAACATTGGTTTTATACCAATAATTACCACCACCTTGTAATTATCTGAGTGTTCTGAATGTCTCTCTGCCTGTCATCACATAACTGGGGCTGTTCACATGAACGTGAGAGCGTTCATGTCTTCTTATTTGCCTGAAGTCTTGGAGTTGTCCTTTCTGGATTCAAACGCTTGGTAAGGCCATGGCATACGAAGCAGCACTTGGCAAAAACGACCTAGGCCTCACCATCTGAACAGTAATTCCTGTGAAGCTCATTCAGGGATACTTTGTATGATTTTATGGAGGATGGAGAGAATCACAGAATCAGAGGATGGTCTGGGTTGGAAGGGACCCCAAGGATCACAGAGCTCCAACTCCCCTGCCACAGGCAGGGACACCAACCTCTAGGCCTGGAGCTCCACACGCCTCGTTTAGGCATCTCTACATGCACTAATTGCTGCTCTGAATTAAATTGGAGTGCCTTGCTCGATTCCTTATGAAGAGGGAGAATGATGAGCATCTGAGACAAGTCCAGAAATGATTTCTCAATAGATTTGACGATGGATACATATAACTTGGCCTTGAGAGAGGAGTTTACTAAGAGTGTTCGAGATGAGTTCAGCTAGATGTTTCCCAAGAACTTAGCGGTGTAGTAATTCTCTCCCAAGCTTGCTTTTACACTGACCCTCAAAGGATTTTGTTCCTTTAAATGGGAAAATAGGGGGAGAGGAGGGGGGCGGGGACAGGTGCACCGCCCAAACAACCTGTTTCAAGTTTAATTTTTAATTGTCTTTTTAAGTAGGGGGGAAAACTGTCATAGGAATGGTGCCTTCTAATTGTCACACAAAATTAAGTGCCAAGTTCATGCTCCTATTGTTGCTGCCTTTGCCTTACAATGTGGATCGTTCTTGTGAGTACAGCATTTTCTTGTGCTAATAGAGCCTCTGAAATGCAAAGTATCTGTGCTCAGCAGCTGGAGATGCTCTGAGTGAGGGAAATTCAAAGCAGAGGGTGACTTCTTTCCACCTAACCGGTTCCATTTCTGACGACATAAAAGCTACTTATTGTGTATGTATCTGTGTTTGAAAGACTTTTGGTGGTGGAAGAAAAACCCATCCTTAAATGCAGTTTGAGCTGTATTTTGGTTCTTCTTAGGAGGCCACTCCCAGTATCACCTGGCTGGCAGACACCTCTTGTTCTAAACGTCCCCTCACTTGATTCCTCTTTCTGAAGCTTTGTGAAAACAAAAGGAATGGGGTTGTGGTTTTCCGAGCTGCTTTTCATTTGAAGGTGCCACTGCAGAGAGCAAAGTTTGCCGGTGGGTTTGTGGGAAACCTCAGAGCTGGGTTATCACAGCTCTCCTTTCTCTCTGCAGGATGCGGTTCAGATTAACCTCCAGGATCTCTTTTAAGTCCTCCTCCCATAAAGCCAGTGCTTGTTTTAATGAGAGAAAAAAAATGGCTTATAGTGGATTTTCTGTGTCAAGTTCTTTTGGGATATGATTGAAATTACATAGCTGAGCATACAGCTTTAGTTGCCATGGTAGTTTAGACCTGCCCATGTCAGCTACCCAGTAGCTTCCCAGGCAAAGAGGACACATGTCAAGAAGTGCCATTTTGCTGCTTCACAAACGTCACTCTGCAAAGATGCGATTGTGTCTGATGCCAGCGTGCCATGGCAGAGAACTCTGTGTGTATAGGGACTCTGAGAGCAGCAGCAGTGTGTTGGAGTGCAGTGCAATAACCCTTGGGTTTAGCATTCTAGATCCTATTTTACATATTACCCAGCCTTACCTAGCTTCCTCTTCAAACCAAACCTGAGACTGGGGGTGAACATTTCCAGCAGTAGCCTCTGTAATAGGTCTGAGAGCTTTAAGCCCTTAGGGCACCTGAAAGTTAATCTTTTGTTGTAAGCTTAACATCAAATCAAAGACCTAGGAGTTAAGCTTAAAGACAGTCTGAGCCTTTTCCAGGAGTCTACGGAGTTTTTCCCCCATTTTTTTCCATTCATGCCTTGAAGAATGAATAGCAGGTAGCTGGGTGCCAATGGATTCGTTATACAAACCTCAACGTGGCAGGGCTGTTGGAAGTTTTTCTTTAGACTCCTTCCTAGAGTGACCCTGTACCAGGTTTGACTGCTCCTGGGTGAAGCTGCTAAGGAAGGAAGGGATCTCAGTAACCAGTCTTTGCATTTGAAAAGCGCTCTAGGGTTAAAGCCGCAGCCTTTGGATGTTTCCAGGCCATGCACGAAGGGGTTAACAGGGCTGGGATGCTCATTCCTAACATGCGCGGTGGTTTCTCTACTGGGAATCTCTGTAAAGTTCAGCGAGAGACTCGCCTCTGTTTACAGAGCTCACCTGCTGCGATGAGCCCAAGCTTCCATCCCTTAGGAGACTCTCGTTCCTGTTAAATAAAAGCCAGTAAAGGTCAGTGCTGCATGCCAGATTAGTTAGGTTGGAGCTTGCAGGTTTTCAGTCCAGAGCCAGGAGTTGTCTTTCTGGCTCCTGCAGTTGAGGCCCAACAGCACAGTGTCCAGGCTTTGCTTTTTTTACCCTTAAACTTCATTGAAACTCACAGTTAAGCTGTAAAAATCAGCATATTTAGAGGGAAAATAAATCTCCTCAAGAATGTTCCAACCATTTCCGCTCACTGATTCCTCCCCGCTCCCTTCCTAGCAAAGGGGGGGTTTCATGAGTTAGTAAATCAGTTTTAATAGGCAAATTGGTGCTTGGAGATTAGCTGCTTGGGGTTTTTTTTTATCCTTTTATTGCATTCATTTCAGGTTTAACCATCAAGTTTGCAGAATGTATCACTACTGCAATCAGAATACTTATTAAAAATAAAAAAGAGAGAGAGGGATTTAGCTGCTAACTGCATGTAATTTAGATTAAAGTCATTTTGCAGCACCCAGGACATCTCCAAGCTTTTCTCCCTCTCTCTAACCTCCTGGGCTGCCTATCCAGTTCACTTCAAACAAACAAGAAAAAAAACCCCTGCCTTCTCCTCTTTCTGTGTCATATTTTTTCCTCTGTGTCATCTCATCCTGTACCTGGTCTTTGGCTCTCAGAAGATGCTGCTGATCCTAGAATCAGTGAGCAAATGAGTCTATACTGATACAGTTTCCAGGAAGCATACCCAACAGGGGAGAGCAGTTATTCTGTGGGAAGACAAGGAAAGAGAATTCTGGCAAACACAGAAACTGAAGATGACATTGCCAGAAAAGCCAGCAGGCTGTTACCTGCATGCCAGGTCTTAAGCAGATCTGAAATACCATCACATGGCAAGCACAAACAGTCCCCTTCCATCTGTGACTCACCACTCTCTATGTACCCTGCATCTCAACTAGGGAATCACCTGATTCTAGCTTTTCTTTAGCATGAGGTCAGTACAAGATAATCTCTCCCCTGCAACCCAAAATGATTAGGGATTGTTTTCCATGTTGGCATTAGTAGCCACTTTTGAAGGCAGGAAAGTTGAAGAGAAAGACAGACAATTGAATAGGATTCATGTTGCCCTGGCTTCTTGAGGTCATCAAAAAGGAGCTGAAGCTCCTAGAGCTTCCCTGATAGAGCTGCCCCGGAGCAGCAGGCAGTCCTGCTGTCCTACAGCTGGAGCAGTGCTACCCATTGTGGGAGTCAGGAGACCTGTCATTCTTTGCTGAATGACCAATTGTGGGCAGGCAAAACGGAGCAACAGGACTGTTGGATGCAGATTCAAGCAGTCTCAGACAAGCATCTGAGTTTGTTTCTGAAACAGCAGTCCTAGATCTTGCTGCTTCAGCTGCTTCTTGGGTTAGTAAGGGGCTAGGAATGCTGCCTTCAAGAGCTGCTGTGAAGAAGCAGCCTGCATTAAGCCGTGATTTGGGCCAGGTAGTTTTGATGCCCTGCTCAGACATAAGCTGCTTCTGTGTTCTCTGCCCCATCACTTAGTCCCTCTGCACCTCAGTTCTGATTTGATGAAGTAACAACAAGGACGGCCTAGAGGTGGACTAGGCAGGGTTAGGCTGTGGTTGGACTGGATCTTAAAGGTCTCTTCCAACCTAAGTGATTCTATGATTCTTTGTTCCTGCTGTAAAAGAAGGCTGTGTAGATGACAGGCAAGGCTGTGAGATGCTATGGTAACAACTGGAAAAGTATCAGAGATGAATGAAAATTGCTTTAGCACTGCTGTTCTTTGTTGGGAGAGGAGATGCCTGTTTCCACTTCCCCAGTGTCCCTTGGCATGAAGATTTCCCCAGATATTCTAAAAAGAAATGGCAAGGACATTAAGCAAGGAAGTTACAGGCTACATGACTATTGGTAGCAGGTGTTAATGAGCTTCATTATAAAGGTACTTTCCTCTCAGATGAGAGCTCCAAATGAAGGACTTCTGTTAACCCTGCAGCAGGTCAACTCTGCCCAGCATACTGAGCAGGACATCCATGAAAAAATACCAGCTTGTTAAGCTAATAATGTAACTAGTTCCTATTGTAACGCTGAAACATGAAGCCATCCTGCAGCAGGACCAAAGTAGTTCATATTATTAAAGTCATTATTGCCACCTCAGGGCACTTTCCTGAAGACATGTGCCAAACCACAGTGAAAGCAAGGAGTAAGCCACTGGATGTATATTTAGTAAGCTGCTCTTGCTTTTGTTGGTGAAATATAGCACTGCAGACTGCTGCAGGATTACACAGCCACAGGTCTGGCCACCTGAGAGAGCAAAAAACCAGGGAAGTTGGCACATTTCACCATAACAACTTAGATGTGACTATGTCAGCACGGATGTCTTCCTACAAGTCCCACCAGTCCCACTGAGGAAAGTGCAAAGCCCTCTGCAATTTCTGGGCTCCCTGGGATAAAAAAGCCAGAGATCTCCTGGAGAGAGTCCAGAGGAGGCTACGAAGGGGATGAAGGGCCTGGAGCATCTCCCCTGTGAGGAAAGGCTAAGTGAGCTGGGGCTGTTCAGCCTGGAGAGAAGCAGCCTGAGAGGGGATCTGATCAATGGGTCTAAAGATCTGAAGGGTGGGACACAGGGGGACATGGGCAGCCTCTGCTCAGTGTCTGTGGGGACAGGACAAGGGGCGATGGCTGAAAGTTGGAGCACAGGGAGTTCCACACCAACATGGGGAAGAACTTCTTCCCAGTGAGGGTGAGGGAGCCCTGGGACAGGCTGCCCAGGGGGTGTGGAGTCTCCTTCTCTGGAGAGATTCCAGCCCCGTCTGGACACCGACCTGTGTGCCCTGTCCTAGGGACCCTGCTTTGGCAGGGGGTTGGACCCCATGGGCTCTGGAGGTCTTTTCCAACCACTAAGATTCTGTGATTCTGTGATTTCAGGATTGTGCTTGCCTCACCAGTGGAAGGCCAGTGTATCTCAAAGCACAGAGCTTTCTATCCCTTCTAAAGCATCCAATTTTTCAAGCTATTTTCCGAGTGCTCACCTGGACATACCACATAATGTTCATTCCATGGCTTTGGGGGTTCTTCTTTCCCACTTACTCTACTCATCCAGGACGTTCATAGTCAAAGTAGGGTTGCCAATTGTTTCTTTTTCTCTCTTTGGTTTTCCTACACCAGGGAAAAATATAAAAAATATTTAAAAAGATATAAACATCTACAGCAAGATGGGAAGGGAACTAGTCACTTTATGAGCCCTAATTAGCAAGGGAATTCCTCCCCAGGTTATCACTACTAATTCTCAGCTGGGAGTACAGGAAGAGAAAACAGTTTTAAGAAACTTATTCAAGTCCTTGCAAAATACTGCTAGCACCCAGTAGCTGAACTATACTTGATCAGGGCTTGAGTGGGGAGGGTGAAAAGAAGGTATTTACCCAGAGTTCTTGAAAAGCTTACTGATTGTCTAGACAGATTTCCACTAGCAGTTCTCCCAAGACCTATTTTCCAGTCCTTTGGTAAAGGCTCAAAACCCATCTGAGCTGTTTCAGCAGTTTCATTTTGGGGCAAGTTTCTTTCTTCTCCACTTGGGAAGGATCCTTCTGGAAAGCAAACACCACCACATGAAGCTTCAGGACTGTGACTCAGGAGTCATGGGGAGCAGTCTTCAGCCTGCCTGGGGCTGTGGGTAATCCTGAGTACAGAATGGTGCTGGGGGAAAGGGCAGGAGTGTGCTCAGCTGCCCTGCAGTAGAAATAAATGCATGTAATGCATCTGGAGCATGAAAGACATGCCAGCTATGCACAGAGCTTGCAGCTGGGCTTCATCTGCTCTGAATCCATGTCTCAAGTATCTGCTCAAGTTTGTCCATCTTTTGCACACCACAGAATTTGGCTCCGGTGTCTCCTGCCTTCTGCCTCCTCAGGCAGGTGCCAGGAGCTGGTGTGTACAAGTCTCTCTGGTGCTGTGACACAAACACATTTTCTTTTGAAACATCCTCTAGTGAATTGACTTAACAATTGACTTTGAGGGTCCCTGCTAGGGGACCACCCTCAAAACACAGAGAGACGGCTGTGGGGCTGTGTACAGTGTCAGGCACCACAGAGCCAACGCAAGCCACTCACATTTGTGTACTGAGATGCCAGGATGTCCCACCTTTAAAACATTTCACTTGTGCTCCTAGTCCCTGCAGAACAAACCCAGCAGCATTAGAGCTGCAAAAGGCATGTGTGCTGCTGCAGCTCATGACTCTAACCCTGTGAGCAACTGATTCTGTTAGCATGATAAACACATGCTGTAGAGGAACAGAACTAATTATGACCCTGTCACCTTCATCAGCTCCCCACTAATTGTTTTGGCTTTTTTTAATCTCAGTACTTGGAGATGAAACATGATGTTTGGTTCTGAAAAGGAGTTGAAAAGAAAAGAGAAGAAAGAATCACATTTTAAAATAGAAGCGTCAGGTAGATCTTTCTGTTGGATTTGAAATTCAAATGACAGAAATGCTAATTATTTTTTTGTGTTATTAAAATAAGACATGGGACTTTCTTTTAGAGGACTTTCAGGGACTGCCCATGCTGACTCTCAGTCCACTGATCCACGTTGGTTTGTGCTCAAATCAAGTTTCCAGCCCATAAGCAGGGTTCTCTGTGTGGTGTCGCCTCTCCAGGTGTTGTCAGACAGTTCAGAAACCTTGCCAGTAACACCACTTTTCCTGGGTTCTGAGGCTGAAGGGTGATAACTCCTTGTGATTAGCTCTGTGGCTCTTGGAAGAACCTGAGTTAGGATTGAAGCCTGCTGACTGCAGGACAAAACATCTCTCATTCCTCCAGCCCCCCCAAGAGAGCCAAGTCCATGGAACAGGGTCTGAATGTTCTACTGGACATGGAGCAATGGGCAGCTGTTTAAGACCATCTAACATCTACACACAAGCAAAAGACTGAACACCTCCCAAAGTGAAAATCAGTACTAACTTTTATTTAGGGGTGACATTTGCCCTCAGAAGTCTTCACAGGTGCTCTCTCTGGAGAGATCTGGGTATGAGAACAGTCCTCTCACCACAATGGGCAAGTTCTGTGGCTGTACCCAGACCAGATTAGCCATTTTCTTGACTTTCATGGCTCAGAAATGTTTTTAAAATGATCTCTAAGATTTGTATGAAATAAGGGAATGCTGAAAACTGTTAGCAAGCCTCACAGGGTGTTACTCTATCTGGGCACAGCTCTTGAGGCAGAGGTGTTTTCAACCACTTGGCTATGGCAGTGAGAATGTAACTATCACTGTGAGAGCAGCACCATTTCCAAAGCAGCTGAGTGCAGTATAGATCAGTCTGTAACAAGGCTCAGCTCTTACTAGAAAGGTTTACACATAGTGGGGCTGGGTTTATTTTCAGCTGTTCCATGGCTTGCTCATCTGGGAGTTTGTTTCCTTTTTTCCTGGATGAATCTGCCTAATGTTTTATGTCATGTCAAGGCTTTAACTTGTGTTCTGGTTTGTTTCTGCAAGTCTCTAAAGACACATTGAAGCTGCAGTTGGAGGAATCCATAGATATCACACAGGGCTCCAAAGAGCTGCTGTAGAAATGAGCAGCGTTTAGAAAAGCCACACAGAAGGATATATGTGGAATATATGAATTACCAACACCACTTCCTTAGCCACCTACAAGGTCCCTCTTACATGACCACCTTTGTCAAGCACAGGCAGTTGTGAAAGGGGCTGTTCTGCAGGGGACAGGATGGAGAAGGTGCCCACCTGACATAGACCTGCCATGGGACCTGCTCCACTGCTTCTCCTCTAACCTTCTGGTCTGCCTTGATGATTCAGGCTCTGTGTTCCCTGGAAGAGAATCCTGTCTCTCTGCATCTGCCCATCACAGCAGCAGTTCTGTGGTCCCTGCCATAAGGCTCAGTGCAGCACACTGACTGGTCCTTTTGACAGGGCAGGCTGAATGATGCCACACCTTTCTTCTCTGAGTTCATTGGCAAGCAAACCTCAAGCATGAGTTGAAGGTGCCTTGCAAGGCTCCTTACTGACAGCCTGGTGTCCTCATCCTTTGTAGCCACTGAGTACTGATTTAATGTATAGGTGTGCACCCCCCAGGATGCTGGGGTTTCATTTGCAGAGAGCAGCAGAGCAGAGCAAAAATATCCCAGGAAGGCACGACTCTCTCCACCCCCATGAGATTTAGTGTGGCAAATGACTTAATGACTTCAGTGGTGTGTTCAGGTCTTGGTGCAAACACCTCCATGAAAAAAAAAAAGTGCTAAGATGCCCATAAGGAAATCAAGCCAACTATATAAATAACAATGAACAGCATAATTGTAATCCTCCTGAATGCTGCCAGTCTAAGGCCTGATCTCCAATGAATCATTTCCAGGAGCAGTTGCTTCAGGAAGCTCTGAAGGAAGATTAGTTTGGGAAGTGAACTCAGTGTTACACAGTTGCACCTGTTTCTGGTTTACCACATATTTACAGTCAAGAGGAAATGTTTATGTCTACTACACTTGGTTTTGCTGAACTTGTAACAGGGTGACCATGTTCAGAACTACTTCCCTGGCCATGGAGAAGGAGGGTGAGCTAGCAGGGCTGGAAGCAGCACACCTTCCCATCCACCTCCCAGTCTGAAGTCCAGGGAACTCTGGCAATGAGAGGCAGAGGGAAGGTGATGTGTGAAAACATGCTCTGCCAGTTCCACTGCTCTCAGGCTCTCAGGACTGAGACTGATTATTTTTAGCTGTTGCAAGGTATGGAAAGAAGGGAATATTGGGATGTTGACCAGGAATCAGCAGGAACGAAGAGGATGGGTCTCTGCTTCATGTGCTTCATGTGGATTGGGATGGTCTGGAGGCAGTCATGCTTATACATGAGTTGCTCTGCCACTGAGGCACAGCAATCAAAGGCAAACTCATTTATATTTTAAAATCCGGACTTTAATTGCCAGCCCACGTTTATCTGTGGATGTAGGCAGCAGGGAGACCTCTTCACCCAGCTGCTTTTGGATGCTGGCTTCTGGGAGGGGAAGCATTGCTGAGAGCTGCCACCATCCAGGGCCAAAACTCTTTTGCCCAAAGTCTTGTGCAAAAAGTTTCAGGCCTGAAGGGAGTTGTTAATCTTTCAGAAATCATCTTCCACTTAGCTAAGCCCCTTGCTGAGGCCAGGAGCTATTTTGTCATTCCTCTAACTTTAAATACAACTTCACTGGCCTTTCTTGCTCCAGTCACTATTCAAACTCCCCAGAGAACCTGGCAGCACAGTTTCATCCATATGGAAAATAATGCCTGGTAAGGACATCTCTAGTCACATAACATCCTTTATTCAGGTGGTGGAAGCTAATTCTATATTTCATATAACTTCTTTTTCATTGGCAAGCAGCAAAGCAAATGACCTGTCCTCCATTCCTGGGAATAAACCTGTTACCGTGTCTCTAACTCCAGTTGAGTGCCCTGAGCTGTGAAGCCATCTAGAGGTGAAGGAGACATACTTCATGCTTGGGTGGCTGGATGAGGGTGGTAGAGCACCATCTTTACACACATCCTCACAAGCACCAGCAGCACCAGCAGTCTTTTTACCAACTTTTTTCCCAACCAGGAGTTTTTCTCCGACTGTACTGGGCAGCCCCTCTCCTGGGCAGCTTCCTATCTCCTCACCTCCTCTTGCACTGGGCTGGATCTGGCCAAGCTGTGAGATTTAATTAGTATTTAATTTGTATTTAATTCTGAGGTCACACATTCACCTTTTTGAACGTGCTGCAGATTTTGCTGAACTTTATTCTTATGAAACTCCTGATAGCTAGTAATACTGCAGCCAGCACCTGAAAAATGGCCTTTTTACTCACAGCCTAAACCACAACCTGGACTTTTCTCTCTGGCTTCATGTTGATACTTTAGCAAAACATCTGAGCTGCCTCTTCCCAGCCTGCTTCCCTCTCCCTGTTGGCTCCAGGCAAATTGATGTGGATCTGTTTAGCACCCCAGGCAAGTCTCCCGGGGGAGGGGAAGATTAATTGAAGACTTAATTTCTTCTATTCTCATTTCATTAGCTAAGTGGAAGAGGCATGAGTCTCTGCTTATGTGCTACTGGAGGCCTCGTGTCGGCCGTGAATCACAGCTCCCAGCTGCCACAGTCTGGTTGTGTGTCAGGTTAATTATGATGTTGTAGTAAATAGTCTTGCAGGCAGAGCCCATCAATTATGGCCCTCCACATGCAAGCTGCACAACTCATTTGCTGTCACTTCCCCAAGACAGGGCAAAGATGAGAAAAGGAGCTCAGATGGAAGTGGGCTGGGTCAGGGGTTTAGAAATGTCTCTGCAGCAGGTTTGAGAGATAGGAACAGGTCTGAAGGGTCTGAGCAGCAGCCAGCTGGAGCCAAAGGAGCCAAACTCATTGGCTAGACTGTCTTGCATACATCTTGCAAATAAATCAAAGCTAGCAAGCAATTGATAAAACAAAATGTACTTGCACAAAGTCTTACAAGAAAGCTAGATAATCCCAAACCTGAGAGTGGCCAGAAAACAAGGAAACAGGTTTTCCTTCTCTGTCTTGACAGCCTATCATCAAACTTTTCCTGTCACCTTGGTATCACAATACCATCTCACTCTTCCAGACTGTTGCAGATCACAACTTCTTTTTGCAGCTCAATACTGTTCTGTGCATGCTCTGAACTGGTGTTGGCCTAACCAGTGCCTGTCTGGGACACCAGTCAGCAGAGCAAAGCCATAAGCATCACTACTGCATGCAGCACATGGGTTTCAAAACCTAGGGCTTTACTCAATGCAGCCTGAATACTGTAAACCCTTAAATTTCCCCTTCCCTATTGTCCACAGGTCATTCATTCTCTCTGTTAGCAAGCTTATGTGGAGTTCCTCCTGGTTTTCATTGTTCTTATCTTAATTTCAGAGACTGATACATCCCAAAATATCTTATTGGCGTTTGCTTAGAGATAGATGGAGGGACAATGAGCAGATGCAGTGAGGAGTTACCATCAGCTTCCCTTCTGTTATTAATCCTGAGCCAGTTAACCACTAGCATGTTGCTAGTTTGTGACCAACTTCCCACCACACCCAGTCTCCTGAGCTGTGTCTCATGCTTGGGGCTGGCACTCTCCAAGGACACTGGACTACTTTCATCTTCTGTGCAATGCCCAGAATCTTCTGGCCATGCTGCCCTGTGTACCCACTCCAGTGAGTACTAAACATGTATTTTAGGTCCAGGAGGGAGCATAGGCCAGCCTTGGTTGCTTCAGGCTGCAAACATACACACACCTTAAGCCCATAATATCAGCTATCCCTTATACAGCTCTTAAAATACCAGCCACTGCAGCTCTCTGTACCTCTCTGCCTTCCTGCACCATGGAGTGCATGAACCTTGAGGAAGGTTTCCCAAAGATTTACTGAAATCTGGCCACCAAGAAGCCCTCTCTGGTCACATTTTGCTCCTGCCTCATCTTTGTTTGCTTATCCTCCCTATCAGCAGAGGGTACTTCACTGCTAGAAGTGGAGGAGCTTCAACCCTTCTGTGAATTCAAATCCTGGGGAGAGGCAATGAGCACATGCAGCCTTCAACCCTGATGAAAAGGCAGGGAGTCCAGCTGGCAAGAGAAACCCAGGCAGAGTGAGAGCTGCCTAAGGCTTTCTTGGAGATCTGGAGTAATTACAGGGAACAAAAAGCTTCATACTTTAAAATGTCAAGCAGTGTTTATCTGAAATTCTTCCCAGCTAAGGCAAAATGAAAGAAGATGCAGCAATAAAAAAGGAGGAATGTCAAGTCTGGCAGCCTGGGAACACATTGGCTGGACAGGCTGACACCCCAGGCCCTGGCTGGTCCAACCCTCTCCACTGTCACAGTGAGTATTAACACACTGACACTCAGGGCACCTCTGAGTCAGCACTTTTACAAATCTCTGCCTTGGTTCCTCTTTTCTGGGTGTGTAAGGTCAGAATCTGACGTGGGTCAATTCTGCACACACTGGCTGTGGCAGGCTGAGAACCTGGAAGGTCTCTTAGGCAGTGAACAGACATTGACTTGATTGAACAGTTGCCCAGCATGAGGCTGGGCTGTGTGTCTGTTAGAGCCCAGACATCTAAAGCCAACAGAGCCATGAGACTGCATCTCCCCAGCCCAGTTCCACCCCCAGGAGACTGAAGCTCAGGGGTAAGAACCCCTTGAAGAATACCAATCCTGAGGAGAGCTGCCTCTTGCCATCCTAGTTCATGGAATGGCATCTTCCCTGATGTACCAGCAATCCCAGCTGCATGCACCAAACCCCAGGAGTCCAACGTGCTCCTCCTTCCCAGGAGGAGTTATCTACACTTTGTGAGGAGCTTGAGCTCAGTGTTGCCCAGAGTGCAGAGCAAGAAACTTTTCAAATGGTGATTAGGTGGCAGGGGAGGTGGGGAGGATGTAGTGTACATGCAACACAAATTTATTGGATTTTGCTTTAGCAGATGTGTTTAAGTGCCCTAATTACA
Source organism: Gallinula chloropus (assembly GCF_964237585.1). Lineage (NCBI taxonomy): Eukaryota > Metazoa > Chordata > Aves > Gruiformes > Rallidae > Gallinula > Gallinula chloropus. The sequence continues at coordinate 5,554,187 of NC_140109.1, read as the reverse complement.
TGAATGCACTTCATATCCTCGTGTTCTACCACATGAGTGCACCTTTGGGAGGACTGTACACTCCTCTTACAGACACTTAGAGTAAGTCACTTTGCTGTATTAATAAGACCATGGATTTCAAACTTACACAAAGCAATGTTGCAGTTAGGAGCCAGCATTTATTTCCTTTTACATGAGTACCCTGAGCACCTATTGATTGGATTTGCATACACAGTGGTTCACTGTGTTTCCAGCAGGTACATTTGCACATGCAATTGAATTAATACTCTCCTATAAGTGCAGCAATTGCTGGGTGAATCTGGCAAAGTATTTGTCTCTGACTAATAGAATTTCAGGGTCCCTGTCTGGTTGAACGGATCTGGCTGCTACAGGCCATATGGAAGGAGTAACCAGATAGTAAGATGGAGGTGAATAATTGCACAGTGGCAGCATAAGAATGTCTTGTTGAGTAAGAGCCCTGTTTTGGCAGATCCTGCCAACACAGATGTTTTGAGACAGTCTGAAAGACAGGGGAGAGATGAGCTGAGAAGGGATGCACATCAGGATGTCAACAAGCAGGAATAAACAATGTTTGCCTGTCGTATAAGAAGTATGAGGCAGTGTGTGGAGGAGAGTGGGTCTCTCCTGGCTCCTGTCACAGGAGCTGCCCCACTAAATCTCTTTGCTTTTGCTTGTAACAGCCCATAACTGCATCCCTTCACCATTTCCAGCTCGGATGAAAGAGTGGTTCTTCCAGTTCCTGTTAAAGCTTTGCATCACACACAGGGGATACAGTCTCAGCGTGGAAGGACTGTGGACAATTCTTCCTCCTTTCTCTAGCTGTGTTATGGAGCACAATACGTTGCTGTCCCAGACACACTGTGCTGCTGGTCACAGCACACGGGTCTCGGAAAAGGTTGTCCTTGTCCCCAAGGGTCACGTTCTTCCCTGGAAGTCCTTTACCAGAACCTTTGATGAGCTTTGGGTGGGCTGTCAGAGAAATGCCCTGTGGAGAACATGGCAAAGGCCCCTGGTGGGGACCCCCTCAGAATTGTGTCTCTTTTCCTGCCAGCCTCACACATCAGAACACGTTTGCAGCCTCTGCCTTGCTGCGTGTTGCCAGGGGACAGCAGTTGTGGAGAAGATAAACATGCAGAGAAACAGGCGGCTTAGAGGAGCCCAGAGGAGGTGATAAACTTCATCAAGACAAACCTAATGAGCTGGAAACTGGCAGAAATACCAGACTTTGCCAAGCTACAGTAAAAATACTTGCAAACAAACAAAGTCTCTGCATAGTAGGGATAAAAGTCTCATGCAGAGAGAAGCGTCTGCTTGTTCCATCGCTCAGCAGGAACTTGAGAAGGATTTTTTAAACATTTTTTTTGTTCAGAAATGTAACTTTTCCCTGAAACTTTGCACACGGGGATGAGCAATTGTTGTTTTATCTATTTGGAACCACTAGTGCATCCTTACCTTACCTTATTTCTCCTTCCATAAGACATGCACCCCCATTACAGTGGGCAACTTACTGGTCTTCTCAGTACTTTTTGGCTTTGCACTGCTAAGAACTTTTGAAAGGTTATTTGTCCTACTTAAAATTCTTCCTCTGTGGGAGCATGATCAGTCAGTATTAACAGCAATTTCAGATTCTAATCATAAAGCTGTTATTTCTGCTTAATCCTAACCATGCTAAATATTACTTTTCTATTTAATCTCCCTGGTATCTGACACAATTTTGCTGCTATTATTATTATTATCATTATTATTATTATTATGTGAAAAACTGTAGTAATCATATCCTTCTTTATTTCCCATTGCATAGATCTCTGTTTCTCTCTCGTGCCACCCAGTCTCCTGCAGCCTCTCAGTGCAATGTACCCAAAAGGGCACTTCATGTGCACAGGCAGTGTGGGGATGCTTGGCCCAAGGGACAGGGTGATGCTTTTACAGAAGGTGCCTGGCAGGAAGGCTGGTCCCATATTGTTGCAGCCCCTTGAGTTCTGGTGACCACCTGGAAGAGGAAAGGGCTGAGGGCACAGAGTGCCAAGAGCTGGTGGGAGAAACCCCATGTCCCCTCTTCATGTTTCTCTCTCTCATGAGCCACCATCTAAATGGCTAGAGTTGAACTGTGCCTTAATACATGTGATGATGGCTTGTGTGAAAATAGCACTCCAAAGCCACTCTGGTTTTCTTCTTCTTCCACCATCCTTTAAATACAATAAAATAAAATAAAATAAAATAAAATAAAATAAAATAAAATAAAATAAACCCAAACAAAAAAAAAACCCCACAGCAAACCTGTGAAGCTTTCAAACATGAACCAGCAATTTCTCAGATGTTGCAAGCCTCACCAATAGAGAAGTGACAAAGGCACTGCAGTAAATTTCACGGTAGGGGCAATTTATCAGGAATGCCATTATTAACCAGTAATTGCCTGCTGTGATCAATAAAGCTATTTTACAAATGAGACTTAATAACTAGTGAAGGGAGGGGTATCAACCAGCTACTGCAGACTACACTCATACATGAGAAATGCTATGATTTGTCCTAAAATGAGAGGCTGAAAAGCTCTTTTTGCTGCTCTGAAGATGTGGTCTGGCATCCTGTCCATCTTTGGAAAGGGAAAGATGGCAGTTGTGCACCACAAATGTTTCCTTGCCAAATACATTCCCTGCTGCTCCTCAACATCATCAAGACAGGAAAAGAGAAGGAACCCACAGGAGCACGTTGCATTTCACACTAAGCTGGGCCTCTAGTCAAGCCAAACCCTCCTGACTCCTCAGACCTACAACTCAGTCCGACCTCTATTTCCTACACGTGTTGCCCTACCAGTCCTTTCTAATGGGAGCATCAACACTCTTTCCTCCTCCAGACACGTTTAGGGAGAGATGAGAATCACTGTGACCTCTGAAGTGCAGCTATGGCCATTTGTCACAGCCCCTTCTTCCTTTTTGTTCCATCATCATCTTTGCAGTGAGTTACGAGGAGACGTAGCCGTGAGAGCAGCATTGACCCTGGGCAGTGAGCAGCCCTGCAGACTGATTCCAGGGCCCTCTGGGAGCTGCTGGTCCATGCCCAGCCCTCAGCCAGCTACCCTTCTGTAGAACAGCTCTGATGCTCCAGCAAACTGCTAAAATAACGAATCACTGTCTGACAGCAGCGTGTCCTTGCTGTTATTTGCATTGCTGTAACAATGAGAATTAATGCAGGGGATGTACCTGGGGATTTTCACATGTATTTTTACAATAAAACCTGTGATTTCTACCTGAGGCTGAGAAAGAGCAGCCAAGACATACAGAGGTTGGCTCACGTCATTTGGGCTTTGTTGTCATTTTCAGGACCCTGGTTCCCCCACTGAGCAGCAACTAATTTGCTGTTTGGCACAAGTCGGATGAACCACCTGGACCATGGAAGGAATTTGCTCCTTCTGTGGTTGTACTGAGAATACAGCAGCATTTCATTCACTGTTCAGAGGAGAGAGGTGCTCTTCAATGGCCGCTCCCCTGACAGGTGACACAGCTGCCTGGGAACCCTCCATCAACTTTCTGGAGCTTCTGGACAGACCCCTCAGGTTCTCTCCTTGCCCTTCTGCCTTTCCCCTGGAGTAAACCAGCCTCTGCAGCCAAGGATCCCGTGCTCATCAGATCCTGAGAGAACACTCAGTATAAGTGGATATCTCTCTTCCCCCCATTAAGACAGAAGGGGCAGCAGTGCCATTTGGATTATTTGCAGATTGATGACTTGTTTTTTAATGAAGAGGGGAAGTGCAGTGTTTGTGTGGCCTATTACCCACGAGGAAGGAATCACAGAATCACAGGGGTTGGGAGGGACCTCCAGAGCCCATCGGGTCCAGCCCCCTGCCACAGAAGGAGATTCCACATCCCCCTGGGCAGCCTGTCCCAGGGCTCCCTCACCCTCACTGGGTAAAAGTTCTTCCCCATGTTGGTGTGGAACTCCCTGTGCTCCAACTTGCAGCCATTGCCCCTTGTCCTGTCCCCACAGACCACTGAAAAGGGGCTGCCCATTTCCCCCTGCCAGAAACCAGGCAGCAGAAGAGAGGGTACCTGTCCACACCTCATACAGATTAAAATCTCCAAGGGTCTGCCAGTGCCACAGGCTCAGGCTGGCTCTCCTGCCAGCAGCTGAGGTAAATGTGTGGTCACTGCACCCCACAAGCCATCTGTCTTGACAGCAGTGGGATGAGCAGAGTGGGGATGGAAATGCCCAGACCATGAGGATGCTGCAGTGGGCCACTAGTGCCACAGAGCTGGGAGCTGGAGAGTAAATGGAAGCCAGCATGAAGCTTGCAAGCATCAGCTCCCTTTGTATGAATTATTATATAGCCTTTGTTATGTGATTATATGGTAGGGTATTTCTTAACCACAGAAGAAAAAGACCTCATTCCCAGCACTGTCTAAGTTTTGAATGTATAACTTTGAAAGCTTAATCATATTCTTTTCACAATGCCTTATGGTTTATATATATTTGGGGGTTTGTTGCTTTTGTTGTATTCACTCATTTTGCTGTCAATTTAAGCTTAATATTATTAAAATTGCTCTGATTTGCTCTACTTGAAATTCTCCACTTACAGTATTTTGGGGGAAGAAGGGCTAAGTCAATTTCTTTCTCCTATATTCTGTTTGCCTTTGGTGACTCCTTAGGTTAGCACCTTTGAAATGGCCAGCAGGAAGTGATAAGCCTCCTATCAGGAAGCCAGAGGGATGGATTTTTCCAGGTTGAGGGTCGTGCATTGGCCCTTTGGGCCAGGGAGCTGATCTTTTCTCAGGACATAAATATGTTCCAGAGATGTGATTTAATAGCCTTCCTGAGGAGATGTTACAGGATGTGATGATGATACAGGCAATAGTGGGGTAAAGACAGCGTCCTGCAGCCTCTCTCCTTGCACTGTGATGGTCAAAAGCTTCTCCTCTCTCTGAAAAACAAAGGGGGTAACTCATCACTACAGTGCTGCTGCCTTGCCCAGGGGATCTGCACCTTACAGGCAGGAGAGGATGGAGCAACTCTGACTCCTGAAGGGGAAACAGGCAGGAGGGAGCAGCACATGCCTGCAGGCAGGACAGCTGGCAGGGATGCTCATTGCCCTCAGCTGGGGCTGCACCAGGACCTTATAAAAGGTGAGGGGGAAGTGCTCTTTCTCATTCAGGTGTGGGCTGAGCTGAGGCCAGAGGCGAGTGGAGCAGTCGTGGTGATGTGTGTTCTGCAAGGCTGAGGTGAGCATGGGTCCTGTTGAGCTGTGGGTGGGGGGAGTAGCCCAGCTCTGCGCTGCCCAGACTGGGGGTCAAGTCTTTGGTGGTGGTCCTCAACTGGGCATCACTCTGGGAATAGAGGAACAGGGTGTCCTGAGACCCCTTCGGTGCTTCCCACATGTCTCTGCCACCCTTGCTCAGAGTTCCTCCCACCCCATGGCCAAAGGCTGTGGCTCTTCCAAAGGAGCCCAGCAGTGCCCCAGCAGGGTCTGTGCTGTGCTGGGGCTGGGGGTCAGCCTCAGCAGTGTTGAGAGGGTCCTTGAATGCTTTAATTAATGCTAAAAGGTTAAAAAAACCCAAAAAACCTAACAAAGCAATAGGTACTTTGTGGGCAGACAAATACTTCCCTGTCAGGAGGCAAAACTGACTGCAGAAATATGTAGTTGTGTGTGCTGTGGTTTATGGCCTTATGGAAATGCCTTTTTTCAAAGGATGAAAATAATAGCTTTCCTGTAACACCAGCTGCTACCCCCTTCCCTGGGGGGGCTTGGGACAATAACCAGCTCTAGCCTGTGGGAAAACATGACAAATGTCAAAAGTCTTTGTTCCTTGCCTCCCTTTCATTTCACAAAGATTGACAAATCTTGCTGGAGTGAGAAGGAAAGAGATAAATCTCTTTGCAAGGAGAGGCAGCCCTCGGTTGTGGCACCAAAACCTCACTGAATGCAGAGTGCAAAGTCAGAGCTGACCCTGGTAGCACGCTGACTTGGGTGGCAAAGGGACATGGGTGTCTGGGATTCTGTGCAGCTGGCCCTTTGCTGTGAGAAAGGGCAGCTCACAAAGGTATTTGTAAGGGCAGATAATGAACTACTCTTCCTTGCCTGGGAGCGTGGGGCTGACTCATCTCACCGATGACAACAGCAAAATTTTCCTCAGCGTTGGGGAAAATGATGTTTTCTTGCATGTGCAAAACCACCTTTTGTGTAATTCTGGGGATTCAGTAAGAAAAAAAAACAATCCTTAGGCTGAAATAACAGGAAATTTGTTTCTGTGTTGTGTCAGGGGGTGAGCAACTGGCAGCTGCTCTTCAAGCTTAGTGTCCTTACTGGGTGAGTAAGCGCTCGCTGTACAGCAGGAAGCTGGTAACAGACCTCTTGTCTTTGTGGAGCAGGGCAAGCATTGTGTGTGTGTGTGTGTGTGTGTTCAAGAAGTGGTCAAAATACTTCATCCTCCTCATGCAGCTTCTCTTGCCTTAGCTGAAAGGCAGCTCTGGCACAGGGCAGTAGGGCTGGTCAGTACTGTAGTGAAGAAAGATGTTGGCTTAGGCATTGTGTGTTGTTTACAGCAAGCAGGAAAGTTCCTGTTCTGTGTCTCTGTTGGCTTTTGAAGACTCTGCCCTCTGGTTCATTAGTGTTTGGTTAGGCACCATCAGCACAGCATGATACTGGAGTGAGTTTTACCCAGTCCCATCCCCTGAACTGCTGGAAGAGCTGCAGCCTGTCAGCTGCCCACCCATCCCACAGAGCTGGCTCTGCAGCAGAGCTCAGTGAGGGGCTGTGAGGCACGGAGTGGTGTGAAGGCGTCTTGGGGGATGTGGCTAGAACAGATTTCCACGGGCTTTGGTGCAGCTCCCACACGTGGGTGGGACTCCAGGGAGATGCAGAAGGCAGCTGTTGGTGTGTGCATCGGCATCACCCTGCCAGCTGTACAGCTACACTGGTTTTTAAAGTTCTTTTTGGTCCAGAAATTGTAAATATTTGGCTTGTTGACACTTACTGAGCTGCATGTAGGTTTTGGATGCAAGGTTTCAGTCCTGGTGGCTCCTGTGTGGGACCTTTGTGCCTTTGCTATCTCAGTTGGAAAAAGGAAAGGGAAACAGTTGCTGCTCACCAGTGTAGCTTAGATCCCTCCTTTGTTCAGTACTTTCTGGAGTAGTTCTATGAGAATTATTTATTAATATAAAAACCTGTTAGAGGTGGTTTTTTTAATTCTAACTGTGGTGTCATTACCAGTACTTGTGGAAGTGTCAGATATGCATTGTGGGGATAGTAACGTTTTCTGAGGCATCAGCATTCCCTTTCCACATCATCAGGTGGCGTGAGGAAAGACTGCATAATAACATGCTATCAGCCATGCAAGGAGCCCTGGGCATTCTGCTCCTCCAACTGAATGCTGTCACTTGTGTGCTGGTTGAAGTGTGAGACTTGTCCTTCCTGTCAGCCCCGTGTACTCTTGTCTAATCGGGTCTCAAATGGCTTTAAGAAGTAGAACACAAACGTGGCCTGAACTTGGGACATCCATGAGTTTGGAAACTTTGGAAAATGTTTCCTGCATTTACTGAGGCATCACCTGGTACTTGTCCTGAGCAGCCCTTCCCTGCCTGTTAGCTCAGGCTGTTGCTTTGTAAAAGGGGTAGGTGCCTTTTCCACTTCCAGCAGCACCCCCCGGGGTGCTAATGCTCTCAGCAAGACTCTTGCTGTCTGTCTGCATTTAACACTGCACCAGCAGCAAACCCACCATCACAGGATGCAGATGGAGCCGTTCATGTGAGCATGTATGTGCTGGTGGAAATGCTGCCTAGCTCCTTCCCCTGAATCTTGTAGGACTTAAACACCTGTCTTGGATGAAAACACCCTCAAAGTCAATTAGGGTAAAGTTTTCACATGATTTTCTTTTCCCCTACCACCCCACTCTGTGCTCACCAACTTTTCCTGACCATTACAGCTCTGGGCTGAGCAGGAAGGGAAGCAGCAGTTCAACAGCCTCACCAAGGAGCCTTAAAATCTACTTATTAATACAGCTCTGACTTTAGTCCATTTGCAAAGCTTTGTTACCAAACTATGCCTAGAGAAGCAAACATGCTCATTAGCTGCATGGGAAACAGGGGAGAAAAAATAGCCTGTTTTATTATGCTTGTGCTATTTATGCCACAGTAACTATACTTTGCTGGGAGAAATGCCAAGGTTGTGTTACTGAGTGTGCTGGCTTAGTGTTTCAATGGGAAAAGATGTTGAAGATGCAGTGGCTCATGGTGATACAGCCAGGATGCAAACTGAATGGGGTTGGCAGATGTTTCACCTGCCCACCCCCAACTCCAGAGACACTTCTGACAGTGAAGAGCATGTTTGTTACCAGGGGAGTTGGGGAGGGAAGGGGATAGCTGCTCATTGTTTAGCCATGGCCAATGTTTGCTGTCTGATTTGGCTGTTCCTATCTCACCTATATGTATTCCTTAGCACAAAGCCCACTTCAGCATGGAATAGAGGGGCTCAGCTGCAATCAGGTACAGCCATGCCCCTCAGGTAGACTGGAGGTGAGCAGTTAGGCACGTCCCTGAGTTATGTATTTCAACTCCAGACCAGCTTGCAGAGTTCAGCTCCTCATCCTTCTCTAGAATGGTACTTTTTTGTTCCTCTGAAGGCTGTGTGTGATAACAATTTCCCTTTCCCTTCTTAACTGTGCAGTGAAAGAGAAATCCCCATCTCCCATAGGTATATAACCCAGGTCATGACCATGACTGCAGGACTGAGGGGTGTTACTCAGTGAGACAAAGTTGGTCCTTGCAAAAATGTGGGTCCTGCTTTTTTTTCCCCCACAAAACTATTACTGAGCAAGTCACTGTCTGGCAGAGCAGAAGGAAAGCAAAGGTCCACCACTGTGCTGCACGAGGGGTGTCAGGAGCAGGTGGTGGTCCCAGAGTGTGAGGCTGAGCTGGCAGTGGATGCCTTCTGGGAGCCCTACTGCCACGGTTGCTCCATCCTGTAGAGAAATCACCTTGTTTCCTTCAAGCCTTGCACTTAATGAGCATGCTAACTCCTGAAGAGTTTGGGGTTCTTGTTTTCTTCTGGAAAACAGCAGAGTCTCTTGTTTCAGGAGAATAAATTGGGTTAATATGCATCTGGTGTAATAATTAGGTACTGAAGCAGCTCCTAAGTGAACACCTTTTTTTTTCTTTCCTAGTGGGTACCCACTGCTCTGGAAATCTGTTAGTTTGAGCTGCAGAAAGCCTGCTTGTGCTCAGGAAGGCTGTGTTTGCCAAACTGCTTGCATGCAGAAAGAAAATAGCAAGAGACAAGGGAAAGCTTTTGTTTGAGTTTTAGGTGATCTTTTAGGAACCAAGGCCACTGCTGTAGAGCAAAGTGCTTAGTAACTCCCTCTCATGAACCTATGGGAGGAAGTCAGTAAGAAAGGAGGAGGAAAGTCTAGTTTGAAATTTTACTCCCCTAAATAAATATCATGCCTTGGAGCATTGCTGCTGGCTCCAGCATCCACAAATGCTGGTGTAAGGGGGGGCTCATCTCTGTGTCTAGATGTATTAGATGTATTAGACAAGAGAAATGCACAGCAGCTCCAGGTGGAAAGTGGATGCCTGGGGTGAAATGTGGTGTTGGGGTGCAATGGACAAGGAAGAGCAGGGTGCCACAGTTGAGAGCTGAGTATCCCTGGGAGCTGGTCCAGAGAGGTACAGGACTTGGAGGAATTCCTGCAGCACTGTCTTCTCTCCCAGGGCTTGCCTTGACAGTGCAATCCATGCCAGACTTTGTGTGGCCATGCTGAGAGGCATTTTGCCTTTGCAGCCCTGTGTGGAGCATGTTCTTCTCCAGCTCTCTGCCCCTTGCAGCACCACAGCAGCATGTGTAGAAATGCTCTCTGGGGCAGAAGAGCAGCTACTTGATTTGTCCTTCATTTGTGTGATTCTGGTTTCACAAGCCAATTCACATGATTCATTCTGTCCCACCAAAGTTCTGCCAGGTTTTGGTCCCCTGCCATGGGGTCAGACCATGGTAGCAGACTGTGCTGGTGCTGCCAGAAGAACAGAGCATACTAAGACCTATCCTCATGGTTTTTCTGTCCTCTTCCTTGCTATTTGCTCATTCCCATGATGCTGCTTGGACCAAATCTTAGTTGTGGGAGTATCTTGTGTTTTCTGGCTCGAGGGTTGCTGAGGGGATGGAGTTGAGGTAGAAGCTCTCTGAAGGGGTTTCCTCTTCAACTGAATCTCTACTTCCTACCAGCTTGTCATAATTTTGTAATTACAGGCAGCATGCTTATTTACCAAAGTAAGGACTGTAAATTACATTTAATTAAAATGCATAATTAATAATCTGTACTGTGGACTAAATAGGCTATATGAGGTTTTTGATTGACAGCACTGGACATGACTTTGCATCCTTCCATTGTGAAGGGGCAGAAAGTCACCCTGAGTATTCTGCCAGGAAGTAAGCACTGAAAAATGCTGCTGCTGGCTGTGGGGAAGGTGGTTGTTGTTCTTAATTTCCTAAGAAGGAAGTTGGTTTCAGTAGCCTCTAACTTGAATTGCAAGACAAGGCTGGTGGGAATATCCACCTACATACTAGTGGATATACCTTTTTCTTGCTGACTGAGGAGCTGCTGGGCTGAAGGATGACAGGTTTACCTGGAAAACTGTCAAGTTAACGGTGTGGAAAAAGTGAAAGCTCCCCCTGAGTGCATGGAGTTAATTTTATTGGGTGTTTAGCAGGCTCTAATGGGAACCAAGAGACCTATATATCTTTGCAGGTGGATAACTTTCTGGCAGGCCCTTGATTGCAAGTGGTTTTTCTATCTTATACACCCAAAGCTCTGCCAAGGATTTATCCCCAGGGAAACAGATGATGCAGAAGGGTTCTGGGAGCTGGACAGCAGACCAGGGAGAGATCTGGGGCAATTACAGATAAGGTGGTGTCCTGCAGAGCAGTGCCCTCAGCCTTTATGAATGCTGCAGGGGGAGAGGAGGATGAGGTGGGTCAGTGTGGCCTGAGGGAGCTCTGCTGCCACAAATGGGCAATGTGTTCCTTAGAAAGGTTTATGTTCCAAACAAGCCTGTGTTGGAGAGCTATTTCTGGAGGAAATTGGAAACAACACGTTTTCTAACCTGGGCTGTTCAATAGCTGAGCTGAAGTTCTGGGAGAAACATCCCCACCTCAGCCTGTGCAGAGCAGAAGGAAGGCAGGAGAGCAGGGGCAGAGGCTCAGGAAAAGCATCTGCTGGAACTGCAAGCTCTGACAGCTGATTAAGATCTTTCTGACCCTTGACTCTCCCATATCCCTTGGGGAGAAGAGAAGCTAATGGGGTGGAAGGCTCTGTGGCAGAAGGCTCTGCATGTCAGGTGGATGCCTTGCTGCTGAATTTGCTCAGGCTGCAGAGTTTGCAAGTTATCTGTCTGTCCCCAAGAGCATGCAAGTGCTGGCATGAGCAGACCTGCTTTCCCTGGCCTGAGCCACCCAAGTCAAGCATCCCTTGATGCCTACCAACCCAGGTAGCCTGAGCTGGGAGCTCCTTCAGGCTGCAGGCATGCAAGCATGGCCTTCACATTTCCCTCATTCACTTCCAATAGGTTCAATTTACTGTGTCATTGAGTTGCTCTTCCTGCTCCTGCAGCTTCCTGGGATGGCCTTGCTACAAAGGTGCACTGTACAGGCAGGAGTGGAGCACTAGTCTTCACAAACAGCCACTCAGTAAAGCCTTGGGGCTACTGTAGCTAGAACTAACAGCCAGAAGCACATGGAGCACACAGTGGACAACCCAAACCCATGCTCAGCCCGTAGGTAATGATGGCAAAAGTAAACATGTTCTTGGTAGCAAGAAAAAGCCTTTAGCAAAACTACACAGGTGCTGAGAAACTGTCTGTAGTCTCAGTATGGGAACAAGACTGGCAGGAGAGGGTTCACTGCCAGCACATCACTGCTGAGGGCTTTGCAGAGCAAAATACCAAGGGAAGAAAGGGAGAGTGAGAAGGGGTTCAGGACAGGATTGCTTTGGACAGACTAAAATCTGCTTACTGGTACTGCCCTGCACACCTGACTGGAGAAGCTGTGAGCTGTGTTAATTAAAATCCAGCTAATTGGCAAAGGGAACTGTAGCCTAATGACACTGAAGTGTGGTGCCTCTTACACTGGGAAATGTGTGTGGCCAGTTGCAGCCCACAAATGGGCAATGCAGGTGGCACAGTGGGCATCCTCTGCTTGAGGGAGTGGGCAGCTGTCAACAAAGGGTGGCATTTAGGAGGTCTGAAGAGGAAAGAGTTAAGTGATGACATGGAAGAAACTGGAAATGGAGATGCCTAGCTCCTGCTCCTGTGGGATTTGCTGCTTTAGAGTTGCTTGGATTTCATGACCTTTCTGGTCAGGATGAACTCACTGTGGGAAGAGAGGAGGGTGTTAATTCACAGTGGAGAAATTAATGTGCTGTCAAGGGCCAGAGACTGAAGCAATGGAATTAGTAGTTGTGTAATTGAACTGAACAAATATGGCCCAAAAGGAGACTTTTCAAAGCATGTTTAACACATGTTGTCAGAGTCCAGGCACACAGTTTATCAGATCCCTGCACTCTCCAAGACTGTGAAGGGCATCTCTTCCCCTACTAAAGCAGCAGCAAGGAGAATGGAGCCAGAATAAGTGATTTAAATACTAAACACTCCCTCCATCTCCTTGCCAAACAATTGAGCTTCAGGAGGAAATGAGGCTATTTACAAATCCTGACCGAATTTGGGAGTTAATGTGGTTGGAGAATTGGATTTAGTAAGCAAGGTCTGTGGTAAGTGGAGGGGTTCTGTGTGAGTAGGAACAGAAGTGCAATGGGCTGTGACAAGATGGATCAAGCAAGTTTGTCTCTGGAGAGGTAGGAGATGGTGAAACTTGAAATGTTGTTGAAATAATGAGGAGTTCATCCTGAAGACAATAGATTCAAGCTGGAATGGGAGGAGGGGGCAGAGGAAATAGTCTTGCCAAAGTTTGGTGTAGCTGTTTAGCTGAGGAAAATGAGGACAGAGTGAGAAATTATTTCAGGATAGAAATACACTTAGAAGGAGTAAGAAAAGAGCAAGTTCCAGAGGAAAAACTTCTTGAAGGGAAAAGCTATGCTGATGCAAGTACACTCCAGTGTAAGATGTATGAGAAGAAAATCGGGGTGTTATGAACCTCCAGAACTCTAAAGCTCTGGTGCAACCTGCTGACTTGGGAGTCAGAAATCAAATATTTTGAAGAAGGTATTTAATGAAGGCGTGGGGAGGACAATATGCTGATTAGCAGAGATAAAGCAGGACTGTGCCTGAGCATACAGAAGATGCTTTTCAGTGAAAAGCTTCTGAAAGAAAGTTCCTATGTAGACCAGGCCAGTAGCAAGGTGCTGTGAGAACACTTTGTCACTCCAATATATTTTCCTATCCCTAAGGCATGCCTGTGACCCAAGGGGGAATCTATTACAGCAGCTAAACAATAGTACTGATGTAGTGTACTTAATTGTTCTCAGATAGCTTCTCTGAGCTTCACAGCTCAGGGTTTCTTCAGTCTTCTGCAAGCCCTGGCAGGTCAGGGTGTGAGCATGACTCCTGTTTCCCCCTGGTGTGCCTCCGGCCAGTTAAAGTCTAAGGAATTACTGAAAACTACAGAATTGGGGTGGTTTTGTTTTGGTTGGTTGGGGGTGTGTTTTATGGGGGAAGGAGTTGGATAGAAGAGGTTGAGCTGCAGGCAAGATGGTAATGCTTTACTGCAGCAGGGGTGACCCAGCAGCCCTTTAGCCACCATTACATCAGCTAGTGACTTCATCTGGACTGGCAGAAGAGAGCAAGTGGGCATGGTGCTTCACAGCACACGTGGCAGGCTGCCTGTCTGGGCTGTGGCTGCTGGCTGGGATGTGAGGCCAGCCTGGGTCACAGCTTGTCTCTGCCTGGGCTCCTTCTGGTCCTCTCTGTGTCATCCTCAGCAGCTAATGGCTCCAGCTTGCAGCTGGGAACTGTTGTGATGCTGGGCTGCTTCCCTGTGAAGATGAGGTGCTACATGAGCGTGTCCCTGATGTGCCCTGCTGAGCCAAAGTGAGCACAGACTCCTTCAGCTGTGGCCTGAAGTGTAGGGCTCTACTCCACTGTGGTGTCAGCCTGATCCTTGTGTTCCTTGAGCTGCCAAACCAGGTTCATCATGCAAGAATCAGTCAATAAAAGGGCAGAAGCAGAGGCCAGACATGTTTCAGCCTCTTCCATCAGTTCCTGTGTGTTTGCACAAATGCAGTGCAGCCTGATCAGCAGCAGAGTCAGTCAAGCTCTGCATTCTCCTTCCCATCCTTGCATGTCAGGGCCTCACCAGCAGCAGTTCTTATGGCTCAGGTGAGCTCAGATGTCAACTGAGGCACTGGGCAGCAGTGTGGAGCCCAGTACAGGCCCAGTCCAGCAATTACAAAGCTGGAGGGTTTGCAGGCACTGGTACCCAAGGGTGATTTCCCTGGAGCTGCACCAAGGCTGTGATTTACTGCAGGATGTATGGGAGAAATGCCTTTCCCTTCCTGGGATTTACTAGGTCCCTGGTGACTTGCAAGGTTTGAGAGTCAGCTGACAAAGTGACAAAATGAGCTGTGTTTGCAAATGGAGAAGCACAAACATTAATTGTTCCTTAACAATTATACTTCCTTCTTCTACACCTCTGAGAAGAAATCCCTCAGGGTGTCTTTGCACTGGAACATGATACAGCTAGTGAAGCAGTTTTATCCCTGGCACCTTTAAAATCTACATGTATTAGGTGATTGATTGAGAATTCAGGGCCTGGCACTCTTCTGCCAGTCCTCTGAAAAAGCACAAAACCAGGAGTATCCAATAACACTATTTCACAAGTCCCCTGTGAGGATGGCAGTCATAAACTGGAAGGTACAGGGAATGAAAACACCCTGCTCAAGGTTAGCTTGAGCTTCCCATCATTTCTCATAGTTACAGCAACCAGTGGAGTCAGGACACATTTCCCTCTTCCCCTGATGAGCAAGCAAGCTGCAGAACAGCCAGCCTCATTGCATTACTGTGCTGTAATAGTACTTTTCCTTCCCAGGCTTTAATTTAGCTTACTCTCTGGCCTTTTGCTCTCTATCCAGCAAGATGACTCTTGTTCTGTGGAAAGTATGAGGTGTCAGAAGGAAATGCTGGTCATGGGGCCTTGTGCTCCCTAAGATGTGAGAGAATGAGACTAGATGAGCATTCACAGGACCAATGAATTATCACCCTTTCCCTTAGAAGCCTTGACCTTTGCTAAGAGGGAGCAAGAACCTCTCATCACCACAGTGTGCAAGTGCTGCTGCCCCTGCCCCAGACCTGGGGAAGGTGATGCAGTGCCTGCAGAGAACTGCCTCTAAATCATCTGTTCCCTTTGTATGGTGCCAGCTGCTTTTTAAATAAGTGATTGTATCAGGTTCTTATGGGGGCTTCTCTATTCAATTCCTTCTGCAGAGAAACTCATTTTCCTGAAATTGCCTCCCCTTGACTCTATAATGATTACGTGGCAAATTGCCTTGGGGGAAGAGGCTGGAATGGGGCAGCAGCCAGATTCTGCTTTGTGTCCTGGGAACTGCACCCTGCAGCTGGGATGCTGTTGGTGGAGGGAGACTGGCACAGGGCTGTGTTCAGCTGGGGTGTGTGGGGACTCAGAGTGACCTGGGGGGGGCAGTTTCCTAAAATATTTTCTTTCCTGCTCTCCCTAGATGAGGATGCCCACAGTATGCATCCCTGCCCTGAAGCTGAGGCTTGGCAGCTTGATACCACTGTGACAGAGCTAGCCTGAGAAGGGGGTGAGTACTCACCAATGGCTGTAAATAAAGTGCAGGCTGTCTCATTTGGAGCCAACCTGAGAGGCTGGCAGTCAGCCTGCTCCCAGAGAGGGGCTGTAAGTCTGTCCAGGCTTCTGGAGAAAATGGGGAAACCCAGCAACCCAACATATGTGGAAGCTTTTAGGTTGCCCCTTGCTTGCAGTTGGGCTTCTAAGTTGGGTGTCAGAGCAGAGCCAAACCTCTTGACAAGGTGGTCCAGAGCATGTACTGGGAACCAGAGGCTCTGATGTAGGTAACTTTTCTGTTCTGCACAGTCGTGGTCACACAAACCATCCTCTTCCATTGGTAGTTTCCAGCTTCTTAACAGTTTATTTTACAGAGGACTTGAGCAATATCATGACAACCTGCCAAGTTTAGGAGAAACACCTTTTTACTCTGTGGAAAGGTCCACAGAGAACTGGAAGTTTGTATGAAATGTGGAAAGATGTGTGGTTCCATTAAACAGGATAAATGCATGCAGGATATCAACTGTTGTCCTTCAATATCAGAACACCCTGCTGCCTGAGGTTTAAAAGAGTCTTGGTGAATCATTTCCCACTGTGAGGTTTGGGATATGGGTGTCTTGGAGACAAGATGCAAGGTGAAAGGGATGGTTACTCAGATCTGGTCTGGCAGGTCTTATTTCTTTTACAGACACAACTGCAATGTTTTGTGAGTCTGAGAATGAACTCCACCAGGACTGCAGTGGCAGGTCTAGGGCAGGCTGGTTTACTCTCCTTCCCAGCACCCTGCTAGAGATGGTAATAAATGGGGATGGGGGAAGGCAGGTAGTGGCAAAGGGTTAGGAAACACTTGGGGGTGGAAGGCTGCTTGGAGTTCAATATTAATCTTAATTTTTTTTGACCACAGCATCACTGCTGGGAAAGCACAATCTGGACATCCAGGGCTCATTATCCATTATGAGATTTGGCAGATGAATACCAGGATTAGGCAGGTTTTAGGCCGTTGCTTTTGGCCATTTCTCTCATTACAGACTCACAGGAGCTGCCTTATCTCAGAGAAGCACTTTTATTAGGAGGCTAGAGGGAAGAAATGAGGCAAGGAAGGAAATGACACAAGAGAGGGTGAGAGGCTGGGACAGAGTGAGGTTGTGGCCATGCTGCCTCTCTTCATCTGGTGGGGAGCTCTGGGCACAGACAGGTGGGAGCAAAGAAGTGCCAGGCACATGCAAGGCAGGGCAGTGCTGTGTGCAGGCCCTGGCAACTAGGTGGGAGGCTCAGAGACTGCAGGAAGGGTTTTAGAACATCTCCTTGATGGAAGTCTCTGGTAATGCAGAGCCTAAGAGCTGCAGCATCCCAGCAGCCCCTTTTCCCAGGCACTCTGTAGTGGTATCACAGACCGCTGTTAGGGAGTGTGCTAAGACCTGTGGAGCAGGGGACCTGGTGAGAAGGGGCTGGCTGAAGAAGAGCCAAGCTCAGTGCTTGTTCTGGATTCATCTCTCAGCTTGGAAATGCCCAGCAGCCCCAGTGTTGAGTTTAGAGAAAGATGTAGCAGGGTCAGGTGTTGAATACACAATTTTATGTGTCAGTAAGTGACCCTTTCTTGCTAATTTCAGCAGAACCAACTGAATAACTGAAGAGAACTTTTGCTTGTGATTCCACAAGTCCAAAACACATTATTGGATGAGCTGTAGGCCAGATCTTCATATGGCTGTGCATAGGCATGACTTAGCAGCTTGAGTGTCAGAGCACTGTGAGCTAACAGCTGTCTGGGTGCTCTGCAGCTGTGCTCTGCTTGCTCCTCTCAGGTGGGAAAGGGAAGCTCCTCTCAGGTGGGAAAGGGAAGCTCCTCTCAGGTGGGAAAGGGAAGCTCCTCTCAGGTGGGAAAGGGAAGCTTCTCTCAATGGCACTGAGTTAGAAAAATGATGAAGAAAACATCTTCTGCTTCCCAGCATCTCTGCCCCCTGCCAGGTATTCACGTAACACACAGGCATTTCAGTGGCTGTCAAACCTTTGCAGTCACTGCTGCTTTCTTTTTCTTTTCTTTTTTCTAAAGAAGCACAGAAAAATGATGCAAGGCAGGAGGTTCTCCTTCCTCCCTTTCACATCTGTGTGTTGGTGCTTCATTCTGAACGCTCTCTCAGTGGAGTCAGGGCTTTCTTATTGCAGGCAGGCAGAATTGATAGAAATATTGATCAGCTTCTAATGAGTTCTAGAAGAGAAAAACGAGCGTGACTCAGAGGAGTGAGGTAGCACAGGCTGAGGTGTGTTTTTTCACTGCTGATGATGTATCTGGTTGGAATTTACTCTGTTACCCTGGTCCCTTGCACTGTCTGGTCTCTGCACCACCTGCTCCCTGCTCATGGCATTCTGTTGCTGGCAGGGAAGGTGTCTGGGTGTCGCTGGCTGTAGTCACCTCCTGCATCTTCATTCAAGCTTGGCAAAAGTCAGCTTTCCAGCAGCCCCGGGTGTGGGATGCTCCGAGGGGAGGTGACCCGAACTGGTACAGGGCAGCCCTCTGCGAAGCACTCTGCAGCTGGGCTGATGCTGCCAAGTCCTCCAGCACCACCTACAGCCCTCCTTAGGCTGAGGAGATGTTCCAATGCCCCCAGCCGACGGGGAAAGGATCAGCCGGTGAGCCAGGATGGTGATTTGGAGGATATTTGCAGCTTTGCTGTCTCAGCTTTCTGACCTCGTCGCTGAATGAGATAAGGGGCCTGGAGAAACAGAAAAAGAACCCACACCAAACAGTCTTATCCTGCCCCCCCGGGCCCAGTTTTCTCACCAGCTGAGGGTCTGCAAGGCATTATAGGCTGTAAAAGGAGCCCTTCCCCAGGGAACTGTAACCTGCACCTCAGCCCTGCTCTGCAGCCGGCAGGTCCCATGGTGCTGGAGTGCCTGTCTGTGCCCCAGAAACCAAGGGCTGCACCTCCACAGCTTCAATCCGGGGCGTGACACTGACAGCACAAAGCCTCCTCCCAAACCTGCCAGACAGGCCTGCCATGAAATATTCATGGGAGTTTCCTTGAGTAAATAGTGTTAAAAATTCATTGATATTTCGAGCAACAAGCCATCAGCTGAGTCCTCTGGGGATGGAGAAGTATGTAAATAAGAAAAGTCTTTCTTCACCAGACAGCTATTTAAGTCTGCTTTGGCTGCTTTTTGGGTTTAAGACATGCTGGAGTGGGTACTCAGCCTCATTGCTCTTAGATGGGGGAATCAAGGCTCTCATTTAATCAGAGAGGGCTGTCTTAGTGTTTCTGGATGGGGTGTAGTCAGGCAGAGGAACAGTCTCAGTGTAGCCAGTGATCTGCCTGTGCAGGCAAGGCTGTAGGGCACAGAGCACCCAGGGCTCTTTGCAGGGACTCTGGATGCTACAGCTGCACCATGAATCTCTGGTGGTGGGGATAATGTCTGACTGCAGCTCGCTGCCTGCCTCCAACTTCCATGATGAGTTTGAGCTTGTGTTTGGGTGTTGGGAGTGTGACAACTTTATAAATGTGGCCACCAGTCTGGAGTGGTTTTGTTTAGTAGTGAGCAGCAAGGGGTGTGAGCATGCCATGGCCAGGATGGTGCCAAGTGCTGGGAGGTTTATGTGCAAGGTGAGTTGTGTGCTCCCCTGCCCTGTGCCAGTAGCTGCTGGTGCTGCAGGGAGCTTGGGCTCTGCTGCTGTAGCTGCGATGGGTTAACAAGAGGGAGAGTGGTGCTGGCTTTCTGCTAGGGCATCTATGTCTGTCTCTGCTGTAGCCATTTCATCTGCATCTGAAAAGAGCCCTGTCAGGGGTAGAGAGGGGGCCCCAAAACAAGGGGCTGTGGGTGTGCAAGGCATGTGCATGGCACTGTGCCGGGAGCATGCGGAAGGAAACCTGAGCTGCTTCTCTGCTCCTGTGGCTCAGCAGCAGCCCAGTCTAGCAGCTGCCCTGCTCCTTGCTGTTATGGTGAGAAGTGCTTTCAGCTTGTCCCCTTCTAAGAGACCTGGCCTTTGTTGCTCATCTGCTCCTCGGGATTCTGCTCCTTTCCACAGAGCCCAGTCTTAGATGAGCCCAACAACCCACCTCACATCAAGGATGCCATGCAAAGCTGCAAGAGCCTGACAGAAGAGCTGAAGAAGGAAGCAAGGAAGACAGAGGGCTCCCTGGAACACGGTGGGTAAGCTATCTTTGGGCTTTGAGAATGGGGGGGCCCTCCAAATCTTGACCTCAGACAGCATCCATTGCTCCTGGCATCACAGAGAAAGGATCAGAGTCCTGCCCTGGAAACAGGCACATAACGACTCAGGGGCTTCACTGGGGGCATTAATAGTGCTCAGAGAGAGACAAGACCATATGAATCCTCTCTCCCTCTCTTAAAGATTCTGCTGATGCATCTCTCAAAACTCTCTGCACTGTCAGGAGGCTGTTGCTGCTGCTTGGGATCAGCGGGCTGCTGGCAGGAGCAGCAGCTGGAGCCTGGGTCCTAGGTCAGTGTCTGCCCTGGGACAGCCCTGCCCCTGCAGGCAGCGTCCAGCCACCAAACTGGCAAGCAAGTTTCAGGTGCCAGCAGCAGAGGGGATGGTGGTGGGAGCTGCTGGGGCAGTGAGCTGCAGCTTGAGGGGGGGGGGCGGGGGGAGGTGGTATGGCTGGTGTGGGGTCCCAGCAGCAAGCAATGGCTGTGCCCATTGAGAGGCTCCTTGCCACTTCCAGTGGGCATTGCAGGATCATTCCCAATATTATGGGAATTATCCCAAGCATTCCATCCTTGGGTGCTGCCTAAGCTGTGTGAGTCCATCTCTATCCCCTTCTCTGTTTCCTGAAGTGAAATACCTGAAGAAGCCTCAGCTAGACCAGGCCTTCACCCCACTGCAGGAGCCAGATGTGATCCCAGCGTGTGCTGAGGGTGAAGAGGAAGGACCTGTGGTCCGTGGGGCACCCAGTAGAGGTTTTACATCTTTGCTTGTTGCCACAGAGGGTGGGGAGAAGGGAAGCAGTGTGCAGACCAGTGCCTGCCCAGCCCAGCAAGAACAGGAAAGTTGTTCTTTGATAATAAAACAAACATCTCTTGCTGATCCACTCGCTTCTTTCACCTGCAGTTCACAATCATTTTGCTTTGAATTGCTGCTGTATTCCCCAGCATTACAGCTTCATTGTGTGGAGAGATGCTACAGCAAAGGCAATGCTTGCAGGACTCCTCTGCCTGTAATCACTCAGCAGAGCTGCCACACAGGCACTGAGAACGTGGGAATCATTTCATATATTGTTTCTAATGGCTTAAAATGTGGGCTCTTTCTGGGGTTTGTGCTTGTTCATTGTACCTGCTGTAGATGTGCACAGCCCCTCGCTATGCTGGTCCTGCACAGAGTACTGAAAGGCTGGGGACTTGCAGGTTGTCTTTAATGCAGTGACTTTAGTGTCTTTCAGAATAAACATGGCAAATGCCTTGCTGGAAGTGCAGGTGGAAGGCCATCCTGGCTGGCTCCTGGCATGCCACGAGCACTGGAATCTCTCCCTGGGCACCCTGCTCTGCCAGCAGCTTGGTTATCTCAGGTGGGCATGGAAGAGGCAGCTGCTCTGCCCCTCACCACCCTTTTCCAAGGGGAGGTGATCTTGGCACAAGCAGGTGCTGGAGGTTTGTCTGGGGCAGCAGTGCCAGATTGCACAGCTCCCTGGTGAACACAGGGCAGAAAGTGGGGCTTGAGCTGGCATGGAGACCTGCCAGAGGAGCTGTAGAAGATCTTCTCTGTCAAGGAGGTTTGTTCCCAGCTGCCAGAGTGGGAGCCATCGTTCTGTGGACCATTGTTCCCATGGCAGGCCTAAATTCCTGATCTGCTGGTGGGCCCCCAGCCCTTCCTGGAACACTTACTGTTGCTTCTACAGAATGACCGATCAGAAAGGAGTGAACCTGATGGACATCAAGGTGAATGACACGCAGGAGTTTGTTCAGGTGAGACCCCACCAGGAAGGCAGCCTGGAAGACATGTGGCAGGTCAGGTAAGGGCAGCAGAGTTTGTTGGTAGGTGTGTTTCAGACTTAAAGATGTAGCAGGCTGTCCTGGTTTTGCACAGTAAGCAGCCTCCTTGGGGTCTACCATGGCTGCCTTGGAGCATCCCAGTGCCCCTGGGATTTTGGTCAGTGTATATTCTAACCAGAGGCTTATTCCCATGCAGGAACAGCTGTGAATCAGGTAGAGTTGTGGCTCTGAAATGTTCAGGTGAGTGTCTCCCTCCCCTCCTCTGTCCCCAGGATCTCCACCTGGATCTAGCAGCTTCTTTGCTCCATCTCCACCTGCTCCCTAACCTTCAGCACGAGGGTCTGGCACCTCAGGCTTCACCTAACAAGTGCTGCCTGGCTGCCTTGCAGAGTGTGGGCTGCACCCCAGTGCTGCACGGGTGGTTGGGGGAGCAGATGCACCCCTGGGGCGCTGGCCCTGGCAGGTCAGTGTGTCCCATGGCTCCCAGCACTACTGTGGAGGCTCCGTGCTGGCACCTGACTGGATCGTCACAGCAGCTCACTGCATGCACAGGTACCTCCAGGCTCTCCGTGCCCAGCCTCAGAGGGGCTGTACATCTGCTCTTAGCCCAGGACTTGGTGGTTGTTGCCCTACTGTAAGAGGTACACTGGATTTCTGCTCAGTTACAGGCAGCTCCAAGCCTCCTCCTGGCTCGTTTTCGCAGGCACTGTCACCCGTGGATCGCTCAAGCTGGGGGATGGGGTGTCAGTGAAGAAGATCATTTCCCACCCGCTTTATAACGACAACAATCTAGACTATGACATTGCTCTGATGAAGCTCCAGGTCCCCCTGAATTTCTCAGGCAAGCTGCTGCAGTGTCTTCCTTCCATCTGGGGTGGTGTCTGTCTGATCTCATGATTTAAGACGGCCAAACCCAGCCTTTCTGCATGTGCCATGCTCTCTAAGGATACCCAGCCTGCCATGCACAGCAGTGTGGTGGTGTGAGCAATGCTAGAGCTGCACAAATCACTGGCAAGGTGGCTGTGGAAGCTGATCTCCAGAGCACTTGGCCCAAGAGCCTTTTGCCCCGCTGTGCTGGGCTGAGAGGCTCCAGAAGCTCATTGCTCTGCAGCCCTTCCTTGGCTGCTTGTGCTCAGCACATCACAAAGCTGTCCCTGCTGCCTGGCACTTAGCCATCACCTTCTTACCAGATACCATCCGTGCTGTGTGTCTGCCACGCTCCCACAAGGACCTCTTCCAGGGCACCCAGTGCTGGGTCTCTGGCTGGGGCTACACCAGACCAGACCAAGGTAAGCTCCCATCTTATCCCTGCTGCTCAGTGCTGACAGGGTTTCCACCTTGCTCCCCACTGCAAATGCTTTCTCCCACCTTCATCCCCACTCTGCACCCCACACCCACAGCTCCTGGAGGGTCTGGCCATGCATAATCCCTTAAAGCAAGCCCATTTTTCTCATCTTCTGCCTTCTCCAGCTAGTGCCCTGCTGACTCTGTTTCCCCCAGGCTTCTCTTTCTCCCTCCCCAGCGCAGGTTACTGAGACACTGAAGGAAGCACTTGTTCCCTTAGTTGGTACCAAGAGGTGCAATAGCTCCTGCATGTATGCAGGCGAGCTCACTGCCAGGATGCTGTGTGCTGGCTACCTGCATGGGCAGACAGATGCGTGCCAGGTAACAGGGGGTGTGCAAGGCACATGCCGTGGGCTCAGAGATGTGGAAAGGACTGGTGTGTTGCTCTTATGCCCCAGTAAATGCTGGGGTTTGTGATAACAGCTTGAAGTAAAGTCTGGGCAGGGTAGCACTGGCCCCATTGCATCCTGCACTGCAGTGTGCAGCCCCAGTGCATCAGTGTTGGGCTGGGATTGAGTTGCCTCTATAGAAGGAATGCAGAAGCCTTGCAGGGAGGCACATGCTTCTTGTACCTGTGTTTCAGCTGCTGGTATGGCTGATGGAACCAAGCTGTGATGGAAAAAGCCAGCCTGATCAGCATTCCAGCTGCTGGTGGGGCAGAGCTGGTTCACTAATCCTTGTTCTACCTTGTAGGGTGACAGTGGGGGTCCCCTGGTTTGCTGGGATGAATTTGTGTGGCGCTTAGTAGGCATCGTGAGCTGGGGCCAGGGCTGTGCTGAACCCAACCACCCTGGGGTTTACACCAACGTAGCTCAGCTTTTGCCATGGATTTATCACATCACTGAGGTAAGTTGAGCAAACAAGGGCATACATTCAGCCTGACCTGCAGCCATGCACGTTGCAGACAAATCCCAAGACTAAGCATCCTATTCAATAGCCTACACTCACATTTGACACAGGAACTTCTGGAAAAAACACATTTGAGGTACTGATTGGTTTTTCCCTCCTTTTTTTTTTTTAAACTAGATCTACTAGAAAAAAAGGAGAGACTTCAGAGAGCAACATTTTGCCCATTCCACATAGTAACTGGAGAGCATTCCAGGACTAATTCATGCTATGTTGCTGTCACCTGAAGAGAACCCCCAGAGAACACTAGAAAGCATGCTCAGTAAAAATAGTTTGTTAAAGAAAAGCATAAAATTAAATTGCTGTGAACAACACAAGTGAGAGAAGTGGTGTTTTCCAAGATACATGGGGTTTTTTGGGAAAAGGGCTGGGAATCCCATGAGATGCATGTGTTATGGGACCACACTCAGCCCTCTGGTATATTACTTGGAGAAGAAGACAAGAAAAATGTGACCGGTGAGTCTCACTTCCATCCCTGGAAAGGTGATGGAATGACTTATCCTCAGTGCTGTCTCTAGGTACATCAAGGATAAGAGGGCTGTTAGGAGCAGTCAACAGTTGTTTTACCAAGGGGGAGTCCTGTTTTTCTAATCTAATAGCCTTTTATGAGGATATAACCAGGTGTATAGATGACAGTAGGGCAGTAGAGCATCTGACAGTCTCCCACGGCATCCTCATGGTTAAAGTGAAGCATGGTCTGGATGGTCAAATAGTGAGGTGGTTTGAGAGCTGGTTGAAGGGAAGCCAGTGAGTTCTGATCAATGGGACAGTCTGTCTGGAGGTCTGTAGGTAGTGGAGTCCCTCAGAGGTTGGTACCAGGACCTGTACTATCCAATATATTCACTGATGATCTGGATGAGGGAATGGAGTGCACAGTCAGCAAGTGGCAGAGAGGAATCACCCTGGCCTCTGTTGTATTGATTTCTGGACTGCTTTTATTACCAACCTGAGAAGTCCAGGTCATAGGTTCCCCTGCACACAGCTAATGAGGGTAAGCTCTCTTCTCCTCTCTGCAGTTCACCCACAAGCAGTCAGGACAATCCTTTGTTTGTGTCTGTGACTGTTGGGGGACTTGCTGAGCACAATCAGTTGGAGACATTCCCTGCTAGAAGAAAAAAAAAGCCAATTAATAGGTCTC
This sequence comes from Gallinula chloropus, assembly GCF_964237585.1. Taxonomy (NCBI): domain Eukaryota; kingdom Metazoa; phylum Chordata; class Aves; order Gruiformes; family Rallidae; genus Gallinula; species Gallinula chloropus. The sequence goes on along the minus strand of NC_140109.1, from coordinate 5,529,129 downwards.
AGTGAGTTTTGTACACCACCACTGCATTAAACTGCTGCCAGTCAGAGGATCTGGAAGTTAATTAAGAAAAAGACACCCCACTTTGTGCCCACAGTTTATTTGCCTCAGTCTGTGCTCCTTTCACTGTTTCTCTGGCCATTTCAGTTAAACTAGAGTCTCAACCAAGTCACTGGTTGGTATGATCATTTGTGTAATGCTTTGATGAGATTTAACCTCTCAACTGCCCCTAAGTCTCATCTGCCTGAGCCACCAGGTGCAGTGGGGCAACGGGTGCCAAAGCCTTACTCAAGGGGAATGCATCTTCCCACATTCTTCCAGCTCTTCTTTAGGGCTGAGCTATAACAATGAAAATCTACTGAAACAAAGCTTAGAACCTCTGTCTGAGGAGAAAACAACTAGTGCTAATCCCAGCCAAGCAGTAGCAGGAACTCAACACAGCTTCCCCCTCCCAACAACTGTCTCTATTTTCTCATGCCAGAAAAAGGCCTCCCAGCAAGATGAAGAAATCTCCAGTTGGCAGCTGGCGTTCCTTCTTCAACCTGGGGAAATCATCCTCCGTGTCCAAACGCAAACTGCAGCGCAACCCCAGCGAGCCCTCGGAAATGAAAGCCATAGCCCTGGCAGGTAAGGGGCAGGGGGGCCACATCCAGCTTCCAAAAACACCCAGGATGTTTCAGCAGCGCAGAATTCCTGTTGACAGTGGGCTTTTACCTCCTCCTAGCGTTCAAGGCATATATAACACCTTATCTTAAGTCCAGCCTGCTACACCACACACCCTTAATGCTTTTTGCAGAGTAGCTGTTGAAAGACACTCTGCCAGCACCACTATGAGTCTCTGTAAGAATAGTTCCACAAGTTTTCCTGTTTATAGGCCAGCCTTTACTATGTGCAGCAAATTAAAGTGCTTCTTTACCTGTGTGGCCTAAGTTTTGATATAACCATTCTCCTAATAGATACCACTCAGGATTTAAGCTGATTGTCTGAGCTTTAGTGAGCTCATCTACCTTTTGATTCCATTTTGTGGCTGGTTGATTATTTTTAGCATGAGCTTTCACCCATCCCATCTTAAAGGGTTTCTTCCTGGCTATATCTAGTAATATTTGCCAGTCTTTGTTTCTCCATACTGGAGATCTGTTTACTTCCCAGTTCAAGGTTTCCCATTGCCAGAGCCACTGTGTGGCACCAGCCCAGACAGCATAAGAGTCTACATATATGATTTTTGCTCCATTTTGTGCTGCCAAAACAGCTGCTCTTATTTCTCCTACTTGTGCGCTGCCTTCACCTTCCTCTATCACTTGTTTGCCAGTGGTAATATCCAACGCAACAGCCTTATGTTGCCATTTACTGTTTATTCTTTTTTGTTGAAGCATCTGTAAACCAAATATTTTCTGTTTCTGTTGTCGTCCCCCCGTTGTTCTTGAGTCCCCCCTCCGTTGTTCTTGAGCGTCCCCCCGGTTTGTTGTTCTTGAGCGTCCCCCCGGTTTGTTGTTCTTGAGCGTCCCCCCGGTTTGTTGTTCTTGAGCGTCCCCCCGGTTTGTTGTTCTTGAGCGTCCCCCCGGTTTGTTGTTCTTGAGCGTCCCCCCGGTTTGTTGTTCTTGAGCGTCCCCCCGGTTTGTTGTTCTTGAGCGTCCCCCCGGTTTGTTGTTCTTGAGCGTCCCCCCGGTTTGTTGTTCTTGAGCGTCCCCCCGGTTTGTTGTTCTTGAGCGTCCCCCCGGTTTGTTGTTCTTGAGCGTCCCCCCGGTTTGTTGTTCTTGAGCGTCCCCCCGGTTTGTTGTTCTTGAGCGTCCCCCCGGTTTGTTGTTCTTGAGCGTCCCCCCGGTTTGTTGTTCTTGAGCGTCCCCCCGGTTTGTTGTTCTTGAGCGTCCCCCCGGTTTGTTGTTCTTGAGCGTCCCCCCGGTTTGTTGTTCTTGAGCGTCCCCCCGGTTTGTTGTTCTTGAGCGTCCCCCCGGTTTGTTGTTCTTGAGCGTCCCCCCGGTTTGTTGTTCTTGAGCGTCCCCCCGGTTTGTTGTTCTTGAGCGTCCCCCCGGTTTGTTGTTCTTGAGCGTCCCCCCGGTTTGTTGTTCTTGAGCGTCCCCCCGGTTTGTTGTTCTTGAGCGTCCCCCCGGTTTGTTGTTCTTGAGCGTCCCCCCGGTTTGTTGTTCTTGAGCGTCCCCCCGGTTTGTTGTTCTTGAGCGTCCCCCCGGTTTGTTGTTCTTGAGCGTCCCCCCGGTTTGTTGTTCTTGAGCGTCCCCCCGGTTTGTTGTTCTTGAGCGTCCCCCCTCTCTGTTGATGGGATAGGTAAGAGGGACACACTTCACACAAGAGAGAGGCAACACTGTTTATTGATATAAAACAAAAGGGTGTAACAGTGTTTGGTAATCAACACAAGGATGGATGTGATAGATGAGCCTTTATTCAATAAACTGCATCTACCTTGACTCAGTCCCTAACATTCTGATTTTGTAAGAATGATTGCTTCATGTATAAGTTTCTCACAAAGCCTACAATTGAGTTGCACATAACTTAGAAGTAGAAACCATAGAAATCAAGTAGCCCATAAACAAACTTTGTGTTGAAGATGACCAAATATGGGAAAAGGGTCAACTCGGCAACAAGTGAGGAAGACAAGCGACTTCATCCCATCAACCACCAGGAGGTACATCACCTATGTTAGTGCAGTTATTCCCACCTCACTTCCCAAGGATCTGTTGCCGCAAGGATTCTCTCGACCTCGTGGAGTAACCTTGAGAGGCGTCCCTTTCAAGGGGAGATCCTGACATGCAGCTCGCTGTCACCTCAGGAGAACTCAGAGGGCTCTTGCACTGCTCACTATTATTTATGGAGTAAGATGACTGGCTCATAGTCATATTTACATACCACCTGCTCAGTGGACACTGAGCAGTGCCTGGTAGGCACAGTGGCATAGATAACCCTTGGCTGTTGCGTTGTCATCTGTCTTCCTGAAACTGTGAGACAGATGCAGAAATCACACTCAGCACCAACGGTTAACAATCAATCCATGCCAACAGGAAGAGTCAGGAAAACATGGGGGCAACAGGGGAAGCATAGCATCACAAACAACATGTTGGTTTGGTAAGACGCACCACAAATCCCTAAACAATCCCTCCTGGGCTGGTGAAGGCTTAACTCCCAGTGCCATTTTCATAGAATCACAGACTGGTCTGGGTTGGAAGGGACCCCAAGGGTCACAGAGCTCCAACCCCCCTGCCACAGGCAGGGCCACCAACCTCCAGGCCTGGAGATACACAAGGTTGCCCAGGGCTCCATCCAACCCAGCCTTGAAAACCTCCAGCGACAGGGCATCCACCCCCTCTCTGGCCAGCCTGTTCCATCAAACTGTAACTCTCACCCTCTCCCATATAACAAACACATTGATCTAAAAGCAGCAGTGTCCTGCAAGGCTGCCTGGAAGGGATCTCCATCGGCCAGTCTTCCACACAGAGCAGGACTGCATCTGTCTTAGACAGCAAAGCATGTTACCTGGCAAACAGGAGAAAGGTTTTTCTTGAAGGGCTTTGGAATAAAAACAAATCAAAAAAACAAAACAGCCACAGAGAAACACATTGCCTGGCCCTGTGTGGAGCTGGGAGTTGGACTTGATGGTCCTTATGAGTCCCTTCCAACTCAGGAGATTCTATTCTATGAAAGAAAAGCACAACTGTTACTCTCAGGACACCAGGATCCTTGCTAGGAAGTCTCTTTCTTTCCCCAGCACCCCAAGCTGTGGATACCCAATGTTGAAAGGCATCACAGTCTCACCTCATCTGGTTGGGAGGGAGGAAAAGTGTTGTTTTGCAGCTCGTTTTCCTTATGTAGAAGACTTGATTTTTCTTCTTTCCCTGAGCAGAATGAGAGAAAAATCCCAGAGAGTCTTGGGTTCCCTTCACTTTAATTTATACAGCATTTCTTTTTGTGAACTGGGGTAAAACATGTACGTGCTGACAAGCTCCTGTATTTTTATGTACATTTATTTTTGTGGTTCCCCCACTTGCCCCCCCTCTCTGTAAATATTTAGAATTCTCAGATTCTTCTCACCTTGTATGATGCAGATGTGGTTTTGTTTCTGGTTCTTGTTTGTACAGTAATGGAACAATCCAAGCTGAGGTGTCTTGTGGTATCAAACAAGAGAGACAGTCGCACTGAGCTCACACTCAGATGTACAACTTGACAGCATTAATCAAGCCAGGTTAAAAACTACTCTGTGGTGTTTGCAGGCAGTTTTTGCCTCTGCCTCATTAATTAAGGGTATATTTTTTTTAGAAAGGGAAAAAGCCAGTTTGGAAGGATGCTGGCAGGTACCACTCAAGAGGAAGGAGCTGACAGCTACCTATTCATATGCCAAAGCTATTGCAAAACTGCTCACCACACACTCGTGCTCCTGCTTACCTGTTGGGTTATACCTGTAGCTGTGACTGCTTCCTTAACAGAAAATAAACCAGCCCAGGCTGTTTTTAGCCTCTTTTTCTTCTCACCCAGCATGAGAGCACAAGGTGAAAGAGTTTGGCTCTTGCACAGGAGGCACAGGGCAGATTAAGGTAGGACTAACAGATGGCACAGGCTACCTTGGGCTGTCCAGCAGGCTGGGAGGGATTGGAGCCACACCACAGGAATAGTGCTCGTGGTTAATTAACAGCAAAAAGAGATGATGAAAGGAAGCAAATTTCATATGGTTTTAACACTGTAAGGAGGGATTGGAGCAGTCTTTTCAGCCAGTAAGTGTTAATGCCCTTTAGAACTGCTGCCAGTAATAAACACACCCGATGGTCCTCTCTGGAGGGCAGGCGAGCCCTGTGCTCCCCGCTGAGCCAGGAGGCTGAGCATGCCATGGGGCTCTGCTGCTGCCTACACCCACCTGTCAGGCCCAAAGGCCTGTACATGAGCACAGGCAGGTGGATTGGGTGTCTACTTTGGAAATCTCTGCCTCACCCTCTCCTAACTACTAAACTTTACAATCCAGACCCACTTAGCAGCACACAGCCAGCCTCTCCAGCAAGACACTCATCCTTCCCTGTGAGGAAGGTCACACCAGCACAATGAACCACCCACCCCTTCTCTTAAACTCTGCTGGGCACCAGGAGATCTTGCTGGTCCAGAGCACCACACACAGGGCAGAGGAACCTAGAAATGCTCCTGTGCAAACCAAGTACCCCACTACATTTCAGTATGAGCAACACCTCACTGCTTGATGTCTGAGAAGCAGCAGGCAGCTTTCCCTGGGCCAAACTCTGCTGTAGACATTTGCACATCCTGACAAAGCCAAGAATCAGACAGGCTCTCACACACCTCCATACAAACCCCTGCTTGTGTGTACCTGATGAAGAGTCATCTGTAAGTGGCAGTGAAGTTGTCCTTGAAGGCAATGGCAGGGCACATTACTATGACTTAGCAAACCAAAGTCTCTGACTCTTTTCAAGTCCTGCAGACAAATCCCCATCTCAAAAGCCTCTGTGGCAGCTCAACAGCTCCTCTGCACAGCACGCTGACTCAATGTACCCCAAAAGTCTGGGTTTGGTGAGGGAATAGCAGTTGTACACACCCACTGCCACAAGGAGCATCCCCAAAATGGACATGTCCCCTTCCATGCTTGCTTTGGTTCTGATAGTCCTTCAGCAGCAGTGCTGTGCCCTCCCACAGCCATTCCCTCTGACACCAAGGTCCCAACAAGTTATCAGCTGGGCTTTTTACTTCACATCAAGAGCAGACTCAGTGAGCACCAGCATCTCTCAATCACAGCCCCCTGTTGCTCCTGCCATCACTTCAGAAACAAGCTGAACACACACAGCTCTCCCCTGCCAGCCCGTCCCCAGCAGCATCCTCGCGGCTGAGAGTTAAATACGGAGCAGAGAGGGGAGTGGGGAGGACAGATTTAAACGGCAGGGTGTTCAAAATCGGGTGTTTCCAGACGAGTTTCCACCAGGTAGCGCTGTTAAACCACATCTGCCTCCAAAGGCCAACTATAGACGGTTTCAAAGGACTCTGTTCCTTTCTAGTAGTTTCTGTTCAGGTTTCCATCTCTCGGGTATCTAGGGCTGGGATTCTTTCTCATTAGGAAGGTACATCAAGCCCTGGGTGCAGCGTGCACACAGTGTCCTAAGGAGCTCTGCTTGTGTCCCTCCAGCCACACCAGCAGCGGGCAGAGCCCAGCTGAGGTCTCACTAACACTGAAGCATCCAAACTGAGAAGCAAACTGCAGCCCTTGGAAGATCACTGCTGCTTTTCAGAGGAGGACTCCATCCCTAGAAAGGCACTACAGTGCTTCAACGTTGGAAAAATCATCCAGAAGCAGCAGCTGATACTGGAAAAGCCAGGAAGATCCAGCCCCTCACTTGACTCCCCCCAAAAAGTGAGGATGAAGGTTAATTATCAGGTCACATACCTACAGGACACCCCCTGCCTTCCCTGTCACAGGCACCAAGCCCAGCATCTGGCAGAGCCAGATGACTTACAGAAACACAAGCATCTTGAGTCACACACACACACACACAACGGCAGCACGTGGGGTGCAACTTGCTCTTCCTCACTTCCCAGCATGGGAACTGGGCAGGAGCCTGGATTTGGCTTCTCTCCTTCACATTAATTGGGAGCTGAGCATCTGCTTCAGGCAGACTCCTTCCCCCTGGGTCCAAGCAGGGCAGCAGGACTGCTGAGAGCTTTCCACCCCCAAGGAAGGGACCTACAGGCATGAAGGTCCAAACTGGGAGGCTTCTGGTGCCCTTCTCCAGGCAGGGCTTGACAGAAGTTTGGCAGGGTGTCACAAGAACCTGGGAGGGGTGTGGGGAGGTCACACAGATCCCCTGCATTAGCATTCCTGGCACAAAAGCCATGCTCAGTGTGAGAACAGCCTGCCATCACCTCGAGCAGGCTGTCACGGATGGCAAAGCATCCTGCCCACAGCCCAGGAAAGGCAGACTGGCCACTTCTGAGGGAGCATTTGTGAAGCACAGGCCAACAGTAACAAGCAACATGGATGGGAAAAAGCAATCCTCTGCTCCTCTCTGCTCCTGCTGTCCCCAGGAACATAACTCCCTGCTACATCATGGTCTACCTACTGTGGGAAGAGAGGTCCTGCCTTTAGCATTACCTGTGCAAAAGCTTTGAGCATCACTCCTGAGCACACACAGTATCACTAAGGTACAGGCTGTCCTGGGGTGAGAAAGGGAAGGCTGAACTCCACACACAGTAAATTAAAATTCCCTCAACCCTGTCATGAGCATCTTGACCTTTGGAGTTCAGAGCCACTGATCCTTCTACTCCTGTGGGTCAAAGTAAATCCTCAGCCTCCAGGCAGGCAGACACCCTTGATGTGAGACATTCTGCCTTCGCTTCAGTTCACAGTGGCAGACAAGACAGGCTTCTCACACAGTATCTGCCTCCTCACCTGTCCAGGGAGGTCTCCACCCTACACAGGCCTTGTCCAGACTCTTACATCTCCCACTGTGGATTTCCCTGCCTGCAAGATTCACCAGGGAGCTGCCAGCAACAGTGACCTCAGCTCTCAGCCCAGGGAAGGCAATGGGCCTCAAAGGGACAGTTCTTCCCAGCCTAGGACAAGAGAAGCCCACCACAATGTTAGGGGTTGAAAGGGATCTCAAAAGATTATCTAGTCCAACCTCCTCTGCCAGAGCAGGATCACCCAGACTAAGTCACACAGAAATGCATCCATACAGGTTTGAATGTCTCCAGAGAAGGAGACTCCCCAACCTCTCTGGGCAGCCTGTCCCAGGGCTTCATCACCCTGACAATGACAAAGTTCCTCCTTATATTCCCACATGAACTCCCTCTGCTCCTGCTTGCACCTGCTGCCCCTCATCCTATCACTGCCATCCCTGAGAAGAACCTGGCTCCATCCTCCTGACTCTCACCCTTTACTAATTTATAGACATTAATGAGGTCACCCCTCAGTCTCCTCTTCTCCAGGCTGAAGAGACACAGCCCCCTCAGCCACAAGCACCATAATCACATAGGAGAGACTCCTGCTTTACCATGCCCCACCACAATGTTTCTCTGATATTTGCATGGCCCCACAGCCCAGTTCCCATCTGTTCTGCCCTAGTGCTGCTGCCCTCAAGTCCCAGAGCAGAGACAACCCACATTTGCACAGAGGGGAAGAGATTCCCAAGCTGCCACAGACCCCAGTGCAAACACTCTATTGTGCCACCCCACAACTCTCCAGCATCATGGAAGAAACTTTGCCAGGCTGATTAATAGGGGACAAGTCTCCCCAGAAGCACATCCTGTAACATCCTGTTACAGCTCGACTGAATTTATTAATTACAGCCAGATCTAGTCAGCAAGGCTGCTGCCCTTCTGGACAAAGGAAAGTTGCCCTCCTAAATACCAAAGGCAACAGGGAAGAATGAGATCCTGGTACAAAAGGACAGTCAGCCCTAGTGACAAGGGGGTATTCAGAAGATGGATGCAACGTTTGCAGAAAGCATGACAGCTCAGAAAGGGGAAACAGGCTGTAGGAAGGGCAAGGGGAAGGTTTTTAAGTAAAAAAAAAAGTATTCATCCATTTTTTAAAGATCTAAGATACTTGAGAAGAATATTTGACTCTAGCAAGTGCAGGAACTGTATGCATTATTCAAACTACCTGAACAGTGGAAGACCAGAGACCTGGAAAACTCCAATGAGAAGAAGTTGCCTGGCACGTTCCCAGGGAGGAGGTGTGGGTGATCTGTGTCATCCTGGCACAGGGGATGGCAGGGTAGTTTTCAGGGCTTCTGTCTGTCCTCTGTTTCCTCTCTACTCCTAGGCTAACCCAGAAAAACCAGTGAGATGCACTCAGGATGTGTCTAGGGAGAAGCTGTTCCTGATCCCCAGGTGCCAGACATAACCAACACCAAACTGATACACAGCAATGCTGGAGAAAAGCTGAAACCCCAGAGAAGGAAGCACAGTAAGAAGGGTAATACCAGGGAAAACCAAGGCTCCCCCTCCCCTGTCCAAATCAACACTCACCCTTCTAGGGCAGACAGACACTCTCTACTGGTAATATTCCAGGAGAACCTCATTCTGCTGCACTTGAGTTATGAATTCAAACACACACACACAAGGTGCCAGACAGGGTGAGGTTGTCAGACAGGCAGGCAGCCAGTGGAAACAGAAACACAGATCAGGCTTGGCTTGTGAGGGTGGGAAGACATCTGCCTCAGCCCCTCCTTCCTACCCATGCTTCCTACCTCCTGACTTCATTAGCATCTTTGATTCACTTGTTTCTCCAACTCCAGTCAAAGCTCTGGGAGCCTTTTGCCCCAAGAGGATGGGAACTGAAGTGTGATTCCTAGAATCATATGATGTGTAAGGTTGGAAAGGACCTTTAGTTGTCATCTAGTCTCACCCCCTGCAGTGAGCAGGGACATCTTCACTAGAGCAGGTCGCTCAGAGCCCCATCCAGCCTGACCTTGGATGTTTCCAGGGATGGGGCCTCCACCACCTCTCTGGGCACTCTGTGCCAGTGACCCACCACCCTCAGAGGGAAGAGCTTTTTCCTAATACCCAACCTAAATCCCCCCTTTTCAGGTTTCAAACCATCACCCCTCATCCTATTGCTCCATGCCCTCAGGAACAGTTCTTCTCCAGCTTTCAGCACCTGACTGGAAAGGCACTATAAGGTTCCCCTTCAGCCTTCTCTTCTCCAGGCTGAAAAACCCCAACTCTCTCAGCCTGGCTTCACAGGAGAGGTGCTCCAGCCCCCTGATCATTTTTGGGGCCTCCTCTGGATGTGCTCCAACAGCTCCATGTCCTTCTTGTGCTGAGGGCTCCAGAGCTGGATGCAGTATCCAGGTGAGGGCTCCCAAGAGCAGAGCAGAGGGGCAGAATCCCCTCTTTGCATCTGATGGCCACACTCCTGGGGATGCAGCCCAGGATGGGGTTGGCCTTGTGGGCTGGAGATGCACATTGGTGGCTCATGTCCAGCTTCTCATCCACAAGTACCCCCAAGTCAGGGCTGCTTTTAAGCACATCACCTCCAAACCTGTATGGACTATGGGGATTGTCCTGATCCAGGTACAAGGCCCTGCACTTGGCTTTATTGAACCTCATGAGGTTCACCTGTGCCCACTTCTCCAACCTGTCCAGGTCCCTCTGGATGGCATCCCATCCCTCTGGCACATTAACCTCACCACTCAGATTGCTATTATCATCTCATCTCCTTATCTACAACACAAGACAGGGATGTTGGGGCTGCACAAGAGATACACACACTGTGCCAGCCCTTAACGTTTCACTGACACAGAGAAAGTGGAGGTTTGTTGATGATAATGTATAATGCAAGAGCTTTCCATCCAACACTTGCAGAGCTGTACAGTTGAGTACAGAAGGTACATTAACATGCTACAGAGCAGTCACTGATTGCTGCAACAGAAGCTGAACTCTCCCATTTCCCCCCCCCCCCACACACACACACGTGCAAGACACTTTTGGAGAGTAAAACAGTGCCAAGCAAGACCTGCTTTGAAAGTGGAAAGTACTTTCCTCAACAGCAACACAGCTGCAAAAGCAAAACCAAACCCCTAAACCCCCCCACCCTGACCCACCTCAGGGATTCTTTACTCTCTGGGAGGCACAGTGGCAAGCAGGGAGCTCTCTGCTCAGGAGGGAGGCAGAGGTCTCTCTCCTGGTTGACCAAGCCACCTTCCACCAGAGCTGGGCACAGCCTCAAACCAACACTACTCTGAGCCACTAGAAACCACTCTGACCTTCTGTTCAGATGCATTTTTTTGGGTGCTTGACAGGAGGCTTTGTGGTCTGGTCTGCAGAACCACAGAGCACTTGGAAGTGCCACCCAGGGCTGCAAGAGCCACAGTTAGAAGCCCTGAAAGGCTGAGGCTGCATACTCAATTGCATCAGGTCCCAGAGTTGGAAATGCAACTTAACAGGGATTTTTAACACTGGTAGATAAAAATAGAAAGCCTGAGGATAGAAATAAGAGGGGGTTTTGTGGCTAGGACTGGTGGGTATAGTTCTGTGGGAGTATTTAGAGGGTTTGGGTTTAGGAATAGGATTAGGATTTTTCACATTGGGTTTTAAGGGACAGGCAGGTCATCAGCAAAAGGAGGACACGCCCTTCCTAAGAGCCAGAGGGATATTTACTGTTTGAGAAGCCTATAGATACAATAGCAACCGATGCTGCAAAAGCCCAGGAGGTTCTCAGTGAGCCATCCTTTCTTCTCCCCAGGGCAGGATTTGAATAAACAATACAGGGACAGACATGAAGCCACAGAAGAAACATTTCTGAAGAGGGTCTGAGCCTGTCAACACCACCCATTCCACAGGCCAAGTGAGATAGGTAGGGAGCTGTGGAAAAGGAGAACGTAGCTGCCCAGTTCAAGACCATCATAAAGCATACACATGAAGGTGGGAATTGAGATTTCCCCAGAAACCTCTTTTTTCTGGCAATTCCTAGCTTCTAAGCACACCACTTTGCAACCTTTTTTGTGGGTTTGTATTAGAGATGCAACCTCTGCTCTCTGCTCCTGCACACACATTAGCATTTCTCCACAGAGCGTGGCTCTGCTCCCACCCTCAAATATAACAGCCTAAGTGACCTTGTTCCAGCTTTCTTGCATCTCATCTCCTGGAGGATGAATAATGGAGCAGTGGTAAGGGAAAGAAGGGAGCAGACATGTCTGTTTGGAGTTTCAGACCAGACAACAAGAAGCTTAAAACCCAAACTGACCAAAATAGAAAGAAGCTCTGGTGATTTGCATCTACCCACAATAACACCACAGGGAAAGAAGCTCTGTCAAAGGCTGATTTAAAGCCCCCATCACAGTGGGGAAGAAAGAAAACAAGGAATTAGGACTACATTTTCCTTTTCCCTACAGATATTGTGGTTTCCTGGGTGTCTCTCTCAGATCCAGAGCTTGGGACAAAGCTCTGCATGTTTGGAAAAGGTCAGACCCAAGCTGTATTTACACATGAAGCTGGAGAAAAGCCAAGCACAGGTGAAGCCTTTGTGCCAAGAGAGCCAGCTTAGTGCTCTAACCTCAGCCTGTGCCTCTGGGAAGCTTGACAGTTGCCTTGCACAGCATGGGGCAGTCATCCAGCAAGTGCCACAGCTGTAAGGAGCCCTCCAGCCAGGCACAGAACATTGGGGCATCCCCAAAACAGGCTGGAGATGGAACTATGCTCACCTCTGAAAGTCACAGAGGAGTGCTGTGACTTCCCCCATCAGGACATGCTTTACCACAGGCTAATTACAGAGGACCATACTCACAGCATCCATAATTTACAAGCAGAAGTGTTCCAGCAATTCCTTCATACAAATGCCCCACTGCCAACAGGAAATGTATCAAACCCACCATTCACCACAGCATTAGTGATGATGCATTTCACAACACTCCTGCCTGGTTAACCAGACCTTCTCAGGAAGCAGGTATCATAAGACACTGAAGTCCTGGAACATGTCTAGAGAAGGGCAACCAGGCTGGGGAAGGGGCTGGAGGGCAAATCCTCTGAGAAGCAGCTGAGGGAGCTGGGGGTGTTGAGCCTGGAGAAGAGGAGGCTGAGGGGAGACCTTATCACTGCCTACAACTATCTGACAGGAGGGTGTAGAGAGGTGGGGTTTGGTCTCTTCACCCAAGTGACAGGTGATGGGGTGAGGGGGGTGGGCTCAAGCTGTGCCAGGGCAGGGTCAGAGCAGACATTAGGGAAAATGTCTTTTTTCACCAAAAGGGTTATAGGGCACTGGCACAGGCTGCCCAGGGAGGGGGCTGAGCCCCTGACCCTGGGTGTGTGTAAAAGACAGGTAGATGAGGTGCTCAGGGATCTGGTTTAGTAGAGGACAGATACAGTTGGACTTGATCTCAAAGGTCTCACCAACCTGGTGATTCTGTGATCCCCCTTCTACTGAAGGCAGACAGAGCACCAAGCTCAGTGCTCTTGCCAGGGCCAAGCTGTGAGACAGACATGACAACAAGGACTCCACACCACAGCTGCTACCCAAGACATCAACATTCCCTGGGGTACCACACCATCAGCAACTGATTTTATATTCCTGGCTTCAAACTGGCCTCACATTACACCAGTCAAACCCATGGACCCCCCACAAGTTCCCCTGCACTCAGCAAAGCCCGATTCAGGGGAATGACTGTGAGTTTAGCTCAAACAGCACAAGTAACTAAGGCAGTATCTTCAGAGGTAATTAAGCAGCTAATCAATTTTGAGAAGCTGAGCCTCTAATCACTGGCTGGAAACATGAGGTAGGCTTATTTCTTGTTTGGTTAGGCAGGCAGAAGAGTGGGGTGGGGAGCTGTAATGACCAGAGACGGATGCCTGCCCAGCCTTCCCCATTTTGGAGGTTTGCTTTTGTGCACTCCCAGGACTAAAGCACCCTGAACAATTGTATCAGCACTCCAGGAAGAGAAAATGTCAAAGCAATTAAGTCTGAAGAGGTTCTTTTTCTATCTATTCAAATTCTGTGGAATGTTTCCCAACTCTAAGCTTTTCCGGGGGAAAAAAAAAGTCAATAGAAGCACCTGATTTTTCCCTTAAAAAACAGGGGAAAACTCCCTTAAAGAGCAGGGGTAGGGGGGAAAATGAACATCTGAAACTAAAGAGTCAGAGAGATGAGACAGAAGATGCTCCCCTAAACCTGCCCCATTTCCCACCCCAAATCCAAGTATCACCCTTTTCGTAACACCCAGGCTTGTTTCTTCTGCCATTTCCCAAGGGAATGACACAAGTTTTTCTTTTCTAAAACTCCCCAACATTTAAGAACAGCTGCAGAGCCACTACAGCTGATCACTTTACGTGCTGGCACCCCAGTTCTGCCCAGTATAGGGAACAAAAACCTGCGGTGAGGAGGACTGTGCCAGACCCTGTTTGCGGTTCAGCAACGGGCTCCCCTGACAGCTGGGAATTGTCTCCTGTGTACACAAAGCATTTTCCATTTAAACAATCATTAAAGTGTTTTCTCTGAGCCATAATCAACGGATGAGGCAGCACCCTCCCCTCCTGCAAACAGACTTCTCTGAGGTGCCTGGAAACCACCCGGGTGCCGCTGCGGGTACACCTCATGTATGGCCTGGAACAAGTGGGAAGGAGGCAGATTACTGAGCTCCAAAGCTTCAGCAAGCAAGCTCTTAACTTAAGTCCTTTGGCCCAGGGCCACCAGCCATGCTGGAAAACAACTCCAGATTCCCAACTGTGGAGTCTTAGACCAAGCTGTTAGCGACTCACTGGTTCACTCAGATGTTCCTTGAGGGCAACAAAGATGATCAAGGAGCTGGAGCACATCTCCTATGAAGCCAGGCTGAGAGAGTTGGGCTTGTTCAGCCTGGAGAAGAAAGGCACCAGGGAGACCTAATTGCAGCCTACCAATACTTCAGGGGGTCCTACAGGAGAGTGGGAGGGGGGCTGCTCACCAGAGAGGGCAGGGAGTGGACCTGGGGTAATGGCTTCAAGCTGAAAGAGTTAGACCTTAGGAAGAAATTCTTTACTCAGAGGGTGGGGAGGCCCTGGCACAGGGTGCCCAGAGAGGCTGTGGAAGCCCCATCCCTGGAGGTGTTCAAGGCCAGGTTGGATGGGGCTTTGGACAACCTGATCTAGTGAGATTGTCACTGCCCATGGCAGGGGATTAGAACTAGATGATCTTTGAGGTCGCTCCCAACCCAAAGCCTTCTGTGATTTTATGATCCTTGAAAGAGCAGAGCAGATCAGGTCAGTGGTAGGTGTTTTCTGCAGAGGGAAATCTATCATAGCTACTTCCCAGAATCCAAGCAGTGCAAGGCAACTCAGCATCCTTGTGGAAAGGACCAGGAGAGGCTGCGTGAGGACACGGCTGATGTTCTTTGATGCTTTTGCAGCCATTCAGGTTTCCTTCACCCCAGCTGCTCCAGCCACACCAAATTCCACCCAGTGCCATGACCTCTGCTCTGACTCTTTCTGCCAAGCCTGACAGCATCCTTGCAAGCCCTAAACAGCCTTCTGAAACTGGGCTAGGATGAAGCATGCTGTGCATTACACACACAATGAGCTTTCAATCCACCACTGCAGCTTCAAGGAAAGACTGCAAGAAAAGGACATTTCTTGCCAGGCTTCTCTAAGCAGCAGTAAGCCCTTCATCTGTCTTCCAGGATCATTCCACACTGCCTTTAGGCCAGAGTGGATGGGCTATTAACGACTAATAGCCCATGAATGGGCTATGGCTGGCTTCTAGGGCAAGACAGGTGAAGGGAGTCACATTTCCACCCCCCCTTTCCTAACAGGGGCTACTGAGAGCATATGAGTAACTCGGCAGATTACACTGTCAGCTTCAGATAGCCTGACCATCACAGAGCTGTACAAACAACAGGATAGCCTGGTTTCTTCAGACAGTCCCCAAAACAGGAGAGGAAGAGAGCAGGAGGCCTGCAGGATGAGAACACTGCCTCAGTAACAGAGCCTTGGCTCCAGCTGCCAGCTTTCCAGCAGGTGGGAATGCAACGAGCCCCTTATGGAGGATCCAAGCAAGGACTGGTGCAGCTCAAAGCCTCAGCTCAGGCAACAACAGCTTAGGAGTTGAGAAGGACCAGTTGGATACCTCCACTGACACCTTTGCAGGTCCTTGCTGCTGTATCCCATAGAACATCCATCACATCTTTATCCCTTTGCTCTGCAGCACATCATTTTTCCTAAGCTTCACACAAAGGAGGACACTCAGAGATTAAAGATCCCTTTGATATAGCACAAGAGGGAGCAAGTCTCTGGTCAAGCCAGTTTGCTACATGAGTCTAAGACTCCTCACGTCACACATGCACCATGGAAACAGAAGATACACACAGTCAGGACAAGCACATCACTAACAGATACCTAAATGCAGACCAAGTAATCCTTCCTGCCTGCCAAAGCCTGCAGCCAAGATTTCCATTGCAGCATGTGTTTTCCCCAAACCCAGACCCCCAGAAGTTATTCCTTGGTCAAAGAAAGCTCATGGCTTTCAGAGCTACCCTCAAAAAATACTGTTCAAGCACAGGACATACCATAAAACAGCAGAAAGATCATCTTCTCCAGTGTCAGCTCATCAAAAGGCAGATACTAAAAGCAGGAACTGCAGCATCAGTTGGTCAAGCACCAGTTTAGACTAAGTTTTCATAACAAAGGTACAGCACCAATAACAAGAGGTCTTGGCCCTTCTGGCCATCACACCACACGTTCACAGGTCTAAAGGCAAGCAGAGTGCTTTCTTCTGCTCTGTAATTCCTTCTAGTGGGGAGGCCCACAAACTTTGGGGTTAAATATATACAAAATAAACCCACAAAAACCCTCTGAGCAATTCAATTTTTAACTTTGCTTTTACATTTTGTGCCATCCCTGGGTTCCTTTTATATCCTACCACTCTTGCTGGCTCAGGGACACGACATTTCCATAATACACTTGGCTCCAGGGAAGTGGAGATCATTTCCAGGTTGTGGCCTTCCAGAAGGTAGGAGTCCTGACTAGCTTTCTGGCATCTCAAAGTATGCCCTCTACTCTTTCCTTAGAAAATTGCAGAGCTGCTGCCCATCCAAGGAGGAAAAGGCAGGAGCTGGGGCATGCACATGATGCTACACTTCCATTATCATGACTGCAACCCAGTGCCAACCAGGAGGAGTATTTTTAGACCAGAGAAAAAAAAAACAGGGATTTCTCAGAGGCTTGTACATTAAGAAGCAACACTGGCACCAGCAGTGCTTTGTTTCCCCCTATACTTACACAAACAAGCTTTATTTCCTTCCCTCCTTCAGCTTTTCTGGCACTTATCCAACCACTGCAAGGTTTTGGGCAAAGATCCCAAGACAGGAATGCTCAGATGCAGGTCACAGGTAGCAAACCCATCACCAATCATGAGGTCAGACAAGGAAAATGAGCCTGGGTGCAACCATAACCCAACACTGATGACCAGCTATTTGCATACCCAGCTTCCACATTCCCTGGAATACCCTGCTCTCCAGAGGTCTGTTGACATGAGGATGATCAAGGCAGTTAATCTGAACAAAATTTGCATAGGTAAACTGGATTAACCCCCTGGGTGGGCTCATTTATCCAGAATTAGAAGCAGGCTTCAGTTAATTTAGTTTTGAAGTAAACATATTAGGGCCACTTTTCTTCAGACTAAGAGCAGCCAGGCTACAGGCCAGTGTAGTTTAAGCAATCCACTTCAAATTCACACTGTTAATTTGCACTGATTTTCACCCAAGTATCCCCATTTAATCGAGGCTACAGAACAGCCTCCTTGATCGAGCTCCACTAGATGATTTGGAGGCAGCTGGTACAGAGCCAACACCACCAGGGAATGGGGTTGGGCAAGCTGGGGAAAAATCTGAACTCCTTCTATGATGAAATGTCAGTGAGCTGCCCTGGTCTTGGGAGGTGAACTGAAGCCACAGCAGAGCCAAGCTGGTAAAACAGTTGCTTTGGATTTGCTGCTCCAAGTTCGTGACCACTTGGGCTTTCAGCCCATTTTTTTCCTCCAAGAGCTGTTTTTGGCTCAGCTCTGCAGACAGATTATTTAACAGAAGGACAGAGGAGAAGGGGGAGGGAAGGAAAGATTTAGTTTCTCCAGAGGAAGCTGCTGACAACGAGCAAAATAAAATACCCTGGAGAGAAAGTGCTTGACAAGAGACTAACTGTAGGAATTGTGTTATTGGCATCGCAGGAGCAAACCTGGATGGGGTTTTTTTGGCTTATGCTTGAAAAATGAAAGGGCTGAATAGAGTGTGCTGGGCTAGGAAAGCGATGAATGGAAGAGCAGAAGCACACAAGCAGGGAGGAGGAGAGGGCTTGTACACGGCTAGACAGGCAGCTTGTGGCTGGAATACAGCTCAGGGGTGATCAGAGAGCAGCTCCAGAACTAACAGATGATGGGTATTATCTCTTTCCCTGTGCATGCTTGGAGCCCCCCCCCTTCTCATCATTTCACATGGAAGCTTATTTCCCCAGATCCATTTTCAATACAAGGCCAGTGCAGCAACAATAGCAAATACTGAACATACTATGAAGCAATTTGTTGAGCTGGAAAGGGATGTTATGGAGGGAATTTTATCAAGATAAGACAAGCAGCCACTTGGCTACAGGGAGAGCATCTCTGTCAGAATGGGTGATTTGTTTTGCCCCTTTGAGCTAATTTATATTTGGTAAAAGAACAAATACAAACACACATAAATATCCAAGACAGATGCTGTCCTATCTTCTGAAAGGAAAAAATACACCTCCCAGAAACATTAGTGTCATAGAATGTGTAAGGTTGGAAGGGACCTTTAGCTGTCATCTAGTCCAACCCCCTGCAGTGAGCAGGGACATCTTCACTAGAGCAGGTTGCTCAGAGCCCCATCCAGCCTGACCTTGAATGTCTTCAGGGATGGGGCCTCCACCATCTCTCTGGGCAACCTGTGCCAGTGACCCACCACCCTCAGAGGGAAGAGCTTTTTCCTAATAACCAACCTAAAGCTCCCCTTTTCCAGTTTAAAACCATCACCCCTCATCCTATTGCTCCATGCCCTCAGGAACAGGTTTTCCCTAGCTTCCTTTCAGGAACTGGAAGGTGGGGTCTCACCAGAGCAGAGCAGAGGGGCAGAACCCCCTTCCTTGCTGTGCTGGCCACACTTCATTTGATTAGCAGTTAATGAGTCTTAAGCTTCAGTGAATTCCCCTGTACACTCACAAAAAGAGTCCCTGAACAGCCAAGTTTAACTAGAAAGCCAGATCTAAGAGTCAGAGGCCATCATTTTGGAGGGTAGAAACCCTCAAGATAATTAAGTTCTGACTAGTATTGTGGAAAATTCAGCTGGGCAGAGGGAAGAATCCCTGTTGCATGAAAGGCTTTTACAGGAGTCAAACCTTGAAGCTTCAGAGACCCTGAAGCAGAAAACCACAAGAAGCAGAGCTTCACCACTCACAGAGTAGCTGGACTGGAAGTTAGCATCAGTCATGTGCAGATCCTTACTACAGATGCAGCTGCTTTATAAACAGTAATTAAGTTTGAAGCTACACTAGAAACTTACAGTTAATGAACTAGTTCAACTTTTGAACTGATTTAGATGAGGGTTTTTTTCTCCTAGCATAAACAAGGCCATGGGTTAAGTGCAGCTATTCCATGAGGCAGGATGGAGGAGGGGGGAAGCACCTATTAGTATCTAAGAGGATAATTAGTTTTACCCCTTTCTGGTCAGAAACAGGTTGGAACAACTTCAGTTTTCCTGAATCTGTTTATGATGGGAAATTTGCAAGATTATTCCTGCAAATAATTACTTATTGATCTCCAAGTTGGCTTAGGGAAATGCACTGGTAAGCAAACCAATCTATTATTCAAGTGACATTTGCTGTTTGGGAATTTGTCACTGAAGCCACACTTTTGGCCAGCTACTGACTAAGCACAACTTTGGGTTTTTTCAGGGGAAGCAGGGGGAGGCATTTGAAGTCCCATTTTTTTCCCCCCCAGAGTCAAACTTGGTTTTCTCCTTCTTCCAATAAATGCTTTTTTTTATAACAGTATTTGCTTAAAAGGTTTTGAATGTTTCTTGGCCAAAATACAGCTATTTTATTCATATTCTAGGCACATTTTCCCAGCATTTAGATATTTCTAACTAATAACAACAGCATGAAGCAAGAGCTTGAGTTCCTCCTGAGCCTGCAGTGCACAAGGCCAACTTCATATGCACACAACTGGGGAGATGTTTAATTTCTGCTTAACCTTCCTGCTTCTTATCACAATGGGCAAAGCTCTGATCACCCCCTAACACTTACCCATCTCACTCTTCTTCCTAAAGCACAGGGATTTCACATAGTACAATCTCTTCCCCAGTGTCAGGGACCCCATGTGCTACATGTCACTGGGATTTTGGAGCATAGGAAGTTCCACACCAATATGTGTAAGAACTTTTACACAGTGAGGGTGAGGGAGCCCTGGGACAGGCTGCCCAGGGGGTGTAGAGTCTCCTTCTCTGGAGAGATTCCAGACCCATCTAGACACCGACCTGTGTGCCCTGTCCTAGGGACCCTGCTTTGGCAGGGGGTTGGACCCAACAAGCTCTGGAGGTCCCTTCCAACCCCTACAATTCTGTTATTTCTCAACCCAGAGTAACAAAAAGTCAAGCAATCCTGCCAAGGTTTCCACCACAAACTCTTTCATAGAATCATTGAATGCATTGGGCTGGAAAGGACCTTCAAAGCCCATCTACTCCCACCCCCTGCAGTGAGCAGGGACATCTTCACTAGAGCAGGTCGCTCAGAGCCCCATTGAGCCTGACCTAGAACGTCTTCAGAAATGGGGGTTCCATCACCTCTCTGGGCAACCTGTGCCAGTGATTCCTCTCAGCCTCAGGTCCCTTTTCCCCAGAGATACATTAATTCGCACTTTTATCCTCTCCTCATTTTCCAGAAGCACTTACTGCCCTCTGATTTGGGTTCAGCTTGTGTTTAGCCACTCCCAGAAAAGCAGAGCAGACTCTCCGTCTGCGGCAATTAAAGAGAAGCAAGAACTAAGCAAATTAGCTATCAGACTCCCAACACCTCTGCTTCATGCTTCCCTGGGCTTTGTCAGAACAAGCTGTCAGTGCCTGATAGTCTTTTTCTTTCCTTTTCCCTGTAAAAGCTGTGAAGATGTGTGTATGGGGGTGAAGCAGCCCCTGATGCAGTGCCATGCCAAGGCTGCTCACCACATCCCTGTGCACACATGGAGACTGGCAGCGCTTACACCGTGGCCAAGCACACTTGGGTACAGATGTAAGGCAGTAGCCAAGGAAACCAACTGGGACTGACATCGTTGCTAACACCAAAACAGAAAGATCTGCCCCAAGCAGGGGCACCGGCAGCCCAACACAAAGCTAACAGGCAGATTTGAGTTCTAAAGGGAGAATCCAAAGCAAGCTTCAGGTGATTGGGGCTTTTAGAGATCTTGCAGAGCTCCTGGGTACAGCCCACTCCTGTCTGTCTGGGCTCAGATGATTTCAAGTGCTACTTGAGCTCCTTCACATCCCATTTCCCTGCTCATATTCCCGCCCCCAACCCCCATCTACACCACAGCAATTGTTCAGATTGTATGCAACCACCACCCCTAAAAGCATGACTTCACCCTGCTGCAATCACAAGAAATGCCAGCGTGAAATGTACTTTTGGGAATCATCACGCCCATACCCAGCAGTATCTGTTAATGCAAATACCTTGAACTGTCCTTAAGCCTTCAACCTCCCTCCTTCCCGCCAGCGCGACGCCTTTCCCAGCACCAAGAGCAGCTTTACTGCCTGTTCCTGGTAGCAGGCCACACAAATCACTATTGCCACACCATGATGGGCTCAACAGAAAGCTGCATCTCCTGGATGAAGGGAGTAAACGTCTGCTTGGCTGGGGAGTGTTTGAGGCACGTTGTGAGAAGCAAGAGTTGCTTTTGGAGAGGGGAGAGATAAGTAGGCCTTTAAGGGAACATCTTCACAAGCCAAACAGGAAGGGTAAAATAATGGCAGGACAAGGGGGATGGATTAAAGCTAAAGGAGGGAAGGTTTAAATTGGATATTAGGGGGAAGTTTTTTACAGAGAGAGTGTTGAGGGGTTGGAACAGGCTGCCCAGAGAGCGGATGGGTGCCCCATCCCTGGGGGTGTTCAAGGCCAGGTTGGATGGGGCCCTGGGCAACCTTGTGTAGCTCCAGGCCTGGAGGTTGGTGTCCCTGCCTGTGGCAGGGGGGTTGGAGCTCTGTGATCCTTGGGGTCCCTTCCAACCCAGACCATTCTATGATATGATTCTATGCTGGTTACTCTTGGCCAAGTCTCATCTTTGTACCCGTAGCTGCCCAGGTATAGATGGCCATTTAAAGGATTCATCATGCCTAACCCAATGCCAAGACACACTGGGAGATTCAGGAGTGGGCAGATAAAACCCGACTCACGCAGACTTTGAGAGCAGATAGGATGAGGCTGAAATGGGCGCCTCACAAACTGCATTTCACACGTAATTTATCCTCACATTAGGATGAAAGTGACTTCAGAAAACTGGAAATACAAAACTAGTGTATTAATAGCGACACAGGAACTTCCATATAATTTCTAAGACCTCATACGGTGCCTTTCCACAAGTACCCCTACATCCATTATACAGGAGTGGAAACTGGGACACAGATGTCCCTAAGGCCACTAAAAGGCCAGCAGCAGAAGACAGTAATACCCAAGGCTCAAGATTGCCAGGGCAATGCTCCAACTTGCAAGCTACATCTGCTCTTACAAGATGAACACTTTATTTCAGTATCAGTTGATTAAGGAAAAACCCCAACACTTTGTGTAGAATTACTCACTGATTCTCACCATGGGTGTAGAAAAGTCTTTAAAAAAACTTTTTAAAAAATCATGTTGTCCTTTAGCACTCTGGCAGGTACCTGGTAGAAGCTCTCACACTGTCCCTCACCAGCATCCAAAGGAGCACAGCAGAATCACAGAATGATCAGGGCTGGAAGGAACCTTAAAGAACATCAAGTTCCAACCCCCCTGCCATGGGCAGGGACACCTCTCACTAGCCCAGGCTGCTCAAAGGCCCATCCAACCTGACCGTGAACACCTCCAGGGAGGGGGCAGCCACAACCTCCCTGGGCACCCTGTGCCAGTGCCTCACCATCCTCACAGTGAAGAATTTCCTCCTAATACCCAACCTGAATCTCTCCCCTTCCAATTTAAAACCATTCCCCCTCATGTCTGCCTAAAAAATCCCTCCTCAGCTTTCTCATCTGCTCCTTCAGGGACTGGAAGGCTGCTACAAGACCTCCCTGGAGCCTTCTCCTCTCCAGGCAGAATAACCCCAACTCTCTCAGCCTGAATTCATAGGAGAGGTGCTCCAGCCCTCTGACCATCATCGTGGCCTCTTCTGGACCTGCTCCAACAGTTCCATGTTGTTCTTGTGTTGGGGACTCCAGAACTGGACACAATACTCCAGGTGGGGGTCTCAAGACCAGAAGAGGGGGAGAATCACCTGCCTCGACCTGCTGGCCACACTCCTTTTGATGCAGCCCAGGACACAGTTGGCCTTCTGGGCTGCTAGAGTGCATTGTGAGCTTGTGTCAAGCTTCTTGTCCACCAGCACCCCCAAGTCCTTCTCTGCAGGGCTGCTTTGGATCACATGATGAGAATCGCCCTGACCCAGGTGCAGCACCTTGCACTTGGCCTTCTTGAACCTCATGAAGTTCACATTCCCTATGGGGTCACTTGCTAGTGAGAACCAGCTACCACAGCCACTTCATGCTATTTTTTGTGCTTCCCATACCCAGAAACAACAAAGAAATCAAGAGCTCTGGTTCAAAACACCCATAATAAAATAAAAAGGAGAGAACATCTGTATGCAAAGCCCTGCTGTGCTACAAATGTAAAAAGCCACAGAACAACCTGTGTGAGCAAAGAGCAGACTTAAGTAGCATCCTGGATGCTATTTAGTGAGGTGACACTTTATAATCTTTAATACACTTCTAAAACATGCCCTGCTGAAGTCCCTCCTAAATTAAACTGGCTCATTGCCTTCCAATGAAGTAGAGAGCTGGAACGGCTACAAAATTACACCGCTGCTCTGCCCCAGATAAGCTTGTCACCAGTGCATTCTTCCACCCCCTTCTTTCTTCCCATATTAATGCCCTCCATCATACTAAGGATTCCTACCCACTGCCAAAACTCAATTTACACTATTTACTTTAATGACCTCATTTGTCATCCCAGCATGTGCGTCTACCTCTGGGACCGCAGCCCCGTCAGTCTGCTAGAAGGTCTCATTTACAGTTTGCTCTTTCATTATTATTTTTAAAGATTAAATTGCTTCCATTTCAAGGCAAACAGTCTGGGAACACCCACAGCCCCGAGACACATGGGTGCATTTGATCAAGATGTTAGAGGGTTATGTACATCTCAATCCCAACCGAGTCCCCCTCCACACTGCGTCCTCCATCTATCTCCACCACCTTTCATATCACTATTCCTTTTTACTCTTTGCAAGAGACACATGCTGGTTATGACATTTGATTATTGCCACAACATCTCAAGCTGTGGGAGGAATTTTAACTTTTGAGGGGAAGGAGAGCATGATAATATCCTTCCCCAATGCATCCCTTTGTTTCTCTGTCCTAAATGACATTTTTTCATCTCACAGCTTGACTACCCTGGAGAGGTGTATTCCTTCCTATTAGATTATATCTCTCTCTTACAGTGCATCTCCAATCCTGACTGACATGCTCAGTAAAATTCAATGTTAATTAAGTCATTTAAATAGGTTAGGGAAGAGCAGAAGACTTCAAGTTTCATTTTATACCCCATGTTTTGTCAAAGCAGCATCACGCAAACTGCCAGAACCATAGCAAGAGGAAAGCTCCAAAAACACAGCACCAAAACTAAAGAAACACAACTATCTGCCTTGCAAAAGGGGGGTGAGACACCCCATACACTGTTTAAGAAGTTACTTACATCTGGCTACAGTGCCTCAATAAAAGCATTCTTCAGCTTGGTTGCAACACATTTAAAAGGAGATAGTATAAGCCCTTATCTTTCTTAAGAGTGATTCCCCCATCCATTTGCACCCTCTGATCAACTGGGACAACAACAGGTTGAAGTTCAACAAGACCAAGTGCAGAGTCCTGCACTTGGGACTTAATGACCCCATGCAGCACCACAGGCTTGGGGCTGAGAGTGCTACTTGGCACAGAAGGACCTGGGGGTGTTGGGTGACTGCTGAGTGAATATGAGCCAGCAGTGTGCCCAGGTAGCCAAGGTGGTCAACAACATCTTGGCTTGTATCAGAGACAGTGTGGTCAGCAGGTCCAAGGAAGGGATTGTGCCCCTGTACTTGGCACTAGGGAGGCTGCACCTCTAGTGCTGGGTTCAGGTTTGGGCCCCTCACTACAAGAAAGACATCAAGGTACTGGAGTGAGTCCAGAGAAGGGCAACCAGGCTGGGGAAGGGGCTGGAGGGCAAATCCTCTGAGGAGCGGCTGAGGGAGCTGGGGGTGTTGAGCCTGGAGAAGAGGAGGCTGAGGGGAGACCTTCTCCCCACCTCCCCTGCCCTGCCAGGAGGGTGCAGAGAGGTGGGCGCTGGTCTCTTCAGCCAGGGGACAGGAGATGGGATGAGGGAGATGGGCTCAAGCTGTGCCAGGGCAGGATCAGATGAGACACTAGGGAAAATGTCTTTCTTCATAGAAAGGGTTATTGGGCACTGGCACAGGCTGCCCAGGGAGGGGGCTGAGTCCCTGACCCTGGGTGTATGTAAAAGACAGGTAGATGAGGTGCTCAGGGATCTGGTTTAGTAGAGGACAGATAGGGTTGGACCTAATCTCAAAGGTCTTTTCCAACCTGGTGATTCTGTGATTTGCAAGGCAGATCAGGCACTTGCTAGACATCATTTGCAAATCCCAGTGTAAAGCTTAACTGGGATGAATTTATGCTAGGACAGCAAAGCTAGATAGGTGCCAAACTTCAAATCGAGTCACAGCATTACCCAGGACTTCAGTATTTAGAAATACTTTTCCCAGGCTAACAGAAGCCTGGCTTTGAACCAAAAAAAGAGAAGAGAGCAATAAAACTTCCCTCCTAACAAACTTTAAGAGCTCAAAATTACATCAGAGTTACTGAGCATCCATCTCATTTTCTTCAGCTCATGCAACTACACAACTTCTTTCTCATTTTCCTTCCACTGCAAATATTTACATCACAATAAACATTAGCAGAAACATTTATATCTCCCATTAGTGACTTCCAACATGCTGGTATGTTTCTTCAGAAGCCTTTCCAGTGAATAAATTGGTCCCAAACTAACTGTACATGTTATTTATGCACAGGCATCCTTGCTTGGGATGTCTGCTAAATAGACTTCAGCAGGAGCATAAGGAATAACATCTTTTCCAGATCTATTTGACTCTGATATAAACATAAGTATTTTCTGCAGAAAGCCACGCTTCAGATTTCTCATCAATATTTATATATAAAGCTAAACCCACATTTTCCAAGCTGCTTCTAGATAATATATGATGGTAACTTAGCAATAAAACAATCCTACAGGTTCTGTATGATGTAGAAAAGCATATAAATATTACTTACTGTCAGGTGATCAAGTTTCTGGGCTGTCGGGTGAAGATGGAAGATAATACAGGGCAGTCTTGCCTGGATTCCCTCAAGTCTTGCTCTGGATGATCACAAGCACATGAAGAGCAGCAGCAAAGCTGAGGAAAAACAAACAAGAATTGACAATGTTAGACCAGCAAAAACCATTCCTGGTGTGGTGGGAAATAATCTGCTGCCACAGACGCAATGCAGCAGCACCAAAGCTCTCAGGAACCTCAGGCAGTGCCAAAAAGATGCAAGTGTTTTAGACTCTGTGTGCTAGAACCCCTCCCCAAATAGCTTTTAGACTCAAGATTATACTTTTTGCCAACTCCTGCTTTCCTTTGTACTCCTTCTTTTGCTTTCTCTATGGAGGAATTGCGTCCCTGGCATACTCTGCTGGCTGCAGCACAGGCGGATGCCCTTGTAGCTGACCCAAACCTGAGATTGAAAAGGCCTGTTTACTATTGCTGTAGGAGAAGCAGAGGGGGCAATTTTAATAAAAATAGTCAAGTGGAAAACCTGTGGAATTTGCAGGTGGAGCAGGGGAGAATTCCCATCGTTCCCATGTAGGGAAACTGAGGCACAGACCGCCGAAATATTCCAAAGAGTTCTACTAAATCATTGAATGGTCTGGGTTGGGAGGGACCCCAAGGGTCACAGAGCTCCAACCCCCCTGCCACAGGCAGGGACACCAACCTCCAGGCCTGGAGCTACACAAGGTTGCCCAGGGCCCCATCCAACCTGGCCTTGAACACCCCCAGGGATGGGGCACCCACCCCCTCTCTGGGCAGCCCCTTCCAGCCCCTCACCACTCTCTCTGCAAAGAACTTCCCCCTAATCTCTCCTCTCACCCTTCCCTCCCCCAGCTTCACTCCATCCCCCTTGTCCTGTCAGTCTCTGCCCTTGAACAAGCTGATTCCCCTCCTGTTCCTCTGCTCCCTTCAGGGACTGGGAGGCTGCAATGAGGTCCCCCCACAGCCTTCTCTTCTCCAGGCTGAAGCAGCCCAGCTCCCTCAACCTCTCTCCATAGGAGAGCTGCTCCAGCCCTCTACCTTGAAAAGCACCCGGGGCTGTGGTTTGCAAGGAAAGGCCAACCTCACACAACCCCAAATCCCCTCAATCCCAAAACCCAACATGGAAATTTTGCTTCAGCAGGTACAGCCCTGTAAGGAACATCACATTTACCAAGCCAGGCTTTTCTGGTGCTCCCTGTCAGAAGAGTTTCTGACCCGTTTAACAAGGGACAAAGGCTCTTTCCAATAGACAGGAGCCTCTCCCCCTTGGCATATTCTGACACCTACCCTCACCGTATAGAGGAATATTTGTAGTCACAGCAGGTAAACGAGCTCAGGACAGGGAATGCAACTAATTTAATAGCATGAATTATTTACACATACATTCAGAAAAGCCATCTTGCTACACAGCAGTCCCAGCAGCAGGGATTATTAATTTATAGCTCAACTACAGCTACATTAAACAGAACGAGGCTCCCATAAAAACCACAGAGATGCAGAAAATACTACCTAGCCCATCCCAAAAGTACCACAGGGTTCCCTGACAAAGCCTCAGCCCTTAGCCAAAGAAATACATAATTCAATTGCATCTCTGGGGCAATGAAACAACAACCACCAGCTTCCAATTTGCATCCAGACATGCCTACACGTCTGCTGCACCTACACAAAGCAGGATTTGCCTTTTAAGTTTTCCTTAGCTTCCAAAATAGCATCAAATTCCTCCCCTTGGGTACAGCAATGCCAACACACCTTCCTCCCTCAGCCAGCAACTCCCTTTGAAAGATAACAGCAAGCAGGAGGCTACAGAGAGTCAGAGTGGAGACTCACTAGGGAGAAATTTAGGCAAGATGAGCAACTAGGGAGATGGAGCAGTCCAGTTCCCTCCCCTATAAAAGAAGCATAGACAAGTCTGGAGGGAAAAACCTGGTCAGCAATGGGAATTCTGAAGGCTGGAAATAGAGGACCCAACAGAAGCTCACACCTTGCTGTGCAGCCCCAAGACACTGTTTGGGAGAGCCTGTTCTTCAGTTTAGCTTCTGGCAAGACACTTCCTCTCCTCAAATCCTGCTCACATGTGTTGTACCAGCCACAAAGAAATAGAAGCTGCCACTCTACACAGGTTCCCAGCACACTACTTGTCCTGATAAACACACTAGTATCTGGACTGCCTGCTTCCTCACAGGCTTTTTCACCCAACAGATGGCTCACACAGCAAATTAATCTTCATCCAGCAGGAACTCAGCTCCTGTTAATGACTGGAGACCCTCCACAATGCACTGGGATCAACGTGAAGTCATTTCAAAGGCACAACCTCACAGCAGAGCCAACCACTGCTCAGGTGGCCCTGCCTGTGGCAGGGGGTTGGAGCTCTGTGATCCCTTCCAACCCAGACCAGTCTAGTCTCACTTTGTGAGAGATCAAAGAGCTGGACAGGGCTTAGATTGCCTGTTCTGGGTGATCTGGAGCATTGCTGAGGGGTTTGGAGCTTCCTGGATGTACATAAATCATCTTACACTGGGGCCTGAAGGAGAGGCACCTAAAGGCACATCAGCCCAATGTAACGGGGAGGAGAAAGCACATTGTCCACACAAGCAAAGCAGCTCTTCCTTTGCCTCTCACAGGTATATTTCTGGCACTTTCAAAAAATAAAGGCCTGTGTTTGACCTGTTTAGAAATCACTTTGTGGTACTGCATACCAGTGATCTTGGGTAAACCCTCCTAAATCCCAAGCATCCCTACACCTGGGTTGAAGAAGTATCCCACTAGCCAGCACCTAGCAGCATCCTCCAACAAAAGGAGGTGGGAAGGTCTACAAACCCTTGCCCTGAATTCAGACCATCGTGCTTTAATGGCAAGTCACAAAGAGCAGTCGCCACTGTTGTGGCTGCAGCTTGGTGACACCATCAGACCCCTGCTGAGGCTGTGTGGCAGAATGGTGACAGAGCCTCAATAAACAACAACAAAAAGACGATTAAAAAAACCCCCAAACAACAAAGAAGCTGCCTATTAACTGGAGAAGTGAAAGGTTAATGATCCCAGCAGGGTGGGAATTAGTCTGCCTCAGGGATTTCAAGCACCAAGAAAGGAAGAAGAGCTGACCCACTGGGGGCCCTTACAGGAGGGCAATGGGACAGATGCAGACAGGACTCAGAGCTTTGAGATGTGTGGTATGAAAAAAAGAGGAGACAAAACCCCCACAAGTCACTTTAAGGCCAGTCATGGCAAGACACGTGCAAGGACCTACTCTGCCCCCAGCAGATTAAGTGGCTAGAAGAGCCCTGTGCAACTTCCAGAGAGAATCTATCTCCCTGGTGCTTGCACAGGCTGGGATTTTGCAAGCTCAATGCCTCAGTTTCCCTCTCGGGGGGCTCCTGGGGGCACCCAGGATAAGCCCACCCTGTGCAGCCTTCCAGCAGGTATGGGTGAGAGCTGCTCATCACTCTGGATCAGCACTTGCCTACCCAATAAAACCAAGTAACTGTGTGGTCCTTTGTGCCACCCCAGCCCAGGTCAGCAGCTGAGGACAGAGCTTTACAGAGGGGGCACAGGACTCAGAGCAAGTCCCCTTACCGACTTGTTTTGAAACTTTATTCACATGACACCTGCACTGTGCTTGGGTTTCCCCCCCTCTTCACAAGTGGGGGTAGCACCACCAGCCACTCAGGTGAAACGCCAAGCCAGGAAACACAAGATACTCACAACATACTCCAAACACACTCCCATACCTCCACATAGCTCAAACATACTCCAAAGAATACACAGACTGTTAAAAGTAGGGAAGGGGCAAAAGGGATTTTTTTCATCCAACATAGAGCAGAACGTAACCTGCTTTAGCTCCCCAAGTATTTCAGCACGAGCACCAGGAATCACATAGCAAAGCAAGAAGCACGTGCTTTTGATCACTGCTGGTGCTAACACAGACATCATTCACACCAACAGTAGGCAGCACACCCAGGCCCCCAAACACAGCAAGCAAGCCCAAGCTGCCACTCTAAGCCCATAACCTCCTGGTGGTGTACCCATAGCATAGGGCACAGGCTCTGGAAGGGTATCATTGCTGGGCACCCTAAGGACAAATGAATTAGACCTCAGAAAGAAGCCTATTTACTTTCTGCATACCACAATTCCCCCCAAATTTCCTTACCTCCTTCTTCTTCCATCACTGCTGTTCCATTTTCTCAAGGAAGCAAGGTAGAAGGCAGCACCAACCCCTCCTTCCAAGCACACAAAAAGCTCAAAGCAGCAGAGAACTCAAGCAGCACGCCATACACATCAGTAAACTTCATCAAAGCTCCAGTAAAATGAAACTCAGCCCAAACCCTTCAGCTTAAAAAGGCCACAACTCAACCACACCCCCCAACACCAGCTCCCAGCTTTAGTCTTCCCAGGTGCTTGGGATAGGTAACAGGGGCCACCTGTGAACAAAGCCACATCACTCCCACACCTTGCTCATTGGTCAGATCGTGTTGGTGGGGGGGTTACAGCTGAAATCCATGGCAAGAATTCAGTGAGGTTTTGGAGAATACCAACTCCATTCCTAGTAGCTCAAAAATGAGTCAGCATTTACACATCTCCTGTCTGGCCACAAAAATATGTGTTCAGAATTCATCTTTTCTCTCCTTTCCTCCTGATTTTTGTTTCCCCTTTTGCAGGATGCCAGGGGAGGAAACAAGCATAGTGTACTTTCAAATTCTTGTTCCAAAACATAACGAGAACTTGGGAATTTATTTTTTCACCAAAATGTCCAATTCTCCTCTCTTTCAGGAAGAAATGATTTAATTAAAGAAAAAAAAAGGGAGAAAAAAAAGTAAAATGCTACTTTTAATGAGAAGCCAGACCCTCCCCTTAATTTCTTGAGTAACTACCCCAGCCACACAAACATAATTTCTTTGTCATTCTCCCACTCTTTGCAACAGGCAACACTGCAGCAGTGGTTTTGAACTACCAGCAGTACCTTGGTTATGAAAAAGGGGGAAAAAAATTAAAAGATAAATCTGCCTGACATGTAATTTGCATTTCTGATTTACTGTCAAACTTTCAAGACTCAGCCTAGGTCAGAACTCAGCTCTGTCTTCCTGCCTTATTCAGCAAAGGGCACTGAACTGTGGCCCTGCCCCTCACCATTCCAGCAGGAATTCTGGCTCAGGGAATGTATTTATCATGCTTCTATTCTCATGGTAGCTCCACAGAAGGTAGCCACTATCAGGGAAAGCTCTTTGTCTAGAGGGATGCTAGGAGACAGTAAGTAAACCACACACCACCACGTAACTTAACAGAATTCCAATGACAAGCTCGTGCCATTGCAGCTCGGTCACAGCGCCTCTGGATCTGAAAGCAGCAAGGATATTTTACTGTACCCATTAGGCCCAGAAACAAATGGCAGTGGGAGCATTTATGGGTAAGATGAAGGATGGGAAGGGTCAGGTTAACTATCAGGAAGGGGCTAATGCATCTGTTCTCCAGCTGCAATGGGTGACACATCCATGGGGACAAGCACTGCCTGCCCCTGCACGTCTCCACTGTGAAATCCATTAGACCACATCCCTCAGACAGGGTTCTGGCAGCAACAGTCACAGATGTGGCCCAGGATCAGCACACAAGGGAGGTAAAGGTGATTGCTAATAAGCAGGACTTGGAAAAAAATCTCCATCTGCCATCTGCAGATCTAGTTCGTTACTACTTTAGCCCAAATTAAGGGCCTTACTTAGTGCAGTTGGGCACAAAGCCATTTTACCAGAGAGTTCTGTCACTAGTGCTGTATTTATAACCCTGATATCAACATGCTCCTCCCAAGGCTGAAATCCCTTTCTATTTAGAGCTGTGCAAGAAGAGAAAGGCAGAGTTCCTGCCCCAAGGAACTGACAAGTGAAACAGGCTGGGGAGAAAGGCACCCTGTGAGGCCTGGGGGGGTCAGGTGGGCAGAAGAACACAGCCCACTAAGTGAAGGCATGTTTGCTCCCTCAGCTGCTGACCAGAAAAAAAATGGTTCCATAAATTTGCAAATCCAGAACATCCTTCAGAGCCATGTCCCTAAAGCACTCATGTCAGGAGCATCCCTAAGCTTTTAATCAGCCGTTTCCTTACCCCTTTGGTTTGGCAGCAGAGGACTGACAGCATGTTCATCCTGGCAGTGTGCTGCCTGGGCAGCTTCAGAAACCCTGATCTCCCTCCTTCACTAGGGACTGAACTTCTCCCAGCACCTCATTACCATCTCTCCCAGGCGTCTGCCCCATATCAAAGGGTTTTCCTGAGGCTTTGACAACAATCTCCCTGCTTCCAAGGGAAAGCTGTTGCAAGCATTTTTGGGTTGGGTTTTTATTTCTATTAAATTATTTCAGGGAGCTGAAATAGATGGAAGAAGCTCCAGTTTTGCTTCCCACCACGCAGAGCAGAAGAGCATCCCTATAGTCAAGGGGGGAGAGGAGGCCTGCACAAGTCAGCACCTTCAGCCTGAAGGACTGGCTCTCAGAAGATGCCACATCAGGATGGTGATGCAGATGGAACCTCTACCAACACTTCAGTGAGAGGTTAAGCTGTGCTGTGTGTAAATATACTGGAGCTACTGGTGGGAAGCTATGGCAGCTCGTGCTGTGGTGTGGCTAATGTTTCTCCACACCCTGAGTGAGATGCTGCTGCACCTCCTCAAAGCCAGAGCCAGCTCGACATGTGCTCCTCAGCCTCACCCACACCCAGGGCAATCCCTCCTTTGATTATTGCAAGTCAATCAGAGCCTTGTGAAGCAGCTTGAGATGGGGGAAAGCTGGATGCCTAGGCACAAACCAGACTGCAAAACAGTACCAAGGGTGAGCACGTGCAGACCTTATTAATGTGACCTTATTATTGTTCATAAATATGTGAAGGGCAAGAGTCAGGAGGCTGGAGCCAGGCTCTGCTCAGGGATGGCAGTAATAGGACAAGGGGCAGTGGGTGCAGCTGGAGCAGAGGAGGTTTCATGGGAATAGAAGGAGGAACTTTGTCACTGTGAAGGTGATGAAGCCCTGGGACAGGCTGCCCAGAAAGGTTGGGGAGTCTCCTTCTCTGGAGACATTCAAACCCCATCTGGATGCGTTCCTGTGTGACTTAGTCTAGGTGATCCTGCTCTGGCAGAGGAGGGGTTGGACTAGATGATTTTTGGAGGTCCCTCCCAACTCCTAACGCTCTGGGATTCTGTGACCTGTCTGCAATGTGGCAGATTTTCATCGTTACTATTCATCTCCCAGCACAAATTTTAAAGGAAATAAGTGAGCCCTTATTTCCCAGCACTGAAAATGCCTTTAGGCATCACATCCAGAGCCATTTCCCTCACCGGAAGAATTTTTGCCTCTGATGTGCCCCTTGTAATAGTCACTCTGGTGTGGGGAGAGCGCGGAGGGAACGTGCACAACCATGTGTGCATGATGGAGCCTGTGCACGAGCAGATCTGAACGTGTTCATACCCCAGCTAGCCTGGCAAAGGGAAGCTCTGCCCTTCACACCGTGTATTAATGGTCATTCTGCACAGCATGTTGCTATGCAAAACCCAGGAGGGCTGCACGCCGCATCTGTCTCACTCCAAGGCAGCGTCGCTTCAGGCAGCTGTTGGAGGGAGATAATTAAAGATGGTCTCCAAATCCATAAATCAAAGAGAGAAAGACCTTGAAAAGGGGGACAAAAGGAAGAAAAAGGGACTTTGAAATATGCCCTGTGCTGGATAATACTCAAGATGGGTTCTTCCCAGGTGCGATTGTGTTTCAGAAACAGCGTGCTGAGACGCTGCAAGCTACTTGGGAATCCAGGTGGGGGGAGGCATTTAATCTCTGGGTGTTTTGTGCAGCTTTCAGTGCTTTGCTCTGCTGTTAGATCGTGGCCCTTCTTGCCTGCCTGGCCTGCCAGGGGAAAAGCAGGCGCTGGTAGTTCCCCAAGGAGAAGCTGTCGAGCTGAGGGGACGTGACCAGCTATGAAAAAATACCAAGGGAGAGCAGCAGGGAGGGATATTTTTTTCTCCACAGTTTAGATACAGGAGGAGAAAGCCTACCCAGTAACAAAGCTCCATTAACAACTCCCTCATGAGCATTTTACCAGCATCAGCAAAGTCATGGGATAGTCCAGGGGGAGATATCCCATTCCATAGCAGAGGAGAAACCGAGGCACGAGAGGGCAAAGGTCCCCATGCCTGAAAATGTTTCCCAGCAAACATCACAAGTGGACACTTATCTGCTATGAAGCAGTGCTCTGTTAGTTTATAAGTGACATCTTTCTGGCTGCCGTGCAGGCCTGTGGCCTCTCTGTTACTTTTCAGCCCCATGGTGATGTCCAAAGCAAGGAAAGCCCCTGATTTTGCAGGAATCTCAGATTAAATGGGGGTTCCTGGGCTCCAAGCAGTCCTGGAATCAATCTCTTTAAAAACATGCTTTGAGCACTCCAGGCAGATGGGCTCTTTTGCAAGCTTTAGGCCAAATTATCTCCCAAAAATGGTCACACCTCCTTAGTCAAGGATTTTCAGCCTGATTGTGAGCAGGAGAAAGGTCCATGAAGCCCTCAGTACTGGTATGAGGCTCTAGACAGAAAATGGTAAAACTGATGGCCCAGGAACATCCTCTGCCAGAAGGTTTGGAGAGCACTGTCCTTGTCTGCTTCTGAGAATGATGCTCTTACTGGTTCAGTTTTCTTTGTTCCCCCAAACCTCTTAACCTACTCTCTCACACTGCAGAGCTGGGGAGCTTTTCATTAACTATTTCCTCCTCCGGTTTCCATGGAAAACAGAAAATCACATGCACCATCTCCCAAGAGATGACAAAAGTGCCTCTGGTCTAACAGTCCTACTTACCCTTAACAAATGAGGCCAGAAAGAAAAATTATCGAGATGCAAAACAGGGATTTCAAGTCCCTCTCAGCCTTTGAAAATAAGAATAGTACTAAAAAAATCTCCTGGGTGTTCAGGTAGGTCCATGCTGAGGTATACTTTTACAAAAACAAGGCAAAAAGGGGCATTAAGACTGCACATTACCAGTACAATATATAGTGTAATGTATTTGGGGCTGTTCAGCCATGAGAAAAGAAGCCTGAGACGGGATCTGATCAATGGTTATCAATATCCCAAGTGTGGGACACAGGGGGAAATGGCCAATCTCTTCTCAGTGTCTGTGGGGACAGGACATGGGGCAATGGCTGAAAGTTGGAGCACAGGGAGTTCCACACCAATATGCAGAAGAGCTTCCCAGTCACTGTGAGGGAGCCCTGGGACAGGCTGCCCAGGGGGTGTGGAGTCTCCTTCTCTGGAGAGATTCCAGCCCCGTCTGGACACCGGCCTGTGTGACCTGTCCTAGGGACCCTGCTTTGGCAGGGGGTTGGACCCCATGAGCTCTGGAGGTCCCTTCCAACCCCTACAGTTCTGTGATTCTGTGATATTGTGATTTAAAGCCCTTGATCTCGCTTTTCCCTGGAGTGACACCATCCTCTATTTCCATTATTTCCAAGGTTTGGGCCAGGGTCCCTCCAGTTACACTAGTCCCTGCCTTTTCCCATGCCTAACCTCATCTCCCCAGGGGTTTCTGCCCACTCTCAAATAGCATATGATCCACCAGACAGACTGACACTTGAGAGCATCCAAAGTCCGAGAACTTCGACGCTGGGTGGCTCAGAAGTAGGATGCCCATTTTGCATTCTTAGCAGGACTATTTATTGGAAGGCTGTGATTTTTTTCAGCATCTTGGCCTCTCAGCTTCCCCATCCATGAGAAAGATGCGAACACATCTAACTGCTTGCTCAAAAATGACAGGGAAGGGGAATTCAAACACAAGCCATGTTTGCAAACTAGCATGCATTCCTTGTCTGCGTAGACATCTGTTTGAGGCTCCATAATTCTGCTTTAGGCTAAAATCAGCTCTCTTTTTAGCAGTTTCAGCTGAATAACATTTGCCCTGTGACATATAAATGAGGGCAGCAGAGGTTTGAGTTCCAAGAATGAGAATGAAAAGACACCAAGTTCAGCTGCGGGTTAGATGAGGCTATTTTAACACTGAAAGGCCCTGCTGGGCTGTGCAGCAGGTATGTGGGGCTGTTCTGGGGACAGATTCGGTGGAGTCCATCTAAAGCAGAATTCTTAATGAAAGAGAAGTGCAGAGCTCTAAATTTAGACGCACCATTAATGCTTTTAAAAGCATCTGTAGCCACGGAGTGCCTCAAGTTTCACTCACATCAGGCCAAATCCGAGTCCCACTGAAGCCAGCAGTGAGAATCCCGTTGATTTCCAGAGGCCCAGTGCTCTGCTCACTTTTCCTTGTCCCTCTCCATCTTCAGTGGCCCGTTCAGTAAATCACTATGTGTGGCTGAACAGGGCCATTCAGTAGATGGCTAAACGGGACAGTCTGCAGTTGTCGATACCTGTAATGTCATTTTATGCTTCAGCCTGTCTGGCAGAAGAAAGGTTAGAGCATGCATAGTGCCTGGTTGAGTGAGACAGCAAAATAAACAGCAGGCCAAATCGCAAGGAGATTTTGGGCACCTCACTACAAGAAAGACATTGAGGTCCTGGAGCGTGTCCAGAGAAGGGCAACCAGGCTGGGGAAGGGGCTGGAGGGCAAATCCTCTGAGGAGCGGCTGAGGGAGCTGGGGGTGTTGAGCCTGGAGAAGAGGAGGCTGAGGGGAGCCCTTCTCCCCACCTCCCCTGCCCTGCCAGGAGGGTGCAGAGAGGTGGGCGCTGGTCTCTTCAGCCAGGGGACAGGAGATGGGACAAGGGGCAATGGGCTCAAGCTGCACCAGGGCAGGGTCAGATCAGATGTGAGGGAGAAGTTCTTGACCAAAAGGGTTATTGGGCACTGGCCCAGGCTGCCCAGGGAGGGGGCTGAGTCACCGACCCTGTGTGTGTTTAACAGGTGGGTGGATGAGGTGCTCAGGTATATGGGTTAGTAGAGGACAGGTAAGGTCTTTCCCAACCTGTGATTCTGTGATTCTGAGAGTTATCTATCCTTTAAATATCAGATCTGTTAGGTGAATAGTCCTTGTCTGTGTTTTAAAGCAGGTTCCTCCATGGCACTTCAGCCACTTTTACATCAGATGTGCCATA
This sequence comes from Gallinula chloropus, assembly GCF_964237585.1. NCBI lineage: Eukaryota > Metazoa > Chordata > Aves > Gruiformes > Rallidae > Gallinula > Gallinula chloropus. The sequence goes on along the minus strand of NC_140109.1, from coordinate 5,492,056 downwards.
CATCACATAATATGCAGACAGGAACCGTGACTTGTCTGGTAAAGAGGGTTCTGCTTGTAAAAAGCTGATCTCTGTGGGATGGGAATGTATGAGATGTGTGGATTGAAGGCAGTATTGCAACCTGTAGCATGACAGTTACACATGATGGATGTGCAATTTATTGTTTAGTCGAAAAAGCCTGCTTTGGTTTATAAATATTTCACCTGGGAAGAACCTTGGCTCTTTAAAGCCAAGCACACAGACAAGCTTCCCAGTGCCAAAGGATGATCAAAGGGCATCATCTGGATGGATGCTGGGGACTCAAGAGCTGCGGCTCCTCCATGATAAAGCCCACCACAATCAAACAGGAATAGAGCTCATGCTTTATCATGGGATTGTTAATAGCCAGTTATCCTTCATTTATTCCCTACTCCAATGATGCACGTTAAGGGATACACAGGGATTAAAAACTGCTATTGGTTGCTCAGTACAGATTCAGGAAAGCATTTCTTTCAGCATTAAAGAACAAATTACAAGCTCACCTGTCCTGCCAAACTCTCTCCTTCCTCATAAGGTCAAGAAACTCCAACTGCTACATTAATAAAAGAAAACCCCAACTCCTGTCAATCACTGCTGGGTTTATCTGTTAGAGACACCTCTTTTTGCCAACAGCCTAGTTCTATTTTTACTGTGCAAATGCTTTCACACCTAAGTTCCCATGTGTGTGCCCACTTCATGCGTTGTTCACACCTAGTTTACTCTTAACACCTCTCAAGAACCTTGCAGAGAGGTGAGAAAGGATTTCTCCTTTGGACAGCCATGTGCTCTGATAGGAAGGGGGGAAACAAATAGGAACCAGAGATGCTGTCAGCACTCAGGGTTACAGGGGGGGACAGGAGAGGCAAGGGGCAAGGGAGTGTATCATTCACTATCGTCATGCATTCACTGTCCAGTTTGTCCTGTCTCTTTATGAAAGCCATTTGGAATCGAAGCCATATAATCAACAGCATCCTCTCAGCCAGGGCCTCAACCTTTGGGCTTATTTCATCCAAGCTGTAACTTTCCTGCAACTTCCCCTGTGTGACAACCTTCCAGCAACCTTCCAGCAAGGGCTCAATGGGGCCACTGATACATGACTGACCATCCGAGGAACAAAGCGTAAGGCTCACAGTCCCAAATTAGTAATCTAATTACTGAGCAAACCTTCCTGCATTACCAGGTATGCTGAAGATGCACTGTGCCATCACCAGGAGCACGGAGAGCCAGGCTGTGCCAGCTCACCCTGGAGACTTCAGGATTGCCCTTATATCACTCCCAACCTTCACCATTCACTGGGAATTCAGTGAGATGTGTTCAAAGCGGGATGACTAACCCAACTGTAGTCTTGGGAATGTTCCCAAAGCATCCACCTCAGTGAAATTAAGGTAAGAATTACAGATTGCCTTGATACCAGTTTAGCATTTTTCCAGTAACTTCCTACTTCATCTTTGGACTGTACACTACTTATAGAAAGAGGACCACAAATTTGATTGGGATGGAAATAGATGTATGTACCAAATGGAATTTGACTTTACAGAATGATCCTAGTGTTTGAAACTTTCCCCCTTCCACCTCAGTTATTAATAGCGTAGGCACAAAAGTCATCAGACCCTTTTCCTGGGATGAACCAAGCTAACAGAGGGTTGGCCAACCTGTGTGTTTGGCCCTTGAAGGGTATCTGGGTGCCTGCATAGCAGAACACTGTGTACAAATGCTTCACTGAATCCAGCCTGGCTGCAACTTACCACTGCTAAGAATAAACCCTAAATAATAAACACTTTCTAAAAATAAACCCAAAGGTTCCTGGCTTTCTTCCTTTCTTTGTTTTCCTTCTGTTTGTTGTCTTTCTCTCCTCCCTTCCACCAACCCATCTAGCTATCTTCTTTTCTGCACATTGTGTGGGTTAAATATTCCCAAAGACCTCTCCTTTTCAGCATTACCAAGCAAGGTGCTTCCCAGCACACAAGATTACCAATGGTTAAGTTCACTTCCTAAAAACACTAATAGATCAATAACGGATGTAGTAGCCAGGACCATGTTTTACAACCACTTTACAAAGACTATCATTTCATCCTTGAGACATCAGGAGACTATGTAAGAAGTGAATCATCAGAATGAGCTGGACCAGGAAAAGGCTCAATCTTTATGTCAGAATTACAACTGGATGAATTTAGAACCTATTTTCAATTGAAAAAAAAAGCCCCAAATAAAAAAACCCTGATGGCTCAGAGCCTGCAGGGTGCTTTCAGGTACCATAATAACGTGAAGTCTGACATCATAAAGTGCTTTCCTTATTCTTTCATCAAATCAGACATCTCTAATTCCCTCACTTTCCCTGAAAAGAATAGTAAGATGGGCATAAAAGGCATGAGAAACATGTAAGGCTTTGGTTTCTTGAACTCCCACTTCCCATCCCTCCAAAGGGAAAGTTCCAATTAGCGTTCCAGTCCTTCACCTCTCAAAAATAAGACTTGCTACTTCTTTCCTCCACTATGGAGAGTGGGGCCAAAAATTTTCATCTGTGGCTGACTGGTCATTTTGGAAATCCAATTCAGCATGCCCCAAGAGAACTGGATTTTCCTGAAACATCAGAGCAGTCTTTCCTCGTTCACTAGAGCATGAATCTCACTCATAATTATTAAGCCCATTTTGTATTCAGCTTCTGCTCTCCCTCATGCAGAGAGACATCAGCTTAAGGGTTCTCATCTCATTTTTTTTTCCTTCTCCCACAATTCAATTCTTTCACATTAGCAGTGATGGGGGGGAAACCCCCTCTTGGAAATGTATTCTTTCATTGAATGTTTCCAACCAGGCTTCATTTTTCATGCTCTTTATTTGGATCAATCACGTTAAAAGCTGATGTTGCATTATTTAATCTTTGACAGGCATAGAATTAAGATGCAGGTTTATTCGCTTACAGAAAATGTCAGACTAGAATTAGATGATCACTTTAGGGATTGAACCTAACTACTCAGCTAGCTGCTTTTCTCAGGCAGAAAATGTTAACATTCTTGCCTTATTTTTTTCCCTGGGTTCTAGTAACATGGGAACGGGATTTATTAGAACCTGGAATAAATTTGTGGAAACATTACCCTGTTCTTTTCTTCAGCAAAAACTGTACTGTAAGATATGAGAAAGCACCCTAGATAGCTTATACTGGCACAGGAATTTTAAGGACTTATGCCTGAGGGCAAGTCAGATTGTCTGCTGCAGACTACCGTCTTGTCTGGCTTCAGACAGTTCTATAAAGCTATACTGATTTACAAGAGCTGGGACATCTCCTCCTGCCACTTATTCTCCACACACAGAGCATGTTGTTCTTAAAGCTCAGGCACCAAAAGGACAGAACTCAACACCATATACTCCAGGGAGATGGCTATTTCATGGCAAAGCCTAGGATATCAACAAAGCTCTCCTCATCTTGGTCAGAGAGCCCAGTGCAAGCCATATCCTCAAATACCACTTAAACATCTCAATGAGGAAAAAAATATAAAGAATAATAAAGGCAGCTACTTAGCTCATGGCCCTGGCTTTCCACTTGACTGGATGAACTACCCTGCCACTGAAATTTTCATGACATTACGTCTTGCAGACTAGATCAGTAACCTCTCCAAGAAGCACAACACCCTTCCGAGGGCGATGGGAATGACAGCAGCTCTCCATGGGTCCCACCACTTCATTTTTAGCTGGGCCTGAGTGAATTGGCTGCTGTTCACCTCTTCTCCTGAAGATGCATCTTATAAGGTGCTCTGGTGCCGAGTGGGTTAATAAGCAGCTCTACCCATTTTTCTCCCCCGTAGCTGAGTTACCCCACCATCAAAGCAACAGCCTGTTTTTCAGCATGGATCTTATCTTCCTACTCAAGAGGTCACAGATTGCCAGCCTTGTTTTAATGAGCTGTGTCCTGTGAATTTCACAGTCACTTCAAGTCTAATAAGGGAACCCACAGGGGTAGTGTTTTCAATTTGCTCCTCTTTCCTGGAGAGCTTGTGCCATACATCACACGTAGCAGTTCACAGCTGGTGAAAAAGAAAAGAGCTAGCTTGTATTCCCTATGCAGGGATTTTATAATTCAATATTTATTAAGATTGGGGTCCTCTCATTTGAAAGGCCGACCAGTTTGTTTTACTATGTGTGGGATATATTACATTAATAAAGTGAACAACTGCTTCCAAGAACTAATTTAGCGACGGTGTTGAAAAGCCCTGTGCACTACAGAAGTATTATGAACCACTAAGAATCCTGAATACTTTGTCTAACCAAGCCTCACGCATACAAATTAACCATAATTGGGATCCCTGTTCCCACCCTCACAACTAAGGACCACTTTTAAAACTGAAATGACACCAAAACGTCAGATTTTAATTTCAAATTCACTCTCTGAAAGCACGGCCTGATTGTTTTCCTCCCTTCTAAGGATGGCTCCTGAAAAATGGGGGAATCTGAGCTTTACTTCAATGTGGGTGAACGAGCACAGCTATCAGCTGAAGATGACAGCAAAGCAGTACTCCTTGAATATTCATGAATTCTTCCAGAGATCTGACATCCCCTTGTACAGAGGGTTGCAAAATTTGCTCAGTAAATAATACCACCGTCCCATGAAATTCAGAGATCTGTTTTCAACTTTTCACCTAAAAGGAATGTGACATATTCCATTGCCTTGGGATACAGATTATATCCATCTTCAGGCTCGTATAGAAAACTTCCTTATTTGTGATGCTTTCTCCTGGCATTTGGCAATTAAGTTGCCCTTAGCAATAAGAATTGGAAGCATTTTAGTGAGATTTGGCATTAGCTTTTGCTTTTCTACCTCCTGTTAGCATCAGAAATGAGCTGCAGCTTTATTTCCAATAAGTGTTTGTGTAAACACTCTTGTATACAGATGAATATAGACTATAAATTCAATGTGAGACACTTCCCAGTGGCACAGCGAGTCACCAAAAAAAAAAATTGAGAGAATTTTATCTTTCTGAGGCAAAGATTTGTTAATTAGCCAGGAGACAGCACATCATCTGTGGGAAGGAAGGAACCTCCCAGATAAAGAGGAGCTAGCGGAAGTGTTTCTTCATCTGTCTCTCACAAATATTCCTGGCTGGTTTGGATGTCCTCATGAATAGTCCCTTTACTTGCTTTTTCTGCTTAAAATAGTTTGAGTTAATGTGATTTTGCAGTTAAATGAGTAACAACAAGAGATTCCTCATCTCAGGGTGTGATGACTATGTGAAGCACGGCTGGAAAGCTTTGACATACATGTCTCTCCGTCACACCCAAAGGTTAATCGTGTGCTCCTGGTGTTTGTGCAAAGCCCAAAGGGTGCTGGCCATGGGAGAAATGGGAGGTGCAGGAAGGCTTTTCCAGTGACAAACTCCAAGGAGGCCATGGGCGAGTAGCTGCGTGGTGTGTAGTTGCCAGCTGGGGTTAAACCACAACACCAGTAGATACCCAGTGGTATGCCACAAGGTTCTGGGGGAACACACGTAGACACCACCCTATGGGCCAGCAATGAGGCTCATCTTCATAGCCCCACCCCACCCCATCATTCCCATCAGCTCCAGGAGACATTATGAACCTTAAACCCGGGTTTGATTTCCCAGGTCCTGCTGGGAAATAGGAAAATGTCAGGAAATAAAATTCTCCCTTGTGTTTCTGGAGTGTCAGTTTCTACTGCCTAGAGAGCAGGAGAAGAACACAGTGTGGAAAACAAAGAAAAAACAGCTTTACCTACACTACAGTTAATAAAAATTAAATGTCAAGTGGGACAAGAAAAACTGATGTGATAACACACAGAGGACAGGATCCATGAGAGACTTGGAGTAATGAAAAGGTCAGGGGAGCCTATAAATAAAGCTTGCCACCGACAAGATCTAGGGAGGCAGAAAGCTCATCAGAAGAGTACAACCACTCAGGCAATTTAATGAATGTTTTATGTAAATGGAACAATTACTATTCCAGGTAGAGACACTGTCCTTACTCTGAACACTACATACACCACATGCCAGCCGTCAGAACAAGGCATAAGCTGATCACCTTCCCTGTAGGGACTGCACAGGGTGCATATAAAAGACGGGAGGTGCTCAGGGATGTGGTTTAGAAGAGGACAGATACGGTTGGACTCGATCTCAAAGGTCTTTTCCAACCTTGTGATTCTGTGAAGACACCCATGGTTCAGTAAAACCTGGCATTGTGACATTAAATGTAGGGAAAACATTCTTTTCCCTGCTGTTGAAAGGTACTTAGAGAGTTGTTCCAGCCACCCCCTTGGGATCTGGGGTCCTGGTCCTGCTCCCCCTCTGTCTGCAGTCCCTGTTCATCCCCGCGGTCTGTCCCTTTGTTCAGCTTGGCAGCGGAGAGAGGTTTCGTTCTAGGGAGGGCAAACCCCTCATGGCCTTCCTTCAAGGGTCCATCAGGCAGCCACTCTCTGCCTGCACCTGGCATCTGTCTTTCCTCTTTCTATTCTGGGAGGGAGAGAAACAGCTGAGCTCCGCTGCCGTATGCGCGGGAGGCAGATGGGGCGTGAATTCAGTAGTGATTGTACTGCTCATTTGTTTGGCATAAAAATGACAGACACGTGATAGAACAACCCGGAACAAACATGGGAGGGGGGGCATGAATACTGAATAGCTTTTGCCATCATTAATTTCTCCTGGTACTGTGAACTTTTCTTCTCATTCAGTGATAAAGCTGCAGAAACACGGAGGGTTAAAGTTGTCACCGGTTCCCATCAGGTATTTTATCCAACAGGCTGTTTTATTTCTGTGATCTCCTACAGTTCATTTCTTTCACTTTTGGGCAAGGGGAACAGACATTTTGGTTTCACTGCTTAGCTAGCTGCACACGTACATGCTGCTGGATAGCTGGGTAAGGTACAAGGAGGAAGCATTTCCTTCCAGACTCACAGAACTTTTTGCTAACCTTTGCCTTTGCCTGCATTTGGTTTTATGAGCTCTAAACCCACGTAGGATTTAAGGAGCAGAGTAAAATTAAAAAAAGAATGGCTTGGAAGCTTAGTTTTTTCTGATGTTGAACTCCAAAAAGCCTTCACTGACCAGGATGGTGGCTTTGGTGGTTTCTCAGCCTAGCCCATAGCTGCTGTTTGGGGTCATACAAAAACACAATTTCATTCAAACTGATGAAAGGTCCCTTAAGGGAAAATATATTGTAAGGGTGAGAGGGTCAAAAATATGATGCAATTGCACTCAGAAAATGCAGGTTAGTGTGGCTGGATTTGCACACAGTCACTGCAAAAAGCACAAAATCCTTCAAATATTCCTGCCATGGCCTCATGCTGAGTGAGGAGCTTTATGAATATTTCAATTGCAAGGCTTGAAATAAAAGAGTTGTTTCAATTTTGAATCACCCTTCCTTAAATAACTTGCCCTGTTTGGTATTAAATGAGACCCCATTAAATCCAACAGCCACTCCACACACGTGGGGCAATGATGGCATCTCCTGAGCTGGAACCACCTCACTGTCCCTTTGAATGGACCAACTGTGGTTTCGAAAGGGAGATACTGAGCTCTTGACATCCTCTTTAGAAAACATATCCCCTCTCCTCCTTGCCCAGTGTTATTTACAGTGTTTGAGCCTTAATTTAAAGGCTTGGCTTTTTGCTGTGCAGTGCTAAAGGAGTTTGCCCCCACTCTGTATCAGAAGCGGTATTAGTGGCTCTATATCAGACACACACAAGCTAGTTTTGTTCTTGCAGGGTTGAAGAGATACCTAGGGAGCAGGAAATAACACCACTCTGCACTGATCATCTCATTTCTACTTCCAGGCAAGGAAAAGTCGTTGTTTTTCTTCTCTGTCCTTACTCAGAGATGCACCATGATTCAACTAACTCAAAGCTTTACAACCTTTTTTACATCAGGTCCTGATTCTGATCTCACTAAACCAACCAGAATTTAGCACGATTTCTGAGGAGCTGCTCCTGTTTTTAATGGAATTAATTACACCTGGCTGTTGCTTTTTTTCCCACCCCACTGTATTGGCTGATCCTGGTGCCCTTCACTGCATGCTGAACCAGTGTGGTCACACTGCAGTAGCTCTAGAATTGGGTTCATATTGGCATGTGAAACACTGACTTAGAGCTGTTGGAGCTGGTCCAGAGGAGGCCATGAAGATGATCAAGGGGATGGAACACCTCTCCTATGAAGCCAGGCTGAGAGAGCCTGAGGTTTGTTCAGCCTGGAGAAGAAAAAGGCTCCAGGGAGACCTAATTGAAGCCTACCAATACTGAAAGAGGTCCTACAGGAAAGTGGGAGAGGGGCTGCTCACTAGGGAGGGCAAGGAGAGGACAAGGGGCAATGGCTTCAAGCTGACAGAGGGCAGGGTTAGGTGAGACATTAGGAAGAAATTCTTTACTCTGAGGGTGGTAAGGCCCTGGCACAGGGTGTCCAGAGAGGCTGTGGAAGCCCCATCCCTGGCAGGGTTCAAGGCCAGGGTGGATAGGGATATGGGCAGCCTGGTCTAGTGAGGGTGTCCCTGCCCATGGCAGGGGGGTTAGAACTAGGTGACCTTTGATATCTCTTCCAGCCCAAAGCATTCTGTAATTCCATGACTTCAGTGAGACTTCAGTTATCCTCTAACATTCCTGGGAAAGCAGCTAAACATCTGTGTTACCTGGTTCTACCTTCAGCAGGATGTCTAGGAAGGCAAATAATTCTCTCACTGCAAATACAACTTCCCCCTTCATTCCCTACAACCAATAGTACATAAGAACCCAGCTCTGGTCTGCTGTGTGGGATGCACTGGGAGCACCTTCCCACATCCCTGAGAGCCAGCCATCATCCTAAATGAGAGCCAGATTTGGCCTTGAGCTTCTTCCTTTAATAAATGCCAATGGATAGATTCTCCTGCTTCTCCCACCCATCTGAGTGACTGTGCACCCCTGGAAAGGGAGCCCTGACTAGTGTCAGTCAAAATATCAGAGTCAGACTTCTGGTAATTATCACAGCTTTGAAATGGAAAGTGCTGCCACTTTTATGCAGGGACTGAAAGCTTCCTGAGGTTCCCTGTAACTTCATTAAGCCTCCTCTCCATCATCCACCCAACTGCCGCTTAACACGCTCTGGCAACGTGCCTCATATACTGCAGCAGATACAGCTGGCAACGCACGGAGCTTATCACGGGGTATTAATTACTTGAGCATCAATAACGTTCCCTCTTATCTCAGCTTCATAATCCACTATTGCTGATGGAAATACATTCATAATGACAAGTGAGAGAAAACAATGAGGGGGCAAATTCAAGCTGGAAAAAAAAAAAAAAAAGAGTGACAGGTCTTGAAATGAGTGAAAGGGGAAGCCAGGCAAAGTAAAATGAAAAGTAAAATGAAAAATGAAGATACATTTCTAACAGTCACATCCATTAACCCCTGGAACCAAGTGCCAAGGAAAAAGCTGGGTTTTCCACTTCTAGATAGCTTCAGATCAGTCCGAGAAACAACCTTTATTTAGGGGAAGAGAGTTATTAAGTGTGAGCATGGAAGCTCGCCCAGAACACTGACACAAGGCACACAGGCTCATCCGGCCACACATGGTGACACCACACAACAGCACAACAGTTAAAAGATATTAAAGGTGTTCCAGCTGCCCCACAGGATAACAAATCATAACAGGACTTGCAGGGCTCCCTCCCACTCCAGTCCCCAACCTAGGTTAAGCAGAAGGACGTAGTCTTTACGTACGCAATTCTCCTGCTCTGCCTCCACTCACAGCCTGCATTAAGAAGGTGGTTCCCAACTAGCCTGGCACAAGGAGGCAAATGAAGAACAAGATATGTAGCTTCTGATTGCTCAAAACCCCTCATTAACGATGGCAGGATGGAAAGGCATACCTTAAATGAAGTTGCTTTCATGGCTCTGCACCGCTGAGGGCGACACGCTGTGTCCATGTTGTTGTGTACGGGGGAGCTCGCCCTGTGGTGCTGGAAAATCACAGAATCATAAAGGTTGGGAAAGACCTCCAAGATCATCCAGTCCAACCATCATCCTACCACCTATATTACTCACTAAAGCACATCCCTGAGTACCTCATCCAGCCTTTCCCTCAACACCCCAAGGGACAGTGACTCCACCACCTCCTGGGCAGCACGTTCCAATGCCCAACCGCTCTTTCAGAGAAGAAATTTCTCCTCATTTCTAATGGTGCAACTTGCAGCCATTCCCCCTCATCTTACCACTAGTTATCTGCAACAAGAGGCCAACCCCCAGCTTACCACAACCTCCTTTGAGGTAGTTGTAGAGAGCAATAAAGTCTCCCCTGAGCCTCCTCTTCTCCAGACTGAACAGTCCCTGTTCCCTCAGCCGCTCCTAGGAAGGTTTGCTCTCCAGCCCCCTCCCCAGCCTGGTTGCCCTTCTCTGGACACACTCCAGGGTCTCAATGTCCTTCTTGAAGTGAGGGGCCCAAAACTGAACACAGTATGCAAGGTGCAGACTCACCAGGGCCGAGTACAGGGGATCATCACCTCCCTGGTCCTGCTGGCCACGCCATTCTTGACACAAGCCAGGATGCTGTTGCCCTTCTTGGCTACCTGGGCACGCTGCTGGCTCATGTTCAATCACTTGAAGGTGTAGGTTTGGCTGCCAAAAGACCTGTGGCACATCTGTACAATGCAGGCTTTTAAGAAACAGGGTTGGGGTATGCCTGTACATGCAGAGGTGTGCTTGTGAGTAGCTGTGCTACACCCCAGGTGTAGCTCTGAAGAGCAGGAGAGCAGGCTGTTTTAGGTACACACACACAGGTGTACCTGCTGTGGATGGGTACTGCTGTGAACTTGGCATCTCAGTGATACATTGATAAGGCAGATGTAATTATTCAGTGTTTTGAATATGTATTTTTAGCTTGTTTACTGGGCTCATTATATAAATGTGAATGGTTATTTATGTGTGAATAGTGTGTTTACAGGTTATAAATGTTTCTTGTGGAGTATTAATTAATATTTTTGAAAGCACAGAGGCTGATGAGTGTGTAGTATGTATTGGATATTTATGTGGGTGGACACACCGACATGAGCTATTTCAACTCACAGAAGGACACAGACTTGGATTTAAATGTTCATTAGGGCAGAGTGGCTCTAGTGTGCTTTTCTTCCAATGGTTTGTTGTCCTGCACATACCTGTGGCATGATTAGAGGGCTGGAGCAGCTCCCCTATGAGGAGAGAGGCTGAGGGAGCTGGGCTGGGTCAGCCTGGAGAAGAGAAGGCTGTGGGGGGACCTCATTGCAGCCTTCCAGTCCCTGAAGGGAGCAGAGGAACAGGAGGGGAATCAGCTTGTTAAAAGGATAGACAATGGCAGGACAAGGGGGAATGGATTAAAGCTAAAGGAAGGAAGGTTTAAATTAGATATTAGGGATGGGTAACTGAAGATGGCTACTCTCCTCCAGAGAGTAACGACCATGGAGGAGGAGAAAGGTGTGGATGCAGTCCAGTGCCTCCTTACCTCTGGGGTCACATCAAGGACCATGCAAGCCCACTCTCACAATGAGTGGAGCTGTGTAAGTCAGCCTGTTGGGTAGAGCTTATATAAACAACATCTCTCTGAGGGGCTGAAATCGCCTCAGCCTTTCCCCTCCATCACCATCCCCTACATTAGGAGTTCACATCAGCTACTGAATAAAAAGACCAGGGTTTTTTTCTGCATTGTTGAAATCTCTGCACACTTTGCATCTCTCAGACTAGTTCTCTTCACCCCTTCTCTGGATGTCACAAGATCTTCTTTGGGGAAGCTTGGTTCTGTGCCCAGTTCTTTGTAAAGACCAAACCTGTTAGCTGTTTAGTGTTCTGGTGGAATAGTGATCTGAATGGAGCTGCAGGACAAAGCACACCTTTGGGGTTATCACTCAAGAAGTGACTGGTAAGTCAACATGAGCCCCCCAGGGATGCTATTTCTTGCCACTGGCAGAAGCAGGGGACTGATCCTGACTCTTGACACCAACTGGCACCTAACCAGATGGCTCCAGTTATGTCAGGGTACGTTCCCATTAGCTACAGGAACAGCAGCATCCGAGCCTTTATTTTAAATATGCACTTTACAGAGTTTTGCAAACTGTTACTTACCCAGTCTACCTACTCCAGGGACTCTTCTGAAAATCCAGCACATTTCAAACTCCCAAGCAGCTACTTACTTTGCTTTAAATCATCATCTGGAACTGAAACTGGGACATCCAGGCCAGGGAAAAAAAACCCAAACCCCAAAACATTCACAGATGACTGGCAAGGTCTAAACTTTTTCTACTCATGGAGAGCTTATGAAACGTGTCAGAGATGCCATGAAAACAATACACAAAGACAGCCCTTCAGTTTGCAAGGGCAGGCAAACCCACTGGATGAACGTGCTACAGGTCTGCAGGGAAAGCTGTCCCCTTAATACCAGGTATTTTGACAGAAATAACTCACAGTGACCGTGATTCTGGAGGAAAGTGCTAAAATCTATTCATAAAAATCATGAAGGCAAAGCACTTCACTAGATAGCAGAGAGGATTTGGTTTTTTTCTCCTCTTCTTTTAATTTAGCAGTAACAATGTCTACAATACATTGACTCACAAATTAAGTGAAGGTAGGAAACCACATTCTTCATACTGAGAAGGGACATTCTGGCCTTGTACTTTTTAAATACCCTCTCAAGGGGGAAGAGTTGCCAATGTCCAATGAACATCTTTTGAAACAACCAGTGGTGGGAATTTCAACTTTAACAGCGATTATATTTAGTGAGCCTTGTCCATAGAGATCAAGATGCTTTGCAAACGAGTGCAAAGCTCAGAACCTTACTGTACAGCTAAAGGGGGAGGGAAACTGAGGCACAGTGCTATGTAGTGACTCGCCAGGACGTAAATCCCAGCTCTCTGACTCCCAGTCAGTTCCCAACTTGTCAGTCTCCCAGTAAGCACGTGTGGGTATCTACTGTCCAGCAGTTCACGCGTTATACAGGTATCTCTTCTTTCACCTCTCCTGCTGTCCCATTGGCTCCACTCAATCCAGCTGGCTCCCTCTCTTCTTCCTCTTCTTCTTCTTCTTCCTCTTTTGCTCTCTCTGCTTCTCTGCCTCCGCTCAGGAGGGTGGCACTGGAGAGGTGGCTGAGGAGCTGGCCTTCCCGGCGGGACTCGGCCAGCTCTTTGGCACAGCACACAGGAGTGTTGGTCTCGTACGTGCTGTGGAAGCTGTTGTAGTCGACTTCATAAAAATCCTTCTCCAGGGTGAGGACGGGAGTGAAGCGATGTCCCCACAGCACTTCGGTGTCCATGTAGGAGCTGCGAGCCTGGCAAGTCATCCCTGGGTAGAAACAGGAGGATGTTAAATGCAAAGCTTCCTTACATGCTCACCCAACCACTCCTCTCACTTAAAAGCACTTTCATGTTATCTCCATACCTGATTGCTCTGGGACACAGAAAAGGTCTTCGCTTAATGAGCCTCACAAAAGCCTCTATCATGAAAAAGCTGAGGCCTCAAAGGGAAGGGGATGGAATCATCGCTGCATCTTCAGGCTGTTTTCTGAACCTTGAGCTTATGGGTTTTGAAGTTTGGTATCATAAAGCAGCTTCTCTCTGTCCTCACAGCACTCTGCTGAGGTGTCGCCTGCGTGGCTGACACTAAGAGCACTTCTGCTGAACCATACTAGAATGATGTCCAGCCCTGGCAGTGGACCCCAGACCCTGACCCACACATCCCCTCAGCAGCAGGAATCTCTACCCCAGCCCTCCTCAGCTGCAGCACTCTCACTATCCCCTCCTGTGCTTAGGTCCAGACACCAAGATGTATAGCCCAAAGGGGCCACAACTCCAGGTGCTTGATCCAGCAAGCTGGCTTATAAATCCCTCTGGAGGGTTCAATCCGGTTGTACAGGGTTGGCAGAACCAAAACCCACAGCAGCACACGGCCACGCTTGTAAGCACAGTGAATTCCCTGTATTAACAGATTTGGGATTGAATGAACAGTGGGTAATATGAAACTGGGATTTGTCAAGCTGCTTCTCAGCCCCAAGGATCAGAGTTTATTTATTTACTTTGAAAAAGATTAAAGAGAAGCTTTGCAGAGCAGGGATAAGCCTTCAGCATTGGTGTAACAGCAAACAAACTCTCACAGAATCACCTGCTGACTTCTCTCCCAAATATTTGTCTTCTGTTTGTCCTAATTGTGTTAAGATTTTTTGAATTAATTCGGGAAAACCTGACCTCATGAAGTCCTCCCATCATTCTCTTTTGAGGGGTGAGAGGTAGGCCTGCCTGCAATACACTCAAAACATACACTTGATCCAGCTCCTGGCTAACACTTCCAACTCCCAAAGCACCCAAACAGGAACGCAAAGCAATGCATAGGGGCAAAACAGATACTTCAAGGAAGAGCGTGTCATGTATTCTTACCACATGAGCTCTACTAAGTGACTGAAATCTGAGAGTAAACCAAAAACTCCTTTCCTTAAAACCATGAAAAAGTAAAGGAAAAAAGGCACCTTTGTGCAAAGACGAATATTTTGTTCTCATAATTCTCATAATTGCTGCAGTCCATTAAAAGACACCCACACAAACGAGTTGGTTGGACAGCTTTGCTTGTTTCTTATTGCTTTCCTTAGTTTAAAGCTATCAGGCCAGGAGTATATTAGTTGCTTTGGGTTCTTAAAAGGGGAAGAGAGGGATGGTGACACAGGCAACACTGAGAAATTTCCAGTTCTGTATCACAGGCTGAAAAGGCAGGTTTTTTTCTCCCCCCAAGGAGATCTGCAGGAGTATTTACTTCTGGGCAGGAACAACAAGTACGGAGTTAGTCATAGTGTTCCAGTGTGCCTGCTTCCTGGACCGGCAGGAACTGGGAAGTGCAGAGGCTGCTATTAAAAAATACCCTAATGGAAGAAGAAAATTGTCCCAAGTGTTTTTGGTACAGGGTCTTCTCAGGAAACCACCAGCCTTCACTTTGTAAGAGCCAGTGTGGAGGCCACTCTTGCCTATACTGCAATGTGCAGCATCACCTGCCCTGGCCTCATCGGTCCTCAAGGCGAAGACCGGTTCATTTTCACTCCCTTATATCAGCCAGCGAAGAGCAGCTCCATGTGCAGGTGGCTCATGGAGTCCTACTCACTTCAGAGTCCTACTCATTTCAGGGTCCTACCACAGTTTTTCTCAGGAGAGCTGCGTCACTGAAGCTTACCATACTGTTGACCTCCCTAGGCTTTTACTACAGACTGTTCCAAGGGTTGGTAATGCAGGGCTGCAGGGCTAATCCCACGTTCTGATCCTCCTTTGTGCTGGGAGGCCAGGCAACCAGGACCATGGGTGTGCATGGTAAGGAGATAAAGTAAACTAGCCCTTTGGATAAAGGACTGGATGATGTTGGAGGTCTTTTCCAACCTTGATTCTCTCAGAGCGCTCAGGCTCACAGGGTTAGGTCCCATGAATGCTCTGCTTGATTCTTATGGCATTCCAAGTGCAGCACAAACATGCCATGTGGGCCAAGAAGGGGTGTCCCTGCTAAATACGGGGGTCTGCAGCATCCTAAAGGAACTCCTGCCTTATAATCAGTGCCCAAAATAGCTCCTTCCCTGAGGGGAGTACCTGACAGCAAACCCGAGCTCCAGAGACACAATCATAGTTATCTCCTGCTGTAAGTATTCAATTAAGGAAGGAACAATGGAAAGCTTTCAGCAACCAAATATTGCACGCTGCCAGCTTCCTGCAGTAGCTGCTTTCTGTAACCCCAGGGGTACGCAGAGCCAGCACAATAAGACAACTTGTAATTGCTCCATAATCCCATTCAAACATTCCTTTTTAGCACATGTGCAGTGGTGTTTTAATTGCGTGGGGACATACTGCTCTGCAACTCCTACATTACCCAGTAAACAGCAGCATTGTCTCCGCTTCAAATTCCATTAAGTGCCCGCTTTGCAGGCCGCCCTGTGCTCTCCAGCCTGGTTAATTAATGCATCTGTAATGTCCCTAGCTAATTATTGCCTCTGTAACTGTAAAAAGATGACAGAAGAGGTGTGGAAACAATAAAGCTTATTCATATTAAGAGCATATGGATGCATCCGCTTTCCTCTCGCATGCAATGTCTGCGCCGTGCCCTCTGCGCTCCAAGTTTCAGCCCGTGGTGGCGTGGAGTAAATTGTCAGGCTAGCAATTGTTTTGTCACTCCTACAAGGCTGTGAGCTCTCAGCAAACAAAAAAAACAAGAGAAAGAAATCAAATAATCAGCAGGTTGTTCTCCTAAGCCCTGCTTCTTGCAGGACATCCCGGGTGTAGCGGGATCAGTCCGTGCCACGCTCGTGTCCATTAAGAATCACCCTGCCTTCACTGTTCTACTTATGTGCAGTAGCACTGTGGTGTACAACCTTACTACAACAACCTTACTACAGCTGCCCAAAGCATGGATATTTCGGGGAGCACAAGAAATTGAGAGAATTTCTTGCACAAAATAATCGCAGCATTTACGGTCCCTGGATGATTAGGGATAATGTGGGTCCCCTGCTGAAAGAGGCAGGTGTCCAAGTGATGGGGATGCTGAGAAGGTGGAGATACTGAACACCTTCTTTGCTAGAGAAAATATGACTAAGGGGGGACCTTATTAATGTTTATAAATATCTTAAGTATGGGATGCAGGGGGAAATGGCCAGTCCCTTTTCAATGCTCTGTGGGGACAGGACAAGGGGCAATGGCTGCAAGTTGGAGCACAGGGAGTTCCACACCAACATGTGGAAGAACTTCTTCCCAGTGAGGGTGAGGGAGCCCTGGGACAGGCTGCCCAGGGGGTGTGGAGTCTCCTTCTCTGGAGAAATTCCAGCCTCGTCTGGACCCCGAGCTGTGTGACCTGTCCTAGGGACCCTGCTTTGGCAGGGGGTTGGACCCCATGAGCTCTGGAGGTCCTTTCCAGCCCCTACAATTCTGTGGTCCTCTTCTTAAAGCAGATGCAACTGCACATTTTGGATTTAAATGATACAGATATCTGGTATAGAGAAGTGGTATTTTGGTGACTTGGGTGTTTCGTTTACATCAGCTTCATGCCAAAATAATATCCTCATTTTCACCTTGCTCAGTCTTAAGTGGATGTGCTTCAAGACTTCTTTAAAAATAAAGCCACTGAGATTTTTGCTTTTCAGCTTATCGCATTTGCCAGAGAGTGAGACCATTAGAAGCTGAATTTTCTCCTAAACAAGCCAGTTTAAAAATGGCAAGGTCTGTTTAACATAAATTTGTACGATCTGTCAGTTGTGGAAAACGTGATATGTGAAATCTTCAGCTTCTGAGTTTTAGTTACAGCTTTCTGGTCCCTTAATTCAGCAGCTTAGCTTTCAGTTGCAAACAAAACTGGGGGTTTTAATTGAAACCAGGAGAGAAAGCTTTGTACAAACTCACAAGCAGATGCACCAAACTTTCCATAAAGCTGGAATCAGTTCTAGGCTTTTTTAGAAAGCTGGAGACCAGAGGGCTGTCTCCTGGTTTCAAGTTCTGCAATAAACATTTCATAGAATTTTAATGATAATTTAGTTATAGCAGAATCCTAAGAAGTGCCCTTTTTTTGGGGGGGGGGGGAGAGGTGTCTGTCAGCTGGAGTCACTACATCCCTGGATCAATAACAGAGTTTGTGCATGTTCCTGTTTAAAGCAGCCATAGATACCTCCCTAAACAGCTCGTTTCTGGTTTCCAGTAGATGAAAAGAAGCAAAATATATCACTATGTGTATTAAACAGGGTGTTTCATTACATTCCAGGCCAGAGTCACTGAGGAAAGGCTGGTGTGTGAAATAGATGTCGGGGAACTCTACCAATAAGGCACTTTCCTGTCATCAAAATCAGTTGGGATCAAGCAGCTTACATGTTATCAGAGGCAAAGGAATGGTAATGCATGCTGACAAAGAGCAGTTATTTGATGGCTTGCTGGGTAAGGAGCTTGCTTCTTCCTCCAGTGGGCTCAATGGGAGCTGCAGGTTCCAGAACTACTGGTTACGCAACTGGAGCAGGTGGTTCTGGCTCTGCCACGCTGCTGGGAAGAGTGGTGATCGCTCCTGGTGTCCAGGTCTCCTGTGCCCTTTAAGTTATCCATTAAAATCAAACTGGATCCTCACAAGCCAAATCTAAACTGCATTTGCAGCTCTGTGGTTATCCAGAGGTGAACAGGCAGTCTCTCTCCAGCTGTATATTTCCATCAAACCAGTACCTTTGCTGGCAGTTTTATGGGAGAGGGCAAAGGGACCACAAAGTGTGATGTACCAGCCCAAGAAACTGCCACAGGCTTCAGTCTGATCATAGAATCATATAGTCATGGAATAACCTGGGTTGGAAGAGACCCTTTAGATCATCAAGTCCAACCACCGCCTAACCCTGCCTGGTCCACCTCTAGACCATGTCCTTAAGCACTTCATCCACACGCCTTTTAAATCCTTCCAGGGATGGTGACTCCACCATGTCCCTGGGCAGCCTGTTCCAATGCCTGACAACCCTTTCAGTTAAAGAAATTCTTCCTGATATCCAACCTAAATCTACCCTGGTGCAATTTTAAGCCATTTCCTCTTGTCCTATTGCTTGTCACCCAACATCACATCGACAGCGTAGCTGATTCTTTCGGTACTGCTGCACAGCTGAACTTTCTCAGCGGGTGGAGATATCCCAGCCCCTGGGGCTGTCAAGACAACATTTTTCATCAGCCTAAAATTAACTCTCCTCATTTAAATGCCACAGAGCTCAGTGATTATCTGCTGGCAAAATGTCATGTGGCTGCTGTCTGTATGTTTGCCGTATTTGCTAGGCTCTCTCTGCAGTTCAGGCTGCTGCAAGTGATTTCACTTCTCCGACCTTGTTTTCATATACAACTGAATGCAGGGTGAGTTTTCCCCTTGCACTGGATGTGGGGAAGCTGCATAATGCATGCTTGGCTCCTGGAGCTCAGCTCCAGCTACAAGAGTACAGAGAAAGAACTGATGGACTCAGAGGTATAGTGACAGAACAACATAACTTAGGATGGCAAGGAGCAGTTATAAAAATTTTAAGTGATATCACTCCAATTAAGCAATACATGTCTTCAGATTAGCATCAGTATTTGGATAGTTATAAAATTTATTAGTCCCTTAATATTAATTAGACCGTAGAACGCTGTAACTTCCAGAAAGTCAATATTCCTCCAACTTGAAAAGGAATATTAGAAGGTAGGAGCATGGTCCTCTAATTATTTGTGCTTGTCTCTATGACTGGGCTTGATTCACTTTGATTTTTATGCCAGAGGAGAGTAATAGGATTTTAATTTATCTGAATGTTCTCCAGGCATGCAAAAGCTCCTAGGCACTGGAAATGAAAGGAGAAAAAAAAAAAAGGACCAAAAAAAAAGGACTTTTATGATTTAAAGATCTCTAATTCAATTGCCATGTCACTACCAGGTGGAGCTGGAGCACCAAGTGCACACCGTGTAACTTCAGGCCCCTCACAAAGGTATTTCCAGTGTTGGCAGAGACACCCAAGAAGACCAGCCTGCTGACCTCTACCTCAGAGGACAACTCATTCAGCTCACAAAAATGACTGGAGATGGCTCTCCCTCTTCCCTATAATTGTATTAGCAGCTTCTGTAACAGTTCCTCAAGGTCCTTCTTGCAGAGAGCTTATTTAAATGCAAAAGGCAAACCAAAACAAGATGACCCAAACCAGATGATGAATGTACAAAAGCTCCATTCAGTAGTGCCACCATTCCTTTGTTCTCCCATGAAAATGGTGATTAATTTCAGGATATCTTGCGTTGTGACTGCTTCTTTTGGTCCTTATTTCACTATGTCCTCTGTAAAGGTGGGTAAATTGAGGTGCACAAAACTCCTGTCTGCCTACACTCTTGCAGGGACAGGCGTAGGTAAGTTAAATCATTAAACCCTCTTCTATCACACATTAAACCTCCTTGCATCACACTATGCCAGGAATCCACATGCTTATCCTTTCCTAAGTTTATTAAAACTTCATTTAGTGACTGGACTAATCAGGCATCTGTCTCTTGTGGCTCATTTAATGGTGATGGGAAGAAGAGGCAATGAAAACCAGCGAGGAGCAAGGGTAATCCTCTCTCTGCCCAGACAATAGGTACAGAATGAGGTTTGCAGGACAGCTATTAAGTGAGGGTTTGGTTAATTGTCTGTAAATAGCAGTGGGAAGGGTAAAGTTGGAAGAGGCTCTTCAAATTATCTCCCAGAAAGTCTTGTCAGACAAGCAGGCTGCGTCAGTGGGTATGGAGTGATGGCTCACATTAAAACTCAAAAAAAAAGAAGAAATTGAACATCTCCAACGTTCCCTAATTGAATCAGCCAAATTCTTTGTCATGGAAGGGGCCACAAATATGATCAGGGAGCTGGAGCACCTCTCCTATGAAGCCAGGCTGAGAGAGTTGGGCTTGTTCAGCCTGGAGAAGAGAAGGCTGTGGGGTGACTGAATTGCAGCCTACCAGTACTTAAAGGGGACCTGCAGAAATGTGGGAGGGGGGATGCTCACCAAGGAGGGCAGGGAGAGGACAAGGTGCAATGGCTTCAGGCTGAAAGAGGGCAGATTAGATGTTAGAAAGAAATTCTTTACTCTGAGGGTGGTGAGGCCCTGGCACAGGGTGCGCAGAGAGGCTGTGGAAGCCCCATCCCTGGCAGGCTTCAAGACCAGGCTGGATGGAGCCTCGAGCAGCCGGGTCTAGTGAGGGTGTCCCTGCCCATGGCAGTGATTGGGAACTAGATTATCTTTGAAGTCCCTTTCAACCCAAAGCATTCTGTGATTCTGTGGTCATAACTCAGGTGAAGGTGGGGGGGGTCTGAATCTCCTCTGCTCTCCTCAGTTCCAGCAGCTTGGCTTTATCCATAAAGTTCAGTGCACGATTAGGAGGGTAAAAACAAGAGGCTTGGCCAACAACAGCCTAGACCTGGTCTGCTGAAAGGATGGCTCTCATTTTTTATTGCCACTGGGGGAAGCAGAAAGGTAGTGAAAGCAAAAATGGATTCACTTTATAAACTGATTTTCCCACCTTCGCTTTCTCCCCTTTCACTGCAGGTCAAATTTGGGGCCAAGAGTCCCTATTCATTCCCTAAAGTGATCTCAGGGGCCAATTCATCAAGCAGACACAGGGAGTGATGCTGCCACTCCGAAGTGCCCATGAAGCAACACGGCAACTCACACCACTTGTCACCTCTATTGATTTTGGCCTTCACAGTGGTCATTATACTCAGCAATGATCACAACAGATCTGCCCAGAAACTTCCTCTCTCCTATTTTGGTGTTTTTTAATCTCTGGCGGAGCCTCAGTCCCTCAACCAAAACATCAACTGGCAAGATGGGTGTTGGTGGGCTTTCTGCTGTGGCTGGCTCTATGCATGGGGTAGCAGAAGAGCTGTGGGTCCCTGGAGAGCTCCCACTAGAATAATACAATGTTTATTTTCTTTTTGGCCAAGTAACAGCATGCAGGTTTTAGGTTGGCTCCTACCTTTCTTGTGTTTTGCTGTTCTTAAGTGTGGTGGTGTTCAACCTTTGGAAAATTGAAGTCAACTTGAAAAGAAAACCATGGGTTTAAAACACAATCATAGAATCATAGAATCCCAGACTGGTCTGGCTTGGAATGGACCCTGAGGATCACAGAGCTCCAACCCCCCTGCCACAGGCAGGGACACCAACCTCCAGGCTGGGAGCTACACAAGGTTGCCCAGGGCTCCATCCAACCTGGCCTTGAACACCCCCAGGGATGGGGCACCCACCCCCTCTCTGGGCAGCCTGTTCCAGCCCCTCACCACTCTCTCTGTAAAGAACTTCCCCCTAATATCTCATTTAAATCTTCCCTCCTTTGGCTTCACTCCATCCCCCTTGACCTGCCATTGTGTAACCTTTTAAAAAGCTGTTTCTCTGCTCCCTTCAGGGACTGGGAGGCTGCAGTGAGGTCCCCCCACAGCCTTCTCTTCTCCAGGCTGAGCCAGCCCAGCTCCCTCAGCCTCTCTCCGTAGGGGAGCTAGCCCTCTGATCCCCTCCGTGGCTCCTCTGACCCCTCTCCACCAGTCCCACATCTTTCTTGTCCTGGGGCCCCAGCTCTGGACACAGGACTCCAGCTGGGGCCTCCCCAGGGCAGAGCAGAGAGAGACAATCCCCTCCCTGTCCCTGCTGCCACCCCTCTGCTGATAGAGCCCAGGATACTATTTGCCTTTTGAGCTGCAAGAGCCACTGCTGGCTCAATGTTTCACTGGATAAAAAAAAAAAGCACCTTGAAGTGTTTAGGAAATTCGAGTCATCTTGAAAACAAATCCATCCCTTTAAACCACATTTTGTAAAATACCCAGTGTTTCAGCTCTTCAGAATGTCTCCTCCGCTTTTCATTTAAAACTATTTACCATCTTTGCCTTCCAGGGGATCAGAATTAAACTTAAATGTCAGTAGGAAGAGTTACTTGTTTGAAAGGAGACAATACATTACGTTCGTCATACGTGTGTGGTTGGGGAAAGCTATTGGAAATAGCTATAAAGCTGCTCTCCCAAATGCTTCAGTGAAAAATATCCATGCTTTTTAGCCAAGGCATTATGTTTAAATTTCTTTGGTCATTTCTGCATTGATAATGGCTGTTTCAACCTGCTTTCAAAACACATTGGGTGCTGCCTTCAGTTTTGGGCTCCTCGCTACAAGAAAAGACATTGAGGTGCTGGAGTGTGTCCAGAGAAGGGCAAGGAGGCTGGTGAGGGAACTGTAAGACAAATGTTATGAGGAGAATCTGAGGGAATTGGAGTTTTTTTAGGCTGGAGTGGAGGAGGCTGCAGGGAGACCTAATCCCTCTCTGCCACTACCTGAAGGGAGGTTGTGGGAGCTGACCTCTTCTCCCCAGTGACAAGCAATAGGACAAGACATATGGCCATAAGCTGCACTGGGATAGGTTTAGAGTGGATGTTAGGAAAAACTTCTTCACAGAGGGGATTGTTAGGCCTTGGAATGGGTTTCCCAGGGAGGTGGTAGAGTCTCCATCCCTGGAGGGATTTAAAAGTGGTGGTTTTGGGAGGGTTAAAAGTGACAGTTGGACTTGATGATCTGAAAGGTCCCTTCCAACCAAGACGATTCCACAGTTCAATACAGCTATCTTTTCCAGCCAGCACAGGAGGCATTCACAGCATGATGTGCTGTTGTCTGCAAAGATGGAATCATTTCCCATTCAGTTTTGCTCCTGATGACAACTGCAGAGCCGAGCTACCTCTGAGACAGCACGTGCAGGACTCGCTGGCCTCTCGTGTGCCGTAAGCAGAGCTGTGAATGCTGGCCCATTGCACCTCTCAACACTGTGATGGTGCCTCCTAATTTCTCATAGGGGTTACTAAGGGAACAAACGGCCTGTTCCATTTTCATGCTGCCCTGAACCTGACCAGGCTGTAACAGTGTCATGATTCAACAGAAGTCACACTGTAAGTGATACTGCTCCCAAAAGCAGGTGCAGCTTGAACCATAGAATAGGATTGAAAGAACCCAAAGACTTTGCTCAGAGCAAAGTTTAAGGTATGGAGGGAGGCATTAACATCCCCCCCCCCCAAAAGTGCTTTATCAGCATTAGGATGTGTGAGGCCAAAGCAGGAAAGCACACTGTGCTTCTGCAAACCACTCTCACTGTGGCAAAATATCACCACCACCCCCTTTGCCCCCCAATGCCATATGTCATTCAGAGAAGCATCCCAGCACCTGAATCAGATAACCACAGCATCTGAGGTCCACTCTGCTCTAAGTTCAATGCAAACTGCCTCTTCTAGCTCCAATTTTGGAATTTCTCAGCCTGTCTTCTGAGGCCAGAATAATTCATTTCCACAGATGCATGCTCCTTAATATCATTACACACTGGCCTGTGCAATCCCTCTGGGAGAGGAGCCCATTTGTAAAGCAATATTATTCCTATGCCATGCTTTTAATTTCGAGGTTGTTATTGATAATGACTTCCTCTCACACGTATCTAGCAGAGGCTGGGCTCTCACACCAGGAATGCAGTAGCTGTTCAAACAGAGTATGATGGTGTCACTGCGTGATGAAGAAAGAGGCTTTGGGCAAACAGGGAGCAGCATTCCATGGTCAGATTAAGAGGTTCAAGTATCTAGTAAATGTTTAGGCTACAACATAAGCTTCTGCTACAAATCTTTGCCTTTGACAGGCTTTTCCACCCACCCTTTCCTTTGCCACATCTCTACAATACTCTGCTGGGAAAGAGTAGTTGCCTTATAATGCTGAGCACATTCTATTTGTATGATACAGTACTCCAACCCAGGTACAGTGCAACCTCTACATAACCTCCCACTAGCTCTGTCTGGAAAACTCAGCTGTTGCTATCCACCTAATGACCAAAGGGAGACACTGGGAAACTGAATTAGCTCTCTAGAGAGCTGTCTTTAAGAGTGAAGGTCTGGGATGCAGGACTCTGAGAGACTATTTATTCTTACATCCAGCTCCTAACAAGGACAAATCTCAAGAAGGGGACAATATTAATAGTGAGCAAGGGACTCTGTGAGACAGGTTGCCCATAGCACTGAGTACTGATACCAAGATGAAAACCCTCAGAGGCATTTAAGAGAGAATCATAGAATCATAGAAGGCTCCGGGTTGGAAGGGACCCCAAGGATCACAGAGCTCCAACCCCTTTACCACAGGCAGGGACACCAACCTCCAGGCCTGGAGCTACACAAGGCTGCCCAGGACCACATCCAACCTGGCCTTGAATACCCCCAGGTGTTCACAGTACTCCAGGTGGAACCTCATGAGGCCAGAGTAGCTTTTTTGCATCTCTGACCCTTCCTGTGTTTCCACATCTCTAGACAGCAATTCTCTCCTCCATGCTGCCTGTAGCCCAGTTCCCCCAAAGGGTCTGACACAACCAGGCATGCTGCCAACTCCAGATGCTGAAAGCCTGCCTGAAGGAAGCATCAACATCTCAGGGTGCTTAAACAGACAGAGCCTGCCAGCTCCTCCTCAAACCCTGGAATAAAGGAATTAGCTGCAAGTGGTAAAATGACTCCAGAGAGCCATGCCTTGTAGGTGAGACTCCAGAGTAAAGGCATCTACCTCACTAGCTGCACCCTGTGGAGATACACTGCATCCCACTGCCTGGACACCTTTGGGGCCATCTGCTTGCTCAGACTGAGAGGTACACCACCACTTTGGAAAGCTGAGGCAAACAACTGCTCCAGATTTATTCCAGACAGACGGAGGTTTCTTTCACCGACTGCCACAAATACACCCCGAGGAGGAAACAGGGAGTCAGCTGAGCCTATCTCCTAATCTACCCATTACACAGCGTTGTTTTATGCTGGCAAACAGCTGCTGGGTTGCAAAAGTCACGAAAGTGGTTTCTGTATTTTTCCCCTTTGAGCTCCATGATGTATGTCCTGCATCACGTGCAAGTCATTCAGCCCCAGCACATGCTGGTTTATGGGATACAGTAATACTCGAGCACTTCTTTGATAGCCTCCATTAAAAAGCAGCACCACAGCAATACCTAAAATAGCACAGTTACAGCCAATTTTTAATACAGAAGAGAAATGGAAAAAGATTTGCACCACGAATTTTGATCACAGCAAACAGGACCACAAGAGACCTCATGATTTCTTTTAGCCCATTCCTTTTTTTCCTCTGGATAGTGATTATGAATAACTTCTCAACTAACCCCTTTGCCTGAATCCCTGACTTAAGAGTGTGAAACCTTACATGAGCTCAAGGACCTAGCTGCCTTAAACCACAATATCCCACTTGAGTTGGGCACTAGAGAAGGACAAATCCTAACATGTTCTCAGTCCAGGTGACGCTGACAGCAAAATCTTCATGCCATACTCCATTTTTCCCCTCCCTTCTACCATTGGACTTGATGATCTTAAAGGTCTCCTTTCCAGCTGAAATGATTCTACAGTCCTTTGAAAATTGTGACTGATTTTTGAAGAGTCCTTACCTGTTGCTTCCACCATTCCTTCCAGGATGACCACAATTTCAAACTCTTCCTTCTCCAGTTGGGTGCGGGACATCTCCCAGAAGGGGCTTTTCTCATTGATTTCGTGCGAGATGATAAGAGGTGACACCAGGAACAATCTGTCGTCTCCAGTGTCAAATCCCACGTTGATGTCTGTTTGGTTCAAGGGAATGAACTCTCCTTCTTTGGTCTGTTTGGACTTAATCAGTTTGGCTCTAATGGAAGCCTCAACAATGTGGGAATTGCGAAGGTCCCCAACCCGGAACATGAGACAGAGCTTCTCATCCCTCATGGAAATCACTGCGTTGTTAGAAAACATGAGGGTTTCAGCCCTCTTCTTTGGTTGGCTGATCTTGACAAACATGCACCCCACCATGAATGCGTTGACAATGGAGCCCAGAATAGCCTGGATCAGGAGCAGTACGATGCCCTCTGGGCACTTCTCCGTTATGACCCTGTAGCCATACCCGATGGTTGTTTCAGTCTCGATAGAAAACAGAAACGCAGAAACAAATCCACTGAGATTTTCAACACAGGGGATCCAGTTCTCATCTTCAAGATGGTCCAGGTCTCCTCGGATATAGGCAATGAGCCACCATATGAACCCAAAAAACAACCAAGTGATGGTATAGACCATGGTGAAGACAAGGAGATTAAACCGCCACTTGAGGTCCACCAGCGTAGTGAAGAGGTCACTAAGGTACCGATAGGTTTCTTGGACGTTTCCATGGTGCACATTGCACTTGCCACTTTTCTCCATGTAACGCTGACGTGGCTTCTTACCTTCTGCTGAGATGAGGCGGGTTCGATCCGTGGCAATGGGGACATCATCCCGAGCCTGCTTGGGAATTTTCTTTGGCTCTCTGGATGCGACTCCGATGTCCATGTCCGGGTTCATGAAGATCCTAGAATCTCCGGCCATGGCTGGGCTGCAAGAGGACAAAGAAATGAAGTTTCTCAGAAGGCAAAGAGCAGAGACAAAGCCACTTCATTTTACTGAGCCATTCAGATAGACCAGGACAACAAACACTGCAAATATTAATGCTACACTGACAAACTTTGCTCCATGCAGGTGGCTTCTACATCAGGCAAGCTTCTCCTAGTCTTTCCTCCTAGTGTTGTTTTGGGAAACACTTTGAAAGGCTTCAGGCACTTCTCTCACAGCAGCCTAAACAAATAAATCTAATGCTGCACTGAGCTGGATGTTAAATACCGACTCATAATACACAGTCTCTTCAAGCATGAACCAGCTGCCCATCACTTTGCTTAATGCACTACAGGAACCTCAGAAAACATGGTGATGAGCACGGTCTGGGAGTCATGAAATGGGTAAACCTTGCTCATTGGGGGTGTGTGTGTGGGGGGGGGGGGTTGGGGATTTTTTTTTGGTCCTTGGATTTTTTTTTTTACACCCAAAATCCCAACTAGAAGCAAAAATAAAGCAGCATATATTTGAAGAGGGACTGAAGCTTTTTGATGCCTCAGGTTATGGGTGCACACCAAGAGAAACCTGAAAAGTTAGTAGAAAATGCTGAGCACCACTGTCTACCTATCTCACAAAAGTCTAAATTATGCATGAAGGTTTCCTTTACAGTCAGCAGAGGAAAGCACCTCCAGGGATCAATCAGATTTCAGATATGCTGAATCACCCCTGGAAGTACCCTTCCCCTCCACAAATTACTCTGGGAGCCTGAGCTCCAAACGTGAACTGGGCTTTTAATCCGGAATTACGTGTCTGAAAGGGTGATGAATCCAGGCCCACTGTTAATGAGATATATCAGAGCTCACCCCTTTACTGCATGACATGCAAATGCCAGACAGCTATTCAAAAGCCCACAGTCGACAGGCAAAGTTATGCTTAACAAGACACAAATAAATAACACAAACCACTGGCTGCAATGGGTTTTGTGGTTTATAACGTAACATCCTGTTTACTGAGATGATTAGACAGCCCTTTAAAAAAAAAACCAACCCAACAAACCAAACCCCACAGGTGCTCTATTGAAAAATGAGAGTCTTGACTCTGAATGCAAGGCACAGAGGACATCTCTGTGGAAGAGTACCTAAGAAGCCTTAGGGATATCAAAGATAGAGTAGCAATATTCTCCATGGCGTTCGTTCTCTGCATTGTCCTCTGCAAATCCTATTAAAACCTAACTAAATCTATTACTGCTCCCTCTATCTTTAATCTTCTTACGCGTCTGTGAATGAGAAAAGGTGTAGAGATACAATTAAGAGTATCTTGGGAAAGACAATTTGAAGATTGAGCGAAGTAGCTTCATCTTTTCGGTATTAAAAAGCACGAAGGGTGGTGGGCGGGAAGGAAGCAGAGGCAGGATGAATAAATGAAGCAACAAATTTCCACTTCCATTCTGCTGTAGCCAAGTCTGGTTAACAGCAAAGAATTACTCTTAGCCCTTGTATAAGTCACCATCAATCATTACTCCAACGAAGCAGCCAGAGCCTGTTGCTGGAACCATACCCGCTGGCTCTGTTCACTCGGGAGCGCAGCCATCTGTCCATGCCACAGTCCCAAAGCTTCTTTGTGCTGGCAAAATTGCCTCACTTGAAGGGTTTGGGTCAGGGCTGAGGCAGTGCAGGCACAGGAAGGGGTGAAAAATAGGGATTAATGATGCTGGGATGGGAAGTTAGGAGGAATCAGGTCTGCTAGCCCCACTGCATATGATCCTGGGTGTGGGAGAGATAACCCCAGCACTGGGCTGTTCCCTTCCTCAAAAAGCAGAATCACCAGGTTGGAAAAGGCCTTTGAGATCATAGAGTCCAACTGTATCTGTCCTCTACTAAACCAGATCCCTGAGCACCTCATCTACCTGTCTTTTACATACACCCAGGGTCAGGGACTCAGCCCCCTCCCTGGGCAGCCTGTTCCAGTGCCCAATAACCCCTTTGGTGAAGAAAGACATTTTCCCTAATGTCTGCTCTGACCCTGCACTGGCACAGCTTGAGCCCACCCCCCTCATCCCATCACCTGTCACTTGGGTGAAGAGACCAAACCCCACCTCTCTGCACCCTCCTGGCAGGGCAGGGGAGGTGGGGAGAAGGTCTCCCCTCAGCCTCCTCTTCTCCAGGCTCAACACCCCCAGCTCCCTCAGCCGCTCCTCAGAGGATTTGCCCTCCAGCCCCTTCCCCAGCCTGGTTGCCCTTCTCTGGTCTCACTCCAGGACTTCAATGTCTTTCTTGTAGTGAGGGGCCCAAACCTGAACCCAGCACTTGAGGTGCAGCCTCACCAATGCCAAAGGGGCACAATCCCTGCCCTGGACCTACTAGCCATACTGTCTCTGATACAAGCCAAGATGTCATTGGCCTTCTTGGCTACCTGGGCACATGGCTGGCTTATATTTCATCTGCAAGAGCAGAATATAAGTCCCTACCTTTATTTCTTTCACTTCTCAAGGGAGGAGTCCTGAGAGCTGCCTCATAGTATATCTGGATATATCTTCAGCCATTTTCTACTACTTGTTGCAAACTCAAGTCTCCTGGGCCATTGGTCTGGCTCTCTGCTGTCTTACAGTGTGTGACTATGTACATGTGTGCAAAGTGCCTGCTAGATTAGGTCAAATTAAGACCTATCTATAATTAGACCTAGGTATAGATCAAATTATAAGGGTACATGTTGACTCTCACTTCACAGCACTTGAAAGCATGTGCCAAGTGCAAGTCAGAACAACCACACACATGGTTTTTTTCCCCTCTTTAACAGGGAAAGTCACATCCTACCCCCTGATTTAAAGAGAATTAGGCACAGAGAAGAACCTCTCTGCCTTCTTCTTATGGATATTACTTCTGACCTTTGTTTGCAACGTTTGCTTGAGCTAAAATTACTCCATTTGGACTAAAAGGCTTTGGAGCAACCTGCATGTAGAAATGTCCTCACAGGCAAGTGTTGCCTGCTTTCAATTTAAAAGGAATCGTTTTAAAGGCAATGCTGTTGTGAAACTTACATTTCCAGCTGAGTTTCACTTATGCCAATGCTACTTAAGAGAGAGCAATCGATTTCAAGACATTAATCAGTAGTGCAGGGTTTCATATTTTAGGTTCACACCAAAGAGACCAGCAGTAGGGTCTCAGAACATATTAAAAAGAACAAAACAGCATAAAAAAACCCCAATGGAAAAGCCTGAATCCCTAGAAATATCAGTCTGGTGAAGCAGGCTAGAGGGACTGCCCATTGATGACAGTGCAGGGAAACCTGCTTTAACTAAAACACTCAGGGGACCAGCAGCATCACTTCTCTAATGCAGCTGATCTTTAACAATAGGTCAAGTGAAATCTTTCTGGAAACCTTCAGGAACGCCTTAGGGGGGGTCCATTAAAGCAGCAAAACTCCTGCTGTCTGTGAACTTTACTGACAGCTTCCGTGGTGTTACAGTTCCTCCTTAATACTTTTAAGCTTAAGCTCTCCCATTGTAGTATAAGCAGAACCTCAGCACATGGTTCTTGAAAAGAATTAAGCAGGTGGATCTTTGCATGAGGCTCTTTAAAAGAAGGAATAACTGGTTAGCAGTTTTGAGCACAGGTCTGGATGCCTGAAGACTAGCCAGCTCTGTTCCAAGTGATGGCTCTCTAGTTCTGAGCAAATGGCTGCTCCTCTGTCCCAACCCCCCGTCCCCACCTTAATTCCTCAACCATAAAACTTCTGGTATGGGTCTGACTGCTCTGTGAGATACCAGGTGCAAGAACCCTGTAGGAAATTTCCTATCACCCCCTTAGTAGTTTAGCTGCTCTGGGAAACTTTAGCACAAAGGACAAGATGCTATAAAAGGAGCACTCCACCTTTGTAAGGATTTGGTTTAACTCCTTCAGCATATAATATACTGCCACTGCTATCAGGCACGTGCATCTCTGCCAGATAATGGTAATTAAGTGCAAGCATCTCACAGAGATTTAGACTCCAGTTTGTAAATCACTGTTCCCTCCAGCAAAGAGATCTGCGAGATGAAACTGCCTCTTATAGCCACATGCACCCTCCTGCTCCATTGGCATTTACCATCTTTGGTTAACCCAGGCTGGGATAATAAAAATGTCACTTCTCTACAAAGCTGCTTGCCTTTTGGACAGGCTACTGCAAAAGGAGCTGTGAGTCAGTGTACTGTCAGCCTTGCAAAGAGGCTTTTTATCAGACTTGCTCTTGCTCAGCTTTTGCCCAGGCGACAGACTCAGGGCAGGCAGTGACATTTAGGGCTCTTAGATTTGCTGAAGAGGAGTCAAGCTGGGGTTAGCTAAGTATCTTCAGGAGGCATTGTTTTGCAGAGCTGTCTACAAGCCCTGCCTGATAGAGCTGATGTACCTCCTGATAGCTCCAAGTCTTCAAGAGAGAAACTTGCTGAAGACATCGCAGAAGGTAAAACCAGAACAGGCTGCAAGAAACACTGTCCCTTCCTTCCCATGGCGACTTTTTTCAATTTAAATAACTCCTGATCTTGCTTAAGTACGTGCAGGTTTCAATGGGGATGGGGTTTGCTTCTGGAGAGGTCTAAACTGGCGGGCAGGAGTTTGAAAACATTAACTTGTCATCAAGTTTGCCTAAAACCCCACTTATTTTTGTTTGTTTTAAACTCGATGCCCATGTTTCTTCACAGTATGAGAATAAATGAGCGACTGTTCTTTAGTAAACCTGCCCCCCCCCTCCCCAAAATAGAACAAACTAAAGTAGTAGCAAGGTAAAGCATTGGTGGCTGAAGCACTGAGTGCTAGTGGAAAGATGGAGGAAGGAGAAGCATTAGGAAAAGATGGCCTTTGGCAATCTGGAGCTAGATGGCTATTAGACAGGCTTTGATTTCCCTGAGAAAAGCATCTTTCCCACCATCCTTTCACTTACTGCCAAAGAGCAGTCAACAATGCCCACACAAGAGTACCTTTGGAGGCAAGTGCATGCAGGGGAGAAGAAGAAAGGTGGGTAGATGTTGTGCAGATCGTGTCATGTTGTGACTTGTGAGTAGGGATCGTGGTGGCTGCCTCCTCGGACAGCGTGTGGAGCTGCATGGGTGGAGGGAAGGAGGCAAGAGAGTTGCAGGAGTGTTCCGCTCTTCAAAACCAGGGCAAACCATTTTAAAGCAGCTGCCCAAGGAAGGAGACCTGGGGCATTTCACTTAATAAACACGTGGCTCAAAAGCTCCCTCATCCACACCGTTGCTTCCCCAAGTGGAACCTCACTCAGCACTGCAGTAGGAAGATGTCTCTAAGTGGCAGCTCTGCTTTTTCCAGGATGCTGACAGGCATGATTTTACAAGGGAGTTCCTCTGAGCCTAGAGGAGACACCCACCCACCAGAACACAATCTGGGTGACTGATGATTACTTAGGCAGCTCCTAAGGAAGCGGGATGACTTGGTGCTTGGGCTGACGACAGCGCCTGCCTGCTTAGAGTTTGTTAGGCTCAGAAATACTGAAACAGAAGATGTTCAGTCTTTCAAAAGATGATACCTTGTAAAAAACTCTCCCTGGGTAGGAAGATAATGATACAAAGAAGCACAGAACTTATGGATGTTTGTGTTCCCCTGTTATCCCAGCCTATCCTTCTCCCCAGCAGTGCTGGACGGTCACAGTTCTAACATCCCTGAGCCACTGCATTGTCAGATGTGAGGTAGGGATGTGGTCCCCCATTCCCAGGTTCATGTGTCATGGTGTTCAACACTATTATCAGGCACTTTGCAATTTGAGGTATTTATTAAGATCTGTGGAACTGGTGCTTCCTCTGTTTCCCCTATCTCAGGATGGGGAAGTGAGTCACAGAGGCACTTGCTTCTTCCACACTCACCCTGGGAGTCTGTGGCACGGCAGGGAATTCATCACAGAGTTTCTGAAATAACCAAACGAGTGTCTGTAATCACTGTGCCACTGTTCTTACCTTCCACCAGTCCCTATCCATTTCAGCTGTGTCCATAGGTTATTCTGAAAGCATACAGCATGAATAACCCAGCCAGGCTATTTCTAACACCAAGAAATAATGCTGCTGTTCTAACTAGGTACAGGTTTCAAACAGATTTGTTCCTCCCAACTGTGGATTAAACTAGAAAACAATCCCACACCTAACACAAGTTTGCAGTTGCATTAAATATATTGACCTCAGAAACTAAACTGTAATGTGAATAGAGACTTGGGGTGGTTTAGTTTTTGATTGGGGTTTAGTTGAGGGGTTTTTTTGGGGTGGGTGGGGAGGTTTTTGGGGTTTTTTGTTGCTGTTGGGTTGGTTTGTTTCATTTTTTTTCCAGGAAAAGAAAAAGGATAAAAATTAGAAAATGCCATAGCATAATGACCCCAGTGTGCAGGCTGTGACAACTTGTTATAGAGCAAGGACTGAGGGGTATCTATCACCTGAGACACCACAGTCCAAATCCATAGGGTGGGTGGGAGGATACAATCCACGTAATTTTCAGTCAACTGCCTTATACTTCATTGAATTAAAGAAGCTGAGCAGGAGAAGTCTGTGTGCAAAGGATGCAGTCACAGAATTATGCTCTTAGGTGTTTTTTCTTCATTTTGAACAATCAAAATGGTATTTTCTTTGCCAGCAAAGAAAAGCCTGAAAAGAAACCAGTTTGATCCTTGCAGCGCCAAGGAAGTGACTCTGCCCTGAGGCACTCTGCAGCCTCTCTGTCTCTGTCCTTTTACCCCAGACTCTATTTTTAGGGGGACTTTATGGCGTCATTTGAAAACCTGACTGTTACCTTTCAACCAACACCAGGGAACAAAGGAAGAGAGGTACTTTTGTTCGGAGAAGATACTCTTGTTTCTCCTGCTACTGGGTTTTAACACACAGCACACAATGAAGAAAATTCCTGCCCTGAGAGCACCAGGTTCCTGTTCTCCATTGTTTGGATATCTCACCATTATAGCAACTGGGAATCACTATGCAGACCCACAGCCAGCTTACAAAAATAAAGGAAGACTATTTGAAGGATGTCAGTACCACTTCACACTTCTCCAGTAACTTGCATCCAACCAGTTCAAAGCTCAACTGACCAAACACAGGCTCACCCAGAAAGGTTCCAAGTGTTACTGTACCCACTGTGCAGACAAGAGAAGATGAGTCAGGGGAGAGGCAAAGTGATTTACCTAATCCCAAACTGCCAGTTAGGTGCCAGTGCTCACCCCAAATGTCCAAGTGGCTCTCCCTGACCTCAAACTGAATAGGAAGTGGGTGACTTCTACAAAAGAGCCCAGAGATTTGGGTCAGAACGTGGCTCCAAAAGCCTGTTTGCCTTTTTCTGGGTCTGTAAATAATCAGGATAGAACTTTCCAGACACGGAGAATTTTCTCTCCTGGGAACCAGAAATGATCCTTATCCTGCATCTCCCACTGAGTAGAAACAGTGGGGTAAAGAACTGAACCCCAGAAGTGAAGTAACTCCCCCGATCCAGACACACTTCCCACATCCTATAGAAGATGCTGTTTCCTTGGACTGGTCAGAGAACTTGTGGGAGACACCAGTTCTGTTTCCTTCTGAGCTACTCCCCTGTAAATCTAAGGTAGTTATACCAACTTCAAAGGGTGCAGGAGGACTAGGAAATCCCAGAAAGTCAGAGGGTGAGTTTTTTGGGACAGGGACAGTACCTGCCAATTCTCTATTGGTTCCTGAAACTCTCAGGTCAAACCCAACTGAGACACAGGCTGTATAAAAGTTGGCACATCACTCCCCACTAGCATGTGCTAACACAAGGAGGGGGGCTTGGGGTGCCTGTTTTGACTGATGCAGTGGGACAGTGGTAAAAATAAATGAGTCACACTTCGACTTCCCCCAAAAAATAAACACCCCGAGGGATTCCCGGTGCATTAAAGTACTTGTCCCCCTCCGAGGGCTGAACACGGAGACTATAACCCTGCAAGGGCTCCTTAAACCCCAAACTGACTAGTGAATAACCTAATCATAAAGGAATTTAATCGCTGTCTCTAGGTGAGGATTGCGGAGTCACTCCACGCATTTTAGGGCTGCTCACTGCTCAGTCCCCCCCTGCCCAGTGTATCCCAGTGATCTCCACTAACCTGGGATCGGAGTTCAGCGTTTTTGAGGTCTTCCCCTCCGTTAACACCTTTACTCGATCCGACGGCGCTTTTACCCTGGGTCAACATCTAATCCCCGGCTTCGCAGAGAGTTCCCTCCCTAGGGTGAGAGAGCAGCTCCCTCCCTAGGGTTAGACAGCAGCACATCTCTAGCTGCCACCCTGGCAGGTTTGGGGATAGAAACCTGGTGTTACTCTGACCTCACCCCCCTTTCAACCGCTTGTCCTCCTGCCTTCTGGGCTCCCGGAGATGCGACTAGAGAAAGGAAAGCAGCGAAGCGGGAGAAGCGATTAAAAACCATCAGGTAACTTACTTGCTAAGAGCGGCTGTGCATCAGGCTTGTGCCTCGGCACTTCGGGGACGCCGGACGGGGCGGAGAGGTAGGTAAGGCAGCTGCTGGGGGAGCATCCGATCCATGCCATCACCAGGGAGCTGGGCTCGCCTCCTGACGCCCGGGCTGTCGTCTCCTTCCTTCTCCCCTCCGCCTGTTGTTAGAAAACATTTACGTGGCACCGAGGATTGCAGCGCACACGCCCCTGTCCCTAGGTGTATCCCCGAGCTCAGAGGATGCTCCAAGCCCTCACCCCTCCGCTGCTGGCCCGTCAAACGCTCGCTTCCCCTCTTCCCTGCTCTCTCTCCCCTACGGCTGGATTCTTGGCGGTGGCAAGCTCTTTTTAAAGGGCCGGGGCAGAGGGGAGGGAGAGGAGAGGGCTGCGTGTGCCGGGGAGCATCATCCTTTCTGAATGAGCAGCACCGAGAAGGTGGCGGGAGGGAAAACGAGGAGGGGAGGGGTTTAAGGCGCTGCTGTGCACGGAAAGGGCTGCCCGGGGAGGAGGGAAAGAGAGCCGGATTCCTGGTTTTAGGAAAACCGAAGGCACTGGCACCGCTTTGCTCTTCGCCCCCCTCGCCGGCTGCCCGAGCGCCGCAGCTCTTCCCTTTGCCTGGGTGCTCCTTTCTGGGGTGCTGCGTGGGATGGAGGGGGGTTGGGGGGGGATTGTGGGTTGGGGGGGAAAAGGGGGGCTGACAAACGGAAAACAGTTCCTAACCTCTCCCCTCCCCCCAAAAAATATATAGGGAGTGCAAGTGTGTATTTACCAGGGAGCATATGGGCTCATCGGCACCGAGCTCTTCCAGGCTGGACCAAGGAATTTGGGAAAAGTGAGGAGGAGGAGGGAGAGAGTAATTCCTCTGGTGCTCTTCCCTTGCCTGTCCACCATCGAGCTGCTGAAATGGTGTTTGCTGGCTGAGCTGTGGCGTTTGTCTGTGACCCGTGGAAACGCTCCCAAAGCCCTTCAGTGGGTTGATGTATTCCTCATATTTCTCTTTCTTTTTTTGTTTTTTTCAGCGTTGATAATACCACACTATCTCCCTAGATAGCTAAATATTTCCTCTTCTCAACCACAAATGTCAGGCCAGCCACATAGATACAA
Organism: Gallinula chloropus; assembly: GCF_964237585.1. Taxonomy (NCBI): domain Eukaryota; kingdom Metazoa; phylum Chordata; class Aves; order Gruiformes; family Rallidae; genus Gallinula; species Gallinula chloropus. The sequence continues at coordinate 5,455,699 of NC_140109.1, read as the reverse complement.
AAGATCTGCCTAGTGACTACAGGCTACCTTCAGGCTTATGTCACCCTGTTCCCCTAATCAGGTCCCTCTGTTCTCCCCATCTCATTATTCCAGGACCACACACACATTGCAGCCCTTTCAGAAATACTTCCACAGAAGATTTTATGATCAGGAAAAGAAGAACTCGTCAAAGCCAAAGCACTGTACAGGAATGTGTCAGTACTGCTGGGATCTGAAAGCAATTTTTTTTCCCACGTTCTGCTTTGAGTGACTTCCAGTTTTTAATTTCTTTTTTTTTTTTTAAAGTTAAACCATCACTAAATAAAAAAGTCAGCAGAGGAATGACATTTTTATTTTCCTATATGGATGTTTTGCAATTTTTTAGTTGCATTTTTGTTTTGGAACTGGGGGAGGGAGGGGGAAGGAACTAGTAGAACTTGCTGTAAGATCAGAAAATGGGATTCCTAAACCATCTTAAATCTTGGATGTGTATCACTTTGTTACAGAAGCTAGACTGGAAAAACAATTATCCCTAGGTATCCTCAAGCTCCTGGAGCAGAGGATGCTCCAAGCCCTCACCCTTCACTGAAGAGACAACCACGCTGAAGAGAAGGAAATAACTACAGAATTTAATATTATTAATAGTCATATTGCACAGGGGACTGGGTTAAGAAAGCATCTCCCTGCATGCATACCACTTTTTCCCAGTGTTCTCATTGATCTGTACATGCAGGTTGGATGTGGCCCACTGGGATAGGAATCTGGAGCCAGACCAAGCACTTAGGCCATTAAAAAAAACGAGTTTTGCAAATGTGATTTTGCTTTTCCACTTGTTGTTAGTTTATATTTCCCTCTTCACCACAGTAAGGGCGATGAGATCAGACTAGCCAGCTTGGCTCCTGTTTTGCATGCATTAGAACAGTGCTACCCCCAATCTCCATTGCAAACAGCACAGAGGATTGAATTCAAATCGTCAGTGAAACTATCTTCAGTGAAAGGAAAAGGCAAAGGAATGAACTGTTGCTTAAACCCTACAGAATCACATTAATCTTCTGCCTGCACATAACTGTTAGGAGTGTTCTTTTCAGCAATATTTATTTTACTTTTTAGGAGTATGTCTAAGATACACGAAGCATCCTCATTAAAGTGCTGTTTGGGGAGTACTTTAAGGGTTTTGGTTTGGTTTTTAATAAGGATTCAAGCATACTTAGGAAGTACTACATGGTAATTCATACAGCATGAGAGGCAGTCCCCCCACCCCAAAAATCATAACACTGCCTTTCAGAGCAGGTCCCCGGATGCTGCTTCACCAGCACTAAGGACATTGTCACCTTCATAAAGACATCAGCCCTGCTTCTTCTTTTATTTAATCTCCTTTAATAAGATTTAGAATGAATTTTTTATGCTAGGAGAAGCTGCCCAGCCAGCAGCCCTAGAGACAGAGTCTCTGCAAGCCTGCAAAGCTACTGTGACACGGTTGAGGTGAGGATGAGCCTCCCTTCCCACCTCCCACAGGCACAACTCTGGACCCATCGGACATCCTCGGAGCAGACAAGGGTGTCACAGAGGAGCGGGCTCACAGCACGGCGGCCGCTGGCCCACCATGGCATGGCTCACATAGGAGAAGGAGCACCCCGTTTCGTGCCGCTCAAATAAAGGCGTTTGAGCAGCCCCCCCATGTCTTCTGGCCGAGGAAACTCCGCTAACAGGCAGTGCCATCTGCTGGCATCGCGGCTTTCCACCCAGCTCCCTGCAAACGGGCAAAAATTGGGGTGCCGTGAGGTCCCCCACAGCCCCTGCTCACCTGTGAGGCTGCAGAAAGCCCTGTTCCTCCTCCAGCATCTCGCAGGTATTGCTCAGGAGGGAATAAAAGAGCCCTCTCCCCAAGGAGAGTTGTGAGTTCACGAGCAGGCATCTAATTGTGACACTCTCCTCACTCTGCTATGGCTCTGCTGATGCCTCGTGGTGCTGCACTCTCACCCCTGCCCAGATGTCAGCTTGGAGGGGGGTGTGGGATGGCAGCACTCACCTGCAGATGCTGCCCAGCACACACCACAAGTGCATCTGTGTGTCACGGGACCTGATGCACAAGACATGTTACAAAGCACAACAAAGCCTGCAGAGAAGAGGGCACCTGCAAAATCACAGAAGGCTTTGGGTTGGGAGGGACCTCAAAGATCACCTAGTGCCACCCCCCCTGCCATGGACAGGGACACCCTCACTAGACCAGGTTACCCAAAGCCCCATCCAACCTGGCCTTGAACACCTCCAGGGATGGGGCTTCCACAGCCTCTCTGGGCACCCTGTGCCAGGGCCTCACCATCCTCAGAGTGAAGAATTTCTTCCCAATGTCTAATATAACCCTGCCCTCTGTCATCTTGAAGCCATCACCCCTTGTCCTGTCTCTTTCCTTCAAACCTGCCTGGATGCATTCCTGTGTGATTTAGTCTAGGTGATCCTGCTCTGGCATGGGGGTTGGACTAGATGATCTTTCAAATTCCCTTCCAACTCCTAATATTCTGGGACTCTGTGAATGCAGTGGGGCAGTCCAGTTTTTGAGCTATCATGTGCCAAATGTGGAAGAACCCCCCTTTCCTTGAGGTTCCACCACATCTAAATGAGCCATCCCCATAGATGAGCACAGACCACCCTGTGATGTTCATTCCCCAAAGGGACACCCTTCAATCTGCACATCAGTGACAGAATCCATAGTTTGCTCTGAAATTGGTGGAGGCTGTCATGGGCTTGACATGTATCGAGCAGAGGGAGCATCAGTGCCTTCAGGGAGCGTTTTAATTTGTTGTGCAATGTGATCTCTGGAACAAGAGATGTCTCTTCCTGTTTGTCAAGCATTAACCTACCATCCCACTCAAAGGAAACAGAGTTGTAAGAGCCAGTGCTGGAAACAGCTTCTAAGATCGTCTCATCCACCTCCACTCCTCCTTGGTGCACTCAATTGAACGGGAGCTGAGCTTTCAAGTAAAGCTTGGACAATCTAGCTGTGACAGTCACCCACTCTGTCTCGACTTCCTTTTGTGTTTTGGGGCTTGTTCAAACCCCAGACTTGGGAAACTTGGGAAGTAGGAGCAGAGGCAGACAAGGAAAGGAAAAGTTTCTGCAATAAACCCAAACTCCTCCGCCTCTGCGAAGAATGTGCGGAGGAGTCTGCTTTTGATATGGTAATGAGGAGCTAATGCTAACCTAGGGAGAGAGGCAGCTCTTCTCAGAGCTACATGGGGCTACTGCCTAGCACAGATTTCATAGAATCACAGAAGGCTTTGGGTTGGGAGAGACCTCAAAGATCACCTAGTCCCACCCCCCTGCCATGGGTAGGGACACCCTCACTAGACCAGGTTGCCCAAAGTCCCATCCAACCTGGCTTCAAACACCTCCAGGGATGGGGCTTCCACAGCCTCTCCGGGCACCCTGTGCCACGGCCTCACCATCCTCAGAGTGAAGAATTTCATCCTAAGGTCTAACCTAACCCTGCTCTCTGTCATCTTGAAGCCATCACCCCTTGTCCTGTCCCTGCCCTCCTTGGCAAACAGCCCCTCTCCCACTTTCCTGTAGGAAAGCTGGCACCAGCCAACACCCATCCCAAGCCCTCACTACCTTTTAACTTCTGGATTAGCCACAAGTGCATTACTCCAGTTCTTAGCCAACTGCTGTTACAATTAACGTTCATTAACCTCTTGTTTTGCAGGTGCAGCAGCAGGACCTAAGGCTGAGGGGCACCCAGAGACTGATGTTCCCAATGGTAACCACAGGGCTGGAAAATCCTGGTGAGAGGCACTGTTTGGATGGGTGGAAACCTGTGTGTGCAAGACATCTCTTCTGCAGATAAACTACTGCTCCAGCTTTTGCTGCCTGTGAGCTCAGAAGCAACAACAACAACAACCTGCAGAGGTTGTAGCGCTGTGCTGATCACAGTGAATTTATGAAAGGGAATTACCTTGCCAGGCTGTCAGAGCTCAGAAAGGTTCCTGAGGAAAAGAAAACACCTCAGTTCTTTCAGGTGGGAATCTTGTTGCACTGATTTCTCCCCTGAAAGACGTACAGCACTCTGTTATAGAGAGGGGTGGTGTCGGGGAAGGCAGTGTGCCTGCCAGCAGCCTGACTCTCCTCACGGAAGGGGTAGGCCTTGACAATCCTCACATTCCTGTAAGACAGGGAAGCTACTCATGCTGAAAGGTTTTTGATAACCACAGGCCTTGAAGACAGGGGTACAGACTGCCCTAAACCAAGGAGTCATGGGAAGGTATTTGGGAGTAAGGGACCATGTCATGAACCAGCCACAATAAATGGTTGACACAGCAGGTGTGCAGATAGTTTCAGACATCAAAGGTAAACTAACAATGTTTAGCTAGAAGATATGCTTATCAGAACCTGTTATAATTGCTAACCAATTAGCTTGTGTGTGTAACCAATTAGCAGGTTTTTAGTTTGCCATGTTTGCAGTAACAAGTGTATATAATCTGTGTGCTTTAGCTCAATAAATGGCTTCACTTTAATTCATACAGATTTGTGTGTTGCCCATCACTGATCTCTGCAGGGTGGGTGCATAGAAGACATAACCAGCCAAGTTATATAGTCTGCTGCTTAAACTCAACCAAGACATAGCCCTTTAAACAAAACAGAATGGAAAGAGATAGGCAAGAGCTAGAGCCAGCAACTCCTTCCTTTTACCTGCAAGGAATCTACCAAGGTATTTGGTTGATTCCAAGGGATTCCACCAATGTCTCTGAATGAGAGTGTAACAGATTAAATTTCTGCCTTCGGGGCCCAGACAGAGCTCAACCAAAGCCTTGAAATCCTGGATTGTTGCCCTCTGTGAGACAATGATCTGCTAAACATCACAGACCAGCACAACATAAAACAGTTGCTTCCAGCATCTTCTGTCATCACTTAGCAGAAAGCACAATCTACAGGGAAAAATAATACCCCAAAGATAGATTTTAGGCAGTGCACATCAGCGTGCTGCTTCATTCAACTGCTGTATTTTAATACTGCTTGCAATCCACTCTCAGGAACCAAAAGCAACTCAGTGCTTGTCAGAGCAGGTCTCACAGGTCACTGCTCTGAGTTCACTTCAGGATTCCTTAGAGCCCCGCTCTGGCTGCAGGAAAGTGACCCCCATGGACTCTAATGAACTCTTTTATTACTGTTTAATCTTGTGTGTGTGTGCCTGGCAATGAACTGGCAGCCCTGGGGACAAAAGGCCTCTACTCAGCCACAAACGGGCACAGTATGGACAGCCCACCCCCAGTGCTGCCCTTTCATTGCACACCATGGGTATCCAGGAGCCTGAGGGGTCTATTGGAGAGGTCCACCAGCACCATGATGCATGGCAGACAGATTAGCTGCCAATACCCAGGCAAAAACCCCTCAGCTTCTCTATTTCAATTAGTGTTGGCTGTGGTGACTGACATCATCTGGGATTTAATGCTTTGGTCCCGGCTGACCAAGGCTAGAGCTGACCCAGAGATGTGAAGGTGAAAAACCTTCCACCCCCACTTCAAACTCACAATATACACAGCTCCCAGTTCTAGTAAAAGACTCAACTGGGCCTGGCACCAGGATCCTTTTGGGGTGAGAAGGGTAGTGGGAAGGTCCTTAAAAGAACCAAAATGTGAATGAAGAGGAGAAGGCTCTGGGGGGGACCTTATAATGGCCTTCCAGACCCTGAAAGGTGCCTATAAGAAAACTGGGGAAGAACTGTTCCTGAGGGCAGGGAGCAATAGGATGCAGGGTGATGGTTTTAAGCTAGAAAAGGGGAGATTTGGGTTGGATATTAGGAAAAAGTTTTTCAGTATGAGGGTGGTGGATCCCTGGCACAGGGTGCCCAGAGAGGTGGTGGAGGCCCCATCCCTGGAGACATCCAAGGTCAGGCTTCATGGGGCTCTGAGCAACCTGCTCTAGTGAAGATGCCCCTGCCCACTGCATGGGGGTTGGACTAGATGACAACTAAAGGCCCCTTCCAACCTTCTTCCCTAGATGCCAGACCCTCCACTTGCCCTTGTTAAATCTCAAGACATTTCCCCCCCACCCAATTCTCCAGCCTGCCTAAGCCTTGCTGAATGGCAGCACAGCCCCCCCAGTAATCTGCATGGACTGCTTAAATTCAAGGACTCTATTTGTTAGAAAACCCCACTATCAGTTAGGTAACTTCCAAGCTTTTGCCTTCCCACACAATTTAGTAACATTAGGAAAGTTTTCAGGGGTTTTTCAGTCATTTGGGAGCTTCAGAGAACCATTTCTAGAACATTTTCTTTTTTTTTTTCCCCAGGCTTTGCAGCAGCATTCAATATTTATAAGGAATTCCCTGCCTTGGTAGCAACAACTGACAGTTATGAAAAATAAGTACACTATAAAATGCATTAATATTTTAAGTCCAGCAAAGACTGCTAGATGAAGATATTTCCAGCTTTTGCCTGACTGGCTGTTATTTAGTTCAAGCAAATAAGTGACAAAAGGAAACATACCTAGGGGAGGAAGGATAAAGGAGGGGGAGTGTGTGTGTGTGGGAAGTTGTAATGGCTACAATAAAAGATTTTTCTATGTTTACACAATAAATCAGCAGCAGAATCAAGAAAAGATCCAATCTTCTCATGTCTACCCCAGCCTTGTATTCAGGGGACCATATTGCTTAGATACGGACCGATAGGACACCGTGGTACAGGAAGAAAACCTCTCCCCATCCTCCAAATAAAAGGCTGAGATTCTGCTGAATCCACGTTTTTCCACAACAAGGGGAATAACTCATGCTTAATGATGCCACGGAGGGGAAGATAAATCGTGATGGGGCTGTAATAAAGTGCCTTTTTATGAACACTCCTGTGTGCTCGCTGCCTGACGGTGCTGGATGGGATCCAGGTCTGTTTACCGTGCCAGCGTGTCTGTGTCCCTGACTCCTGGCGCATCTGCACATTCTGTTCTTGCCATATTTGTATCTATGGAACCAACTGACCTTGAAACTCTCAGCAGAGGAGTGTGGGGGTGTGTGTGTGAGGAAAAACAGCAGCCAGAAAGCCTACCACCCCCCCCACATTTCACAGCTGGCATCGGAATATTTTCCCTCTGTTCAGTTTGCAGAGGGATGACATTCAATAACACTGGAAATGTTCCTGCCATCCCCTAGAGAGGCCTGTTCAGACTAAAACCAAAAGGAAATTAAAGACCTATCAAGCAATCCACCAATACAGGAGTGTAAATACAAAACTGCAGGCAGTGACTGGCTACAGCACTGAAGACAAACTGTGCCAGAACCCTTTGACTTGGGTCTCCTCCATTCCTGCTCACCCCCTGTGATTCCCTACTCAGGGAACCTACCCCATCTCCTCCCAATCTCTCCTTGTCTCTGCAGGCTTGCCTAAGACTAAGAGGATGAAACATTTGCTGTGGGACTATCATGCCACTGTGCCCTGCTTGTCTGACAACAAGGCTTCACAGCCACCTCTAAAAATACACGTGGAGCCCTCCCTTACACTGCTGTAATCTGTGCAGCTCACTAAATTTGCAGCAAAACTGTTGGATTTACCCTGCAGTCATCCAGTGAAGCTTTCCTTTCTGGCTGCATTTGCCCTGGGGCTTATCCTTTTGCATCTCGATGCGTTGACTCAAAACTTCAGATCTGCCCTGTGTGCTAAAATTAGTACAAGAAAAGATGCTTCACCCACATAAATGAGGTTTGCTTTACTCTGCTGTCAGGAAACTCATATGTTGTTTGATATATCTGAGCCTGAGATTAAGGAAGTGGGTGTAAACTCAGGCCAGTATAGAAGTATCTCAGCTTGCTGTACAACCCCTGAAATAACTCAGATGATTCTACGAGTCACATTGTAACAGCAGGCAGAAAGAATTATTGACTAGATTTCCCAGAACGTACCAGTGTAAATGAGGCATAGCACCACAATTGTAGACACGTCAAAAAGCGTAAAAATAAGTTTTCCCAGGAAATATGATGCCATATGCACACGGTCTTTGTTCTGGTGAAACGTCTTTCAGCTCCCCAGGCTTTTCTATGTCCTGTTTCCTAGCAAGATGACTGGGTTATGTTACCCTCACACTTCAATTGCCTTGGGCTGTGGTGTTTCCGTGCTGAGGATGGAACCTGCAGACTCAGTACTGTCCTGTTCATGGAGGGTGGACTCATTTGTGCTGACAGCTCACATACACCTCGTCCATACAATGAAGTTATCAAAACTGAATGGCCAGAAAGGCTACAATCATTGCTTAGGATGATTTATCTGGGATTTATTCAGCATGCTGAGCTGATGCCAAGAAAATTCCCTTGTGCACCTAGACCAGATGTTGTTGTCATCTGAACTGTGTTAAATGTGAGATGAGACTACTAAAGCCAGCAGAGGTGTAGTGCTGCTATCACCCTCGTGGGACTCAGAACCACGCTGCTCCCTTCTGCACCCATCCCATCCCATCCCATCCCCAAAACAGTCAGTGAAACAACCACAGCTGGACAAAAAGTTCAGCTCCTCTGGTTTCACCTGCTCTCTGTGCAGAATGTTTTCAGCGTGTAAGAAAAGGTTGCCTGGTCTTTTTTTTATTATTGTTATTAATTTTTATTGGCTACAGTGCTCCTAATTTAAAAAGGAAGATGGAGCTTTGTGGTACTCAGCCTCTAGAAGGGTAACAGAAGCCCCTAAGGGGGCTTGAAGAGATTTTCCCATTACCAGCATCACCTCAAGCAGTCCCCTCACAGACCAGTAGAGGGTAGTGGGCAGCCACACTGGTTTTTTACTCTCAGGGGTAAAGCCACACGCCTCTCTGAAACGTTATTTCACCGTGTATCCTAGTTGCAAGAAAATACACAAGGTGTACGCCGAGGTTTGTCTCGGTGCAGGTGATGGAGACCCACAGAACATGTTGGTGCAAGAGGCGAGGGTGCCTCCCTGGGGAGAAATCGAACTCCTCGTGGTAGCTTTGTGACAAAAACCACACTGAGAAGGGGAAACTTTAGCACAGAGAGGCTTCAACGCAGTGGCACGTCATGAGCTGGAGGGCAGAGGGCTGTCTTCAGCTACTCAACCTCATCACTGAGTGTTATGGCATCATTAGGCCAGGAGAGATAAGGAGCCAACCTCATTCAGCTGCCTAAATTCCTGCTTCCTATTGCAGCACTAAGGGGGAGGCTCTGAAGCTGCTGCCCCTTGAAGGAAGCTTCGTGTCACTGTCCTGGGCTTGGCAAGGATAGAGTTAATTTTCCTTCTAGCAGCCACTTTTGGGAGCTGAGATGACAGCAATGCTGGTAACACACTGATGGTTTAGCTGTTGCCAAGCAGTCAAGGGCTTTTCAGTTGTTCATGCGGCCCTGCTAACAAGAAAGTGGGGAGGCACCCAGAAAGCTGGGGGGGGGGGGGGACACAGCCAAGAACAGGTGACCCAAACTGGCCAAAGAGGGTATTCCATGCCAATGATGTCATGCTCAGCATAAAGGAGGGCTGGCAGGGGGAGAAACACTCAGCTCCAGGGTGCAGGGTTTTGGGGATGGTCTAGTTTTGGGATGGCTCTGAGCTGCACAGCCTGAGATGTGTGATTTGGTGAGGCACTGCATCATGCATCCCCAGCTCTCTATATTTTGCTATAAAGTCCTGTTATTATCTTCCTCTCTCTGTGCTATCCCAGTGAACTATCCCTATCCCAAACCCATGAGGTTTGCTTTTTTTTGTTTTCTTTTCCCTCCCTTCCCCTCCCTCCAGTCCCCAGCCCCCCAACTCTCTTAGAGGGAGTGACTGCATGGTGCTCAGCTCCCAGCTGGGGCGAAACCACCACAATAACCCGGAGCAACTTGTCCAGAACATAACCAGGAGCAGTCCAGCCAGCACTGAGCCCACTGTATCACTGCCCCTCAGAGAGCACAGGCTTTTCCCAGCCTTCCATACACAAAGACATGCCACCAACCATGCAAAACCAGCAAGCTACCACTGATACTTCAGGCTGCTTTCTGTCGCCAAACAGGGGCACAGCTCCCTGCTATCAAGCCTGCTCATGCTGCCCTCCCAACTGAGTTGTTCTGATGGGCTCACTCATCTGTAAAACAGCTGTTCTTTGCATGGCTATTTCTAACGTCCTGACCTTCAAAAGCAAGGCCTGGGGTCTTGGCATGATTGCCTAGTAAATGTACTTCTTGGATGTACCTGCAAGGATAAAGCAGGGTGTCTCTTTTATTCCCTCCCCCTTTTGTTAACAGCAACCACACACCAAATCACCAGCACCTTTCTGGGTAGGATGTGGGAGCATCAGCCCACTCTGCTGCCATCAGAAACAAGGACAAAGTTGCCACCCATCTCTGTTGTTTCTCATAGCAAAGGGTCAGGCCTGGCTTTGCAAGGGCAGCAGCTCCTGCTAGCGCTGCCCCACAGCACACAGACCCTCCAGTCACACTTGCAGCCACTCAGGAGCACAAGCCTGGCTCCCCATCCAGCTCTCCCTACAGAGGCATTGCCTAAATTCCACAGGACTCCATGGGACTGTGAACTCCACTCAGACAACAAGCTACAACGACTCTTTTCCCAGCAAAAGAGCAGAACAAAGCGCATAATACATGTAAAGAGGACGTGCTGATTCCTTCACTGCCCTGTCCTGTGTCTGTGTTGCTGCTGGGACCACATCCCTACCCTTGGGAAATAACTAAGCAAACAATCACTGCACACAACTTGCTTCCATACTCTGCCTAATGCTGGGGGCTCCATCCAACCCATTAGCTGCAAAGGGAATTCAGTAGAGCTCTAATTCTTTCAAGCAACATGCTCTCAGCTTTCTTCATGACTCCCAGGAGAGATCAGTGCCTGACTTCAGTGGGTCAGGATATCAAACCAGGCTTTCTACCTTGCTTTGCTTTTCTCTGCCTTGGTTATCTGTGAAAAATAGGATGACTGCTTCCTGTATCTTTCTCTCCTTCCCCAGCATTCCAAAAGAGAGGGTGAATTTCATTTATCAATGCTGATAGAGTCCATGGAGACTTGCAGATAAAGAGACTCAACATGAAGCAGAATATAATGTTCTACTTTGCAGAAAGCTTATGCTTTCCTATTTCTTTTCAAAGCACCTACTGACATTGCTAGGCAACTGGGACACTGGCCAAAGTAAAACCAGTAATAATAATCAAGCAAACAAAACCTGAGTCTCTAAAATGCAGCTGAGGGCTGTCAGGTAAACAGGCAACAGATGGACTGAATTCCTCAAGCTGGAAGAAAATCAAGGCTAAAATGGTCAATTGTCAGTTGAACCAAAAAGTAACCTTAGAGATACATCCCAAGGGGGACACAATAATAGAATCCCAGACTGGTCTGGGTTGGAAGGGATCCCAAGGATCACAGAGCTCCAAACCCCCTGCCACAGGCAGGGACACCAACCTCCAGGCCTGGAGCTACACAAGGTTGCCCAGGGCCCCAGCCAACCTGGCCTTGAACACCCCCAGGGATGGGGCACCCACCCCCTCTCTGGGCAGCCCCTTCCAGCCCCTCACCACTCTCTCTGCAAAGAACTTCCCCCCAATCTCTCCTCTGCCCCTTCCCTCCTCCAGCTTCACTCCAGCCCCCTTGTCCTGCCAGTCTCTGCCCTTGAACAAGCCGATTCCCCTCCTGTTCCTCTGCTCCCTTCAGGGACTGGAAGGCTGCAGTGAGGTCCCCCCACAGCCTTCTCTTCTCCAGGCTGAGCCAGCCCAGCTCCCTCAGCCTCTCTCCACAGGGGAGCTGCTCCAGCCCTCTGATCCCCTCCGTGGCTCCTCTGACCCCTCTCCACCAGTCCCACATCTTTCTTGTCCTGGGGCCCCAGCTCTGGACACAGGACTCCAGCTGGGGCCTCCCCCAAGGGCAGAGCAGAGAGGGACAATCCCCTCCCTGTCCCTGCTGCCACCCCTCTGCTGATGGAGCCCAGGACACCATTGACCTTCTGAGCTGCAAGAGCATCCTCCAGAAGGTCCTGCCTCAGAGGACACCAGAGGCTTGTTAATATTTGGGAGCTTTTGAAGTGCAGCAAGACCAACTTTTTGGCTTGTCAAGGGAGATGAAAGAGCAGCAGCACCAGGGATGGTCACTGTTGTGCAAAGAAGAGTGTTGTATCTACACAGAACTCTTCCTTTCTGCAAAGAACAAAGGGTGGAAACACTAAGGCACAGACAGCAGGCTTACCTGAGGTTCACATTCGGTTCTGCAGAACAAAAGTTCATTTTCTATTCTCCCAAAACTGAGTTTTGCTGGTGACATTTAACACTCCCTCAGAAAGGCAACTGCAGGGAAGTACAGTATGCCACAACCTGCTCCCCCCCCCCCCCCCCCCGTTCACATAGCTGCTTTCTGGCAGACAGGAGACAGTACCCAGGCAGGTATGCCACCCTGCTCCTTATCAGGCTATCAGGTTTGCTTGAGCAAGCAGGATATCATGTGCTCCAGAAAAAAAAGCCTTTGGCTGGATACATCTGTGCTGGAAGCAAACCTGGACGTGACGGCCTCAGGGGCTCTCGAAGGTCGATGTAGAGACAACGCTTTGCAACCAGCACTTTAGAACCATCTCAGGCCCTTGAGTATAACTTAAACATCTATAAATGCCTTTTTAGAGAGTACAGAAGGATGTTTGTTTAGAAAACAAGGAGAGAAGAAACAGAGGGAAGGGAAGCAGAGTGCGATCCCATTTTAAGGCTTCATCACATTTGATCAATGGCAGCTTAAACCACCCCCCCCCCCCTTGTTAGAGCACAGTGCACACCTGAGACTTCTGTGCTCCTTCTCCTTCCAAACTACTAAACACTGTCACTGAGCTGCAGCTAGCCACCACTTTTAATGCCATCATAGGTAACAGAGAGGGATGAGAGCTCTAACATCTAATCCAGGAGCTTCACACCACCAGACAAACCTAAAGGAAAGTCTGGAAATAAGACTTCAATAGGGGTTAAAGGGTGACACCAGCTATTCCACAACTGCAATCTCTGACCCTACACACAGCAGCTTGAACTTCTACTTTCTTAGCTTCAAGTGGGGAAAAGTATTAAAGACAGCCCCAAGCCAGGTTCCAGTGCCACTGTTGAGAGCAATCACTAGGTTTGTAGCATCACATACTCGTTGCATTGCTCTGGAGTGCTGAAGACAAGGGCATAGTGACAAGGACACTGCTGCCTTGTCTTTTCCTCCATACTTTTTAAAGGAGGATCCAGAGGCTGGGAAAAGGGACTTGACTCATAACTTAACATCCCTCATTATTCTGCATGGGTAGGGAGGACTCCTCAGAGGTGCTTTCAGCTCCAGCATGCTCCAGCAGCTAAACACCACCCAGCTCATGGCAACCAGGAGGGAAAGAAGCACCTTTGTTGCAGTCTGCCCATGCCCTACATTCCCAGGGGAAGTAAGAGCTTCTCTGGCACTAACTTCCTCTGCCCAGCAGCTGAATTACAAGTGAATAGAAGTAATGAGCTTTACTCCCTCCAGTGAGAAGTTGGCATCATTTCCTCCATGAACAGTTGCATAAACCCCATTTCCCCCACGTGGCATCAGGAGCAGAGGTGTGCTACCTCCCAGTGCTAAACCCTTGGTCCCCTCCCAATTCCCTGTGCTTCCTGAAAAGCCACAGAAACACTGTGCAAACGCATCTCAAAAGACACAAACCAACTCAGCAGCAGCCAGCCAGGCTTCTCCCTCACTCGTGCCATGAAGTCAGAAGCACTGCTTTCCCCTCTCCAGGCCTCTCCTTGCTGTTCCACTTGTGACTGGGGCTTCCAGGAGTTAACCGACACAGGTCTCTGCCTCTCTGGATTTCCATGCACATCGCCAAGCCAGCACCACAGCCAGCTTCACTCTTGAATTTAAATAGCCTATGCATTTAAATTTTGTCATTACAGTTAGCAGAGCGGGCCAAGGGCTCCAACTACCTGCTGTCTCAGAATGAGGAAGGCTGAAGTGATTAGGAACCTTTTATTTCCATTAGTAGCGATGCTTGAAGGTGCAGGAAGGGACAAGGGATGTCATCAACTTCATCTCTTACACCATTCTTCCATTTCAGACACTTGCTGTCCCAAGGATTGATGCTTCTGTCAAGTTTATCCACATGCTGGCATGCACAGCTATTTAAAGAAGCAGTGTCCTTCCTAACTCCCTGCTAAGAGGAGCAAAAACCCAGCTCTTGTATTTCTCTCTCAGCTACAGTGCTGCTCGGTCACAGACAAGGAAGTTTTGGAAATGAATCACAACCATCCACACATCAGACTGACTCCTCTCTCTCCTGTTACTGCTGTGCACATTGCTATGCTACTATCTATCTGTCCTTGGCAGGACAAGGGGGATGGATTAAAGCTAAAGGAAGGGAGGTTTAAATTAGATATTAGGGGGAAGTTTTTACAGAGAGAGTGGTGAGGGGCTGGAACAGGCTGCCCAGAGAGGGGGTGGGTGCCCCATCCCTGGGGGTGTTCAAGGCCAGGTTGGATGGGGCCCTGGGCAACCTTGTGTAGCTCCAGGCCTGGAGGTTGGTGTCCCTGCCTGTGGCAGGGGGGTTGGAGCTCTGTGATTCTTGGGATCCCTTCCAAGCCAGACCAGTCTGTGATTCTATGATTCTATCTGGAATAAGCTCCGTGCTTTTACTCGCAGAAAACAAGACAGAACTGGAAGGATGGCATCGCCTCCCCTGGGACCCAGACTAAAATCACAATGGATTCCAACTCCCTCCCTGTGGTAAACACTAAGTAAATAAGCACCATGAGGCTGCCAGCCTAACTACAGCGAGGTTAATGAATAAACAACCGCCTGCAGTGCCCGCTTGCCAGCTATACTTCAAATATGCATCTTTGATTACATCTTAGGGAGACCTCCTCTTCTATAAATCATCATTCCAAAGGATAAAGGCATTAAGTCTTTTCTTTTTTTTTCCCCCCTTTGACAAAACAGAGATTATCAGCATTTATACAGAAAAAGGGCCTTTAAGGCAAACAGGCTTTTTCATAGAGGACTTGCTTTTTATAGAACATGTTGACTTGATGGCAGAAAAACAAGGGGGGAAGATCACAAATACACCAAGGGATGTTCTGAAAAGACTAGTTTAGTCACACCTTGCTTCCCTCCCTATTTCTTCTTTACAGGAGATGCTCTGAAAGCATTGATTTCCAGGGAAACAATAGGGTAAGCTCAGGAAAGGGGAGGTTGGTGTGAATTAGGAGAGCTGCTGGCACAGTAAGGTCACTTCTGAAAGTGGGATTTAATTGCTTGGATTTTGGAAACATTACCCACCTCAGGTGAATAAAACAATCAGCTTAACGAACCCAACAGATTTCCAAGAGTGTCTGGGAGTGGATTCTGAATGCCCAACACAAGAGGCAATAAAGAGGAGGCATTTTGCAGTGCCCTTTGAGGGAATCTCCACGGTTTCGGGGGTCTGAGGCAGAGCACCCAGGAGTCATTTGTCACTTGTGAAAATCTAGGTCATTTACTGCTCCCCCCCTCCTCCTGCTCTGCTTTTTTTTTCCCATGCCAAATATAGAAAGAATTTTCTGGCTTCAGTCTGAAGTTGTTAATTACACTCTTTCCTAAAAACCTGCCATTGAAATTCACTCAGGGAGTTCCTGAAGGCTGTGGAAAAGCTATTCTTTTCCTATATATATATAATATTCTTTTGACATGTCTTAGAGGGAAAAGGAAGAAAGCCCATTTGCTTTTAATTTCTCAGTTTTGAGGATAATATTTAACAGAAGTAAATCCCTTTAAGGGCTCAACTACGCTCTTTGAAGCTAGTGGGGGAAAAAAAATCCTGTTGAGTTTCACTGCAGGAGAACTAGCTTGTTTCTTTGAAAATTGATGTTCAACAATCCACAGTATGTTGTGTGATGCAAGAAAAGTAATCTGTGCCACCATGAACTGCCAATAGGCAAAGAGGACAGGATTCCTGCATGTAACTAGGCACAGTATAAAAATAACCAGATTATTTCTGAGTATCCTACACCAATTAGCTCCTGGTACAAGTATCTGGAGCAATTCCATTGTGAGTTCCTGGTTCTGGGTGCTGGTATCACTAACAACTTACCTGCCCCACAGGAACATTAAGAGGTATAACAGATGGATTGACATGCTTTGTGGATGAAAACTGCTGCTTGAGTATTATCAAATTCATTATTAATGACAGAGCTATTAAAACAATGGGATGGGCTAATAACAGGGCTTAATTCCTTATATCAGTGCCTTTTGTCTTCAGAATACTCTGGGGCAAATGCTTGCATCGCTGAGTCATAAGCTTCTGGTGGTTTCAACTGTGTTTTTTAATGCCCAAACATTAAATAACTTTTTCTTTTTAAACAAAAATATTCCATTGCCAGCCTCCCCCCAAAGATTCCAAAGATGCTGCTTGCAGGATGTCCTCCAACCTGTGCCTGGTAGGTGGGTAGAAGCACAGGCTTTAATTTTATTGCTTTATAACAGTGGGAAGATCAGCTTCCAGTCTGGGGATTGTAATGTTGAGGCTAGAACTCATCTATTTACAGCTGGCCACCAAAAGATAGGGTTATAAACCTGCTCCAGCCATTCGAGTCCTCACTCTGATGGAGAAGGATGGGCACATCTAGAAGGCAATGTATCCCCAGATGCCTGTCAGAGAAGAAATTTGGGCAAGGGCACTTGTGTTTAATATAGCACAAGCCAAATAAACTGCAAAGGCTTCTGCAGAATATGAGATGTATCAAGAGGACTCTGATTCTTTCCAAACCCACGCTGCCCATGCAAAGAAAAGACCTGATCCTCACAACTAGTCAAGACACTTGTGTTGTGCTGGTGGGATGGGACAAGAGGCTTGGATGTTGGGTGGCTGTAAGAGGAACATCAGCTTTTTTGTTTAATGTCACCCTGCTTGCCCTAACCTTGGCAGCTCAACACTTGTACTGTGTTTTTTACCCATCCAGCAGCCATTCCTCTGCCTTTTGCATACAATATATACACCGAGCCACAATGTTAATGAGCCATTGCATATAGATGAGCTGGCAACCAGTCTGAGCTGACACAGCCACACATAAAAGCCAAAGAGGGCCTTGGGCTCTCTTCCTGTGACACAGAAGCTGTTGGACCAAAGTGCTGTGGAAATTGCATGGTGTAGGGGACGTGAAGCCAGGCAGCTTTTCCTCCCACCTCCCTTCTGCAGTGACCTTTGCTGCTTAAGACACAAGGTAAGAGGCTCAGTGCCATGTTGTTTTCTTGATGGCTGAGAGAGATATATCTAGATAGACCATCCCTTCTGTTTCTTTGCACAAAGCTGTCATGTAATGACTACAGCAAGGGAACCAGAGCATCCTTTTTAGTGGAACAGGACTTTTGGATTTCTAGTCTGCCTACTCACTGGCTTACCTTTCCTTGGGCAACTCTCTTGTTGCTTCTCTGCTTCAGTTTCTGCTCCCATAACACAGGCTACTGAGGCTTAAGAAAACACCAAAGACAATCTCTGCATCTGCTGCAGTCACCTCATATGTCAGACAGAATCACAGAAGGATTTAGGTTGGAAGGGACCTTAAAGATCATGTAGTTCCAACCCCCCTGCCATGGCCAGGGACACCCTCACCAGACCAGGTTGCCCAAAGCCCCATCCAACCCAGCCTTGAACCCTGCCAGGGATGGGGCTTCCACAGCCTCTCTGGGCACCTTGTGCCAGGGCACCTCCACCATTAGAGTGAAGAATTTCTTCCTAAGATCTAACCTAACCCTGCTTTCTTTCAACTTGAAGC
This sequence comes from Gallinula chloropus, assembly GCF_964237585.1. Lineage (NCBI taxonomy): Eukaryota > Metazoa > Chordata > Aves > Gruiformes > Rallidae > Gallinula > Gallinula chloropus. The sequence continues at coordinate 5,438,025 of NC_140109.1, read as the reverse complement.
CATCACCCCTTGTCCTCTCCCTGCCCTCCCTGGTGAGCAGCCCCTCTCCCATTTCCCTGTAGGACCCCTTGCAGTATTGGTAGGCTTCAATTAGGTCTCCCTGCAGCCTTCTCTTCTCCAGGCTGAACAAGCCCAACTCTCCAGCCTGTCTTCATAGAAGAGGTGCTTCAGCCCCTCCTCTGGACCTGGTCCAACAGTTCATTGTCTTTCCTGTCCTGGGATCCCCAGAGCTGGATGCAGTACTCCAGGTGGGGTCTCACAAGGGCAGAGTAGAGGGGCAGAATCCCCTCCCTCAACATGCTGGCCACACTGTTCTTGATGCAGCCCAGGAATTACTCTTCTCTGGGAATGCTGAGTGGTATTTCTGACACAGCCATGGGGCTGGAAGGTCTTTAAAGCACAGCAATGCCAGCACACCAGTGTGGGATAAGCTGCTACCCACTTACAGCATATTAGCTGCTGCCAGGAGGGTTATTTTAACCCCATGTTACTACCAGCCAGCCCATCTTCACACATTTCAGTTCCACAGTAGCACAGTGCACGTAGCAGAACTCCCCTACTTTCAGATGCACCGAGATGCTCCGAGGCTACAGTAATGAGTTTCTCAAAACTAGTTAAAAAAAATAACTAACAACCCTTAAATTCTCTGCCATTTTGGGTCTGCCAACATGCAATGCATGGTTCACCTCCTTAATCTCACAGTCAATTACTTTCCTCAACCCACATAAACATCAGCAGGGAAAAAAATAGACAAATCTGCATATGTGTTAGTAATAAATTTAAAAACCAGGGCACACAACTTAAGGGTTGACTTGTCAGAAAATGGTAATTAAAAGTGTTCCAGCTGACAGTGCCCCTTTAATGAATTATTAGCAATGTTCTCTGTGAGCATTTGATGAACGACACCCTCAGACTTCTTACTTAAATAAACCAATTTTCTGCCCGATGCAACTTCACTGCACAAGGTGGGGGTGGGACCTCCACTTTAGAATCAAACTATGAAAATAACAAAGCAATGGTTGGAATGATCAGGAAGTAACTGGTGCTCCTTCTGGACTGATTGCCTCTATTTCCTATGCCACAGCCTTTGTCCATATGTGCTTATCTAATAACTGCTACTGTTTACTGAAGTTATCACAATATCCTGAGTTGCAAGAGACCTATAAGGATCATGTCCAACTCCTACTAATGATTCTGTTAAAATGCTCAATAAATTGGGGTTTGGAATGTTGAGTAGTGAGTTGGTTTGAGAGCTGGTTGAAGGGAAGAAGGCGGTTTGATCAATAGGACAGAGTCTAGCTGGAGGTCTGGATCTAGTGGAGTCCCTCAGGGGTCAGTGCTGGGACCTGTGCTGTTCAATATATTCACTGATGATGTGGATGAGGGAATGGAGTGCACAGTCAGCAAGTTTGCTGATGACACAACCCTGGGAGGGGTGGCTGCCACCCCAGAGGGCTGTGCTGCCATCCAGCAAGGCTTAGACAGGCTGGAGAGCTGGGTGGGGAGAAGTTTCATGAGATTGAACAAGGGCAAGTGGAGGGTCTGGCATCTGGGGAAGAACAACCCCAGGGACCAGTACAGGCTGGGGACTGGCCTGTTGGAGAGCAGCAAAAGGGAGAGAGACCTGGGGGTCCCAAGGACAGCAGGATGATCATGAGCCAGCAGTGTGCCTCATGGCTAAGAAGGCCAATGATATCCTGGGGTGTATTAGAAGGGGGGTGGTTAGTAGGGCAAGAGAGGTCCTGCTCCCCCTCTGCTCTGCCCTGGTGAGACCGCACTTGGAATATTGGGCCCAGTTCTGGGCCCCTCAGTTCAAGAAGGACACAGAACCAGTGCAGGGCCACTCAGATAATGAGCATTCTGTGAATAGCAAGGCATAAGGGAGCTTTGGCTATCACTGTTAACAAGCCCTGCACACTGTACATACGTACCACAGTGACTGACCAGCTCAGCTTTAACACAGCAATGCCCAGGGACTGATCCTTTCAGCTAATACCTAATTACACCAGAGGCTTCTGAGCAGTGGCATGCATCTTACCCAAGCTTCCAAACCATCAGCTCGTGCTGGGCAGTGTCAGCAGCAGCAAGCACTCTCTCCTCCTATGCACAGTCTTATAGGTGCCTTTGCATAAGAGCCTCAGCACCTGCCAATACATCTGATTAGACATAATTTGCTGCTGCACATGCCAGCACTGCTCAGGCTGCTGGATCCTGACCCTGCTTTTGCTGTGCTCAACAAGGTGGCACGAAGCACATGGGTGAGGAGGGGTATTGCTTGAGCTGGATGAGCAGAGGGCATTGGACGCAGGCTATGGTCTGGGGTTGAAAAGCATCCAGCAGGCAGCCATGGGGGTAGATGAGGACTTGGAAACACAGCCCTATTTAGTGGGAGTGATGTGTGGTGTAGGGAAGGAGGAGGGCAAAGGGCGCTAAGTCTTAATCATGGATTTGTATCTGGGTCCGAAGGAGACGGAGCGCTGGGAGGTGGGGGGACAGGTGGCAGAAAGAGGCCTCATTTCCCTTCACTGAGCTTCTTGTTGGTTTCCAGCTCTGTCCAGGGCTGCTGTTCGCCCCTGACTCTTTCAGGAGAAATGTAACAGAGAGCAGCTCCAGGAATACAGGTTTCTCAGCAGAAGTTCTGAGCACCAACCCTACAGCTGGTAAGCAGTGGTAATTTGGGGTAAACTGAGGGTTCTCCAGGGGGAGGGTGGTCATGGTGAAAGCCCTTCCCAGCCATGGAGGTCAGGGCACTCTGCACCTGAAAGCTATTCTTGCATTTCAACTGTAACCAGCAGATCACCCTAGGACTTGATAACTAAGGTGCATCCTTGAGTCTCCAAACCACAGTGGGACCGAGGGGAGATGGACACAGGAGCCTAGATTTACCTTCCCAGCCCAGTCACTACAGAAGTGCTGGTTGTCTGTTCCCTCAGCAGCACAACCCACCAAAAGCCATACTAGCACTATATACCTAAGGCTTTATTCCTTGTCCACAGAACAGGACTGGAGTTCAGCCTGCACACTGGAGCAAAGGAGCTTTACAGTTAAGATACAGAGGAGCTTGGGTAGCCCACCCTGAATATCTTCACCAGGCTTTTCTCCAGAACAGGTGACTTGGACCACATCCAGGCTCTGGCTGGCTGATGAGTCTGCACACTCCACACTGAGTGCTCACACAGGTAAGGTGGTTTTATTTCTTTCTTGGTTTTACAACGTGGGGTTTTGACATGTGAACACACTTTCTCTGCAGTATCCCATGAGAGATGCAAAGTATTTGAAGTTGGCTCATCCTTCAATAAACCCTCTCAAGTACCTTCTATGCTACAGGGAGAAGTGTGCACAGAATAGCCACAGAGCAGTTAGCAAACAGCAAGGAATGTCCATCCCAAGCAGGAAAGCAAGCACTTACACAAGTGACACTTGCATCATAAGTATGTCCACTGCAGTGTGAATGGCCACCTTGTATATGAATGTTTGCTAATATCAAGAGATAAAACAAGGAAGTCAATCTCTCTTCCTTTTATTCCCTTGAACTTTGGAGGTCACATCTCATCCTGTCACTCAGGTTGCTCACACAACCTCCTGGTGGGCAGGTGAGACTGGGATGCTGTGAACAGCTCTGCCAGTCCTCACATACACTCTAACTCTAGTGTTTCTCTTAAATCAGCTGCCTGGGCTTTTCTAACACTGAGGGGTAAAGTGAGGTGAGAGTAAATCCTTCATGGGGTTTACACCACTTTGCTAGGACTCTGGAAATCTCAAATCACACCCTGAAGTCTGCTGCATAATTGAATCCTGCAGGAACTAGAGCAACAGATACAAGATCTTTAAAAGCTGAGGTAAGAGCCTCACTTTTGGAAGTAACTTAGTCCCATGTTCAAATTAACTCCATCAAGACTTAACTTTAAGTGGGACAGATGCAAGACATCCATGCAGGCTTAACTGTATTATCCTCTAGAAAGGAGACATTAGGCTATTTGTAAAGGATATCTAAGAATGCAACATTCTTCTCACCTTTCTGTCTGTTTTGGTCTGGAATATGATGATCTCCAACAGGAAATTCATCAGATGCTGAACAATAAGAGGCAGAAAGAGCCACTGGGCAGTTGGTGAGAGTGTAATTAAAATGTAAAGACTTGTACAGGCTGGGAACTCAATTTAAACTTAAGACCTTCAATTGCAAAAGTATCTGCAAATCAGCTTAATATTTGTGCATCTCAAAAAGCTGTAGTACATTCCCCTCTGTTTCACTCCTTGTTGAGAATATTAAGATTTGCAAGCAGAAGCTTTTCTTCTTCAGATAACAATTGCCTGCCAAGATAGCAATTGGGCATCTCTCATTTCTATTCTTCTAAAAATCTGAGCTGCATTTAAATTCTGACTACAGTGATGTGATGCTGTGCTGCCAGTCCAGGGCAACACATTCAAGATGTTTAGAGTCGTTATCCACACAACACCCCCTAGTTTTGCTTCCATCTTTGAAGAACTGGAAAAGTCCTTGACTGCTTGACCACAACTACAAACATCAGGGTGTTACCAGCACTGCTCCCATTTTAACTCTCAAACACAGCATCCCATCAGCTGCTACAAAAGAAGTTAACTCCATCCTGACTGAAAACAGGACAATGGGGAAAGGGACACAAAGGGGAGAACATTCATCTTGTACTGCACAAGATTGGGAGAAGCCAGGAACTGAGCTCAAATATTTGGGATTCTGCTGGGAATGCTGTACTACTTGACCCTGCTTCCCAGGTCGTGCAGCCAAAAACCTTCTTATTAGGGCAGATTAGTTTGTTTATGAGTTGAGACACAGTGTGTTCCCCAAGTTTCCTCTTTGCTGCAAAGCAGCAAGGAATAGAACACGCTGATGACTGGTCTCTGACCTTGGTAATAAGTTGATTTAATTGGATTTGATTTTTCAAATGTGGCATTGCAAGTCAGCCATAAACTCTGGAATTAGCATATCCCATCTCAGCACAGGAGAGATTTTAAAGCAGCATAAGGAGATGAAGCCCATGCCCAATGAATTTCAAATTACACTGAGGATGAACTCAGCCATACGCGTGTCAAGCTGAGAGCGCGCAGGCTCCGAGCAGAGTTAGTCATGGCTTACACTTGCTATTAAGAATGCAGAGTAGCTACTTTGCACCCAGTTTGTTCACACGTCTCTTCACATCACTGACCCATGTGATGGGTTAACAATTCACTCAACGCATCCTGAAAGCCAGGAATGGCTTGCAAGTCAATTACTCTTATATAAATAATTAGGACAGCAAAAGTAACTGAAGGATTGGAATAGGGGGAAAAAAAGCTCTGCTAGCAACATCCTGCATGCCCCAAGGATTACAGGGTCTGTTGCTCTTTAGGTTCACAGCTGGTGTTCCCTGATACCTTCAAAGGGCACTGTGCACATCCCCTTAAGAGGGGCAGTTCTGAGTTACAGCATTCCAGGGAATAAACAGGTATTCACGTAACTAAAAGCTACTCCTTTCCTGCAGGAGAGGTGAAAAAACCCCACTAACATGTTAGGCAAACAGCTGCCTCCTGAGATTCGATCCTGGAGATGTGCTCTTGAAACTTGGTTAGTTTTCACAGCATTCAGTTGGAATAAATCTCAGGGATATTTTAAACCAATCTGCTAGGACCAAGTGGACTCTAATTCAGACAGAACAAATTTGCTCCATCAGTCCTAGTGTGGAGAAGCACCAAATGCCTTTAATACCTCTGACTTCAGCTGGAAATCTCTGAAGTCAGGCTTTTTCACAACCCAGACCTTGGGACAGCAAACTGACCTTAAAAACCAGGCTGCAGGCTACACTATACATCCCAGAGAAGACAAGGGGATGACATGGCGATGCAGCAGCCAAAGAAATGAAAACTCCAGAGACTGTAATGGGACAAGATCTATCTAGACAGCTTAGATGAACACCACAGGAATCAGGCTTCAGGAACCAGAAGGACAAAACCTGTCACTCAGAGTCAGCAGTGCTGCCAGCGGCTGCAATCGGAGCGCCGTATGATGAAATCTTCCCAACTGCTGGTGTCTGATGCTCTTATTGTTGAGCCTCAACTGATTAAACAGGCAGCACCAGCCAGCAAGTGCCAATCTACCTTGCAGCTGCTGTATGACAGACCCTCAGAATCATCGAATTTTAGGAGTTGGAAGGGACCTCAAAAGATCATCTAGTCCAACCTCCCCTGCCAGAGCAGCATCACCCAGACTAAATCACACAGGAACACATCCAGGCAGGTTTGAATGTCTCCAGAGAAGGTGATGGAGCGCTGGGACAAGCTGCCCAGAGAGGTTGTGGAGTCACCATCCCTGGAGGGATTTAAAAGGTGTGTAAATGAAGTGCTTCAGGACATGATCTAGAGGTGGACTAGTCAGGGTTAGGCTGTGGTTGGACTCGATCTTAAGGGTCTCTTCCAACCCAGGTGACTATGATTCTGTAAGTAAATTAAGTCCAAAATACCTATTAAGGGGGGAGCAAGTCTGGAACAATACTGTTTGTTATGCACCTGCAGGAAAATTTCTGAGTGACAGGCAGGACACAGAGGAAGCTCACACATGCTCATGAAGGAAACTCAATATTCCTAAGAGAAACTATGAGCCTCAATAGAGAGATTCAGGAGAGAAGCACAACTCAATCGCAAAATGATGCCAAATAAAAGCAACTAGCAGTGAACCAGCAGGCAAAGAACTAATAGAAAAGACCTCCCTAAACTGTCTACATGAGATTCCCTTAGGAGAATCCAGTTTTAAAAGAAGGGGGATGAGAAGTGCTAAGTAGTAAGGGGTACAGAACTGATGTTGTGATGTGACACACCTTTAATCTCTACCAACTGAGACATGCAAAGATGGGAAACTACTTTACACACAGTGCAGTGATAGATAAACTATCCAAGGAGAGAGCTACACATGTTCACACCCTTTCATCTTGAGAGAAAGCCTTCCCCACTTTGTCCCTTGTTTATCTTAAGATAAGCAATAGAATAAATACAAAAGAACTGCTTTCTGTATGGAAAAAAAAAAATCACAGTAATTTGTATTTATAGCACACCACTGCACCTGAAAGACCTCAAAATACTCTGAGTGAGTTCAGGGATTGTTTCTGTTACTACAGAAGCAACAGACTACTCAAACAGGGCAGTCCAAAAGTTGCTTTGTCATAAAAGTCAGACTCTACATGGTGAGTAATGCAGCATCATGCAGGGTAGGTGCTCGTTTGCCTTTCCCATGTGTTCTTCAGGCTCACATGGGGTGTTACAGGCCTGGCAAACCCTACCCAGGATCCCATCCATAAGGCTGGCTGAGCACGTAGCAGGGTCAGCAAGGCTGTGGAAGTCTGCTCTGGTTGGTATTTTACTGTGTCTTGGCTCTGGAGCTGGAGCAGGCAACTCCCTGTGATGTGAACTCCTGCAAGAAGATTTGATGTCACCCCAACAGTGCTTATCTCCTTCACTGAGTCAGCAAGAGCCTTTTCCCAACCACTTCAAAAGCTGCTGCAAAGTGCTAAACGCTCTGTCAGCCATCTCCCCCACCCCCAGAGCTGGGCTGGGGTGGTACAAAGCCACTATCAGTTGAAATTTCCCAAGGCTTTGGAAAGAAAGAGCAGATGTGAATGGAAGCCCTTCTACGACAGGGTACCACTGAGTGCTGAGATACCTTGAGATTAGATGCTGAAGCAGGGTCAGGACTGTCCCAGTGTTCAGAGGTGGGTTTGCCTTGGGTAGTGGCTGTCTTCTAGCTGTGCTGCAATGCCCAGGTCAGCTGCTGCTCAGCCTTCAGGGCGCCTGCTGAAAGCCCTTTCCCTGCCCCGTGCTGGCAACTGACACTTGACATTGCCAACCTGCAGAAACTAATTGTGAGTTAATGATTCAACCCCTTTAAATACCTTCAATGAAGAACAACAAACCAGGTGGGGGAGAACGTGTGGAATCAGCTCACATGACACTGTCCATGCTCCCTGTGACTTTTACAGTTGGTGTGTGGGCAGCATTGCCTCCCCAGCCCTCATCTTACCACAATATTGCTCTGGCTAGAAGAGAGCTTCTCCTCTCACCACACACATGGGAGCTTCCTACAGTCTGCCTCCCCCACATGCTTAGAGTATGATGTGGGCAAAGACACCTCTTGCTAGCAACAGAGGGGACAAGACAAAAATCTAGACAAAATCTGCCCTTTCTCCTTCAGGAAGTTGCAACAGAAAGAAAACCAGTTTATTGTCAAGGCTTGTCTTTGAATTAAATCCCTATTTTTTGCTCTTGCACCCACAACATACAAATCCACAGCAATGAGGGGGTCTTGGGGGGTATTTTTACCAAAGAATAATCCTTAAATTTACTTCTGTGAGTTTACCAAAGCCTTCATGGTGTTTGGGCATCAAATGACAAGATGTCATTTGACTTCAGATTCCACCACCCCCCAGTAAACACAGCCATGGATTAATTTGTGTGCTGCACTAGTTACAATATTATTAATACCTAACAACAGTAATGGTTTTATTGCCATAAATCCTTTAGTTATACACCCAAAACAAGCATGTTAACCTCTGAGGACCCCAATCACTCCTAAGCTTTCAGAAAACATGATTTGCTCAAGTCTCCCAGTGCTGTTCTTCCACTTTGCCTGCCTTCTTGCCAAGGAATTATTTCTCCAAGTCAGCCTTGTGAGGGGAAACCACTGCCTGTCTCTGCAAACAATGCACATAAGGCAGAGTGTGAGGAATGCAAATTGGCTGCTGCCTGTTACCACTGAAAGTGATAACAACACCACAAGCATGACTCCAAGGTGCTCAGAAGTAATGCTGGGGCTGCTCAGCAACAGACCACATCAGGCAGCAAATGCTGCAAGACACATAGTGAGAAGACCACCCAGTTTCCAGGCAGAGGTTCAGAAACTCCTTGCTCTAGGTTGGTGGGGTATTACAGCAGTTGTCTTGAAGTGACTTAGTCCCTTAGGTAACCAGCTCTGCTCCCATAGAGTCCATATTTCCAGGTATGTCTGCATACATGGTTCCTTTGGCAAGACCTCTTGGTGTATCCACTAGAAATCCCAGTTGGATTTTAGGCTGGCAAAGCACAACCTGGACTGGAGCTGTGACAAGACTCCCAGATCAGCACACTGAGCTGGACCAGAGAGTGACATTTCCCAGATGGAAGTGGCATTTTGTTCAAGGCTTTGGAGGTACTGCCACTGTGTGCAGTGCTCAGATCTGCTATCAGGATTAAATGCTTAATGAGGATATTGCCAGGTCTAAGAAAGCTTACCTGTGGCAGCTTGCTGGGACCAGCAGGTCTGGCCCCTTTGCCAATGTGCCCATCAGAGATAAAGGGGGCACAGAGGACAGGCTAAATCAGGTTCTTTCTAAACATACCCCTAGAGCTACCTAACCACAAGCTTGTATCCTTGCCACACTTAGAACTGATTCACTAGCTCTCCCTGGCAGTCCCTGATTCTGGTATAACTGACACAAACAGCAAGACCAGGAGATGGGATACTGCAACTTCCATCCCATCCCAACAGGCATATTCCTGCTCTGCCCAGGGCAGCTAGCAAAGAGCAAACAAGCTACACACTCCAAAGGTCTGGGTAGTAAAGCAGCCAGCAGGTAATATGCCATGAGGCCAAGTGTTACAGTTTGCTTTTCTAATAAAAAAGGATTTTATAAGGTATTAGCAATTGGATATTTCACATATTTTGTTCAGAGAAAGTTCAACAAAAAGCACAGAAGGAACTGAAAGAAGATCTGAGTTTTGAAAAGACCTCAACAGGACTGAAAAAAATAATCCTTTAACTCTATCCCCCTTTCTTCTACCTAAGCTTCTTAGAACTCCATCCAAATCCCCAACAAAGATGTATTTCTAACAAAAGCTGCTGGTTCAGTGGGCTGCTTTTCATTTATGCAGTCTCCCCCTCATGATTTGGTTCTACCAACGTTGCTCACACATCCGAGGCTGTGTGGGAAGAAATACATGTGAGGCCAGAGATATCAGAACTTCAGTGAAACAGCAGGTGAGGGACCGTTGATCTCATCGGGCACCCAAACATTAAACACCTTCCCCCTTTCCTTCCCTTACTGATCCCCTGAAGTGCTACACGTGGCTGAGATTAAAGCCACTTCCCTGGATTAGGGTGCTCAACACACAGGATTTAGCCAAAGAACAATTAAAAGCACCTGGTCATTATACTCATAGAATGGGTTGGGCTGGAAGGGACCTTAAAGATCATCTGGTTCCAACCCCCCTGCTATGGGCAGGGACATGTCTTCCTTCAGAGCTAGATTTCTGGGCATTCACCAAATAGTGTGTGGAGAGGGACTGGTAGATCAGGTAGGAAAGATCAGGAATTTGAGAAGATAAAGGGCCTGGAGCATCTCCCCTGTGAGGAAAGGCTGAGTGAGCTGGGGCTGTTCAGCCTGGAGAGAAGCAGCCTGAGAGGGGATCTGATCAATGGGTATAAAGATCTGAAGGGTGGGACACAGGGGGGACATGGGCAGCCTCTGCTCAGTGTCTGTGGGGACAGGACAAGGGGTGATGGGCTCAGGTTGGAGCACAGGGAGTTCCCCACCAATGTGGGGAAGAACTTCTTCCCAGTGAGGGTGAGGGAGCCCTGGGACAGGCTGCCCAGGGGGTGTGGAGTCTCCTTCTCTGGAGAGATTCCAGACCCACCTGGACCTGTGTGACCTGCCTCTGACCTTTGGCAGGGGGTTGGACTCAATCTCTGGAGGTCCCTTCCAACCCCTACAGTTGAATGAAAATGTAAACAGCTTCTGCTGACTCTGACCACTGAAACACAAGACTGGACCAGAGAAGCAGAAGCTCCCTGTTTTCATAGCTAACCTTAACACATCATCTTTATTCATGGAGTGGCTTTATTGCTGAACACCCCACCATTGAAGGACACAAGGAGGAAGACACACCTTTGATAAGCACACTGCACCCAGAGACAGCAGCAGCTTTGCTAACACTGCAACCAGGAATTCCACAGCCAGCAATGCTGCCTTTATTTGGGGCCAACAGGAAACATATCCCAGTAAATATTAGCCAAGACATAGTCAGGTTACCTTTGCTGATTCAAACCAAAAAGGCTTTAAGTGCTGTATTATATAACTTGCTTTATATAATCTCCTCCAGGCTGTGATATACTCGCAGTCTGCTTACACAGGAGGGAATTTCCATCCCACTGAAGCAAATCCACACACTTCAGTCATGTGTGGGAGCCAGAAAGCTTTATTGAAGGGAGAATTCCTTCATCATCCTGCTTGAAGGGTGTAATTCTTCTGCCTCTCTGATCTGGGGGGTGGCTTTAAGCAGGGCTTGTAAGAGAGCCACTGAAGAAGGCAGATTTAAAGAGGCAGGAGAAGCACATTAAGGTTTCTCTCCATCTATTCACTGGGCTGAGGAGCAAGTCTGCTGTAGCACAACTGGGTGGCATCCCAGCATTTCACACCCTGCCTATTCCCATGGTGATGATCGATACTCACAGTGCTGCAGAAAGGGGCAAAGGGAGGGCCAATGACACCTTTTTTGGGGCAAAATAAACAGGGCTGTCAAGTTAAATATTGGAAAACTTCCTGGAATAGTGCATGGCATAGGAATATATTATTTTTGCTCAAGCTACACCTTAATGTGAAGACATTAAAAGGGCTCCAGGAAAATAAAGCTTGAGGACTGTTTAGAAAGCAACCTCATTTCCCCCCCTCCCTCTGCTACATGCTTAAAGTTTAACCTTTGTCAAGCTACATTCTCAACCCATAAATTCAACAGCAAAGCTTTAAAACAGTGAAAAGGTGAGTTACAGCAAAAGTGACCTTCATTTCTTTTCCTTCTGATTTCAAGTGAGTGGAAGAGAAAGGTGATTTCAGTCTGGAGTGAAGGCAACAGCTGTACGAGATGTACAACAAACTCATTCTCAGGGCTGTGGATACAAACAAGGACATGAAATCAGAGAGTTTACCTCTGGCTTGACAAAATGCAATTAATTTGTGCTTAGGCCCCATCACCTGAGAATTTAATATTTCCCCTTTGCAACCTAAAGGTTTTTCTTCTGGCCCCTGTAAAACTGCACCTAACAGAATGGGTTCTGCTTCAGCCCACTGAAACATCAGGAGGCTTCTCTAAGTCAACCTAGATGTCCACAGAGCAAAGGAAAGAGGCTTTGCCAAAGAGCAGCTTGTTCCTTCATCAAACCATCTCAGTGACAAGCCAGGCAGACCCTCAGAGGGTGCACATGGTGCCTTCAAACAAGTCAAACAAGGCAAATCTCACAGTAGCAACTCACACCAGTGTATCTAATCCACTACATGCCTAAGGATTATCCTGGGTTTGGATATAGGAAATCAAGGCTTAAGGGAGCTAAACTACCCTTGCCAGACATTTAAGCACATTAGTCCCCCTGAAATCAAGTGAAATTTGGGCAGGCCACTTGACAATAATTTGAGGCTCAGAGCAGAGGAAAAAGAAGGAAGCCTGGGTGGGACAGTGAGATGATCTCAGGTGAGTGTTGGAGCATCTTTAGCTTGCATCTAAAACATCACTCCTAAGGGTTGTTTCAGCAACACATTCTATTGGGAAGGGTAGTGTGGCAGCAGAGTGACAGCAGAAAACAATTAGAAAGCTCCCAGCACCTCCTGATCTGAAATGCCCTCCTCAAATCCAGGTCTTTCTCAAGAAAGGATCTTCCACAGGAGCTGCAGGTCCCCAGAGCGTTCAGGCCTGTGTGGCTGGGGATACAATATCCTTAGAGACACAGTAAACTCACAGCACCCTCTGTGTGAGTCAGCAGGGAGAATATTTTCCCCTCAAGTTGCTTTTAAGCTGAAGCATTTTGCCCCCAAGAAATATGATGACAGCACACAGCTAAATTTGGCTACAGGAGAAGGATTTAACAGAGGCTAAGCAGGCAGACAAGGGTGTGCTTTCAGGGTGTGTTAGCACCATGCAGCATCCTCTCCAGCAAGGAAATGCATTTTATGCTTGGAGGGTGATCTACTCTGAAATCAATTCTTTCTGAGAACATGCCTAAGTTCTGGGTTAAAATCTAACCCTAGATCTGCCAAGGAACATAACAGGCAGGCTCTGACTCTGTGGTGGAACCACCTCTCCCCATACCCACATGTCTGAGTAACTTCAAGACTGGGGTCTTTCCAAATGTAGGTTAATCCAAATGCCAGTCCAAACACATCTGTAGTATTCTCTCTATCAATGACACTCCCCAGTCATAAAGGACAACACTAAGAGGGACACAGAGCTAACATGTTCCTTTAAGAGTGGATTTCAGAATCTGAGCCCTTAGTTTCAGCATTAGTCCTTTAGCATTATTCTAAATTACCTTTTATTCTCACTTAAGAGTAAAACCTACTTGAGATGCTTTTGTAATTCCAGAGCTTGAAATTCACACCTTCAAATGGAGCCTGTAGCTGGGCTAAAAATAACTGTAAATCTGGCTTAATTACACCTACTCTACACTACATCTACTCTTATTTCTTCCTGTAGTCGCTGTCCACATCACATCCAGGGTCTCCTGATGCCCATGTATTCCAACACTGACAGCCCTCACTTCATCTTCTAAAACACAAGACAGACCTCCTCAAAGCCCAGCTACTCCTCACCAGTTTTCCCTAAGTATGTTCACAATGAAGTTACCTGCTGCTCTCTGCCTCCACTTACCCAACAGAGCAGAGGCCAATGTTAACAGCTGACTGATTCAAAGTGTACTGAGCAAGCCAAAGTGATTATTCTCCACTAGAATGCTCCTTAGGCAAGGATCTGTTCCCTTCCTCATATACTTACTGAAACTTTTTTCCCCCACCAGCTGAGGGGAAAATATGCAAATTACAGAACTTTTTCCTAAACAAATTTCTTGAGACTTTGTCAGAATTTACTTCTCCCCCTGCAGCTATAAGCAAACCCCACGTTACCCATAATGTTTGTTATTTCTTGCTCTCCAGAACACTACCAGGGGGAATGTTCAACTACCTCCGGAAACGCTTTACCAGCCACATCAGAGAACGAAGCCGGCGCAGGGCCAGGCTGGTCTCTAAAGATGGAAGGTGTAACATAGAGTTTGGCAATGTAGGACAGTCAAGGTTTGTCTTTTTGATTGACATCTGGACAACTATCCTGGACCTGAGGTGGAGGTACAAAATGACTATCTTCATTTCAGCTTTCTTGGGCAGCTGGTTTCTTTTTGGGCTCCTCTGGTACGTTGTGGCATACGTGCACAAAGACCTCCCAGAATTCAACCCTTCCATAAATCACACCCCTTGTGTTGAGAACATCAACGGCCTGACTTCTGCTTTCCTCTTCTCCTTGGAGACCCAGGTAACCATCGGCTACGGCTTTAGATGTGTCACAGAGCAATGTGCCACTGCCATTTTCCTGCTCATCTTCCAGTCGATCTTGGGGGTCATCATCAATTCTTTTATGTGTGGTGCCATCTTGGCCAAGATATCAAGGTCCAAAAACCGGGCTAAGACCATCACCTTCAGCAAGAACGCTGTCATCAGCAAGCGGGGTGGGAAGCTCTGCCTCCTCATTCGGGTGGCAAACCTCAGGAAGAGCCTGCTGATTGGGAGTCACATCTATGGGAAGCTGCTGAAGACCACCATCACCCCAGAAGGAGAGACAATCATTTTGGACCAGGTCAACATAGAATTTGTAGTTGATGCTGGCAATGAGAATCTCTTCTTCATTTCCCCGTTAACTATTTATCATATCATAGATCAGAACAGCCCATTCTTCCACATGGCAGCAGAGACCATTCTGCAGCAGGATTTTGAATTGGTGGTGTTTTTAGATGGCACAGTTGAAGCCACCAGTGCTACCTGTCAAGTGAGGACATCCTACATCCCAGAAGAGGTGCTCTGGGGTTATCGCTTTGCTCCTATCGTGTCCAAGACCAAAGAAGGGAAATACAGAGTAGACTTCCAGAACTTCAGCAAGACAGTGGCTGTGGAGACACCCCACTGTGCCTTCTGTCTCTACAATGAGAAAGAAGCTAAAGCCAAAGAGAAGAAAGGTTATGACAACCCTGGTTTTGTCTTGTCAGAAGTTAGTGAAGCCAGTGACACAAAGATGTAGTTCCAGATATCCATGGGACTAATCTTTTTCAGTAATTAATTCAATATTGAGAGGACTAATAACTTAGTAAAACAAAATATCCCACAGACATTTTTACTCCAAGCCAGCATTTATCTTCTCAAAAGCCTCAAATCAAAGAGGAACAGAATACCAGTGATCTCCAGAACACTATTTAACTACACTATATATATATATTTCATAGAATTTATATTTTTATACCTATAGGGCATTTTATGAAGCTGCTACGTTGGCATGTCCAACCTGCTTAAGTTCCCAGAGGCATGCAAGTCTGAAAGCCAAGAAGATGGAGAGAAACTTTAGGACATGTTAAAGGTACACAGCTACTGGAAGAACAGGAGGCAAAGATGAAGAAACCTGATGGGTTTGTCAGCCAAAACCTCAAAGAAACCCTGTTTCTTGTTGCTCAGAGTCCTCTATGAAAGCAGACTCTCTGCCTCCAGAACACTTGGGCACTTTTGGACACTTTGAAACAATTCCTTCTTTCTTGGAGGCTGGTACACCTACAGAAATGGAGCATTAAGGGATGGTACATGCTTAGGAAGCTACAAAAGACAGTGCTTGGGCCATGCTGCTGCATCCAGAACCCTGTAAAATACAGCTTCTCTCCTGTGAAAACCTCCGACTCCTTTCAAGGGGGGAATAAAAGCACCAAATGGAGATGAAGAGTGGAAAAAGCCAAGAAGCAGCAGAGACCCACTGTGGGAGAAGAGGAATTTTACAGCTTATTCCTAACTGTTGCACCTTTCAGACACTCTGCACTTCCCCAGGAGCTGGCTAACTGTGAAAGCAGGAAACATCTGAAGACAACTGTCCAGAAAGAAGGTAACCCACAGAGGAGAGATGACAAACACATCAATTGCTTCACACCTGGCAGAAAAGCAGTCCAGTGGGAGAAGAGAGGAAATTCCCAGCTCTAGATGTATCCTTCAACAAAACCCACAATGCAAACAGAGATTAGCTTTTCCTTTGAAGCACAAAGGTCTTGTTAAAACAAAAACACACCATAGAAGCCTCCCACCAACAGTGGGCTTCAGATTTAGTTCCAAACCATCCATCTCATCACAGCAAAACGTGCATCCCTGCAGGAAACAAGTTCTGTTCAGTGGTAGCTAAGGAGCAGGGAACATTTTTTGCAGGTATGATTTTTGACATTTAAGCTTCAAATACAACATGAAACATCAATAATTTTGGTGAATTTCTACTTCCTCACAGCTTCCCCCCCCAGGTTCTTCTGCTGAGATATCAAAGACAGGATTTTTGACAACTCTTCCCAGTGATGTAACTCAGCTCATCTATTTTCAATGCTGTGATAAAATAGAAGCATCTTTTTTAAAAGCTGTTGGGCTGTTTTAAAATAAGGAGGGGGGGAATTAAGCAGGGCAAATGATGACAAGACCAAGTTATGTCACTAATGAACAAAATGTGAGTGTGGCAAACTCTGGGGACCAAAAGTGTTCAGGTCTCAGTCCAAGTGTAGGACCAACTCCTTTGTTGGTTCAGAACAAATCACTTCAGTATGTGTTGTGGGTTTGCCATCTGTAGCACAGGACAAAGTGCTTCTGCTGTACAAAGAACAATGTTCTGAACAATCATGTCACTAAAGCACTTTAAAAGCCAACTCTCAACTGTCTCAATCTCTCCCCTCCTCAGTGCACCACTGTCATACCCTTTGCTTCCAGGTGGAAAGGTCAGCACAAAGTTCTCTTCTTACCACACATCAGAGTTACTAAGAGCTGGTAATGACAGAATCACAGGGTTAGAACAGACCTCTGAGATCATCTAGTCAAACCATTCCTGTCCTGTGCTAAACCAGCTCCCTGAGCACCTCATCTCCCCTCTGTTAAACACACCCAGGGGCAGGGACTCAGCCCCCTCCCTGGGCAGCCTGGGCCAGTGCCCAATAACCCCTTCACACACAGGGAGTAGTGGCCACCCACGGATATCTAGGAGGGAGCAGAGAAGTGAAATGATGTCTCAAGAGCCCCAGGCTTGTCTGTGCTGTTCAGCCCTTCCATAGTTGCTGTTACATTTCCTTTACAGGCTTCCTGTACAGTTGCCCTGTGTGTAATTCCCCTGTCAGTACTCAAGGCTTACAAGTTCTCTTAACCTCGGGAGATGAAACATGCTGTGATGCCCTTAACAGGAGCAGATAGTCATCCCTGTGCAAAGCTCATGTTAATAGGAAATCCAGTTAAAGGGTCAACCCCAACTCTGCAATGAGGAGACAGGAAAGATTCCTATTTCCTAAGTAAGGCTGGTTTGGGATGTCAGTACTGGGGGGGGGGTGTGTGTGTGTGTGTGTGTGGAAAATAATCCAGTGCTCTTCCAGGGCTCATCCAAGAGATGTTGTACATCCTCCAAAGCTTGAGGGGGTCCCTAAACAATGTGCTTTCAGGCACTGCCCTTGGAAGGCCACCTCAAAATCCCAAACCTCAGTTCAGGCCCCAGCTTTTCAAACCTCTTACCCTCCATCTCCACAGCACAAGCATGAGGAGGCATTATTCACCTCTGGAGGTGTTAAGCACTGCCAGAACTCCAATAGGAGATGCTCAATCTCACTGTATGGATTTAATTCATTTCTTAGATGTGGTGCTTAGGCACATGGTTTACTGGTGGTTGGCAGGTTGGGAGATGGTTGGACTTGATCTAAAGGATCCCTTCCAACCAAGACAACTTTATGATTCTATTACCTGTTGTTCAGTCTATTCTAACAGCTAGACCTGCCTGAAAAGCTAGCTCTGCTGCCTGCAGGAAGGGGGATGTGTGCCTCTGCATGTTTTGGTGCTACAGAGGGGAACTGGCTGCTGAAGGCACAGGGAAGATACAAGGACATGGTCATGGCCCTGCAATCTCTGGCAGAGCCATCAAGCTTGCTTAGAGGGGCATCATAATGGCACCCAAATGGGAACCTAGGGGTGAAGCCCCCCACCCATGAGCCTGCAGCCGATTGTCACTTGAGGAAAGGCTCGCCCATCCCACCCCAGCAGCAGATAGAGCACTGTGGTCAGAGCCCAGCAGCGGGACAACAATGAGTGGAATTTCCTCTCTCTGTCCAGGGAGGGCTGTTTGTCACCAGAAAGATAAAAGGCCAGGGCAGGGAAAAGGAGTTATCAGGAGACACGCCACACAGTGCCACTCAGGACAGACTCTGTAGGAAGTCTATTTTGGGGGCTGTCACCCCTACTGCCATTAAAAGAAAGTTCAGTTAAGAGGATGAAAATAAGTTTAATCTTGCTGAGCAGAAGCAGCTGGAGGGAGCCACAGGACTGATACTGGAAGACAAAGGCTTCACCCATGACACTATTTTCTTACATCTCTACAGCACTGTCCTCAAGCTTTAAGGCTCCCTGCTCCCTCCCTGTCCATCCACTCCCCAGGCTGCCCAAGCAACAAGGAGTCCTTCCCACAAAGGGCAAAGTGCAATGGAGGCCAACAGCCTCAAAGCAGGAATTGGAAGGAATATCTCCTTCTCTGGAGAGATTCCAGCCCCATCTGGATGCTGACCTGTGTGACCTGTCCTAGGGACCCTGCTTTGGCAGGGGGGTTGGACCTGATGATCTCTTGAGGTCTCTTCCAACCCCTACAATTCTGTGAGAGGGCTGGAGAGAGCATCTCATCTCTTCAGAGAAGAAATCAAGACCATGGACTTACTGGTGAATTAAGGCTGTGAAAGTATTAGCCAAGCAGCCAGGCTTGGGAATAACGTGTCTGCACTAAACTTAATTTATCTTCTCATTTCACAAA
The DNA here is from genome assembly GCF_964237585.1 of Gallinula chloropus. Classification (NCBI taxonomy): domain Eukaryota; kingdom Metazoa; phylum Chordata; class Aves; order Gruiformes; family Rallidae; genus Gallinula; species Gallinula chloropus. The sequence continues at coordinate 5,419,176 of NC_140109.1, read as the reverse complement.
CAACATGTTTCTTCTACTGTATTTATTTTACACATTCATTCAAGCTGTGTGTAATATTTCAATCGTTTGGAAATAGATTTGCCCTCCTGCTGGCAAATGAATAAGGCATCCTGCTGACTGCTGGAGAAAGGGCTGGGAATTAAAATAACGGCTCTCAGTGAACTGACACGTGCTGGTTAGCTGCCTCCACACACCCTTTGGTAGTAACCAGCAAAGAGAAACACCCCCACACCCCCCCAAATAATAATAGTAAAGCAAACCTCAGTGAACTGTGATGCTGCACTGACTCGTGTTGCTGGGATGTGGCAGAGTGCTGCTGACTGGCTCACAGCAGCTGCCTCTGGGTAACTTCTGCATGTAGAAGGTTCCTTGTAAACTCAGCTACTCACCCACAAGCAAGGCAGCAGCATGCAAAGCCCCAACACAAGTGAGAGCAGCTGAGGTGTTGTATCCTCTTTCTTCTCCCCCAGGGCACACTGATGTGGTCAGGCTCATGTGAATTCAGCTGGGAAGAGCCTTTATTTCCCCTTCCCTTCTATTTTGGCCCCTTCAATTCACTCCCTGCCTTGAACTGTCACAGTGCCTGCCCAATTCCTGTGCCCCACACAAAGGGAGAAAACACAGGGCATAGAATTTCACAGGATTTCACAGAATCACTTGGGTTGGAAGAGACCCTTAATATCATTGAGTCCAACCACAGCCCAACCCTACCTAGTCCCCCTCTAAATTATGTCCTTAAACACTTCATCTACACACCTTTTAAATCCCTCTGGGGATGGAGACTCCACCACCTCCTGGGCAGCCTGTTCCAATGCCTGACAACCCTTTCAGTAAAGAAATTCCTCCTGATATCTGACCTCAAATCCCCCTGGTATCGTTTTAAGCCCCTGCCTGAGGGTGAATCTGTGCCTCCAGCTTCTTGCTGCAGCCTGGGACCACACCATCCCTGCCCCTATATAACACATCACAACCCTGTGACGATGTCACTGGAACAAGAATGAGGAAGGCTAAAGCCCTCTCCCACAGCTGCTAGAATACACAATGTGCTTCTGGAGGCCAAGTTGACATTCCTGTGGTGGAAGCATCTGCCTGGGGAAGCTTATGACTTGAACAAACTCACTGCTACATGAGACAGACATAAATCCTCCCCGCTCCAAGGAGCTGGACAGGCAAAGGGGAGGCTGGAAATGACATAATCTCAGCGTCCATCACGATTTGCTTGCTGCTGGCCAAATTTAAGCACAGAAAGCATTGAAACCCTGGCTGTCCTGGGCGATGGCATCCCAAGCAGGCTCTGCAGAGCCGAAGCTGCTTAATTACTCTTAACGCCACCCCCCCAGAGAGGCAGGCTGGGATGCCAGGGACCACGCAGGGCTGCTGCCCGAGGGATGCCCGAAGTGTCTTTCTGTCCTGCCGCCGCTGGATGGCAGTCCTTCCCTCCAGATAGCTGCACGGCCGGCTGCCCTTCCCTCCCCTCCTCCTCGGAGAGATACCAGGCTGGCTCCCCTCCCCTGCAGGTAACCTCACCTCCAGCTCTCCCAGACCCCCACACTCAACCTTCCATCAGCAGCTCAGGGAGCCCAAGGCTGCGAGCGATGGCAACTTTGAAAGCCCAAAGCAAGAATTTATTGGGACTGTTCCTTGTTTTATTACACCGAGTTTAAATGCATTTAGTGACTTGGTTTTGGCACGGGCTCTGCTAGCAGGATATATTTAGCCACTTCACAGAAGTGTTGGGAGACTTAACTCGCTGCAATGAATTCGGAGGTGACGTGTTAGTGGAGGGTTGGGGGCTGTAAACGTCACGTCTGCAGTGGCATCTAAAGCACCTTTAACAGAGCCTGTAGTGGGGGGGAGTGGGTCTGGGGGTGCCTGTATTACAGCACAGAGTCACTTACAGCAACTTGAGCAAGTCACTGCTCCCTGTCAAGAGCCTCAGTTTCCCCAGGTGATGAGAGCAGCCCCATGGGAACACATGAGGCTCTAGTCCTGTGTTAGTGTGGCACCCCCACCCCCATTTGAAGTACTGCCTGGGGGTTACAGCACCTCCTGAACCTCTCACAGAGGACTCCCCACCATCTCAGCTGTGCCTACAGACCCCAAAACAGCCCTTCACACCCCAACTCTGGGAGTTTAGCCCATTAATTCCCACAGGCACCACAGCACGTGTAGCACATGAGTGAGCTTTGCACTATGGGGCATTAACCCCACAGATCTGGAGGGGATGGGGGAGAACAGGAGCAATTAAAAACAGCAGGGTCCCCATTATCTGAGATACAACACACCAAGCACAACCTCCTCCAGAGCCACTCCAGCCCCCCCTTGGGTGACATACCAGCACAGGTCCACAGCAGAGGAGACTCCTTTGGCTTGTGCACAGGACTTTGCAGCAGTAGGGAAGGTAAAGCAGATCCAGCATTGGATTTTACAGCTCCAGGAGACAGAAAGTCAACAAAAAGCCAAAGCAAATAAGTTTGCTGCAGTTCCCAGAAAGGAAGAAGCAAGGTCTTGTGCTGCACAAGGAACTGCCAGAGTCCCTGGGTTGTTCCATCTCCCTCAGCAGCCACAACTTGAAAATATAAAGCACAGATCTTCATCCTTTTCTGCCTTCACCAGTCCTCCCCTAACCAAAAAAACCTGCCTGCTTGCTCACTGCAGCCATTTATACTGGCTGAAGGGGCTGCCCAGTTGCAACCAGTCCAAACCATCACCCACACATCACCAACACCTGTGTGCACAGGTGCAGCTCATTCCCACTGTGGAGGTGATGAGGGATGTTGCCACGGTGGCCTCAAAACCAGCTTTTTCTGCTTTCTTTTTGTGGGTTTAGGATTGGGGGTGTGGTTGGAGCCTGAAGGGATGATTTTTTCCTCAGGTTCTCTTGTTTTCTGATGCAACAGAAGAATGGGAGATTTCTGAGCAGAGGTTTCTACCTCTGTGTATGAAAAAACCCACAAGGTACAAGCTCAGTTCTGTGCTGTGTGTCATTCTTTGTATGACCTTAGTCAATGGTCTCTTAATTCTTTCCTAATATGAAAGTCTGAGCTTTATTTGCAACAACTTTTGCTTTTACAGATGAAAACCTAATATCTAGGGTTTTCCCTGTCTGCCTTTTGCTTTTATAGATGAAACCCCTAATATATAGGCTTTTCATATAATATATAGGGGTTTCATATAATATATTAGGGGTTTCATATAATACATGTAACATATATGTTAAGTATTGTGCAAAAATATACAAATAGGGTACTGTCAAACTCTGTGTTTGTTTTCATCACATCATGGAATCGTTTAGGTTGGAAAAGACTTTTGATAAGCGAGTCTGAGGTCCCTTGGTGTGTCCCAGAAACTTGGCTTGGGAGGAAACATCCCCCTCTTACCACCCCTGGAGCTCCCAGTGTGGTGAAAGTCGGGCTGATGCCAGGGGGTTGCGAATGGGCTGCTTTGATCTGTGTGTTATTTCTCATTCTTCACATCAGGAACATGAACTCTTCAGATCTTACAGAAAGGCTAAAAGGCACCTGGGAAGTGCTGCACAGGTCTGAGGCTGTCTGGCACGCTGGTATGACATCTCTTGACTCTGTGGTCCCCTCTATTCCAAGGGACTGCAGCTTGCAGTCTGAAGCTAAATGTTAGCAAATATGAGCAAAGGTTAATATCAGCAAGGACCTTGAAGAGAAGGATGGAGAGACACTGCAAGGACCTGAGCTGTGGATGCTGCTGATCACCTTTAAGATGTTACAAGTTGGACAGCCAGGAAGAGATTGTTCTTAAATCACTGGTTGCTTTCAAAAGCCTTTTTTGAAGGATCCTGCTGGCCAGGTTTTGCTATATCAAAGACAACTTTGCACTCTGATAACCTTCAGGTTCTGCCTTTAGATGTTTTTGTGCAATCTCAGTCTTCAGATTTTCCTATTGCTCCAACTGGGCAGGGGTGCTGTATCAAAAGACTGGGCATTTCTATGGATGATGCATAGCCAGAACAAATCTGGATTGCACTACAGTGAAAAACAGGAGAGATAAGGAAAGGTTAAAAAAAAGCCTCACCGACTCTTTGGACTACATTGAAGAACTGTGGTTGAACACACAAAGGGAACAGCCCTGGGATGGTTGAACACACCAACATGGTGTGTTTTCAGAGCTAATCAAGCCAGTGAAGGCTATTGTACTAGCAACTCAGCAACAAAAGGTTGTGTGTGGAGGAAGGAAACGGTGTACTGGGGCAGTTGTGTATTTCTAAGGGTTTATCAAATCTGCAGAAAGATCAAGCTATCTCTCAGGACCACGGTGTGTCTGTGAAACTGCAGGAAGTGCCTTTGCCTGACCTTTATACACAGTCAGAAGATTCCTTGGCAGCGCTTGTTTTTGCAGCCTCTTCGTCTGGGGAACAGTTTGGCTTCCCTCAGGCTTTGGGGCTAGGTGAGAAACAGGAGCAGGCAGGCAAGCAGGACAACACATACAGCATGGCATGGCATGGCTACGTTCTGGCAGTGATTCCTAAAGAGCAAAGAGACAGAGATGTCTAGTAGGTCAGGGGTGGCACTCAGCGTGGTGCTGTGACCCCATCGCTGCTCCCAGCTCTGCCACCATCCTCAGGCAAGACACTTCACCTCCTCACACCTTGGCTGCTGTACCACCTTCTCCCTCTCCATGGCCAAAAGATGGAGCCTAGGTTTCTGATTGTGACACCTCAATAACTTAATTAGCTCTGAGAAACACCAGCTCTGGAGGCACAAGTCGAGACTGATACTGTTTTCCAGTGATAAGGGTTATGATTGCCACTACTGTGGTGCTGCTTTCCTGTTTTCTTCTTTAAGCTAAATTCAATTTATAGTCAAAGTTCATTCTTTATCTGCAGGTATGAGAGGGGAGGGAGAGAGTGGGACAATAGGATGCCTTAGAGAAGAAAACCACCATTTATTTGGTCACATTTTTGTACATCATACTCTTCACACAGTTTCCTCATAGCACTTAATACATATTTTTTTTAAAAAACACAGAGATTACTTGCAAAATTATATATATTTTTCTATCCAAAAAAAGTACATTGCATATATATAGTAGCAAAAGCTCCTTTTCCATGGGTAATCTCTTCATACTTAAATTTTGCGATTATTGCGGTAACGTAACTTATAAAACATCCCAAAAGCACTAAGACCTAAACTGATTAGCTTGATCTTATTTTTCCATTTTGTTAAATAAATGGCATCAGTGCTTCTGTTTAAAGTTCTGAGCAGACTATAATGTTCTGGTTTCGGGCTCTCATCCTGCAATCGGATGCACATGGACTGAATCTTGCACCCGCCCAGAGTCCCAAAGGTTATGTCTAGATTAGATATTTGTGATCCTGTTAATTGGTTGCCAGTTAATACAAGTTAGCTAATAGGTTGTACATGTAAATCTCACCCTACTGCCATCCTCATCACCCCCTCCCTGCCCCAACATCTGTTCTAAAACACAAATGTTTGTGGTTTACCCTTCTGTTTATGGCACCAAACCGCCGCTGGCGGCTCATCAAATGAACATGTGCAAAAATTAGAGAGGGGTGGTTGAGAATTTTTCAAATTGAAATGGAAACCCCTAGTGAAAGCTTTGCATAAAGATGTCATCGTGAGAAATATTCAGTAATTTTCTCTAGGAAGTGGTTTAAGATCTTTCCAAAGTTCAAGATTTTGGTGCAAGATAATCAGAAAATATTTAAAATAGTTGCTTGAAAATGCTGGTGCATGTTTTCAATCAGTTTCAATGCAAACACTTTAGCTAAGTGGAGTTAATTTGCAGACAACTCTGGCAGGCTAAGGAATAAACTCTACTCTAGACAAACCCAGGGAAATCTGGAAGATTCCTGGCTACTTCAGGGGTCAATTATGGATCCAATTGCAGGACCGAGGTTCTCTCCCACAGATACATTACTCGTGTCTTCTTTTTAAAATTTTCTTTTTTTAGCAAAAAGTACAAACCTACAGCCCAAATGTACAGATTGAAAAAGATGTACAAATTACATTAAAAAAAAAAACAACAAAAAACCAAAAACAAAACAAAAAACAACCCACAAACAACTGAGCTGACAGTAAAAAAAACAACAAACCTGCATTTGTGACCGAGGTCAACTCGTTTTATTTAATCTTTCTTTTTAAAACTGTGAGATATAGGGAAAAAAAAATAACTCTGCATAATTTATACAGTAATTTGCCTTCTGATTTGTTGACCACTTTGGATGACGGTCTGACAAACGCACAGCGTTTGCGAATCGGTAGCATTTAGCGATCCCTCAGGCTCTGGCAGAGCTCAGGGAGCTGCTGTCATTTCTTTTGCTTCACTTTTGCTTTCAAGGAATGCCTGCACTTGACATCAGGTTACTCTTTGTTCTGGTTTCTGATGTTTCTGGAGTTAATACACAGTCTAATGAAATTGTACACTCTAGAGAAAAAGTTCCTTCAATGCCCTTTACTTCTTAAAATATACATGTACATATATATATATGAATATATATATATTTCATTTCCAGTTGGGTGAAAATCCTCATCTGCCTTAAAGCTAAGATTCCAGTTGTGGTCCTCTGCAGGCCAACATCCTCCGTTTAATGGTGAAATTGCCTAGGTTCTCCACAGTGAGACAAAAAAAAACCCCAAATCCATGTAGTCATCTTTTCTTATGACCCACAGTTGGATCTATGTCTTGTCCAAAGCCTTTGAATCCTTAAAAATTTCTCTCATCAAAAAGCTAATAATCATTCCAGGCAACGATGAACAATCTTCATAGTCAATTCCTACAGAGGACAGAAGCGTTAAAACCCAAAGAAAACGCAGAGTACTGGCCCAAAGAAGCATCCATCTCTCCGTTCAAGACACAAGAGGCAAAGTTACAAAAGTAAAAGGTTTGATCCAGGAATAAGCAATATCCAGTTTTAATTCTTCCCCATAAAGGCCACAATTATCCGCTAAGGGTCCCCCCAAAAACCCTAAAAAAAATCCCAGAAGTAAGTAAGTCCAACCAGACTAATAAAGGCCACTTGAAGATAAAAGCATCTAGTAATAGCTGCCCAAGTGTGGTGATACGTGGGCGTTGGGATGGCGAGGGACGTTGGGGTTTGGATAAATGCTTCCTGTCGGGGAGGTCCAATAAGGTGAGGCTGCTCCAAAGAAACTGGACGATGTGACAGGCATAGAAGAAGGGTGCGGGGGTATAAAGTTCACCTTCTGCTGATGGCCGTGGTAAGACTGCATGTAGGAGATCTCTGAAGGATACTTGTACATTGTGGATTCGGTGGGATGAGGCTGAAGAGCCTGGGCAATGCCTTGAAAGTCAAATTTGTAGGCATACCTTTTGCCATGGACTTTGGTCATAATGTTCTTGTCGTAGTAGTATCGGAGGGCTCGGCTCAGCTTGTCGTAATTCATGTTGGGTTTGCTTTTGCGTTCTCCCCAGCGCCGCGCCACTTCATCAGGGTCCGTCATCTTGAACTCCCCATTGGTCCCTTCCCACGTGATACAGGTGGCGTTGGAACTGTCCGACAGCAACTCCAGGAGGAACTGCCACAGTTGGATCTGCCCGCTCCCTGCCAGAAGCAAGCCAAAGAGGAAAGGAAATGACATTGTGTTTCCTGCTTCAAAGCAAAGACAAAGGCAGGAAACAGAAGGACTATCTCGATCTTGACTGGGAACTGCTCCTTCAAGCCTCAGAAATTCTTACATAGGAGTGGATAAACTGTTCCCAGCAAACAAGTTAGTCAACCCTTTGTTCTGTTCATGAGTTTGAGGTCAGATTAGATTTCATAATGGTCGCCTTTGGCCTTAAAATCTTCAGGCTGTTCACAAACAGCCTTTTTCCCAAGCATACTGTTCTGGCCATTTTTTTTTCACTGAATAGTTAAATGAGTATATTTCAACTCCAAATTCTTTACTGTTTACCATGGATATTGTTTTGGATACCTTCAGTTTTCTTCCCAGCTGGTGATCTATCTGAGCGATTGTTTCTTCCCCAGACTAGATGACTCTGAGTTTTATTCAGTGGGGTTACACTGACAGTAAAGGATGTTTCCTTACAAGCATTCAAGTGCAGGCAATGTAGATGTTCCATGGCTCTCAGAACCGACCCCACTGGCAATGGACAACAGCTACTCATCCAGTACAGACTGGAGCAGTAGATCAGAGGGAAAGCTGCTGCTGTACTCAGCTTTGGTGAGGCTGCACCTTGAGTTCTGTGCTCAGTTTTGAGCCTCTCACTACAGGAAGGATGTTGAGATGCTGGAGCTCGTCCAGAGGAGGGCGACAAAGCTGGTGAAGGGTCTGGAGCACAAGTCTGTGGGGAACGGCTGAGGGAGCTGGGGATTTTTCGTCTGGAGGAAAGGAGGCTGAGGGGAGACCTCATCACTCTCTACAAGCACCTGCGAGGTGGTTGCAGAGATGTCGGGGTTGGTCTCTTCTCTCAGGTGACAAGTGATAGGACGGGAAGAAATGGCTTAAAATTGCACCAGGGGAGATTTAGGTTTGATATAGGGAAGAATTTCTTTACTGAAGGGGTTGTCAGGCATTGGAACAGGCTGCCTGGGAAGGTGGTGCGATCACCACCCCTGGAGGGATTTAAGAGGCGTGTGGATGAAGTGCTTAAGGACATGAGAGGTAGACTAGTCAGGGTTAGGCTGTGGTTGGACTCGATGATCTTAAGGGTCTCTTCCTACCCAGATAGTTCTGTGACTCTATGATGATTCTAACCCCTTGGACAAAGGTGGTCTGAAATTTAAAGATGAACTCACCTGGATTGGCAAGACGGCTACTAGTGGGCCCCAGGACTTGGTAGGGATCTAAAAAAAAAACCAAAAACCAAACACAATCACCCAACAAAAGCCATTTTAAAAAATGTTTAAATGAAAAAAACCCCAGCAGTTCCTTATTGCTTATTCTAAAAAGCAGTTCAAAGTTTCACTTTCTCCCTTTACTCGTACTGATTCTTCTCCTAGGGCCTGGAACAGACTTGATGTGTTCCTTATTTCTTTGGTAGCAAACCACCACCGATTATTTATGGAATTCAAAATGGCACGGTGGTGCTGGCATTGGTTTCAGACTTGCCTGCTTTCAAAGACCATAATCTCTTTGGAGATACCCTACACTTATGTGTCATCTAGAAAAAATGAAACGTGAAAAAAGAAGTGTGGGATAGTAGAGCAGTAACAAATCAGGAGGATATATATTTCTCCTAATAAAAAGAGCTGGAGAGCAGATGAGATTTGGAAATTCACTTGTTAGCTCTCCAGCTTGCTTCCCTCTGAGGTCAATGAAATGTTTGCCCAGCTCTCCTTTACTGAAGCAAGCATGGTGTTAGGCACACGGGAGTAGCAGGAGTTTTGTCACTGGCCCCAGTGAGGCTGAGTGTTTCTTGAAAACCCCACAGCACATTTATTAGGAACGAATTCCTTCCCTTTTTGTGGGGCCTCCTCAGCCCTATTCTCTACAACACTTCTCCTTTGCTTCTCTCTGCTTTTGGTGATTTGGATCTATAGCGTTTGCTCACGGATTGAATCAATGCCAAAAGAACCAACCCCTTAAAATAAAAAGAAAACCCTAAAAAAGGGATAGAAAGCAGCTGTGCAAAGCAGAGAAGGTGGTATTTAGCTTTTCAAAGCCCCCTTGGGAAAGGAGCAGGAAACACTACTGCTTGCTGCCCAACGGGGTTTGCTTTTCTTCTTTGGTTTGCTTTGACACAGGGGAAGCCCTGTTGGTTCTGTTTGGAGACACTTCCATTGAACATCCCTGCAGTGGAGGGGAAGAGGCAGTGAGCAGACACTCCACTGCTGCAGCATAAACAGCTTCCCTGCCCCTGAGTGCTCCGTGCCCTGTCACACAGCGTGTCACGATACTTCAGAGGAGATGCAGCCCATACCAGGCACCGTGCAGGGCTGAGAGAAGGATGTTGCTTTTGAATGGGGAAGGACAATGCAGTAAGACAGAAACCCTTTGCAGCAATTGCTGTCACTGCTCAGTCACAGTTGACTCATTATTCTGAGACTTCCTTATAAAGCTCTGCCTCTTTCTGCTGTGCCCACTGTTGGTGCTGCTTGACACATTTCTTCACCCAAATTGAGTACATTCTAGGTACTTAGCAAATGCAGTTGGGACAAAATCATCACTCACCTGGCTGGGGCCGCTGCTGTTCTGTTTTGTTCACATTTTGTGTCCCTGCAACAGGAAGGCCTGTAAAGAGAGAGAAAGATCTTATATGTACTAGAATGGGAGGGGAGGAGTTAACAGAGAACATGAGTACAGGACACATCACAGAATCACAGGACATTAGGAGCTGGGAGCTCGAAAGATCACCTAGTCCAACCCCCCTGCCAGACGAGGATCACCAAGACTACATCACACAGGAACACATCCAGACAGGTTTGAATGTCTCCAGAGGAGGAGACCACAAAACCTCTCTGGGCAGCCTGTCCCAGCACTCCTTCACCCTCACAGGGAAAAGGTTCCTCCTTATGTTCACATGGAACTTCCTCTCCTCCAGCTTGCACCCATGGCCCCTAGTCCTGTCACTGCCATCACTGAGAAAAGCTTGGCCCTGGCCTCGTGACTCTCACCCTTCACATATTTATAAACATTAATGAGGTCACCCCTCAGTCTCCTCTTCTCCAGGCTGAAGAGGCCCAGCTCCCTCAGCCTCTCCTCATAAGGAAGGGGTTCCACTCCCTTCATCATCTTGGTGGTCCTGCACTGGGCTCTTCCAAGTAGTTCTGTGTCCTTCCTGACCTGAGGGGCCCAGAACTGGGCACACTTTTCCAGGTGTGGTCTCACCAGGGCAGAGCAGAGGGGGAGAAGAACCTCTCTTGACCTACTAACCACCCCCCTTCTAATACACCTCAGGATGTCATTGGCCTTCTTAGCCATGAGGGCACATTGCTGGTGATGGTCATGCTGCTGTCCCCCAGGATCCCCAGGTCCGTCTCCCCTACGCTGCTCTCCAACAGGCCAGTCCCCAGCCTGTACTGGTCCCTGGGGTTGTTCTTCCCCAGATGCCAGACCCTCCACTTGCCCTTGTTCAGTCTCATGAAACTTCTCCCCTCCCAGCTCTCCAGCCTGTCTAAGCCTTGCTGGATGGCAGCACAGCCCCCTGGGGTGGCATCCACCCCTCCCAGGGTTGTGTCTTCAGCAAACTTGCTGACTGTGCACTCCATTCCCTCATCCAGGTCATCACTGAACACATTGAACAGCACAGGTCCCAGCACCGACCCCTGAGGGACTCCAGTAGAACCAGACCTCCAGCTAGAAATAGGAATAACAGCCATTGGGATGGGAAAAGTTTCTCTAATGCTAAGAGCTGATGTCTTTGAAATGCCCTAGAAAAGTAAGAGGTTTGACTAGAAATTTAAAATGTCCCCAGAAAATGAAAATATGGAGATGAGGCAAGAAAAACATTATGCAGGTATAAATCCTGCCCTTCTCCCATGCAGGGACTTTTCCCAGTATTTTTTGGAAATGTGAATCCCTTTTTTAAAAACAACCTTTACATGCAAATCGAACAGTTTGCTGACAGTATCACAGCCATTTCTCTAAATCACTTCAACATCAACATCTGTTCCCCCTCTTCATATCATTTCTTGTAACAGAAGACTGTAACTCAAAGGACATTCTTCACACTTAGAGTGTGTGTAGCTCAGAAAGATTCAAAGCAAAGGAACTTCTGCCACAGTTATTTACATTTGGTAGTATCTTGTTGAAGGTCAGATGTGCCCATCTTGTGCTGCTGCATAGGGATATACCCCAACAGAGGAAGCAGGGGGGGGGGAATATGGCTCAATATCAGTCTTTAGGGAACTGGTATTTCTAATGAGATGTCAACTAGACTATACGGTGAATTCAAGGATGCTATTAAACCAGGATGAAATGAGAGCAGTGTGTGAGCAGGGCTCATGTAGCAGGGGCCCTGGCTGCTTGCTAGGCTTTGTGTAGAATTTTACTTTCTGAAAAGCAGTAAGAAACTCCCAGAGTCTCCTAAGCTGTCCCTAAAAACTTACACCGGTGGTTAGCACGGAGTCTGTGTTTGTACAAAGGATCTGCTCCCGGCCCCTGAAACACATCCTGGAAGTATTAGAGGTTCAATATTAAAAGCATTTGTGTCTATTTCTATTTCTTTACACAGCCCTTATCTTACTCTCCCCAAACTTCCTCTCTTCTCCTGCTCGGAAGACAAGCCAGCCATGCTTGTATTCTCCTACAGTCTCTGATCTTCTGATCTTCCATTGCAGAACTGGTGAGTCCCATCAGGACGTCTTATTTTTGGCAAGGCCAGAATTCATATTCGTCTCCCCATCCTTGTTCTCCTGACTGCATCATAGGAGGCATCTAATCACAGAAGACAACAAGGCACAGAGGGGTTGAAATGAACTCGTCCTAGAACAAAACTTGTCAGAAACCAGCTTTGTGGCTTGGTTCTGACTGGCTTGGTATTAATCAGATCTGTTCTTCCTCTCTGTACCTCCTGTGCTCCCTCAGCCCTCTCACAAGGGCAACAGGGTGGAACTACAACTGCTTGGGAAATCCTCGAAATCCTGGAATTTTGATGTGACTCCTCCCATCCAAGGGGAGATCCCCCCACCCTCCCTTTCTCTTATCCCAAGATAAGTCAGAAAAGGAGGATGAGTTGGACCCTTTTGTTATTTCCCCTCGAATAAACAGTGACTGTAAAACTCGGGGAGGCCAAGGACTTGACACACACAATAAGGAAGCTGCTTTAAGGAGCAGGGAGAAGCAGGAAAAGCATCCTCTCCAGTGAAACTGAAAATACCCCTCTGGCCACATCACTGGAGAGGAGCAGGCACTGCCCCATGCCCTGTGGGGTAGCACAGCGCAGTGGGGCTGTGCAGCTCCCTGTGGAAACATCCCAGGCGCTTGCACATTCCTCCCGGCGCTGGGAAAGCTGCCGCAGCTTTGAAATTACAGCCTTCTAGTTACTGGCATGAAAAGGAAAACAGAGAAGGGAAGGGAGAGGGAAGGGGAGGGGAGGAGAAGGAGGGAAAGAGGAGGAGGGAAGAGAGCAGAAGGGGGGTAGAAACAGCTCATGGTTTTATTTTTATTTTACTTTATTTGGTTTTTTTCCCTTTTTACTAGAAACCACAAACCCCACTGCAAATAGATCAGGCTGAAAAACAAACCGCTGTGGTTTCAGCCTGGTACAAAGAGTGAGATGGGGCATCTTTGAGAGAGGGAGATGGCAGCCCCCAGCCACGCTGTCCCCAAAAAGAGGAGCCCCATCCGACAGCAAGGGGTGGCACGGTTGGAAACTGCCTCGCAGCCCAGTGCTGCAGGGGAACTTTATCCCTAAACTCAGCCTTCAGCAGCTGGCATTGTTTTAAATAATCTGCTGTTTGTAGGGGGGGTGTTTTCCTTGCTGGAAACCCGTGGTGCAAATCCCAGCTTCATCTGAGTTACGGTGGAGCTCGGGCTGCCGTGCTATCAGTGACTGAAATCGGGAGAGCAGAGATGAGGTCTGAAGGAACCGCTGGCTTTTCCCATGTCCTCTTTGCAGCCAGTCTCTGACTTTCATTTCTCCCCTGGGATATCCTTCAGAAGCATTACAGCTAGAGCTAGTGGAGCAGTGTTTTGGGAAATATTTGGAAGAAAAAGTGAAAGTTCTGCATTGAGAAAGGAAAAAAACCTCAGAAATATCCACCGAGTGAGAGGCTAACGGACAGTTTGGTTACAACCAGAAACACTTTGCCATCAGGTAAATTTAATGGAAAAGCCACCTACATGGTGATCCCATTCAAAAGAAAGGTAGCAATTAGTTTTCCAACAGAAAATTCTTGTCAAATCGGGAAAATAAATACATTCCTTTCTAAAAATGAGCAGAACTCCTTGGAAATTTTCCATTTTCTTTTGGGTCAGATAAATGACCGAAATGAATCAACTGCTACACATGGGTTGGTTGATTCAGATGCAGCAGCATGTTTTGAGTAAACACACAGGCCATCATCTGGATAGATGATCATCATCCTCCTCCAGATGGAGAAACTTTGTCACAGAGGGGGGGCTGGCATTGTCATAGAACAAGTGTAAAATGCATTTCCTGAGGGTTTATTTTAACCAAAAAATGACGCAGTTGCAATCAGATGTGCTGATCAGACGTGTGTTGCTGTGGCTCCTTGGGCTTTGCAGGATCAGGGCTCAGTTCTCCAGGTAAGTTCAGCTAAGCCTGGTCAAAATCATCACTCAAAACCTCTTTGGGTTTCCTTGTAATGGTCATTTTAGGATGTAAAGGATCAGCTTGGAAGGATGGTGTGGATTTTTAACCCAGCTTTAGCCATGTGTGCGTGTTTAACCCTTTGCCTCAGTTTCCCCTATGTTGTATGGATTATGGAGTAAAATGTGAGCCTACATAGGGGCAGCCAGGTGTGAGTTGTTAGGAGGAGACTTTGCTCTGAGCGTGACTTTGCCATGGTAAGAGGGATTAAAAAAAATACAGTTAACTATATGGGGATTGCTATTGAAACATGTTCACTCAGCTGGTGCTAGTTTCCAACTCTTTCTCTCCCTCTCAAAAAAAAAAAAAAAACCCAAAACAAACAAAAAAAAACCCCAAAAAACCAAATCCACTAAGCTATTTTTGTTTTGTTTTCAGAAAAAAAATCCCTGCAACGTGAAAGAACCACACCAGCCCTCCCAGCTTCCAGGCCCAGGCTCTAAAGCTGAACGTGTTTAAAACAAAATGGAAAAGGCAGAGCCAGGGAACCTATCCAGGGACTCGAGTTTCTGCAAAAACAATATCGTTCCCAGGACCTGACGCCCAGTGGCTCGATGAGATCCTACAGAACTCCAGCCAGACGGTTAGTTACAGGGAGAGTCTTATCTGTCACTAAAACCACTTGGATTTTACACCAAAAACTTGCCATGCTGTGGAAATTCAATTAAAAGGCTTGGACTGAGGTCGTCTTCTGGTGTAAATCAGCAAATAGCTCTGGTGAAGTCAGGGGCAAATTTATACCAGCTACAGATCAGGTCCCCAAGTCTGTTTTAGACTTAAAAGGCCCAGTGGAACAACAGCCCTATGACAAATGTGTGTTCAATACAAAATGGAATTAAAGAGCAGAAAATAAATCATAGATGCTTTCAAGAAATGTCATTCTGCAGCTGTCTGGTTTATGTCCAGAAATTCCCCGGAATGAATGCATACTCTATTATGAGTAAGGTAAAGGATATTAATAATGCTTTGCACTTTCATAGCACCTTTCAACTAAGGATCTCACAGCTTTGCAAACATTCACGCTCACAGCGCGCCTGGGAAGTAGGTTAAATATCATTTTATTTATTTACATGCATAAAGGCGCTTTCCTCAGGCTTTAGCTGCCTTTTCCAGACAAAGAAGCTTTCCCAGAAATCAGCCTATGTGGAACAGACCATGCAGCACTGTTCTCCAGACCTTTTCTAACCTTGGTCTATACTTTCTCACCTCAAACATCCCTCAGCTCCTACCTCATCACCCTCTGTGCCCAAGTCCTCATGCTCTGCTGTGCAAATCCCCTCTCAAAGTCCATTGATTCCCCTGGAAGCAGGCATAAATCAGGAATAAGATGGTAGTG
Source organism: Gallinula chloropus (assembly GCF_964237585.1). Taxonomy (NCBI): domain Eukaryota; kingdom Metazoa; phylum Chordata; class Aves; order Gruiformes; family Rallidae; genus Gallinula; species Gallinula chloropus. Next base: position 5,403,608 of record NC_140109.1, on the reverse strand, counting down.
AAACAGCCTACCAGGCTATGCGGGAGGCTGACAACAGGCAGAAGGAGGAAGATCTCTGGGCATTAGGTAGGCTGTCCCATAAAGTTCAAGAAACAAGCTAAATTATCCAAACCTCTGCAGTTTCTTCTTGTCAGACTGTCTGGTGTAACAAAAGAAGGGTCTCAGTGTGAGGCAGAAACCTAGGAGTGTGTCCCATGGATCCCCTGGAGATTGAGGGCAGTGGAGGAGGAGAAGGGCTGCCCGTTGTGCTGTGTAAGTGTGGGAGGTATGGTGCTGCAGTCCAGAAGATAAGGCAGGCTCCACTGAACCACCAGCCCATCTTTACAGACACCCACCACCTCTCATCTTGCAGCTTGAGTGCTACTTCACCCCCAGTAGCCCATACCTCTGGATCATATTTGGTCTAAACAGACTAAGAGGCTCAAACATTGCTGGGGGTCAGATGGACAGGCATGCACAGGCTCACTTCCCTAGGAAACGGGACTTCAAATCCCCAAGCAGAATTCCTCACACCACAGCGAAGACCTTCCCAGCTTGAATGCAGGCCAGCAAGCAAGCCATTAGGGACTCTGTGTTTAAGATATGATGTATTAAAGAGTAAACCCTCTCTGATAAGCTTTTAAAAGGTCTTAAAAAATCTGAGAGCTTGGGACAGAGGGGAGAAGCAAGGGAGGAGGGATTTCAAGTGAACAATAGACTCACAGTCCCGGTGCTTCCTGAGTGGCTGGGTAAGTGCTGACAGCCCCTTCACCCCTCTCTCTCCACAGGAGAGACCAGATTCAGGCACTATTTTGCACTACCAGCCTTGTTACGGAGAACGATGGGCTGGTAATAGCCTCATGGGTCATTTCTGGACTAAATGCTTTATGGGCACTATAGGGAAATCTTATTTGAAATGTCATCTGTGCTGGCACGGTGCCCTTCATTGTGAGCAAGGCTGGAAAGGAACAGCACGGTGCATTTATCGTACTCATGGCATCACTGGCAGCAGCAGCAGCTCTTTTCCAGCCAGGCACTGTCTGTTTCATGAACTGCTGGGGCCTCTGACGGAGTCTGACTTGCTGACATGGATGAGTAATAATGCCATTTAGCCATCATCTAGTGGATCCCTTACCCACTGGATCTTGGGGTGCCTTTACCAAAAAAAATTGTGAGATTTGAGGTGGGCTATGGGATCCACGGGATTCTCCATGCAGAGCATGGTCTGGTTTTTGCAGTGAGTCCTTGTGCTTCAGAAGGAAGAAAGGATCCAGGCTTGGTGGCTGGAATTTAAATTAGCTTCTCTAAATGGGGAAAGCAGAACCAGGTGTCCTAGGGGATCCAGACTTGTGATTAATCTAAGTGGTCACTTGGGGTCTATTTCGTGGCAACTACTTTATAGGGAGAGAGAGAAAAGAGGGCACAGGACCTCACCACTCTTCCTCCCAAGGTGAGGTTGTATGTGGTGGCACTATTCTGGTACCTTGGAAAAGTCCCAATGTAGGCACATGGGAACAAAAAACACTACTGCTGCAAACCAAACATGTAAGCAAGGTCTGCCAAGCTGCTGAATGTCCAGCCCTCACACTCCCGTCATTTAACCTCCTGGAGATCCCATTGAAGAGGTGGGGTTGTGTTTAAAGCCAGTTGGAGAGAAGAAACCCAGACTGTGGATTTCTGGAGGGGCAAGGAAGCCAAAAACACCTCCAACTCCTCCTAGAAACATTAGACATGTTGTTTTAAGTGGTGGCAACAAACATAAAGTTGCAGAGTCTGTAAGGTTCTTCCCAGGCCTACTCTGACTCCAAATATACATACTGAATGCTCAATACATATGTCTCAATGGGTGGACAACCTTACAATGTCAGCAGCAAGAGATTTGCTTAGACAGAGTTTTTCTTAGCACAAAGCTGTGGATGCAACCATTAGCCTGTAGGAGGTTTGAAGGTGTGGGGCAAAGATGTTGGAAACTAGAAAGCAGAACAGGGTATGAGTACTCCTCCATCCTTTTCAAGTGGCTACAAGAGGTGGTCCATGCAAGGCAGTGATGAGCTTCCCATAACGTTTAGCCCCACAGCACGAGTTACATGTGTGTCATAACTGTGTACACCAAGGCCTCAAAATCTCACCTACAGTATCATTTGTTTTGCAATTAATTGCTTTTCAATTCACTATTCCTGCTAATTAGAACAATTATGACTTAGCATGTATGCTGTGTGTCATGCTGTACATCATTCACAGCCAGTATTACTATGGACATTCTCATGGTTTCCTAAGACTTTCCAGTGCCTTCAAGCACCAAACCCATTCGTTTCTCCTTCAAGACCACAGCGTCCTGCTCCTTGCACTGAAGAGTCACCAGTACAAGGATCACACATGGGATCATTTGAAGTCTCACCACTAAGAGGAAGCAACTAGCTGACTGCAGAATAATTGCAAAATAACTTCTACATTATCAGTCTACTCGATTATTTCACAATGAAAGAACCCTGAATCATCACATATCTTTCCATTGCTGGTTTACAGATAAGAAACTGACACAGAGACCAAAGTCCAGGTTGGAACAGCATTGGGCTTGGACCTGAAGTCGACTCAAACCAGCTGAGAAGGGACTGGCTGTTGGCATTAAGAAATCTGTTGCAAGGCATGGACGTGAAGAACATGTTTAACTCAGGGAATGTCTGAAAGCTGCTGCCTGGTTATGTGTTGCTATCCTTATGGAAATACAGATTGGAGGGGTCAAACTTTTCCAATTTAACTCCTGTTCTAGGTTGGATGGAAGTGCTGTGGCTGAAGCCTACTTATTTCCAGCATCAGATGGGATCTGGTGTTCAACATAGCACAGGCAAAGAACCGGGATTCAGGATTTTCAAAGGGGACTCCTTCAGCTCGTGCAGCCAGGGCCATGCTCAGCACCGTCCCTTCTGAAGCAGGTCACTCCAGCCTCAGCTCTGTAGTCCCTCTCCCTTGTTAGACCCTGTATGGCAGGGGGATGTGAAGGAGCTCCCCTCCTACACGCCACGGCTCTGGAGCCTGGAGCTCTGCTTCAGCTCAGAGGAAGGCTCTAGCCTCCAAAACTTTGGAGTCACTCCCTGTTTGCTTTGAGCCACAGGCGACAGCCCCCAGTTGCGCGAGCGTGGCCAGATAAACATCCCAGAGCCGTGCAGCGGTGCAACTTCCCGATTCATGCCCCAGTTACCCTGCACAACGCTTACAAAGGCACATTATGAAGAAAAGGAGGAAGCCATGAGAAGAGGTTTTTTTGTTGCAGTTGCTTTTTGGGGGTTTTTTTTAAGAAGTCCCAAGGCACAGTGCACGAAGACCCAAGTATGCGTCCTAAGAATCCCTCCCAGAGCCAGCTTGGAAAAGCGAGTCACTCCGCGGTCAACACACACGTTACCAGGCTTCATGGGGCTCCAGTCATGAGCAGCCACACGTGGATGGCCACGCTGCTGAGCAAATAAAACCCACGGCCAAACAATCACATACACTGCAAGGCACGTTCCCTTCACACACAGACATCCTCATCCATCCAAAGCACACACATGTGAGTGTGTAGAAGTACATAAGCGGGTGCGTGGGAGGGAGAGGGGGACATGGGACACAAAGAATTAGCACTCTTGCAGCGTGCACTTGCTGAAAAATGCAGAAGTAAAGGAAAAGAAACGCATATTCATGGAGAAAAATGCTAGACACAGCAAGATGTGTGAGAGAAAAGGGAAGACACACACACACATAGCCCAGCTCTGTTTATTGGGGGTGGGGTTTTTAACCATGTTTGCTCATTTAACTTGTTATCAGGAAAGAAACAAATTTACTCTTGTCTGAGTGAACAGCCAAAGAGCTTTCCAAGAGGTTGGTTGGTTTTTTTTTTTTACAGGAGGGACTGCACCCCAGCAAATGTGTAACCCACACACACCATGTGCAATAACATCGCTTGCAGTGCACCCTAGGCAAAAAAATAATAGCTCTTTTTGCTGGGAGAAAAGGAAGGATAATGGTTACTTAGAAAGTGCTCCAGACAAGCTGTCAGGTTGAATTCAGAGAACTGGAGTCTACTCTGGGACAGCGCTGGCTCAGGGTGATCCCTTGTGAGTTGGGTTTCCTGCCTGCTACAGCTTAAAGACAACGATTCTTTGTTCCCAGTTTTTCTGGTGAAAAAACACACGCCTGCCTCTGAAGAGGGTCAGGGAGAAAGCAGACAAAACACTAACTCTGGAATTTCAAAGGAAAACAATTTAAAAAAAAAAAGGGGGGGGGGGGGGAAGAAAAAATCCAAGAGCTGTAGCTACTGTCTCTCCTGAAATCGTAAATCCCTGGTTTGGCCACACAGCCACAAGAAAAGAAGCACCAAAAAAGCCTCCCCTTCTTCAGCTACAGAGCTAAAAATGGGATATTTCATCACCAGGATCATCGACAAATGTTTTAGTCTGTACAGACAATTAAGGGAGTAAAGTTGCAACTGCTTTTTCTCTGACACCACCGAGACTCGAGGCGGCGGGGTGGTTATAACCTTTGCTGTGGACAAGGGGCCTTACCAACATCCTCAAAAGAAGGATTTGCTGAAACTGGTCAATATTTTTCACATGACAACCTTTTAGACCTGAAAAATGGACTTTTTAAGGGAAGAATTTTATGCAGGAATTTGAGACGCTCTTCCTGTGGGAACTTTGCTTACACAACCATGCTGCCTGCAGTCTCTTTGCCCCTCTCCAGCCCCCTGTAACTTTTGAACCTCTTCCCCCCTGAAGTGTCACTGAATTTGACAAAGGGAAGAGATGAGCTGATGAGAAGACGATTAGAAGGCTGGAGCACCTTTCCCCATGAGGAGAGGCTGAGGGAGCTGGGCTGGTTCAGCCTGGAATAGAGAAGGCTGTGGGGGGACCTTACAGCAGCCTTCCAGTCCCTGAGGGGAGCAGAGGAACAGGAGGGGAATTGGCTTGTTCAAGGGCAGAGACTGGCAGGACAAGGGGGATGGAGTGAAGCTGTGGAGGGAAGGGTTAGATGAGAGATTAGGGGGAAGGTTTTTACAGAGAGAGTGGTGAGGAGCTGGAACAGGCTGCCCAGAGAGGGGGTGGGTGCCCCATCCCTGGAGGTGTTCAAGACCAGGTTGGATGGGGCCCTGGGCAACCTTGTGTAGCTCCAGGCCTGGAGGTTGGTGTCCCTGCCTGTGGCAGGGGGGTTGGAGCTCTGTGACCCTTGGGGTCCCTTCCAACCCAGACCAGTGTGTGATTCTATGATTCTATGAGTTTTAAAGAGCTCTTACAAATTTAAAGAAAACTGCTGGGAAAAGAGGAGAGAGATTGTGGTCCTGAGAGTGAGAAAAACGGCTGCACAGATTCATGTTTTGTCAGGTACCAGGGAATCTGCCTGAGAGAGATTTTTTAATTAACTCTCCAACATCAGGAAATTCTTCCTTAGGGGCTCACAGAGAACATAGGTATGAAAGCCTGTGAAACCACTCTATGTGAGTTTCAGGGCTCACCCATTTGTTTCTGTCTTCTTAAATTTGTCAACAACCAAACAAAACATACAAGGAAACACACCTCATAGCCAAACATCCTCATTGTCCAAACCAACACTTCTATAATGCAAGCATAAACATGGGATAGCCACAGAGTAAAGCCTTAAAATCAGTCCCCTACATCCCTTTGGCCTCCTAAAAGTTGTTATATGTGACTTTCCATTTCCCTATGGGAACTCATTTAAATGACACCATTTAAAATCTCCATGGACTGGGGTAGATAATTTGGTGTCAGATTCTCCTCCTCTGACTCCAGTTCCTACAGTAGGTCAGTCATTGCTCCAAACAGTCACAGAAAATGAAGCAGACCATCTCTCCAGTGGAGCACTGGGAGTGGGACACAAATCTTTCCACTCAGCCATGAGAGCAACCTCATTTCATTTTCCAGAAAATCTCTCTCTAGCCAAAAAATACTGGTGACTTTCATTAGAGTAATTTATTTCTCAAAGGCAGCTGAAGACAATTTGTACCAATGACGCTAAATACCGTACTTTGGAGTGTTTATGAGGCTGAGAAGCAAAGAAGCTCAGACAACAAGAGCCCTTTGAAAACGACAAGGTTTCTACCTCTCTGATCTGAGAACAAAATGCTTTCTGCTCCAGCTGTGTATAAGTTTATAGTATCTGCTTCTGCCGTGAAAGCAGTTTAGCTCTCCTAAAGCAGGTTCCTCTGTATGAAGAGCCAGCATTACAGAAGAGAAGTGAGAGGGTAAAAAATAGAAGGGAAAAGGGAGCAAAATCTGCAGCTGCAACCAATTCTGTCTCCAGAGCCACGGCATGAAACCAGCTTGGTGTCCTCTACTCCTGGTCGACACTGTCCTTGCTATGGCTATGGATCATGTCCTGTTGCATCTGTAACGAGCCTGGGACAGCGTAGAGCTGGATGCTACACCTGAAACATCTGCATCCCTCTGTGATGCAGCTGTACCCTTTTCTTTTTACCATGTGAAGATCTTTATTTACAGTACATGCCTGGAATATCTTGTATAAAGCATAGGCTAAGCATTTCTCCATGCCATTACCTTTGTGATCTTAGGGAACATGGAAGAAAAATTACAGGTGTGAAGAAAAATAGCATTTCTTTCCTGTCTCTGACACATAACTGCACTATTTCATCACCTCCTCCTGCTGCTGAATCCTCGTGGGGAGGTGGTTAGAAAAATCTATTTGTCTGGTTTTATTTGTGTGTCTGGTTTTATTTGTTTGTCTGGTTTTATTCACAGGGATAGAGAGAAGTATTTATGGGGTTAGTAGATTCAAGATGCATTAAAGAAAAATGTTTAATCTTCTGAGGAGTTAGGGAGACAAGGAAAAAAAAACATTGAAAATCGTGATTTTCAACCTGAAATTCCTTTTCCAAAAGAATATCATCACCTTAAACAAGCCCATTAAAAAGCCTTAAAACAAAGCAAGGAAAATCTTATTGCCCAACACACTACACCAAGGCTGAAGAATTCCAAGTCCAGTGTGATGTCCATCATGAGTTTCTTCCATGATATTGGACAAGACACTTCACACTGCTCCCCTAAATCCTTATCTGTCAGTGTGTCATGTTCATGTGTCTCTTATCCTGCTGTCTTATCTCCCAGATAGCATTTGGAGCATGAATCAGTTAGGGTAGGGTGAAAGGGGTATCTGAGAGGAGCATTCAGACATAGATTGAATGCAGAAGAAACTGATGCATTGCAGGAAGAAAGGGCAGAGGAATAGATGGGATCTCAGCATTTCTATGCTAGTTCTTCATTTTTATTTGGCTGTCCCTGGGGTGTGTTCAGGCCTTTATTGACACGTGATGAAAGCACCATGTAACGTAAAAACACCGAGCTGACAGAAATCAAATGCAAACCTCTGCCTGCTGCACTAAAGGAACGCACTTGAGGGCAGTAAAAATGGAAGAGGGAGGGACATTTTTTTCCTCCCCCACCTCAAATTTCATTCTGCCTGAGCAGAATGGCCTGATGTGCAAGGATAAAGAGTATAAAGATATTCAGAGGGGTGCAGTTTTACACAGAGTATTTCTCTTTAATAAAAAAATTTTTAAAAATAAAATAAAATAAAAAAATCATGGCTTTCTTCCTTTTATTTTTAGCAACCACCTGGCCTGAGACAGAAGGAGCACGATCTTGGCTGTGTGTGCATGTTTATGGGGGCAGGTTGTGGAGGAACACGTGTGTGTGCGTCTGCTTTAGTCAAATGGGAGCGAGCCCAGCTTTTATTAACCTTCAATAGACCACTGTCAGCCTCCAGTCAGTCACAGAACAGCCTCAGTGGCTTTGCCTCTGTAATGTACCATGTTTTACCAACTAATGCCTGTCTCATGAAGAGAGAGCGGCACGTCAGCAGAACAGGCAGCTTGAGTGGATTAAGTTATATGCTGGACAAAAGAAGCTGCTGTAAAAACCAGCACTGATATTGTATCCAGGGCCCGGGACAGATGTTGGAGATGAAATGTGGTGCAAGGAGATAGAAGTGCTGGCTCCAAGAGCTAGTGGATGCAGCAGCCAGGCGCTCCCTGCAGAAGCTCACTAACTGTGTGAACTCGGTTTGCTGCAGCCTTCCAGTGAAATGGGGGGGGTTTCTCTCTCTCTCTCTCTCTTTCTCTCTCCAGCTGCTTAAATAAAAGACTTTCTGCCTTTTCCCGCTGTTCTTTGAAATGCAAACTTGTGGCTCCTCAATGAAGCCATGTTCTCCTGAAAGGCTCAGAAATGTTTATACAGGAGTTGAGGAAGCTGTCTGGAAAGGAGAGCAGGCTGCTTCTAGGTGGGTTATCTCATAGGGCAGACATGGGATTTCATGCTTTTCCCAGAAGCTTTTCAAATGGAGGAGCTGAACAGAGTTCAGGGAATGAAATCAATGCTCCTGCAGTTGCACAAAGGGAAAGGGAGACCAAACTCAAGGCTCTGAGTCCTACAGAGCAAGTTAAAGCACACAGGACTGGATTTTTGCTCTTGAACACCCTGTTTGCTCTCTAGAGATTCAACTGTCCCATGATGACTTACTGATGTAGGTAAGGGATGTGCATCAGGCCCATCACACTTCTCATAATTGCATCCGACTGAGAATCCAGTTTTTCATTAAAAATAATAGGACTGTGGCAGCAGAAGGAAACTCAACAACCCTGGCTGAAGGATACACAAACAACTCAAAAGCCCAAAGGATTCCCAAGTGCATTATTAACTTTTAAACTTCAAGTTGCCTAAGCTCCATCTCCATGATCAGGATTTCTAACAGATTAAAAAACAGGGGTTATTTGAAAAAGAAAATCAAAATGTTCCAAGTGTCAAAAGAAATACACTTGGTCTTCTTTGCTGGTTGAAACTAGTTCACAGTCATGAATGGTGTTGGAATTCAGTAATGGAATTTATGGTGGGAAAATATTATCTTTTCAACTATGAACTCACTCAGAGTGAAACAGCATCTCAGCCCTTGCTAGACATCTGAGACTTCAAACTGTTTCACATCAAGAACAGAAAATACAGTGTTGGTTCATCAGCTCAGTAGCACACGAGTGTGGAAACAGCAGATACAATGGTTTGTGCTGTGATGGTGGCTGGAGCAGCAGAGGTGTGACTTTCAGGGTGGATGGAGCTGGGAATTGTGAATGATCCCATTGTAACCGTGCTGCGTGTGTGTGACACAGCAGAACGCTTTCATGTCAAGGATGTTATAAAAAAGGTCTGGGTTTTAACCAAATTCAAACCATGGTGAGAGCACAGGGAGCCAGGGTGTTTAGACACAAAAGACTGACCTTCTTTGGTGGCAAGACGTGAGGAAGCTTCTGTGTGGGGTGAAGGATTGTAGGCCAGCAGTGAGTTATCTATAATGAAAAGAAAAAGGATTTATTGCAGTTTGAAGGTGCTCTGCCAGTAGGCAACCATCCAGCAGGTAGAAAATGCTATCACTAGGATCTAAAGAGGAAATTTTTCAGGTCATTAGGCACACATTTGCCACGATGGCTATGAAAGTCTTTTAAAAGCTCTGCAGCTGTGTGTCACCCACATGCTCCTGTTTCTCCACTTGCAAACCAAGACAAAGACATTTAGTATGACTGATGTAAAAAGGTGAAGTTTTATTGTACATGTATAAAGCTATCAGCAGAGCCTCTAGAAATTATTATGGCACAGACTGTGTTACAGGATAAGGAAGAAACTTTTCTCTCCATTGCTGTGACAGAGGAATTGTCTATTTGAGGAATATACAGTAGAAGTGACATGAATTGCACTGTCAGGGACCTGAACATTTTTAGTGTGTCACATGCTTGGGTTTGGGCCAAGAGCAGCAGAAATTGCACTGGTATTCTAGCATCTCCCATGCTTTTTAGATTTTGAAAGAAGCTTGCTCAGCTCAGAGTGGACTTTCCATCCAGCCCCACTTGAAATAAAAGTGTTTTGTGCAGTCTGGTGGAAATGTTCGTTTCTAAGCATTCTACTTTGGTTCTTCTGCAAACTCTCCTGGAAGTGGAGGAAGAGGCCCTGCAGGCTCTTGGAAGCCAGCATGTAATACACATTTCATGGTTGTCTAGTTATATGTGTTTACCCTACATAATCTTCTAGGCTCACCTTTCCTACAGCTCTTTGAAAAAGTTTCTGCTGCATCAGGCGGTGACATTTCTGACAAGGCAGAGGGGTCCTTCTGTGTAGGGACTGAGGACATGAACTTGGAGCAGACACCAATCTTGCTATGAGTGGGTGAACACTAGAACAGAAGTGCTTTTAGAGACACTTTCTGCTGTTCCTATCTACACAGCCCTCTACTCAGTGAGATTCAGCCCCATTTAAGGTACCTGGAGCAAGCAGGGTAGATTCTGCACATGCTATACTGAGCATCCCCAGATTCTTTGGCAGGGTTAGGAGTACCTCTTTTTCAGGTACTGTGCTACTAACTGATTAAGATCTTGTGACTAGGCCATACAGTCTTTACATTCCTCTAATCCACATGATCCCAAATAACACTGACCTCGCTTACTCCTCAGTAGTAGTCACTGTACATCTCGCTTTCCTGTGAGAGCCAAGGATTAGGCAGCTCACTGCCAGAAGTAATAGCCACTGCAGGTGCTGGCCTGTGTTCCTATAGATTACTTTTCCTCCCCAAGTGCAAACAAAGCCAAAGACACAAGCCAACACATTCACAGAGGTAGAAGGTGTCAGAAAACAAAGTCTACTCATAGGAAGCAGAGGATGGATGCTATCAGATTCTGTAGAACAGGGCATGTTTCAAAAGACCAGGGTTGCATAACTGGGAGGTAAAGAGGTCAAAGGGATCTCAAGGGTCCCTTGACTGCAGAAGTTGTGTGGCCAGAGTGATTGCCTTAGATGTTTAG